>NC_137683.1:2789828-4134828 GCF_963989245.1 Nansenia antarctica | reverse complement strand
CGTGGCCTGCTGGGGTGAAAACATCTGTGCCAGGGATGCTGCGAAGCTAAACAAACTGGTGAAGAAGGCCAGCTCTGTGGTGGGGACCGGGCTGGACAGAGGATGGGGAAAAAACTGGCGGCCATGCTGGTCAATCCCTCCCACCCGATGTACTGCGAGCTGGCGGGGATGAGGAGCAAGTTCAGCCACAGATTTGTTCTCCCCCGCCAAAGTACAAAAAGATTTGGACAGTCCTTTGTTCCAGCTGCACTCCGACTCTACAACCAGGCCCTGCAGGGTGGGGGAGACCTGGAGCTGGAACTTTTGGAACTTTTTACTTATTGAGCCTGCACTGTTTTATGTATTTTATTGAATGTTTTCTGTTTTCTGTATTGAATGTTTTCTGCCCTAACTGAGCTGTTTGACAACAAAATTTCCCCATTGGGGACAATAAAGGTTTTCAATCAATCAATCAAAAACACACACACACACACACTTCCCATCAAGAGACTGCAGATAGCACAGAACAAAGCAGCTGAATCATACTAAAATGCTCATATGATCCCCCAGTTATTGAGCGTCATAATATCCTCGGCTGGTCAATTCAATTCAACTTTATTGGCCATGTGCAGCACTAGGAACATGATTTGGTATTCAACCATACTAAACAAGCTACAGTACATACAACAAGACGACAACACGACAATACTCAAGACAAAATATACAGTACCAATATGAGTGGATATTATGAATAAATACTTATCAGTTGTCATCAGTTAGTGATAGAATTGATAGGTCTGAAATAAATCTTTTTCACAATATCCAAACAAAAAACAGGCCCAAATCAATACTTTCCAGACACAAGTTGGTGAGAAACAGACATTCATTGAATACAAGAACTACACAGACATCTAATTATGTCACTCCGAATTTTAGATGTTCTAGTGGTAAGCGCACATTTTCTTACAGAGCAATAGCTTTATGGAATAGGCTACCTGCCTCTCTCATAGGGCTTTCACACCGGCAAAGAACCGTGCCGGTTCGCGTTCGGAAACCTCCGAACCTTGGTGCTGTCTGGCGAACGAGCCCGTGTTCATACCAGTGTAACCTGAACCATCCGCGTCATCAACGCTGGGTGATGAAGGGGCGGGATAAACAAACATTTCACAACTAGATGGCGGCTACTTCACTGGAAGAGAGGATAATATCTTCCACTACAGTATCTGAAATAAACACTATTTTCTGTGAAACAAAACAAAAGACACTTTCTATATGCGTTCTTTTACTAATCAGCTGCTCCGTTACTGGAATAGAAATGGCTTACGAAATTCGCGTTCGCGCATGTCCGCGCGCGTGTGCGTGTGTGTGTGTTTGCTGAGCATGTGAGGAAGATAAAGAGAATAATGACACTTTTGATATTGTTTTTGATCACTAATGATTAGATATGGATTAGATTTGATTTTGTCTACTTCCTCCTTGCTGGTCTCTGCAGCCTAGAATATGACACACCCACTGACGACGTGACTGTTCTACGTTTTGGTTCGCGCTTGAGAACCACTATTTTTTGGTGCCCGCTGCGAACCAACTTTTCAGGTTCCGAACCAATTGAGCTTCGGTCTGAACGTGCCGGCCGGTTCCAGACTTGGTTTGCGAACGCGAACCGGCACGGTTCTTTGCCGGTGTGAAAGCCCTATCAGAGGCCTACCTAGGAGAGACTTCAAGAAACACATCAAAACTCACTTTGATGGTCATGGGGACTAATTTGTGTCGACTAACGATGTAATAAGACACCTCTCGGAAAACAGAAATACGTGAAATCAGCATTCAAAGTATTTCTGACCTAAAACTCAGATTTTCGGGTTTTTAGCTAACATTCAACTTTAAGATGTGAAGTACCCACTCGTTATTTTTCCGAACAGTTTTACGTTCATTAAATAAGTGTAATCTAGCAACAAAATAGGCTTGTTTGTCATGAAAATACATGTATGCTTTCACTTGGGTGTGATTGGCTGTTGAGCTCTAGGGGGAGGGACAAAGGAAGCCCTTTGTGCCCTTTGTTTTGAGAATGTGTTCTGCTTAGAATGAACACTGTTTAGAATGAACACTGCTTAGCTCATCAATTGTTCAGTAATGACTGAAGGCACAAAGAAAGTCCCCAAGAAATGAAACTTTACTAGGACAACATACGGATTTCACGGGATCAACATACCACAAGTAAGTAGCCTACAGTCCTTTGTTTGTGTTGGGCTAGTCGCGTTAGCTAGCGAACATTAGCTAGTACGTTCTGTGTCGTCGTATTGCCTTTTAAAGACTTTCTAAAACAATCGCATAGTAGCACATTATGCTGTTCTTATAAGTTGTGTTGTTGCTACTGTGTACAGTTAGTTAACTGTTTGTCTTTTGTCACTTGGGTTGGGCTAGCCGTGTTAGCTAGCTAGCATTAGCTAGTAAGTTGTGTGGTATTGCGTAAGACTTTCTAAAACAATCGCATAGTAGCACATTATGCTGTTCTTATAAGTTGTGTTGTTGATACCGTGTACAGCTAGCTAACTGTGTTTATTTTTTGTCTGTTTCAGAAGACATAAGTATCTTTTTGATCAGATAATTCTGTTCAGATGAGGCAAAAGACACCACATGACTCAAAAGACACCACATGACTCCACAGCACCTCAGAAAAACTCAGAAAACGGTATTACTTATCACTACTTACTTTACTCATTTACTTATTATTGGGATTATGTACCTTGCTGCAATGCTAATGTTGAAAACATTAGGACACAGGAATTGCACACTACCTGACTACTTGAGAAATACCTGAACACTTTCATTTTCATCTTGTTGAACTTTGCACAGCATGTTACACTATTGATTGCACTTTAATTCTGCTGTAGTGCGACTACCATCACTTATCACTTTATTACTTATCATTACTTACTTTACTTATTTACTTGTGATTATTGTGATGATGGTATTGTTGTGATTATGTACCTTGCTGCAAAGCTAATGTTGAAGAACCACAGCCAAAGATTTGTATTATTGTGTACTGTAAAATAAATTCTGATTCTGATTCAATACTTTTTTGTATCATTAAAAGAATAATAGTTACAACAACCATAAAGCCTCCATAATGATAAGCTGGCTTAGCTTAGGTAATACCTTGCTAGGTAATAATGTTAGCTATAGCTATCTGACCCAGTGAGTAACACTGACAGATATTGACAGCTGAGTGGTAGGGGGTGGGGTTAACCAGACATTGTTACCGCCCATTACTTGGCTGTAAAGGTGAGAAAAAACAATATCTTTGAAGGGGATTTTCTGTGCTTAGTGATTTCAGGTGTAGCAACTTTCAAATACTCATGTCGTCTTCAATTTGTTTCCGATTTCAATGTATGATTCATAATTTGAAAGCTTACAATCTGTAGTTTAAGCACATGTAAAAAACAGAAAAATGATTTCGCCTACAGGTAGCCCTTTTCATTGTCAGTTGTCACATTTATGCAAAACCAAGTGAATGTATTGCTTTTCTGCTATTGTTATGTATTGTGTATCAATGTGTTTTAATGCCATGTTTCAGAAGGTTTATTGACATGTACTGAAAGTGTATGAAGTAATGAAATACAGATTTTTGTAATGTTTTAATGTAAGGACTCTTGGAAGATTAGTCATTGGCTAAAAGAGGTCCTAATAAAAACTCTAAACGACCCTGTGTCCCTGAGCAGACAGCAGAGCACCAGGACTGTGTGTTGGTTTTGGAGGATGTAACGGCCTTCCGGGAGCTTCTCTCCCAGAGCTGGAGGGCCGTCCATCACCTGCCTACCACTGGAGGGAGGCGCAGGCCTGGAGCAGCAAGTCCAGCCTACAGAGGAGCTGTCTGTCCGTCTGGCTCCAGACAGAGGAGCTGTCTGTCCGTCTGGCTCCAGGACTGAGAGCCAGGAGGTGTGGGTACGTCAGGCTGAGGGACGGAGCGTGTTGTGGATGTCTTGTGGTTATGTAAACGGGGGCGGGGCTTATGTCTTGTGGTTATGTAAACGGGGGCGGGGCTTCTGCTATGGAGGATTCACGTCTTATATAATCCTTTACACATGCAGGAATCGCACGCACACGCACACGACTTACATCTGCTGCAGATGGGGCTGGAGGAGGAAGAGTCAAAGTGGAAGAATCCACAGACCGTGCTTGTCTGTCTGAAGGCTTGAGGAGCAGAGAGAAACTTCTCCCTGTAGGAGGAGAGAAAAGAAAAGAGTCAGAAAAGAGGTTTCAGTCATAAACACACTTCATTTCACAACACATAGATCTCTTTTATACAGCGGGGGAAATAAGTACTCAACCCATCAACAGTACATCAACAATCACGTTTTTAATTCAACATATTTGCATTGCAGCTATTCACATGAAATGTAGATCAGACATGAATATTATTAATATTAATGACGGCAACTCAGCCTAGAAGTGGACAGTTGGACACCCTTCCAAAACATCCCCAAGAGTCGCAAGAAAAATAACCAATCAGGTAAAAACCAACCATACATAATATGTAGAGCAGGGTTTCCGTTAGAAAAAATTGCCGCCGGACATCGTGTCCGGGAAGATTTCGATTTACCGGACAAACGTGAGATATTCCGGTCATCATATTAAAATATAATATAGCTGTTTGTCGCGGTGATTACTGTTGTGTAGCGGCCTATATATGCCATTTAATGTCTATTTCTCATCCGATACGATTAGATGCGAGCTATATAATATATAATAATATAACATGATTCGCATGCGCGCTATGCCATTATGTCCAGCGCTGAACGGGCGCCTCACTGGGAACCGAACAGACAGCATCGATCAATGAACGGACTCCACATTACGTTAACTGAAGTTTGTTAAATTGTTTGGGATTAATGTGAGTTTTTCTCTTTCCAGTTTTACCCTTTTTTTATCAATAAAACAACGTCATTTCTATAACCAGGTCTCGCTGGTTGGGAAGGCATTTCGTTTAGCTGCCTGTCAAATCATACTTACCGGTAATCGGACTCGGGAGTATGACAATGAGGAGAACATAACTGTTTATTGAGAAACAATTGATAGGCAGGCTGGGATACGTATATAAAGAAATACCACAATGTCTAGATGTATAACATTTTATTGAACAGTGCAAGCATGTAGGCTTCTGGCGTGACATCGTACCCCTAACGTTCTTAGGGCTTGTTTGAAAAGCTTAGACTGAAAGTTAGTGCCCTGGTCAGATTGTATAACAAGAGGAAGACCGAATGTGGAAAAAAACTTTGTTAAAGCTTTCACCACTGAGCTGGCTGATATGTTACGCAACGGAACAGCTTCGGGAAAACGAGTAGCAGCGCACATAATAGTGAGCAAATACTGACTTCCACTTTTAGTCCTAGGCAAAGGTCCAACACAATCAATTATTACACGTTCAAATGGCTCCCCTATAGCAGGAATGGGATGCAATGGTGCGGGTGGAATGGATTGATTAGGCTTACCCGCCATCTGACAAGTATGGCAACAGCGGCAGTGCTTGGCAACATCCGCCTTTAGTCCGGGCCAAAAGAAATGTTTCAATATCAGCTGATAAGTTTTAGTTATACCTAAATGTCCTGACCACTGGCTCTCATGTGCTACAGATAACACCTGTTGTCTATAACCCACAGGCACAACCACTTGTTTTACAGTATTCCACTCACAACCATTTGCATTAGGAGGAGACCATTTACGCATTAATATCCCATCGTTAAGGAAATAAACTACGTTGCCCCCTATTTCAGATTCCTCACTAGCTGCATGTAAAAAACATTTGTTTAATGACTGATCAGCTACTTGAGCGACACGCAATCGCTCGCCGGTTACAGGCAGAGATAGGCTGTCAGCGGATGGTATTGTAGGACTCGGGGAGGATGGTAACTCTACCACTTTCTCCCTGGGAGAAGCTGAAACAATCGGGTTCTCATCCCTTTCAGAAAAGGCTTGCATAATCACACTATCACAGAGAGAAACATCGCTATCCTCCTCTCTGCCTCGACTCGATTGTGCACGAGTTATAGCGCACACCGGAAACAACCGCTGTTTCGCATAGGCCAGCCTACACATTAGGAGTCATCATCATGCCGGTGTCAAATCATATCATAATAAAATAAATACATAGCCTATATATTCGCCTTTTTAAAATAGAAGGAATCAGAATGTGAACTTTTGCGAATTGTATTCAAATTGTGCTTAGAGGGAATTATTTTCGCCGGACATTATGTCCGACGAGTTTTCAATTTGTCGGACTTCAACAAATTTTACCGGACAAAGACCGGTAATTACCGGTTAACGGAAACCCTGATGTAGAGATGTGCAGACCTCCCTTGCTGCATCTCAGGTAACTGTGCTGCTTCAACAGTAACAACAACACTAGGGTTGCTAGGAAGAAGCCTCTGCTGTCAGAAAATAACCAAACTGCCCTTCTCAACTCTGGAAGTCCATTCTCTGGACAGATCAGGTCACAATCAAATCCACTGTTTGGCGAAAACCCAACACTAGTGCCTACCACCAAAAGAACCTCATCCCAACAGTTAAGCCTGGTGGTGGGAATGTCATGATCTGGGGCTGCTTTTCCTCCTCTGGACCTGGCCGATTCCACATCATTAAGGGAACCATGCTTTTTGAAGTATACCAGGAGATTTTTTAACAGAACTTCAAGCCATCAGTCAAGAAGCTAAAATGGGTCTTTCAAAAGACAACGACCCAAAGCATTCAAACAAATATACCAAAGAATGGCTCAGGATAAAGATTTGTGTTTTGGATTGGCCAATCAAATTCTGACCTAAATCCAATTGAGATGCTGTGGCAGGACCTGAAGCAGTTCATGCCAGACACCTCTCAAACATCACTCAACTGGCTCACTTCTGTAAGGAGGAGTGGGCAAACATATCTCAAACCAGATGTCAGAGACTGATTAGTGGCTCTACGAGACGTTTACTCCAAGTTATCGCTGCTAATGGAGGTGCCACAAGCTATTGACTGAAGAGGTTCACTTATTTTTGCACCTGCACTAATTTCTTTATAATTTAGTTTTCCTACTACAGGCATGATTCCCTCTAAACCAACATATGGAATTGGTAAATATAAACCTGTTATGTCCGATAAAAAATACTAAATAAAGATTTCATGGTAAAAACAAACCTATACTTTCAAGCAGCACTGTATATATATATATATATATATATATATATATATATATATATATATTACCCTGAGAGGGGGGAAAACAGTAATACGCTGAATCAAATTCCTTTCCTGGCCCTAAAGTGATGGGGCTGACCTATATTTGAAGGCTGTAGTTGTACTTTATAAGGAAAACTCTCCTCTGCCTCTCCCAGAGGATCCCCTTCCATTCCAGAGGATCCGCTCCATAGTTTACAATGCCAGTGTTTCCCCTACCATGGCCGCCCCCCCCAACGGAACCCCCCGCCTCCCCAAGAAAGAGGAATTATTACGGACGTAGACACCAAAACATCTGACAAGTAGGCTAAAATATCCGCTTTTTTAAATGCACCCAACCCGAATCTGGCGAGTGGCAAGCCCATGGGCTCGTTGGTAACGATCTGTAAAGGCCAATGCACACAGCGTGCGATTTCTGTTGCGCGTCAACATTCCATTTTGAAGTTTGAATGGAAGTCTATGAGAACATCGCATCTCAACACACACGGCCCCGATTTTAATCGCACGGCGAAAATTCGATTCCATTCATTTTGAATGGGACAAAGCACACGGCGTGCGAGTTTTGTCGCACTGTCAAATTTTGCAAATGTTAGCTTCAAAATGAATGGAATCGAATTTTCGCCGTGCGATTAAAATCGGGGCCGTGTGTGTTGAGATGCGATGTTCTCATAGACTTCAATTCAAACTTCAAAATGGAATGTTGACGCGCAACAGAAATCGCACGCTGTGTGCATTGGCCTTAAGTCCGCCAGTAGTCTCGCATAGCCAAACCTATCTCCATACTTCGCTTCAGTTCTCACGCCGCACCTCTATTTCTCACGGCGAGAAATAACAATTGTTTTACGGGACTTTGATTTTTGAAATTCCTTGAAAGAAAGCTACCGGACCTGAGTTTCATGGCATCTTTCTGCACGCGCGTTAACTTGAGTTTGCAGTCGAAGCGGGAGGCGAGCGCTGATGGAAGAACCTGTGTTCACGCGAGCTGCATGTAAGAACGTAGCAAGTCCACCAGGGACAGCGACGGAAACAAGTCACAGACTTTATCGCTCTATCCCTGACAATCACAAGTAGGATCATTGCTTGGCCGATGTATTGTATTTTTTTGTCAATAAATCAAATCAAATAAAAATGTTGCATACAACATCGTATCTGGTAGCCTACTGGTACTTTCAAACCGCATGTTGTTTATTAATATCACAAGGTTTTTTGCACGAAATAAACTTGTCTGTGAGCTGCAATTCCTTCGACTCACATACACGCGATGTATGTATTTTTAAGAGAAGTGGTCAACACCCTCATCACCAACGGTGACATGGTTGTTATACTTAGGTTAGGGTGGGAGGTGTGAATGTTGTGGTTAAGTATGTCAAATTGCAGGAAACTAGCACAAATAATTGGGTGGGAGAAAAACACAAAATCTCACTCTGTTTTTTATAGTTGGACATACGATTTATTTTCAGGTGAGAGAGTAAAGTCAAAATTACATTATCTGACTGCATTGCCCACAGCAATCCAATATTCAATTATAATTATGTTATAAATTGATATGGATCAATTTATACCTCTTATTAGATTATAAATACTCTGGTTGTTATGTTTGCCTTTTGGTTGACAGCTAAAGAGGGAGAGAGGAGGATAGAGAGGGAGAGAAGGAGAGAGAGCAGGATGGTGCACCAGAGAGAGAGAGCGCAAGAACCAGGTGAGAAAGTAAAAGTAAGTAAGTAAGTACAACTTTATTTATATAGCACCTTTCATACAAGAAATGCAGCTCAAAGTGCTTTACAACAGGAATAAGAACATAAAGTGAATATAAAAACATATATAAAAACCTATACATGCATAGAATGAATATAAAAGCAGGGGAAAACACTAAAAAGAGAGACTGTGATTGTTTCCTATCTTCACACCAACTTAAATCCTTTGCCTATGAAAATATTTACAACCACTTGCCTAATGGCAAGACTGGGCTTTATTTTATTTTCACACCAATTTAAGTCTTTCGAATATAAGAGCAGGGGAAAACAGTAAAAAGAAAAGGTAAAGAAAATACAATAAAAAATAATTTTAAAAAGGGCATTTAAAGTGCAGTAGCTGGCAAATGAGTAGTAGGCAGGTGCAGATGACCTAGTTGAAGACTATATTGAAGAAGTGCGTTTTAAGCTTTCTTTTAAAAATATTTAGTGAGCTGGCTTCCCTGATCTCTAAAGGTAATGTGTTCCAAAGCTTTGGGGCATAGTTGGCAAAGGCTGCACTCCCGATCTTCTTCTGACTATTGCTGGGAACCTCTAATAAACCTGCGATAGATGATCTTAGTGTTCTTGAGGGCACATAAGTGGCAAGGGAATTAGCAATGTACTTTGGGCCTCGCCCATTAAGGGCTTTGTATATAAGGAGGAGGACCTTAAAATCAACCCTACATGTTACTGGCAGCCAGTGCAGAGTAGCTAGGACGGGAGTAATGTGTTCTCTCCTCTTGGTTCTAGTTAGAAGTCGAGCTGCAGAGTTTTGAATGAGCTGAAGTCTTGCAGTAGTTTTTTTAGGAAGGCCAGTAAAAAGTGTGGTACAGTAATCGAGCCGGCTTGAGACAAAGGCATGAATCAGTTTTTCAGCATCTTTTTGGTTTATAAGTGGTCTTACTTTAGCAATGTTTCTAAGGTGAAAGAATGATGTTTTCGTCACCTTGTTAATATGGGACTTGAAGCTTAGGTCTGAGTCGAAAATAACATATAGGGCCGGTTTCACAGACAAGGCTTAAGCCTAGTCCTGGACTAAATCACACTTTCAATGTAAAATCTCCATTGAAGATGCTTTTTAGTCTAGGATTAGGCTTAAGCCTTGTCTGTGAAACCGGCCCCTAGACTTGTAACCTCAGGTTTAATCCATGATGTCAGTTTCCCCAGATTATTAAGCAGCATATCCCTCTTTGCTTTAGGGCCGATCAGTAGGACTTCAGTTTTGTCCTCGTTTAGCTTCAGGAAGTTATTGTTCATCCATTTATTTATTGCTAGAAGGCAGTTCGTAATGGAGTCTATAGCTGAAGTATCATTTGGTTCAGCAGAAATGTACAGTTGCGTGTCATCGGCATAGCTGTGGAAACATAAAAAAAAAATTCTCCAGTTGAATGGACCCAGGGAAATGTTGCCTAAGAAATTAATGCAACTGTTTAGCACTTTTGCACTAACTTTTCTAATTGTATTATAAAAGACAGTCATTGGTGAGGATCAGAGCAGCACACTGATTTGTTTTTAATGCATGCTGTTTCATTTTTGCATTTATCTTGCCATTGAGCTTTGAATGAAAATTATTTTGCTGTTTACCTGTTAAACATTTTTTATATTTTCAATTTATTACTGAAAGAGCCTTGAGAAAATATTGCAACTGATTTTATTTATGTTTTACTTAATTTAATTTAATGATTAATGTTAAGTGCAATATAGGCTGTGTTATTGGTATTGGTTCAATATGTGCAATAATTGCGAGTTTAAATAAACATTGAACCAGCCCGGCCCTCCACTTGTACCATTTTTTTTATTTTGGCCCCCTGTGTATTTGACTTTGACATGACTGGTATAGGGTCAAGGCAAGAGGTGGACAGGTAGGGTCAAGGCAGAAAGTGGACAGGTAGTCAAGACCACATAAGTAAGTAGCTTTGAGAACCGATGGTTCTCGAGCCTAACGGCCCATAGGGCAGGAGCCTATCTCCTGTTTCCGTAGCGTGAGGCGGCTTAATGTACAAGTTAGTACACCCCCTGGACATGACGCTGGTATGTCGCAGGGTCTTACCCCCTGGGGGTAAGACCCTGCGACATACCAGCGTCATCCATGCCACAGTCCATGCCACCCCCCCAAGGCAGCAAACCTAGGGGAAACACTGAATGCTATGTATTACATCTGTATATAATACATATATGACATCTGTATATAATACATATATCACATCTGTATATAATACATATATCACATCTGTATATAATACATATATCACATCTGTATATAATACATATATCACATCTGTATATAATACATATATCACATCTGTATATAATACATATATCACATCTGTATATAATACATATATCTTATCTGTATATAATACATATAACACATCTGTATATAATACATTTATCACATCTGTATATAATACATATATCACATCTGTATATAATACATATATCTTATCTGTATATAATACATATAACACATCTGTATATAATACATTTATCACATCTGTATATAATACATATATCACATCTGTATATAATACATATATCACATCTGTATATAATACATATATCACATCTGTATATAATACATATATGACATCTGTATATAATACATATATGACATCTGTATATAATACATATATCACATCTGTATATAATACATATATCACATCTGTATATAATACATATATCACATCTGTATATAATACATATATGACATCTGTATATAATACATATATGACATCTGTATATAATACATATATCACATCTGTATATAATACATATATCACATCTGTATATAATACATACAGTGGGTTCGGAAAGTATTCAGACCCCCTTAAGTTTTTCACACTTTGACATATTGCAGCCATTTTCTAAAATCAATTAATTTAATTTATTTCCTCGTTCATGCACACACAGCACCCAATATTGTCAGAAAAACACAGACTTGTAGATATTTTTGCAGATTTATTACAAAATAAACACTGAAATATCACATGGCCATAAGTATTCAGACCCTTTGCTCAGTATTTAGTAGAAGCACCATTTTGAGCCAATACAGCCATGAGTCTTCTTGGGAATGATCCAACAAGTTTTTCACACCTGGATTTGGGGATCTTTTGCCATTCCTCCTTGCAGATCCTCTCCAGTTCTGTCAGGTTGGATGGTGGACGTTGGTGGACACTGGACAGCCATCTTCAGGTCTCTCCAGAGATGCTCAATTGGATTTAAGTCAGGACTCTGGCTCGGCCATTCAAGAACATTCACAGAGTTGTTCTGAAACCACTCCTTCGTTATTTTAGCTGTGTGCTTGGGATCATTGTCTTGTTGGAAGGTGAAACTTCGGCCCATTCTGAGGTCTAACACTCTGGAAAAGGTTTTTGTCCAGGATATCAATGTACTTGGCTGCATTCATCTTTCCTTCAATTGCAACCAGTCGTCCTGTCCCTGCAGCTGAAAAACACCCCCACAGCCTGATGCTGTCACCACCATGCTTCACTGTAGGGATGGTATTAGGCAGGTGATGAGCAGTGCCAGGTGTTCTCCACACATACCGCTTAGAATTAAGACCAAAAAGTTCGATTTTGGTCTCATCAGACCAGAGAATTTTATTTCTCAGAGTCTGGGAGTCCTTCAGGTGTTTTTTGGCAAACTCAATGCAGGCTTTCATGTGTTTTGCACTGAGGAGAGGCTTCCGTCGGGCCACTCTGCCATAAAGCCCCGACTGGTGGAGGGCTGCAGTGATGGTTGTCTTTCTAGAACTTTGTCCCATCTCCCCGCTGCATCTCTGGAGCTCAGCCAGAGTGATCTTTGGGTTCTTCTTTACCTCTCTCACCAAGGCTCTTCTCCCCCGGATGCTCAGTTTGGCCGGACGGCCAGTTCGAGGAAGAGTCCTGGTCGTCCCAAACTTCTTCCATTTAAGGATTATGGAGGCCACTGTGCTCTTAGGAACCTTAAGTGTAACAGCAGTGTTTCCTCTATATGCATTTATTGGTGGCGGGCCGCCACGAATGAATTTCCTCCGCCACTAATTGATTCAGTCCACAAAACAAAACAAAAACAAAAAAAGAATCTGAACATTTTAGCTGATTAAAATATATATGATCCTAGATCAGCGCTATAATGGATGTTGACTAAAAGTGCACCTAAATCCACGCCCATCTCTCTCTAACCGCAGATCCAAAATCAGATTAATGACATTAAACATTCAGTTGACGACGTGACACAAGGGCTACTCCTGATTGGTCTAAATGTGAACCATCTAAAAGATACAAAAAGCTGATCTAGCTAGCTAGGTGCACAAATAAGATATCACGTTAAATAACTTCGAAAAATTAAACGAAAACAGCGACAGATGGATGGATTTTTCAAGAAAAAAGATGTCCCAGACACTTCAAATATTGCTGAAGCTAGCAGTGGCTATGAGCGATCCGAAACTGCATGGCTGACAGGAGCAAAGGAGCTAGGTGGTGGATCAGCTAACAACGTTTATGGCGGGGTACCACCACCACCAGCTACAACTACAGCGGGAGAGCCATCAGCATCGGCTAGCTGTGTTGGTGTATCAGCAGACATTAGCAAGTCAAAAAACGATTCTTATGTGCCGTCACTTTAGCAACGACAGTATTGGCAGGGAAAAAAGAAGGGGAGTCGATTTTTTTATTGACAACGGAATTACATGCTGGAAAAACATGCAGCTAAAATTCAGGGAACATTTGGACAATAAGAGACACACGGGAGAAGTACGGGAAAACAGGGCTCATGTGGGTGTCATCAAAGGTAAGAGTTTGTTTTCTTTAACTCAGCTGATACTCAGCTGTTTACCGAATGCTCCATCTGACTGTGATTTTACTTGTGTAATGTGGTGGGTTGACATAATTCACGCACGGAACTACTAGTATTGTTCCGTCCGCAGTTGAGTGCGTAGTACCCAAGTTGTTTAGTCTGTTCTATTTACTGCTTGAGTGTGTTGTTGACAATCGTTCATGTCCTTCATTAAACGTTTAGCTTTGTCATTTGATACGCCGCCTACGACTCCCGTCTCTCGGCACTACAGTAAACAGTTAATCAGTAAGGTTAGCCGCTTTTGTGCTCATATAGGCCTACTTCGTATTATATTATAGCTGATGATCTTTGTGTGTGTGTATGTGACTGTCAGTCACAAGTTTATATTCTGTATATTCTTTTTCTTTTTTTTTGCCATCCTCCCTCTAGTTTTGGTTGAAA
Source organism: Nansenia antarctica (assembly GCF_963989245.1). NCBI lineage: Eukaryota > Metazoa > Chordata > Actinopteri > Argentiniformes > Microstomatidae > Nansenia > Nansenia antarctica. The sequence goes on along the minus strand of NC_137683.1, from coordinate 4,120,690 downwards.
TTAGGTCGTTGTTTTGAGCGTGCGTGCGCGTTTCATGCGCGTGCACGCGGGGAAAAAATCGCGCGGACAGGGCTATCCGCCACTAATGTAAAAATTCCTGGAGGAAACACTGAACAGAATTGTTTGTTGTAGCCTTGGCCAGATCTGTGCCTTGCCACAATTCTGTCTCTCAGCTCTTCAGTCAGTTCCTTCGACATCATGATTCTCATTATACAACAGTTAGTTCCGACCAAGTAATTTGATTAGACAAGAGGCATTCCATGAGTTACGATACATAGTATAACAGCACTGGGACTTTTAACTATATGTAGCACTCCGCCGCACAGGTGTTCTATTAAATGACCGTTAATTAGACTACATTAGCCAATCAGCGAGCAAAGCAAAACCCTCCGTTTTTAAATCCTCCATTTTGGCCGCCATTGGCTAAAAGCTTTAATTTGGCTCTACAAGTGTTAATATGTCATTTTATGAAGTTTTAATATGTTTTCAGGCGAGAAAGTAGCCATATATATTCCCAAAATGTGTCCGGTTTATCAAAATAACCCGTTTATCTGATCTGACGTTTTTTTCCCCACTTCTGTGGGAAACTTCGCTAGCAACATTACGTTGCTAAGATAGTCTGGTTTCCCCTGCTTCAGCAGGCTACTTGATCTCCGCTGAGGTAACGACAGTAAGCTACGAGTTAGTTATAACTTACACCAGCCTAGGGGTATGTATAAATATTTAGAGTTAGTTATAACTTACACCACCCTAGGGGTATGTATAAATATTTAGTAGTTACTAAGCTCTACGTCAGGGGTCGGCAATAGGCGGCCCGCGGGCCATTGCTGGCCCATCACCAATAATATTTGGCCCAGCAGAATATTTTGAGAATCCACTTTTTTTTTTTTTTTTTTTTTTTTTTTACAATATCGGACCGACAGTCCCACATATAGCGCCTATAATGTCCGAATAGAGAATCTACCTCCACCTGAATAATGCTTATTGTACTTTTATCCATGTTGAGAGTGAATGACACAGGGACAGACAATCAGGCAGCGGGGTGCACCGAAGCGCACTGACGCTGAACCCCTCATAGTGAATCATAAGTAGGTGGACAACGTGTAGTGCTGAAATAGCCGTGTGTGGTTTGAAAAAAATAACACCAGCTCAGTAAATAATTCAAACGTAATGTTTACGTATATGTGACTGCAACACACATATGAACAGTAACAAAGCAAATTCAGTTTAATATTCTGAAAAACATTGACAACAAAATCGGTGAAAAAAAGAAAAGAAAGAAAAGTAATCCGCTTATGCGAGGGGTGGTGGTGCATAGGCCTATGCTCCTGAAACGACAGAGCAAACACGCTATTAGGGATAATAATTACAATGAGCCATTCATTCAAAATATAAAAAATACAATTAGGTTATTAAATACAATAACGACAGGCTTGGTACTCACTTAATGTGAAAAGTGGCATCTCCCATCGGTCAGTATTTGCTTGATATCTGGTTATATGGACGTCACTTTAATCCGCAGGCAGTTCTCAAGTTTTTTTTTGCATCAATCGATTCCTCTCGTGCGTCTTTATCACATTCATTGAGGAAAAGGACGACTCGCATGTATAGAAAGGGAACATTGTGAGCACGGAAGATGTGAGTCTCACAACGGCTTTGCGTTGATGAAACCAGGTAGGATGAACATTATAGTTCGCTGTCCATTCCTCTTTAAATGCCCTGTTTTCACCGTCAACTTTCCTCTTTACACCTTTGGAGAGTGACATGATGTTTCTCTTGCTAGTTAGCAGGTTAAATGTTTAGCTAACTTCACCCGGCACCAAACAACCAATCCAATAATAAGGGTACCTTGTCTGGAAGGAGGGGGGAATCATTCAGAATGAAAGTATGTTAAATAATTATTAGAATAAGCTAGGCTGCGCTACATCGTCAGTCCACACATTTATTATTCAAAACTATGGAAAAGGGTGAAACTACGTTTCAACGTTGTTGAGAATCACAACACAAACTTGCTAGTCAAGCCAAAATACTGCAACGTAATGGATTGGACTGCTACCTAGTTAGCTACAACACTACTTTACATTGTTACCTAGTTAACTACAACACTACTTTACATTGTTACCTAGTTAACTACAACACTACTTTACATTGTTACCTAGTTAACTACAACACTACTTTACATTGTTACCTAGTTAACTACAACACTACTTTACATTGTTACCTAGTTAACTACAACACTACTTTACATTGTTACCTAGTTAACTAGAACACTACTTTACATTGTTACCTAGTTAACTAGAACACTACTTTACATTGTTACCTAGTTAACTACAACACTACTTTACATTGTTATCTAGTTAACTAGAACACTACTTTACATTGTTACCTAGTTAACTACAACACTACTTTACATTGTTAGCAGGCTCACAAAACAAGCTGTGTTAGTTGACTAGCGATGTGTACATTTTTCGAAAGAAAAGTCAAAGCATTAGAACGTGTCACATTTTTTAACAATCAATTACTTATGAATGAATGAATGAATGAATGAATGGAATGAAGAATGGTCTTTATTGTCATTGCTACAGTACAGGTACCAAACAACGAAATTTAGGAGGGGTGGCTCCCCTGGTGTTAAGGAAAAAAAAAAAAAAAAAAAAAAAACGTTCGGGCCCGCCATCTAGTGGCTCAAAAAAAAATTTGGCCCGAGGCCAAACCTAATTGCCGACCCCTGCTCTACGTCATAACTAGTGTGCTTGGTGCAACCCATTCAAGTTTAGTAGTGACTAAATCTTGATTTAGTAAATACTTACGCTATAACTAGGGTTAGTTTGTACTTAGTAAGAAGTGGTGCAACCGACCCCAGTTGAACAGTCCCGTTGCGGAACTATTTTTTCTTGACGGAACCAAAATAAATGATTAAATAAACAAACAAATCATAATCTGTTGTCACTTATTACTGTTAATTAATAAATTGAGCTGTAGAACTGTTGTATAAAAGCAATATCACACTTGAGGTCGTGTGTTATACTGAATATCAGCACGGCTGTGATTGTCTTCGGTACTCGGCCTGCGGCCTCGTACCTACGACCGAATCACAGCCGTGCTGATATTCAGTATAACACACTCCCTCTCGTGTGATATTGCTTAATTTGCTCTGACTTTACACTGTGAGCTGTAAGGTCTTATATTGACAGGTGTGTGCTTTTCCTAATCAAGTCCAATCAATATAATTAAGCACGGCTTGACTCCAATGAAGGTGTAGGCCCATCTCAAGGATGATCAGAAGAATTGGACAGCACCTGAGTTAAATATACAAGTGTCACAGCAAAGGGTCTGAATACTTATGGCCATGTGATATTTCAGTGTTTATTTTGTAATAAATCTGCAAACATTTCTACAAGTCTGTGTTATTCTGACAATATTGGGTGCTGTGTGTGCATGAACGAGGAAAAAAATGAAAATAATTGATTTTAGCAAATGGCTGCAATATGACAAAGAGTGAAAAATGTAAGGGGGTCTGAATACTTTCCGAACCCACTGTATATCACATCTGTATATAATACATATATCACATCTGTATATAATACATATATTACATCTGCTGCCAGCTGAACACACCACAACACACTGACTTCAATCTGAAGTAGTGCCAACAGTCAGTTTCGTGAAAGTAGTGAATAAAAAGCCAGTGAAGTGAACACCGGGGAAGGCTCTGCTGTCTCCTCATCTCATCTCACTGTTGCTGGGTCGTCTGTTTACAGTAACAGGGCTAGACATTGGACACGGGGGGTGAGACCGTGGCAGTAACATGACCAGACATTGGGTGTGACCGCCCGGTCGTGGTGGCTAGCTGTGAGGAACAATAGGTTCACCCAGCCTTCTGAGGAGCAGTTGCCTTGCCCTTTAAGAGGGAAACCTAATCTGCCCCACGCTCGCTCCTCCTGTTGTGTGTGCCGTGCGTGTTTACGCTTGGCTGGCCGAGCCAACACACAGTCACAGGTAGCCTCTGTATCTCACCAACTACTCGGTCTGTTTGTGTGCCAGACTGGAACTGGTGGAAGTCAGTGGGAAAAAAAAGAATAGCAGCCACCGGTCTGAATGTGAAACGTGCGTTGTTTACTCATGGTTATCAGTCTTCCAGGGGTTTCACTTTCCCAGAAAAATGGAACTGACTGGATGTGGTCTGTCAGCGCTGCCTGCCAGGAGGGGGCGCTGTTGCCTTCACAACAACTACAGGAACCACACCTCTGGTCTCTGAGGCACGCTGGGAGTCTGTCACACGTACATTACATGGACACGCACGCACACACGCGCACGTGCACACACACGGACACACAGACACACAGACACACACGCACACACAGACACACACACGCACGTGGACGCACGCATGCACACACACGTACACACACACACACACACACACACACACACAGACACACACATGTGCACACGCTAGGGGTGCAACGGTTCTCGTTTTTTTACGGACGGTTTGGTCCGCCTTCCACAGTTCAACACACTAGTGAATTGTGGCGGTTTTCGGTTTATGCTGCGTTTCATTCAAAGTCGGAGGTGGAGTTGGTCTGGAACACTTGCTCAAATGTTTGTTCATGGCGAGCGGAGTTGAGACCATGCTACAAATCTGCGTTGTGGGGTCATTCATTCTGGTTTTGGCATTGAATACAGCGATGAGGGAACGAAAACAGTGAACAGAAACGAGTGTCGAAGAAATGCTTCATGTGTGTTGTATATGAGCATAATATGCGCACAATGGGCTACAGCTGGTACAGCTCTCATAGCTTAAGTGCATTTTTACTTTCATTTCTATCTTTCCTATACCAGTCATCAAGCCTAAGAGGCACATTTGTAACTGCAGTTGGTGAAACCGTAAACCACTCGCATACGTGAAACCGCTATAAATAGCTCTCTTAAAATTTATACTTTGTGGAATGGATTCATTGTTATTGTTGTCCGGAGGCTATCGGTAATCGGCTATCGGTTTACATGGCTTGTAAATATACTTTAGTTTTAGGACGTATTCAAAAGCAAGGACTGTGTGATCATCTAATTATGTGTAGTTATGTGTTTTTAGCATGTTGATGTTCTATCAGCATGTTGTGATGTTATTAAAATACAGTTTCGTAGCGCTGTGCTTTGTTAGCCGCTAGCTGTTAGCAGCGTTTCTTCCGGTTTCATGACAGGGAGTTTAACCCTATATGTGCCTGAGGTCTAACAACATTCAAATGACTCTAACTTCGTCATCTTTTTTCGGATTTCAATGTATGACATGTCATTTGAAAGCTTACAATCTGTAGTTTCAGTAAGTAATGTAGCCTACTGGTTTATCAAAACAGTGGCTGGTGTCACATTTGAAAGTGTTTTTGTTATTTTTTTGTTTATATATATTTATATTTGTTTATATTATACAATATACCAGTCATATTCTGGAATGCGTCTAAATGTTAAAGTTCCATAAGTATTTAAGCAAAACGAAGTAAAGTAACAGTTTGTAAATACATAGTAGCATTTTTTTTCTCCTTAAGCACAAAAACACGTACCGAAACCGAACCGAAACCGTGACCCAAAAACCGAGGTTCATACCGAACTGTGGACCAACTGAACCGTTGCACCCCTAGCACACACACACACACACACACACACACACACAGACACACACACACGCACATACACACACACGCACATACATGGACACACACACGCCACTAGTGAATATTGTAAGCCTCTGCTTAGTCCTTCCTAAAATGTAAAAATCAACCTGGCTCAGGGAAGTGAGCATTCCTTCAGGATGACTGGAGGAGAATGAGTGTTACAGGTCTGCAGTGATGTTGTAACAGACAGGCAGCTGGGGGATATCCTAATGAGATCTACATCAGTGTGCTACGTGCAGTAATATCATGTGATACGTACAGTAATATCATGTGATACGTACAGTAATATCATGTGATACGTACAGTAATATCATGTGATACGTACAGTAATATCATGTAATACATACAGTAATATCATGTGATACGTACAGTAATATCATGTGATACGTACAGTTGGCTCGTCATCCTGGGAGACCGTGAGGGAACTCCACAACTCAAACTCAGAACACCTGAGAGAACACCTGAGGTCTAAGAACACCTGAGGTCTAAGAACACCTGAGAGAACATCTGAGGTCTAAGAACATCTGAGGTCTGAGAACACCTGAGGTCTGAGAACACCTGAGGTCTGAGAACACCTGAGGTCTAAGAACACCTGAGGTCTAGGAGTAGACTACTACAGTAGGACAACGATGCCATTCTAACTAGTCGAAGCTTTCTCTCCAGCTGACTGACACTTTTGGGTGACAGATGGACTTCACTATTTGAGTCATCCGTCATGTTTGAATGGAAAACCTCACTGTGGCGTTACTAGGTTGAGAAACAGGAAACCCTTGCCTGCCGAATGGAGCGGGTACTACCGGTAACAATGTGAACTGCAGTGATCTTAACTACTCTAACATTGGCAGAGAGTAAGAGTGACCGAGGCCTAGACACTCCTGTTACTGTTCAATCTAATCTCGGTCATGGTGCTCTCTCAGATAACCAAACAGGCCAGAGGCAACAACAACAACAACAACAACAACAACAACAGGTGTGACAGGATGACAAGGCAGACACAACTCACTTCAGCGTCCTCTCCACCTCCCTGCTCTCGTACTTCTCCCCCTGGTTGAGTAGTTGGAGGATGCTCTTCTCAAATGACTCAGTGGACTGTTCCTTAGGAAGCTGTGGAAGAAAAGAAAAGGTCACAAACACTTTTAGCGTCAGACAGACAAGAGCGGTTACTGTATGTCTTGTAAGCTTGACTAGTAAAACATAGAAGGCTACAGTAAAACTAAGCTAAGCAATCCCAAAAACATGCCGGGGCGTCCGATTCCCGTTCTGGAGAGCTGGTGTGCAGGGAAGCATTCATTCCGGCCCAGCAGTAAAACATTGTGGCCCAGACTGAGACTGTAATTAATTGATTGTTTGTAAAGGGTATAGAATGGCACGGTCGGCTCCATTGCCGTGCATGTCTGTCCTCTGCTCCTCATACGCATCACTACCCGCCTGCTCATCATGACCAACACGCTTCATCACTACCCGCCTGCTCATCATGACCAACATGCTTCATCGTTTTGACCAAATATGAAGTTGTGATCAGCTGCACACATCTAGCTCTACAGGAGTGAAGGACCAGAACACAGACTTCTCTCTTCCTCCCCCGTTATTCTGACTGACGTTATTCTGACTGACGTTATTCTGACTGTGGACAGTGGATGTTGGTCGACTTATGTGCGCCAGTATTTGGTCTTTGAATATGTAGTTTGTATCGTGCTATTCTTGTACACAGTCTTGTACCCTGTAAAATAATGTCTGTGCATGTATGGTTGATTTGTCATTAACAGAACCAGGGAAGTTTCAACAGTCTCAACAATCTGTTTCAATTAGCCTAAATGAAATCACTGATGTGATTAAAGCTACTACGGAGCATCTCCTGGATACATTCTGACTTCTGGTCCCAGCGCCATACCATGGAGGTGGAGGCTTTGGCTCTCTGGAGGATCTAGTTAATCAAAGATCTAGCCAATTAAACATTGTACAATAAGTGACACGGTCTGGTGAAAAGGTCCGCATGTCGGCAATTCTCAAGTCGCACACATTTTTTGGGGGGTATATTATGAAAGTTGAAGTGTTGAAGACAGGGTTTTTCCTGGATCAAAATGAGGCCGAGGTGGTACCAGATGCGTTTGACATCAGGGGGACCCATGAAGTGGGGCTGTCTGGGGGTCCTTAAACGAGCATCAAACACTTAATTTCTTGCATTCTGGTGAATTTATATGCACCAATTTGTGCCTTTTCTGCATCAATTCATGGTGGAAATGTCATTATTTATGTAAAGGAGAACACAATATTCAAGCACCAGATGATCATTCAAAATATAATGCAATATAATGCAATATAAGGCTCTCAGGCATTCTGTACTTTTTAATAATATTATATACATATTATGTATTCTCCTTGAGCAGTCAACATCAACTATCAGCTATTTCGCTGGCAAACACGAAAGCTAACTTGTTTGCAAAACAGCGCCCCGCCACCACGTCGGTGCAATGCCGCAATTGCAGTAGAAATGACAGAAATCCACCGAGTGCAACGCTTGTAGAAAATACGACCGTCAGAGTTTTGTTGAGAGCTGGAGGCGGCTAGAAATATGACGGAGGCTGCCGCCTCATAATTCTCTATGCAGGAAAAACCCTGGAAGAGCCCACTCAATATAACAAACAACAGTTTTAGGATCACTAAATACATACCATTTGTTAGCAAAGTTATTATTTGTTAGCAAACGCATATTCCGGTGGTGTGGGGGGAGCATTCCCTTAATTTTACTGGCTGTTGCATCTGCAACCGCCCCCATGAATATGGCTGCATGTCTGTGTGTTTGTTTACAAAATGGAACAAAAAGAAAGTGTCTACGAAACAAAGGTTTTATCGATCAACATACATTCTGCTTTGTACTTGGGTAATTTTGGTGAGTTACATGTGTTGTTTACTAGGCTAGCCAAACAGGTGTTTTGTGAGTAAGGTAGATAGCACCTGAAACCAGTGTGCTTGTGCCAATCTGCCAGACAAGGTGAAATCAGCCAAGCTGAAAAAGCAGGAACAACAAGTAGACATCCCCCAGCTTGTAGGACTGGAGGATGGCACAGTGCTTGTTGAAAGTTACAACTGGCAAAAGCATCTGGGTAGCTGCTTCACATATTCATTATTATTATTATTGGAGTTACCAATACTTCAGGTATTTATCGTTGTGGTGTGTTGTGGTGTGTTGGTAACAGTGGACAGTCATTTTAAATGTTCTGTCTTGCTTCTATTTTATTACAGCTTTGATGCTCAAAGACCTGGGGGGTATTCCATCAACCTCACTACAGGAAAGTCCAGGCATAATGACAGGTAGTGTATTGGGGGAGTGGTTGGGGGTGGAGTTAACCAGCTATTGTTCCCACCCATTACCTGCCTGTGAAAAGTGTGAAAATCCACATTCAACTTCTTTCAGATAAAAATGTAAATGACCATGCCCTACTTGGGGCCTTTTTCACCAGACCCAGGTCACATATCTCTAGCAGGTAATACCTTCAACAGGAAGTTCTCCAGCTCCAGGTGGGTTTTCGTCACATTGCTGGATGATGAGTCGGACCACTTAACCTGAAAGAGAAAAAAAATAAAATATTGTTCATATAATATTCATCATAATTCACAGAGCATTACTCAACAATGTTGACTATTAGTAAAAAGGCAAGACAATATTGAACAATACCACCCAAATGACCCAAGTGTTGCAATGAGGCGCTATGAAAACCATTTTGACTACCGTACACTGCTGTAAAAAACATGTCCAATCTGAACATGTTGTATTTATGTTTGAACATGTTGTATTTATGTTTGAACATGTTGTATTTATGTTTCCCCAGGCCTGTGTTGGTCCTTTGGCATCGCCATGCTATTCTTGATTCAGCTTCAGGAGACTGGTTGAGACTGGTTGAGACTGGTTGAGACTGGTTGAGAATGGTTGAGACTGGTTGAGCTTTCCTCAACATTCAAGTTCAAACAATTCTACTAAACAGGAAGTCATATGTCATCAGGTCACATGACCAGCGGCTAAAACATAGCGACCAAGGTGATGCCTGGCCTCAGAGGGTTCTTGTGAAAGCTAGAGGGGTAGGAAGACAACACCCAACTACTGACCATGCAACATGATGAGGGCAAAGCCAACAAAGTAATCAAAGAGAAATAGAGAGAGCAGTGTTTCCTCTATATGCATTTATTCGTGGCGGGCCGCCACGAATACATTTTCTCCGCCACTAATTGATTCAGTCCACTTTATGACCGGAGAACAGAAAAAAATCAGATTGAAGCTAGTTTAGGCCGCTTTCAGACCTACATTTCGTTCCGATTTAGGATGTAGTAAGTTACAATATGTTACAATGTTGCAATTAACCTCGTCGGCGACGCGCTTGCAAAACAGTTTTGTGATTGGTCCGAATTTAGCAGGACATTTGGATTTCTGGAAATCCCTTCCCTCTCTCTTCGCCCGTTGCCCGTCCCTTTAATCCCGTAAGCGTATCCTAATCGAAAATGCAACATCATCAGCGACGACCTTGGGTTCTTGCATTTACTGCTGTTCTCTGGTTCATGTTCTTATACCAGTGCTCACTATAGAGTATTTTAAATGAACATTCGTAATGTAGTCTAGTCTCTGATGTTCATGGTCAACTAAATCAGGCTATTTTGTGAAACAAATAATGTTCCCGAGCAGCCTCGCATCTAACGCTAGCTTCGAACTATTGATAGCATAAACGTTGGTAAATGTCACAAACGACACAGTATTGGCAGGGGGAATATGGCAAGCCGTTTTAACATTTATTAGCTAAATTTGACTAGTCGTAATTCGATTTTTACTAGTCTAAATGTGTATTCAAGATATCTATAACGTCATTCTGACTAGTCAAAACGAGAGTTAGAGATATCTGTAATTCAGTTTTGACTAGTAAAAATGTAATAATACAGATATCAGCAGTGACGTCACCGAAAACGACACTCAACTCGTCACACATCCTTAAATGACATTGCAGATATCTGTAATTCAGTTTTGACTAGTCAAAATAATAGTTGCAGATATCTCAAACGTCATTATGATTAGTCCGAATTGTATTGCATGACGATGCTCATGATGCGAGGTATCTCATGATATTGGCGGGACCAGCAAAGCATTTGATGAGTGTTGGCAGAAGCAATGGCGGTTGCTGTGGTGGATAGGATAGCGCGAAAATGCCATGAAATAGAGAGAATATATCATCAAGGGATTTGTGGTGAACGTGAGATTCGTTCACTAGATGCTTGTACTAGAAATCTACAGCGCAGTAATTGAAGCTGCTCCAGCGTTTTCTGACAACAACAGACATATCTGAAACGTAATTTCGCCTAGTCTAAACTCTAATTTAAGATATCTGTAATAACATTTCGACTAGGCAGAATGAAAGTTAAAGATATCACCAATTTGAGATATCAATCATTAAAATGAATTTCAAGATATCTATAACTGTATAATAGATATCTACAATTAAATTACGATTATTCCTAATTCCAGTTTGAGATATCTACAACTTCATTCAAGATATCTTCAACTTAATTTAAGATATCTTTAAGGACAATGTAGATATCTTGAATTAATGGGAATTAAAGATATCTTGAACTGGAATTATGCCTAGTCAGAATGAAACCGTAGATATCTGAAACTGTAATTACAACTAGTCATAATTCAGTTGTAGATATCGGCAATGTGAATAGCTGATATCTACAACTGAATTGTAGATATCTGTAATGACAAACCCCATACACTTGAATGTCAAAATACATTTGAATCTTACTAGTTAAAATATCATTATAGATATCTAAAATGTGAGTTTTGATTAGTCAAAATATAATTAAAGATATCTTGAATTTGAGTTTTGACTAGGCAAAATGATGTTGCAGATATCAGTAATGAATATCCATTGTAGCTAATAAATGTTAAAACGGCTTGCCATAGTGGGAAAGAAGGGGAGTCGAATTTTTATTGACAACGGATTTACATGCTGGAAAAACATGCAGCTAAAATTCAGGGAACATTTGGACAATAAGAGACACAACAGAGCTGTGGTCGCGTGGTCTAATTACAGGGCAATATGCGCGGGGCAAAAATAATCTATTGCCTCCCAAATCACCACGAACAGAACGGCGGAGGTACGGGTAAACAGGGCACTTTTTTATTTTATTTTGCCACCCTCTATTTTTCTGTGAAATTACGTCTTTGTATTGAGCGCCAGTGCGTGTTGCATACGCGCGCGAAAAAAGAACACTCCGCCACTAATGTGAAAAATCCTGGAGGAAACACTGGAGAGCGCACAAGAGAGAGAGAGAGAGAGAGAGAGAGAGAGAGAGAGAGAGAGAGAGAGAGAGAGAGAGAGAGAGAGAGAGAGAGAGAGAGAGAGAGAGATTGAGTGTGCGTGGTCAGGCCAGAGAGATGGAGAGAGAATCCCTGTGTTACTACAGTTTTAAGAAGAGGCATTACACTAGTCCATGACGAACAGATGGAGAGGGGAATGAGTCACAATGGTAGTCTGGCAAACCTCAGTATAGCTAGCACATGATCTCTCCTTCCCTCCCTCTCCATCTCCATCTCTCTTTTGCTCTTTTCTCTTTCTCTCTCTCTCTCTCTCTCTCTCTCTCTCTCTCTCTCTCTCTCATCCTCTCCCTCCCCCAACACCAACATCTGTGGTCGTTTAGCCTCCAAGACCATTCTAGTGCGGCGCCGCAAGTGAAGTGAAGGGTAACTTTCTCTTAACCTAATAAACACCTCATAAAGCTACAGACCTTAGAACACTGGACTGCCCTGAGGACGTCATTAGATGGTTGATAGGGTTGGACGGTTTCACGGTTTAACCGTGAACCGGGGTTTTCGGAAATAGCAACTTTTTTTGTTGAAACCGTCCTAAATTGCTATGTTGCAGCGGACGCTACTGTGAGACGCTTGTTTGTATGGTGGGAGTTGGGCGAGGGCCCTTTAAGGCTGAGTCGCAATTGTGACGTATGGGGGTTTCACGCAGGATTTAATCGATTGATGTGTTGACTGTTATGTATATAATCATGTACATGTATACTGCTCATGTATATAATCTATGGTTATGCTAGTCTGCTAAAATAACTTTTAACTCTGACACTGTGTTTTCACTGCAACCGAAGTCTCTGTATCCTTTGTTCTCTCAGACTCCTATTCGACCCTCCTGTTGACCCTGACTCATTTTATGTTTTCATCCCTGGTGATTCGGTGAACACAGTCTCTCAGAAATTCTGTGAGAGGCAATTGCTCTAGCAGCCAGGGTCGTGAGCAGTGGCGGACTCAGGCTGTTTGAAGGGCAGGGGCGAAAAGGAAAAAAGGGCACCTACTGCACAACATGGGACCCCATCACTGCACATGGTCAAGTTTAGACCATTGGAAAGGCAGCCAATAGGGCACATCCTCTAATTTGGCCACTCAAAAGGGCACTTTAGTGCGTCGTTTTTCAACTGTGGGGGCACATGGTCAAGTTTAGACCATTGGAGGGGCACCAATAGGGCACGTCCTCTCATTTTCGCCACTCAAAAGGGCATTTTTGCCAGTCAAAAGGGCACTTAAGAGAGACGTTTTTCAACCGTGGGGGCACCAGGAGGGGCGGTCGCCCCCACTCCCCCCCCCCCCCCCTGGGTCCGCCAGTGGTCGTGAGTATTCTCCTCAGTGTTTCCCATACATTTGTCCAGACATAGTCTCATTACGAAGCAAAAGTATTTTTATATTTGGATGTATTTGGTTATTTGGTTTTATTTGGTTTCAGGACTAAATTGAACAATTTGATTCCACTAAAAAGCGCTGCGCAACAGTACGTTTTAGTGGGCCGCTAAACTGGTAATTTCCTTTAAAAAAGCTTCAGTTAGCATAGATGGTGATGAGTAATGTATTATGAGATGAAGACATCCATTGTCATTACCAATTAGGATTGCACCACTGTCCCACGTCACATTAGTTACAGTTGTAGGCAACAAAATTAACTTAAGTGTTGATGATATTATAATACCCAGAAGCGGGATTGTTGTCAAGCACATGAACCTGGTTGGACTGCAATGGGCCTAGGTCCAATGAGTAGAGATTGAGTAGAGTTGACAATAATAACTGCCTGAAGTCTGCGACCAATTCACCCAACCAGACACCGGGTGACTTCTCTGGTGACGCTCTGCGCAGCCTGGACTGCAGCAATCTTCACTTGTTGTTTGTTTTGATGTATTTTTTCCTAAAATGTTATAATCAGGAAATTAAATGCATGTTCAATTGGATTTAAATCTGAAGATTGCGAGTCAACACCTTTCCACTTTTTGGCCCTGAAAAACGCCCTAGTTGCCATGGCAATATGTTTTTAGTCAACGTAATTTGGAGGCATTTGCTTCACTTGAGCAGACAGGATGTTTCTGTACTCTTCAGAATCCATCCTGCTGCTGCCTTCAGGAGGTACAATCATCAACTAAGACACGTTAGCAAGTTCACCTAGCAGTGAAGCGTCTGTAGTTTGGCTGGTGAAGTATTTGGCGGATGGTCATCTCTAACAAGTTCACCACCCTGGAGAGAGTTCCTGGTCTGTGAGATAGTTGTCTTGGGGACTTTTCTTCATAATTAGTATTATTATTATCATATTATTATTATTATTATTATTATTTATTATTATAATGTTGAGCTGTGGAAGTCCACCTTGGCCTACCAGCCCGTTTGCGACTGATGAGCTCACCGAGGCTTTAGTTTCTGTTTAACAATGTTCCAGACTGCTGATCTTGGTACGTCTTAAGTGTTAGTTATGTTTCTGATTGAGTGTTTCCTGTTAATTAGCCATAGTCTAATTTGTCCCGCCATTGTGTGATAACAACCAAATATGTTTTTACTAGTGTTGTTCCGATACCGATACTAGTATCGGCATGGCCACCGATACGCACAAAAATGCTGGTATCGGTATCGGCGAGTACTAACAAATAATAACACCCGATACCAAACTTGTGATGCGCGTTTTGCACAGGCTGCATTCCTAATTCGCTCTTAGAACGCTGGAGCGCACAGTGGTATCAACGTCATAAAGGGACCAAGCAATTTGATTGGACAAGAGGCATTCCTTGAGAGGTGATCAGATTTCCAGAGCGAATTTACGAACGCACCCACAGCGTCCCGCAACTCGGTGAATGAATTGTCTCCGGTGACGGTGTGAAGACACGAGAAACATTCCATTTTTAAAGTTGAGCAAAGTAAATAGGATTTTACAAGTCCCGTTAACAAGTATATCATCACCTGTGATCGGCAAGCATGGCCCCTAAGGATTATGTGGCAGAGAAAGGTACGTTTTGTTTTACCGGCGTTACTCATACAGACAGTGTGTGGTTGAGTTGCTGCTACTGTTCAATGAACAGAACATGCAAAGCGACAGGCACTGCTGGGGATGAAGAGCTATGTAATGTTATACGCGTAACTAATAACTAGCTATCGTTCTTGACTTTTGATTTCAACAATGGTGCCACGTTTGCCCACTTTTCACCAGGGTAACTAATTCTGTTGGCCAATGCATGGTAGCTAAAAAACCAACCCCGTTTCATGAAGCACACACCGGACTGTCAAAGTTATAAAAACCAGTGTCTAGAACTTTTAAGTCTAACTTTGCTAGGAGTCTCCGACTAGAAGGTTTAAACCCTAGCAGCATTCTTTGCTTGTCAGGCTTCAAAACTACCCGGATGGAATAACTCGGAAGAAGTCCGGGCCAGTCTCCGTGTCAAACCTAGTCGAATATGGAAGTGATTTCACAAATTCATTGAACTGCACTTTGACAAATCGTGTGCCTTCACATATATTAGTACCTGGCCACATTCTTCTTTTGATGGGCGACACCGCCTTCACTCCCCAGTCCCACAGGCCGGCCCTGCTGTTATGATTAGTTACAGAACCAAATGGTACCTTGATTGAGTTGGTTAATTGATTTTTGTTGATACTTTTCACGATACCAAACACCCGATGCCAGACTAAGTGTTAGCAATAATTTTACATCGAGGTGAGTATGCGGCTCAAAAAACATGTTTTTTTGTTTTGTTTTTTCAAACGCCGTGGTATCGGATCGGTACTCGGTATCGGCAAGTACTGCACGGTCAGGTATCGGTATCGGGATCAAAAAATGGTATCGGAACAACACTAGTTTTTACACGCGAGTGACTCTCCACTAGCACCCCTGTCCCCCATTGATGAAAGACTTTAGAGGGTCCAAAGTCCACCACAGTTTCACAACAGTCCTACGGCTATGGCTTCCTTGACTTTCATTGACATGACTCTTTGGTCCTCCAATAGCAGACTCCAAAGACAAATACAAAGCCTAGAATCAATACTAGACAGCTCTTTTAAGCCAGATTGCCAGGTGGGTGGGGATAAAAACAGGTTGGTTTAAAATTCAATTGTTGCAATGTATTTAAATTAAATAAATACACAAGAAATGCTACCCTGGAGAGACTTTTTTTTGCACAGTTGCCAGGGCAACTTCATCATGTAATAATCACTCTACAAAATTGGTCTATTGAACCGAGTGGCCAGAAATCTATCTCAAATCCAAAACTGTGTTTGCAACATTCAAGTGATACAGCAATAACTGTGGCTGAAAATGTGTCTGTTTTGTTTTACTACAAAGCATTACATCCAGCACAGACATCGCTGTTTCCACACCATGTCCTGTGTGAAGAATAGTGGTAGAATAGAGGTAGAATAGAGGTAGAATAGAGGTAGAATAGTGGTAGAATAGAGGTAGAATAGAGGTAGAATAGTGGTAGAATAGAGGTAGAAGAGTGGTAGAATAGAGGTAGAATAGAGGTAGAATAGAGGTAGAATAGAGGTAGAATAGAGGTAGAATAGAGGTAGAATAGAGGTAGAATAGAGGTAAAATAGAGGTAGAATAGTGGTAGAATAGAGGTAGAATAGAGGTAGAATAGAGGTAGAATAGAGGTAGAATAGTGGTAGAATAGAGGTAGAATAGAGGTAGAATAGAGGTAGAATAGAGGTAGAATAGTGGTAGAATAGAGGTAGAATAGAGGTAGAATAGTGGTAGAATAGAGGTAGAAGAGTGGTAGAATAGAGGTAGAATAGAGGTAGAATAGTGGTAGAATAGAGGTAGAAGAGTGGTAGAATAGAGTAGGGCTGGGTATCGCCACTGATTTCCCAAAACGATTCGATTCCGATTCACAGCTCCCGATTCGATTCGATTCACGATTCGATTCGATTCCGATTCGATTTACCGTAGTTACAATATCAATTTTCCTTGAATATGAAGAGATTCTCAGAACTAATGCTATAAATGGTTCAAGGAACCCTATAACATGTAGCATTGTTAAACATATCAATGTTTACATTAAGAATTGACTCCAAAGCAGTTACATTAATGTACGGTACTTCTTATTGGAACATAAATGAACATCATTGACCAACATTTTGCTAAATCAGACACTACAAAAAGTGCTTTTTAACGTGCTTTACTGCAGCCAGTGTAAATAAAGGGGCTACAAACATAGCCTATCGGTAAACAAGACATCACATATCCCTCAGGACTGTCTCAAATAGCTTATTTGTATAATATAGGCTATATACGGTATATACACTAAATAAAAATGTGCAAAACTCAAACGAAAATAGTGCAATAGATGAGGGTATTTTGGGGAACAAAAAAACACATTGTAAACCATAATGTCCATGAAACTAAAGCCCTTCATTACTGCTTTCTCACTTTTTGGAGATTGGAAGATTTTATTCAGGAATAAACATAATTGGAAAATCAATGATTATTAAAATACTGTAGTATACAGTAACAATAAGTTCATGGAAACACCACAAATCTACGGAACCACTTATTGAGGCATCACCCTGACGTGAAACATGGAAAAGCGGATCCGAAACAAGCCTCGCTGATAAAGCGGCAAGTGATTGTCAGGTACGACGAGTCCATTGCTCTGGATGTCCAGCTGTCACACGTTATGGCAACTCTCTCTGCTGGCTGAAGTGAAGTTGCGCGGACATGTCTGGGACTATCACTTCACTCAACTGTTTGCGTGTCGGTAACACGTAGCGTGGTTCTAGTACACTGACGAGGCTTCAAAAGCCAGCATTTTCGACAACGCTGTACGGGCGTATATCCTTGCAAATAACATTTGCTACAGCCTCTGTAATTTGTTGGGCACGCAGAGAATTTGATTGTAATTTGCAACCAAAACGTCTTTATCAGCGAGGCTTATTTCGGACCCGCTTTTCCATGTTTCACGTCAGGGTGATCAATAAGTAGTTGTGGTGTTTCCACAAAATGTAACCTCCATTGCGCACAGCTTGCATATGGCTTTGCTTTTGTCCTGCTCATCTCTATCATCATTTTTACATCCAAAATGCACCCAGACATCAGCCTTTAAGCCTGGTGGTGACTTGAGGGTCCCTGCCATCGCCATGTTTTTAGATTTTAGTGTTGAGACCTCTCGTTGCGTGAGATATGAGATATGATAAATTCTTGTAGCGCGAGATCTGGCCACGAGATCTCGTTGCGGGTTGAAGCTGCAAGCAGGAAAATGCATGAAAGATTGATCTCGGGATTTATGAATCGATAATCGCTTTTTTTGAACCCAGCCCTAGTGGTAGAATAGTGGTAGAATAGTGGTAGAATAGTGGTAGCTGCATCATGTTATGGGTATGCTTGTCACCAGCAGGGACTGGGAAGTTTGTCAAGATCAGGGACATTTGCTGAGATGTTAGTGACAGGCTAATGGGGGTCTAGCGCGGTCAATGACCCCTCAAAATGACGGGAAAGCGATTTGTGAATGAAAATGGAACGTAAATGATGTGGAATTAATGGAATGAATTCCTATTCAAATCAGGGACCCTACAAAGACAAACATACTAATTCCGAAATCACATTAACTATTATCCTTGCCCTCAGACGTACTCAATCTTGTACTCTAACTTGTTGGAGACATTTGATCATTTGAGCACATTTTAGGAAAGCCACAGCAAGGGAGTGTAGGCTTTTGCAAACAGGTGTTTTTTTCTTTCACAGAAAGTGTCTGATCAGTGTGAAAAAACATCCTAATAATGAATTACGATTCCAGTCTCTGGGGCAACTAAAGGGGAACATTTTAAAAGTGGCTTTATCTATCGGCACTGTACATGGTCATCTTATAACACTGTACATGGTCATCTTATAACACTGTACATGGTCATCTTATAACACTGTACATGGTCATCTTATAACACTGTACATGGTCATCTTATAACACTGTACATGGTCATCTTATAACACTGTACATGGTCATCTTATAACACGGGACACTTCATCTCACTTTAGATTGATGGAACCATTCAGACCAAAATACAGGTTTGTTCAAACACCAAGTCCTCCACTCTGGCCTGCAGAGATTTACACCCTGGGCTGGGATAATATTGTCACCACAACGACAACAGAGTTGCTAGAGCTAACACCCAGGGCCACACGACAAAAGGGAAGAAAAAAAAAGAATAAATGGAGGAAGAGAGCGAGGGAGTGAGGGAGGAAGGGGGTAGGTGGCGCAATGACTTGAATTTATGTTGTCTTGTTAGGCTGGTATGATTTATGATGTAAGATATTGCATCATGTTGATGGTGTCTTGTTACACAAGTCTAAACTCTTATCCTGTAAGGAGGATAATAAAGGAGGCTACTATCACATCTATTCTGGTGAAGCTAATCTACTTAATACAGCACCCAGCAGGGTTTCCGTTAACCGGTAATTCCCGGACTTTGTCCGGTAAAATTTGTCGAAGTCCGACAAATTGAAAACTCGTCGGACAAAATGTCCGGTGAAAATAATTCCCTCTAAGCACAATTTGAATACAATTCGCTAAAGTTCACATTTTGTATTCAAATTGGCTTTGGGCCACCATTCTCAGCTGAGCACCAAACACACACACACAACACTGCCCGAGAGAGAAGGACCCGCCCCCTCCAGCCAGCCTATAGGCTAACCAAAGGGGGCGGGTCCTTCTCTCTCGGGCAGTGCCGCGCGTGCACGAGTGTGTGTGTGTCCGGTGCCCAGCTGAAAATGGTGGCCCGAAGCGGAAAGCCTTAACTTTATCGCACAATAACAAGGATAACAAACGAAACGGACAACATTTACACTAAGATGGAGACAAACTTCAGCGATATGATCTAACAGCCGGTTTTCAGGACGACATACAGACCCGTATGAGCTTACAGGGCTATCCCCTAAGTATGATTTGACAGGCAGCTAAACGAAATGCCTTCCCAACCAGCGAGACCTGGTGGGTGTTCTATCAACGTCGCCAAAGGAAAACCTAGGCCTACTTCGCCAAGTCCCGCGAGACTCTTAAAAAGATCCAGGCATATCTTGATAGATCTCGCGAGACTTGTCAAAACAAGCCCAGACTTTCCTCCAGCGACGTCGATGGAACACCCCCCTGGTTATAGAAATGACGTTGTTTTATTGATAAAAATAAAAAAAAGGGTAAAACTGGAAAGAGAAAATAGAAAACTCACATTAATCCCAAACAATTTAACAAACTTCAGTTAACGTAATGTGGAGTCCGTTCATTGATCGATGCTGTCTGTTCAGTTCCCAGTGAGGCGCCCGTTCAGCGCTGGATTTGACGCATGGCATAGCGCGCATGCGTCAAATCATGTTATATTATTATATAGCTCGCATCTAATCGTATCGGATGAGAAATAGACATTAAATGGCATATATAGGCCGCTACACAACAGTAATCACCGCGACAAACAGCTATATTAGATTTGAAGAAAAAAAATTATGATTTTGGAAAAAAAAAAAATAATTATATTTTAATATGATGACCGGAATATATCACGTTTGTCCGGTAAATCGAATTCTTCCCGGACACGATGTCCGACGGCAAATTTTTCTAACGGAAACCCTGGCACCCAGGTCAGGAGCTAAAGGGACAACAACCACCACAGATAGCTGCTACACTGGTGCAACTGCTGCTAGCCAGGGCTCCCACACCTTCTGAAACATCACATTCAAGCACCTTTCAAGGACTTTCAAGACTCAATTCCTTCAAATTCAAGGACCCAACACGGTTTGCGACAGGTCTAGATGAGAATGTATATAATAGGAACTCTCCGCTCACAGAAAACTATTAAAAAGAGAGGCTTGAATGTGTGAACACTAGATGGTCTCTTGCCTTCTCTACCACAGCAAAACAATATATTGTGAAATATGTGTAAAGTTAAGCAATACAGAGACTTATTTACTAGTTGACGAGCTAAGTAAAACATTTTTTAACATATTATTATTTATATTTTTTTTGAGAGAGAGAGAGAGAAATTCAAGCACGTTCAGTGACCCATGTCTATTTTCAAAAACTTTTAAGACCTTGATTTATTTTCCTCTCAAATTCACGAACTTTAAAGGATTTCAAGGGCCCGTGGGAACCCTGCTGCTGCTGCTGCTGCTGCTGCTGCTGCTGCTGCTGCTGCTACTACTACTACTACTACTACTACTACTACTACTACTACTACTACTACTACTACTACTACTACTACTACTACTACTACTACTACTACTACTACTACTACTACTACTACTACTACTACTACTACTACTACTACTACTACTACTACTACTACTACTACTACTACTACTACTACTACTACTACTACTACTACTACTACTACTACTACTACTACTACTACTACTACTACTACTACTACTACTACTACTACTACTACTACTACTACTACTACTACTACTACTACTACTACTACTACTACTACTACTACTACTACTACTACTACTACTACTACTACTACTACTACTACTACTACTACTACTACTACTACTACTACTACTACTACTACTACTACTACTACTACTACTACTACTACTACTACTACTACTACTACTACTACTACTACTACTACTACTACTACTACTACTACTACTACTACTACTACTACTACTACTACTACTACTACTACTACTACTACTACTACTACTACTACTACTACTACTACTACTACTACTACTACTACTACTACTACTACTACTACTACTACTACTACTACTACTACTACTACTACTACTACTACTACTACTACTACTACTACTACTACTACTACTACTACTACTACTACTACTACTACTACTACTACTACTACTACTACTACTACTACTACTACTACTACTACTACTACTACTACTACTACTACTACTACTACTACTACTACTACTACTACTACTACTACTACTACTACTACTACTACTACTACTACTACTACTACTACTACTACTACTACTACTACTACTACTACTACTACTACTACTACTACTACTACTACTACTACTACTACTACTACTACTACTACTACTACTACTACTACTACTACTACTACTACTACTACTACTACTACTACTACTACTACTACTACTACTACTACTACTACTACTACTACTACTACTACTACTACTACTACTACTACTACTACTACTACTACTACTACTACTACTACTACTACTACTACTACTACTACTACTACTACTACTACTACTGCTCCTACTGCCAATAAGCACAGGATGGGTTCAGGGCGCCACCCATGACCTAATGAGGTGAGACTGACAGCACTCTGCCAACCATGAAACCACCTGTACTGTAATTACACACAGTATGATAACACACAGTCTGATAACACACAGTATGATAACACACAGTATGATAACACACAGTATGATAACACACAGTCTGATAACACACAGTATGATAACACACAGTATGATAACACACAGTCTGATAACACACAGTCTGATAACACACAGTATGATAACACACAGTATGCTAAACACACAGTATAATAACACACAGTATGATAACACACAGTATGATAACACACAGTATGATAACACACAGTCTGATAACACACAGTCTGATAACACACAGTATGATAACACACAGTATGATAACACACAGTATAATAACACACAGTATGATAACACACAGTATGATAACACACAGTATGATAACACACAGTCTGATAACACACAGTATGATAACACACAGTCTGATAACACACAGTATGATAACACACAGTATGATAACACACAGTATGATAACACACAGTATGATAACACACAGTCTGATAACACACAGTATGATAACACACAGTATGATAACACACAGTCTGATAACACACAGTATGCTAAACACACAGTATGATAACACACAGTATGATAACACACAGTATGATAACACACAGTCTGATAACACACAGTATGCTAAACACACAGTATAATAACACACATTATGATAACACACAGTCTGATAACACACATTATGATAACACACAGTATGATAACACACAGTATGATAACACCTGTACTGTAATAACACAGTATGACAGTATGCTAAACACACAGTCTGATAACACACAGTCTGATAACACACAGTATAATAACACACAGTCTGATAACACACAGTATGATAACACACAGTATGATAACACACATTATGATAACACAGTATGATAACACACAGTATTGCTAAACACACGCAACAAAGTTAGTGCTGGCCTTTTATAAATGTTGACTGTAATAACTCAAACAGATTCAAACACAAGTAACTCATTTCAACAGAGCCCCCATCTCTCTCTCTCTCTCCCTCTCCCCCCTCTCTCTCTCTCTCTCTCTCTCTCTCTCTCTCTCTCTCTCTCTCCCCCCCCCCTCTCTCTCTCTCCCTCTCCCCCTCTCTCTCCCCCTCCCCCCCCCCCCCCCCTCTCTCACTCTCTCTCATATTTGTAACCAAGCCAGGATGTCGTCCCATTTGGCACACTGGGAGGGAGGGGGGTACGGAGAGGGAGGGGGGTACGGAGGGGAGGAAGGTACGGAGAGGGAGGGGGGTACGGAGAGGGGTGGATAGTCCCCTGGCTCATTTGAGGAGCTTGGGGGGGGGGGGGGGGGTAGGCAGGGGAGAAACAAACACCTCTTTCATAGCCTGAATGATTAAATCATGTCATTAGGGAGCAGGGCTGTGGAGAGAGGCTAGAGAGAGAGAGAGAGAGAGAGAGAGAGAGAGAGAGAGAGAGAGAGAGAGAGAGAGAGAGAGAGAGAGAGAGAGAGAGAGCATACACAATCTCACACAGAACTCTGGTGTTGGCCTGCTAGGCCTGTGAAGGCCAGGAAAGACCCAGAGCCGTGGCCGGGGGGGGGGGGGGGGGTGGAGCTGCTTAGCTAGGAGGGACAGAGGCCGGCTGCAGATTAGGTCACATGATACCTCCTCTGTGACTCACTCCTACATGATCGCTTCTCACACTGCTAAAGTTATTCTGGGGGAGTCCCCCGCCCCCCGCATTTCAGGACCCTCCTTTCTTGACTTTTTCTAGATATGTGCGTTCTACCACCCAGTATCCTTACATTTTCAAAATCACATCAGGATAAGCTAGTATAAAAGCTATTTAGCAGTTTTTCTGTGTAGGAAGCAGGCTAATTTACAAGCGGCCAACTAGTGGTAGTTGTGTGTAGATAGCGGCTTTGCATTCTAAAGAGGTAAAAAGGCGCGGCTGTTCTAGTGTTAGTCCCTAAGCTACGGCACAACGCTTCACTTCAGCTTACTGCATCGTAACTGTCCGTGACGTCTGTAAGGCAACTACTGTATTACGATAATGTAATGTTGCGGCGTCAAGTTTTTATTACAGCGTTTTATTACCTTCCATAATTTACCTTCCATAACACTAGCACCCAACATGATGTAACAAACCCCAGCTGGTTAACGGCGTTCATTCTTAGAAGAGAGTGCAGACTGAAACACCGATGGCTATCTGGTTGTATCGTCTCTTCCAAGTCTCTTCCAACGCCGTTGGTTTCACATGTGTTTCCCTTTGTAGACGACGTAGACAAACACGGTCACGTGACAGAGAGGGGGTCAAGTGGAGTTCAAGAACGCATCACTTCCTGTGTCCCCGATAAGACTGAAAAACCTCTCTCACCTTTACTTCATGACCACGGAGCCGTGATTAGACCAGGTCAGCGATAATGTACCCTGGTAAAGAGGGTCAGATGTACCCTGGTAAACAGGGTCAGATGTACCCTGGTAAAGAGGGTCAGATGTACCCTGGTAAACATGGTCAGATGTACCCTGGTAAACAGGGTCAGATGTACCCTGGTAAACAGGGTCAGATGTACCCTGGTAAACAGGGTCAGATGTACCCTGGTAAACAGGGTCAGATGTACCCTGGTAAACAGGGTCAGATGTACCCTGGTAAACATGGTCAGATGTACCCTGGTAAACAGGGTCAGATGTACCCTGGTAAACATGGTCAGATGTACCCTGGTAAACAGGGTCAGATGGTGGACGCGCCACTAAAACCAATTGGAAGGCTAGGTGAAGCCATCACCACAGTGCTTAGACCTATCCCAGTCTGGGAGACACCTGGACAACACTTGATCCACCAGGAAACAGACAGTCAGGACATTGACTTAGTGTTGAACTACACTTGACCTCTCACTGCACTTCCTCCACCACCTCGCGTGACCTTGTTTGTCTCCGTAGGAAACAACAAAAGGTAGAAGCTGTGTGGATACTAGCCTCCTGAAAGACATATGACCTTGCAATGAATATATTTTCTGGAGCCGACCCACGCTCACACGGCTATGCTAGGGGACAAAGTCCAATCTGGGAGTCTGAAAGGGGATAATCGGTTGTTTTTTCCTTCCTTTCGCAAGGTGGTCTTTTACGAAACACACAAAACCCCACCTTCTTGCAAGCAGACTCTCTCTGCCATCTCAGAGGACAACGTATATGTGTGTGTTAAGTTCTGCGTTACATATCTTCTTCTACGTGGTCGCTAGGCTAAAGGGCATTTGCGTGGAGAAAAAAAAAAAGACACAAAACAGGGCGTGTCGAGCGGAATGTACTTGTTCAA
The DNA here is from genome assembly GCF_963989245.1 of Nansenia antarctica. Classification (NCBI taxonomy): domain Eukaryota; kingdom Metazoa; phylum Chordata; class Actinopteri; order Argentiniformes; family Microstomatidae; genus Nansenia; species Nansenia antarctica. The sequence goes on along the minus strand of NC_137683.1, from coordinate 4,095,121 downwards.
AACCATAACAGCCAAATGAAAGCTTTTACTCCTCTATCTGGCTTCTACTTTCCCCAGAGACCTCTTTGAGTGTGAGTGTGTGTGTGTGTGTGTGTGTGTGTGTGTGTGTGTGTGTGTGTGTGTGTGTGTGTGTGTGTGTCTATAGTGAATGTATAGGCCTTAGGCAGTGCAGACTGGCAGAGGGCTGTTGTCACTGTGGCCTGTTGTTCTGCCTGGCTGCTAACAGAGACTCTCTGCCCTGGTCCCCTCCACCAGCGCCGGGCCCAGAGGGACAGACAGCTACATCCGTCCTGCCGCTCCGCTCACACACTCACACACTCACACACTCACACACTCACACACTCAGACAGAGAGGTCTGTCTGGCAGCCAACACACAGGAAAGGAGTGAGAGACAATGTGAATGTGTGTGTGTGTGTGTGTGTGTGTGTGTGTGTGTGTGTGTGTGCATGGCATGCATGAGTGGATGTGCAAGCAGGAGTGTGTGTGTGTGTGTGTGTGTGTGTGTGTGTGTGTTGTGTGTGTGTGTGTGTGTGTGTGTGTGTGTGTGTGTGTGTGTGTGTGTAGTGATTCACACAGTGCCAGGGCCTTGTTGGCCAGCTGTGTTTTTACTGCCTTACGTACCCAGCCTGGTGTGGCCAAGCGGGCTCAGTTTACCAGCCTGGCCTACCGGTGCCAAGTCCAGAACCGGACCCATAATTTCACCCAAATGTACCTCTGGGGTAATGACAAGGGAGAAAGTCTCCTTGTCATAGAGCAAAGGGAGAGGGGGAGGGTTCACACTCCAGTGCACAGGTAGATGGCAGAGCTGGCCTAGGGGGCAGAGCTGGGACTGAAACATATATAATCTACTTCTGAATGAAACATATATAATCTACTTCTGAATGAAACATATATAATCTGCCTTCTGAATGAGACATATATAATCTGCCTTCTGAATGAGACATATATAATCTGCCTTCTGAATGAGACATATATAATCTGCCTTCTGAATGAAACATATATAATCTGCCTTCTGAATGAGACATAATATAATCTGCCTTCTGAATGAGACATATATAATCTGCCTTCTGAATGAGACATATATAATCTGCCTTCTGAATGAGACATATATAATCTGCCTTCTGAATGAGACATATATAATCTTCTGAATGCAGCTAAATCTGTCATTTACTGTGTAGCCGCTGCCTACCCTTATAACAATACTTTCCAATAACCCGAGAGCTCGGAAGCTGGACTTTCCCCCCCTGCCACTCCAGCTGAGGCCCTATAAAGCACCTAGCTGTGGAACCATGGTGGAGACAGAGGCGGGCGATGATGTCACCGTTCAACTCTCTGGCTCCGCACGGCCACACGGCCACGGTCAGACCCGACCTCCGCCAAGGCATGTTCGGGCGCGGCGACGCCTCTACTACCACACGGCTATTTATACCTCCAGAGACGGAGAGATAGAGGGAGAGGGGGAGGACGGCATGCCTGCGCCGTTCTAATTTAGGAGGTTTGGCAACACGTCCACATCATCCCAGGATGTGACTCTGTACAGTAGGACCAGCTGCCCAGGCTCTGGGAGAGGTAGCACTTACAGGCCACCAATGTCACATTTGATTGCACGTTAAAAGTCAAATCATAAAGATTAAAAGAAAACATATATATATATAATGCCAAGACATTTCAATTCCTGCAACAAACGAAACATTCTTATTTCCAGTCCGTCTGGCAGCGGTACAAGTCAGGTACAAGTCAACACTGACGGGCTGAAAAAGAAACGCTGTCGGCAGACAAGAGACAGGCTGAGCAGCGGAGGCGTTTACGCACTGAAAGCAACAACACATCTGCTGGCTTAGACCAGGCAAACCATTCAGTTATATAATAATAATAATAATAATAATAATAATAATAATAATAATAATAATAATAATAATAATAATAATAATAATAATAATAATAACAAGTTATTCCCACTTTCACGTCCGAAAGGTGAGGGCAGTGTCGAGACAGGTGGGTAGCGAAGACATTTAATGGGGAAGGGAAGGAGGAAGGGATAGAGAGAAGGGATAGAGAGAAGAGATAGAGAGAAGGGATAGAGAGAAGAGATAGAGAGAAGGGATAGAGAGAAGGGATAGAGAGAAGGGATAGAGAGAAGAGATAGAGAGAAGAGATAGAGAGAAGAGATAGAGAGAAGGGATAGAGAGAAGAGATAGAGAGAAGAGATAGAGAGAAGGGATAGAGAGAAGGGATAGAGAGAAGAGATAGAGAGAAGAGATAAAGAGAAGAGATAGAGAGAAGAGATAGAGAGAAGAGATAGAGAGAAGGGATAGAGAAGGGATAGAGAGAGTGTGAAGGAGAGAGGGATAGAGAGAAAGGATAGAGAGAAGGGATAGAGAGAGTGTGAAGGAGGAAGGGATAGAGAGAGTGTGAGAAAGACAGAAGCAGAGAAGCGGTCTGTGTGTGTGTTCTGCTCTGAGGGCCAGACGCAGCAGCAGCAGCAGCAGCAGCAGGTCCTCGTCCTCCATCAGGACAAATCACATGTAAATCACCTGGCAGTGAAGGGAGTGGTGGCGTGGCTGCTGGGTGGGGGTGGGGGTCTGGCACGTTGCCTGCTGTGTGTGTGTGTGTGTGGGGGGGGGGGGTCTGGCACGTTGCGTCTCGGTACGGCTAGACTAAGGGAATCCCCTTTCCTGCTGCTGCTGCTCCCTGACAGCAGACCCTGGGTCAGACCTGCCCTGCCCTCCACCTGCTGCTACTACTGTCACCTGATCACTACAGACCCGGTCACCTGACCTGATCACTACAGACCCTGTCACCTGACCTGATCACTACAGACCCTGTCACCTGACCTGATCACTACAGACCCTGTCACCTGACCTGATCACTACAGACCCTGTCACCTGACCTGATCACTACAGACCCTGTCACCTGACCTGATCACTACAGACCCTGTCACCTGACCTGATCACTACAGACCCTGTCACCTGACCTGATCACTACAGACCCTGTCACCTGACCTGATCACCACAGACCCTGTCACCTGACCTGATCACTACAGACCCTGTCACCTGACCTGATCACCACAGACCCTGTCACCTGACCTGATCACTACAGACCCTGTCACCTGACCTGATCACTACAGACCAGTGTTGGGCACGTTACTTTAAAAAAGTAATTAGTTATAGTTACTAGTTACTTATCCCAAAAAGTAACTGAGTTAGTAACTGAATTACTTCATTATAAAAGTAACTACGGTAGTTACTAGGGAAAGTAACTATTGCGTTACTTTTTACCACGGTGCAGCGGGCTAAGTTAAGGTCAGTCAGCCAAATGTGACAAGGAAAAGCTTACCCACTGCCATATTAGAAGATAAATGTGATCTTCTTGTGAAGATAGATTTTTTCTGAGCAGGTTTCAGCAGGGAACTTTTCATATGTATTGCACTTCAACAGACCACAACTGGTAGACATATTGTACTTCAAGTATTTTCTTCATTACAAAAGTTAACAGTTAAACAATATGAAGTGCTTTTAAAGTAGTACTGAAATAGTGCCTGTACTTCCACCGTGAAAACGCCACGTTCACCTCAGAACACTCGGGACTCGCCATTGCTGCGTGTATCTCTCTGATAGTTTGAGTGTGTGTGTGGTGCTGTGCGCGCGTGGGGTTTGTGTGTAGAAACATCCGCACAACACTGAACTATGGTTGGCTTACCATGACATTTTCTCTACCATAGCCAATCATGATCACTTGCGCGGTTGTCCCTGTCACCTGACCTCATCACCACAGACCCTGTCACCTGACCTGATCACTACAGACCCTGTCACCTGACCTGATCACTACAGACCCTGTCACCTGACCTGATCACTACAGACCCTGTCACCTGACCTCACCACTACAGACCTGCTGGTACTAGGGTGTCACCTGACCTCACCACTACAGACCTGCTGGTACTAGGGTGTAGGGATGGGACGATTATCGTGTTTATCGTTAATCGCGATAAAAACACCCGCGATAACTTTATCGTGGAGAATTTTAATTAGTTGAATAATCGTCATAATCGTTTTTTTTATTTTTTATTTTTATTTTTTTATTATTATTCTTTTTAAATGACTGGACTTTTTAAATAGGCACTACATTTTATAAACACTGCTCTGTCTGACTGGTGGTCCCCAGCTGATGACCCAGTTAGGCCCACATAGGTGTTCAGTGAGGTGTCACAGCACACCTGTTCTAAAGGCACTGTTGGAGGTGCGTCAGGCAGCAATGCCCAGCAGGAGTACCATCACCTGTATCATGATTTGATCTGTCTGTTTTTATTGTATGTATTAATGTATGTGACCTATGTGTGTTTTTATTTTTATTTTTAATATTTTTATTGAGTTTCACAGAGACATGTACACAACAGGACATAACAACAACAACTAGTATCCGTGGGGGAGGTTATTGTCCCATTAATAGTAGAAAACTAGTTTTGCACTTTGTTATGCAGTACATTGTCCATAAACAATAAAAGAAAATGTTCTTTCTCTTTTCTTTTTTTTTAAACAAACTAACAAACAAAAAACAAAGACAAACAAAACAAAACAAAAACAAAAAAACAGGGGGGGAGGAGGCCATGTCACATATCAGAAATAAACAGAAAAGAAAATGACAACAAATGCCATAATATATGGGGGGATCACCCCCATCGGAGACAGCATCCATGTCTTACAGTCCTAAACACAGCGGCAGCACAACACCAGCACAGTAAATAATATTGTGACCCATACATTGTAGATCTGTTACACATTAGTCTTGTGTACTTTCTTGAGTGTAATCCACCAAACCTTTCATTACAATGGCAGCCAGTCTGGTACCAATATAATCTAAGAACGGAGACCAAATCTTATAGAATGTCTTTATCTTACACTTATACCTATATGTCAGATATTCCATAGGAATCATATCAAAAATTACCTTGTGCCATCCAGCTATTGTAGGCGGTTTGCAGTCTATCCATTTCAGCAATATATTTTTCCTTGCACAAAAAGTGAGGATACACAGAAGTCTTTTGGAATGCATACTTTTAAGTTGTTTGTCTGGCAACCCAAACAATAGACACATGGGGTCCTTTTCCAATGTAACATCTAGAATTAGATGAATTTTATCCACTATACCTTTCCAGTAATCATCTATATATCTACAAGTCCAAACACAATGAACAAAGATTCCAACCTCGGTAATACACTTTGTACACATTTCCGATTTGTTATGATCCATTTTATGTCTAAGTTGGGGAGTAATCTGCAAACGTTGTAGTAGTCTACATTGCGTTTCCTTCGTCCTATTACAGATTGAGATGTCGTTTGCCGATTGCCATATTAGTGACCAAGTTGCTGCATCAGTATTAATGTTCAGGTCATTATTCCAGTCTTTGGGCGTAAATGCAGGTTTGCCTTTATCATATTTCGAAAGTGCTCTATACCCAAGCCCCAGAATGCCTCTCGTCTTTCCAGCAGAGACTATCTCCTCCAGCGGAGAGGGTTGGTGACAGAGGCCAGTGTCTTTTTGGCTATTTAAAAAACTTCGTATCTGAAGGTATCTGAAAAACTCATTTCGTGGTAGGTCATATTTCTTACATAATTGGTCAAATGAAAGTAGTATTTCCGTATCATATAAATGTCCGATAGTAACCATCCCTTTGCTGTCCCACCGCTTGAAACCCCTATCCGTGGCACCAGGGGAGAAGTCTATGTTGCCCCAAACTGGCGAGAGGGAGGATGTAATAATCGTATGTTATAAATAAATAGTAATATAATTGAGATTTCTCACATGAGCCGCGCGCGAATATCCTCATAGAAATTTCTCTAGCGCGATTGTTCAGCCTGCATGGGTAACGTGACTGTCAAGTCAGCCTTGTCAGTCAGTCACTAACGTATGCTAGCCTTCTCACCATGGCTGCATCGGCCCCGTGTCCATTGCCTCACCTTTCCAGGGTTGCACGCAGGCTTCTATGCATACCTGCAACTAGTGTTCCTTCAGAGAGAGTGTTTAGTGCCAGTGGGCACATACTCACACCTCTCCGAGCACAGCTAAAGGCAGAAAAAGTGAACATGTTGACATTTTTGCACTTTAACCTATCTTGAAGCTTTCAAGTCTCTAAGCCACAAGGCTAGCACTCAGTTTGATGACAGAAAAGTGTCAGTGTTCAAGTTTTGTTTGACAGTATTTTTTTCCTTTATTTATGCAGTGATACCTTATAATTTATCATTACCTTATTTAAGATTTTATTAAAGATTTTTATTTTTGTCAAGATGTTTTTAAAATGATGTTAATGTTATTAACATGATTCAATAAAAATACAACAAAATCTAAGTTAAAGTGATTACAGTGTGTTTTATTGGCATTCTAAAAAAAAGTTTTTTTTTTTTTTTTTTTTTAATTCTCGCGATAATATCGTGGATCGCGATTATTTTGCCCACGATAATCGTGACATGACATTTTCTAATCGTCCCACCCCTACTAGGGTGTCACCTGACCTCATCACTACAAACCTGCTGCTACTAGGGTGTCACCTGACCTCATCACTACAGCGGGAATGGGAATGATGGTAAATGGTAAGTGGACTCAGGGCTCCCTTACCTTCTGAAACATCAAATTCAAGCACCTTTCAAGGACTTTCAAGACTAATTTCCCTCAAATTCAAGGACCCAACACAGCATAGTTTGAGACAGATCTAGATGAGAATTGATATACCGTAATAGGAACTATCCGCTTACAGACAACAATTAAAAAGAGAGGCTTGAATGTGTGAACACTAGATGGTCTCTTGCCTTCTCTACCCCAGCACAGCAAACTGTTTTATGTATTTTATTGAATGTTTTCTGTTTTCTGTATTGAATGTTTTCTGCCCTAACTGAGCTGTTTGACAACAAAATTTCCCCATTGAGGACAATAAAGGTTTTCAATCAATCAATCAAAACAATATATTGTGAAATATGTGTAAAGTTAAGCAATACAGAGACTTATTTACTAGTTGACGAGCTAAGTAAAACATTTTTGAATATATATTTATTTTATAGAGAGAGAGAGAGAGAGAGAGAGAGAGAGAGAGAGAGAGAGAGAGAGAGAGAGAGAGAGAGAGAGAGAGAGAGAGGGGAATTCAAGCACTTTCAATGACCCATGTCTATTTTCAAAAACGTTTAAGACCTTGATTTCTTTTTCTCAAATTCACAAACTTTCAAGGATTTCAAGGACCCGTGGGAACCCTGCCAAGGACACCTCCACACGTGGCGCCAGCCACTGAGGTGTAGGGCTGGGTATTGGCATAAGACCTCACGATACGATATGTGTACCACCCTTGGTAGTCAGTACAGTAGGTATAGCATACATTATTGATATAACTTATCAAGAGAGGAACAACCGCCCCCCCCTCCAAAAAAATGGGTTATGGATTATCCATACAGTACTGTGAAAAATAATATCTCTAAAAAAATCTGATGTACCCATTTTATAGCACAGCCCCTAACGAGGAGTCACTAAGAGGCATTCCAGAGGGGCTGTCATCATCATCATCATCATCATCATCCATAAACAACCAATGGACCAATGGGGGGTGGGGGGGCACAACTAATGACCAACACCCAGAGAGAAAGGCTGGTATGTCAGTGTGGTTCCAGCCCAGCTCCAGCGTTGAGCACCGTGAACAAACAGCTGAATTCCAGCAGCGTTCCGACGTAGCGTGGGTCTTGTTCCGTCGCTCGGTGAGAAGAGACAGTAGTGGTGTTTACCCACGAGGCCGTGCTGATAAGGTGGAGTAACGCAAACCCTGGTACTGCTGAGTGAGTGTCCACCCTTCTCCCTGCTGCTCACAACTCAACCAGCTGAGATGTGGCTGGCTGCTCTCATTCCAGAATCACACAGTGCTGTAGTAGTACACAGCCTAGTTGTACTGCAGCTACATACCACGAGGAGCGATATCCAACCCATAAAAGACCTTCAAACTGATACTTCAGAGGGGGAGCTGAGGAAAACCAGTGATTTGTGTGTGTGTGTTACAATCCACAGATAAATCTCATTGGCTTGCAAGAGCTACGCACAGACACAATTTCCGCCTCAAATGTACAACATAATTTTGGGCTAATACTAGGGGTCAGGACTCAGGGGTCACTGCACCAAGCTGCTTAGTCTTTAGATGGATTGAATTCAAAGTTCAGGCCAGCCCCGATGTTTCAGCTGCAGTCTTTTTTTCAAAGTATGCAGGCAATATATTACGACATACAAGAAGGCTTCTTACTATACAGGCTGAGTGAAGCCTCAGTTTCAGACATGAGATGAACCATGAGCAACCAGCCAATCAACACAAATCCAAAGCAGGCCTAGTTAGACTACATCCTACAGCCTAGTTAGACTACATCCTACAGCCTAGTTAGACTACATCCTACAAGCCAGGAGAGACAACAAGCTGAGGAGCCAGGAGCCGGGCCAGGCGATATCACACCCAGCACCCTCCACCCCCCCCCCCCCCCCCCACCCCCTGTAACCTGAAGAGGTCCTATCGCTTTTTTCTTCCACAAAGAGGAGGTGTGAAAGGGAAAGGAGAGAGAGGGAGAGAGAGAGAGAGATAGGGGGGGGGGGGCACTGAGAGAGAGAGAGAGAGAGAGAGAGAGATATGGAGATGAATGCAGAGAGAGCGAGGGAGGCTGAAAAGTAAATATACAAAAGAGGGGAAGGCATTTCTGAGCACATTTCAGGAGATGGATGGGGGGAATGGAGAGTTCAGCATTTCTGCTGTAATACCCCTCCCCCTCCTCCTCCATCCTCTACTTCCTGGAACAGTGACCTTTAGCCTGCGCTGTTTGTGGCCCATGATCCTCGGCTCTCACTGCCAAATGCCACAGGCGTAGGAAACGCTCTCAGGAAGCCCCGCTGCAAGGCTACAACACTAGTACAACACTAGTACAACACTAGTACAACACTAGTACAACACTACTACAACACTAGTACAACACTAGTACAACACTAGTACAACACTAGTACAACACTCCTACAACACTAGTACAACACTAGTACAACACCAGTACAACACTACTACAACACTAGTACAACACTAGTACAACACTACTACAACACTAGTACAACACTCCTACAACACTACTACAACACTACTACAACACTACTACAACACTAGTACAACACTAGTACAACACTCCTACAACACTAGTACAACACTACTACAACACTACTACAACACTAGTACAACACTAATACAACACTAGTACAACACCAGTACAAAACTATAACAACACTAGTACAATACTACTACAACACTAGTACAACACTAGTACAACACTACTACAACACTACTACAACACTACTACAACACTACTACAACACTACTACAACACTACTACAACACCAGTACAACACTACTACAACACCAGTACACTACTACAACACCAGTACAACACTACTACAACACTAGTACAATACTACTACAACACTAGTACAACACTACTACAACACTAGTACAACACTAGTACAACACTAGTACAACACTACTACAACACTAGTACAACACTAGTACAACACTACTACAACACTAGTACAACACTACTACAACACTACTACAACACTAGTACAACACTAGTACAACACCAGTACAAAACTATAACAACACTAGTACAATACTACTACAACACTAGTACAACACTACTACAACACTAGTACAACACTACTACAACACTACTACAACACTAGTACAACACTACTACAACACTAGTACAACACTAGTACAACACTAGTACAACACTACTACAACACTAGTACAACACTACTACAACACTACTACAACACTACTACAACACTAGTACAACACCAGTACAAAACTATAACAACACTAGTACAATACTACTACAACACTAGTACAACACTACTACAACACTAGTACAACACTACTACAACACTAGTACAACACTAGTACAACACTACTACAACACTAGTACAACACTAGTACAACACTAGTACAACACTAGTACAACACTAGTACAACACTACTACAACACTAGTACAATACTACTACAACACTAGTACAACACTAGTACAACACCAGTACAACACTAGTACAACACTACTACAACACTAGTACAACACTACTACAACACTAGTACAACACTAGTACAACACTACTACAACACTAGTACAACACTAGTACAACACTACTACAACACTACTACAACACTAGTACAACACTAGTACAACACTAGTACAACACCAGTACAAAACTATAACAACACTACTACAACACTAGTACAACACTAGTACAACACCAGTACAAAACTATAACAACACTAGTACAATACTACTAAAACACTAGTACAACACTACTACAACACTAGTACACCACTAGTACAACACTAGTACAACACCAGTACAAAACTATAACAACACTAGTACAATACTACAACACTAGTACAACACTACTACAACACTAGTACAACACTAGTACAACACCAGTACAACACTACTACAACACTACTACAACACTAGTACAACACTAGTACAACACTACTACAACACTAGTACAACACTACTACAACACTACTACAACACTAGTACAACACTACTACAACACTACTACAACACTAGTACAACACTACTACAACACTACTACAACACCAGTACAACCCTACTACAACCCTACTACAACACTACTACAACACTAGTACAACACTAGTACAACACTACTACAACACTAGTACAACACTACTACAACACTAGTACAACACTACTACAAAACTAGTACAACACTACTACAACACTAGTACAACACTAGTACAACACTACTACAACACTAGTACAACACTAGTACAACACTAGTACAACACTACTACAACACTACTACAACACTACTACAACACTAGTACAACACTAGTACAACACTACTACAACACTACTACAACACTAGTACAACACTAGTACAACACTACTACAACACTAGTACAACACTAGTACAACACTACTACAACACTAGTACAACACTACTACAACACTACTACAACACTAGTAAAACACTACTACAACACTAGTACAACACCAGTACAACACTAGTACAACACTACTACAACACTAGTACAACACTAGTACAACAGGGCTCTGTCAGACAGCACCGACTGGCCCAGCTACAGACCAGATCACATGTTGAACTGAACACAACCACAGCTAGGTTGGAAGAACAAACAAATCACAAAAACACTTTTCTCCACCTATAGGTCTTTATAATAATAATAATAATAATAATAATAATAATAATAATAATAATAATAATAATAATAATAATAATAATAATAATAATACATTGAACTTATATAGCGCTTTTCTAGACACTCAAAGACGCTTTACAAACTGAAATGATTGAGTAGTAAGTAATAATAAAAAGAAACAACAACAGATAAATAAAAGAAAGTATAGGGGTCTAATTAATTTTTAGATGACTCATCTAAATCTAAGTGTCTTTGTAGGACAATCTACTCTGTATACTGCAATTACACCTAGACTTCGGGCGGAGAAGCAGCGAACAAGCAACGCCAGCGTCCTCTCTCGACCGGCATTTTCTTTTTAAAGTGAGTTTTATGTACTAAAGTACAACACTAGTACAACACTAGTACAACACTAGTACAACACCAGTACAAAACTATAACAACACTACTACAACACTAGTACAACACTAGTACAACACCAGTACAAAACTATAACAACACTAGTACAATACTACTAAAACACTAGTACAACACTACTACAACACTAGTACACCACTAGTACAACACTAGTACAACACCAGTACAAAACTATAACAACACTAGTACAATACTACAACACTAGTACAACACTACTACAACACTAGTACAACACTAGTACAACACCAGTACAACACTACTACAACACTACTACAACACTAGTACAACACTAGTACAACACTACTACAACACTAGTACAACACTACTACAACACTACTACAACACTAGTACAACACTACTACAACACTACTACAACACTAGTACAACACTACTACAACACCAGTACAACCCTACTACAACCCTACTACAACACTACTACAACACTAGTACAACACTAGTACAACACTACTACAACACTAGTACAACACTACTACAACACTAGTACAACACTACTACAAAACTAGTACAACACTACTACAACACTAGTACAACACTAGTACAACACTACTACAACACTAGTACAACACTAGTACAACACTAGTACAACACTACTACAACACTACTACAACACTACTACAACACTAGTACAACACTAGTACAACACTACTACAACACTAGTACAACACTAGTACAACACTACTACAACACTAGTACAACACTAGTACAACACTACTACAACACTAGTACAACACTAGTACAACACTAGTACAACACTACTACAACACTAGTACAACACTAGTACAACACTACTACAACACTAGTACAACACTACTACAACACTACTACAACACTAGTACACCACTAGTACAACACTAGTACAACACTAGTAAAACACTACTACAACACTAGTACAACACCAGTACAACACTAGTACAACACTACTACAACACTACTACAACACTAGTACAACACTAGTACAACAGGGCTCTGTCAGACAGCACCGACTGGCCCAGCTACAGACCAGATCACATGTTGAACTGAACACAACCACAGCTAGGTTGGAAGAACAAACAAATCACAAAAACACTTTTCTCCACCTATAGGTCTTTATAATAATAATAATAATAATAATAATAATAATAATAATAATAATAATAATAATAATAATAATAATAATAATACATTGAACTTATATAGCGCTTTTCTAGACACTCAAAGACGCTTTACAAACTGAAATGATTGAGTAGTAAGTAATAATAAAAAGAAACAACAACAGATAAATAAAAGAAAGTATAGGGGTCTAATTAATTTTTAGATGACTCATCTAAATCTAAGTGTCTTTGTAGGACAATCTACTCTGTATACTGCAATTACACCTAGACTTCGGGCGGAGAAGCAGCGAACAAGCAACGCCAGCGTCCTCTCTCGACCGGCATTTTCTTTTTAAAGTGAGTTTTATGGTTCAAATGCATTGATTAGGACATGTGGGAACATTTTTGGACGTACCTCGAAATTGTATTCCCTGTCTATCCTGCTCTGGGAGACCCCCTTGAGGACAATCTTCTCTATGTGCACAGCTGGAGAGAGAACACAGTACAGGACATTATTGGCACACATTAAGAAATAGATCCAAAATAAGTATCGGGCGCCATCTTGGATCCGTTGTTTACTAAATCCAAGGCCACTGTAATGACACAGTAATTCATGGCACGACTCTTTAAAAGGGTACCATATTGATTTTGTTTAGTTACTTGTACAATAGTCATCCAAAACACCTGAAAGAGGCCTTACATGAAACCCTCACCTAACTGTTGCATATTTCCTTACTATGAAACGATTAACTTTTTTGGACTGGAATGACATCGTTTCAAAAGGTAGACGTTTTGTTGTATTGCAGATGGCCGTGACGTGTTTGGAACCCTATGACTGACCTTGTAGGAGGTGTGTGTGTGTGTGTGTGTAGGTGGTGTGTGGGGGGGGGGGGGCTTACCTTCCCTCTGGGCCCTCCTGCTTGCGGGTGTCTGGCCTGTGCGGCGTGCCTGGCCCTGGGCCTGCATCCTGTCTCCCAGGCCGGCCTCCGGGACCGCTGGGGAGAGGTACTCCACTTTCTGGGCCTTGTTATGCTAAGAGACACAAAGGGACAATGAGGAGAGAAAGCTTCTCGACACCACATCTGCACACAGTTGCAATGAAGACCTCCCGTCCAGCCCCCCCCCACACGGGAGGCACCCTTATGAGTCCAAAACACGGCACATCTGTCAGGTGTGGCCTCCCTCAATCACTATTGGCCCTTAATGAAACCTGCCACAGATGGAACTATCTCAGCGGTGCTTTGTCCTTCATGTCCTGTCCTTGATAATGTGGTCTTTGAACACTTGTGGGGGAAACACACGCACAGACACAGACACAGACACACACACGCACAGACACACACGCACAGACACAGACACACACACGCACGCAGACAGACACACACACACACACACACACAGACACAGTCACAGACAAACACACAGACACAGACACACAGACACAGACACACACACACAGACACAGACACACACAGACACAGACACACACACACACACACAGACACACCCACACAGACACACACACACACACACACACACACAAACACAGACACAGACACACACGCACAGACACACACACACACACACACGTACGCACGCACACAGACACAGACGCACAGACACACACAGAAACACACACACAGACACAGACACACACACACACACACAGACACACACACACAGACACACACCATGTGTGTGGCAGCAGAGAGGCGGTCAGGGCTCTGGTACCATTAGCTGGTCCAAGGCAGAGCAGACTAACACAGTGTGACAGTTATCCCTCCCTAGCTGAAGGTCATCCGCTTGTTAAGTCTGACGTCAAAAGTGACGTTTAGCCATTTCCGAGTCCAAACCAGAAATTCCCCGCACCAGAGTACCTGTGAACTACAGCGGTAGAATGACAGTTTAATCGTTTTTTAGACTGGGATCTATTCATACAACAAGGGACACAGCACTTTCCCGTTTTCTCCATATTGTCAGGGTATTTGAGCCTCGGAAAAGCTCTATATAACTATAATTTATTATTATTATTATTTCGGCATTTCGAAGACAGCGCCTCAGCCAACGTTGGACCCGGAAACACGTCACGACTTAACAAGCGGATAGTAACACACACACACACACACACACACACACACACACACACACACGCGCACACACACATATATCACTAGGCAACATGTCATGTAAAATGAGAGAGGTAAAGGTCCTATGTCTTATTTCAGTTAAAGACTGGCAATGCCACTTATGTTGCTCCAATAATAAAGTAAGCCATGTAACCACGTTCATGCCTCTCTCCTTCCCACTCTGTTGTGATCTGACATAGTCCAGGAGCCCTGGCCTACACATGGTCCCTCTGATTTAATTTGGCATTAACCAGACATCTGCTGCAGTGTGGAATCACTAAGATGAGCTCATGGGATATTTATGGCACAAGTGGACATTTGGGTTGGGTGGTTTTACGCCTATAGGTCTTTATAATAATTAGGGATGCTCCGATTTATCGGCCACCGATTTAAATCGGCCGATTTCACTCCAAATGACTCGATCGGTGATCGGCAAAAATGGCCGATCGCAAAAACCGATTATTATTTATTTATTTATTTTCCTGGGGAAGACAGATAACTGAACAGAAAACATAGGAGGATGTAACAGTATGTAAACCATGAAGGCCACGTTTATGATGTCTTTTATACAGCCATATCACTGACTTGGGCTTCAGGCCCTAACTGGGTGATAGGCCAGACTTTTACTATGCCATAAAAATGGGTCTGCGTTTGCTTGGTGCCTAATGGATCAAAACTTTTGTCTAAAAAGCAAAAAATATGTAGGCTATCCAGTCAGTAGGCCTACAGTTATGTATTTAAAAAAAAAATCGGTATCGGTATCGGTATCGGTTGATCTTGAGGAAAAATATCGGTGATCGGTATCGGCCCCAAAAATCCAGATCGGAGCATCCCTAATAATAATAATAATAATACATTGAACTTATATAGTGCTTTTCTAGACACTCAAAGACACTTTACAAACTGAAAAGATCGAGTGGTAAAATAAAAAGAAACCCCCCCTAAAAATATATAAGAAAGTATAGGGGTCTAATTAATTTTTGGATGACTAAATCTAAATCTAAGTGTCTTTGTAGGACAATCTACTGCATTTACACCTAGACTTCGGTGAAGCAGCGAACAAGCAACGCCATCTATCATATCTATACATCATATCATATTATAATTTTTTGATTACTAAATCTAAGTCTAGGTGTCTTTGTAGGACAATCTACTCTGTATACTGCAATTACACCTAGACTTCGGTGAAGTCGCGAACAAGCAACGCCAGCGTCCTCTCTCCACCGGTGTCAGTGTATTAGTGATTGATTGATGCCATGTTGGAGAGGGGGGTCCCTCCATGTTTCCTATACATTGCACACAGCTCACCTCAGACACCCCAACACCACAACTAACATCTTAACCCTCTTAGGTAAATATGTGACCTCCTCCGTGACCTCTGTATTTAGCCAAATCCTACCTATGGTTATAGAGGTGAATTTCACTAGTAGGTCACAAGAGCATACACTGTCATTGAATGCAGCACTTTCAAGGTGTCAGAGCAACTTTGCCGTTAACTTCAACTTAAAACCTGCCCGAGCTACATAGTCTCGACTCTGTAACGTCAACACGTTGCTTCATAGTCTGTAACGTCAACACGTAGCTTCATAGTCTGTAACGTCAACACGCTGCTTCATAGTCTGTAACGTCAACACGTTGCTTCATAGTCTGTAACGTCAACACGTTGCTTCCAGAGCTCCATAGTCTGTAACGTCAACACGTTGCTTCCAGTGCTACATAGTCTGTAACGTCAACACGTTGCTTCCAGTGCTACATAGTCTGTAACGTCAACACGTTGCTTCCAGAGCTACATAGTCTGTAACGTCAACACGTTGCTTCCAGAGCTACATAGTCTGTAACGTCAACACGTTGCTTCATAGTCTGTAACGTCAACACGTTGCTTCATAGTCTGTAATGTCAACACGTTGCTTCATAGTCTGTAACGTCAACACGTTGCTTCATAGTCTGTAACGTCAACACGTTGCTTCCAGAGCTACATAGTCTGTAACGTCAACACGTTGCTACATAGTCTGTAACGTCAACACGTTGCTTCATAGTCTGTAACGTCAACACGTTGCTTCCAGAGCTCCGTCGTCTGTAACGTCAACACGTTGCTTCCAGTGCTACATAGTCTGTAACGTCAACACGTTGCTTCCAGTGCTACATAGTCTGTAACGTCAACACGTTGCTTCCAGAGCTACATAGTCTGTAACGTCAACACGTTGCTTCCAGAGCTACATAGTCTGTAACGTCAACACGTTGCTTCCAGAGCTACATAGTCTGTAACGTCAACACGTTGCTTCATAGTCTGTAACGTCAACACGTTGCTTCATAGTCTGTAACGTCAACACGTTGCTTCCAGAGCTACATAGTCTGTAACGTCAACACGTTGCTACATAGTCTGTAACGTCAACACGTTGCTACATAGTCTGTAACGTCAACACGTTGCTCCATAGTCTGTAACGTCAATACGTTGCTACATAGTCTGTAACGTCAACACGTTGCTTCATAGTCTGTAACGTCAACACGTTGCTTCATAGTCTGTAACGTCAACACGTAGCTTCATAGTCTGTAACATCAACACGTTGCTTCATAGTCTGTAACGTCAACACGTTGCTCCATAGTCTGTAACGTCAATACGTTGCTACATAGTCTGTAACGTCAACACGTTGCTTCATAGTCTGTAACGTCAACACGTTGCTTCATAGTCTGTAACGTCAACACGTAGCTTCATAGTCTGTAACATCAACACGTTGCTTCATAGTCTGTAACATCAACACGTTGCTTCATAGTCTGTAACGTCAACACGTTGCTACATAGTCTGTAACGTCAACAAGTTGCTACTAGGGCTGGGTTCAAAAAATCGATTTCCCGATTCTGAATCGATCTTCATTAAATGAGCGATTATCGATTCATAAATCCCGAGATCGATCTTTCTTTTTTTTTTTTTTTTGCTTGCAGCTTCAACCCGCAACGAGATCTCGTGGCCAGATCTCGCGCTACAATAATTTATCAAATTAACGTGAGGTCAACGTGAGGTCTCAACACTAAAATCTAAAAACATGGCGATGGCAGGGACACTCAAGTCACCACCAGGCTTAAAGTCAGATGTCTGGGTGCATTTTGGATTTTAAAAATGTGACGATAGAGATGAGCTGGACAAAAGCAAAGTCATATGTAAATAAAAAGTACATTCATGTAACTGCTTTGGAGTCAATTCATTGATATGTTTAACAATGCTACATGTTATAGGGTTCCTTGAACCATTTATAGCATTAGTTCGGAGAATCTCTTTCATTCAAGCAAAAAATGTATATTGTAACTAGATCGAATCGGAATCGAATCGAATCGAATCGTGAATCGAATCGAATCGGGAGCTGTGAATCGGAATCGAATCGTTTTGGGAAATCAGTGGCGATACCCAGCCCTAGTTGCTACATACGTAGTCTGTAACGTCAACACGTTGCTTCCAGAGCTACATAGTCTGTAACGTCAACACGTTGCTTCCAGAGCTACATAGTCTGTAACGTCAACACGTAGCTTCATAGTCTGTAACGTCAACACGTTGCTTCATAGTCTGTAACGTCAACACGTTGCTTCATAGTCTGTAACGTCAACACGTTGCTTCATAGTCTGTAACGTCAACACGTTGCTACATAGTCTGTAACGTCAACACGTTGCTACATAGTCTGTAACGTCAACACGTTGCTACATAGTCTGTAACGTCAACACGTTGCTTCATAGTCTGTAACGTCAACACGTTGCTTCATAGTCTGTAACATCAACACGTTGCTTCATAGTCTGTAACGTCAACACGTTGCTTCCAGAGCTCCATAGTCTGTAACGTCAACACGTTGCTTCCAGAGCTCCATAGTCTGTAACGTCAACACGTTGCTTCCAGTGCTACATAGTCTGTAACGTCAACACGTTGCTTCCAGAGCTACATAGTCTGTAACGTCAACACGTTGCTTCCAGTGCTACATAGTCTGTAACGTCAACACGTTGCTTCCAGTGCTACATAGTCTGTAACGTCAACACGTTGCTTCCAGTGCTACATAGTCTGTAACGTCAACACGTTGCTTCAGTGCTGCCCTGTCCTGCGTTTGATCACACTCCCATATGGCTCTTCCATTCTTCCTTTTCTAATGTTTGTGCATGGCAGTTGCACTGCTCTGTCTATATATTTATATTTATTAAATATATATATACCTTATACCGTAATGCCATGCACGACATGATCATGTCTTTTGCACAATGCCACTATTTAAGCTAGTTACCAGTAGGCTAGATGCCAAACTACATTTACATTTAGAAAAAAAAATCTAATCTAATCTAAATGAATGCAGTATGCGTTTTGGGCTTTGCACAGTGCCAAGAAAGCAACATATGATTTGGTTTGTGTGGATGTCTGAGGTGTCTCCCTCCTCAAAACAGACAACAAGGACGCCTCCCTCCTCAACACAGAGAACAAGGACGCCTCTGCCGTCTTCAAAACCAAACCCTGCCTCGGCCAGAAATATGCAAATTGAATCATTTCCATAATCGACATCAATGATTGCAAAGACCAATCGTTGCATCTCTCTCTCGCTCTCAAAAAACAACAGCCTACTGGTGCCTACAACCTACTGGAAGCTGGTTTTGGATAAAGGCATCTGCTAAATGCCAAACATGTCAATGTAGATGTACTCACTACTAAGGACTGCTAAGTACAGAAATGAACTATTCAAACACAGACCGCCATATTCTTGTTGCCAAATGTATTTATTTTTTATAATAAGTGTATTATGATCATATGAGACCCCAAGCTCATTTCACATAGGGGGTCTATTAGGATCTGATGGAAGCAGCGTATGTCTATAAAGTGGCTCTGCCTCATTATCCATCTCTTATCTCCTTCATCTGTACTCTTCTAAAATGACCAGACGGCTCATTCCATAGATAAGGGTGACAGGTAGGACTTCTGGTTGTGGACGTCTTAGCATGTCAGTGGTATTGACAAGACACATTATTGGTTTTAATGACATCAAGGTATACAGGGTTAGGGTTAGGGTACATACAGTCAGGGACGCTTTAAGGGGGGGCTAGCTGGGGCGGTGGCACAGGGCCTCGCGCTTTGGAGGGCCTCGCGTGAGGCAGGGTAAAACAAAAAATAATCGCCACCTGCAGGAGTAAGATGTCTTTTTTTTTATGCCTCAGCCCGCTGTTTAATGTGGCCAGGGTAAGCATGCTTACCAGCCAATCAGTAGTTCTTTCATTCCGATAAGAGCTACTGATTGGCTCTCATCACTTTCAAGTTCACTTAACATTTCACCTTACTTTCTCTCGCCCGGCAGAATAGCGTATGTTAGCTAGCTCAAACGATCTAAATAATAATAATCAATAAGGATAACTTGCTTGATTTTGTGAATATGGACATTACTATAAGCGACATAAAGGGATTTCGTAGACTGGACTGGACTGGAAAAACAGAACTACTGGCTAAAGGCCGCCCGAAGCCACCGCTCACCGATCTTCACACCCAGAAAGGGAGAGTCGCTAGGGGCTACAGCAAGCCTGGTATGAGCGGTTTATATGATTTATATGATTCGCGAGGCTGGTGGCGATCTGTGCTTGTTTATATGGTTTGAGTACTGCTGTGCTGCTGGTTATGGCTTCTTATTTAAGACTTCCTCTGCTTTTACCTTTGAATGTAGGCCTGTGCCGTTGTGTTTGGAGAGAGCTGCTTAATCAATCGCTGAGATAGGCCTAATGTCGCTGTCCGTGCCAGTGGTTCTGGACCAAAAGTGTTTGAGAGAGAAAGAGAGGGAGGGTTTGTGATGTGATGTCAAGTGCCTGACAAAAGTGTGAAAAGAAAGTGTGTTGTGAGCAGTGATGCCGGTAACGCGTTACTAAGTAACGCGTTACTCTAATCTGAATACTTTTCCCAGTAACGAGTATTCTAACGCGATACTATTTCCAAATCAGTAATCGGATTAAAGTTACTTATTCAAGTGGCTGTGCGTTACTATTGCGTTACTACCTCATAACTTGGGCTAAATGCAGTATTTCTTTGTAATGTTCGATAGTAAACAAACATTTCTCGCGTCTTGGGGAGTGACGTCAGTGCTCACGTTTTCAACACGAGGTTACTATGGAAGGCCATGCCCGCAAAAAACGGCTCTCGACTATCGCGAGATTGCAGCAGAATCGCTCACGTGTATCACCACGCTGATTGCACAGTGTAAACAGAAGCGTAGCCTACACAATGGAGCGAGAACAGAGATATGCGTTAAATAGCTGGAAATATAAGGATTATTCTGAGTTTGTGTCAGCAAAGGATGACAAGAACATAAATGTTGATCATTGATAAACTCAGACTCACCCAGTTTAGGATTAGGATTATATTAGGATCATATCTGAATGGTCAGGGTAGGTTTTAGGTTTTGTGAAACCACTCCTTGCTAGTTACTGTTAAATAAAGATTATATTTATTTTATTGTTTAAAAACAAGTATTTATGTTGGGTGAGGCAAAGAAAGACTCTTTATTTTGTTGTTTTAAGTTATTGTTTAAAGTTTAATTATGTAATTTAAGTTACTGTTAAAATAAAGTGAGTTTTGGCAAAACCAGTTTTCATTTTTATGTTGCGGGGGGGGGGGGGGGGGGGTCGGGTGCCTAGGCAGCTGCCAATAGTAACTAAAAAAGTAACTAGTAATCTAACTTAGTTACTTTTAAAATCAAGTAATCAGTAAAGTAACTAGATTACTTTTTAAAGGAGTAATCAGTAATCAGTAATCAGAATACTTTTTCAAAGTAACTGTGGCAACACTGGTTGTGAGTTTACTATGGAGGATGGAAACGGTGTGTGGGGTGTGTGTGGGGTGTTGTGCGTGTGCGATGTTGAAACTGGACTTGTAGATTTCAGCAGGTTGGCTACATGAAAAGATCTTGGTTAAAAAAAGATTGAACAATGAGCACCCCTGATATAGTCGAAACTGGCAACAGTTTTTTTTTTTTTGGTAATCTGATCACAACGTGACACTACAGTTTATTAGCGGGTTCTAGGGCATCAACATTGCATTTCCTTGAAACTGCGTTCACTGATAGCGTGTATTATTATTATGTGTAATTATGTGTATTTCTATATCTTATGCTTACCCAATCTAAAAGCTCACGGCACGTGCCTGGTGTCGCGCGGTTATAATAGTAGCCTACATCATTATAAAAGGCCTCGCAAATCTGACTTCGCACAGGGCCTCGCATATCTCCCAAGCGGCCCTGCATACAGTAGCAACATCCCAACATTAAATAATGAATCAATTGATTTGGAAAACTATGCTTAAAGCTTCCTTATGCTTGGTGTCTTCACAGACTTGGGAAAATCATGTGACATCACATTTTCTACATTTGCATGGCAGTATCATGCATCTTCATAATGTAGGCTAAACCAGGATGTGAAATGTTCACTGGTCATCACATACTGTCATTCAGCTAAGGGTTTTATGAATGTAAATCTCTACAAAGCGAGCTTGTGTGATGACCCATGCCATGCAACAATAGTAGGGATGCACAATATTATCGGCGCCGATATTTATCGGCCCGATATTGGGAAATTAATGTTATTATGTGGGAGTTGCAACAAGGAGACGACAGACGTAGGTTGGAGTCGAGGTTGTTTTACTTCTCTCACTTTCTGCTACATGCTAACATACACTCAGCGACAACAACAATAACATTACCCGGAACCGGAAACCCTTGCTCCTTTAACCCCCACTCTTAAAGGTACAAGCCTTTCTTGGTGAATGTCTCTTAATGTGAATCACCACACAGGCCCCCCCAGAATTCACCAACCCAGAAGGTACAAAAAACCAAGATAACCATTAAAAGTCCAACTGAACAGGCAATCCATGAACAGTACTACAGTTAACGTGGCGGGGGGCGGATCAAGCGGCCGAAACGGCTGCGCTTTGCAGGAGGGGGATTAAGGGTGAGAACTGGAACTGGAGCCCGGGCCATGGAAGGGACTGGGGCAGGGACAGAGGTTGGGACAGGGACAGAGGTTGGGGCAGGGACAGAAGTTGGGGCAGGGACAGAGGTTGGGGCAGGGGGCCGCCCCCGCCGCGGGGGTAGGGCCAACTGAACTGGCTCGTCAATGTTCAAGTGAGCAGGCTTGAGACGGTCTATAGCGACCCACTCTGACCTGCCCCCCATGTCCACCACAAAGTGCTTAGCGCCCGCCTCCAGGACACGGAATGGCCCGTCGTAGGGGGGCCGCAGCGGAGCCCGATGGCTGTCGTGTCGGATGAAAACGTACTTAGCCAATGGCAGGTCCCTGGGGACGTAGGACTGGGGGAGGCAGTGACGTGATGTCAGAATGGGGACGAGGTCATTCACAATGCCCCGGAACACAGTTCTATGAGAGGCGGCCAACCAGGGAGCTGCAGCCTCTGGAAGAAACTCCCCAGGAACCCGCAGTGGCTGGCCATACACCAGCTCGGCGGACGAGGCCTGGAGATCCTCTTTGGGGGCAGAGCGAAGACCGAGCATGACCCACGGGAGGCGGTCCACCCAGCCACTGTCCATCAGGCTGGCCCGAAGAGCGGCCTTCATGTCCCGATGGAACCGCTCACAAAGTCCATTGCCCTGCGGGTGGTACGCCGTAGTGCGGTGGATCTTCACCCCCAGGTGCTCAGCAACCGTAGTCCAGAGCTCCGAGGTGAACTGGGGGCCCCTGTCGCTCGTGATGTCACCTGGTGTGCCAAAGCGGGCCACCCAGCACCCAATGAACGCCCGGGCCACCTCCGCTGCCGTAGTAGAGGCCAGGGGAACAGCTTCTGGCCACCTGGTGGTCCGGTCCACCATGGTGAGGAGGTAGGTATATCCATGAGACGGGGGCAGGGGGCCTACCAGGTCCACATGCACGTGGTCAAAACGCCTCTCTGGCACCACAAACGGTGCCAAAGGGGCTTTGGTATGGCGGTGCACCTTAGCGCGCTGACATGCCACACACGAGCCAGCCCAGGTTCTAACGTCCCTCCGGAGGCCAGGCCAAACAAACTTAATCCCCACCAATTTAGCCGAGGCTTTCACCCCCGGGTGGGAAAGGCCGTGGATGGTGGCGAAAACCCTGCGCCGCCAGGCAGCCGGCACCATAGGACGTGGTTGGCCGGTGGAGACGTCGCAGAGGAGAGTGGCTTTGGCCACGTCGAACACCACGTCCTCCAGCTGCAGTGCAGTAGGAGCGACCCGGTAGGCCTGAATGTCAGAGTCTGCGGCTTGGTCCGCCGCCATGGCGGCATAGTCGAGTCCTAAGTGAACAGACCCGACGACCGCCCGTGAGAGGCAGTCGGCGACGAAGTTGTCCTTGCCCGCCAAGTGCTGGATGTCCGTGGTGAACTCGGAGATCGCCGAGAGCTGACGCTGCTGACGCCCAGACCATGGCTCCGAGGTCTTGGCCATGGAGAATGTCAGTGGCTTGTGGTCCACGAAGGCGGTGAACTGGCGGCCCTCTAACAGGAATCTAAAGTGTCTGATGGCAAGGAAAAGACCCAGCAGTTCCCTGTCAAAGGTGCTGTACTTGCGCTCGTTGTCGCGGAGCTGTTTGCTGAAGAAGGCCAGCGGCTGCCAAGCCCCGTTCACCCACTGCTCGCACACCGCCCCCACTGCATAGTCAGAGGCGTCCGTCGTGAGGGCGACCGGGGCCGTGGGAGACGGGTGCGCCAGTAGAGCAGCGTTAGCCAGCGCGTTCTTAGCAGCCCCGAAAGCCTTGTCCATCTCCGGGGACCAGTCCAACACGTCCTTGGGCCCTTTCCCCCGCAGGGTCTCGTACAAGGGACGCATGAGGTGGGCGGCATGGGGAATAAAACGGTTGTAAAAATTCACCATGCCCAGGAACTCTTGTAGAGACTGTATCGTGCGGGGACGGGGGAAACTGGTGATGGCCTCCACTCTGGCGGGAAGAGGGGCGGCTCCCTGCGGAGCGACATGGTGTCCGAGGAAGGTGATGGATGACTGCCCGAACTGGCACTTGGCTGGGTTTACAATGAGGCCGTGGGCCCTGAGCCGCTCAAACAACTGCCGGAGGTGTGTCATGTGCTCCTCCATGGACGCGCTGGCCACCAGAATGTCATCCAGGTAAACAAACATGAATGGCATGTCTCGGAGCACAGAGTCCATCAGGCGCTGAAACGTCTGCGCCGCCCCTTTGAGGCCAAAAGGCATTCGCAGAAACTCAAAAAGTCCAAAGGGTGTGATGACAGCCGTCTTTGGCACATCCTGCGGATGGACCGGCACCTGGTGGTACCCGCGCACCAGGTCCACCTTGGAAAAAATGACGGCCCCCGCCAGGTGGGCAGAGAAGTCCTGTATGTGTGGAACGGGGTACCGGTCGGGGGTTGTGGCGTTATTCAGGCGACGGAAATCGCCGCAGGGGCGCCAACCCCCGTCGGCCTTAGTCACCATATGTAGGGGGGAAGCCCACGGGCTCTTTGAGCGGCGCACGATGCCGAGTCGCTCCATGGTCGAAAACTCCCCTCTGGCGATTGCAAGCTTGGCCGCGTCGAGGCGTCGGGCCCGGGCATAGACTGGGGGGCCCACGGTGGTAATATGGTGCTCTACGCCGTGCTTAGCTACCTCCGCTGAGAACGTGGGTGTAGTGAGGTCAGGGAAACCGGCGAGCAGGCGTTGATATGGATCCCCGGTGGCCAGCGTGTTTGCCAGGCAAAGCGCTCCCGCCCCCAGCGTACAGGGGTACGAAGCAAAAGAGAGGGCATCGATCAGGCGACAGTTCTTAATATCCACCAGCAGGTTAAAAGCACAGAGGAAGTCCGCGCCCAGAAGTGGCGTGGATACAGCAGCCATAACAAAGTCCCAGCCAAAACGGCGCCCGCCAAAACACACTTCCACATACCTGATGCCAAATGTTCGTATGGGTGTGCCATTAGCGGCGTCCATCTGGGGGCCGTGTCCGCCGGCCATGGTGTCCACGGCCTGCGCTGGCAGGATGCTGCGTTGAGCGCCCGAGTCGACCAGCAACCGCCGGCCAGATAAGGAGTCGGCGACGAACAACAGCTTGCAGTCACGGCCGGCGCCCATAGCCGCTAATGAGCGCCGGCCCTGGCGTTTCCCTGTACCCTGAAACTGCATGGCTTGCGACACTGCTTGGCCTTGGACCCAAACCTTGCATGGTAGTAACAGAGCCCGTCGTCGGCTTGGCGGCGGGCCGTCACCGCGGCCGCGGTGTCTGTATAGTCCTCCAGGGGTGGAGGTGGGGTCAAGTGGTCTGGGTGGGGCAGCAGCGCATGGATAAACTGCTGCCGGTTAGCGAGGTACACCCTGTCGGCCTCCGCAGCCAGAGAACGATAATCCTTGGTGGAGGAGAGGGGGGAACTGGCCAGTGCTGTGCGCACAGGCGCTGGGAGCTGCCACAGAAAAAGGTGTGTAAACAGGAACGAGGGATCAGCTGATCCCAGCACAGACAACATTCTCTCCATCAACTCCGACGATTTGCCGTCGCCGAGGCCATTGAGTGACAGCAGGCGGTCTGCTTTCTCTAGTTCTGACAGCTCATAAAGTTTCAGCAGGAATGTCTTCAGTGCCTCGTACATGCCGACAGCCAGTGGATCCTCCAACAGCATCATCGCTCGTGCCGTTGTCGAAGCATCTAACGCAGACACCACATGGAAATATTTAGTCCCATCCTGCGTTATTCCTCTCAGCCGGAATTGGGCTTCTATGTGATGAAACCACGGCCGTGGGTTCTGCTGCTAAAAGTCGGGCAGCTTGACGGTTGCAGCGTATATGTTAGCATAGTCCGGTGCGGGCGCTGTGGGCAACGCGGCGGCGTTACCGGGGTTCTCGTTGACAGACATCTCGTTCGCTTTCGTCAGGGTCACCAATGTGGGAGTTGCAACAAGGAGACGACAGACGTAGGTTGGAGTCGAGGTTGTTTTACTTCTCTCACTTTCTGCTACATGCTAACATACACTCAGTGACAACAACAATAACATTACCCGGAACCGGAAACCCTTGCCCCTTTAACCCCCAATCTTAAAGGTACAAGCCTTTCTTGGTGAATGTCTCTTAATGTGAATCACCACAATTAAATATTTATCGGTTTTATAAAATTTTAGCCGATATAGAGCCGATAATATGAAGCCGGACATTTTTCAGAGTTTCTGAGGCAGATACTGCGTTTGCAATTTGCAATTTGGCAAAAGTTTGGTGAACTACCGTAATAAGCCTAAAAAAGTTCAACTGTTCAAAGAGTGCAACTTCTCTGCTTTCAGAAACTGTTTGAACTTTTTAGATTGGGCATATAGTTCATGAATTACGATAGTTTGAAGCAGGGGTCCCCAAACTACGGCCCGCGGGCCGAACACGGCCCGCCCCCACACTTGGACCGGCCCTTTGAACAACGTCGCCCTCACACACTCTCAACAATGCCAGAAACATATTTTGAAAATTAAACTTTAAATATATGTTTTAATCATATCATATCTGTATTTGATATTAAAGGTTGGCTTTCAAATTAAAATTTCCCTTAGTTATAAACTATTTTTTTTTATTAATAACATTATTAGTTCACCCGCCCACAGAATGCGGTACATTCAACGTAACGTTCCATAGTGAACAAGCACGGATCTATAGTAGGTGCACGCGAGCTAGAACGAACATTCAGAGAGATGAAAAATGGCCAAACGGTTGGTAAAGAGAAAAGTTGATTCAGAATGCAGGGTTTTTAACCAACAGTGCACAAGTGATTATTATTGTTAAATGCAAAGAAGTTTGTCAATAAATGTATGAATGTGATCGCGGAGGTAATTTCTAACTGCAATTGCGGCATTGCGCCGACGTGGTGGCGGGGGCGCTGTTTCGCAAATAAGTTAGCTTTCGTTTTTGCTAGCGAAACAGCTGATAGTTGATGTTAACTGCTCAAGGAGAATACATATTTGAAAGTACAGAATGCCTGAGAGCCTTATATTGCATTATATTACATTACATTTTGAATGGTCATCTGGTGCCTGAATATTGTGTTTTCCTTTACATAAATAATGACATTTCCACCATAAATTGATGCAGAAAGGGCACAAATTGCATCTAAATTCACCAGAATGCAAGAAATTAAGTGTTTGATGCTCGTTTAAGGACCCCCAGACAGCCCTGCTTCATGGGTCCCCCCGTGTATGATGAGGGTCCTCCCTCAAGTATCAGACTGTAAAACGGATTATATTTCATTGACATATCACTATAGGTATAAATTCCATCCAAATTCAACTGTTTAGACTTTGTTTGCATCCACCAGTGCTCTCCTGCGCGCAATTGCTTTGCGCAACCGCCTCCATTCCACTCCGTTCCATATTATTTTATGTTAGAGACCGACCCAGGCCCCCCATCACAGAAAGGAAAAATGATGTGGCCCTCACAGAAAAAAGTTTGGGGACCCCTGGTTTGAAGGAACGCTGTAAAATCCTGTCGGCGCCGACAGCTTCGGTTTCGGAGCAAGCGAATCTATCGGCATTAGTCAAATACATGCTCACATCCAGTCATCCGCTCACTGCTCTCCATCAAAAATGGCACATCCATCAATAATATTACATAATAACAACTGCTCTGATTAGATTGCTTAGATTGTTTAATACATCAACGGGGGGAAAAGCGAGATGAACTCGCAAGTATCATGCTTCCTCCATTGAACGGAAAGTCCTATCTATTCCATTCAAAGTCTTTTAGCCTTCCCCCTTTCCACTGGTAATAAGGAATTGGCAAGAATAGATCGATATAAATAGATCAACATAATGCAGCACTATCATGCACAGATCAGCCTTAAAACATGTAACGTTAGATATATAACGGAGCAATGTATTTCTACGGAAAGGCTGACTGACGCGGGGCTCATACAATCTCCGCGTTTGTTATGGATACGAGTCTTGCTGGTAGTCAAATATATTAATTTATGTATACAGAATATGGATGTTACGTGCCTGTTACCTGCCGCTTTCAGTTCTAGTAGTTTAGATATCGCAACCAGGGAAACGCCGACATGTGTTAAAGGGAGCAAGACGCGAATCTACCGGCATTTGACTCATGAGTGAACGGCGAAAATGGCTGGACGGCACAGCTTGGGATTCCATTGAAGTTACAGGGAACTATGTGTGAAAGAGGCTTAAATGATTTCAACAATTGAAGAGTGAGAAGTGTTCTCTTTGTTGTGTTAACAATAGTGATGTAAGTTAGATTTGGTGAGATCACTATGGAATATTAAATCATCAATCTTACATAGCCTTTCTTACCTTCAGGTGTGCATGAACTAGGCCTACAGGTTATCAACTGTGAAATTATATCTGTTCTCATATCGGTTATCATATCGGTTATCGGCCACGAGAAGCGGGTAAACATCGGTTATCGGTATCGGTTGGAAAAAATGCATATCGTGCATCCCTAAACAATAGTGAAAGTGGGAGGAGGTGTTGGTGCTTGTGAGGATGCATATGTGTCTGCTCTCTCACGCCATTCAAGCCTCTATTCAAGGCAGTTTAGTAACATTAAATCGTCAAACTCACGAGTGAACATTTTCACTCTGTCACCGCTCTTAAAAGAAGCTAGACAGGTTGCCCCCTAATTGATGGAATGTCCCAGATACAGGTAAACTAGGTGGGATCAATACGGTGGATGTTTACCAAAGATTAGATGTCAACCATTCAGATACTGGTCTGGCATATCCTGGTCATGATGTGGACTGTGTCCTAGGCCCTAATCAAATACTTTTACAAATTATTTATTTCTTAAATTTCTCTGTTGGAATAATTACCGGTCACACATAATTGGATGGGTGAAAGCAAGTGCTCTAAACATAACTGTCGTCTGAATCTACTATATCAATGATTACTCCTAACACCCAGGGAAGCAAGGAGGCATTTTCAACGTTTTGAAACAGGGCCTTAAATGTTCTATATTCTGCCATCACCCACCCCAGTGCTGGTACCGAGCCCTTGTCACAGTATGTTGGAGGCCCTCAGTCCCTCAGACGTGCCCTACTGCCAGGCCTCAGACCTGGCCTCAGACCTGCAGTAGACTAGGCCTCAGACCTGCAGTAGACTAGGCCTCAGACCTGCAGTAGACTAGAGGCCTCAGACCTGCAGTAGACTAGAGGCCACAGACCTGCAGTAGACTAGAGGCCACAGACCTGCAGTAGACTAGAGGCCACAGACCTGCAGTAGACTAGAGGCCACAGACCTGCAGTAGACTAGAGGCCACAGACCTGCAGTAGACTAGAGGCCTCAGACCTGCAGTAGACTAGAGGCCTCAGACCTGCAGTAGACTAGTAGACTAGAGGCCTCAGACCTGCAGTAGACTAGAGGCCACAGACCTGCAGTAGACTAGAGGCCACAGACCTGCAGTAGACTAGAGGCCTCAGACCTGCAGTAGTCTAGAGGCCACAGACCTGCAGTAGACTAGAGGCCACAGACCTGCAGTAGACTAGAGGCCACAGACCTGCAGTAGACTAGAGGCCACAGACCTGCAGTAGACTAGGCCTCAGACCTGCAGTAGACTAGAGGCCACAGACCTGCAGTAGACTAGAGGCCACAGACCTGCAGTAGACTAGAGGCCACAGACCTGCAGTAGACTAGAGGCCACAGACCTGCAGTAGACTAGAGGCCTCAGACCTGCAGTAGACTAGAGGCCACAGACCTGCAGTAGACTAGAGGCCACAGACCTGCAGTAGACTAGAGGCCTCAGACCTGCAGTAGTCTAGAGGCCACAGACCTGCAGTAGACTAGAGGCCACAGACCTGCAGTAGACTAGAGGCCACAGACCTGCAGTAGACTAGGCCTCAGACCTGCAGTAGACTAGGCCTCAGACCTGCAGTAGACTAGAGGCCACAGACCTGCAGTAGACTAGAGGCCTCAGACCTGCAGTAGACTAGGCCTCAGACCTGCAGTAGACTAGAGGCCTCAGACCTGCAGTAGACTAGAGGCCACAGACCTGCAGTAGACTAGGCCTCAGACCTGCAGTAGACTAGAGGCCTCAGACCTGCAGTAGACTAGTAGACTAGAGGCCTCAGACCTGCAGTAGACTAGAGGCCACAGACCTGCAGTAGACTAGTAGACTAGAGGCCTCAGACCTGCAGTAGACTAGAGGCCTCAGACCTGCAGTAGACTAGAGGCCTCAGACCTGCAGTAGACTAGAGGCCACAGACCTGCAGTAGACTAGTAGACTAGAGGCCTCAGACCTGCAGTAGACTAGAGGCCACAGACCTGCAGTAGACTAGAGGCCACAGACCTGCAGTAGACTAGAGGCCTCAGACCTGCAGTAGACTAGAGGCCACAGACCTGCAGTAGACTAGTAGACTAGAGGCCTCAGACCTGCAGTAGACTAGAGGCCTCAGACCTGCAGTAGACTAGAGGCCTCAGACCTGCAGTAGACTAGAGGCCACAGACCTGCAGTAGACTAGAGGCCTCAGACCTGCAGTAGACTAGAGGCCTCAGACCTGCAGTAGACTAGAGGCCACAGACCTGCAGTAGACTAGAGGCCACAGACCTGCAGTAGACTAGAGGCCACAGACCTGCAGTAGACTAGAGGCCACAGACCTGCAGTAGACTAGAGGCCACAGACCTGCAGTAGACTAGAGGCCTCAGACCTGCAGTAGACTAGAGGCCTCAGACCTGCAGTAGACTAGAGGCCACAGACCTGCAGTAGACTAGAGGCCTCAGACCTGCAGTAGACTAGAGGCCTCAGACCTGCAGTAGACTAGAGGCCACAGACCTGCAGTAGACTAGAGGCCACAGACCTGCAGTAGACTAGAGGCCTCAGACCTGCAGTAGACTAGAGGCCTCAGACCTGCAGTAGACTAGAGGCCACAGACCTGCAGTAGACTAGAGGCCTCAGACCTGCAGTAGACTAGGCCTCAGACCTGCAGTAGACTAGAGGCCTCAGACCTGCAGTAGACTAGAGGCCTCAGACCTGCAGTAGACTAGAGGCCACAGACCTGCAGTAGACTAGAGGCCACAGACCTGCAGTAGTCTAGAGGCCACAGACCTGCAGTAGACTAGAGGCCTCAGACCTGCAGTAGACTAGGCCACAGGGCTTGATGCCTCTCATACAGCACAGCACATAACTCTTCATGAAACGCACTGTAAAAACAGGCGAGTGCATTTGGGGGTTTGGTTCTGCAGAGGCCTTGTTAGGAATAGCAGTCAGGGACCCCCCTGTGACACTTCTGATATGCTGAAACAGCGTTGGGTATAATCTGCTACTGGGCTCAGCTGGCAGAGTGGAACTAGCACCGTTGTCCAGCTGAAGCCCCGTAATATGGGATTGTAGTGCTGCACACCTGGATTTTATAACGTTGTATTTAATAATGTTTATTCCGTTCTTCTTTTATTTGATATTCGGGGTCTTATAGGGCTCTCCCAACCCGAGGTGCTCTCCGCGCTCTCTTCCTGCTGATTGCGCGTTGTGTGTGTGTGTGCTCCGTAGTAGTATGCAGTTATGGAATTATATTTATCACTGTGATGTGATTTAACAAGCCAACTGATTTCCTCTGTGTATGTGTGTGTGTGTGTGTGTGTGTGTGTGTGTGTGTGCTCCGTAGTAGTATGCAGTTATGGAATTATATTTATCACTGTGATGTGATTTAACTAGCCAACTCCGTACTACGTTAGCGGAGCGAATTTATTTGTGAAATTATTTGTGAAATTAGCATGCTAGCAGGTGTTTTCATATAAAATTCTATATATTATTATATCAGCCATAGCTGACTAGTGAGCCTGCATCAACCTTAATGCTATTCAAGTGCAAGAAGATTACATTTGTCTTCGCCGTTTAAGATACACACATTCATCTGCTGTGGTAGTAAGCACAGAGCAGTAGAATGACGTCACAGGCGGACAGATTTTGGCCCAAGTCTGGAACGCACGTCGAACGTTTGAACGATTAGCAACAGTGTTCGAACGATTAGGGCCGTTGATGGCCCGGTCAAGATTTGGCAGTGCCACGATTTGGCATGACAGAGCCATGTTAGAGCTCTGAGTTACTCTGAGTGTGCCTGGGGTTTTGTCATGTGGAGAAAACACTTTATCCCGTCATCATACTCCAGTGTTTCCCCTACCATTGCCTTGCCCCCGCAAGAAAAATGTTCAATGTCAATTTGTTTCTCCCAGTTGTATATGGCCGAAATATGTTTATTATGTGGTCGAAATATGTTTATTCTGTGTCATTTGCCTAATTTATGTGCACCCTCATTTAATATGTTTCTCCTCTGTGCGTTTTGCTGCCACGCTTGTCCGCTTGTCTCCTCGTTTCACGAAGGGCGGGGCTCAGCTCCCTCCACACACACGCTCTGACGTGCTCATCTCAAACAAGCCATTCGTCTCTACTGTAAGTGCAAATAAAGGCCAACAATAATAGTTTTAGTAATGGACGGACGTAGACCCCAAACCTCTGACAAGCAGGCTAACTTCCCGCGTTTATTAAACGCACCCAACCCGAATCTGGCGATATGGACGATTTTAGACGCTTTTTAGGGGTGCTTGAGTATCCCTAAACTTCATCTTAGGTCTTCACGACCTAAAAAAGAATAATCATTATTATTATTATCATTATTATTATTATTATTATTATTTTCTGAAATCATTCTAGCCCAATTAGTCATGATGTTACACAGTCCGGTCCAGTAGCCTACATACACGCACCTCATTGGTCCGCAAGTAGTCTGGCGCTTCGCCCGGAGAATATTTGTTTAGCACGCAAGTGTGTGTGTGTGTGTGTGTGAGAGAGAGAGAGAGAGAGAGAGAGAGAGACAGAGAGAGAGAGAGAGAGAGAGAGAGAGACAGAGAGAGAGAGACACACAGAGAGAGAGAGAGAGACAGAGAGAGACAGAGAGAGAGAGAGACACAGAGAGAGAGAGAGAGAGAGAGAGAGAGAGAGAGAGACACAGAGAGAGAGAGAGAGAGAGAGAGAGAGAGACAGAGAGAGACACAGAGAGAGAGAGAGACACAGAGAGAGAGAGAGAGAGAGAGACAGAGGGCCCTATTATGCACTTCTTAACTTGCCGTCTTAAGTCTTAATTAAGACGCACCGCCAGGTTAAGACCTACCGCCACCCTTATTATGCGCTTCATACGCGCTACTGCTATTACATTATTATCATATGTTAATGAAGTGCGCTAGGCGCCCCTGCTATTATGCGATCTGACTTTGCGCCTAGCGCTAAGAAGTGGTTTGAAAAGTTCTTAGGCGCTAGACTTCATGCACGTTTTGAAACACGAGCGCGCCTCCGCGGTTTGCGCATGCGCGCCGACCGACTTCTTAAGAAGTGGGTCAGCGCGCATGCGCAAACCGCGGAGGCGCGGTCTAGGTAGTAGTAATACAATACAATATGTCTTATTCTGCTAGAATTGGGCTTTATGGTAATAAAATACAATAAAAAAGTGGATTGAAGCATTGGAACAAACCCTCACTCATTGGAAATGTCTGTTTTTCCATAGATGGACATAAGATTGTTTTTCAGGTGAGAGAGTCAAGTCAAAATGACATTATCTGACTGCATTGCCCACAGCAACCCAATATACAATTAGAATGATGTTATAAATTGATATGGATCAATTTATACCTCTTATTAGATTATACATATTCTGGTTGTTATGTTTGCCTTTCGGGGGACAGCAAAAGGCAAAAGAGGGAGAGAGGAGGATAGAGAGGGAGAGGAGGAGGAGAGAGAGCAGGATGGAGTCAGCACACCAAAGAGACAGCAAGAACCAGGTGAGAAAGTGGACAGGTAGTCAAGACCACAAGTAGCCTTGAGAACCTATGGTTCTGGTGCAGCACCCTCAGCACCCCCCTTCATTACTTGTAATAGGATGTAATAAACGTTTGACACACATGGCAATAAAAAAACATGAATCTTGAATTAGCAAAACATTTGTGCTATTTAAACATGTCAGCATGTCATCACTGACAGATGACAGGTAGATAATGAAAGGTAGTAAAGAAACTGAAAAATGATGTTGCCAGACTTGCAGACTTTTTAACCAGACCCTGTCACATATGTTTGTGTGTGATTGTCCGTGCAAAGAGGGAGAGAGGAGGATGGAGATGACAGAGAGAGAGAGAGAGAGAGAGAGAGAGAGAGAGAGAGAGAGAGAGAGAGAGAGAGAGAGAGAGAGAGAGAGAGAGAGAGCAAGAGCAGGAAGAACCAGGTGAGAAAGTGGACAGATAGTGAAGTCAAGATTGTTATAGTGTCAAAACAGTAAAACAATTAATAAAAAATAAGTGATGGCTTTGTGGCTCAACAATAAAGTCTATAAATTATCATATTTGTTCTAGTCACATAATTGATATTATGATATTACAGAGATAACTTGTTCTGTTACTAATCTGTTACACTAATTGTGGGGGGGGGGGGGGATTAACATTTCACAATTATGTTAATATCATGTTAATTATCAATGTAAACCTAACCTAACACACCAACACTTTAGTAACGCTGCACTGATAGATATCGCCCCAATAAGCGATTTTTTGGGCACATTGATTTCCTAGTTTAACTGATAGCTAGCATCGGATAAACACTAGCAAGCTAACACTTGTTTACTAGCTCTCTACTACTCTACAAGGCATGACCACCAGTTCGGTAGCTAGCTACTTTTCTTTCCCATTAAACATTACTTATTTACAAGAGAATGCAGCTCGCCAACTAGGCCAAGTTGGATAAGTGGGAAATAGCAGAGTTCTCCCTAAGAATGTAATGGCGCTTCTCCACTACCGTCCCGTACCGTACCAGAACCCGTGCGCTCGCTTTGTTTTGCTTTCTCCACTGCCAACTGGGCCGTACCGGGCTGTAGTACCAACTGGGCCGTACCGGGCTGTAGTACCAGACTGATGTTAGCTTCCCTTCCTGACTCGGAGCGAACCATCCGTGCTATGATGTGACGCTTCACACAGCTGTTCATTACAATGGTCCGAGAGCTTTGAGACCGAAAGCTCACAATAAAAATAAAAAAAATGCACAGATTTGAGTGTGCAAATGCCGCTTTTTTGCACTCTATTTGATACTCTTCAGCTGCAGCACCCCAGCTAAGTCTGATCACGGATGAGCGGTGGTATTTTCACTATATTGGGAATTAACATGGTGAAATGCATTCTTAGACATGACTACGTTGTCATGATTACAAAGATGCCACTTGAAATGCATGAAACCCCAGTTTATTCGTGTCTTACACACACGTTCGCCTAGTATTTGACTGCCTGTAGCCCAGTCACGAATGGTCCCAGTATTGTAGCTTCAGACAGAACAATTTGGTTGTTATTGTGCTTGCTGTAGCCAGCTCACAATATGTTATTGCTCATATATATTTATTTTAATCCTGTTCTTTTACCAACTGCTAAGACAACAATGAAGGCTAGTAAGCTAGGTACTTTAGCAAGCTAAAGATATTGGCCCCCAAATCATTTTACAACTTGTTTAGCAATTATGTTATGATGTTTCTGTCGAACCCCGCAGTTATTTTGATAAACTGGACACATTTTGGGAATGGTTACTTTCTCGCCTGAAACATATTAAAACGTCATACAATTACATGTTAACACATGTTAACACACCAAAATTACAGCTTTTAGCCAATGGAGGTTTAAAAAGGAGGATTTAAAATCCCCGCTACCGGCCGGTGCGAAATGCATTCTGGGAGGCAGGTCTGTTGTGTACAATGGAGAAACGTTTCTGAAAATACGGTACAGGTAAGATACAGATGCGTGCCGTCCTGTACCGTCCCGGTCTGGTCAATGGAGAAGCGCCATAAGAGGGGCACTGTGCCAAATTTCGACTTTGCTCCGCCAATATGTAAACATTTTAGAGCAAATTTAACTGACATTATGTCATGATAGAGTAACTATCTTATATTGCCAAATCATTTTTTATTTCACCTTTATTTATTCAGGGAGGGCCAGTTGAGAGCAAGCTCTCTTTTCCAATGACGCCCTGATTACATAAAAATACAACTATACACAGTAAAAATAACAAACACAGGAAACAAATTACAGAATGGCAAATAACAGATCCGATATCAAAGTGCACATGAACATTCAGAATGCAGGAGTCATACAAAAGGCTTTTGAAGTGCTTAGCCTAAATGGAATTAAATTATTAACAGGATCTGCAGGTTATTCCATTTATATGGGGCATAATATTCAAATGCAATTTTACCTGTATTCCCTCCCAATCGGGCTACTTATGATCACACTGGCCGGTTTTTAGACTAGACTTTTTAGAAAAAAAAGAGTGCGCGTTATGAGCCCTTCTGAAAACTGAAAAGGTGAACAAGCTTGTTTTTCTGGCAAAGAAAACCCCTAGAATAGCCTTACAGACTAAATAGGCAACTGTCTGACCCACTGTGATACAACCACAACGGTCTGTAGGATACAATACAAATTGTTTTTGGTAGCGCGTGATGCCTGAAGAAGGTCTATGAAAGACCAAAAGCTTGCACAATAACATCGGATGGCGAATTGGATAATGGATCATATGTAGGGATGCACGATATTATCGTCACCGATATTTATCGGCCCGATAATGGGAAATTAATGTTATTAAATATTTATCGGTTTTATAACATTTTAGCCGATATAGAGCCGATAATATGAAGCCGGAAATATTTCTGCTTCCGGTTGACGCGCTCATGATGCTGCGCCTGCGTACAGCCACGCAGTGTAGAGACGAGAGCGAAAAATGTCTTCCCCGGTGTGGACATTCTTCAGAGTTTCTGAGGCAGATAGTGCGTTTGCAATTTGCAACACATGTTCGACAAAAGTTCGGAGAGGAGGGCAAAGGTCTACGAGTTACAACACAACGAATCTCATAAGTCACCTTAAGATTCACCATTGCAAGCACGCTGTATGGAAGGAATATCAAGCACTAGTAGCAGAAAGTAGCCTAGCCGCGAAAAAAATAAGCTGCTGTGCCTATTGAACACGCATTTGAAAACTGCAGGAAGTTTACTCGAGACAGCTCAAAGGCTCAAGCAATCAATGAAAAAATAATGGAGTTTATGGCCCTCGACGACCAGCCTTTCACTGTAGTAGAAGATAAAGGATTTCGCCAGCTAATTTCACATTTAGAGCCCCGGTATACACTCCCAAGCCGCCGCTATTTTGCAGACGTGTGCCTGCCTGCTCTGTATGATACAGTCGCCACACACATCCATAGTCTGATCGATACTAGCGTAAGCCAGATAAGTTTTATCACAACATACCTCATCCTCATGCACTAAAAGTAGCATAGCCCAGCCCTTTTCAGTTGCTTTATTAAGCATACTAGTGTAGCCTACTATGTGCCTTGTGTCATTCTGTTTATCTGCAGACTAAGCAGCCATTTGGCACTAGTTTCTGTAAAAGTTCTATAAAACTTTTGGTTCTATAAAAGTCTTTATTTTTGTATTGACTGATGCACTTTATTTATTTATTTTTTGATATTTTATTTATGCATTTTCAATTTACAGGGATAGACAAGATGCACTTTATTTTTTGACACTTTTTGATCTAATTACTCTTAGGTGAGCCTTTTTTGTTTTCATAAAAGGAGGCCAGATCTTGGCTAAAAAAAGCATTGTGCACTGTCTAACAGATTCTGTTTGTTAGAGGAAATAATAAATGAACATTTGAAGAGTCAGAAGTGTTCTCTTTGTTGTGTTAACAATAGTGATGTAAGTTAGATTTGGTGAGATCACTATGAAATATTAAATCATCAATCTTTGGTCACTACATAGCCTTTCTTACCTTCAGGTGTGCATGAACTACAGGTATCGGTTGGAAAAAAATGCATATCGTGCATCCCTAATCATATTTAAGGAGATTAACTAAGTGACCATGGGAGATAAATCACGGACCTGTCTGTGGCATTAAGCTGTGTATTATTGGATGGTATAGGGCTGATTGATTAGCGGTTGAGTTGGTTTTGGAGTGCTGGCATAGTGGCATTATCCTGGTTGGGCAGACTCTCGGTACTGGGTTGTCTCCATGCTGTCAAATAAGGAATCTCCCCTTTGTCTCTTTGAAGTTGCCGCTGCGCTGCTGATGTGAATATGATGTTTGTTGGTAGAGATGCTCCGATCAGGGTTTTTGGTGCCGATCACCGATCACCGATCACTGGAATCAGTGATCTGCCGATCCGATATCACCGATCACCGATCACAGCGTCGAAAATGGCAATTGAAGCATTCTATTTATTGTGTAGCATTATTTATGTTTTAAATTATTCTTAACACCATTGACATTGTATATTAAGTATTTAAATGAAATTAGGAGATGAGAAAGTATCATGAATTGACGACCATCTGTTTTATTGAATTCACAACCACCTGTAGCTTACTTCAGGAAAAACAAATAAAATGTGAAAATAAAAATCATAATAAATAAAATGTACACTGTCACATCAAATGTGCAACATTCCACTCGAATGAGAGGAACTAGGGGCTCTTAGAGAACTTGGAGCTTATACTGTAACTGTAGCTTTCCTGAGGAACAATAAACATACCCAAACTAAACTGCAACATAAACAGGCTATAGCCAAATATAAAATACTGTTTCAAGTCAGTCAGTTTCAAGTCATATTTAGGAGGAGATAAGACAGCAAGTCAGCAATAATCAATAAAACAAAAAAACAAAACATTGCTCCTAAGGAGATTTCAGACTCAAACCTTACTTCTGATTAAGCAGCATCACTGGCAGATTAGCCTTGAGAAATACAAGCATCTCAGCGTTTTTGGCACTCAGCCTGTTCCTCTTATCATCTAAAATATGTCCTGCTGCTGAAAAGTCGCTCGCTATCTACACTTGTGCAAGGTGCACAGAGGAAGACCTAAAACTCACGCGCTAATAGTTGTTGTTGCTATGGGCCAAGTGACTTCCTGCTCGCGGGGTCACATGACGTCGGTGAACACTACCTACACTACGCTCGTGAAGTCGCGCTGGAACTCTGACCAGCACTCGTGGAACGCCTCTCGTCCAATCAAAGCACTCGGTCCCTTTATGACGTCGAGCCCAGTGTGCGCTTCGGCGCTCTCTGAGCGAATCGACGAACGCAGCAAATGCCGTATGATATTCGTGGTATTGAAAGACCTTGCGTGCGTTCCTCCCCGAGGTATTTCTTTTGAGCAGACATTACAAACGGCATATTTGTTGTCTCTTTCCGACACTGTGTAATATTTCCAGACTGGCGACGCCATTTTGTAAACTGATCGGTCATGTTTGATCGGCCGTTTTGAGAACTCCGATCAAAACCGATCAAGGCCATATCGGCCGATACCGATCGGCGCCGATCAGATCGGAGCATCACTATTTGTTGGTTGAATTTCCTTTCGGTTTGTGGATGTGTCTTAATGCACAAGTAATGTATTGAAAAGAAATCGCATTCCAGCGACCACTTTGTGAAACTAAGCAGCCTAATTGTGTTGCGACTGTGCTTCCGGTGTTTTCACAGTGTTTTCGACATGAATGTGTGTAGTAGTATAGTATAGGGCTCCATTATTTGAAATTGGCGGCTCAACAATGTCATTTTGGATCTCGGTTAACCAAAAAAACGTGGTTATTTTCGTTAACAGTTTCTCCGTTTCAAAACGTTGAAACCATCCATCCCTACACCCTGTTGATATTTCCTTGTGGAAATAATTATTTTTATTTAAAAACAATTATTTTTATTTAAAAACAAAAAAAGTCATTTGGAATTTATTCTAGTCTAGAAACTTTACACTTAAACTGTAGGGATCGGCACATGAGATTTGCAATAGCGATTCAAGCAGCAACGTTGTGAATTCCTGGGGAAATATTTATGGACTATCTGGCTGCTAGAGATAGAGACATTGTAGTGACAATAGCCGAATATGTTAGAATCTTTATATCATCAATGGTTACAGCCTGTGGGAACATTTTGGGGGAATTAAAAAGTTGTGGCGTATTAACACTGCAGAATCCCATGGTGTGTAGAACACTGGAGGTGTGCATTAACAAGGACATCCTACTCTTCCGGTCGTTTCAGGAGTCAACTTTTAACGGCTTAAGTATAAAGTTTCAGGGGGGAATTCTGGCTAAAAAAACTATGGGATCCATTTTATAAACACATGAATGAACTCAGGATGTGCATTAACAGGATTAGTGTTGTTCCGATACCATTTTTTGATCCCGATACCGATACCGATACCTGACCGTGCAGTGATACCGAGTACCGATCCGATACCACGGCGTTTGAAAAAACAAAACAAAAAAACATGTTTTTTGAGCCGCATACTCACCTCGATGTAAAATTATTGCTAACACTTAGTCTGGCACTGCTCAAAACCTTTATAAAACAGGAAAAAATACCAACAGAGAGTGAATGCTATAGAACTTTTTTTTATTGTCTACCTGGTATGGTGACAAGAAAATCAACCCCTTATAAAACCTGAAATGTGGCTCTCACAGATGCCAATCAGTGCAATATCCATTTAAGATATAAAACAGTCGTAGTAGTAGTGAAACAGCAAGTAAACAATTACAAACAAAATAACTTTAAGATATAAAACAGTCGTAGTAGTAGTGCAACAGCAAGTAAACATTTACAATTTTGTTTTGTTTTGTTTTTTGAAAAACAGTTTGTTTTTCCGCGATAGTGAAAAGCTGCCACGCCATTGGTTGAGAGCAGCTGCTCTGGGCCAATAGCGTTCCAGCAGAGGAGCATGCCTGGGCATGTCTGGGCATGTCTGTGTTAGGAAGGCTGTGTCAGGCTACTATAGCAGACAAGCTGAGAAAAACGCAACGTGCTGCGTTTGAACAAGAGTTTGGTATCGGGTGTTATTATTTGTTAGTACTCGCCGATACCGATACCAGCATTTTTGTGCGTATCGGTGGCCATGCGGACAAGGCCAAGCTGCAGCGGGTGATACGCTCGGCGGAGAGGGTGATTGGCTGCCCTTTGCCCCCCCTTTAGGCCCTGTTTAAAAGTAGGGCTTTGGGGAGGGCCAGGAAGATCATGGCTGACCCCGCACACCCAGGACACGGTCTCTTCGCCCCGCTCCCCTCAGGCAGGAGGGTGCGGTCCATAAATACTGTGAAGGTCCGACATACCAACAGCTTTTTCCCCACAGCCATCCGGCTCCTAAATGCCGCTGGCCCCCCCCCCCTGACCTGACCCCTATCTATCTACCCTCCCTCCACCCCCACCCAGAGAGCTTTGCACTGTCTGGATATGAACACTTGAATCACTTGAACACTTGATCTCTGCACTTTATATTTATATTAATTATGACTCTTGCACTTTGATGTTGGTTTGCACTGTCTTGTCCTGTCTTGTCCTGTCTTGCACCTGTCCTTCTGTAAACCGTGCTCCATGGTACCAAACCAAATTCCTAACATGTTTACATGTCATGGCAATAAAAGTCTTCTGATTCTGATTCTGATTCTGATTCTGATACTAGTATCGGTATCGGAACAACACTAAACAGGATGTGCATTAACAGGATGTGCATTAACAGGATGTGCATTAACAGATGTGCATTAAGAGGATGTGCAGTAGGGATGCTCCGATTTATCGGCCACCGATTTAAATCGGCCGATTTCACTCCAAATGACTCGATCGGTGATCGGCAAAAATGGCCGATCGCAAAAACCGTTTTTTTTTTTTTTTTTCCTGGGGAAGACAGATAACTGAACAGAAAACATAGGAGGACGTAACAGTATGTAAACCATGAAGGCCACGTTTATGATGTCTTTTATACAGCCATATCGACTGACTTGGGCTTCAGGCCCTAACTGGGTGATAGGCCAGACCTTTACTATGCCATAAAAATGGGTCTGCGTTTGCTTGGTGCCTAATGGATCAAAACTTTTGTCTAAAAAGCAAAAAATATGTAGGCTATCCAGTCAGTAGGCCTACAGTTATGTATTAAAAAAAAAATCGGTATCGGTATTGGTTGATCTTGAGGAAAAAAATCGGTGATCGGTATCGGCCCCAAAAATCCAGATCGGAGCATCCCTAATGTGCAGCGATTTTTTTTTGCGCGTGCACGCGCATAAAACGCGCACGCGCGCTCAAAACAAAGACGTAATTTCACTTTACCCACGCAATACCCACTTAAACATGTGTGAGGATACGTAACTGCATTTTGTGACAGAACTTTCACTTTCATTCATAAAATTCACCCCGTCTGTGTTACGAAGCACTTGACTTTTGGACCATTGGGACTGACTATCGTCATATACCATCAAAAGGGGGGAGATGCGACATGAAATATGTCAAAATGCAGCACTATCATGCACAGATCAGCCTTATAACCTTATAACATGTAATGTTAGATATAACGTTAGACAGGGAGTGCAGATGTATTTTTATGAACGATATGAGGCTGGGAGGGAAAAATC
The DNA here is from genome assembly GCF_963989245.1 of Nansenia antarctica. Lineage (NCBI taxonomy): Eukaryota > Metazoa > Chordata > Actinopteri > Argentiniformes > Microstomatidae > Nansenia > Nansenia antarctica. The sequence goes on along the minus strand of NC_137683.1, from coordinate 4,051,922 downwards.
ACAGTATACCCACTAGAAAACACTAGACTACACCACTGAAGTAGGCCTACATGAGAGTACACGCACAAAACCGGCTAACGTTACTTATTAACTGTTTACACAAGTAAAATCACAGTGTGACAGTCAGATGGAGCATTCGGTAAACAACCAACAGCAAGGTAATGCTATCAGTTGAGTTAAAGAAAACCAACTCTTACCTTTGATGACACCAACATGAGACCTGCTTACCCGTACCTCTGCCGTTCTGTTAGTGATGATTTGAGAGGCAATAGATTATTTTTGCACCGCGCATATTGCCCTGTAATTAGACCACGCGACCACAGCTCCGTTGTGTCTCTTATTGTCCAAATGTTCCCTGAATTTTAGCTGCATGTTTTTCCAGCATGGAAATCCGTTGTCAATAAAAATTCGACTCCCCTTCTTTCCCCCTGCCAATACTGTGTCGTTTGTGACATTTACCAATGTTTATGCTATCAATAGTTCGAAGCTAGCGTTAGATGCGAGGCTGCTCGGGAACATTATTTGTTTCACAAAATAGCCTGATTTAGTTGACAATGAACATCAGAGACTAGACTACATTACGAATGTTCATTTAAAATACTCTATACTGAGCACTGGTATAAGAACATGAACCAGAGAACAGCAGTAAATGCAATAACCCACAGTCGTCGCTGATGATGTTGCATTTTCGATTAGGATACGGGATTAAAGGCACCGGCGACGGGCGAAGAGAGAAATCCGTTTACCGGCTTTTTACACGCACATGAGTTGTTGTAAGACACATAAATGTTTCATTTCCACGGCAAAACAAACAATACACAACGAGGGTTTAGTACTACCACCGCATGATACAGCTGCATGTCATAAACTCGTGTAGAACAGCTGGGGAGTCTGAATATGTTTTCAACAAGGCAACAACTCTGCTTCTCACTCCATTGAGCTACGACTGCTAAGCTAACTAGCTAGATGAGTGTAAGGTTGAGTTCGTAAAGTCGCTCTGAGAGCGCTGGAGCGCACACTGGGCCCGACGTCATAGAGAAACCGAGTCATTTGATTGGACGAGAGGCATTCCACGAGTGCTGATCGGATTTCCTGAGTGAATTTACGAACGCAGCCAGTTTTGAAAGCGCGTCGCCTCGCGCCGCGCGCCTGTTGAGAGATTCAGTCTCGATTGCAGTGCGAACACAAACGACGAGGTTAATTGCAACATTGTGGCAATGGTGGCGGAGGAAATTCTTTGGTGGCGGCCCGCCACGAATAAATGCATATAGAGGAAACACACACCCTGTCATTAGTGCTGTTAATGCACACCCTGTCATTAGTGCTGTTAATGCACACCCTGTCATTAGTGTTAATGCACACCCTGTCATTAGTGTTAATGCACACCCTGTCATTAGTGTTAATGCACACCCTGTCATTAGTGCTGTTAATGCACACCCTGTCATTAGTGCTGTTAATGCACACCCTGTCATTAGTGTTAATGCACACCCTGTCATTAGTGTTAATGCAAACCCTGTCATTAGTGCTGTTAATGCACACCCTGCCATTAGTGTTAATGCACACCCTGTCATTAGTGTTAATGCACACCCTGTCATTAGTGCTGTTAATGCACACCCTGTCATTAGTGTTAATGCACACCCTGTCATTAGTGTTAATGCACACCCTGTCATTAGTGTTAATGCACACCCTGTCATTAGTGTTAATGCATACCCTGTCATTAGTGCTGTTAATGCACACCCTGTCATTAGTGTTAATACACACCCTGTCATTAGTGTTGTTAATGCACACCCTGTCATTAGTGTTAATGCACACCCTGTCATTAGTGTTAATGCACACCCTGTCATTAGTGCTGTTAATGCACTCCCTGTCATTAGTGTTAATGCACACCCTGTCATTAGTGTTAATGCACACCCTGTCATTAGTGTTAATGCACACCCTGTCATTAGTGTTAATGCACACCCTGTCATTAGTGTTGTTAATGCACACCCTGTCATTAGTGTTAATGCACACCCTGTCATTAGTGTTGTTAATGCACACCCTGTCATTAGTGTTAATGCACACCCTGTCATTAGTGTTAATCCACACCCTGTCATTAGTGTTAATGCACACCCTGTCATTAGTGCTGTTAATGCACACCCTGTCATTAGTGTTAATGCACACCCTGTCATTAGTGTTAATGCACACCCTGTCATTAGTGTTAATGCACACCCTGTCATTAGTGTTAATGCACACCCTGTCATTAGTGCTGTTAATGCACACCCTGTCATTAGTGTTAATGCACACCCTGTCATTAGTGTTAATGCACACCCTGTCATTAGTGTTAATGCACACCCTGTCATTAGTGTTAATGCACACCCTGTCATTAGTGCTGTTAATGCACACCCTGTCATTAGTGCTGTTAATGCACACCCTGTCATTAGTGTTAATGCACACCCTGTCATTAGTGCTGTTAATGCACACCCTGTCATTAGTGTTAATGCACACCCTGTCATTCGTGTTAATGCACACCCTGTCATTAGTGTTAATGCACACCCTGTCATTAGTGCTGTTAATGCACACCCTGTCATTAGTGTTAATGCACACCCTGTCATTAGTGTTAATGCACACCCTGTCATTAGTGTTAATGCACACCCTGTCATTAGTGCTGTTAATGCACACCTTGTCATTAGTGTTAATGCACACCCTGTCATTAGTGTTAATGCACACCCTGTCATTAGTGTTAATGCACACCCTGTCATTAGTGTTAATGCACACCCTGTCATTAGTGTTAATGCACACCCTGTCATTAGTGCTAACTTGATGCTAGCCATTTTCAGTTAGCCGTTGTATCTTTGCTGCAATACATGGAATTATGAAGGCCAATGCCAAAGCCAATGTCAAAGAACCTAAGCGTAAGAATGTTACTCTTGTGTACCTACTCCTGATTGCACCTATTGGCTGGCTGATTTATTAATAGAGAATGGGAAAGCTGTGTCCTCCTCAAACCAATGCAGTGTTACAGAAACTGGAAGTCATCCAGTACTGTAAGCAACAAAGTTACATTTGAAATACAGGCATAGATACTTTTTGTTAGGACCGCAAGAGGCCTAGCTCTTTCTGTCTCTGTCTCTCAATGAAAATATGGGTCACACACTTTACGTGAAACTGTTCAGATTGTGGAATTAAACTACTGGTGCAAGTAGAGCCTTTGGCATTAGTATTAAACCAGTAATTACACAGTAATATGAGCAATGATGTGTTACCACAACATGTGTAAAGTCTCGCAAAAAAATCACAGATCACAGACTGACTATTAAGCCAGTTTTAAGATATGAGCTTATCCGATACAGTGCAAAAGTAACCAGACTTGGTACTGTTAGTGTCGGTTTTTGTGAAGTAAATGCACTTATTACTGAAGAGGATAGCTAGTCATCATGACATGAGCAACAGATCATAGTCTTCTTGCCTCGATAGTTTTTTGAGGTAGCTAGTTACTTGACTTAAAGCTAGGAATGATACTACAACAATGTTGAATGGAAACCCACTGTGGGGCAACGCCCATCCTCTGCAACTGTTAATGATGAAGGACGTGACTTGGGCTAACTGTCAGGCATTCAAACATATACTAGTGAATCAATGACATTCTGCTAGCTGCCTACCATGTGTGTTACATAACGGGACCCTCCCCCCCCTCATGCACAGATAAATGAATGGCTAGTTAGTTCAGATAAATGAATGGCTAGTTAGTTCGGTAGCTAAGCTATCTGACTTGATATAACCCCACGGCTTTGCAGACCACTCTTCGCTGTACTAGCTCTAACCTGGACCCACACAGGGCCTAACTGCGGGGCACACAGGGCCTAACCTGCGGGGCACACAGGGCCTAACTGGGGGGCACACAGGGCCTAACCTGGGAACACACAGGGCCTAACTGGGGGGCACACAGGACCTAACTGGGTGGGCACACAGGGCCTAACCGGGGGGCACACAGGACCTAACTGGGGGACACACAGGGCCTAACTGGGGGGCACACAGGGCCTAACTGGGGGACACACAGGGCCTAACTGGGGGGCACACAGGGCCTAACTGGACCCAGCTAGCTAACAAGCTGGTGGCATGTCGCCATATTTCTAACGTGCCTGAAGCTTCAGCCAGCTAGCTCGCTAGAGCCGTACGGGTCCTACACACTAACTTATGGCGCTTTTCCATCAGCGGCCCGGCTCGCTTCGGGTCGGTTCGGTTCGGGTCGCTTCGGCCCGCTTTTGAACAGTTCTGGTTTTCCACTATACACAACAGACCAGGAACGAGTAGGAGGAGTAGGCGATAGTAGGCGGAGTTACGCGTCATAAAAGCGCGCCATGGTGGTGACGTATATTTTCACGAGACACAACACAGCAACAATAGCAACATGGAGGAACTTGAAGCTATCGTATGCCTTTCCCTCGGCATGTGGTATATTATTAACCATGGTTTTTTGGAGAGAAAAGAGAGAAGACAGAAGAGCGAAGACAGAAGGAAGGATACTCGAAAGAGGAATGCTGAAAAGAGAAAGAAACTTATGTGGGCTATCGTAAGGAGATGGCTACTACTTTAGGTCACTGTAGCATCATTGTTATGTTCAGCATATGAGATGGCTACTACTTTAGGTCACTGTAGCATCATTGTTATGTTCAGCATATGAGATGGCTACTGCCTGATTGTCTGCATGTTTGAATCATTTCTATTGGATTTTGTTCTGCACATATGTTGTTCTACGCATAATAAAGTCATGTTTTTTGAACCCTTAAAACCACTGCCTTCACTTGTCTGCTTTATGAACTGTAGCATCATCGTTATGTTCAGCATATGAGATGGCTACTACTTTACCTCACTGTAGCATCATTGTTATGTTCAGCATATGAGATGGCTACTACTTTAGCATCATTGTTATGTTCAGCATATGAGATGGCTACTACTTTACCTCACTGTAGCATCATTGTTATGTTCAGCATATGAGATGGCTACTACTTTAGCATTATTGTTATGTTCAGCATATGAGATGGCTACTACTTTAGGTCACTGTAGTATCATTGTTATGTTCAGCATATGAGATGGCTACTACTTTAGGTCACTGTAGCATCATTGTTATGTTCAGCATATGAGATGGCTACTACTTTAGCATCATTGTTATGTTCAGCATATCAAGTGGCTAGTACTTTAGCATCATTATGCGACTGCTGTTATTTTGGGAAAACTTTTCTCTCCCCCCGCTGTCAACAGGAGTTTCAACCTGCTGGCGCGGTGCTGCGAGCAGCAGCGGGTTCATTGAGTTTACGGTTAAAAGCATAACTTCTCGGGGTGAAAAGCACTCTCTCTATTTCGGGCTAAACTGTGCAGTGTAGCCGGCGTCCTGGTTCCTCCAGCAACCGGACACTTCCATAAATAACAACAAATATGTAATATGTAAATATGTATAATACCACGTTCATTGATAAAATGACGCCAGGGATGGAAAGGGGTGAAGGGGGATGATGAAGCTCTGGACTATGGAACGGCACAGCACAACGGGGGGAAATGCGATAAGAATTATGTCAAAATGCAGCACCATCATGCACAGATCAGCCTTAAAACATGTAACGTTATATATATATATATATATATATATATATATATATATATATATATATATATATATATATATATATATATATATCGTTATACAGGGAGCGATGTATTTCTACGGAAAGGCTGATAGATTGTAGAATCTTCTTGTCGGTAAAGCGATGGAATCAATCTATTGAGGATTGTGATCTTAAATGCGTTGTCATCTCAGGATAGATTAGATGCACAGCATACACGATTTCACAAGGAAATAGGATGTTCAACACGGGTCGGAATCTCTACTTGATTTATTACTATCGGCATTAGTCAAATACATGCTCACATCAAGTCATCCGCTCACTGCTGTCCATCAAAAATGGCACATCCATCAATAATATTACATAATAACAACTGCTCTGATTAGATTGCTTAGATTGTTTAATACATCAATGGGGGGAAAAGCGAGATGAACTCGCGAGTATCAATGCTTCATTGAACGGAAAGTCCTATCTATCCCATTCAAAGTGTTTTAGCCTTCCCCCTTTCCACTGGTAATAAGGAATTGGCAAGAATAGATCGATATAAATAGATCAACATAATGCAGCACTATCATGCACAGATCAGCCTTAAAACATGTAACGTTAGATATATAACGGAGATGTATTTCTACGGAAAGGCTGACTGACGCGGGCTCATTCAATCTCCGCGTTGGTTATAGATACGCTGTGAACTCCCGGTTCATTGAGTTTAAGGTTAAAAGCATAACTTCTCGGGGTGTCAGCGCGGTGGTTAAGGGCTCAAAATGACCGTATACCGATGGTGAAGTTAGCAAAGGAGTATTGTGTTTCTACCACATTCACAGCCGGTGTTATTCACGGGCAAAGACTAGAATAAAGAATAATAGCGATTTTTGTGTTATGCTTGTTGTAAATAAAAGTTCTATGATGCATTGAAATGACATTAAACTAAGATAATACGATGGTCAGCATAATTTTTCGAATCTTTATTAATAAGCTATTACAGAAACTGTAGTGACATTTTCCAAGAGCGAATGTGGTATTTAAAGATGGCGGTTAGCGAAGAAATCTATGAACATGGGATGACGATTTCCATTGACCAATCAACGGTGTGCAGCGTCACTCACAAGTCACATGCAGCCTGGCAAAAAGGTTCCGGGTCTCAATTTGGTTCCTGGTATCGAAGGGTAGCTAAAGAAGCGACCCGAACCGACCCGACCCGACAAATGGAAAAGCGCCAAAGAAGCAGGCCAGCCCGGGTCGACCCGGGCTGGCCCTGTAATGGAAAAGGGGCTACAGTTACCTGAGGAGTTATTCTGGGCTGATTCTGCTGTCTCTGTTCCTCTATGGCATGTTCAATGTTGTCCAGCTGCACCAGGACTGTTTCTCTCTGGTGGAAGGGGAAGGCTGGGTGGAGGGAGGCCATGGTGAAGAGCAGGGCCAACTGCTCCAGGGGCCCGGTCGCTGCCTCCAGGGGCCCGGTCGCTGCCTCCATGCCCAGCCCGCTGCTCTTCTGCTCTGATCTCCCGTCCACACACGAAGCATGGACGGGGTTCTGCTGAGGGTCCCTGGAGGAAGACACGGAGTAGCCGTAGTGTTTCAACAAGGCGGGATCCACATGGCTCAGTATCCGGAACAGTATCAGAGCACACTCCCTGCTGTCAGACCCGAGCAGAGACAGGCAGACGAGCAGCTTGGACCGCACCACCGGGTCCATCACGTCCGACAGGACCCCCAGGTCGCTCGGGCTGTTCGCCCGGGCCTCAGAGTCCCGCAGGACGTGGTAGTCCTTCCGGGCCAGGTCCTCCAGACACGAGCCCAGGAAGCGCAGCTCCAGCGGCTGGCACATATGCAGCAGTCCGCACATCAACTCGATCCGCTTGGCAGGATTTAGATGTAAACCAAACCACTTGAAAACAGTCTCTTTATCCAACTGAGATGGGCTTCCAGGCTGTCTGGAGGAGCCAGAGACATCCCCGGGTCTGGGAGCATGGACACCAGAGACATCCCCGGGTCTGGGAGCATGGACACCAGAGACATCCCCGGGTCTGGGAGCATGGAGACCAGAGACATCCCCGGGTCTGGGAGCATGGAGACCAGAGACATCCCCGGGTCTGGGAGCATGGAGACCAGAGACATCCCCGGGTCTGGGAGCATGGAGACCAGAGACATCCCCGGGTCTGGGAGCATGGAGACCAGAGACATCCCCGGGTCTGGCAGCATGGACACCAGAGACATCCCCGGGTCTGGGAGCATGGAGACCAGAGACATCCCCGGGTCTGGGAGCATGAGACCCGGGTCTGGCAGCATGGACACCGGGCTGTTCCTGCTCCTCTCCTCCCTCCTCCGCCGTTCTCGTCGGCAGTTTCATCTGAAGCATTATCAGCTCGACAGGAAAGGCTTCAAAGGGTCAATGATGGATTAATAGACATTGTTTCTTCGTCTAATCGTTTTGAAATGCAGAATCGACGGGTATAAGTCCATTTGACGATGTTGTGTAATAATCACGGTGACTCTCGGCGAAGCTGTAGTTCTCTCCTTCACTGTAGACGGCCCTGGTGTCCTGTCAATCATTACAAGCCCCTCCCCCAGCCTGCTGGGCTTGGCCCTGGTGTCCTGTCAATCATTACAAGCCCCTCCCCCAGCCTGCTGGGCCCGCCCCGGGTCCTAAACTCCACTCCGTATGGAGATCAAACACTTGGATCGTTAGTTAGCCCGATCATTATCTCTGAATAAAATACCCTTCATGTCAAATGTAGGATCTGCATCTTTTTTAGTTGTTTAAAACAATACACACGTGCTATGTCTGTGTTCTAAGAATCCTTCGTCACACATGTTCATGTTCGTGTTCTTATGCTTTCGTACCTTATGTTTGAATAGAACATTGATTAAACCAAGAACATGTGTACTTGTCTTTAACCTTCTCTGACACCAGCTTAAGACATGTCAAACAAGTTGTATTTAGCTAACAATCTTCCTCCATAAATATGGTTGAGAGAGAACAGAACATTATAGAGCATAGATATTAGGATATAGGCTTTAGTATTCGATAGGATTTGACTTAACAGTGTCGGACTATAGGACTCTTATCCTACAGACAACAGTGTCCTCTAGTGGCCTATAAACAACACTGCATACACTTAGGGACATCTGGACATCTGGACATCTGGGACAGAATCTTGTCCTTAATCCTGCCCTAACCCCTCCACATTCTCAATCGGATGCTTCTATGGCTTTCGGATCGGATGGGGGACCGGCTATATTGGTTAGGGGGTAGTGGATCTTTGATGGGTCCTATGAGAGGCAGGAACAGAACCCACCAGAAGTGGGATTCTAATAATAATGATAATATAGGCTACAGATATTTATACAAAACATAACAACCTCTTTGACTATTATTAACATATTATTTATTTTGAAGAGCAGGGATCTGGTTGAATGGTGTTAGGCATGATTCTGTAACAAGGCAAGAGGAGCATAGGTACTGAAGTGTAAGCTCCAACAGGGGGCACCGTGAGATCGGGGTTTACTGATCTATGTCGTAGAGTCTTGTATGGGTCAGAACGGTGTGTCTCTTAGTATTGTATGTATATACATACCTGTGTCGAGGTTAGGCCAGAGGTAAACATGATTAAAGCACTGTGTGTTTGTGTGTCCAAGGTTCTATGATAGTTGACCATTCATTGGCTTGAAAGACCCCTGGCAGTGCTGATGATTGTATGCGTGTATGTGTGTGTGTGTGTGTGTGTGTGTGTGTGTGTGTGTGTGTGTGTGTGTGTGTGTGTGTGTGTGTGTGTGTGCGTGCGTGCGTGCGTGTGTGTGTGTGTGTGTGCGTGCGTGCGTGCGTGTGTGTGTGTGTGTGTGTGTGCGTGCCTGCGTGCGTGCGTGTGTATGTGGTGGGGGGAGAGTCAGAGGAGAGGGAGCACCTCTATGCAGTCTTTTGGAAGAGTGACAAGAGAGACATTTCTTGTCAATCTTTTGATCTGAATACTTGAGCTGTGGTCTGTTTCTGCTGGTGGATGTGTGTGTGGGAGTGGAGAGACACTGGGGCATTTCTACAGCATGGCTCTGGATCCATGGAACAGGTCTGCCTTTGACACTTCTGGGCAGTGCTGTGGTAACACACAGTCTGTATAAACATTCTAACGGGCTGTCAGAAGTGTACAATCCAAGTGTCAACCTGATTTTTCGGGATCCCTTTACGTTCCCATTTGAAGGCTGTCATTCACTCACTAATGAGCAGTTGGGAGACACGCTGTGCAGGGAGGAAAGGGGAGGGAAATTAAATGATCTTAAGCCACAGTTTCTACACACTGAAAGTAGGATATGAAATTCAATTGTCAGCATGTTCTACATCCAACCGTTATGCGCAACAAGTCTTGAACAAGAATAAACATGTGGAGCGTTCAACGTCACAGCGTCTCAGGGTATAAAGACCTCTGCCTGCGACACTCTCACTCTCTCCGTCTCCCTCTAGTGACGAGAAGGAGAATCACATTTCCACTAGACGGATTCTACTAAGTTTGATCGCTGTACAAGTGGACTTTGAGTGGATTGATCGCGAGTTCAGAAAGGTAAGATTCAATCAATGATTTTGTAACTGCCGCCAAACTACGTTTCTTAACCGGTGTATATGGGATGTTGATAGGCCTAAACTCATTACACATATCAGATTAAAATGGAAAACAAATCGTCTTGGAATACAGACATGGTTCTCCCTCACAATCACCTGAGAGCATAGTCCATCATTGTTGTCAAAACATTTTAATTACAATCGGATGCTGAGTCTGATGAGATTTGGCAATGGTGCTTTTGTTTAGGTTTCACTAGAGATTGTCAATAAGTTATGCTTTTGAGTAAACTGAGAAGATCATGTCATTCAATCAAATTAAGTAATCTTTAGTCCTTCCCAATGTGCACGATGGTATGTTGAGTTTGACCATTCTGTCAGTGGAGATAGGCTACTCTAGGTCCATTCTGTCAGTGGAGATAGGCTCCTCTAGGTCCATTCTGTCAGTGGAGATAGGCTACTCTAGGACCATTCTGTCAGTGGAGATAGGCTCCTCTAGGTCCATTCTGTCAGTGGAGATAGGCTACTCTAGGACCATTCTGTCAGTGGAGATAGGCTCCTCTAGGTCCATGCTGTCAGTGGAGATAGGCTACTTTAGGACCATTCTGTCAGTGGAGATAGGCTACTCTAGGTCCATTCTGTCAGTGGAGATAGGCTCCTCTGGGTCCATTCTGTCAGTGGAGATAGGCTCCTCTAGGTCCATTCTGTCAGTGGAGATAGGCTACTCTAGGTCCATTCTGTCAGTGGAGATAGGCTACTCTAGGACCATTCTGTCAGTGGAGATAGGCTCCTCTAGGTCCATTCTGTCAGTGGAGATAGGCTACTCTAGGACCATTCTGTCAGTGGAGATAGGCTCCTCTAGGTCCATTCTGTCAGTGGAGATAGGCTACTCTAGGACCATTCTGTCAGTGGAGATAGGCTACTCTAAGACCATTCTGTCAGTGGAGATAGGCTACTCTAAGACCATTCTGTCAGTGGAGATAGGCTACTCTAGGTCCATTCTGTCAGTGGAGATAGGCTCCTCTAGGTCCATTCTGTCAGTGGAGATAGGCTCCTCTAGGTCCATTCTGTCAGTGGAGATAGGCTCCTCTAGGACCATTCTGTCAGTGGAGATAGGCTACTTTAGGACCATTCTGTCAGTGGAGATAGGCTACTCTAGGACCATTCTGTCAGTGGAGATAGGCTACTCTAGGTCCATTCTGTCAGTGGAGATAGGCTCCTCTAGGTCCATTCTGTCAGTGGAGATAGGCTCCTCTAGGACCATTCTGTCAGTGGAGATAGGCTACTCTAGGACCATTCTGTCAGTGGAGATAGGCTACTCTAGGTCCATTCTGTCAGTGGAGATAGGCTACTCTAGGACCATTCTGTCAGTGGAGATAGGCTCCTCTAGGACCATTCTGTCAGTGGAGATAGGCTCCTCTAGGTCCATTCTGTCAGTGGAGATAGGCTACTCTAGGTCCATTCTGTCAGTGGAGATAGGCTACTCTAGGTCCATCTAACAGGTGGCTCCTTCCTTCATAAGACATGTTCTTTTAGCTGGCTAAACCAACTGCAGCTTATGCAGATACCTTATTGGATATAGTTTATAGATATATCCTCAATGCAATTGTAACAACATTTAAGAAAAAAGTTGAGTGGTGAGTGTTCACGTCAAGGAAAAATGGGCCAATTGTGCTATTTTGGCTGTCATTGAGGATTGCATTATTGTGTTCTACTTATGAATACAGTGCCTTGTTGTCTCTGTGTTCACCGTTCACATGTTATGCCTGTTGATGTGGCCACATGGCAGAAAAGTAATGCCAACAATTCTCTTTAGCTCATCCTGTCGCCGCTAAAAATACAACTTAATGTATCTGATTATGTCTTTGTGGTTGTGGGTCAAAGCTCAAAGCTGCTAAAGGAAAATAGAGTACATGTATGCTTTCCTCCATCTCCATGCCAATGGGTCGTGCAGCTGGAATGATTATACCCCAAATCCAAAGAATGTACTGGGAGAGCCAGTTACTGGCAGAACTATACTATATACAGACTTATATCGAGAACGTAGAGCCCGGTAGAGAACTTTGAGCTACAAATTGACAGACATAAAACCAACAATGTGTCCTGCATTTTATGTTTCAATTTAAAAACGACCCCATGGGCATTTTAAAAAAACTGAAAGAAAAAAGGAAAGGAAAAGGAAAGCATGTTGATTTACTGTCTTATGCCAACAATAAAGAAACGATAAAACATAAAGAGACAATGTTAGACCAAAACATTGAAGAAGAAGAAGATAGACTTTTATTTATCTCCGAGGGGGAAACACACAGCACAGCTCTGGGCTCTGGGCACAGGGTTAGATCATCAGGTGCCCCTGGAGCAGTTAGGGTGCCTTGCTCAAGGGCACAAGGGCCGGCCTCTCTAGCTCTAGGCTACCTGCCGCCCATGTGAAGTAGGATGTGGCAACACTATCTCATACAAGTTGTTTTAGGTTCATAGTAATAGTAAGGCCTTCAGGAAGTGTCATTGAAGCAACTTCTCATACCAAATGTCAACCAGATGTCACTTTCAATATTAGTACCCACTGTTCACCTAAGAGGGGGTTCTGACGTATTCTTATAACATTGTATTAACATGTGACAAAGGCTACCTTCAGATTATTGCATTGTATTTGTAAGTAATCATTGAGTTACCTCTGTTACATCAGGCAATACTACTCTAGATTACAACATGGTAGAGAATAATATTGATTGCCATTGTATGGCTACCATATACAGTATATACTGTTATACAGTATAACTATTGCTATTATATAGTAAGGAAGTCTAGACCATACCAGATGGGTATCTATACAATAACATTATTTGCACCATTAGTTACATGACCTCGCTTTCAAGAGGTACAGCCAGCGTCTAATGATCGCAAAGTCCGAGGTGCTATTGGATTAAGGTGCTATATAATAATAATAATAATAATAATAATAATAATAACTTTACATTTTATAGCACCTTTCCTGCATACTGCATATAAGTGCAGTCCATTTACCCTAAAGGTAAATTCAATGAGCACTAACATTTGATCTATGTATGTTGCACTGGATTTGAACTTCAGTCCCCCACATAGTACTAGACAACCTAACTAATCTCTGAGCTGGTTAACTGAACCGTTGTTTACTCACTACACGTGAAGCTGGGAATCCACAACAACAAGGCTGAGTTCGTAAATTCGCTCTGGAATCTGATCCGCATTCATGGAACGCCTCTTGTCCAATCATATTACTTGGTCTTTATGACGTCGGACCAGTGGCAGCGCAAACGGGCAGCGCGCTGTAGCTGATAGCTGTACAGACCTACCATAGGGTCTATACTGTAGTACCATAGGGTCTATGCTGTAGTACCATAGGGTCTATACTGTAGTACCATAGGGTCTATACTGTAGTACCATAGGGTCTATACTGTAGTACCATAGGGTCTATACTGTAGTACCATAGGGTCTATGTAGTACCATAGGGTCTATACTGTAGTACCATACGGTCTATGTTGTAGTACCATAGGGTCTATACTGTAGTACCATAGGGTCTATACTGTAGTACCATAGGGTCTATGTAGTAGTACCATAGGGTCTATACTGTAGTACCATAGGGTCTATACTGTAGTACCATAGGGTCTATGCTGTAGTACCATAGGGTCTATACTGTAGTACCATAGGGTCTATGCTGTAGTACCATAGGGTCTATACTGTAGTACCATAGGGTCTATGCTGTAGTACCATAGGGTCTATACTGTAGTACCATAGGGTCTATACTGTAGTACCATAGGGTCTATGCTGTAGTACCATAGGGTCTATACTGTAGTACCATAGGGTCTATGCTGTAGTACCATAGGGTCTATGCTGTAGTACCATAGGGTCTATACTGTAGTACCATAGGGTCTATGCTGTAGTACCATAGGGTCTATGCTGTAGTACCATAGGGTCTATGTAGTACCATAGGGTCTATGCTGTAGTACCATAGGGTCTATGCTGGGTATGGGAGCCCTTTGCCTTCTCTGTCAATTATGACAATGACGGAAGAAGGGTGGTCGATAAAAAAGATACATCACCCTGGTGTGTTGACGGGAAGCACGAAAAAGTTGCTCGACAACTTTTGATAATGTAGGCATTTTTATCATACCATGTTTAAAGGAAGGGTTCACTTTATTATTTAGTTAAAAGTGGCATAAAACATGTTTATTCGTCTGCTTTAAAGAGCCCAGTGATCCACTGCTGCAACCAGGCGCCTCCTTCTCTCCTATTGCATCATTTAAGTTGAATGTGTATTTCAGTATAATAATGTTTGAGTGTAGAATATACTATATTATATTACTATATTACTATATATATATATATTACCAGTTTTGATATCTTGAATGTTGTTGGGTTTTTTCACACAATAAAAATTGTGTTTTTACAGAATTCAAGGAAAAAGCATTTTTTTTAAAAATGTTTTGTGTTGAAAAATTATCCGATCCGTGACTCAAAAACCGTGACACGATCCATTACACCCCTAGTCATTGGCCTTCAATTGGCATATCAACTTGGCTTATCATTTGACTTACTGTTGGTATGCTGACAACCATTGGCAGACCGATGGTGTACCATGTTTACACGTCAACCGAAGGCCTACCATGGGCATGTTGGTTTAGCTTTGGCATGCTGGCAGTCTGTCCATCACTGGCATGCGTGCATCCGTCTACCGTTGCCATGCCAGGTGGTCTATCATTGGCATACCAGGTGGTCTATCATTGGCATACCAGCTCTCCATTAACATGCCAACATAGGTCTACTAGTGTCATACCAACATAGGTCTACTAGTGTCATACCAACATAGGTCTACTAGTGTCATACCAACATAGGTCTACTAGTGTCATACCAACATAGGTCTACTAGTGTCATACCAACATAGGTCTACTAGTGTCATACCAACATAGGTCTACTAGTGTCATACCAACATAGGTCTACTAGTGTCATACCAACATAGGTCTACTACATACCAACATAGGTGTACTAGTGTCATACCAACATAGGTCTACTACATACCAACATAGGTGTACTAGTGTCATACCAACATAGGTCTACTAGTGTCATACCAACATAGGTCTACTACATACCAACATATGTCTACTAGTGTCATACCAACATAGGTCTACTAGTGTCATACCAACATAGGTCTACTACATACCAACATAGGTGTACTAGTGTCATACCAACATAGGTCTACTAGTGTCATACCAACATAGGTCTACTAGTCTCATACCAACATAGGTCTACTAGTGTCATACCAACATAGGTGTACTAGTGTCATACCAACATAGGTCTACTAGTGTCATACCAACATAGGTCTACTAGTGTCATACCAACATAGGTCTACTAGTGTCATACCAACATAGGTCTACTAGTGTCATACCAACATAGGTCTACTAGTGTCATACCAACATAGGTCTACTAGTGTCATACCAACATAGGTCTACTAGTGTCATACCAACATAGGTCTACTAGTGTCATACCAACATAGGTCTACTAGTGTCATACCAACATAGGTCTACTAGTGTCATACCAACATAGGTCTACTAGTGTCATACCAACATAGGTCTACTAGTGTCATACCAACATAGGTCTACTAGTGTCATACCAACATAGGTCTACTAGTGTCATACCAACATAGGTCTACTAGTGTCATACCAACATATGTCTACTAGTGTCATACCAACATATGTCTACTAGTGTCATACCAACATAGGTCTACTAGTGTCATACCAACATAGGTCTACTAGTGTCATACCAACATAGGTCTACTAGTCTCATACCAACATAGGTCTACTAGTCTCATACCAACATAGGTCTACTAGTGTCATACCAACATAGGTCTACTAGTGTCATACCAACATAGGTCTACTAGTGTCATACCAACATAGGTCTACTAGTGTCATACCAACATAGGTCTACTAGTCTCATACCAACATAGGTCTACTAGTGTCATGCCAACATAGGTCTACTAGTGTCATGCCGACTGTCGACTCCTGCGGCCCATCATTAGTGGTCATTGTTGGGGTAATAGCGACATAACACCATGACAGATGCCATAGTTTTACTGTTAAGGGTCCGATATTGGCTAATGAGACACTCTGTTTCCACCAGCGAAGAGCTTAAGAGCTTTCTGGTTGGGTACTCTGTATGTCCATGGTACCTCCAAGTCAATTCTCTAAGTAGTACACAATAAGTGAGTGGTTTGGTCGTATAGAATGATGAGGAAAATATATTTGAATGTAGGACTATACTGTAACAGATAACTATATGTTGTCTGTTCATGGTCATTTCCAGTCTATGGTGTCGTTCCAAGGTCTTGAAATGGACAAATAGGAGCTGCAAGAAAATCATCTTATGAGAAGAAATGTCACACCTTTACAATGCCCCTGTTAAATTGACACTTTCAGTTCTTTGCACAGTAAAACCTACATCATCATTGTAGTTAATTAAATAATTAATATAATTAATTAGCAGTAATTTATTTACAAATGTTGCCCCAGTCTGGTTTACCTGCATGTTTGGCCATACACACTTCAGCTGACTGGAACTAGTGTACTAAGTGTGTCGTGTGCTAACCAGATGCCGTTATGGACTGTAATGGAAGTGGTTAACTCACTGCACCAGCGATTCCCAAATGTTCCGTGAGGCTCAAAGGAATTCAGGTTCAAGGCCCTCCGTAACGCTATGCGTTTGTAATCATGTGTGTAATGAGTGAGTGATACATCTCACTGAAAGAGAGGCTCTCTGGGAATCTAAAGCTCCGGGTGTTTCTGCTCGGATGGGCCGATTCATAAACAGACTGGGAGACACTTCAATGGAAAAATAGAATGGTCAAATCCATGTAGTTTTTCCAAAATGCAGAAACAGATTTATTGAGATGTTAACAACTTGTATTGAGCAGTCTAGATTACTTTTATTGATTGTCTTTTTGGCCAAGGGTTTATAATGCCTCTAACAATACCAAGGAAACCTCAAAGGTTACCCTATGGACACATTTTCACATTTCCTCTAGTGATGATGAATTTCCACAAGCCATGTTAGGGAACTTGTGTGTTTGGTATGTAGGGAAAACACACAGATGGGTGAAGGCCTGAGAAGGAGCTATTGTACCAGCACAACACATCTGGAGGGAACTGTTAGAGCTGTTAGAGTTGTTAGAGAACTGTTAGGGTTCCCCACTCTGGAGCCTGCCAGTGTCTCAACCCAACACCCTATTTCTGTGACTGTCACTCCTGCGGCAGTTGGCTCAGCATGCCTATTTAGGGAAATGACTCCATATCACTACAACAGCCGTGCCTATTTTACCTACTAGTAGAGCCGCCCTTGGGGGTCAAATAGACCCCCTTTTTAGAATGTAAATCTGCTATTTACACACAGAGATCACTAGAGGGCGCTTCTTTTTTTTGCCTGCCGCCTACACAGAAAAACTGCAAAACAGCTTTATACTATCTTATCCTGAAGTGATTTTGAAAATGTAAAGATACTGGGTGGTAGAACGCACATGGAAAAGTCAGGAAAGGAGGGTCCTGGAATTTGATTGAGTGCAAAGATCGATTTTTTTTTTTACTCACAGGGGTCACCGTGACCCCTCACGGCTCTTCTAGTGTTAAAGATCTACAAGGAGGCAACATTTTTCTCTTTTTTATTATTAACGGAGGATACAAAAACCCATCAAAATAGTACATGCAATATGTACACATATGCACATATACATTCATATATATATATATATATATATATATATATATAAATATACATAAAATTATCATTTCGGCTTTTCGATTCCATTCAATAGCCACAAAATGTGGATATGAATATACAAGGAGGCAACATTAGATTAGATTAGATTAAACTTGATTGTCGTTGCAGAGTACTAGACAACGAAATGCAGTAACATGGCGCTATGCATGTTATGTATTACTGTGTGTGTCATTGGAGTGAGTGTACATAACCACTAGCCACTGTTCATTGTCCTTACAAAAATAATACAACAATTATAATGGTTTAGGATCATCAGAAGATGCCGGGCCAAGAAAGCCATGCAGGACTTCTATACAGGATGATGGATATGTCCTCACTAGTTGTGGTTGTATGTTAATAAAGCATGTCCAGTACAAGCATTTATACATAGTCGTGAAAGTTATCACAATGTCATACCGTGGCATCTGACTCATGTACAACCCACACAATTTATTGACGTGTGATTTATTAATTTTCCTTTCTTAACGTTTGATTTACAAGTGATGGTTAGCATGTTTATCGCCACATTTGCAGGGTTAGCGACACTGTAGAGAGGAGACGGAGCGAGTCGGATGATTTACGAGGGAGCTGAATTGAATTCCCATTTCTCAGAGAACCATCTCCCTCTGAAGGACCTGCTGTTAATGCCTGGCTGTAACATTTTACTACCTTTTTACAAGACCGCAGGAGCCATGAATGGAGGAGCGCAGCGTCAGATCTGTCTCCTCCTCTCCTCCTCTCCTCTGCTTCCCCGCCCTGCTCTACCCAGCCGTAGCCATTCTCCTCAATAGAACTCCGGCCTCTTGTGAGGTAGCCCACGTAGACATGTGACTAACCCGCCTCATCACAACACATGGTTGGAACTTGGTCTAAAACATTGCTGAGTTGCAGGGCTCAATGCCTTCCTTAGAGAAAGTGTCAACTAAATGCCAGCTTGACCAGAGCTGGGGACTTGTAAATGTCCTCTGATAGTTGAAGACATTTTAGAGGTGACAGACAGGCAGGCGAAGCCGAAAGAGCCGTCTGTTCACGATTGATGTGTGTGTGTGTGTGTGTGTGTGTGTGTGTGTGTGTGTGTATGTGTGTGTGTCTGTGTGTCTGTGTGTCTGTGTGTGTGTGTGTGTGTGTGTGTCTGATCCACCCTTGTCCTTAAACTGCCTGCCAACACACAGCAACAGGCTGCCATTGGCCGAGGCCTGTGGTTGGTGGGGGGGAAAATGAAAGTGGTAGGCCTCCACACACACACACATACACAAACACACACACACACACACACACACACACACACACACACACACACACACAGACACACACACAGACACACACAAGGGTTGGATGAATAAAAAAAGAAGCGATTGTAGGGATTAGACAAGGCAATGAGGTCTTGTTTTCAACCCATGGGGCGTAAAAACCCAACATCCTGACACATGTTGTTTTATTTATGTCACTTTTATGTACATTATTTAGAGTTGGTCATGGTTGCTGTGACGTCTGTGTGTGTGAGAGTTGGGTACAGACGAGAAGCATAATAACACACTCTCTTGTAAAAGAGACAGCAGGCCAGCCCTTTGAAGAGCAGGCGTATGAATGACTGGGTGTGACTGGGCAGACAAACAGGGCTTCTTAGACAGTAATACCGTAGCGTTAGCCTTCATGGCAGTCTAATTAAATTCACATGCTAATGTATGTTTTTATGTTTTTTGGTGTTTTTAAAAGGAAAGATTTCATTCGAAAAATAGAACATTCAGGATTGTAGGGACACATACTGTACGTAGTTGACATGAAACCACTAAACATGTCTTTCTTTTCGATCTGTTGACCTTCACTAATCCATACTGTATATTAACTGGAGGTAGGCCCCCTCCTACCTTGCCGACCTCGTCCCCCTCCACACCCCCTCCCGTTGCCTCAGGTCTGACGACCAAACCACCCTCAAGACCACCAGGACCAAGCTCCGGACCTGGGGTGATAGGGCCTTTTCAGCCGCAGCCCCGTCCCTCTGGAACGCCCTCCCCAACCACACCAGACAGGCCAACACCATCCCAACATTTAAACAGGCCCTCAAAACCCATCTCTTCAAGCTTGCCTTCCCCAGTTAACCCTCTCCCCCTCCCCTTCCCATGTGTCCCCAGCACTACCTTAATTAGGCCCCTATACTTTATTTATTTTTTGTTTCTTTTTATTATTACTACTCGATCTTTTCAGTTTGATAAGCGTCTTTGAGTGTCTAGAAAAGCACTATGTGTATTACTATATGTGTAATAATGTTTTTTTATTATTATTATTATTATTATTATTATTATTATTATTATTATTATTATTATTGTTATTATTAACTGTGTCCTCACTTGAAGGACATCTCACACCTCCCTGCTCTCTTGTGAAAAAAATCCAATCACCTGACATGCATGAGAAATGATGTATTAGCATACTTTCAATGATAAATATGAATTAATTTCTTAACTCTCATGTAGTTGTTGCAGGCTGTGAACACAGGACTGGGGCACCTTTTACAGAAGAATGTTGTGGACAGTGAGGTCACTGAGCACGTTGCTGCTGCTGGCCTTTTCACACTCACTAAAGGAGGACGACAGGGCTGGTATGTGTAGTCCTGTATGGATGTGTAGTCCTGTATGGATGTGTAGTCCTGTATGGATGTGTAGTCCTGTATGGATCTGTAGTCCTGTATGGATCTGTAGTCCTGTATGGATCTGTAGTCCTGTATGGATCTGTAGTCCTGTATGGATCTGTAGTCCTGTATGGATGTGTAGTCCTGTATGGATGTGTAGTCCTGTATGGATGTGTAGTCCTGTATGGATCTGTAGTCCTGTATGTATGTGTAGTCCTGTATGTATGTGTAGTCCTGTATGGATCTGTAGTCCTGTATGGATGTGTAGTCCTGTATGGATGTGTAGTCCTGTATGGATGTGTAGTCCTGTATGTATGTGTAGTCCTGTATGTATGTGTAGTCCTGTATGGATCTGTAGTCCTGTATGGATCTGTAGTCCTGTATGGATCTGTAGTCCTGTATGGATCTGTAGTCCTGTATGGATCTGTAGTCCTGTATGGATCTGTAGTCCTGTATGGATGTGTAGTCCTGTATGGATCTGTAGTCCTGTATGGATCTGTAGTCCTGTATGGATCTGTAGTCCTGTATGGATCTGTAGTCCTGTATGGATCTGTAGTCCTGTATGGATCTGTAGTCCTGTATGGATCTGTAGTCCTGTATGGATGTGTAGTCCTGTATGGATCTGTAGTCCTGTATGGATGTGTAGTCCTGTATGGATCTGTAGTCCTGTATGGATCTGTAGTCCTGTATGGATCTGGACTGACAGGGTTTTAAAATCAGCTATTGTGTCTTTTTGGCACTGAGTATAAAGATATCTCACATTGTGTGTCTGCGTGTGTGTGTGTGTGTGTGTGTGTGCGTGTGTGTGTGTGTGTGTGTGTGTGTGCGTGTGTGTGTGCGTGTGTGCGTGCACGTGTGTGTGCGTGCGCGTGTGTGTGTGTGTGTGTGTGTGTGTGTGTGTGCGTGTGTGTGTGTGTGCGTGTGTGCGTGCGCGTGTGTGTGCGTGCGCGTGCGTGTGTGTGTGTGTGTGTGTGTGCCCTCCCAGGCTGCAGCACGGCGGTGAATGACCTGGTCTACATCATGGATGGGTCGTGGAGCGTTGGCCACACTGATTTCGATACAGCCAAGAGCTGGCTGGTCAACATCACCAGCAGCTTCGACATCAGCTCCCAACACTCCCAGGTAGACTGAGTACAGTCCGAGTTGTTGATTTTAAAAATGGAATTACATCATTCTGTTCGATAATTTAATACGTTTTATCTAAACTGACATGAGGTTAAGGCTTACGGTGTATTCTGGTGGGCGTTCTGAAGCACAAGGAACACAACACAGAACACACACAGAATAACTGGCAAAATGACCAAAGTGATTGGTTGAATTCTTTCAATAGAAATCCATAAATAGAAAACGTATTCGTTCATGAATTCGTCTGTTCAGGTGGCGGTGGTCCAGTACAGCGACACTCCTCGTCTGGAGATCCCTCTGGGGAGACACCAGAGCGGCCAGGAGCTCATCCAGGCCATCAACTCCATCAGCTACCTGGGAGGAAACACCCAGACCGGCAGGGCCATCAAGTTCTCCGTGGACCACGTCTTCCCCTCTTCAGAGCGCGCCAACGCCGTCAAAAATCGCATCGCGGTGGTGGTGACGGACGGGAAGTCCCAGGACGACGTGGTGGACGCCAGCGTGGAGGCGCGGGCGGGGGGCATCACTGTGTTTGCGGTGGGCGTGGGCAGTGAGATCACCACCTCTGAGCTGGTGTCCATCGGCAACAGCCCCTCGTCCACCTACGTGCTGTACGCCGAGGACTACACCAACATAGACCGCATACGAGATTCCATGCAGCAAAAGCTGTGTGAGGGTTAGTGATAACACACACACACACACACACACACACACACACATAAACGCAAATGCACATGTGTGCACATTACATTTACATTTTTGGCATTTAGCAGACGTCTTTAGCCAAAGCGACTCACAACAAACACATTTGTTAAGTAAGTGAATCATCTATCCCATCAGACATCGCAAGAAAAAGTAATCTATGCTCAGGCTGTCATTGGCAGTCAAAATGCTAGAAGAAGGAACATTTTGTATTTTGTATTTTTTGTATTATTATTATTATTATTATTATTATTATTATTATTATTATTATTATTATTTAAAGTAGAGAAACTCTACAGGGGGGGTAGAGGGGGACGGAGAGGTCTCAGGAGGGACAGTTAAGGTGTAGCCTGAAGAGATGGCTCTTCAGTCTACGGTGGGAGATAGGGAGTGACTCTGCAGTCCTGACAGCAGTGGGAAGCTTGTTCCACCAGCGGGGTGCCAGGACAGTGAAGAGTCAAGGGGTAGCGTGACTGCTGCACCCCCATAGAGGCGGTGGTACCAGTTGGCCAGCACAGGTGGAAGAGTGGAGTGAATGGGCAGGGGTCTGGGGGCTGACCGTTGCTTGCATGTAGGAGGGGGCAGTTCCCTTTGCCGCCCAGTAGGCGAGCACCAGGGTCTTGAATCTGATGCGAGCTGCGAGGTGCTACTGGGAAGGGTAACATTTGGGAAGGTTGAACACCAGACGGGCGGCAGCATTCTGGATGAGTTTTAGAGATCTGATCGAGGAGGCCAAGAGTTTAAATACTTATCATTTGTGAAATGGATTCACTGTCTCGTCTGCCGTAGGCTACTGGTAAGTGATACATGGCATGTTCAGAAGCATCAGATTTGAATATATGACACATCATTTTAAAGCTTACAATCTGCACTTTCATAATTTGGAAAAAAACTGAGAAATGACCATGAGGACTTGAGGACTTTGTAACCAGACACTGTCACCTGTGAGTATAGTGGGAGAACAGTAAGGGCTCTAGGACGGAGCCCTGAGGGACCCCAGTGGTATAGAGGGAGAACAGTAAGGGCTCTAGGACAGCCAGAGTCAAGCCTCTCCTCAAGGAACCTACCCTTGACCCATCATCTGTCCACAACTACAGACCTGTATCTCTTCTCTCCTTCCCTTCCAAAACCCTTGAACGCGCGGCATCTAAACAACTGACTGACTATCTCCGGAAGATGGATCACTTAGACCCCCACCAATCCGGCTTCAAGGCTGGGCATTCCACTGAGACTGCGCTCCTTGCTGTCACGGAAGCCCTCCACTCTGCCCAAGCTTCCTCCCTCTCCTCTGTTCTCATTCTCCTTGACCTGTCTGCTGCCTTCGACACAGTCAATCACCAGATCCTTCTCTCTATCCTCTCAGACCTGGGCATCTCTGGCACCGCACACTCCTGGTTTTCTTCCTACCTGGCGGGCCGCTCCTACCAGGTGACCTGGAGAGAATCGCTATCTTCTCCACGAACCCTCTCCACTGGAGTACCCCAGGGTTCCGTCCTAGGGCCCCTACTCTTCTCCCTCTACACCAAGTCTCTTGGCTCGGTAATCTCTTTACATGGGCTCTCCTACCACAGCTACGCAGACGACACTCAACTCTTCCTGTCCTTCTCCCCGTCTGATGTACACGTGGCAACCCGTATCTCAGCATGTCTCGCTGACATTTCAACTTGGATGGCTGACCACCATCTCAAGCTCAATCTTAACAAGACCGAGCTCCTCTTCATTCCCGGGAAAGCCTGCCCTCTCCAAGACTTCTCCATCACAGTGGAGAACTCTACTGTAACCCCCTCCCTGACAGCCAAGAACCTTGGAGTGATCCTGGATAACCGACTTTCCTGTGCGGAGAACATTGCAGCAACGGCTCGCTCCTGCAGATTCTTTCTCTACAACATCAGAAGGATACGACCATTCCTTACCACAGAGGCAGCGCAACTCTTGACCCAGGCACTGGTCATCTCCCGCCTGGATTACTGCAATGTACTCCTGGCTGGGCTCCCCGCTTCAGCCATTAGACCTCTGCAGCTCATCCAGAATGCTGCTGCCCGGCTGGTATTCAACCTCCCCAAATACTCGCATGTCACCCCCCTCCTTCGCACCCTGCACTGGCTCCCGATAGCAGCTCGCATCAGATTCAAGACCCTGGTGCTTGCATACCAGGCAGCTAAAGGGACAGCCCCTGCCTACCTGAAGGAAATGGTAACCCCCCAAACCCCTGCCCGCTCACTCCGCTCCTCCACCTCGGCTGGCCGACTGGCCCCACCTCCTCTACACAGCAGTCGGGCTGCCCGATCACGTCTCTGTACAACACTGGCTCCCCGCTGGTGGAACGAGCTCCCAACGGCTGTCAGAACGGCAGAGTCACTACCCATCTTCCGTCGTAGACTGAAGACCCATCTCTTCAGGTTACATCTTAACTGCTCCTCCTGAGACATCTTCTGACCCTCACCACTACGTCTCCTAAAGACACTCGCTTTCCCCTCTACTGTGTCCCTAAGAACTTCTATTGCCCCCCTTGTACTGTTTCTCAGTTTCTCCAGCAATAAATAAAATAATAATAATGTTTTAGTAGAAGGCGATAATAGGGAGAAGGTTTTTCCTTCTATCAGTGGCCCCGGGCCCGAGCTAGAGTACTCTTCCTGCAACGAATGGTGGACTGCTGATTCACATGCTTAGTATTCAAATGTATTGATTGTAAGTCGCTTTGGAATAAGGCGTCTGCTAAATGCCAAAAATGTAAATGTAAATGTAGGACAGAGCCCTGAGGGACCCCAGTGGTATAGAGGGAGAACAGTAAGGGCCCTAGGACAGAGCCCTGGGGGACCCCAGTGGTATAGAGGGAGAACAGTAAGGGCCCTAGGACAGAGCCCTGGGGGACCCCAGTGGTATAGAGGGAGAACAGTAAGGGCCCTAGGACAGAGCCCTGGGGGACCCCAGTGGTATAGAGGGAGAACAGTAAGGGCCCTAGGACAGAGCCCTGAGGGACCCCAGAGGTATAGAGGGAGAACAGTAAGGGCTCTAGGACGGAGCCCTGGGGGACCCCAGTGGTATAGAGGGAGAACAGTAAGGGCTCTAGGATGGAGCCCTGAGGGACCCCAGTGGTGAGGGCTTGTGGGGAGGACAGTAAATCCTTTTGACATCACCGGGTAAGAGCGACCAGCCAGGTAGGAGAGTGCAGAGCCAGATGCCCAGTTTTGAGAGGGTGGAGAGAAGGATCGGGTGGTTTACTGTGTGGAAGGCAGCAGACAGGTCCAGGAGACACAGAGGAGAGGGAGGAAGTTTGAGCAGAGTGGAGGGCCTCCGTGACAGCAAGGAGAGCAGTCTCAGTAGTGTCCGGCCTTAAAGCCAGATTGGTGAGGGTCAAGGAGGATATTCTGAAGGAGATAGTGAGACAGTTGGTTAGAGATAGCACGTTCAAGGGTTTTAGATAAGAAGGCGAGAAGGGATACCGGTCTGTAGTTGTGGACGGACAGCAGACGGGTCAAGAGTTGGTTTCTTGAGAAGAGCTTGACTCTGGCTGTCGTAAAGACAGCCGAGACAGATCCTGCGGATAGAGAGGAGTTGATTACGGTTGTAATGAAAGGAAGGAGGTCTTTGGAAATGGATTGGAGAAGAGGGGAGGGGATGGGATGGGATCGAGAGGGCAAGTGGTTGCCTCCTTAGATGTGATCCGTTTTAGAATCTCATCAGGGGAGCGAGACCAGATACGCCAGAGCCAGAGTGTAGCAGTGGGTTTGGGAGAGGTGGAGAGAAGGAACTGCTAATGTCATCAACCTTCTTTTCACATGCACACACACACACACACACACACACACACACACACACACACACACACACACACAGATCTACTAAAGCTTTAGGTGGGTCACAATACAAGAACCTCGATGTTTGAGGTGAGTTGTCACTCACACTGCCCTCTGTTGGTGGCCCTGGCTGGTGCAGCTCCCAATTAAAAGAGTTGAAAGTGGCCACACTTCCCCTACACTCTGTAGAGGAGGGAGGCCACAAGCTCTGCAGCCAAAACCAGGGACATGTGGCGGTGGCCAGAGGGGCATTAGAAAGCCTGGTGACAGGAAACAGATGTGATACAGAGACGTTGTTGCCAACCGCATGGCACTGCAGCTGTAAGCACTAGTGATATAATAAAATGCTTGAACGTCAACAACAAGTAAGAAGCACTAGGATGTAGCATTCATAATATATGAAGAAAACACAACATAATTATAGACGTCTCATTATGTTAGAATGTCCTTTGTGTGTTCAAAATCTGCAATATACAGCAGACAAACTCACATGTGTTAAAGCCTGATTAGCCTCCTCCCTCCTTGGTGTGTTTTTGGCCCATGCAGAGTCAGTGTGTCCCACACGTATCCCAGTGGCCTCGCGTGACGAGAAGGGCTTTGAGCTGATGCTGGGTCTGAAGATCCACCAGAAGGCCAAGAAGATCCAGGGCTCTCTAGTGTCCGAGGCAGCCTACATCCTGAACAGCACTGTGGACATCACAGAGGACACCAGGTGGGTGGGCATGAGAACTATGAACTCTACCAGGTCAGAATGGTAGTGTAGACTCTTGATGCTGGTGGAGAGTGGAGGGTGCCTTGTCAACGTGTATGATAACACTAACAACGCAAACAACATACTGTAGGTGGTAATTCCAAAAACAGTGTTTAAGGCCTACTTCCCTGCTCCACACACACCATCTTAACTGGCAACTTGAATAAGTTCTTTCCATTGATTGATTGATTGATTGAAAACTTTATTAGAATGTTTGCAGAAGTAGGTACATGAAAGTACATATTACATGCAAGGTCAAACTAAGAGGATAAAAACCCAAGAAAGCCACTGGCTTATTTCAATTGGGGTCCTTGATTTTCAATTCATCGTAAGTCCATCACAGACTATAAGCTAGAAACCACAGAAAGTCTAGAAACATGCAGGTTCTTTTCCAGGCACTTGGACACTACCTCTCTGTTATGTTTGTGAACTTTACAAAGCAAACAACAGCTACTGCAATAGTGGAATATTCACTACTTTCTTGGCAGCCAATGGGAAAACACTGGAAGGTGAACAAGTATTCACCACACCCAAAACAACCCTTCACTTTGTACTATAATTGTTATGTTTTCTTCTAATATTTTACTATATTAGTCCCTATCAGACTATTAGCTTTCTTATTTGGGTTTTAGCATTCAGTCAAAATGTAATTATTTTACTTCAAAGAAGAGAGACATCATATTTGGACATCAATCTTTCTCTCCAAACCATCCCCACTCCAAACATAATATATATTATGACTACCTGCACACTACCTGACTACTACTTCATGGTATCATATCTGTACATATACAGATATCTGTGCATATTGTATGATATTGCATTTCATATTGTAACCTGCACAGCATTTTGGACTACTGCGACTGGTCTCACTGTAGTACGACTGGTCTCACTGTAGTACGACTGGTCTCACTGTAGTACGACTGGTCTCACTGTAGTACGACTGGTCTCACTGTAGTACGACTGGTCTCACTGTAGTACGACTGGTCTCACTGTAGTACGACTGGTCTCACTGTAGTATGACTGGTCTCACTGTAGTACGACTGGTCTCACTGTAGTACGACTGGTCTCACTGTAGTACGACTGGTCTCACTGTAGTACGACTGGTCCCACTGTAGTACGACTGGTCCCACTGTAGTACGACTGGTCCCAAGATGGCTGCGCGCTTAGACGCTGCGGCCGGAGTGGCTTCTACACTGGTGTTTCTTTGTGTTTTTAAGTACATTTGTATGTACACTTTTATTTTAGTACTTATAGGGAACAGTTGTGTAAATAGTACCTACAGCAGGCTCGACTTATTAGAAGTCGGCACGCAAAACGACAAGATATTTACAGCGGAGTTTCTGGAGCAAAACAGGATACACAAAGAGATCGCCCGTGTACCGGGAGAACCTTGGTACTCAGTTCCCTCCCTGAGGCGTAAACGCCGGCGGCGAGACCGTAGGAAACGACGGGGCCGCCGGGGAGGCCTGCTAGCAAGGTTAAGACGTAGCCCAGACAAACCTGCTTTGCCAAGTATTTTCCTTTCCAACGTCAGGTCCCTGACGAACAAGATGGATGAACTGAGACTACAGGTTGCTAAAAACAACATCGTGGGGGATAGCTGTGTGATTTCTGACCGAAACCTGGCTAAATGACACTATTGTGGACTCAGCTGTTAGCTTGGAGGGACGGACCTTACATCGCGCTGACCGAACGGAGCTTAGCGGCAAGTCAAGAGGGGGTGGGATCATAATATCGACGAAGGATAGCTGGTGCTTAAACACGAAAACTGTAAGTAGCCACTGCTCCCCAGACCTGGAATACTTGACTGTTAAATGCCGACCCACATACCTCCCGAGGGAGTTTAACGCGGTGCTCACAACATGTGTGTACATAGCGCCTAGCGCAGACGGCAGCCTAGCATTGGCGCGACTATATGAAGTCATCAGTGGCCAACAAAGCACTGATCCACAGGCTATTCACATCATAGCGGGGGATTTCAATCATGTCGACCTGAAGGCAGTACTACCCAAGTTCTATCAGCATGTGAAATGTGCAACGAGAGGAGAAAAAACACTGGACAAGGAATACACCAACATCAAACGTGCTTACAAGGCTAGTCCGCTAGCTCATCTAGGCATGTCTGACCATGTGTCAATCCTCCTGATTCCTGCATACACTACCATGGGGAAAAGTGCTCCCATCACCACTAAGACTGTCAGAACCTGGCCAGAAGGGTCCGCTCCACTGCAGATCTGCCTAAATGACACCCTATGGCAGGAATATGAGCATGAGGACCTGGAACAGTACACGTCGTCGGTTCTGAACCACATAGTGAACTGCACCAACTCAGTCACCGTGGACAAACGGGTCCGGGTCTACCCCAATACGAAGCCATGGATGACTGGGAAGGTCCAAAAACTGATCAACGAGAGGGACAACGCCTTCTTCGCAGGGAAGAGCACACCGCTGTACAGCTCCACCAGGGCCAACCTAAAGCGCGGAATCAAAGCGGCCAAGGCAGAGCACAGAGAGAAGATTGAGGAATGCCTCCTGAGCAACGACTCCAGGCGGATGTGGCAGGGGGTTCAGCAGATGACAAACTTCAGAGCCAACAGGCTCACAGCCGCAGAGGACGACCCCCTGCTGGCGGGAAAGCTGAACACCTTCTACGCCCGATTCGACGAGGGGCGAACGGAGGTAACCGCAACACAAACACCACTCTCTCCAGCTCTCAGCAGCCTCACCCTCACAGAGCATGAAGTGAGACGCGTACTGAAGGCGGTGGACCCCAGGAAAGCCTCGGGGCCGGATGGCGTCCTGGGACGGGTGCTGAGAGACTGCGCCGACCAGCTGGCCGGGGTTTTCACCAACATCTTTAACCAGTCCCTGTCCCAGGCCACCGTCCCACCCTGCCTGAAAACCTCAACTATCATCCCAGTCCCGAAGAAAAGCACGGTAGCACGGTAAGCTGCCTAAACGACTACCGCCCGGTGGCACTCACACCAATCATCATGAAGTGCTTCGAGAAACTAGTCCGGGCCCACATACTCACACGCCTCCCGCCCAACCTGGATCCATACCAGTTCGCCTACAGAGCCCACAGGTCCACAGAGGACGCCATCGCGACGACTCTCCACGCCACTCTATCCCACCTGGAGAGGGGAAACAGCTACGTGAGACTGCTCTTCGTGGACTTCAGCTCCGCCTTCAACACCATCCTTCCAGACAGGCTAGTGACCAAACTACTAGACCTGGGTCTATCACACTCTATATGTGCGTGGATCAAGGACTTCCTGACCGACCGCCCCCAGAGGGTGCGGGTGGGCCCCCACACCTCCACAGCCCTCAGCCTCAGCACTGGGTCCCCCCAGGGCTGCGTGCTAAGCCCCATCCTCTACAACCTCTACACCTACGACTTCACCCCCGTCCACCCCAGCAACTACATCGTAAAGTTTGCAGACGACACCACCGTGGTGGGATGTATCTCGGGGGGGGACGAGGCGGCGTACAGGGATGAGGTAGAGCAACTGAGCAAGCTGTGCAAGGTTAACAACCTGCTGCTGAACAAGTCAAAGACCCAGGAAATCATCATAGACTTCAGGAGGAAAAAGTCAGAGATCCAGCCCCTGCTCATCGACGGAGAGAGCGTGGAGAGAGTCTCAACCCTCCGATTCCTGGGACATCACATGCGGGATGACCTGACCTGGAAGGACAACACAAAAGGCACCATCAAGAGGGCACAACAGCGGCTATACACCCTGAGATGCCTCAGGAAGGAACACAGCAAGCAGGAGATACTGGTGACCTTTTACAGCGGCGCAGTGGAGAGCATCCTCACCTACGGCATCTGCAACTGGTTCTCCAGCTGCACAACAGCGGAGAGAAATGCGCTACAGAGAGTAGTGAGAACAGCACAGAAGATCACCGGCGCCCCCCTCCCCTCTCTGGAAGAGCTGTACAACACACGCTGTCTCAGGAAGGCCTCAAAGATCTCCAGGGACCCGACCCACCCTGGGCACGTACACTTTACCAGGCTGCCCTCGAAAAGGAGGTTCAGGACCCTGGCCGCTAAGACAAACAGACTGAAGAACTGCTTCTACCACAGGGCCGTCCAGGCCCTGAACACAGCAAAGACCTAAGTTCTGGGCCCTGGACAGTCTGGACGGATTGTATGGCAGCTGCTGGACTGAAAAAAAAAATCAGGTGTAGTGCTGAGGCACAAACATGTACATTTCAAGCCTGCAAACTGTGACACTTTAAATAACGTGAAAAAATATTATTGTGCAATATGACAACCCTAGTCGACTATCTGTACAGTATAGTACAGTGGATTGTGTACATAGCCTTTATTTATGTAAACCAGCTCCTTCCCTTCTTGTGATTTTTTTTAAAAGTTTTTTTTTTTTTCCTTTCCTAACACCAGGGGAGCCACCCCTCCTAAATTTCGTTGTTTGGTACCTGTACTGTAGCAATGACAATAAAGTCCATTCATTCATTCATTCTGTAGTACGACTGGTCTCACTGTAGTACGACTGGTCTCACTGTAGTACGACTGGTCTCACTGTAGTACGACTGGTCTCACTGTAGTACGACTGGTCTCACTGTAGTACGACTGGTCTCACTGTAGTACGACTACCATCACTTTATCACTTCATTACCTTTTTCTACTTTATTATTACTTACCTTACTTCATTCTATTATTGTTGATTTTGTATCCTGCTGCAATGCCAATGTTGAAGAACCTAAGCGTAAGAATTTTACTCTTGTGTACCCGTACATTGGATGTAATGAAAGCAATTCTGATTCTGATTCTGATTCTATTATCCATCAGCTCCGTTATGCATACCCCATATTTCCCCCATGCAGGGAGATCTTCCCAGAGGGTCTACCTCCGTCCTACGTGTTTGTGGCCACTGTCCGTCTAAAGGGCACCTCCAGAGGGGAGAGGTTTGACCTGTGGAGGGTTGTGTCTAAAGACAGGGTCACTCAGGCCATGGTCACACTGAACGGACGGGACAAATCTGTCACTTTCACTACGACTAGCACCTACGCCCTGGAGCAGAAAGTTACCTTGAGTGTTCCAAGCCTAAAGGTGGGTGGAGTTGATACAGTATGTGGACCTTGGATGTGTCAAACAGTTTGAACATCAGACATTCTCCATTCACAAGAACATGCAGTGTGACACCCTCTTTGAAAATCAGGAGTCTTAAAGAAAATGTTTCCTTTTTTTTTTTCCGTTCCCCTCCACAACTTTTTTTTACCCCCCTCCACAAATTTTTTTTACCCCCCCTCCACAACTGAGTTGGAAGGCCCAAGCTGTTGGGCGTCGCACACTTGGAACCTGTGCCCCTGTTGCCACGGTAGCTGCTGTATCCTGTTAGAGCTGCCGTGATGGTTTCTGTTTTTTCCACAAACATTCGTCACCCACGGTCCCAATTGCTCGAAACACACTCCCGGGGTTCTGAGCAAAGCCATTTCCAAGGAGACGTGAAGCCCATTATCTAGCACTGTTGGATGCCTCCTCATTTTCAATTGTGTTTTGGCACCCCGTTCCTAATGTCTTTTGATGCCCTCAGGGTAATTCATCTGGACCTGATGGCTGTAGGCCATGGAACTCTTGATTTAATGTTTCCCTCTTTGTGCCATGGAAAACGGAGGATATGGCCATAATACTAACTCCTCTATGCCACTGCTACCTACTCTGATTGGCATCATTGGCAATATGACTAGAGACTTTGCTGCCATAAGTAACACATAAGGTTACATTTACTTTGGCACTTGTAGTATAGACTAGTAGCATGGACACAGATGTGTTCAGTTAGGCCTGCAGTGAGGCATCTGAATAGGCCCACTGTTGCTGCTGCTGATGGAACCCAGCGATGCAGCCGCTAGTGTAATAGCACTATAATAGAACACATATTATGTGTGATTGACATTGAATCACAGTGATTCCCTTGTGCCTCTGTGGTGTCCCCGCTGTTCTGATTGGTGTGTGTCGGCCGCCGTTCCAGAGACTGTTTGATGAAGGCTGGCACCAGCTGAGGCTACTGGTGAGGCCCAGGCAAGTCACCGCTTTCCTGGATGACGAGGCGATCCAGGAAGTGGCCCTGGAGCCGGTTGAGCCGATCTACATCAACGGCAAGACACAGATCGCCAAGAGGACGGGGTCGGAGGTCACAGTCCCTGTGAGTAAAGAGAATAGTGTTCACTCTGTTGCAGACCACATGACTGTGAGTGGCACTGTCAAATATGGGGTGTGTTTTTGTATCACATGAAGCATTCTACGAATGCAATTAGTCAACATGGTTTTCCTTGTCGGATGGAATTCAATGGTCATTACATTTTGATGAGTCATTGTCTAAGTAATTGGATGCGGTTTGTTCAACACGTTTTTCTTTTTGGACCCTTTTTGCAGATAGAGATACAGAAACTGCGACTGTATTGTGACCCTTATCAAAGCGAGAGAGAGACAGCCTGTGAGATCTACTCAGTGGTAAGTGGGAAAGTCTGTTCATTCCTCCCACATTGCTACTTTAAAAATCTGATTAGATAAGATTTGATGATATTGTAGAAGTTAGACAACAAACCAGATATTTCTTTGAAATAAAATGCATTATTGAATAAATAATAAATAAATAATAAATATTTCTTTTTTTCTTTCACAGGATGATGAGAGGGTAAGTGTGACTGCTGTCTTTCATTTGTTGTTTGTGTTGTGGAGGCAGTTCACTGAAGTATGTTTACATGATTAACAGCTTCGACTAAGACCTGAGCCTCCAAGCTAATGACTGGACTTTAGCTCAATGGGCTAACACAGTCTTGTGGTACACAGACGACACTCTCAAATCCAGTCAGTCATCTCTACTTTAGAGTGTCACCGGTCTCAGCGTCTCACTAACCTTTGTGAATTTGACCTCCAGTGTCCGCTGGACCGTGAACCCACAGTAGAGGAGGAGTGTGACTGTTCCACTGGCCCCGCCGGGACCCCAGGCCTTCCTGGACCAAGGGTTAGTACCACACCTCTCATATACAATACACCCCCAGACCCACCTGGACCAAGGGTTAGTACCACACCTCTCATATACAATACACCCCCAGACCCACCTGGACCAAGGGTTAGTACCACACCTCTCATACACCCAGTGTACACATATGTGACAGGGTCTGGTGAAAAAGTCCCCAAGCATTTTATTTTTTTTCAAATCTGAAAATAGTTGGAGAAGATATGCTTCTTTGAATGTTGGTACACCTCAAACCAAATACATGGAGAAGCTCGCACTGAATCAAAGCAGATGCATTTGCTATCATCGCATTGGTAGCTAGCTTGCAGCTAAGAAGGAACATCGCTATGAACATCTAACTTTATGTTTAGCACATCACATCGACATGCTAAAAACACATAACTACACATAAATAGATGATCACACAGTTCTTGCTTTTGAGCACGTAATAAAACGTACGTTGTTTACATGCCATTTATCACTAACCCAGTAGCCTGAAGCAGGACAGGACGTGATACAGTGAATCTAATTCACAAATTATGAATACAAAGTATTTAGTGATCCTAAAACTGTTGTTTGTTATATTGAGTGGGCTCTTCAACACTTAAACTTTCATAATATAAAAGCGACTTGAGAATTGCCAACATGCAGACCTTTTCCACAGACCGTATCACATAATATGTACAGATTATTTTACACAATGACTAACTTCCTCCTTTCCTCTCTCCCTTTCTGCCTTTCTCTACATTTTTCTTTTACACTGTCAAACTTTTCTCTATTTTTCCTAGCTTTTTTCTGTCTGTCTGTCTGTCTGTCTGTCTGTCTGTCTTCACTTACAGTAAATGTTCTCAGGGCTTCTTCCCAGAGAGTGTTATCTGACAGATTGTTTAGTCTTCCCCCCTTCAGTGACTTCAGTGACACCGGAGCTTAAAGTGTTTCAATTAACAGTGGCAGGGCCTGAAACCTCATTCTGCCTGATTTATTACACTTAGTCCTTTCTCAAAATGGATCTGCGCGCAGAAAATCTGTTACACCATCAATCATTAGACACACCATCCATTATTACTGCAGTATTTATTTTAAAAAAACGTTTTCTTTCAAAACAAAATGGGGGATACAAAGAAAGTGAACAGTCCCTTCAACAATGCTATTTCTGGTCCTGAGTTTACGCCTGTGGTTTAAGACAATAAATCCAATTGTATTGTTTCTACAGTAGCTGCCCCTGCCTATTCAGCAGTTCTTATTCACAGTTATTGAAGTGCACACTGAGGGTTTGATGCTACTGGTCTGATGACCAAACCACCCTCAAGACCACCAGGACCAAGCTCCGGACCTGGGGTGATAGGGCCTTTTCAGCCGCAGCCCCGTCCCTCTGGAACACCCTCCCCAACCACATCAGACAGGCCAACACCCTCCCAACATTTAAACAGGCCCTCAAAACCCATCTCTTCAAGCTTGCCTTCCCCAGTTAACCCTCTCCCCCTCCCCTTCCCATGTGTCCCCAGCACTACCTCAATTAGACCCCTATACTATTTACCTGTTGTTTATTTTTATTATTACTACTCGATCTTTTCAGTTTGTAAAGTGTCTTTGAGTGTCTAGAAAAGCGCTATATAAGTCTAATGTATTATTATTATTATTATTATTATTATTATTATTATTATTATTATTATTATTATTCATCGGCAGACAACCCGGTAACGAACACAGGAACGGAACAGACTACGAGATTGATGATCAGCATACCTGAGGCTCCGACAGTTACAGCAGGACACACGCTCCAGAACTGCGTATGTGGTTGGACAAAGGTTACTTCCACCCATGGCCTGAAGATACACCAGGGCAAGAAAGGGTGCCTAAAGAAGGGTCAACAGGGAAGTCGCATCGACAGCTACTTTTTGAGAAGCAGGCCGAGTCAGTCGACTGAAGTTCAGCAGCAGGACACACACCACAGTCTGCAGGACATCAACACCCCTGTCCCAGAGGAGGAAGAACAAGGCACAGGAGAGCAACCTGAATCCAACACATCACGACCACCAGCAGAGAAGAAGATCCAGGGGCGAAGGCCATTAGTCAAGTGGCCAAAGTCCTGCAACAAGACGCTGTGGAAGGAGGTCAACACTGATCTCTGCAACATCCTAGAAGGGATCAGAGGCACCACCATGAAGAAGTTGGAGAGAATGGGCAACCTCATCTATGCCTATGGAGTGGAACAGTTCGGAGTGGTCGAAGGCAAACGATCTACTCAGTCAATTCCCACCAAGTCCAGAAGGCAGACAGAAATAGACCGACTAGTCAAGGAGAGGAGGCAGCTGAAGAAGCAATGGAGGAAGGCCACAGAGGAGGAGAAGGAGGGAATAAACCTGCTGCAGGAAGAGATTAAGAGCAGGCTTGCAACACTGAGGAGAGCTGAAAACCTCCTGAAGAGGCGCAGAAGGAAGGAGCAAACAAGATCACGCTTCTACAAAGATCCTTTCAAATTTGTGAAGACTCTCTTCACAAAGGAGAAGAGTGGAAGTCTCTCAGTGGCAAAGGCCCACCTGGAAGAACATCTGAAAAAGGGCTGCACAGATGACCGACACCAGGAAGAGGTCACGCTCCCACCTGACATGCCACCAGTCAATCCACCAGAGCACGAACTAGATATCAGTCCACCCAGGTGGAGCGAAGTAGACAACACTGTGCGTAGAGCAAGGGCCGTGTCAGCTCCAGGTCCCAACGGAGTTCCATACAGGCTCTACAAAAACGCACCAGATGTCCTGAGATTCCTCTGGAAGCTGATGAAAGTTGTGTGGCAAAAGAAGGCGATACCAACGTCCTGGCGGAGAGCCGGAGGGATCCTTATCCCCAAGGAAAAGGATTCAACAGAAATCGGACAGTTCCGGCAGATCAGCCTTCTAAATGTCGAGGGAAAAATCTTCTTCAGCGTGGTCGCTCATAGGCTGGCAGGATACCTGCAAAGAAACAACCTGATTGACACGTCAATCCAGAAAGCAGGCATCTCAGGCTTCTCAGGGTGTGTCGAACATGCTAGTGTCATCTGGCATCAGATCCAGGTCGCCAAGAAGGAGGGAACGGATCTCCACGTGGTGTTCCTGGATCTCGCGAATGCCTTTGGCTCAGTCCCTCACAACCTCCTGTGGACAGCCTTCGACTACTTCAGGATCCCACCAGCTCTCACAACCCTTGTCAAGGCCTACTTCCAGGACGTCCAGCTCTGCGTGACCACAGCAGAGTACACCACAGCATGGCAACATCTGGAAGTGGGAATCATGGCCGGCTGCACCATCTCCCCGCTGGCCTTCACCCTGGCCATGGAGGTCATTATTCGGGCCTCTCGATGGGTGGTTGGCGGACAGCGAATAAGACCTGGGCTGAGGCTGCCGCCGATCAGAGCCTACATGGATGACCTCACAACACTCACCACGACCAAGGCTTGCACAGTACGGCTACTAGGAAAGCTCCAGGAAAACATTGAGTTGGCTCGCATGAAGATCAAACCGAGCAAGTCCAGAAGCATCTCCATTGTCAAGGGGAAGCTGTCAGACCACCGCTTCCACATTGGCAAAGAACCCATTCCAACGGTCTCCGAGAAGCCTGTGAAGAGCCTAGGTCGTTGGTATGATGCCTCCCTCAAAGATAAAGAGCAAGTAGAGCAGCTCAGGAAGGAGGTAGCCAGCGGCCTGGAGAACATCGACAGAACCCTGCTTCCTGGCAAGCTGAAGCTCTGGTGCATGCAGTATGGACTACTTCCACGTCTCCTGTGGCCACTAACCCTCTATGAAGTTCCTCTCTCAAAGGTGGAAAAGCTGGAGAGACTGGTCAACTCATATGCAAGGAAGTGGCTTGGCCTTCCCAGGTGCCTCAGCAGCATTGGGCTCTACGGCAAAGGGATGTTACACCTGCCCATTTCCAGTCTGACAGAGGAGTACAAGTGTGCCAAAGTCAGACTGGAGATGATGCTTCTGGATTCGAATGATCCATTTGTAGCCCAAGCTGCCCCCATCCTGGCCACTGGGAGGAAGTGGACCCCATTGGCTGCAACTGAGCAGGCAAAGGCAGCACTCAGACACAGGGACATTGTGGGCCGAGTCCAGGAGGGGAGGAGTGGTCTTGGCCTCGGGATTAGTACACCGGCCTGGAGCAAGGCCAATCCATCTCAGAGACGCAAGCTGGTGGTCCAGGAGGTACGTCGGGAAAAGGAAGCAGGAAGGCGCGCACAAGCTGTGGCGCAGGCAAAGCAAGGGCAGTGGATGGCATGGGAAGGAGTGGAAAAGAGGAAGATCTCCTGGAAAGATCTGTGGGAGATGGAGGCATTCAGAGCGAGCTTCACCATCAGGGCTGCCTACGATGTCCTGCCTTCTCCTGCAAACCTAAGCCAGTGGTATGGCGAAGACCCCACGTGCCCTCTATGTCAAAGTCCAGCAACACTGAAGCACATCTTAGTGGGATGCAAGACTAGCCTCACCCAAGGCCGTTACACCTGGCGGCACGACCAGGTGCTAAGGTGTCTTGCAGCAGTGCTGGAAAGTCAATGGACAAGTGTGAACGCCCTTCCTCCCCCGTCATCCCGGTGGCAGCCAGCACCATTTGTTCGGGAGGGCGAGGGTCAAGCCAGCCTCACCACCATAAGACCAGACACTGGGCAGCTGGGCAGAGCACGGGACTGGAAGCTGCTGGCAGACTTGGACAAGAAACTCTGCTTCCCAGCTGAGATCGCAGCCACCAACCTGCGACCAGACCTTGTGCTGTGGTCAGCCTCGCTCAAGCTCGTTTACATCATCGAGCTCACTGTGCCCTGGGAGGGTGCAGTGGAGGAGGCCTACGAGCGGAAGAGGCTGAGGTACACTGAACTCGCAGCAGATGCCCAACAACAAGGCTGGACAGCGAAGGTACGCCCATTGGAAGTAGGCTGCAGAGGGTTCGTAGCCACCTCAACATCCAGGCTAATCAGGGAGATGGGAGTGCGAGGGAAGACCCACCGGCAGGCAATCAAGGACCTCTCCAGGGCTGCTGAAAAGGGGAGCCAGTGGCTGTGGATGAAGAGAAAGGACTTGACCCGGGCGTTCAAATGAGCTGATCGCATCTAGGGAGTGAACCTGGGACGCTGGGATTCACTGCTGAACCCTCTGGAGGTGTCGTGGGCTTATCAGCGAAACATTCATGAAGGAGGGCGCCCACTTGACAACCCAAAGGATGCCATCGCTCATTTGAACACCACAGAGTCTCATCGGTGCCTTAAGTATGTATCTATCGAGGGATATCAACATCTAGTCCTACATAACAGATTATTATTACTGTATTTTGACTTGTTGAATCCTCCAGGGCGTCCAGGGAGAGCAGGGCAGGTCAGGACCCCCAGGGCCTCATGGTAAGACTGTGAGTACACATCTATGTCTAATACAATCATCCTATGGATACCGTACAACGCTTGTTAAAAAAACAAACACTGTAATTGATTGGTTTTCATCAACGTCTGCCTCTTGTTTCTGACCCAGGGAAACACAGGAAAGGCTGGTGGACCTGGGGCACCTGGGATACCAGGGGAGAGGGTGAGGCATATGTCTAGTCTAACACCAGCCCTCCTGTTAAACACTGCCTGTAGATCTGACCAGACCACTGAGACATTGGAACTGTTCTCTTTCCACAGGGTGGATTGGGCCCACATGGAACCACAGGACATCCTGGACTGAATGGTGGTAAAGTAAGCCCCTGTTCTCACCTGCATGGTTTGGATCAATAATTGCTCAAAAGCATACCGTAACCATGGAAATGGAATGAAAATGGAATTGTATGTCAATTAGCATCATATATGTATGTATGTATCTCTATAAGCATGCACAGGAGCAGTATGCAGTAGGTGCAGTATCTATGACCACAACATTGTGGTTATTCAACCCCGGTCGAACCCATGGCGGGGTGTGCAGGCTTTTGTCCCAGCCCAGTACGTACACAATGATTTAGTGAATGGAGGTCTTCAGCCTAACCCTAACCCTGTGGTACTCAGGACCCGGCGGCTCATTTAGAACTGTTGCCAAAACGACACTAAACACTGTAACGACACACTAAACACTGTATAACACTAAACACTGTATGTGCTTTACACACTAAACACTGTATGTGCTTTACACACTAAACACTGTATGTGCTTTACACACTAAACACTGTATGTGCTTTACACACTAAACACTGTATGTGCTTTTCACACTAAACACTGTATGTGCTTTTCACACTAAACACTGTATGTGCTTTACACACTAAACACTGTATAACACTAAACACTGTATGTGCTTTACACACTAAACACTGTATGTGCTTTACACACTAAACACTGTATGTGCTTTACACACTAAACACTGTATGTGCTTTTCACACTAAACACTGTATGTGCTTTTCACACTAAACACGATATGTGCTTTACACACTAAACACTGTATGTGCTTTACACACTAAACACTGTATAACACTAAACACTGTATGTGCTTTACACACTAAACACTGTATAACACTAAACACTGTATGTGCTTTACACACTAAACACTGTATAACACTAAACACTGTATGTGCTTTACACACTAAACACTGTATGTGCTTTTCACACTAAACACTGTATGTGCTTTACACACTAAACACTGTATGTGCTTTACACACTAAACACTGTATAACACTAAACACTGTATGTGCTTTACACACTAAACACTGTATAACACTAAACACTGTATGTGCTTTACACACTAAACACTGTATAACACTAAACACTGTATGTGCTTTACACACTAAACACTGTATGTGCTTTACACACTAAACACTGTATGTGCTTTTCACACTAAACACTGTATGTGCTTTACACACTAAACACTGTATGTGCTTTACACACTAAACACTGTATGTGCTTTTCACACTAAACACTGTATGTGCTTTTCACACTAAACACTGTATAACACTAAACACTGTATGTGCTTTACACACTAAACACTGTATGTGCTTTACACACTAAACACTGTATGTGCTTTACACACTAAACACTGTATGTGCTTTTCACACTAAACACTGTATGTGCTTTTCACACTAAACACTGTATGTGCTTTACACACTAAACACTGTATAACACTAAACACTGTATGTGCTTTTCACACTAAACACTGTATGTGCTTTACACACTAAACACTGTATGTGCTTTTCACACTAAACACTGTATGTGTTTTACACACTAAACACTGTATGTGCTTTTCACACTAAACACTGTATGTGCTTTTCACACTAAACACTGTATGTGCTTTTCAAAAAAGGCGCATGCATGAAAATATTGAGATTTATAAACGGCTTCAATCTCCAGTGTATAATATCCACGCCTTACAAAAATATAACAATAAGAAATAAGAGAACACCTTTTTTTCTTAAGAGCCTCTCGTAAAGCCAAACTAATCCAAGCTAATCTAAAGTGTGTGTACTGTAGCCTACGCTGGTCAAAAGTTTGTGTGGAGGTAAGCACATTCTCATGTCAAGTTCCTGTTTTATAAATGCCGACGTTTGCGTAAAAAACTGGTGCACGCATGTTTTGGCTTTTACTGAGTTTGTACACACCAGGTTATACATGAGGCCCCGGGACACAGGTACACCGCCTTGACATGTTCCTGTCTGTGTCCAGGGGGAGAGAGGGGAGTCAGGGCTTCCAGGGAGACAAGGACCTCCAGGACCCAAGGTGAGACCCAAGCCTGACCTCCACCCACTTAACCAGGGTGAGAACACCCAGCCAGCCAGCCTGCCCACTGCAGCCCAGCCCTCCCGACCTCAGCCCCTGTCTGAAGACCACAATGGTTCTCTGTATACCAGCTATGTTCTGGATCAGTGCTGGAGACCTGGAGAGGTTCTCAACAAGTGGTCAGTGCCAGTGGAAAAACAACATGGAGTTCATCCCTGGAAGGACAGACGGAGGGGGAATGGATAGACTTCTTTTCACATATCAAAATGAAAATTGGGAAAGAAAAAGAGTATAGTAAATAACATGACAGAAGCCCCAAAAATACTTTGAGTTCATCAAAGTTTCAGGGCCTTACTGTGTGTTGTTCAAATGTTGTCTTTGTTTCATTCAAGGGTCCTGCTGCCTCACGGTTAAACCTTGGTGCCGTTGGAATGCCAGGGAAAAGGGTAAGAGAAGGAGAGAGAATTATTAAATTAAATTAACCCGAACTGTGGGCCTTACAACACCTGTTTAATATCGTTTTTCTTGTCTATATGTGTTGTCCATAGGGACTTCAAGGTGAACGGGGACAACCAGGACTTGGAGGAGAGATCGGTCCAATGGTAAGAGCAGGTTTTCGATATGAGTTTCTGTCCAGACACATCAACAAAACTGATGGAAATGTAATGGGCCACCCTCCTGTGGCTTCATGTATTTCTAATTATCCAATATAAGAACCAATCAACCAATGAGCGAGTGAATGAATAAACAAATCAATATATGAATGAATCAGTCAGTCAGTCATATCATCCAAGGTCTAGTAGTTCTACTAGCCTCCGGCTGTTCATCCTGGATTCAGTGTTTGTGTTCTGTGACTGTGAGCCTAACCAAATCATTCAGAGCAGATCTGTGATGCCTCATTGGAGACTTTATTCCCTTTGCGGTGACGATATGGGTCTGTTGGTGGAGTTATGGGTCTGTTGTCTGATGGTGGAGTTATGGGTCTGTTGTAGGGCTGTCAGACATGGGAGAGAATGTTACCACAGTGTGGGCCTGCTAACTCCGTCCTCCCCATACCCCTGGCAGTCTGTTTGAAGTGGGAGTAGCAGGGGCTAATTACTGTAATTGTGTTTGATTTGGCACGTACAGAGGAAAAGGCTTTGGTATTAAGCTTTTCTGCTCCAGTTTACCCTGAAGAGGTCTTTATTTTCCATACAGGGGGATCCTGGGCTGCCTGGCAAAGACGGGCTGACTGGGCCGGTGGGGCAGAAGGTGAGTCAGTGTAAGCTTCTTACTTCTCCATGACAACCTGCCCTCCATGACAACTTGCCCCATAGTTATTCTATAATTAGGTTACACAATGTACACAGTGAAAGAACATTTGTCTACACAATGTTTCAGATTGACGGGTGTCGTTACTATGTAATTAAATTGTGATTAAATTCAATTTTTCATATATTGTAAGGTACAAAATGGAAATAAAGTGCACAATATTCAAAGCAAGGATGGCTTGTAGGCATGAAGCTTCATCTATTCATCTGGGCCAACAGTAGCATCAAATCGTCACTCACTAGAGGCGTTTTTTATTCAATTAAGTGAAGGCCATAAAATTGACCACATCTAAAGGATGTTTAGTTGTGAAACATGAAAACAACAACTGTGTGAGTTCTGCAGAACAACATGTATGAAGGCTAACTGAGGATGTCTTGGAAACTTGGTGATGTGTGAAACCGATTCACTCTCGACCACACAGTAATTTAGCAGTTTTCCTGTTATTATAATGAAATTGAGCTATGGACACTATGGAACTGTAATTCCACAGGGCCATGGTGGGTCTCTGTGTGGGTTGATCACTGCTACAGTAATGCCGGAGGTCTTGTTCACACTTTGTGTTTGTAATGTGAAACACATGCAGTGCACTACTGCAGAGGAAGCTTGACACAACCCAGTCCAGTTCTGGTTAACTATGTCTTGTCAGACACCAACACGTTCTTTGATCAGACTGAACCTTCAAAACCAAGTGGTTAACAGATGTGTCAGGGATAATGTCATGGCATGTCATCCATCATTGTGTTCCGTTTTGCTTCGTCAGTACAATCATGTAGAGAAGGATTTACTTTTATTTTTTATTTTATTTTTTATTTTATTTTATTTTTTTACATATTTGGCATTTGGCAGACACTTTTTTCCAAAGCGACTTACAACAAATACATTTTGTCTAAGTAAGTGAATCATCTCTCCATCAGTCATCGCAAGAAAGATCTACAACAAAACTGCTCCTGGGACAAGCTGCAGTAGCATTCACTTGAGGTACTTCTCAGATACCACAAGTCAAATAAACACTTTGCATTTCCCCTCGATACAGTTTCAGGGAACATTGCACAGCCTAATGATTTACAGGAAATCAATCTGCCTTTGCACTAGACATGGCTTTTCTCATACAGTCTACTGAAACATTGAGTTAGCTCTGAGTTAGCTCTGTTAGCTCTGTTTATAAGACTAACAAGAACAAACAAATACTGTAAGCATGGAAAAGTTAGGACTGTCCCTGTCCCCCCTGTCCCTCCTGTCCCCCCTGTCCCCCTCCACCACCACCACCACCACCCCCCCCCCCCCACCCCCTCATGCTTTCAGCCTAGATTGTCATTGTCGTTTTAACATTGATCAATATGCTAGTATTTAACTTTCAAAATCCCTCTTAGACATAGTCAATGCATATCTATGTGTTTTGATTCATTCAGCCAACACAAATCATGCAGTGCAATCTGAACATGCAGTGAATCGTTGCAAGTAAATGGCATGCTTGAAGAGCTCAGTATTGCTTAAATGTCAAACTAAATGTCCAATTAAAAACAAGAGTTGTGTTAAGAATGCCGTATGTATGCCTGCACTTGTCTGAAGGTGTGTGTTTTTCCTGTCCTGGGTTTGAATGAGACAAACTCACCCCGCTGACAGCTCAGGTGGCTGGGTGCCATCACGGGAGTGTTTTCACATTGCTGGCAGAGTGCCATCATCCCCACATCTAATGTTCTGTGGGCTGTGCCAAGCTGGGTCTGTGTACATGAGTGACCTCCAGCTAAGAACATTTCTAACTGTAACACAGTATGACTCTGAGTCGCCTGTGAGGCCATGGCGTCATCATTAGCCTGGCTAGTCCCCAAAGACCTGCTACTTACTGTAGTTCACTGACAGAGAGGTGATGTTGCAGCTTCCAAATCAATGCCGCAAAGTCTATAAATTTAGTATGAATATGGGTATTATTAGATGATTCATTAGTGTAAGTTTATGTTTGTAAGACCGACTGTGGTAGGCTGGGTCTATCCCTCATGGCTAAGCTGTTCTGTCCTGATTTTGATTAAACATTAGGATATGACTAATGTTATACAAAGCCAGAAGGAA
Organism: Nansenia antarctica; assembly: GCF_963989245.1. Lineage (NCBI taxonomy): Eukaryota > Metazoa > Chordata > Actinopteri > Argentiniformes > Microstomatidae > Nansenia > Nansenia antarctica. The sequence continues at coordinate 4,006,924 of NC_137683.1, read as the reverse complement.
TTTAAAGTCAACCCCATGAATAAATTAATGGTATTTGGCTTGACAAAATGCTTTTCAAGAAGCAGTCTGTCTAGAGAGTGTTGAGTTATTGTGTCATTTATTTCATAATGCTGGTTCTCAATCTCTCAAGGTTTTTCGCTACAGTGAGAATGGTGTGAATCACATGAGGTGAAATAGTTTTTCTCTCCAGCAAACATTTTCCACTGCACTTACAAACCTAACACAATATTTGTTGGGGTAGTACACTTTGAGGGCATATTTGCTGTGTCAGGGGCAAAAACAAGACTTTCATATGTATTTTGTCAAACCAAGACCATACTCTAGAGTCTACAGTCTAAATATAGTGTGGATGAATGACTGCATCTAGCGTCCATTACTGTTGGGTGTGTATTATTTTTGATGTGATTAGTAGTGAGGTATGTGAGACCAAAGATTGACAGGCAAAGACAGGCAGGTTTGGGGCATACAGTAGCGTCTGAGCATTGAGCAAACATTACCTCCTCCTCCTCCTGTTGTTAATGCTTGTTACAATAGCAAGTCAACACGGCAGCCAATATTTGTTCATACTGTAAGAGTCAGCATGTCATGAACCTGCAAACCCCCTGACCTGATGGAAGCAAGTATAGTATAGTACAGTGTCTTAAGTTAGTACTGTGATGTAACTGGTTATTTTACTTTATGACATGTGTGCTGTGTGTACAAAAGGCTAAAAAAGATAACCCCATGCTCAAAATGGCATGGTCTTGTAACCTCCTCTTTGGATAGGAGCGTAGTTAAACACCATAATGGATAGGAGCGTAGTTAAACACCATAATGGATAGGAGCGTAGTTAAACACCATAATAGATAGGAGCGTAGTTAAACACCATAATGGATAGGAGCGTAGTTAAACCATAATGCCACAAAAGCTGGAAGTGAAACCTTAAGCGGGGTACACACATAAGGATTTTCCCGATTTTCGGATGTCTGAAAACGACAGAAAACGCCCGATTATCAGATGGATCTTAACATTTTCCTATAACAAAATCCTGTGGTGTGAGGTGTGTAAGAGTCAATCAATTGTCAATTGTCAATCAACTCTCCCGACAACCTGCTCGGAAAATGGGCGTGGCCGGCAAATCAAGAAGCGAGCTGACTTCTTCTTTTCATTATTCGGCACTTTAATTGCCCTGTCGCACATGGTTGTCTCGTACAGGTCAGTCAGGGTACTACGTTAGATAATAATAATAATAATAACTTTATTTTATAGAACTTTTCCTGCAAACATTGCGGCTCAAAGTGCTTTAATCATTATATAATCTTAATTTAATTATTTTGTAATTTAAAGGCAATATTAAAAGGATGGGTTCACGCGAGATTTCTGGCTTCGGGAACGAGACTCTAGAGATTCTGGAATCTGTCGTTCCCCACGCCCATTTTCCGAGCAGGTTGTCGGGAGAGTTGATTGCACAATTGAAGAGAAATTACTCTTAACACACCTCACACCACAGGATTTTGTTATAGGAAAATGTTAAGATCCATCTGATAATCGGGCGTTTTCTATTGTTTTCAGACATCCGAAAATCGCGCCAAATTCGGCCTGAAAATCCTTATGTGTGTACCCCGCATTAGTTTCAGCTCACATCCCTCGTCCCCTCCCTTCATCTGCTGGGCCTGCTTGGCTTCTCTCATGTGGTCTGGTGGTTTCACACACACACACGCACACACACACACGCACACACACACACACACACACACACAAACACACGCACACACGCACACACACACAAACGCACACACACACACACACACACACACACACACACACACACACACACACACACACACAATTACAGACTCATATAGACATAGACACACAAGCAAATGAGGCTGTGAAGATACTGTACAGACTAGTGTACTGTGCTGTCCTTTAAACAGTACTGGATTGTAGGCTGTCTATTCATATTAATCTCTATGACCATACATATAATATATATAACAGAAGTATAGCCTAGACCTGGCAATTTCACCCACGAAAACAATGTCATTGTTGGGATACAATTACAGTATCTTCTGCCATTTCAACAGGGCCTTTGTGAGGTCCTCCTGTCAAAGCCATTAAGTCTGTTTCTCTTCTACTGTGCTCAATGCCCACATGAGTCACAATACAGAAGAAGGACTTCATGGAGGACTGTCTGTGTGCACATACAGGACGTATCAGTTATGGTCCTTAAGCAGGGGGTTTTAGTACAGTAGATGGGTTATGCATGTGTGTTTGCCTTCTCTCTCTCTCTCTCTCTCACACACACACACACACACACACACACACACACACACACACACACTCATACACACACACACACACACACACACACATACAGACACATGTTGGAACTTGTTTCAGTAACCCACATGAACAATAACAAGACCTGGGATATGACCCACAAATGAAAACAGCCCAGCTGTAGCCCACTCCCGTTAAGCCCACTCCCGTTAAGCCTCTTCCTTTAGGACTGCAACAAATGATTTGACATGGACGCCGGAGTGTGTGTATTTTGACGTCATACAGGGAAAAGGTATCCCTCATATGAATCTCTGCTGATCATTGATAATGACTGAGTGATGGCTGAGGGACAAGATGAGGGGATTACATTTAAGGCGTAGGCAAGCTGCTTTACACGTTATGTTGGCAGAGGGACCTCCTACTGCAGATGATTAGTCAGTATTGTTCAGCATCTTAATGTAGTGTTGTGGTTTTATATCATTATACTGAGAATTGAAGTCTCTCTACAGTTTTTTGCGAATCTAGCAGCACTCAAGGCCCATTTCCTTCCTGTAAGGGATGGGCCAAGATCTGTGGTGCAGTGAATAATTCTGACTATGGACAGGGCCCATAACTTGTGCAATCACAGATTTGTATAATATGATTGGGACAGTTCTATAAATCTGAGTCTCGCCCAATGTTGGGGGCTTTTGGCTTTTTGTCTGCTCTTTTCTCTCTGCGCTCAGGTGACTTTGCTTTACAAGGCCTCTTTGGAGACAGTTGAGTTAAGCTCTTTGTGCTTTATAAGTTTTACTCAATCTATTAAGAATTGATTAAATCCAGGACAGTAGTTCTGAGACTAGCATGTATGTTACCAAGTGAACACCTTCAGTATGACAAATGCAATACACAGTATATGTTGTAAACATGGCGGGGCTCTGGCAGCTTGCTTTGCATAGTCATGCATCTAAACCCAACACATTACACTCACAGCTGCTTAAATGTGATTGCTGTGTCATGGAAAGTGTACTGCAAAAATCACTTCACGTTTCACCATGGCTCAGTGGAATTGTGTATCCTCTTAAATGATGATCAGTTGTCTGTGTAGGGATTATGCTTTGATGTTTGCAAAACATTGATTGTATAATAATTCATATAAATGTTTCACCATTATGTGTAACTGGCGAGATTATGTATCTGTGGTACATGTGGTTTTATGTCATGTGATATTTCTATCTACATAGCCTATTTGAGGTTCATAATGAAAATAATACCATTGACAGAATAGAATGGTCATTTGTGAAACTCCATCATAGTTATTGGTATTGGTAATCAGTCACTATAACCGTGGGGCGGCTGTGGGTCAGGAAGTAGAGCCGGCTGTTGGTCAGGAAGTAGAGCCGGCTGTGGGTCAGGAAGTAGAGCCGGCTGTGGGTCAGGAAGTAGAGCCAGCTGTGGGTTAGGCAGTAGAGCCGGCTGTGGGTCAGGAAGTAGAGCCGGCTGTGGGTCAGGAAGTAGAGCCAGCACCTTGCATGGTAGCTTGTCGCCATTGGTATGTGAATGTGTGTGTGAATGGGTGAATGAGAGGCCATTATAAAGAGTTTGGGGATTACTTTAGGAGTGGGGATTACTCACCAAATCAATTGCTTTGCAGTATTTTGGCTTGACTAACGAGTTTGTGTTGTGAAAAGTCTGAACATTTTGATTGGTTGCCAATATGAGGACCAAAGCATTAGAACGTGTCACATGTACTATAACAGTACAGAGATAGGAGGAGCCAGAGGGTTTCCATCTGCACTATATTCTCAATAGTGATTTTTTTTTTACTAATATATCTGTACGTCTAATGATATATCTATCTAATGTCCAGGATGTCCAGGGGCTTAGGATATTTTTGCCACACAGAGCGGAGCATGTTAGCCCACCAATCGGCAAAAAATATCAATTATTGCCAATACGCATGAATAAAAACATTTGTGACACAATTTAAAATATATTTCTTCTTATTGCACTCCATTGTCCAACTACTTTCACACATATTACAACATAGGAAACCCATTACTGACAATGGCTGAATGTTAGAAATAGCTAGATAGCCTTTGTATAAAATCCTCAGGCCTTAGCAATTAAGAACATTTTATCCTGTGTGCGTAGTAGCGTTTATCCTGTGTGCGTAGCAGCGTTTTCAAGGAGCTGGTTCCATTTCTTCTCTCCCAGGTTTGGTTTGTGTAGAGAGAAGTGGACAGCTTGGACATAAAGCAGTTCTTGTGCTATAACTTGATGTTGGACAATTGAGACCCAGTTTAGACTGCTGGGATGTCAGCTCACTCTCCTTATTGCGTTCCCAGGTGACAGGAGGCCATTTTGGACAAATTACCCAGACCACATGTGCCAGGGCTATGATGTAAAAAGCACCATGTCGGAGCTACACAGAGAATCCTTTATAAACTACTTTCTGGTATTGTGATTGTGATGTACAATTTGCCAAAATCAATGTTTGGAGCCTCATAATTAAAGGACATTGACATGCAGACAGGCAAAAACAGGAACTTGCTCTCCGCCATTGAGCTGCTGTGGATGGGAGTCTGGAATGACAGTGTTAGCCAGCACACATCTGGGGTTGAGTATAAACACACACACATGTCTCCTGATTGTGTTGTTTATCAAGACTTTTCCCCACACAGCTACTGAAGTTCAGTTTCATGGAGTGTTATATAAAGTTATCATTCTAAGCCGGTTGGTTAAAATTGGTTACAAATCCAGCATTTCAATATTTCAGTCTGGTGAGATAGATTACTTGCACAGAATATCTCTGTCTTTACAGTTTTCACGGAGGGAGTCAGAAAAATACTTAAATTGAAAATGGCTTGTTGGTTACATGCACAGGGCTGTAGTTACTCTTTATGAAACTCAACTTTTCAATTCAGATTTTCCTATTTCCGCCTGCGAACCACTGTATATTTTAGATAGATAGATAGACTTTATTTGTCATTGCTACAGTACAGGTACCAAACAACGAAATTTAGGAGGGGAGGCTCCCCTGGTGTTTAGGAGAGGAAAAAGAAACACATTTTGGAAAAAGCATAGATGCATAAAATCACAAGAAGGTAAGGAGCTGGTTTACATCAATAGAGGCTATGTACACAATCCACTGTACTATACTGCACAGATAGTCAACTAGGGTTGTCATATTTCACAAGAAAGTATTTTTTCACATTATTTTAAAGTGTCACAGTTTGCAGGATTGAAAATGTACATGTTTGTGCCTCAGCACTAGCTGCCATACAATCCGTCCGGACTGTCCTGGGCCCAGAACTTAGGCCTTTTCTGTGTTCAGGGCCTTGACGGCCCTGTGGTAGAAGCTGTCCTTCAGTCTGTTTGTCTTAGCGGCCGGGGTCCTGTACCTCCTGTTCGAGGGCAGCTTGACAAAGTGTTCGTGCCCAGGGTGGGTCGGGTCCTTGGAGATCTTGGAGGCCCTCCTGAGACAGCGTGTTTTGTACAGCTCCTCCAGAGAGGGGAGGGGGGCGCCGGTGATCCTCTGTGCTGTTCTCACGACTCTCTGTAGATCGCTTCTCTCCGCTGCCGTGCAGCTGTGGTACCAGTTGGAGATGCCGAAGGTGAGGATACTCTCCACTGCGCCGTGGTAGAAGGCCACCAGCATCTCCTTCTTGCTGTGTTGTTTCTTGAGGCATCTCAGGGTGTATAGCCGCTGTTGTGCCCTCTTGATGGTGCCTTTAGTGTTGTCCTTCCAGGCCAGGTCATCCCGCATGTTGTGTCCCAGGAATCGGAGGTTTGAGACTATCTCCACGCTCTCTCCGTCGATGAGCAGGGGCAGGATCTCGGACTTTTTCCTCCTGAAGTCTACGATGAATTCCTGGGTCTTTGACTTGTTTAGCAGCAGGTTGTTAACCTTGCACAGCTTGCTCAATTGCTCTACCTCATCCCTGTACGCCGCCTCGTCCCCCCCCCCGAGATACATCCCACCACGGTGGTGTCGTCTGCAAACTTTACGATGTAGTTGCTGGGGTGGATGGGGGTGAAGCCGTGGGTGTAGAGGTTGTAGAGGATGGGGCTTAGCACGCAGCCCTGGGGTGACCCAGTGCTGAGGCTGAGGGCTGTGGAGGTGTGGGGGCCCACCCGCACCCTCTGGGGGCGGTCGGTCAGGAAGTCCTTGATCCACGCACATATAGAGTGTGATAGACCCAGGTCTAGTAGTTTGGTCACTAGCCTGTCTGGAAGGATGGTGTTAAAGGCGGAGCTGAAGTCCACGAAGAGCAGTCTCGCGTAGCTGTTTCCCCTCTCCAGGTGGGATAGAGTGGCGTGGAGAGTCGTCGCTATGGCGTCCTCTGTGGACCTGTGGGCTCTGTAGGCGAACTGGTATGGATCCAGGTTGGGCGGGAGGCGTGTGAGTATGTGGGCCCGGACTAGTTTCTCGAAGCACTTCATGATGATTGGTGTGAGTGCCACCGGGCGGTAGTCGTTTAGGCAGCTCACCGTGCTCGTTTTGCAACCAATTTGACTTTTTTCTGTTCTGTGTTAAGTCCAGTCCCTTGGTATTTTCATGCCCTTTGCATATGGTAGGTTTAGAATAGACCACATATGTTTGACATGTGGGTATTTCTGTGACAGCATTTTTTCAAGTGGTGCTTGCAGACAAACTGCAGGTTTGGAATATTCTCTGAGGGGGACAGTCACTTTTGAATACACAGAGCTGGTTACCATTATTTAATGCTTCAAGAAGAAGAACAACAGTCCATCATTTCATGTTTGTCTCTTGGATGAATGCACAACAAACGTGTTCCAGATGCAGAGGTTCTAAAACAGAGTTTCATTCACTTTGCAGAACAGTGAGCACAGATACAGTAGGTCAGTAGGTCTATTTTTTAACAGTTCTAGCTTCTAGAGATGTATGTTTTTTATGGCGTTTATTGGTACATCCAGGGCGTCTTCTATATATGTGTAATTACAGGGTCTGGTGCTTGTATGTTTTTATGTGTACAGCATGGCAAGACACTTCAAAAGAAAACAAACTTTCACAAATTCACTTCTTTCCTCATCATCCCGGCCTACTATTGTTTTAAATTCATGTTCTACTGTCAGCATGGAAGTCTAGAGCACACTCATATTTAATAAAAGCACTCTACTGTGACTCCTCTATACAGTTGTGACTACTGTCTGTCTACTACTGTCCACTCCGCTGTATTACCTCAAACACCTTGTAAGGACTACCGTCTTCCACCTATAGTACAGGCAGACACCAAAATAATGCTAAACATAAGCATTTGTAAGCATATCCAAGCATTTCCAAGCATGGCCTACTAGTGAAAGGTATTGTGAAGTGTTCACAGATTGTGTTTTGTGGAAAGAAGACCTAGCTAAGATGGAAGCAGATGAGCTGTGGTCAGGTTTCGGCCACAGGTCTGGTTGGAACGTGCTCTTGGGAAGCTCACTGTTCGGTGTGTCCAGTGGAACAGGACTGACAGGGCGGTCATACAAGGATATGTTCCCACTGCAGCACTTTACTACGTAGGGAAGGCTTCATGGATAATGGGTTTCAGTCACACCGTACCACGCACAGAAAAACATTAAAGAGTCAGACAGAGCCATTAAAGTCAAGAGTCAAGAATAAATATTTGTTTAATGATGAGTCTGAATCCCTGTTAGGGGACATTCCCTGAACTGGGAATAATATATGATCCAATACAATATGACTGTTCTATTTCTTACTTGTTTATTTTGTACTTCATTTCTACAAGTTAATTCATCTTTATTTAATGGTGTGTTTGCACAATATTATTAATTAGTGTGTATTAAAGGTACATACGAAGATGGAGGTGATCTAATACTGTTGTTCTGTCTTCTTTCACAGGGAGAGAAAGGAGATATTGGAGTGACCGGTACTGATGGACAACAGGGGGTGCCGGTGAGTCAGCTCTAATAGAACTGCTTTTTCTGCAGGACTTTGGAGGAATGAGACCCTTGCATTTGTCTGCTTAGTAGGCCATTTGTGTGTCCATCGACAATTCACAACATTGAATACACTAGTAGGCATAGCTTTCTGCTGTTCATGAAGTTGCACATTCTGAATAGATATAACATATGGCTTTCCCAATGGTGGTCACCGAAAAGTGAATGCAGTAAGAAATGTAGAGCAGAGAAACAGACAAGTTGCTGTCGTTTCACTCACACAGAACAGCTATAATATGGTTTATATGCGACTTCATAAAGATTCTAGATATAAATCCTAGTAATTAGGAAGTAAGCACACAGCCTTATATTGGTGCCCCTTGTTTACAAACCTCAGTACATGATACACGCCCACCACACGCCACTTAGAAACAGTTCCAGACCCACTGCATTCCCTGGTTAAAATCTTGATTAGGATGTCATACGATCTAGATTGATAAAATCCACAAGGATTTTGAGATAGGCATACATAGTTTAATTTTGTTTAGTTTATTTATTTATCACATGGTTTAAAAAAAAAAAAAACAGTGCAAGGAGGGAACGAAGCCCAGAAGGCTTGTATATAGTTCCACTCCTGTCAATAGGCAAGGCTCAATATACTACAAAGAACACTTAATACATGTAAATAAGACAAGAGAAACCACAAACAAAATCATATCCATGGAGCAAAACGGTAGGATGCCACAAAAAAAATGAAAAAAGACATAAGGATACATAGTTTCTTTGATAAGACTGCTTTTGATATCATCATGACCATGGGCAGAATTCTTAAGGTTCATTATTATATCATGCACTTCATTAGCACTGGGAAGATCAAAGCTTGAAATTGGAGAAAAAGTGCCTTTAATTAGTCTACAAGGGCTCACATCAGAGTACTTGATGCTAGATGCCAATGAAGAGCCAACGTTAACAAAGTAATCATTGAAGCCATCAGCTCTTTATTTTGGATTACGGAGAGTCCCATCCTTCCCCAGCATCTCAGCAGGTGCAGCAGCTGGAGATCTATTGTGATGTAGTAATTGGTTAATGAGGTTCCAAGTTGCCTTAATGTCATTAGAAGCTTGACAAAATGTATCTGCATAGAATTTTTGTTTTGTTTTCCTTAGTGAAAGGGTCCATTTGTTTTTGAATTTCTTATAGGTTTCCACATTTGTAGGAGTGGGGGTTCATAATAGCTTTCCTATATAGTCCTTTTTTTTTACGAGAGCATTTTTTTTTTGCTCTTCGGTAATCCAAGGTTTCCCTTTAGGAAACGTTTTCTTATTTTTTGAGGTAGTCAAAGGAAACTCAAGCTTTCACTGTTATCGTACAATTTGGAGTCACACGGACACATCTCTGACTCAGATGGGTCCCTTAGAGAGTGAGAGTTGTGGAGGCTCTCCGGGGCTTGGGGTTTCTCCAGGCTAGTTTGCTGCTCGTGGCAGCAGCCAACGTCTGCAAACCCACAGTGGTCTTGATGTGGGACCAGAATCATCTGGGATACATTCAACTGAAACCTTGTCTACCGCAAAGACAGAAACTTGGGAAGTAAGTGGACTTATACTGGAATGCAGCAGATGATCAGTGGAGGTGTATGACTGAATGCAACTAGAGAGACTTCATACTGTACACTTGATAGTTATGATGCAACTAATTAAATTCAGATAGTACTGCATGTGGTGGTGTTACATTGCCCTTAAAAGCTTAGTATCTGTTGCTGTGGTCTGGGCTTTTGGTGTGACCTGTAATGGGGCTCAGCCATACATGTAGTAAACAAGCATGTTAAGTGTGAGTGTCTGGTTTGGTCATCATTGTCAACCACACACACACTTTATAGACTGCAGTATGTTCCGCTTGTCTGACTCAATCAGCCAGGCCTAGTGACAGACTGGCTCCCAGACTCTGATGGTAAAACACTGCACAGTGATGCCGTTCTGGAAGGAGAGTGATTGGCAAAGCCCCATTGGTTTTAAATCAAGTGCCAAGAGTCCAGGGTACACCCTTGCGTGCGGAGGAGTACCGCCTCCTTACCTCGAAAACAAAGTAGTCAGCAGCTCCCAAGCTTTTCTAATCAAGCTGCTCTTTGCATGCGACGACAAAAAAAAAGTGATTAAAAAAAACGGAAGCACATGTATTACGATCATAAAGTTCCTCGGTCCATAGCCATGGCTGCCACAATATTGCCACAATCCTCTCTTGAGATGCAGTGTGAAACCCAAGGCCTACCCTTGCGTGCGTAGGAGTTTCCCTTACCTCGAAAACAAAGTAGTCAGCAGCTCCCAAGCTTTTCTAATCAAGCTGCTCTTTGCATGAGATGCAAAACAGAAGCACACTTTTTACGATCATAAAGTTCTCCGCTCCATAGCCATGGCTGCCACAATCCTCTCTTCGGATTGCAGTGTGGAACCCAAGTGTGAAACCCAAGGGCCTCCGTTCGCATCAGTATAGGCCTCTTATGATCAAATGAGTCATTAGAGTACACCAGCATGCAGCATCGAGACACATCAAAGGGACTGTCCTCTTCCCCTCTCCTCTCTTCTCCCCTCCTCTCTTCTCCTCCCCTCTGCTCTTCCACCCTCCCTAAGAGTACGGGTACCCTCCAGAATGCTAACCCAAACCCTTGATGATCAGGGTGTATGACGCTCTGTGCGGGTGTTATGTTCTCGGGGGTTAATTATGTGGAGACAGATAGAAGACACTAGACGATGAGAGAAGCAGATATGTAAGATATTGTTTATGTTCAAGACCATTCAGAGGTTTTCATTTATTGTTGTTTTGGAAGCCGGCTCTTTTCTTCCTGCAAGACTGTGTGTGTGTGTGTGTGTGTGTGTGTGTGTGTGTGTGTGTGTTTGTTTGTGTGTGAATACAGGTGCGCTGCTGAGAGATTTCTGAGCAATGGGGCTGTTAAATGCAGGGCCCGCTTTGTAATATCCCACCACACCTCGGGATCATATCAGTCATGTTTGTGTGTGCTTTCTTTGAAAAGTTAGTTGTTTTGGGAAATATATGATATCACACCCAGCTACTTTTTTATTTCACAACAAAAATAATTGCGCTCCTATTTCAGGATATACCCACCAGTTTTATTTGATCAATATACATACCAGCTACACTGGTGACTTTAGATTAGGTTTTAAATATTTTCCAACCGTGCAAACAACAGCAATCTCATCGGCTTGATGCCAGAAAACTTTAGAGCATGGCAGGGGTAACAACATTTTATTCTTCCTCGTGGTAAGATGCTGTGTATACTGTCAAATCCTCTGGGAGGAAATGGAGATATACTCTACATATTTTCAGCCGGTCTGTAAAAACAGACAGTACCCACCACAGAAATGCTAGCTTTAAAACACTCTCCGTATGATGGAAGTGTCTGTCCTATTACCATAGTAATGTAGAAATATGTCACACCTGAGACAGACGAAACAGCCCTCAATGTATCATAAGATACTCAGTCCATAGGCCCTACTGTCTATAGTACACTTGTATATATCTAAAAGTATTGTATATATATATATATTCTCACGGTAAGCAAGGTGGTTAAAATGCACTTTGCAGTGTTCTTCTTAGAATGTCCATCATTCATCCAGATTGCATCAGAGTGGCATTTAATACCCAATTACATTTTAAACAGGTTAAATTCTACCATCACCCTCTCGTCTGTGGTAAATGACTTAATTACAATCGAGTCACAGGGATCATTTGATGTCGATGATCGTTGAAATCCTCCTCTGCACCAGTGATAGGGCAGGGAGAGAGAGGACATGGAGAGAGAGGGCAGGGAGAGAGAGGACATGGAGAGAGAGGACATGGAGAGAGAGAGGACATGGAGAGAGAGGACATGGAGAGAGAGAGGACATGGAGAGAGAGAGGACATGGAGAGAGAGAGGACATGGAGAGAGAGGACATGGAGAGAGAGGAGATGGAGAGAGAGAGGACATGGAGAGAGAGAGGACATGGAGAGAGAGAGGACATGGAGAGAGAGGACATGGAGAGAGAGGAGATGGAGAGAGAGAGGACATGGAGAGAGAGAGGACATGGAGAGAGAGAGGACATGGAGAGAGAGGGCAGGGAGAGAGAGGACATGGAGAGAGAGAGGACATGGAGAGAGAGGGCAGGGAGAGAGAGGACATGGAGAGAGAGGACATGGAGAGAGAGGGCAGGGAGAGAGAGGACATGGAGAGAGAGGGCATGGAGAGAGAGAGGAGATGGAGAGAGAGAGGACATGGAGAGAGAGAGGACATGGAGAGAGAGAGGACATGGAGAGAGAGGACATGGAGAGAGAGGGCATGGAGAGAGAGGGCATGGAGAGAGAGAGGACATGGAGAGAGAGAGGACATGGAGAGAGAGGACATGGAGAGAGAGGACATGGAGAGAGAGGGCAGGGAGAGAGAGGACATGGAGAGAGAGGACATGGAGAGAGAGAACATGGAGAGAGAGGGCAGGGAGAGAGAGGACATGGAGAGAGAGGGCATGGAGAGAGAGAGGACATGGAGAGAGAGAGGACATGGAGAGAGAGGGCAGGGAGAGAGAGGACATGGAGACAGAGGACATGGAGAGAGAGGACATGGAGAGAGAGGGCAGGGAGAGAGAGAGGACATGGAGAGAGAGGACATGGAGAGAGAGAGGACATGGAGAGAGAGGGCATGGAGAGAGAGGGCAGGGAGAGAGAGGACATGGAGACAGAGGGCATGGAGAGAGAGGACATGGAGAGAGAGGACATGGAGAGAGAGAGGACATGGAGAGAGAGGACAGGGAGAGAGAGGGCATGGAGAGATCGAGGGCATGGAGAGAGAGAGGGCATGGAGAGAGAGAGGACATGGAGAGAGAGAGGACATGGAGAGAGAGAGGACATGGAGAGAGAGAGGACATGGAGAGAGAGAGGACATGGAGAGAGAGAGGGCATGGATAGAGAGGACATGGAGAGAGAGGACATGGAGAGAGAGAGGACATGGAGAGAGAGGCCATGGAGAGAGAGGACATGGAGAGAGAGAGGACATGGAGAGAGAGAGGACATGGAGAGAGAGGACATGGAGAGAGAGAGGACATGGAGAGAGAGGACATGGAGAGAGAGAGGACATGGAGAGAGAGGACATGGAGACAGAGAGAGGACATGGAGAGAGAGGATATGGAGACAGAGGGCATGGAGAGAGAGGACATGGAGAGAGAGAGGGCATGGAGAGAGAGGACATGGAGAGAGAGGACATGGAGAGAGAGGACATGGAGAGAGAGAGGGCATGGAGAGAGAGGGCATGGAGAGAGAGGACATGGAGAGAGAGAGGACATGGAGAGAGAGGACATGGAGAGAGAGAGGACATGGAGAGAGAGGACATGGAGAGAGAGGACATGGAGAGAGAGGACATGGAGAGAGAGGGCAGGGAGAGAGAGAGGACATGGAGAGAGAGAGGGCATAGAGAGAGAGGACATGGAGACAGAGGGCATGGAGAGAGAGGACATGGAGAGAGAGGACATGGAGAGAGAGAGGACATGGAGAGAGAGGACATGGAGACAGAGGGCATGGAGAGAGAGGACATGGAGAGAGAGGACATGGAGAGAGAGAGGGCATGGAGAGAGAGAGGACATGGAGAGAGAGAGGACATGGAGAGAGAGAGGACATGGAGAGAGAGAGGACATGGAGAGAGAGAGGACATGGGGAGAGAGAGGGCATGGAGAGAGAGGACAGGGAGAGAGAGGACATGGAGAGAGAGAGGACATGGAGAGAGAGGACATGGAGAGAGAGGACATGGAGAGAGAGGACATGGAGAGAGAGAGGACATGGAGAGAGAGAGGACATGGAGAGAGAGGACATGGAGAGAGAGGGCATGGAGAGAGAGGACATGGAGAGAGAGAGGACATGGAGAGAGAGAGGACATGGGGAGAGAGAGGACATGGAGAGAGAGAGGACATGGAGAGAGAGGACATGGAGAGAGAGGACATGGAGAGAGAGGACATGGAGAGAGAGAGGACATGGAGAGAGAGAGGACATGGAGAGAGAGGACAGGGAGAGAGAGGACATGGAGAGAGAGAGGACATGGAGAGAGAGGACATGGAGAGAGAGGACATGGAGAGAGAGAGGACATGGAGAGAGAAGACATGGAGAGAGAGAGGACATGGAGAGAGAGGACATGGAGAGAGAGGCCATGGAGAGAGAGGACAGGGAGAGAGAGGGCAGGGAGAGAGAGGACATGGAGAGAGAGAGGGCAGGGAGAGAGAGAGGGCAGGGAGAGAGAGAGGACATGGAGAGAGAGAGAGGGCAGGGAGAGAGAGAGAGGGCAGGGAGAGAGAGAGAGGGCATGGAGAGAGAGGGCATGGAGAGAGAGGGCAGGGTGTACAATGTCTCTGTCCTTGTGTGGAATTCCCAGCACATAGCTGGAAGTCTCATGAGTGCAATCAGTAACTCCTCCCCTCCTGCTGGCTGTAAATGAGGTGAACCCAGCATGTCGGACCCCCCATTGGAAACCAGGAGGAAACAAGGGGCTCCATTAGAGTCATTTAGAAAAGCAAAGACAACAATCAGTCTGTAGCATCTATGCACATGTTCCTGTTGAAAGTCTCAATATCCTTGACTGAGTTCTTTCTCTAATGAACCAGAATCAGAATCAGAATTGCTTTTATCGGTTCTTGTGGCAAATATGTTCCCCATGAGGAAAGACACATATGTACCAAGTTTCATACATTTTCATCCAAGGGGGTAGAAATGCCAGGATTGTGAAATTACTTGATTTTCTATTTGTTATTATAGCGCCACCTATGGTCTAATCATGGTCATTATTTCCGGCATTGTTACTGTTCTCTAGTTGTGGCATGCACATTTATAGCATTTTTGGTCAGGGACTTTTTAAGCTATTTGAGCAAAACCAGGAAAAGAAGAAGAAGAAGAAGAAGAAGTATACAACCAATAGCAATACTGTCCCTACTACATATATATATATATGATGAAGTGATGAAGTGATGGTACTACAGTAGGAACAGTTGTACTACAGTAGGAACAGTTGTACTACAGTGTAACAGCCCAGGCTCAAGGCACTGTACACAAAATAAGGGGAGACCACACAGCTTTAAATCAGAACAAAAGTATTTATTTAATTAACTAACTTAAAGTACTTAAAGTAACAATAGATATGTTAGTCAGTATCATCAGTAGTGAATGCAGTGTATGGATGAGTGGAAGGTGTAGTGTAGATGTTGTAGGGTGTGTTAAAGTAAAAGTAACGCTAAAGAGAGCCTAAGCTCAAAACAACCAAACCTGGTGGAAGGAGGAGAAGATGGAGAATCAAGGGAGCAGCCAGCTTAAGTAGGCCACTCCCCAGGTGCCTCAGATCACCTAATCAACCCCTCCATATATGGTTATGAGTGAGAGGGCTGCCACAACAGTAGGACCAGTTGTACTGCAGTACAAACAGAAGTGCTGTCCAGTAATGGTAGATGTTCATGCCAAGCCCTGCAAACACTCCAACTCAAACACTGTTTGTGTATGATGCAGCAATGATGACAGACACGTGTATCAAGTTCAGCCATGTAATATCAAAGTGAAGGGAACAAGCACCTACACACGGGTTATGCAGAAACAACCAAACAAGTCGATAGCCGATGGCATCGATCTAAGTAGACCCGTAACATCCTCCTTTTCCAAGTGAACACAAACACCTTAGAACTTAGTGCAAAAATAACAAAAGTAATCTAGTGCAAAAATAACAAAAGTTTGTTCTTATATAAAATGTAACAACAGTCTCTGTTAACTTCTGTATTCTCTGTGTCTTTCCTTTTTCATTTTTTTCCATTTTTATTTTATGGCAACAGCCCTATATAGTTTAGGTTACAAATTGAGTCTCACAGGTGGCTTAGACAGCCGTCCAGCCCTAGTGTATGCGCGTCCCTCAAATGGTGCTGTGCCAATTGGACTAGGTGAGGTCCTAGGTGTGAACCTGACCGGGCTCGGCTCGGCCACAGTTGGGGGAGCCTCTGCAGCAGTACTCTCTGGCACAGGGTCATTCTCTTCGTAGGTCGGAGTAGCAGTCGGCTCGGCTACTCTGAGGTCCACCCTGTTGCGTCGATAGAGGGAGCCGTCGACATCCACCAGGTACGATCTCGGTGCAACCCTGCGGAGGCAGGTCCCAGCCCTCCAGATGCCAGTGTTGTCAGTAGGCAGAGGCTTCATTCGGACGGTTTCCCCGACTGCCAGCTCCGGCAGGTCCCGGGCGGACCGGTCATAGAAAGACTTGGCAAGCTGCCTCCTGTGGCGCAGCTTTTCAGTGACTCCTACCACAACGACTGGTTCCAGCAGCTTGTTTGTCACTGGAATAGAGGTCTTCAGCCGACGAGACATGAGACGTTGTGCCGGGCTGCTGTTCATGCTTTCGGTGGGAGTATTTCTCCAGTGTAGTATGGCCTTCCAGGGGTCGTCACTGTCACGCATAGCCTTGCGCAGCAGATTCTTTGCAATCTTGACGGCCGACTCTGCCTTGCCGTTTGCTTTCGGGTGCCTTGGAGAGGAGGTCACATGCTCAAACTCCCATTCAGAGGCAAAACGTGAGAACTGAGAGGTAAATTGTGGGCCATTGTCTGTGATGACCCTCTCTGGCTGGCCATGCCGAGCGAACTGTGCCTTACATCGCTTGATGACTGTCTCTGCAGATAAGTCAGGGAGGAGCTCAACTTCCCAAAAGTCAGAATAGTGGTCGACTATAATAAGATAGTCCTTCTGCCTATGACTGAACAGGTCCATGCTCAGAATTTGCCACGGCCTGGTGGGCAGTTCATGTGAGAGCATGGTCTCCTTTTGCTGTTTGTGAGCATACTCATTGCAGGTTGAGCAGGTGCCCACAAAATCCTTTATCTCTGCCTGCATGTTCGGCCAGTACAATGTCTCTCGAGCATGTCGGTAGCATGCGTCTCCTCCTGTGTGACTTGAATGAATGCGCGTAAGCATCTCTGGGCGTAGTGATTTTGGGATGATGACTTTCTGCCCCCGGAATAGAACACCGTTCTGTACACTGACTTCATCTCTGTAAGGCCAGTATTCTCTGGTAATGAGAGGTGCTTCTTCTCTCACATCTGGCCAGCCTATGAGAACTGTGGACTTAAGTGCCTGCAGGCATTCATCTCGGTCAGTGTGCAGCCTGATTTGTTCGAGACGCTGGTCACTTACATTCAAGTAGTCTGCCTGGTTCACATGCTGTATCTCCTCTTGCTCTTGTTGCAGGGAGCAGATAGCGTGCCGCTGGTAGGTTGTTCCTCTGCCGGTGCATCCTGCTGTTGCTCTGCTGAGCGTGTCGCTGATGAACATTTCAGGCCCTGGTTTGTAGATGACCGTCAGACTGTAGTTCTGTAAGGTCATGAGCATGCTCTGAAGCCTCTTGGGAGCGTTGAGGAGAGGTTTGCTGAAAATGGAGATTAGGGACTTATGGTCTGTCTCCGCTGTGATCAGGTCGCGGCCATATAGATAGTAGTGAAACCTCTGACAGGCGAAGACGATGCTGAGACACTCTTTCTCAATCTGTGCGTAGTTCTTTTCTGTGGGGGTAAGAGCTCTTGAAGCGAACGCGATGGGCTGTCCTTCCTGCATGAGGCAGCATCCGAGACCATTCTGGCTGGCGTCGCTCTGGACTGTGATTGGCTTGGTCACATCATAGTAGCGCAGGACAGGCATGGTTGTAGCTAGAGACTTGAGTTCTTGAACTACCGCCTCGTGTTTGGGTAGCCAATGCCAGGGGGTTTCCTTGTCCAGCAAGCGTCGCAACGGCTCACAGACACTTGATAAGTGTGGCATGAATTTGGCCAAGTAGTTGGCAAAGCCAATCAGACGCTGCACCCCTTTTGCGTCAGTTGGATTGGGCATTTCGATGATGGCCCTCACCTTCTCTGGGTCAGGCTTCAGCCCTGTGGATGAGAGGATGTGGCCGTGAAACTGGACCTCAGCTACTTTGAACTGCAGCTTCTTCAACCCTAGCCGCAGCTTGACCTCACGGCAGCGTTCCATCAGTGCCAAAAGCTTGACATCATGGTCACTCTCAGCCTCTTTGTCTGTGTCCCCACAACCCACGACCAGGATGTCGTCCGCAATGGGCTCGATGCCCTTGAGTCCAGCCAGGAGCTCGTGTTGTTTTCGCTGATACACCTCGGGTGCCACAGATACTCCGAATGGTAGCTTAAGCCAGCGTTTCCTCCCCCAGGGGGTCCAGAATGTGGTCATGAGGCTGCTCTCGTAGTCAAGTCTGCATTGTAGAAATGCATCTCGGGCATCCACTAAGGTGAATACTCTTGCCTTCGGTAGTTTGTACAGGACATCATCCAGAGTAGGCATGATGTAATGAGAGCGCTTTAGGGCCTTGTTCAGGAACTTAGGATCTATACATAGTCTGAGCGTGTCTGTTTTTTTTACAATAACCATGTTGCTGATCCAATCAGTTGGGTCTGTGACCGGCGCCATGTGGCCGTCAGCCTCGTACTTGTCCAGCTGGGCTTTGACTGCTGCTTTCATTGCAATGGGAACATTGCGAGGGGCACATTGAACTGTAGGAACCCTGGAATCTAGGTCAAAGTGGACCTCCCCGGGTAGAGATTCCACAGGTGAGTTGAATACATCACTGTATTTTTTAGTCAGCTGCTCCTTGGTTAGGGCTCCAGGCTGTGCATGTTCCACTTTGAGCACGTCCTCAGGGATTGTGAACTGCATGAGACCTAGGCGTTCACAGGTAGAGCCTGACAGGAGAGGATTTTGCCTAGACTTAACTATTTCAAATGAGAGCTTGTATGTTTGACCTCTTACTCTACATTCTGTCTCAAAGATGCCTATGGAGCTCAGTGTTTCCCCGGAGTACAGCTTTAGTCTAGCCTCACTTGGGCAGAGTGGTGCGTTGGGTGCCAGCCTTTTCTTGTCATGAAGGCTCATTACATTGCATGTCGCTCCAGAGTCCAACTGACATTGCTGTGGCTTGTTGTGAAAACGTAATGTTACAAACCATTTCTTCCCTTTGGCTTGCACTGCACCAATTGACTCATGCATGTATATGTCTTCCTCACTGTTTTGTTCTGAGCTCTCAGCTGTATTTTCCATGCAGTGTATCTTTCCCTCAGTGGGTCTTTTGCTTTTTTGACACACTTTAGCAAAGTGATTATTTACTCCACATGATTTGCATTGTTTTCCGAATGCTGGGCAGTGATCTCTGCCCCTTGCATGCGAGTTGCCACAG
Organism: Nansenia antarctica; assembly: GCF_963989245.1. Taxonomy (NCBI): domain Eukaryota; kingdom Metazoa; phylum Chordata; class Actinopteri; order Argentiniformes; family Microstomatidae; genus Nansenia; species Nansenia antarctica. The sequence goes on along the minus strand of NC_137683.1, from coordinate 3,987,545 downwards.
TATTTACATGCATAGCCTGCGTCTACAGCTCTGGGTGAATTGCTCTGCCTCCATTGGTTTTGCCTGGATTGTTGTTGCCTAGATTGTTGCCTAGCAACGGCGAGCACCGCTTCTACGTGCGGAGGACTCGCTATCTCCATCGCTCTCATACGAATGTCTGTCTGCTCCGTTGTGCGGCACATGTCAATTGCTGTGATCAACGTCAGTTGCTTTTCTCTAAGCAATCTGCGCCTTATGCTCTCGTTACCAACACCCAGTACAATTTTGTCACGAATCATCTCATCTCTTAACTGTCCGTACTCACAGGTTGCTGCCCTTTCTCTCAGCCTGGTCACAAAACCGTCTATAGATTCTCCTTCCTCCTGTTTGCAGCTCCCGAAGACGTACCTTTCATATATTGTGTTCTTGGTAGGTTTGAAATACTTCTCCAACGCGGCCAGTATGATCGCAGCATCCCCCTGATCCTCTTCGGAAAGATTTAAGTTGTGACGGTATATATGTCTGCATTCACTTCCCATCACGGTCCTCAGAGTTGCAGCCTGGATTTTCTTGTCCTTTTCAGTTATGACAGTAACGATGACATAGTCCTCATATTCGGCCCGGAATATGTCCCAATTGACGCTCCAATCGCCCGTGAAGCTCATGGGTGAAGGGGGTGGAAAACTAATGGCTGCCATGCTAGCTATCGTTGCTCGCTGACTTGTCTCGTCTTCTAAAGTCTCCGAATCACTTGATTCCGATCCAGACATAGGCTACTCTACCTGTACTCACTTCATATGATCTAATATTCCGCTAACGTGAGTTCAGCAGCTTCTGACACCATGTTTGTGTATGGTATGATGCAGCAATGATGACAGACACGTGTATCAAGTTCAGCCATGTAATATCAAAGTGAAGGGAACAAGCACCTACACACGGGTCATGCAGAAACAACCAAACAAGTCGATAGCCGATGGCATCGATCTAAGTAGACCCGTAACAAACACTCTGTTTTGCCAGAGCCTTTTATTCCCCCCATGATAACACTACAGCATTGTGCAGGCTAATTTTCACATTTGTATGGATTTGATTTGATTTATTAAGATCCCAATTACCGTAGCTGATGCAAAGCATCAGAGTATCAGCAATCTGCAAAGCATCATCTATCTGCAAAGCATCAGCTACTCTTCCTGGGGTCCACACAAAACATACACAAGAAATCATAACAAAACATAACAAAGAAGAATAACATCAACATAAATGACATCACAAAAACATAGAACAAAGGAGAAAAATGTCAACATACATAACAACAAATTACCAAAAATAAAAACTAAATAAAAGTCAGAAATGCTCACGGCCTCAGTGGTGAGGGTTAGGGTTAGGGTCACTTTTAGTGAGCATAACAAAAAAGAACCATCCACACACAGCAATAAAATACTCAGTTAGGAGTACCAGACAAATCTAATGCGTATGATGTGTTGCTTCACTTGTTTTTTTAAACTGATTTTTCTGGGTTCTGGGTTATGACCTGGTAGGGCGATCCACTCAACCATGGCTCTATACAGCACTGCACGTTGTTTCGATTTTGTTTAGGTTTTGGAAATGTGTAGTTACCACTTGTGGGGTATGTGTGTACATCAGAGCTGAGTGTAAGCTGCGTATACAAACAGACAGGGGTTTTCAGAACATTCATATTTTTTACAAATGAAATAATTTTTTTACCCTCTCATCAACTTTAAGCCAGAAGAGTCGGTCATTCATGTCATTTATATTTGCTCTCATTGTGCACTGCACTGCACGGCAAGCTGCTCTGTACTGAACCTGTTGTAGCTTCCGTAGATTTGTTTTCGCCTGACCAGACCACCAGGCAGTAATCTAGTTGTGATAATACTAGGAATGGAATGGAATGGGAGGCCAACATATCACCTCTATCCAGTTATATTCAGATATACAAGAATATATATCACAGAAGAGGCTGGATGGTGAGGTAGAGAGGCTGGATGGTGAGGTAGAGAGGCTGGATGGTGAGGTAGAGAGGCTGGATGATGAGGTAGAGAGGCTGGATGGTGAGGTAGAGAGGCTGGATGGTGAGGTAGAGAGGCTGGATGGTGAGGTAGAGAGGCTGGATGGTGAGGTAGAGAGGCTGGATGGTGAGGTAGAGAGGCTGGATGGTGAGGTAGAGAGGCTGGATGGTGAGGTAGAGAGGCTGGATGGTGAGGTAGAGAGGCTGGATGGTGAGGTAGAGAGGCTGGATGGTGAGGTAGAGAGGCTGGATGGTGGGGTAGAGAGGCTGGATGGTGAGGTAGAGAGGCTGGATGGTGAGGTAGAGAGGCTGGATGGTGGGGTAGAGAGGCTGGATGGTGAGGTAGAGAGGCTGGATGGTGAGGTAGAGAGGCTGGATGGTGAGGTAGAGAGGCTGGATGGTGGGGTAGAGAGGCTGGATGGTGAGGTAGAGAGGCTGGATGGTGAGGTAGAGAGGCTGGATGGTGAGGTAGAGAGGCTGGATGGTGGGGCTAGGCGATGGGGCTCCAGTCGGGGACGGGGTTAGGGGAAGAGGGTAGGAGACAGAGACAGAGTGATGGGAAGGGGCTGGGGACTCTTGTCAGTCAGTGTGTGATGATGATCCAGTATCTGACCTGCTGTGTCGTCACCAGGGTATCCGCGGGCTTCCTGGAGTGGCGGGTCCAACAGGTCCTCAGGTAAGCCTTCGTAGCACTGTCCATTGGCTGGTCTGTACTGGGTATCGGTTGAGCTCTGTGCAGTCACCATCTCCACCCTTCCCCTAATGTATGACTATATACAGTCTGGCAAAACGAGACTGCTGAAGTTTCTGTGATGTCTTCATGTTTTCTGACAGGGGGAGAGAGGAACACCAGGACAGAAGGGAGCAATGGGGCAGAAAGGACCAGAGGTGTGTGTCAACATCTCCATGACAACCAAGAACCGACTGCAGTGTTTTGACTAAATAACCACACTCAGTCACAAACAGTCATTTTGGTGGTTATATTTGATGGTTATTTGCTGCATGCATTTGTTGCAATGGAACATTAAATGACATGACATCGTCAAGTAGTGATATTGATGTACGGCACTTAACCCCTAAATGCTCAGTTGACCATGTGCTCTGACCTATCTGTGCATGGGAGTGGGGGTCAGGGTTAGACCCCAAAAGGGCCCATGGGCTAACTCATTTGCATGGCACATTAAGAGGTCCACTGTTACAGCATGGCTACAGCCAGACTCTTATTACAGAGCCATAAATGTACGCATAGGGTGTTTGATTACTGCCCTCTGTTGGTCAAATGAAGCTGCACATCTAACCTGCTTCAATTACAATGTTTTTTTCCCCCTTCACTGATGTGTCTAGCACATTTTATTTAGGAATAACACACTCCTTGGTGTGCTATGTCATGGACGTCACAACGGCTGTCATGTGAGGTGCAGCCGAGGGCGGTGGACCATCACATATATATATATAATTATATATCCTAGATATAGCACACACACGTTGAGTGTGTTATCGCTGTTATACAGCAACAATTCTCACATGGTTGATTGATAGTTCCAGAGGTGAGGAGGTAGGAAGACCTGAGGAAGACATTCTGGGGAGAAGGAGGAGGGGTATAGCAGTCTTGTCTTATGGCCTGTGGGTATGGGTACATGTGGGTATGAGGGTATGTGGGTATGTGTGTATGAGGGTATGAGGGTATGAAGGTATGAAGGTATGAAGGTATGAGGGTATGAGGGTATGAGAGTATGAAGGTATGAGGGTATGAAGGTATGAGGGTATGAAGGTATGAGGGTATGAAGGTATGAAGGTATGAGGGTATGAAGGTATGAAGGTATGAAGGTATGAGGGTATGAAGGTATGAAGGTATGAGGGTATGAAGGTATGAGGGTATGAAGGTATGAAGGTATGAGGGTATGAAGGTATGAGGGTATGAAGGTATGAAGGTATGAGGGTATGAAGGTATGAAGGTATGAAGGTATGAAGGTATGAAGGTATGTACGTGCTTACAAGGCTAGTCCGCTAGCTCATCTAGGCATGTCTGACCATTTGTCAATCCTCCTGATCCCTGCATACACTACCATGGGGAAAAGTGCTCCCATCACCACTAAAACTGTCAGAACCTGGCCAGAAGGGTCCGCTCCACTGCAGATCTGCCTAAATGACACCCTATGGCAGGAATATGAGCATGAGGACCTGGAACAGTACACGTCGTCGGTTCTGAACCACATAGTGAACTGCACCAACTCAGTCACCGTGGACAAACGGGTCCGGGTCTACCCCAACAGGAAGCCATGGATGACTGGGAAGGTCCAAAAACTGATCAACGAGAGGGACAACGCCTTCTTCGCAGGGAAGAGCACACCGCTGTACAGCTCCACCAGGGCCAACCTAAAGCGCGGAATCAAAGCGGCCAAGGCAGACCACAGAGAGAAGATTGAGGAATGCCTCCTGAGCAACGACTCCAGGCGGATGTGGCAGGGGGTTCAGCAGATGACAAACTTCAGAGCCAACAGGCTCACAGCCGCAGAGGACGACCCCCTGCTGGCGGGAAAGCTGAACACCTTCTACGCCCGGTTCGACGAGGGGCGAACGGAGGTAACCGCAACACAAACACCACTCTCTCCAGGTCTCAGCAGCCTCACCCTCACAGAGCATGAAGTGAGACGCGTACTGAAGGCGGTGGACCCCAGGAAAGCCTCGGGGCCGGATGGCGTCCTGGGACGGGTGCTGAGAGACTGCGCCGACCAGCTGGCCGGGGTTTTCACCAACATCTTTAACCAGTCCCTGTCCCAGGCCACCATCCCACCCTGCCTGAAAACCTCAACTATCATCCCAGTCCCGAAGAAAAGTACGGTGAGCTGCCTAAACGACTACCGCCCGGTGGCACTCACACCAATCATCATGAAGTGCTTCGAGAAACTAGTCCGGGCCCACATACTCACACGCCTCCCGCCCAACCTGGATCCATACCAGTTCGCCTACAGAGCCCACAGGTCCACAGAGGACGCCATCGCGACGACTCTCCACGCCACTCTATCCCACCTGGAGAGGGGAAACAGCTACGCGAGACTGCTCTTCGTGGACTTCAGCTCCGCCTTCAACACCATCCTTCCAGACAGGCTAGTGACCAAACTACTAGACCTGGGTCTATCACACTCTATATGTGCGTGGATCAAGGACTTCCTGACCGACCGCCCCCAGAGGGTGCGGGTGGGCCCCCACACCTCCACAGCCCTCAGACTCAGCACTGGGTCCCCCCAGGGCTGCGTGCTAAGCCCCATCCTCTACAACCTCTACACCTACGACTTCACCCCCGTCCACCCCAGCAACTCCATCGTAAAGTTTGCAGACGACACCACCGTGGTGGGATGCATCTCGGGGAGGACGAGGCGGCGTACAGGGATGAGGTAGAGCAACTGAGCAAGCTGTGCAAGGTTAACAACCTGCTGCTGAACAAGTCAAAGACCCAGGAAATCATCGTAGACTTCAGGAGGAAAAAGTCCGAGATACAGCCCCTGCTCATCGACGGAGAGAGCGTGGAGAGAGTCTCAACCCTCCGATTCCTGGGGATGCACATGCGGGATGACCTGACCTGGAAGGACAACACAAAAGGCACCATCAAGAGGGCACAACAGCGGCTATACACCCTGAGAGTCCTCAGGAAGGAACACAGCAAGCAGGAGATACTGGTGACCTTCTACCGCGGCGCAGTGGAGAGCATCCTCACCTACGGCATCTGCAACTGGTTCTCCAGCTGCACAACAGCGGAGAGAAATGCGCTACAGAGAGTCGTGAGAACAGCACAGAAGATCACCGGCGCCCCCCTCCCCTCTCTGGAAGAGCTGTACAACACACGCTGTCTCAGGAAGGCCTCCAAGATCTCCAGGGACCCGACCCACCCTGGGTACGAACACTTTACCAGGCTGCCCTCGAAAAGGCGGTTCAGGACCCTGGCCGCTAAGACAAACAGACTGAAGAACAGCTTCTACCACAGGGCCGTCCAGGCCCTGAACACAGCAAAGACCTAAGTTCTGGGCCCTGGACAGTCTGGACGGATTGTATGGCAGCTGCTGGACTGAAAAAAATCAGGTGTAGTGCTGAGGCACAAACATGTACATTTCAAGCCTGCAAACTGTGACACTTTAAATAACGTGAAACAATACTATTGTGCAATATGACAACCCTAGTCGTCTATCTGTACAGTATAGTACAGTGGATAGTGTACATAGCCTTTATTTATGTAAACCAGCTCCTTCCCTTCTTGTGATTTTTTTTTTTTTACTTTTTTTTTTCCCTTTCCTAACACCAGGGGAGCCACCCCTCCTAAATTTCGTTGTTTGGTACCTGTACTGTAGCAATGACAATAAAGTCCATTCATTCATTCATTCATATGAGGGTATGAAGGTATGAAGGTATGAGGGTATGAGGGTATGAAGGTATGAGGGTATGAGGGTATGAAGGTATGAGGGTATGAAGGTATGAGGGTATGAAGGTATGAGGGTATGAGAGTATGAAGGTATGAAGGTATGAAGGTATGAGAGTATGAAGGTATGAGAGTATGAGAGTATGAAGGTATGAAGGTATGAATGTATGAAGGTATGAGGGTATGAAGGTATGAGAGTATGAAGGTATGAAGGTATGAAGGTATGAAGGTATGAGGGTATGAAGGTATGAAGGTATGAAGGTATGAGAGTATGAGAGTATGAGAGTATGAAGGTATGAGGGTATGAGGGTATGAAGGTATGAAGGTATGAAGGTATGAGGGTATGAGGGTATGAAGGTATGAAGGTATGAGGGTATGAAGGTATGAGAGTATGAAGGTATGAAGGTATGAAGGTATGAGGGTATGTGGGTATGTGGGTATGAGGGTATGAAGGTATGAGGGTATGAAGGTATGAGAGTATGAGGGTATGTGGGTATGTGGGTATGGGTAGAACTGTTTCAGACCCTGTTGGCCTTTACTCCAACACCTTTGGCCAGATGAGAACAGAGAGAACAGGATGGAGTCCTTGATGATCTTCTCGGCCTTCCTCCCGGGTAGAGTAGATGTCCCCGACGGCTGGGAGCTCACAGCCCTAAACAGACTGACTTATATAAACAGACTGACTTATATAAACAGACTGACTTATATAGCGCCTTATTCCAACGTGCTTTACAACGGCCTGTCATTCACCCAATCACACACACATTCACACACGGCAAGGCACCAGCCCGCTCATTGGGAGACATTTGGGGTTCAGTGTCTTGCCCAAGGACACTTCGACATGTGGCCAGCCGGGGCTCGAACCGCCGATCTGCCAACCTTGCGATCATTAGACGCCGGCTCTACCTCCTGAGACACAGCCCTCTTTCACCACTCTCTGCAGGGCCTTACGGGCGAGGACAGTGCAGCTACCGTACCAGGCAGTTCTATATCGTGGAGCTCCGCCCCATAGGGGAGCTCTGCTCCTATTGGTTTACCCGCTACCTAAAGTAGCCAATGACTGAATTTTTCAATGCCTGCGCCCGCCTGGGGTGCTATATAAAGGGGCGTACTTCGCTCCATAATTCTCCCAAAAAGTTCAGCACGGGTTTATATCTGAAGACTGAGAAGGACGACTACTAAGACTGGAGGACCCGCCAGACTTTTCTCTTCAAGATGGATCGTCCGCCGCCTATGGAGAAGTTCCTCCGGGACGCCTGCCGCTGCGACTTCCAAGCAGCGGAGGACACTTTTCAGCGGAGGAGACTTTTCCCTTCAGCGATGGATCGTCCGCCGCCGACCACGAAGAAGTTCCTCCGGGACACCTGCCGCTGCGATTTTCTAGCAGCGGAGGACAAGCAAGAACGGCGTTCTGGGCAGGCACCTCCCCAAGTAGGGATGGTCCCGCCCGCTCAGCCGGCCCTGACATCACGCCGCCCTCACCCAGCTGAGTGGTCGGTGCCGGTGTCAGAATCAGAAAGCTCTGATGAGAGCGAGCGGCAGGTAGAGCACGTGCTCCCCGCCCTCGCCCCCCCATCACTCCACCACGACTTCCAGGGCCTCCTGGAAGCTGCGGCAGGCGTGTTGGCAATTCCCCGTCCCGCCTCCCCTCCCCCAACGGAGTCCTTCTGGGTGAAGGACCTGTTTTACGGGAAAAGGGCGAAGCGACAGGACCAACCTCCTAACGCTGTCCTCCCGGGCTTAGATAAGTTCGTGGAGGACAAGTGGGGAGAACCACTCACAGGCAGGGCGCCGGTGAAGGCGTTCTTGCCCTTTACCAGAGTGGAGGGGCTCGCGGAGGGGATGACCAACGGCTCCCCGCCGCTCGAACCAGCGCTAGCCGCCTACTTGGTACCGGGGTCCAGCGCCTGGTCGGTGCCTAAAAAAAGCCGCCCAACCAGCGTGACAGGTTTAACGCCACCCTGGTAGACAAGAGCTACGCTCTCGGTGCGCAGGCGGCGGCAGCGGCGAATAACATTGCCGTGTTTAACGCCGCCATTGCGAAAATCACCACAGACCGACCCAACGGTTTGTCTGCAGCGGAGGCGGTGCTTCTGAGCAAGCTCAGTGCCGCGACGATGTACCTGGCCCAGGGCGTCGCGGTTTGTGGGGGTCGCCTGATGGCAAACGCGGTGGTGCAGCAGCGACAGATGTGGCTGTCTCTCACCACCATGACCGGGGCGGACCGGATGGCCCTACTGAATGCTCCAATAGAGAGACAAGGGCTATTCGGTCCCGCCATGGACACCTTGACGGTGCGCCTGGCCGCGATGGAGGAGGCTAAGAGGCACCTTGCCAGCCACCTCCCCCTCCAGCGACCCTCCACCTCTTCTTCTTCCGCCGTGTTGACGACTAGACCGTCAACGGCTGCGAAACTGAGGTTTCGGTGTGATGCGGCACTGGCTCCACCTCTACAGACGGAGCCATGCCCCACTCGGCATCCCCAGCCCCCGCCGCTGACCACTGGGAGGGCCCGCTACGGCCCCCCACGGCAGCGTGGCCCGGTTTCACTGGCGGAGGGGTCGGTAATGACCCCACCACCGGTTTCCTCTTCATGGCTGCTACCTCATAAAGAGGTAAAAGAAGGAAAATCCCCACCTTACTTTTTCAGTAAAGGTGATTTTCCCATGTTATCTACCGGAGCGGAGACCCGCCTGCCTTGTCGGAGCGTGGTCCAATCGCTACCGGTTAGAAACAAAGCGGAGACTGGCCCAGCGTACCAGCGTGTGGCCAGCTCTCTGCCTAACAGACTTACCCCTATCACGACACAAACGGGGTTAAACACCCCTGTCTGTAGCCGTATAGAGGGACCGTTATTTACATCAATAACCCCTCCATGTCTATCAGGATCTGGCCCAGCTCATGAGCGTGCGGCCGGTTCTTTGATTATCAGGCATAATAAACCTGCGTCAATAAAGGGCATTGTTACACATAGCAAACACTCTTTACAGACGGCAACCTACCTTCGGGTACGTGCTTGCTCCTCGAACTTTCTCCAAATGCGTGCAGACAGCACTCGAACCACTGAGGCGAAACGGGATACGCATATTAGCATATCTCGACGACCTACTGGTCTTGGCCCAATGCCCAAATCGAGCCATTCGGGACGCAACCTCACTGGTGCAGCACCTCACTCAGCTGGGGTTAGCTGTCAACTGGACAAAGAGTGCTCCGTGGCCGGCTCAACAGTTTTCCTATCTAGGCATTCAGTTGGATACTGCCAAGATGAGGGCCAGTTTATCGGCACCACGGAGAGCGACACTGACGTCAGCTCTCCGGGTGTGTCGAGTGACAAATACAATCACCGCTCTGTCAATGATGTCCTTACTAGGACTGATGTCTGCAGCCCATGTAGTGGTCCCCTTAGGCCTATTACACATGCGCAGACTGCAGAGGTGGTTCGCACGACTGCGACTGGATCCAGTGAGACACCGTCGCAAGTTGATTGTAATACCGAGATCGGTCAAGACCGACCTGAGCTACTGGAGAGACCCGCGCGTCATCGCGCGCGGAGTTGCCATGGGCAGACCGGCATCCCACTACCCAGTCTTCACGGACGCGTCATTGACTGGGTGGGGAGGAGTGTGTCAGGCAGGTTCGGTGGCAGGAAGATGGGGACCGTTAGAGACGCGTCACATCAACCTGCTGGAACTCGAGGCGGTGAAGTTAACGCTACTTCATTTTGCCCCGGTGTTAAAGGATCTGGACGTGTTAGTCAGATCCAACAACAGGACAACAGTAGCATACATTAATCGTCAAGGGGGAGTACGCTCAGCGTCACTTCATCGCCTAGCGACAGATATATGGCTGTGGGCTGTCACACACCTGAGTTCGCTAAAAGCTCTCCACATTCCAGGTCTGCTCAACGAAGGAGCAGATCTGTTATCACGGGGAGGCCCGAGGGACGACGACTGGAGGTTAGCACCCTCCATTGTGTCTCTGATTTGGGCACGGTTCGGGCAAGCAGAAGTGGATCTGTTTGCGTCCCGGACGAATGCGCAGTGTCGCCTTTGGTTCTCCCTGCGCGAACAGGACAATCCGCCATTGGGAGTCGATGCATTCGCACACCACCCATGGCCGAGGGTCCTGTTATACGCGTTCCCACCCCTGACATCTATCCTCCCACTGTTGGCACGAGTGAGGTCAGAGAGGCTAGAGTTAATTCTTGTAGCCCCGGACCGTCCCGGAGCCCCGTGGTTTCCGGAACTGATGGAGATGTTGGTAGAGGGCCCATGGCCCATACCTCATCGACAAGATGCACTCTCTCAAGCCAGAGGCTTGGTGAGGGGGCCGCCTATGATGGGGGGCCCCCTCATGGCCTGGTTACTGAGAGGGATTTGTTAGAACGCAGGGGTCTGACAGACGCGGTCATTCAGACCATTCAGAGTGCGGGCGCGCAATCCACTGCAAAGGGATATGCGGCGCGCTGGCGAGTGTTTACACAGTGGTGTGAGGGACAGGACGTTGACCCAGTCTGCTGTCGGGTCGAAACTTTCTTGTGCTTCTTACAGTCGCTGTTTGACAAGGGATTGGCGGCGGGAACTATTAAAGTTTACGCGGCTGCCATCTCAGCTTGTCATGAGGGTTTTGCGACAACGACACTGTTCAGTCATTCGCTGGTTAAGCGTTTTTTGACTGGAGTGTGTAGGCTTAGACGCCCTCATAGGACTCTAATGCCAAAATGGGACCTGTCGATTGTGCTAGAGGCGCTGTGCGTGCCCCCATTCGAACCCATTGACACTGTGTCGTTGCGTTTATTGTCTCTCAAGACGAGTCTACTCCTCGCCTTGACTACGGCTAAGCGAGTGAGTGATTTATGTGCTCTCTCGACACGGGCAGATTGTTTGATCATATCTGATGACGAAACAAAAGCTGTGTTACGCCCTAACCCGGCTTTTATCCCTAAGGTTAATCGTGGGTTTAGGGTTCAGAGCTGTGCTCTGAGCGCCTTTTTTCCTCCTCCTCACGATGGAGAGAGGGAGAGGCGTTTACATTGTCTATGTCCGGTGCGCGCGTTGGCACAATATGTGAAGCGCACAGCAGGACTGAGATCTTCTCCCCAGCTTCTGATCTGCTACGGCGGACAGAAAGCCGGGGCACCACTCTCGAAGCAGAGGCTGTCCCATTGGATTTGCGAGGCTATTAGCCTCGCATACGAATCGAAGGGGCAGCCCGTGCCGACTGGCATTCGGGCTCATTCCACCAGGGGCATGGCCACATCAGTGGCCATTCTCAGGGGAGTGGGAGTGGAGGAGATATGTGAGGCGGCGTCTTGGTCGTCGCCATCACCTTTTGTACGGTATTACTTGAAAGATATTTCTTCCTCATCCTTTTCTCATTCTGTCCTCAGTTTTGCTGATGACTGATGTAGTGGGGAAGGCACTTGGATTACCCTGGTCATGGGGATTCTATTCAAGTGCTGTCAGGAGGAATACGGATGTGCCTGGGGAGGGGACCCTCCTCCAGGACATGTTCCGTTAGATCTACAACCCTACGTGCTCACGTAAGGGCTAGATCAGTGATATTCTTCCTCATCCTTTTCTCATTCTGTCCTCAGTTTTGCTGATGACTGATGTTGTGGGAAGGGCACTTGGATTACCCTGGTCATGGGGATTCTATTCAAGTGCTGTCAGGATGAATACGGATGTGCCTGGGGAGGGGACCCTCCTCCAGGACATGTTCCGCGGTTAGATCAACAACCCTACGTGCTCACGTACGGGTTAGATCAGTGATATTTCTTCCTCATCCTTTCTCATTCTGTCCTCAGTTTTTGCTGATGACTGATGTAGTGGGGAAGGCACTTGGATTACCCTGGTCATGGGGATTCTATTCAAGTGCTGTCAGGAGGAATACGGATGTGCCTGGGGAGGGGACCCTCCTCCAGGACATGTTCCGTTAGATCTACAACCCTACGTGCTCACGTAAGGGCTAGATCAGTGATATTCTTCCTCATCCTTTTCTCATTCTGTCCTCAGTTTTGCTGATGACTGATGTTGTGGGAAGGGCACTTGGATTACCCTGGTCATGGGGATTCTATTCAAGTGCTGTCAGGATGAGTACGGATGTGCCTGGGGAGGGGACCCTCCTCCAGGACATGTTCTGTTAGATCAACAACCCAACGTAAGGGTTAGGTAAGTGATATTTCTTCCTCATCCTTTTCTCATTCTGTCCTCAGTTTTGCTGATGACTGATGTAGTGGGGAAGGCACTTGGATTACCCTGGTTGGGGATTCTAATCAAGTGCTGTCAGGATGATTACGGATGTGCCTGGGGAGGGGACCTCCTCCAGGACATGTTCCGTTAGATCTACAACCCTACGTGCTCACGTAAGGGCTAGATCAGTGGAGCAGACTCGGTGTGGGTCGGGCCAACTTTTTAAGGTTGTCTTGAACCAACATCAGTGGTCAGCTCCGGGTGCCGCTGAGATTGTTTTCGGACTAATAGTCTCAGTGGGGGTACATTTGGCCTCGCTCGCTCCGCCTAAACCAATAGTAGCAGAGCTCCCCTATGGGGCGGAGCTCCACGATATAGAACGATAGTTATGGAGATAGACTCCAGTTCTATGAGTGGAGCGGAGCCCCATAGGGCTGCTGGCCCACTTCGACTTGTTCAAACCCGGCTGTTTTGTATGTTTGGGAGAATGATGGAGCGAAGTACGCCCCTTTATATAGCACCCCAGGCGGGCGCAGGCATTGAAAAATTCAGTCATTGGCTACTTTAGGTAGCGGGTAAACCAATAGGAGCAGAGCTCCCCTATGGGGCTCCGCTCCACTCATAGAACTGGAGTCTATCTCCATAACTATCGTTATACAGTTATATTATTTTGTGATATATTGTTGTGGTTTCTGCCCCGCACTGACAAATAATATTTGACATATCTATTTATTTATATTTATACATGTCATTTTTTATAATAACTATATTATAACTACCAAAAATACAAACTTTGTCAAGAGAACGTGATACACAAATCTACTCAGGTGGAGGAATATGATTGATCAGGTGATTCATCCTTGACATTCAAACTGCTCTTGGTATAAACGCTCTTACCTTCCACACATACACTTGTTATGTGCCATTTGTTATTTCAGGTTATTTAAAAAATGTAGTTGCAGTCCCACTCTTATGTTTTTCATTTTATTGGATAGAATCAGTGAAGAGAGTGTGCACTTATAGGCCATGGTGCTAGACCACTAGACGATCTCAGGCCACCTTATGTGGCATTTTGATTCAAACATAAAGATATTAATAAAGATAATAAAGTCTTGTTTTCCCATAGTGACTCTGACTAAGCGCAGGCTTTCACAGCGCCTCCAGCCAACTGTCTGTTTCCTCCTCCAGGGGATCCACGGGCCTGCGGGGCCGCCGGGGGAGAGTGGACGAGACGGCCCCAAGGTTTGTCTAGTCCCACAATTTAATTAGCAATTATGCTAATGCTATGGCTCTCTCATCCCCAGTGAGCTGGGCTTCCTCAGCTCTGGGAACGGGCTGCTGATAATGTCATTATCTCCTTTTTTATATTCCTTTGAAAATAAATCATGTTAGAGGTGAAAGTATTATTTTAAAAATGTGTTTGTATTATTATTATTATTATTATTATTATTATCATTATTATTATTATTATTATTATTATTATTATTATTATTATTATTATTATTATTATTATTATTATGTGTTTTAATGAATGTGCTGTATTGCTTTGCTAAGGAAGGGTCAGTTCGCTCTTGTTGACTGGGGTAGCATAAAGAGTGTGTCTGTGTGTGTGGGTGTGTGTGGGTGTAAGTGGAGGTGTGTGTGTTTTGCATGTTAAGTTGTGTTTGTATGTCTGCATTCAGGGAAGCTCTGGGGATCGAGGGTCTGCTGGCTCTCCAGCACCGCAAGGCCAAAAGGTGAGAGGCACACTGAGGACACACTTCATGATCGATAGGACTGGACACACATCCTCCGGTCCTCTCCTTTTTCTCGCTCTCTATCTCTTTCTCTCTTTCACACACAAGCTATCTATCTGTCTGTCTGTCTGTCTGTCTGTCTATCTATATCTATCTATCTATCTATCTGTCTGTCTGTCTATCTATCTATCTATCTATCTATCTATCTGTCTGTCTGTCTATCTGTCTGTCTGTCTATCTATCTATCTATCTGTCTATCTATCTATATATCTATCTAACTGTCTATCTATCTATCTATCTATCTATCTATCTATCTATCTATCTATCTATCTATCTATCTATCTATCTATCTATCTATCTATCTATCTATCTATCTATCTATCTATCTATCTGTCTGTCTATCTATCTATCTATCTATCTATCTATCTATCTATCTATCTATCTATCTGTCTGTCTGTCTATCTATCTATCTATCTGTCTGTCTATCTATCTATCTATCTATCTGTCTATCTATCTATCTATCTGTCTATCTATCTATCTATGTCTCTCTCTCTCTCTCTCTCTGTCTGTCTGTATGTCTATCTATCTATCTATCTATCTATCTATCTATCTATCTATCTATCTATATATCTATCTATATATCTATCTATCTGTCTACTGTAACTGTCTATCTGTCTATCTATCTATCTCTATCTCTCTCTCTCTCTCTGTCTCTCTCTCTATCTCTATCTCTATCTCTCTATCTCTCTCTCTCTTCTGTCCTCCTCCCTCTCTCTCTCTCAATCTCTTCTGTCCTCCTCCCTCTCTCTTACATTCTGATTGTATCCTCTCTGAATGACTCAGTAGTCTCCCACCCATATTAGCCAACCTTGTGCAACTCCTTTATTCATTCTGCAATAATTACTCAAAGTTACACATCCTTAAGTTTTACGGTCATGTTTCAAGGAAGATAAAGATTTGATCGATTTCAAACAAGATAGAAACGACCAAAATGTAAATCTCTTTAACGTCACTATGTCTCTGAGGGTTGATAAGGTACAGATTAGGAGACATTTGAATTCTATATAAATTGGTATCCTAGGGTAAAAGGTACAGGTTTCATGGAGGGTAAACTATTGTTGGATCCTGCACCACGCCCAGCTGTTTATCTCTCCATCGCCTTTCACCTCCATAGGGCACACAGGGGGAGCCAGGGTTTCCAGGGTCACCAGGTGCTATGGGACCACTCGGGTTCAAAGGTCATAAGGTAGGGCCATGGGCATGGTGGGAGGTACTACTACAGTACAAATCAGACAAAACAAAAACAAAAACAAAACTGTCCAATTACCCCGTGGGGTGTCTTCCAGCCTAATGAAACATCCTGTGGCAGTACAAACGGAGAGTTGATGAATGATTCATGGCTCTGGGTGTCAGGAGCTTGTTCATCCATGTTTTACAGCATAAACTTTGACGTCTTTGCATAATGCATGTTCATGTATTATTCATATTTACTTACAGGTGTCATTTGAATGTACTAAAAGGTTGTTATTCATACTGAAGTCTAGAGCCGTGCGCTCCGGCACCTGTTGGTTGACGATCATGGCCATATGTTCCATGTTGTTTTCCAGGGAGACGGTGGAGAGGCCGGTCCCAGGGGAAGCCAGGTACTGTATGGTCATTACTGTCTGGCTCCCAGATGGAGGTTGTTTGGTCCATAGTCATTCATTTTCAGCACAGCTACTTTTCCCTTATCCCGTGATGACCGTATCCAGAGGTGCTTGGCATAATGTGCTGTTCAATGACAGTTTAGCAGGGCCACAGCACTTTTGGTCAGGGACTTTTAGTCAGGGACTGATTCAGACCTGGTTTCACACCAGGTGAGTTGACCCTGGGAGAACATAGAGTGCTGCAACCCTTGAGGATCCTAAATGAATGGCTCTAGCAACAGCTGACTAGGCTACAGAAGCAACGATTGTCCTACTTAGAATGCTTCCTCACACAGCATGTACTCATATGTACTTCATACGCTGTAACTTCCCAGCAAGCTGACAGGGAAATAATGAGTCCTAGTCACGACTTACTTAGGGAAGAAGAGAAAAAGCCCCCCCCCCCCCCACCATCTCAGTCCTCCCTCCTGGGCCTTGTGAATACGGAGCAGAGTGTCTTATGTCTGTGCTTTGATTCGTACTTCCTATAGTTGTCCAATCACAGTGGGGTGGAAAAGATACAGTCAGGCAGCAGAGCAACATGGGTAGAGAGAGGGGAACTCAGGTGATGTGGTTGTTAAAGGTCAATGAGACCCATGCCGTCTCTCTTCACGTCTCCCCTTGGCTGGGGATGCTAATCATGACCTTTTAGTAGAGAGTGCTCTCCCCTTCAATAACCCCCCCCCCCCACCCCCCCACCCCATGACAACCCCACCCCCTCCCCCACAACCCCACCCTGACTGTCTCTTGTTCCAGGGCGAGAGAAGCAGCAACGGAGACCCTGGGAGCCCTGGGGCACCGGTGAGTGCAGTTACATCACCAGAACACAGGGTGGCAGTGGAGGTCATGCTTGCGTCACTAGGGGAGAGTTTTATTTTTTTACCCTGGTGTCGTAACCGTGAAAGGCGGGTTTCCAATGTGGCACCAAGGCCAATATCAGAAGCAATAGTTTAGTCTATCACTGTTGGAATAAACACTATCATGGGTTCATAGTCACAATTTCCCCTGTAGGTATTGTTATAGCATAAAACTGCTGTTACTATAAGTACATTCTTACCACTTCACAGTGAATACAGAGTTTCTTTCTCTCCATTTCTGCCAGGGTGAAGCCGGACCCAGGGGAGGGAAAGGAGAGGTTTGTAGAATTAGACTGCCGCATTAGATCTAATCCATCCTGTCTCCTTTAGGGTTAGGGATCCAAGATCCTGTGAAACTGACAGAAGTGGGAAACACTGAACAGCTAATACCATGGGACCTCTAAAATCACACCCACAGAGCATAGACAGACAACACACTGTAATAGTTAGCTTTGGAAAAATACATCTACTCTATATACTCTCTGGAATAGTTTTGTGTGTGACAATAATCCTGCTTCTACGCAATGTTATTGCCTTAGCTGCGTTTGCCTTGCTATTTCTCTGAGTGTATATGAATATTCTGTAATAAAGCCAAGTTTGTGACACTATTACTCATCTATAATGCCATCTTCTCTCCATAATAGTTCAGTGTATGAGAAAGTATTTTTCTTCTTCTACCACCAGAAAGGCATAACAGGGGACACAGGCTTCAAAGGGCATGATGGGAAGAAAGGGGACATAGGACACCTCGGCGCCATTGGCCCGCGGGGATCTACCGGTCAAGATGGGTTGCCAGGGCAACCGGGTATGCCGGGCTATCCTGGGAAACCTGTGAGTCTTCTGACCTTTTCTCTCAACGCCGACTGTTTAAGGCTTTTAAAAAACTAGTCAAAACACATATTTTCTCCCTGGCCTTTGACCTGAGGTGAGCCTGCCTTCCCGACACTGCACTCTTTGTACTTTTATTTGTACTGCACCTTGCTGCTTTTAGTGTATTTTTCTATTTGATCAGTTTTCTTTAATCTGTATTTTATCTCTTTTATCTTGTTTTTCTCTTGATATTTGATCTGTTAAGCACTTTGGGCGGCTCTTGTCGTTGTACATTTTGTGCTATATAAATAAACGTTACTTACTTACTTACTTACTTTAAAACATTCCTCCAACACCCACCTCACTCACACCTGCTCACCTTCCCTGGCCTTATTTGTGTCTTCCAGGGAAAGCCTCCCTCGGATGAACACTTGATCAAGCTCTGCGGCGATGTGTTGCGGAGTAAGTACGTGCCACTTCCCCGCTGGCGGTGGTGGCTGAGCAATGTCAATAACAACAGTGTGAATTGAAGGAAGCTTTGGAGGCGTATTCACTGTTGAATCTGCAGCTTACTGCAGGCTGCAGGGATTAAACAACATAAACATACACTGGTATAAAACTCGGGTGTAATATGACACCTCTGAATTTGTCATCAAACATGATCATGCCTGGGTATGTATGAAGCTGAAACAATGGATATACCGTACAGTCACATCCATGTAACATCACATTATCAGATAGCGTGGCAGAACATGTGCAAATGTCTATATTATAACTATTCAATGTTGTATAGATCCACTCATATTCCCATATTTTGGCACTGATAAGAAATTGTCTATTCAGAAAGAAAATGTGCTTGTGTCATGAGAAATGTAATCCTCTCAAGTTCAGTCTTGCTATGGTTGCTGGAGGGTTGCTATTGCTATCTCTTGCTATATTTAGGTCTCACTTCTAATAAGCTCTGTGAAACAAGACTGTAAAACACATTTTGATTGATTGATTGATGTGTTCCAGACCAGTTACCCCAGCTGCTGCAGTCCTTAGCACCACCCAGCTGTGAGCCCTGTCAGACGGTGAAGGGACCCCCAGGACAAACTGGTGCTCCAGGATTGAAGGGCTCCACTGGACCATCAGGCTACCCCGGCAGGACGGGCTCACAGGGTTACCCAGGGCCCCCTGGCATGCAGGGCTCCCAAGGGGACAAAGGTTGGATGATTATGAATGAGAAGTATACACACATCCAATCAAGAAGACAACAACTCTATTCAGGCAGAGAAAGTCATCTCTGCTCACTGCTCACATAGACAGCATAGTGATTATGAATGTTTACTTATCCACAGGTGACATCGGACCAAGAGGATTTAAAGGCACCAAAGGAGAAGGTAGTGCTGGTCCCCCGGGGCCCCCTGGACAGACAGGTGAGCTAACACCGACGGTACAGCCGTTGGACACTATGGATAACGTAGCCGTTAATGAGGTTTTCTTCAGTTGATCAGATCTGGGGCTCTGGAGCAGTCTAAAGGGACCAGTTAGTGGTTATTCATGTGACTAATTCACCTCATTAACACTCCACGACTCTGGAACTGTTACAGGATCTTTGCTTCTCAACAGGGATTAGCATAGAACGCTAACCAGACAGTGCCAATTGGTGTGAGACGCCATTACAAACATGATGCTTCATCCTATGGTCCTATTTTAGCTTGACCGGTACTTACACTACCAATCAAACATTTTAGAACACCTCCATTTGTCCAGTTTTTATTGGAGTTTAAGCAGTACAAGTCTAGTGAATGACCTGAAATGGAACAACGGTAAGCGGTAAACTTGGCAGAGGTTACAGAAAAAGTTTTGGTTACCAAAAACGGAAAAATTATGTAAATTTCTGAGTTATAAAAAAGGCCTTTTATAGGGAACAAGTAATGGGTTAACAACTTACAGCTTTTCTGCATCAATGGATGTAAATTAAGCCTTGAAAGTTGAAACAATTCCTACAGGTTGGGACAACTTTTGTTGATTACTTACAAACCCTCTGTGTGTATAAAAGCAGTGTTGAGAACTACTATTATGTTACTACACCCTTTTAAGCATTATTTGGACAATATTGCACTGCAGAAACTAGTACAGTATATTGCTATCATAATGGCAAGAAAAAGGCAATTAACAAAAGAAGACAGATAAACCATTATAACCCTTAAAAGTGTAGGTAGAGAAATTGCAAAGAAAGCCAAGGTGTTAGTGAGAATTTCTACACCATCAAAAAGCACTTGGAAACTGGAGGAAACTCTGACCAGAAGAGGTCCAGCAGACGCAAAGCCACAACAGAATCAGGAGACAAGTTACCGCTGCTGAGCCACCATTAGTGCTAGCCCTAACCATTTAGCACCTTTAGGGCTAGCGCTTTCCACCCCCCCCCCCCCAAATCAACAAACACGTTATCCGCGCATTGATAATTTGTCACCTTTTTGGGCCATCTGTCTTTTGCTGGCTTTTGCACCCCTGTCTTTTGCTGGATCCGAATTGAACCACCCCTGTGCACCCTGAACCAAAAGAGCTACCACCACGTTTTGCAGTGCCATGCAATACCCTCACGTCTACGCCTAGTTGGTCAGGGGTTCATCCTACATTGAGACATTAAACTGAGTAAATGTCTATAAAAACCGGAAAGATTTAGGCGTTCTAAAACTTTTGACTGGTATATATACTATATATCTAGTATACTAAGATATTTTGTAACAATCCAGTTACAACTTGATGAGAGTGTGATATTTCTTCGCTTTTAACAAAATCACGAAACATTCAAACCATATGCCACTGCGTGTTACCGTAAATTCGGTGTAATTTGGCATTGCTAACCGATGCTATCTGGCATTGCTAACCGATGCTATCTTTCCCACTGATGACTGCAGGAGTTCAGGGACCTCGGGGTTCAGATGGGATCGGACATAATGGTCCCCAAGGAATGTCTGGGAAGTCTGGGATGCCAGGAGTGCCCGGTAAACGAGGGTCGTCTGGACTACCGGGAGTGTGTGACATGTCCCTGTGCTACCAGGCCTACAACCCCAGGGATGACCGCTTCAGTAAAGGGCCCAACTTCTGATGCCCCCGTTAGACAGAAGATGCCGTTGGATAGGCCCACGTGGAGGAGCATCAGTATGGGGTCAAGATGTGACGTCATACTTAAGGCATATGGAAGGTGCACTTCCATAGGTGCTCAGCTGGAAATATATTTGTTTCAGTTTACTGACAAACAGGACAAGGGAGACTTGTATGAATGGTTCCATGTATACTTCTGTTTTGCAATGGTCCCTGAAGCCAAGGTTTTAGGGGAGGTCAGAGACAACTTTAGGTTTGGACGTTTAGGGGTGATTATCCCAAAAGGAATCATCAGGTCCTTGTATTTATTATCAGTTTTTTGGGGGGGATAAAGAGGAATGTTATACATATTGCACTGCCTTAGGTACTGTAATGCTACCTCCGTGCTCGACATATAATAGTGGAAAGTGTTTTATAATTCCAGGGTGGGCTACATAGTAGGGTAACAGTGAGTGTATGAACGAAATAGTACAACAATGTACCCTGTACATGGCCCTATCACACAATCATCTATGGAAACAAAGCTGTACTCTATTATTCATTCTCTTGTATCCATTCACCAGAAGTTTTGTGCTTAACAAACCCATATCAAAGATGGGCGTGTGATTGAAATCTAATGAAAACCTCAGGAACAACTGTCAAGTGTATTCAAACCTGTTATAGGTTCACCCAAGTGCCCCATAGCTCTTCCCCATATGTTCAAATCTTCAACGTTTTTCCTCCATGTTCAATTCTCCACATTATAGATGGTGATCTATACCATATACCAAACCTATTTCTAATCCTAGTAACAGGTGTTAAATGCTGGGAGATGGCTATGACTATGTTATATACATTTTGGTAGGTTTTACAATATATATTTTCATATGCTTCCATGTATTTTATGATATCAATGTTTCTACTTGTAAAACCAACTGTCAAAAATCACCAGGTATTCATGGTAAATTTGTTCTACTGGATAGGTGGTAAAAGTCCCTATACTATGTGTAGAATTACCTGGTTTCCCCTTAGAACAATCTTTACCTGGTTTCCCCTTAGAACAATCTTTACCTGGTTTCCCCTTAGAACAATCTTTACCTGGTTTCCCCTTAGAACAATCTTTTATCTTTTTGTCAGATTAATTCAATTTTTTTGCATTTGTTGCTGACTTTCATCTTGTGAAATATCATACTGTATTGCTAAGCCCATTGTTAATGTCAATGTTGAATAAACACTATTCCCGACTCGGTGGCTTTAATACTGTACAAATGCATGATATGTAAGTAACATCCCAGTTCCTCTCATGTCTAGGTTTATATTGGGTGCAAAGATGTTGTCGCTACTTTGCAACCACGGTTCATAAATGGTGGAGCACTCTGACTGAACTCTGATTCAATCAGGGACACTACCCTAAAATGCCGTCGTTTTCTGTCTCTCTTTCCCACACATAAAGTGCACACGCACGCACTTATGCACACTTATGCACGTACACACACACCCACAATCACCAGAAATACCACAAGTGTATTTCCTCCTTCCAGGATGACTTGTCAGAGTGAGACTGGAGGCTTACTCTAAGTCGAGCAACTCTACTCTTCACTTGCTACAAGCAAAAACTTCAGGCAAATATTCTGGGTAAGTCTGCATAAATACATATTTTCCTCTCATGTCTGTTTTTTTTTGTTCTCCATATTTCTTGAGAGCTTCAAAATGTTTTCACAGATCGATAGAAAACGACCAACAATGGAAACAAACAATTTGGCTGAGGTGGCGACGACGACAGAGTTGGCAGACTACTCTTATGATCAAACTGGACTGTGTGACAGAGATGCTGACAACAACTTCGGGGCGAAGCTCTCCACCTTCTACTACCTGATCTTCTCTCTGAGCCTGCTGGGCAACGGCCTGGTCGTCTACATCATCTACAAGTTTGAAAAACTCAACACTGTCACCAACATCTTCCTGCTCAACCTGCTGGTGTCCGACCTTGTTTTCATGTCCAGCCTGCCCTTTTGGGGGGTGTACCACCAGGGCTCCTGGGTCTTCGGGGAGGCCGTATGTAAGATTGTGGGCAGCGCCTACTTCCTTGGCTTCTACAGCTCCATCCTGTTCTTGACCCTGATGACCTTTGACCGCTACCTGGCTGTGGTGTACGCCCTGGCGGCCTCCAGGCTGCGGCAGACCCGCTACGCCGTGGCGTCGTCTGTGGCGGTGTGGTGCGTCAGCCTCCTGGCCTGTATGAAGCCCCTCCTGCTCTTCAACGTGATTCGCTCTGACGTCCAGGAACAACTGTGTGAGGAGCTAGGCCTGTCTGTGCCTGAATGGATTGATCCAGTGTTGTTGGAGCAGTGGGGGCGCTACCTCCAGTTAGGGCTGTTTTTCCTTCTGCCTCTTGTTGTTATTGTGTACTGTTATGTCAGGATAGCGCTGACGGTCATCTCCTCGCGGATGGTCACAAAGTTCAGGACGGTGAGACTCATATTTGTCATAGTGTTGCTGTTCTTTTCCTGCTGGACTCCTTACAATGTGGTGGAGATGCTTATACCTTATGCCGACACCTGTGAGAGAAAGCAGACCCTTGCCTATGCGGGTCACGTCACCCGGAATGTTGCTTACTTCTATTTCTGCATTAGCCCTGTCTTCTATACCTTTGTGGGTAGAAAGTTCCAGAACCATTTCCGCAAGCTGCTCGTTAGACACATGCCATTTTTAAATAACTATATCTCAGTCCATCGCACAAGTAAGTCATTGTCACACAAGAGCCCTCCTAGTGGGGGAATGACTCATAATGGAGGGGGCACAGATGACATGTTATAAAGTGTTTATAAAGGGATCATAAAGCACGAAACGTGGTTATTAATTTATAGTGGGGCCAGCCTGACTGGAGCCAGAAATCCCAGGGAGGCAGATTTAGGCGTGACATGACAATGTACAGTAGGGTCCTTGATAAGAAATGTAATGTGTCTAGCCTGTCACTAGTGTGAACAAACAGTATACAGATTTCAATTTCCATCTTAAAACGTGTGGTTAATCTTAGAAGCCCTTTTCATTTCAGTATTAGGATGTGGACTGCAAGATTCTGCTATGTAATTGACCTCTCTGCTTCATATTGTACATGTTTAGTGTACATTGTAGAAATGTGTGTAAGAAATTAAATATTTGTTCACTTGCTACTGCATAATGTCTGTTCTTGCTACTGTACTGTTCTTGCTACTGTACTGTTCTTGCTACTGTACTGTTCCTTGCTACTGTGTTTCAATGTTTCATTACTTCATGTTGGCCTAGCTAAATAAGCCTCAGATGTATCATGGTTATTTTCATCCTGCTGTCATTCTATTCTTACAAGGTTGCTGCACCCCGCCTCTGGAACTCTCTCCCTCAACCACTCAGAGACTCACCCTCACTCCTCACTTTTAAATCCCACCTCAAAACCTACCTGTTCTCCCATGCCTACAGCCTCCCCTACCCCTAGCCATCTCCCCCATCCCGGCCACCCCCCCCCCCCCCTGGACACGCATACAACCTCCCCTACCCCTAACCACCTCCCCCCCCCCCCCCCTACCACCCCCCCCCCCTCCCTGTTCGCTGATTCTGTGTTCCATGTGTCCATGTTGCTTGCTGTTTTTGTGTTTTTGTTTTTGTTTTTTGTGTTTTCCGTATCTCCTGTATTGTCAGCATCTTTGAGCCTCGGAAAAGCGCTATATAAATGTAATGAATTATTATTATTATTATTATTATTATTATTATTATTATTATTATTATTATGCATCTTTTCAGCTTCAGTGCATTAAGCTGGTGTTAGAGTGGAGAAGGCCACACTAGACAGTTAATCTCTGACTTAACAATTCTGTGATCCAAAACTGAAAATTGTTTTAAGAATCAATGCTTCCAAAACACTGGTGAAGATATGTAAGAATCTGAACAGTAAGAGCAGGATGGTCCATCTTATCAGAGGGCAACTACCATCTTGCTTACACCTATCAGATCCTCTCAGATCTCAGAGCCAGGAGGTGTTCATAGTGGAGGGGATGTTGTCCCTTGGCATGGCCACACGTGGGACTAAGAGGAAGAGGAATGTACAAATTATAAATGATAGTCAACAGTAAAAATACACATGCATATGCTAATATATCAAGAAATGATATTTCAGGAAATAGCACGTTATTTTGCCGTCTCTCATATTCATGGGAATTCTGAACAATACTGTTTCTGAGAAGAGAAAAGGAAATCCTGCACCCTGTTGGTGGATGCTTTCCTATTAAAAGCAAACCCCAATCTAAAGCCTCCAGACCCCAAAACAGCTTAGCTGAGACACATCTTCTCACATACAATCTCACATACATCTCACATACAATAGTGTGATTTCTGGAAATCTGTGGGAGATAAGAGGAATTTGTTTTTCATTTACATTTACATTTTTGGCATTGAGCATTGAGCAGAAAAATCCAAAGTGACTTGCAACAAACACATTTTACTATGTAAGTGAATCATCTATCCATCAGTCATATCCATCAGTCATAGCAGGAAAAAGTATTCTATGCTAGCGGCCAGGGACCATTGGCAGTCATAATGCTAGAAGAAGCTAGAATGAAGATTTTTTTTTTTTACAGCAGAGAAACTGTACAGGGGATGTAGAGGTCTCAGGGGGGACAGTTAAGGTGTAGCCTGAAGAGATGGCTCTTCAGTCTACGGTAGGAGATAGGGAGTGACTCTGCAGTCCTGACAGCAGTGGGAAGCTGGTTCCACCAGCGGAGTGCTGTGGCTGTGGGAAGAAACAAAGCCAAGGGGAAGTGGGGTTGAGTCACAGTCAGAAACAGACCAGATGGAAGGGGCCTCTGGTACAGTCAGAGACAGCTGGGAACTAAAGTAGATAACTGACTAACATGTGTCATGAGAATGGTGACACTCTTTCACATGTTTCCCGTTTTGTTATTGTAGCGATGCTAGACAAAATGCAGCATAGTTCAGGCAATCCATAACCATGTTATGGTAGGGAGTGTATTCTGTATGGACATTATGTAGGGTGAGGATGTTGAAATCTCTGTTTCTACCGGGGTTGCTCCATTTGGATTTTTAAAAACCTGAGCAGTACATCATTATTTAATTGATCTTTTGATCCAACATTGTAAAATGAATATGAATGTGCCAGTGATTGGCATTGGTAGGCGTTTCATTTGGATCTTTGTTTATGTTGTCAACACTTCTAGTTCTTCATGGGAAGGGAAACTCGATGTGGATGTATGTATAACATATTATGTATAACATGGTCTTACACACTTTAGGCTTATTGTAAAACTGTATTGATCTTCAGTGGTGGGAAGAGGACATCTGGTGGTGGGTTAACATGGACTAGAATGAGGACATCTGGTGGTGGGTTAACATGGACTAGAATGAGGACCAATGGAACTGAAAACATAATGAAGGGCATTGGCAAAAAATAAAGATCTAAAATGAAGGTGAGAGAAATACCGTACTGTGTCATAGCCCCGCCCTGTATCATAATTCGTCATATTTTAAGACATAATTCTCTGTGATGATACAAAATAAAGAATGCTATGGGAGGTTGGAGGTTGGGGGTGGTGGAGGGCTGAGGGCATAACACCAATGCTTGCAATACAAACTTTGTTGGCACTTTTAGTGTTTTTTCTTGCCAAGTCTTGTTGCTAATATTCACTAATACCTTCTTCTGATAATTTACACTTACCCTGACCACTCTGAAGCTATTCCTAACCCTAACCCTAACCACTCATAGTTAATGCCCAACCCTAGCCCTAACCTGAACCACTCAAAGTTAACCGTCACATTAGTCGTTGCTAACACATGACACATCAATAGTCTTCTATTTGGACAAAAAAGGAGATTCCCTAGATGTCTTCTATTATCTAGATGTCTTCTATTGTGACGAAATAGGACACTGCCTGTTGTGAATCCCTCTTCGGCTCCGCCCCCTCCTGCCTCGTTGGCGCTCGTTGAGCCTCATCAGGCTCAAGTGGAGACAGCTGGACCTTCCACAGCAGGCTATCAACTCAGGAAGAGGCAGCCCTATAAAGAGCCCCAGAAACCTTCCTCCGACGCTTGATTATTTTGACCCATGTGGGTAGTTGTTTGGCTCTCCCGTTTGTCGATTCTAGTTCTAGTAGTTTTCACGTCCGAGTTTTGTTTGTTTGTTATTTTGTTAACTCTTGTTGTTTTCTTTGTTTACCCTCGCTCCCCAAAGGAACCTGCCTTCCCTGCCTAGACCCCTGCCTGCCTATCGACTACGTCTCCTGCCTATGCCCCAGCCTGCCTGCCGACTACTTCTCCTGCCTATGCCCCTGCCTGCCTGCCGCCTACTTCTCCTGCCTAACCCCCAGCCTGCCTGCCGACTAATCCCCCTGCCAAACCCCCCCCTGCCTGCCTGCTGACTATTCCCCCTCTCTGCTCTGGACTGGTTAGTACACGTACATATTTCAACACTTCACTCATCTACATATCTACACCACTAGCTCTTGCACGCTAGACACTCACACTCAGACACATAGAGTACAGTCCCACTCACACCTCATTTACATTTTCTAGTTTTCTGGCATCCACACATTCCCCCCACTTAGGTCCCGTTAGAGTAGGTTTATTATTTTGTCCATTTTAATAAATCCTTTTATTGTTTATTTGCCTCTTGTGTCCGTCTGTTCTGGGGTTCTGCCACACTTGACTCTTTTCTTAGTTACATCATAACACTGCCTAGGTGTAGTATAGGGACGTTTTGCAAAGATAACGTGTTGCCTAACTATCCACACAAGTGCAACTTATGCAACAGTTTTTAAAGATTACAATTTAGGGAAGCAGAGGTGTAAGCAACAACAGATACACAACCAGTCCCCATCCATTTGGTTTGATTAAGCTTCCACCAGTAGAAACCCTTGAGCAGTAGATTGCATTCCTCTCCCGAGAAGTATAACACATTGTCTTACAAGGTCATAAAACTTTTCTCACCAAAGACATATAATAGGAGATCTCGTTTCACCTCCATGTGGGATTTCATCCTTACTTTTTAATAGAACTGTCAAGCTGCTCTCTCCTGTGCTACACTTGTGGGGAATGTGACTTAATTAGGGGATTAGAGCTACCTATGTCATGCCTTGACTTATGGGATGTCCTGGGGGTCTGTGATACCACTTTTCTAGACAGTGTGTGTATCCAGGTTGGGTGGTGATTTTGATGTCACCCCTAAGCTGTTTTGAGGTCTGAGCCTTTAGATAGGGGTTGACTTTTTAAGCAAAACTGAGGAATACGCCAAAGCATCCACCTACAATTTTCAAACGGCCTTCCTGATATATTAGTATGCATGTGGACTATATATTTACTGTTGTCTATCATTTTACTTTCCTTTTAGACACCACATTTGCATCAGCAAATCTTTAATGGGAAATTCTAATACCCCTGAGAACATACTCATGTAACTACATGTTTACATTTCCTTTTATTTGTATTTTATGTAATTACAAAAATCTAGGGTTAAGCATGTAACCTCGGTTCTCTGAAGGAGATGAGGGAGGCCTCTCAGTATGCGACACATTCTGTGTACCTGTTCACTGAAACCCTATTCACTCTGTGTACCTGTTCACTGAAACCCTATTCAACCCACACCTGGACAGGCTGAGGATGAGGGACCCTTACTATGGGACCCCTTAAACAATGCCCAGTTTGCCTGGTTTGAACACAAACAAGGATATACCCCATCTATATAACACCTTCTCCATCTATATAACACATCTATATAACACATCTATATAACACAGTCTCCATCTATATAACACAGTCTCCATCTATATAACACAGTTTCCAAGCCAGCACTCAGGACAGTGTGCGCCACAGAGGGTTTGGTCACGTCCAGGCTGTAAAACCTTTCAAATGTATGTGGAGAAGCCAAGCTGGCTGCAACACATATCCTTGGAACAGAGCCACACTTGAACGAGGCCCACAACGCCCCAAAGGGGGCTGCCATCCCCAGTAACTGTAAGCCTCAACAATGGCCCCCACAATCCAATGGCAGAGGTGCTGTGTAGACACAGCTCTTCCCTTGGCTCCAGGGAGGAATAAGGCAGGGAATGGAAGGGGAGCAGCTTTGGTGCGGTACGCCATGGAGATGACCTAGGGGACGAACGCTGGGTTAGAGCGTAACATACTTAGTGTCGCCAGGGGCAAACTGGGAATATGAGAGACTGATTCCGAATGCAAGTCACTCACACGTTAGCCTTCTGTAGTCCATAAGACGTCCTAAAGACGTCATCTGGATGTACTAGAAAGACGTCATCTGGACGTCCTAGAAAGACGTCATCTGGACGTCATCTGGACATCCTAGAAAGACGTCATCTGGACGTCCTAGAAAGATGTCATCTGAACCCACATTCTGGCTTGCCTGAGGACGTCTTTTGGACTCTTTGTTTACTGGGAAGCAACAATGCTTCCCATCTGAGATTCTTCCTGGGAACAATTTGGATCGCACCTTTTGCCAGCGAGAGAACAGATTTTCTTTCTCACTGAGGACTTCAACTCCCTGTGAGCAACTGATCAACTGGACCTGATCAACTGATCAACTGGACCTGATCAACTGGACCACCCCTGCGAAGGCTGGACTAGAAGTCATCCAAGGCGACCCCGAACTGGCTAGTCGGGGTGGAAATGTCCATTGAGGACGTCCCTGCACTCTTTGTCAGATGTTTTGGGTTTCTCAAGCCAGAGGGTCTATTGTCCCATCATAGAGAGACCCATCAACCTTCCAACAGATGGAGTGAGTCACGTGGCTCGCAAGAAGGCAGAGCTTCTGTAATTTTCTTTCAACACCTACTCCATTTTGTCTTGGGTGACTGACTGCCTGTTAGACTGCCTGTTAGAGAAGCGGCCTCCCACTCAATTCCTTGTGAGACAGTGTGTGTGCATGTTTTTTTGTTTTTTTTTAACACATGTGACAGCAGCTGGTGAAACCGGGAACAAGTTGCCAACCAACAGACTGTTCAGACTTTTATTCTGAAACATTTCACAATCAATGTCAGCGTAGTTGAAAATCAATGACATACTCGCTAGTCAAGCCAAAACATTGCAATGCAGGGAATGGATTCGGTGAGTAATCCCCACTACTTCCTAACTAGTGTAGAGTAGTGGGGATTACTCACCGAATCCATTGACTTATTCACGGTTTCGCCAGCTGCTGTCACATTTTAATCAAATTAGCCATGGTCCTCAATCTAGACCTTGGTTAGTTGAATCAGGTGTTTTCGTAGAACAAAAACAATCATACACATCGCCACCTCCGGGAATTGAGTTTGGGACCACTGATCTGTATTTTCCCTCCCTGGCATACGAGGGCTACAGGCAGCCAGTGCTGGGTACCTGTGGGTGTAGGAGATGTGTCATCTCCTCAGGCACAGTAATTATTTGCCTCTTTTATTGTTCAATGTGCTGCTGAGGGGGGCCTAAGGGAGTGAAACTTTCTTTTCAAAAGTTTTTTTTTAAATGCCTCACCAGCTGGTCTGACTACTTTGTCTAAAATCATCTCAGGCGGTAGAGGGGCGAAAAATGAGTGTTTGATGTGTGTTTCTTGTTTGTGTGTCACACACACACACACACACACAGAGCAGAGGACCATGCAGAGGGAGCTCAGTTGCTTGGCACCACTTACTGTAAACTCTGCTCAGCGGTTTAGGTCCAGAGGGAGAGCAGACATGCTCAGCAGACGTGCTCAACCACTCTCATTTGCACGCAGATTATGTCATAACAGGGTGGCCCGCGCAAATGTAAAACACTTTTTGCAAAAACCTCATGAACTTTAGTGATATCTGTCCCAACATGTTTCAGGAGATGCCTTTACATTTCAGATGACGAAAAAAGCCTCTCTTCATCAATAAGCTTAGCTTCAACAATCAATGGTCCATCATCCGCTTTCATACAAGACACAGTTATTAAGCAATAAGACAATAAGGCACAAGAGGACGTGCTTTATCGTGAATTAAGTCACAGCAACCCATCAGATGACTTTATTCATGATAAAGCACAGACGCAAGAGCTGTATTCTTTTTTTGGTTTGTGGTTGTTTTTGCTCTGTGCTCAGAAATATAGTTCTCAAAACGATCACTGTTTTATCTGGGAATAAAGCTCTGCTTGGAATGCCTCTCGGCCAATCACAATGCTTGTTCTGGTCAAAACGTCGTATAATGGAATTTGTAGTTTTGGATGTTGCAGCCACGCTGAACATTTATAAACGACAATATGCTTAACAATATGTTTTCTAATAATGGCAAATATGTGCATTTCAAACTAAATGTACTAAAAGGCTGGTGTGTGACCTTGAAACCAGATTTTAGAAGGACGAAAACAGCAACATCCACTGAACATCCTTTATTATGCACTCTCATACCTTTATCACTTCATCACATCATGGCCATGGCATTCTATTGAAGCTCAAATCTACATACTGGAACTTGTATAAGTTTCTACTCAGTCCCAGAGTAGATCCTTCATGTGGAGTCATTAGCACCCGTGTCCATATAATCTTGTTATTAAGTAATTGCTTTGTAAAACAGTGTTACTAGATGACTGTGTGCACTGTAGCCTACTGTACTGCATACTATACAGTATGACCTACTATACTAGCTACTCTAAGACAGATTACACCAGGTATTGTAATGAGAGAGACTAATGATCCATCAATTCACAGCCATAATAGTGTTATGTGTTTTGATATAAGAGAATAGTGTTATAATAATATAAATATAATAATAATAATAATAATAATAATAATACATTAGACTTATATAGTGCTTTTCTAGACACTCAAAGACGCTTTTCAAACTGAAAAGATCGAGTAGTAATAATAAAAAGAAACAAAAGGTAAATAGAAGAAAGTATAGGGGCCTAATTAGAAGAAGTATAGGGGCCTAATTAAGGTAGTGCTGGGGACACATGGGAAGGGGAGGGGGAGAGGGTTAACTGGTGAAGGCGAACTTGAAGAGGTGGGTTTTGAGGGCCTGTTTAAATGTTGGGAGGGTGTTGGCCTGTCTGGTGTGGTTGGGGAGGGCGTTATGTGTTATGTGCTTTGAGATAACAGAAACAGCGGAGAGAAACGCGCTACAGAGAGTCGTGAGCATAGGTGAAAGTGGGCCGGAACGGTCCGGTGCGGCGTTCCGGCAAGACTTTCTGTGCCGGAACGCCGTTGGGGGAAGAGATGCAGCTGCCTGTCAATCAAAATCCGATTGCTGCAGAGTGCAGAAGCAATCACGATTCACGATCCATAATTTCCAACAAGGAAACACATGGCTGACGTTATGTTTCGTTGCGTCTATTTTAATACCTTTGAAAAGGACATGTTAACCCGCTTTACAGTAGACCCGACGCGATGCGACGTGGTTGGGTGGGCAGCACTGGGCACTGAGACAGTCCGACCGGGATTACAGTCGCGCCGTATGGAAGCATATAGTGGACTTTATTCAAATGTTAATGCAATTTGAGATTGCATTTGTATGTTCCACTTTTGCATGCATTCTTTCAGACAATATTCAAATTCAAATGCAATTCTAATGATTTGCATTTTCATTTTCATGTACCTGATGTGCACATTCGCTGTCAATATTAAAATGATAATGCAAAGCCATTTGACATTTAATTTTCAAAGTCATGCGCTGCTTTGTAACTGACAAAACTGACAAGTTCATTCTAATGTAAAAATTACTATGCAATCCCAAAATAGCATATTCATTTGCCACTTTTGCCTGCGTTATTTGAGTCAATATTCAAATTGTAATGCAATAATGTGATACGCAATTGCATTTACATGTTCTAGTAAACACATCCGCTTTGTAGCTGACAAAATTCAAATTTTCATTCTAATGTGAAAATGACTATGCAATCCCAAAATAGCATATTCATTTGCCATTTTTGCCTGCGTTATTTGAGTCAATATTCAAATTGTAATGCAATAATGTGATTAGCAATTGCATTTATATGTTCTAGGAAACACATCCGCTCATTAGAATTGCATTTGAATTTGAATATTGTCTGAAAGAATGCATGCAAAAGTGGAACATGCAAATGCAATCTCAAATTGCATTAACATTTGAACTTAGTCCACTATATGCTTCCATAAGCAAGCCGTGTTGCCAGATTGGGCTACTTTTGGTCACACTGGACGGGTGGATTCGGCAGCTTGTAGACTGGTTGGGCTGGAAATTTTCAATTCCATCTGGCAACCCTGGTAGCAAAATATGTGCATACGTATCTGGTAGCCTACTGGTACTTTCAAATCGCATCGTATTATTATTATTATTATTATTAATAATAATAATTACAATTTACAATACAAATACAACAATTGGAGGTCCCTCAAAGAAAATTTGGGTGCACTGCGCGTGCACAACATCAACCTCCAAGGCTTGATTTTGACCCAGGAAAAACCCTGGTATGTACTGTATAACATGATAGCCATCTATGCACTGTATATAAGATGATGACCAAGGGTCTTTCTGCTGCTGACCAAGGGGTTGAGTTCACTTGATGAGGCCCAATTTTGTTTTAGACTCTGTAGGCTACTGTATTTGTTTATTAAGACTTAAGATATATTATCTGAATTTCTCTTGTTTTATCAAATGTTCCAATTATTTTCATTTCTTGTGCTGGTTTAAAATTGCAGGAAACTAGCACAAATAATTGTGTGGGAGAGAGGGGCCGCCGCTACCAAAACGTGCACAGTTTTGGGTCGCTCCACCACCAAAAACTCTCACTCCAAACTTTTGGTGAAACATGGCAGCCCTAAAGTGTTTCTAATTTCGACACCAACACCACGATGTGTGTGTTCAGGGATGCATGAAGCTGGGGGCAGGAGGAGAACAATATGAAACGATGAAGGTTGGGGTAGTAGCCTATAGTTCCTGTAAGAAACTCAAACCACTTTCACCCCTGGTCGTGAGAACAGCACAGAAGATCACCGGCGCCCCCCTCCCCTCTCTGGAGGAGCTGTACAACACACGCTGTCTCAGGAGGGCCTCCAAGATCTCCAGGGACCCGACCCACCCTGGGCACGTACACTTTGTCAAGCTGCCCTCGAACAGGAGGTACAGGACCCCGGCCGCTAAGACAAACAGACTGAAGGACTGCTTCTACCACAGGGCCGTCAAGGCCCTGAACACAGAAAAGGCCTAAGTTCTGGGCCCAGGACAGTCCGGACGGATTGTATGGCAGCTAGTGCTGAGGCACAAACATGTACATTTTCAAGCCTGCAAAGTGTGACACTTTAAAATAATGTGAAAAAATACTTTTGTGCAATATGACAACCCTAGTTGACTATCTGTGCAGTATAGTTCAGTGGATTGTGTACATAGCCTTTATTGATGTAAACCAGCTCCTTACATTCTTGTGATTTTATGCTTTTATGCTTTTTCTAAAATGTGTTTTTTTCCCCTTTCCTAACACCAGGGGAGCCACCCCTCCTAAATTTCGTTGTTTGGTACCTGTACTGTAGCAATGACAAAAAATAAAGTCCATTCCATTCCATTCCAAACGTTGGCTAACTTCCTGTTTCTCTCTGAGCTGGATGTTGATGCACACATACTGTACTGAAGAAATAATTCACCTAATATCAGTCATAAAAGGTCACGCAAACTATGCGTTTTAGCTGTAGAAGCGAAATAAACTTTGTTGCTAGGCATTCTCACAACAACCATACTGCATATCAATTGACATTAGTCACATACATTCAAACACCTACCTGTACTGTATAAGTCACATACATTCAAACACCTACCTGTACTGTATAAGTCACATACATTCAAACACCTACCTGTACTGTATAAGTCACATACATTCAAACACCTACCTGTAACTGTATAAGTCACATACATTCAAACACCTACCTGTACTGTATAAGTCACATACATTCAAACACCTACCTGTACTGTATAAGTCACATACATTCAGACACCTACCTGTACTGTATAAGTCACATACATTCCAACACCTACCTGTACTGTATAAGTCACATACATTCAAACACCTACCTGTAACTGTATAAGTCACATACATTCAAACACCTACCTGTACTGTATAAGTCACATACATTCAAACACCTACCTGTACTGTATAAGTCACATACATTCAAACACCTACCTGTACTGTATAAGTCACATACATTCAAACACCTACCTGTACTGTATAAGTCACATACATTCAAACACCTACCTGTATTGTATACGTAAGCAAACATACAGCATCTGAGAAGGTTTGTTACTGAGAGAACCAAAACTACAGGTGTAATTAACCTCGCAAACATTCCCTGAAAAAACATGTTTTTGGAATCTGGAATTAGTCACACCAGCCGCTGCAGGCGGTCATCCAGACATGAATAAGTGAACTCTGTCCAGTGCTCTGCTTCTCTGCTTCCATGCACGTATGTCTAAACATGCTGAGAGAAATCTATTTAAATCAATTCTAACTGCCACAGTGAAAAGAAACAGTGATTGTGAGCCCCCCGTTTCCTCCGAGGATGTTGATGGCATATTGATTTAACAGTATGTCTGGGAAAATATACCCCAATACTGTCAGGCAGTATATTTTGTATTGTTCACCATTAAGATTTCATAGGTTTGGACGTATTTTGTCTCATTGTGCACATTTGTTAATTAAACTCTTACAATGTCACTTATTTAATGATGAGTGACTGTTTGGCTATAGGATTCATAGAGGGCTAGAGGTTGACCCAACAGCACTTTTTAAAATGAGCTCTTTGATTTAATATGTGGTTTTCCCTGATCATCCATCACTTCAGCATATGGTTATGACCATCAACAAGAGGCATTGGTAACCCAGCATTATAATCAATTTGTCTTATTGTCTTATCTACAGCATCTGTCTAGAATTGCTTAAACACGACACAGTCTGCACTCCTTGACTCATTGTGTCCTGTAAACTGCTTTCGTGTTTAATCATTAGTAAGCAATCGGTTAGCATTGGTTAGCATTTACTTATTTGGCACAATGTTAATGCTTTCAAGCTCTTTCTGCTTATCATTAAATGAAAAATGTAAACAGATTCTACATTTTAAACTGCCCAACACATCAACTGACGTCCTGTCAGAGCCGTCAACACACAGTTGAGCAGTTCCATTTCTTCTGTAAACTACTTTGGCAGATAGATACCTCCCTATAGAACAGATGAGCATCATGTCTGTGTACAGAAATAGAAACCAATTCAGCAGAAAAACAGGTCCATAACTGAGAGACAGTTCCCTGTGATGGAATTACATAAATCAGGAGAGGGTGTTTAAAGTGCTAACTTCCCAAGGTCAGTTAAGAGCAGTCTTCTCTGTGCCGTCGAGCTGTGGGGAGCAAATCTCTCCCCTCCCTCAGCTTTGCCAGACAGCACCTTTGTGATGGATAGATCAGTCAAGCTGCTGCCGCTCTGGTGCTCTGCACTACTGCAGGTCTTCTGGTGCTCCTACGGCACCACAGCACCCCTCAGCACCCCTCAGGACCTGCATCCACTCCAACTACTGGAATGAGGGGGGAGGGGGGAGGGAGAGTACCATACTGAGGAGGTGTAGAAGAGTCTGGGACAGGGGAGCCCAAGCTTTATGATGCATTTCCAATTACACGTATAATGTTGCCCCCTTTTACTTTTACGATCGAATACATCTCCTCGGTTTTCACGCCCTGATTAGTATTATGATATGAGGAAACAAACATATTTCCAAGTCCACAGGGTGCTGGTCACACTACAGTGCTGTAATCCTTCCATGCATCAGTAAATAAGTTCAGGATTTGAACTTATTTACCACATGTCCCGCAGATTACAAGCCACCCTACCTCTCTAGCAAGAAGTGGTGGTGTGTATTCAACTTTGGTTGTTATCACATAAGAACACACATAATCAAATTCTCATCCTGTAAAGCCCTGTGAATATCTGTCTTTGACACTGTAACAGACGTTTCATGGGACATGCATTCTTGAAAGGGTGGTGTTTTTTTATAACTTATGCTTTCATTTTGGGCAACCTGGTTGCTGAACACTGTAACACTCATGGAAGTAACATGGAAGAAGCATAACCCACTTCCAAAAATGTTTTATTAACAGTGGGCATAATATAACAAAACTAAATAAATAAATACAAAGAAACAGAATTGAGGGTCTTTAACATTAACTGCTGTCGGACATTAGAGAAGACACTAAATTCAGTATCAACAGTGACCTCTAACGGCCAGTCAGACTACTTTGAAACTAGTTTTGTAAAATTGTTAGCAACTCTACTAACAGTAAATTAGCGGACAGGTTGTCTCTCTAGCTTGCAGAATACAACACTGTTACAACACTGTGTCTCTCTGCATTCTACCACAACATTCTAAATGGCCAGTTCCATCTACACCAACTGCTAGTGCTGGAGGGAGGGAGTTTATTTGGTTCAGTTGTACTATTCAGAGCACCAATCAAACATGTAGCAGGTAGTGGTGACAGAAGCATATGTGACACGGTCTGGTGAAAAGGTCCGCATGTCAGCAATTCTCAAGTCAGGCAAATGACCAAAAAGCTTCTTAAAAAATAAATAAATAATAATAATAAATGTTTTGGGCATATTACGAAATACTAGGCATACTACGAAATACTAGGGCTGTCAACGTTAACGCGTTAACGCATGTGATTAATATGGAAACAATAACGCGATAAAGACAAATGAACGCATGATTAATCAAGTGACCAGGGTTGCCAGATGGGATTGACAGCCTAACCAGTCTATAACCACTAAATCCAGTAGCCCATTCGGCTGTAACCCGCCCCATCTGGCAACCCGCCCCATCTGGCAACCCTGCACTGACCCAGGTAGACAGTCACAGATGCAGCCTGGCTAGCAGCAGGGGAGGGTGGCTGAGGAGGGGGTGTCCGTCAATGGTGTTCTGAACAACTCATTTCTGTTTAAAAAAACAAAAAACAGATGGTAATTTAGATCAAACCAATGTTGTCTGTAAATACTGCAGTGACTTTTATTTATTTTTGTATTATTCTTTTTTTTAGATTCATAGATTTCAATGTATGACACATCAGATTTCAATGTATGACACACCATTTGAAATCTTACAATCTGCACTTTCATAATCTGGACCCTGTCACATATACAGACCCAGACCCTGTCACATATACAGTATTGTAAATCACATCCATCCAAAACCGAGATGGAATGGATTGAATGGATGTTTCCTTAAAAAATACTACCAAAACAACAGAAAACTTCAGTGTTCATTTGGTTTAAATGCTCATTTTATCTGGTGAACTCAAAATCAAATAAGAAATAGTGGACCTTTAACAACTTACTGCAATATGCAGGAGTGAAACCAACCTGTGTGCAGGTTGGTGGATGCAGCTCTAAACAGTCACTCAAAACCATATTTCCTACTCAGTAGGCAAAGAGTCTACAGTAAAGATTTTATGTTTATCTGAACTGAATTACATTTAGCTCCTTGCAATTGGGTTTTATGAGCGCTCGCCTTTCACCGCCCTGATCAGTCCAATGGAAATGAAGGGTAATTGAATGAATAAATCAAGTGAGAGCACATTTAAGCAGTTTGCGCTCAGCTTTCATGACACACACACTCACACACACACACACACACACACACACACGCACGCACGCACACACACACACATGCATGCCCACAATGTATAAGTGTCCAGGAGCGGGGCAAGCATCCATTGTGATTTATTCATTTGTTTGCAATAACTGAGAACATTTTTAGCGGCCGACCTATAAATCAAATAAATCCTATAAATAAACCTATAAAGTTATTCCACCAAACTCACAGAGAGAACGGCACTGCAGGAAATTGAGACTGTGATGCACGATCTTGACTTTTTCATCGGCGACCTGCGCTGAAGTGAATGGGTGGGAGTCTCTCTGCTTTGTGAGAACCGCCAGAACCAAGTAAGCCGGGTTCAGCCTCACACTCGCAAGAAAGTCAAATTGAGCCCAGTAAATCCCTGTCTCCTCGGCAACATACAATGAAAAATATAAATGTCACTTTGCGACAAGTTCCACTTACCTAAAGGTTAGCGCTGAATTTCAATGCATTTCAATGCCAACTGGAATAGAGACTTCAGCACAAAATGGAAAAAAGAAACGCAAAAGGACACCTAGAATAAAATCAACCCTTTTCTGGGGTGCCACTTTCTTTTAATACTAGTAATAAACCAAGGTCAACATTATCAAAGAAAGTCAGAGTAGGATTGACCTATTAGCCAATCGTTCATATTTTTGTTTTGGCTTGTCTTAGTGATGGCTGCCCCTCCAGTGAAAAGCCACGTCGCAACTCTCTTTGACACCATGATGAAGTGCACAGCTTTGAATTTCAGTTAAGATTGATCTCCTTCAGATGTAGTTTCTTTCCCTAGGTAATGTATCGTATCTGTGACACGTTCTCTCTCTCTCTCTAGCTCTCTCTTGCTTTCCCTCCCTTCTCTTTCTGGTTGGGTAATTAGGCCACTCTGACCCCCCCTGGTGCCTCTCGGATGCTTATCTATCAAGGCAGCTCAGTGGCCCTTTTGTTTACTCATCCATTTCAGTATGTGAGTGTAGGATATACCGTACATTCTATTTAAAGCCTTGTATTTGAGTGTTCCTGACACTCAGGTGAATGACTCAGAAATAATAATAATAATAATAATAATACATTGCAAGAAAGAGAGCTTGTAAATAGTCGAAAATCACCAGAGATTAGAACGATTAGAACGGCGCCACTGAAAGCGGTAGTGAGTAGCAACGGTAACGTTGAAATTACAGTCTTAAAACAATAAGTACATCGAAAACAAGTACACAGAGTTAAAACTATAATACATATGGACATGTATGTTGACACATACCTGCCTAGGGAGTTTAACGCGGTGCTAATTACATGTGTGTATATTGCACCTAGCTCAGACAGCAAAGTAGCATTGGCGCGACTATACGACGTCATTAGTAGCCAACAAAGTACTGATCCACAGGCTATCCACATCATAGCGGGGGACTTTAATCATGTCGACCTGAAGGCAGTACTACCCAAGTTCTACCAGCATATAAAATGTGCAACGAGAGGAGAAAAAACACTGGATAAGGTATACACCAACATCAAACGTGCTTACAAGGCTAGTCCGCTAGCTCATCTAGGCATGTCTGACCATGTGTCAATCCTCCTGATTCCTGC
The DNA here is from genome assembly GCF_963989245.1 of Nansenia antarctica. NCBI lineage: Eukaryota > Metazoa > Chordata > Actinopteri > Argentiniformes > Microstomatidae > Nansenia > Nansenia antarctica. The sequence goes on along the minus strand of NC_137683.1, from coordinate 3,947,589 downwards.
ATACACCACAATGGGGAAAAGTGCTCCCACCACCACTAAGACTGTCAGAACCTGGCCAGAAGGGTCCGCTCCACTGCAGATCTGCCTAAATGACACCCTATGGCAGGAATATGAGCATGAGGACCTGGAACAGTACACGTCGTCGGTTCTGAACCACATAGTGAACTGCACCAACTCAGTCACCGTGGACAAACGGGTCCGGGTCTACCCCAACACGAAGCCATGGATGACTGGGAAGGTCCAAAAACTGTTAAATGAGAGGGACAACGCCTTCTTCGCAGGGAAGCGCACACCGCTGTACAGCTCCACCAGGGCCAACCTAAAGCGCGGCATCAAAGCGGCCAAGGCAGAGCACAGAGAGAAGATTGAGGAATGCCTCCTGAGCAACGACTCCAGGCGGATGTGGCAGGGGGTTCAGCAGATGACAAACTTCAGAGCCAACAGGCTCACAGCCGCAGAGGACGACCCCCTGCTGGCGGGAAAGCTGAACACCTTCTACGCCCGGTTCGACGAGGGGCGAACGGAGGTAACCACAACACAGACACCACTCTCTCCAGCTCTCAGCAGCCTCACCCTCACAGAGCACGAGGTGAGACGCGTACTGAAGGCGGTGGACCCCAGGAAAGCCTCGGGGCCGGATGGCGTCCTGGGACGGGTGCTGAGAGACTGCGCCGACCAGCTGGCCGGGGTTTTCACCAACATCTTTAACCAGTCCCTGTCCCAGGCCACCGTCCCACCCTGCCTGAAAACCTCAACTATCATCCCAGTCCCGAAGAAAAGCACGGTGAGCTGCCTAAACGACTACCGCCCGGTGGCACTCACACCAATCATCATGAAGTGCTTCGAGAAACTAGTCCGGGCCCACATACTCACACGCCTCCCGCCCAACCTGGATCCATACCAGTTCGCCTACAGAGCCCACAGGTCCACAGAGGACGCCATAGCGACGACTCTCCACGCCACTCTATCCCACCTGGAGAGGGGAAACAGCTACGCGAGACTGCTCTTCGTGGACTTCAGCTCCGCCTTTAACACCATCCTTCCAGACAGGCTAGTGACCAAACTACTAGACCTGGGTCTATCACACTCTATATGTGCGTGGATCAAGGACTTCCTGACCAACCGCCCCCAGAGGGTGCGGGTGGGCCCCCACACCTCCACAGCCCTCAGCCTCAGCACTGGGTCACCCCAGGGCTGCGTGCTAAGCCCCATCCTCTACAACCTCTACACCCACGACTTCACCCCCATCCACCCCAGCAACTACATCGTAAAGTTTGCAGACGACACCACCGTGGTGGGATGTATCTCGGGGGGGGACGAGGCGGCGTACAGGGATGAGGTAGAGCAATTGAGCAAGCTGTGCAAGGTAAACAACCTGCTGCTAAACAAGTCAAAGACCCAGGAACTCATCGTAGACTACAGGAGGAAAAAGTCCGAGATCCTGCCCCTGCTCATCGACGGAGAGAGCGTAGAGATGGTCTCAAACCTCCGTTTCCTGGGACACAGCATACGGGATGACCTGGCCTGGAAGGACAACACTAAAGGCACCATCAAGAGGGCACAACAGCGGCTATACACCCTGAGATGCCTCAAGAAACAACACAGCAAGCAGGAGATGCTGGTGGCCTTCTACCACGGCGCAGTGGAGAGCATCCTCACCTTCGGCATCTCCAACTGGTACCACAGCTGCACGGCAGCGGAGAGAAACGATCTACAGAGAGTCGTGAGAACAGCACAGGGGATCACCGGCGCCACCCTCCCCTCTCTGAAGGAGCTGTACGAAACACGCTGTCTCAGGAGGGCCTCCAAGATCTCCAAGGACCCGACCCACCCTGGGCACGAACACTTTGTCAAGCTGCCCTCGAACAGGAGGTACAGGACCCCGGCCGCTAGGACAAACAGACTGAAGGACAGCTTCTACCACAGGGCCGTCAAGGCCCTGAACACAGAAAAGGCCTAAGTTCTGGGCCCAGGACAAGTCCGGACGGATTGTAATGGCAGCTAGTGCTGAGGCACAAACATGTACATTTTCAAGCCTGCAAACTGTGACACTTTTAAAAAATGTGAAAAAAAATACTTTCTTGTGCAATATGACAACCCTAGTTGACTATCTGTGCAGTATAGTACAGTGGATTGTGTACATAGCCTCTATTGATGTAAACCAGCTCCTTATCTTCTTGTGATTTTATGCATCTATGCTTTTTCCAAAATGTGTTTCTTTTTCCTTTCTTAAACACCAGGGGAGCCTCCCCTCCTAAATTTCGTTGTTTGGTACCTGTACTGTAACAATGACAAATAAAGTCTATCTATCTATACATGTCAGACAAAATCTTCCAAAAATGTATTTTTTTATGGTGATTAAGTAGCGCATCCCTGGCAGAACCCCGTTTTCGCACGTTCTATGACCAGTGGGTGGCCACCCTAAATAATTATAATAGCTTGGTTTTATATAGCGGCTTTCACAAACCCAAGGACGCTTTACAGAATTTACAGACAGAAAGTCAGACAGACACAACAGGAAAACAACATACCGTACGGTACGTACCGTATCAGGAAGGCCTCCAAGATCTCCAGGGACCCGACCCACCCTGGGCACGTACACTTTATCAGGCTGCCCTCGAATAGGAGGTACAGGACCCCGGCCGCTAAGACAAACAGACTGAAGAACTGCTTCTACCACTGGGCCGTCAAGTCCCTGAACACAGCAAAGGCCTAAGTTCTGGGCCCAGGACAGTCCGGACGGATTGTATGGCAGCTAGTGCTGAGGCACAAACATGTTCATTTCAAGCCTGCAAACTGTGACACTTTAAAATAACGTGAAAAAATACTTTTGTGCAATATGACAACCCTAGTTGACTATCTGTGCAGTATAGTACAGTGGATTGTGTACATAGCCTTTATTTATGTAAACCAGCTCCTTACCTTACCTTGTGATTTTGTGCTTTTTCTAAAAATAAAAAAAAATAAAAATTCCTTTCCTAACACCAGGGGAGCCACCCCTCCTAAATTTCGTTGTTTGGTACCTGTACTGTAGCAATGACAAATAAAGTCCATTCCATTCCATTCCATTCCAACAAAGAGACAGTGACAGCGACAAAACTAAACTAGGGGCCAAAGGCCTTGGTGAACAGATGAGTTTTGATGGCTGATTTGAAAGTGACCAGGGTGGGGGCGAATCACTGTGGGGAGAGAGTTCCAGAGGGTGGGTGCTGCCACACTGAAGGCTCTGTCCCCGCAGGTCCGTAGGTGGGTGCGGGGGGTGGACAGCAGACCCATGTCTGAGGACCGCAGGTTCCGGGATGGGGTATGTTGGCAGAGAAGATCGGTTAGGTACTGGGGGGCGCATCCATGGAGGGATTTGTAGGTGAGGAGGAGGATTTTGTACGTAATGCGGAACTTGACCAGAAGCCAGTGGAGGTGAATGAGGGTGGGGGTGATGTGCTGCATTGGAAAAGCAGAGGATATCGTTTCAAATAAGTCCTTTTTAGGATATGAAAGCATTGTTTTCTTTCTATTGTATGATGTTCTCATTGCAGTCCCCATCATAGTAGTTATTTCAGCTCAGATCTGATCATTCAAGTTGAGGAGAAGATTTGGGAAAACTGGTCTGGAGGACACTTAAAATGGGCTTTCACTAATTCCCCAATTCCTCCCAAATATATGTGAAAAATATAGATAGACTTGACTGGTGGATAGTTCAAATCACTGTGGGTAGTCCGGTTAGAACTATGATGTTCTTATATGCATGGAGATAATAACCAGGCCAGGTTACTATTAAAGGCTTTAATGAAAACCGTGAACTTGTGGTTCTGTAAAGGTAAACAGAATACAACTGTAAGAACAGTATACAGATAATACTGAACATATTGTAACGGACTGAGTTCTAGTGGGTTAACGTTACTGTTGCTTTTAGAGTGGTTGTTGTTGGATGACGTTCATACGGGGGAGGGAGGGTTCTGGGGCTGGGAGCGGAAGAGGAGGGTTTTAGGCGAGAGAGCGGGAGAGTGAGACGAGAGTGTGGAGTGCTGGGTTTGGTTATGATTGAGTGTGATATTGAGAGAGATATAACTTGTAACTGAGAATAAAGCTGGTAATCAAGCACCCTCCGTCTGGTCTGTGACAACGCTACACTGGTGTCAGAAGAAAAAGAAAAGAAAAAAGAGAGACACGAAGCTACGAGGGAAGTACGCCTACAACCGCTAACGCAAGCTAGCCTGACGCACTCGCCCTTCCCCGACGGAGTCATGCTGCCCGGCGGTGCGGACAAGATCAAGCGGGAGGAGGAAGACAGCGCGTGGGGTCGATACACGGCAGCATGGCAGGCGGAACGCCGTGAGCGGAGCCAGCACGAGACGACCGAGGTGGCGGAGCACAGAGAGCGGGTGAGAAGAATGACGGCTCAAATGGCTACCGAGGCCGGATTTCAACCAGCTGCGCACAACATAGACAGACGTGCGGCGCGCAGAGGGCCACTGGCACGGAGCGATGACGTCAACATTGCTCCCCTCTCAGTGAAGACACCCAGGTATGATGGCAAGGCGGATTGGGAGGCTTTTCATGCACAATTCGAACTGTTATCCAGGGCTAACAATTGGTCCAAAGAAATTAAGGCGCTACAGCTTGCAATGTGCCTTACTGGTGATGCTCTGTCAAGCCTGCTGTTACTGACCCCGGATGATAGAAGTGACTATGATGCTTTAGTGGGGGCATTAAAGAGGCGTTTTGGACAATGTTCAGCGGACAGCTTGCTTCGCTCTGAACTGTGCAGTCGGAAGAGGCGGCCCAGGGAGCCGTTGAGAGATCTCGCTAATGAAGTGGAAAGGCTCGTTCACCGTGCCTATGCTCACATGCCCCCGTCCATCCTGAGTGAATTAGCTCGAGACCACTTCCTGCAGGCACTACTGCCGAGTGATCTGCGTGTCCAGACGCTGCTGGCTCATCCTAAATCTCTCCTGGAGGCGTTGGAGCTAGCCTCGGAGAGGGAGATGCTGGGCACTGGCACCCCCGCCGCTACGTTGGAGGACGTACCGAGGGTGAGGGCTGCTGTCGTGTCGGAGAGGAGTGAAGCGGCGCCGGCCTGGGCGGTGGAGCTAACACAACTGGTACGGGCTGCCTCGCTGAGTGGACAACAGCGGCCACGGATGGGACTGAGGCTCTGCTGGGCATGCGGAAAACCCGGCCACCTGGCCAGAGAGTGCACCAACACGGCGGAGAAACCGGGAAACGGTATGGGGAACGCATAACCGGGACGGTGCGACTCCCCGGGGCGGCGTCCCGACCCCGCACAGGCGGGGAGACAACACGACACGACCAGGTGGGAACATTACAAACAGGGGAGGGTGGGGGCGGCCAACAGGTGCAGGTCGTCATGCTGGGCCGGACGGGGACGGGAAACTGCTGGTACGCCCCGGTGACATTTGGGGGGATATGCTGCTCCGCCCTCGTCGACACGGGATCATCGGCCACCCTGGTGAGACCCGACGCGGTGGGGAGCGGGACCACAGTTTTACCCACCACGGTGAGATTAAAGACAGTAACTGGGGACCGGGCACCCATGGTGGGGGAGGCATTGGAGACTGTGGGGGTCGGGAGGGAGAGAGTTCACTGCCCAGTATGGGTAGCGGATCTAGAAGACTGCATATTGGGACTGGACGTGCTCGAAAGACTGGACTGTGTGATTAGCACCCGGAGAGGGACACTCACATTCCCAGACGGACACGTAGTGCAGATGACTAGACAACCCACCCCGCCGAAACGTTCCCCGACCCCCACCGTTGCAGTACTGACAACTGAGACAGCGGCCAACACGACTTCCGGCGGCGTCCCGGATAGACACCCGATACTGCCCCATGCCCCACCTACCACCACAGAGGCGCAACCGCACCCCACACCCGCTGCGCCCACTGGTAAGGGGGGGGAGAAGACGGAGAGAGGGTCTCGGTCGTGAGGGAGGTGTGGCAGGGGAACTGTGATGGACTGTCGCATGTTGAACAGGGCCTACTGTGGCAACTGTTATTAGAGTTTAAGGACAGTTTTTCCCTGTCAGAGGACGACGTGGGACAGACCCACCTAGCCCAACACAGCATCGATACGAGGGATGCTCCACCCATCAGGATGAGACCCCGACGCCTGCCGATGGCTCGACAGGCAGCGGCAGAGAAGGCGTTACAGAACATGCAGCGTGCGGGTCTCATTGAACCCTCCACCAGCCCCTGGGCCGCCCCAATCGTCATGGTCGCCAAGAAAACAAAGGACGACTGGCGCTTCTGCGTGGACTTCAGACGCCTCAACGGCGTGACCAAAAGGGACGCCTATCCCTTCCCACGAGTCGACGAGTCCCTCGACGCGGTGGCGGGGTCCTCCTGGTTCACGTCGTTGGATCTACGCAGCGGATACTGGCAGGTCCCCCTCACCCCTGACGCCAGACCCAAAACCGCCTTCGTCACACACGGGGGCCTGTGGCAGTTCAAAGTTCTTCCCTTCGGCCTCTGCAATGCACCCGCCACATTCGAGAGACTAATGGACAACGTGCTCGCTGGGATCCCCCGCCAGGAGTGCGTCGTATATCTGGACGACATCCTGGCCCATGGAGAATCATTCGAGACGGCCCTCAGGGCGCTCAGACGCGTGCTGGAGAGGGTGGCTGCAGCGGGTCTGAAGCTAAACCCCCAGAAATGCCACTTCATGAGACGGGAGGTCAACTTTCTGGGGCACAAGCTGGGGTCTGGCGGTATCAGCACCACACAGGAGAAGGTGCAAGCGGTGGAAGACTGGCCCACCCCCAGCTCCAGTTCCGAAGTGAAAAGTTTCACAGGATTAGCCTCCTACTACAGGAGATTTGTGAGGGGCTTCTCCACCATAGCCGCGCCCCTGTTCCGGCCCAGGGAGAAGTTCATCTGGACAGACGAGTGCCAGAGAGCATTCACCTCGTTGAAGAAGGCCCTCTTGGAGGCCCCCATCCTCACCCCCCCCGACCCCACCCTGCCCTTCATACTCGACACGGACGCCAGCAATGTCGGCGTGGGGGCGGTGCTGTCACAGGTGACCTCGGAGGGGGAGAAGGTGGTGGCGTAGTACAGCGGATCACTCAACAAACATGAACGCCGCTACTGCGTCACCAGGCGGGAACTGCTCGCCGTGGTCAGGGCTGTCCAACATTTCAAGTACTACCTCGGGGGCCTCCACTTCACAGTCAGGAGTGACCACTCCGCCTTGCAGTGGCTCATGACCTTCAGAGAGCCAGAGGGCCAGCTGGCACGCTGGATCGAGGAGCTACAGGCGTACGACTTCAACGTGATCCACCGTGCGGGTAGACAGCATGGAAACGCGGACGCGCTTTCCCGCCGGCCCTGCGCCACTGACGGCTGTACCTACTGTGAAAGAAGAGAGGTGCGGGAGGAGGAGCAGCTGCGACAAGGGGTGAGATGCGCCGCAACGGCCCTAACAGCTATCGACGCCGGAGAGTGGAGACGCAAACAGGAAGAGGATGCTGACATCGGGCCCGTGCTCACGTGGGTAGCGGCGCAACACCAACCCCGGTTGGAAGAGATCGGCCTGTGTTCAAGGGCTACAAAGGGGCTGTGGAGTATGTTTACCAACCTGCGCCTGTGTGACGGGGTACTACAGAGGGGGTGGAAAGACGCGGCCACAGGAGAGACGCTGTGGCAGGTGGTCGTACCCAGGACCCTGCGGGAAACGGTGCTACAATCAGTCCACGGAGCCCCTGGATCTGGTCATTTTGGGGTCAGCAAAACGCTCCGCCGCCTTCGTCAGGGGTTCTACTGGGGCCAACATGGGCGGGACGTGGGGGACTACTGCCGCCGCTGTGACAGCTGCACAGCATTTAAAGGCCCCACGGGCACATCTCACGCCCAACTCCAGCAGTTTCCCACAGGCTGTCCCATGGAGAGAGTGGGGATTGACGTGCTAGGGCCGTTTCCTCGCTCAGACAAAGGTAACCGCTACATCCTCACTGCCATGGATTATTTCACAAAGTGGCCGGAGGCGTACTGCCTGCCGGACCAAGAAGCAGAGACAATAGTGGATGCACTGGTGGAGGGGATGTTCAGCAGACTGGTGGTCCCTGAGGTCATTCACACCGACCAAGGCAGGAACTTTGAATCTCGCGTGTTTGCGGCCATGTGCGAAAAGCTTGGCGAGACTGGTGTTGATGGCGTACCGGTCTGCGACGCAAGACTCCACCTCCTGCTCCCCCGCACTTCTCATGCTGGGCAGGGAGATTAGGACCCCGGCTGAGATGATGTTGGGCAGACCGCCCGACCCCCCGGCGGACCCCCCGGGGCTGGAATATGCCCGAAAGCTGCAGGATCGACTGGAGTGCGCCCACGAGTTCGCCAGAAAACAACTGCGGAGTGCAGGGGCGAGACAGAAGAGGAACTACGACGTGCACACCAAAGGGCAGCATTTCACGGCCGGGGAGCTGGTCTGGGTTTACAACCCCCAGAGAAAGAAAGGCAGGTGCCCCAAACTGGACAGCAAGTGGATGGGGCCCTGCAGGGTCCTCAAGAGACTGAGCGAAGTCGTGTACAGGGTCCAGCTGCCGCCAAGAGGTAGGAGAGTCGCGCCCTGCATCGAGATAGACTGGCCCCCTACCGTGGCACGGGCACCCCCCCAGGAGAAGGGGGTGAACGGCGCGGTAACCGGGTTGAGCACCAGACCCCACCCCGCCCGCCCAACCCCCCCCCAATGGACTATCACCCCCCCCTCCCCGCCCCACCAAATCCCCCCCCGATGGAGTGTCGCCCCCCCGCCCCTACCCAACCGAATTCCCCCCCCGTGTACTGTCGCCCACCCCCCCTCCCCGCCCCGCCCAACCCCCCCCCCCCCCCCCCAATGGACTATCACCCCCCCTCCCCGCCCCACCAAATCCCCCCCCGATGGAGTGTCGTACCCCCGCCCCTCCCCACCCGATTTCCTCCCCCGACGAACTGTCTAGAGAGCGGGAGAGTGAGACGAGAGTGTGGAGTGCTGGGTTTGGTTATGATTGAGTGTGATATTGAGAGAGATATAACTTGTAACTGAGAATAAAGCTGGTAATCAAGAACCCTCCGTCTGGTCTGTGACAACGCTACAATATATATATACACATATACACATGCCACCTTCTATATCTACCCTATAACACATATATATATAACACATATATATATATATATATATATACATACACACAGATACATATAAAATATACACCTAGCGTGCATACAGCATATGGACAGTAGTGCGCATGCGCCAATCCTAACATCACGCAATCTCCCCAACCGACAAACATTCGACATCTAATACACATCCATATACCCTTAATTACCATGACACAATTCAAATTATCTTAACTATAATATTTACTCTACTCACTTTATCATGGACGTACAACTCACAATTCGTAACAATCTTAACTGAACAATCTTAACTGAACTAACTTTCTCCGTCGTAATTCTCACTCAACCTGCCAGTACTCCTCTCTCGCTCGTCATTCCTAGAGCCCGCCCTCTGCTGGCCAGTGATTGGCCGCTTTGACCACTCAGTCCTCCACAGCCTTTTTAACAATATGATTTGTACAGTAGTTCAACTAACTGTCAACCACATTTCAATTAACTATCCACTAACCGTAACCATAGGCCTAATCTTAACCCTTATCCCAACCGTAAGCCTTACCCCAGCCCTTACTCTAACACTCTCAAGCTATTGTATATCAACAGAGTTGCAGTTGATGGTTTTAGCAACTGTAGATTATTATTATTATTAGGCGACTATCCAAATAAAATGTGACCATGTTACCTTACATGGGCTTACTACAGTAAATGGGTGCATCTCCCCTGAATGACTGTTAACCTTGCTTAAACAATGAAACACACCTTGGCATGTAGTAGATGAGGTGAATCACTACACACTAGCATCATCAACACTCAACAATGTCACAATTATTATTCTGTCTAATAGACATGAAAACAGATGGCAGACATGGACCAGAGCCCTCTCCCCAACAAGGTTCAGAGTCTCTGCCGGAGGCGGCCAGGCCAGCCTGTCCACAGTCATCATGGGAGTTCAGGGGAGGCGTTTCCTGATGGCAGATCATAATGTATTCACTATGACAGGGCAGAGCAGAGCAACAGGGCCTACACTGGTTTAAGGAAGCCCGGGGTCGTTTTTTCAGGACTCTGAATGGAAATGTATCTGGCACTACTAAGCATGCATTTACAAATCAAATATCTATCATTACTTTGCATATTCTGTGAAATTAAGAATCTAATCCTACTGTGATCTTGGATGAATCACTGCATTACTGGGACAGTAACAGCTCCTTCATTACATTTAAGCAATATCACACTAGAGGGAGTGCTGTTATACTGAATATCAGCACGGCTGTGATTCGGTCGTAGGTATACGAGGCCGCAGGCCTTAAGACTAGTCTTAAAGTCAGAAATGTTCAGTTGTTTATCACATTTATCACATACTACTTTCTACACTCCATTCTGAGAGATTCAAAAGGAGACAAGATAGTCAAGTAATGAACATCACAGTGTTTCCTCCAGGAATTTTTACAATGGTGGCGGGTAGTGCTGACCGCGCGCGCGATTTTTTCGCGTGCACGCGCATGAAACGCGCACGCGCGCTCAAAACAACGACGTAATTTCAGCCAAAACTCGAGGATGGCCCAAAAAAATAAAATGTTTTCCTGTACTTCTCCCGTGTGTCTCTTATTGTCTGTGTCTGCATGTTTTTCCAGCATGTAATTCCGTTGTCAATAAAAACAAAAACACTGATCTGACGTTTTTTTTCACAACGTTATTACTTGTCACTTTAAGCCCAGGAGGGAGTTAGCGATTAGCGATGTTTAGCTTAGCTTAGTTTAACAGAAGTATCTTCACTTTTAACATGACTTCCCGTGGTCGTAGAGGGCTGGTCGACGGCTTAAAATGACCGTGTAGACCTGTAGACCTTATCCAGCTATAGTCTTGTGTTTCTACCCCGGGCATAGCCGGTGTTATTCACGGACAAACACTCCTGTTAGAGTGGTTCTAGTACACTGGACATAGGTAACACTCTCCATCCTACACTACACTACACTACGCATCCTATACTACACTACACTACGCTAGCTCGCGGTGTTCGGGTGACAGCCAGGGCGCGTTCGTAAATACGCTCTGGAAATCTGATCAGCACTCACGGAATGCCTCTTGTCCAATCAAATGACTTGGTCCCTTTATGACGTTGAACCCAGTGTGCGCTCCGGGGCTCTCAGAGCGAATTTACGAACGCAGCCTCAAGTTCAATACTCGCGACACACACGGACTGGACCAGTTTCAGCGCTTGTGGGTGTGTCTAGCGCTGTGAAGGTCTGAAAAGCGGCCTAAATCTTTTTTTTTTTTTTGGGTTGAGAAATCTGAATGGTGGCGGAGGAAATTCCATCGTGGCGGTCCGCCACGATGAAATGCATGTAGAGGAAACACTGATCTAGCCCTGAAATCAATTTAACAATGTTATCCTAGAGGTAAGAAGGCAATGAGCAATGTAAGCAATGATTCACAAGCATTAAAAGGAGTAAAGTGCATGGCAAACCTCGGCAGATTCCTGTTCCTGTAATTCATAATGCAATTACAGTATTAGTTCCACTTTGGAGACTTTGTCATGCTCTCCAGATTGTGCCTCCACATTATCTTCTGCTAAAGGCAAACTGCAATGACTGAAATAACATCTGTCAAGCTAAGTTTTATAAAGTCATTAGGCTTGTTTGACTTCAGAATTGTACCCGACTAGACTTCAGGCGAGAGAGACAATAACAGGTAGGGGCAGCGTATCTGTGCAGTTAGACAATGAAGTACAATTCTGACAGCATGGCTTGAAAACACACACAGCCTTCAACTGAACACATAATTATGTGGAATCAATAGATCTCTCAAAAAAAGTATGATTTATATATTTTCCTGATTCAGGTACACATGATTGGTCATAAAAAAGGCCTCCCACAATGAACTTCCGCTTTTAAGTTATTGTACACCGATGAACCAAAACATTATGACCACGGACAGGTGAAGTGATTATGTTGTTACAGTGGCATTTGCCAAGGGTTGGGATATATTAGGCAGCAAGTGAACTGTCGGTTCTTGAAGTCGATGTGTTGGATGCAGGAGTAAAGACCTGAGCGACTTTGACAAGGGTCAAATTGTTATGGCCAGATGACTGGATCAGAGTATCTCTCAAACCGCTTGTGGAGTGACCCCGGTCATTTTTATTTAACCTTTATTTTACCAGGCGAGACAATTAAGAACAACATTCTTATTTACAATGCCTCATAAGGGGAAAGGGGAGGAGGGCTGATACACCGCCAAGGAACCATTCTGGTTCACATTCCCGAACCTAGTCTGGAACCGGCCGGCGCATTCAGACCGAAAATACATTGGTTCGGAGCCTGAAAAGAACAACTAGAAAAACTAGAACTGTGACATCGTCAGTGGGTGTGTCATATTCTAGGGTGCAAGGCCTAGCAACAAGGAAGGAGACACAATGTAATCTAATCTAAATCTAATCATTAGTGATTAAAAAATGTATGTAAAGTTTAATTATTCTCTTTATCTTCCTCACATGCTCAGCAAACACACACACACACACACACACACACACACACACACACACACGCACACACACACACACACACACACACACACACACACACACACACACACACACACACACACACACACACACGCACACACGCTGAATTGAGAATCAAGGACCCCAATTGAAATAAGCCAGTGGCTTTCTTGGGTTTTTATCCTGTTAGTTGACCTTGTATGTAATATGTACTTGCATGTACCTACTTCTGCAAATCTTCTAATAAAGTTTTCAATCAATCAATCAAACGCACACGCGTGCGCACACGCACAAACGCGAACTTCGTAAGCCATTTCTAAAAGAGCGGGCACTCCCCATTCATCTGGGACACCTCTCTCCACGTGGACACCTTATGTGTCTACGTTGCGGCATTTCTGATTAGTGGCATTATTATTTTACACCTTACAACAGCCTACACTCACGCATATACGCATCCACTCACTCACACTACTGACTACTGATGGGCACGGCTCATTCCTGTTTTGTGAGTATTAAGTTAATAAATATGATGTTCTTTAATTGATTCTGACGTGTGGTCTCCTCTTTTTGTCTTGATCCATGAGCCTGGGTCATGACACCAGTATGCCCTAATGTGCAATTTTAAGTAAAACGTTGGGCTTAGATGAATGTTGGCAAAAAGGCTCCTACTCTGGTGGAACAACATTAGAGCCAGTGATGCATGATGGGAGCAGGAGAGTGTCTGTGGGCATGCAGGACTCCAGCCTTGTCATGAGTGGGTGGACTTACAGTCTGTTGCAGCTTCCATGTAGAGAATAAAGTAAGTAAGTAAGTAAAGCTTTATTTATACAGCACCTTTCCTACAAGAAATGCAGCTCAAAGTGCTTTACAACAGGAATAAGAACATAAAGTGAATATAATAAAAACATATACAAGCATAGAATGAATATAAAAGCAGGGGAAAACAGTAAAAAAAAAGCAATGTGTTTACTAAGAGTACACTTTATTCCTGTAGAATCTATCTATAGGTGGACTATCTATAGGTGTTACCATGGCATGAGTACTTAGAAAAGAGAAATCACAAGAGGAGCAGTAGACAATCTGGAATATTGCTGTCTTTGTTTGGTTATTTTGCAAAGCAGGCATGATGGTAAGTTTGTGTTCTCCCACATTCATTACAAGAGAGCTGATGCTTTGCCCTATTTTAATGAACTGTAGCATAATATAAAAATGTCCAATTAAACATGATCGATACATAATTAATGTCAGAACATGGTAAAATATGGGGTATTTCCAAGTAAGAGGCGATGTGTAAGATTACAGTGATACTATTGGAACAAAGTTACAGCAAGAGCACACACTGTAGTGAAGACACATTTCATTACATCCAAGATGCATCCATTCATCAGAGCAGTCATACGTCATCTCCCTGTCATCAGAACGATCACGCGCCCTTTTGGGTGTTCGCAGTTTGACTGGCGGTCAATGTAAATTTGTGGTTTTTGCTACTTTAATCTGATAAAATAAGAAAACAGTATTGCTTTTTAGATATTAGGATCTCAAATCCGATGGCCAGTCAGGCAAACAATTATATAGTGTTGTTGCTGATCAATGATCAACGTTGTAATATAGAACAAATGAATGAAATAGGGGTTGATGTGTTTCAGTCTGCCTCCCTAACCCAGATCCTGACATACAACTACCATATTGAATCTCCAGGTAATGTATTTCTGACATCTATCACTTTTGCTGTCGTTAAGATACTTTATCTTTCTGTTTTGGTAGTCTGTACAATGTGACACTTGCCCTCCTCCACCGGCCCTAGTTTTGGATCTAGTTCATTATTTTGATGCAGAATCGTAGCTAGCTAGGTATTACATCTTCATATATATACTGTATATACGCTTTCATCTATCCCCCCAGGGCTGCGTGCTAAGCCCCATCCTCTACAACCTCTACACCTACGACTTCACCCCCGTCCACCCCAGCAACTCCATCGTAAAGTTTGCAGACGACACCACCGTGGTGGGCTGCATCTCGGGGGGGGACGAGGCGGCGTACAGGGATGAGGTAGAGCAGCTGAGCAAGCTGTGCAAGGTTAACAACCTGCTGCTGAACAAGTCAAAGACCCAGGAAATCATCGTGGACTTCAAGAGGAAAAAATCTGAGATCCAGCCCCTGCTCATCGACGGAGAGAGCGTGGAGAGAGTCTCAACCCTCCGATTCCTGGGGGTGCACATACAGGATGACCTGTCCTGGAAGAACAACACAGCAGCCACCATCAAGAAGGCACAACAGTGGCTCTACTTCCTGAGAGTCCTCAGGAAGGAACACAACAAGCAGGAGATACTGGTGGCCTTCTACCGTGGAGTAGTGGAGAGCATCCTCACCTACGGCATCTGCAACTGGTTCTCCAGCTGCACAACCGCGGAGAGAAATGCGCTACAGAGAGTCGTGAGAACAGCCCAGAAGATCACCGGCGCCCCCCTCCCCTCTCTGGAAGAGCTGTACAACACACGCTGTCTCAGGAAGGCCTCCAAGATCTCCAGAGACCCATCCCACCCTGGGTACGAACACTTTGCCCGGCTGCCCTCGAAAAGGCGGTACAGGACCATGGCCGCAAGGACAAACAGACTGAAGCTCAGCTTCTACCCCAGGGCCATCCAGGCCCTGAACACAGCAAAAACCTAGGTTCTGGGCCCTGGACAGTCTGGACGGATTGATGGCAGCTGCTGGATTGAAAAATCAGGTGTAGTGCTGAGGCACAAATGTGTAAATTTCAAGCCTGCAAACTGCGACACTTTAAATGAATGTGCAATAACACTATGTGCAATATGACAACCCTAGGGTACATAAGGTTGCAGAGAAATAGGAAATGTTAGAATAGGTATAGCATAGCATAGAGTACAGCACAGTGTTTTATCTGTACAGTATAGTATAGTGGATAGTGTACATAGCCTTTATTTATGTAAACCAGCTCCTTTCCCTTCTTGTTTTTTAGTTTTTTTTTCTTTCCTAGCACCAGGGGAGCCACCACTCCCAAATTTCGTTGTTTGGTACCTGTACTATAGCAATGACAATAAAGACCATTCATTCATTCATTCATTCATTCATTCACATGTCTCCTAACATAGCTTCTTTTATACTCTGCACTGCAAATTAGATACTCTATATCAGGGGTCCCCAAACTACGGCCCGCCCCCACACTTGGACCGGCCCTTTGAACAACGTCAATTTTCTACAGGCGTTGCACTCGGTGGATTTCTGTCATTTCTGACTGCAATAGCGGCACTGCGCCGACGTGGTGGCGGGGGCGCTGTTTCGCAAATAAGTTATCTTTAGTTTTTGCTAGTGAAATAGCTGATAGTTGATGTTGACTGCTCAAGGAGAATACATATTTGAAAGTACAGAATGCCTGAGAGCCTTATATTGCATTATATTACATTATATTTTGATCATCTGGTGCCTGAATATTGTGTTTTCCTTTGCATAAATAATGACATTTCCACCATAAATTGATGCAGAAAGGTCACAAATTGGTGCATATCAATTCACCAGAATGGTAGAAATTAAGTGTTTGATGCTCGTTTAAGGACCCCCAGACAGCCCTGCTTCATGGGTCCCCCCGTGTATGATGAGGGTCCTCCCTCATGTATCAGACTGTAAAACTGATTATATTTCATTGACATATCACTATAGGTATAAATTCCATCCAAATTCAACTGTTTAGACTTTGTTTGCATCCACCAGTGCTCTCCTGCGCACAATTGCTTTGCACAACCGCCTCCATTTCACTCCGTTCCATATTATTTTATGTTAGAGACCGACCCAGGCCCCCCATCACAGAAAGGAAAAATAATGTGGCCCTCACAGAAAAAAGTTTGGTGACCCCTGCTCTATATAAACTACCTCACTGTACATAGCTCATATATACTGTACCTGTCTAAACTATACTGATGTTTACAATACTACCTCTGCACATACTGTATATTACATAGTTACCTATCACTACCTCATGTTCTATTATCATGCCCTTATATCACTATTTGCACTTCTGGTTGGACGCTTAACTGCATTTCCTTGTATTGTACTTGTACTCCGCGATGACAATAAAGTTTAATCTAATCTAATAGAAAGATTGTGTCGCTAGGTGGTAGGTTGTGGACGGTGTAATCAAGACTTGAAGCCCAAATGTTGCAGTCAGTTTTGAGGAAATTTTGACAAAAGTACTGTAGCAGTCTCTAGGCACAGAGGGAGATCAACACAGAGGAATGGTACAGAATATGAGTTTATTTAGTACAGCACAGCTCAGCACCGTCCCTGACGTGCTGAGCGAGTCTTTTCCCCCCCCGCTGCTTCTCCCTTTCGGGACCCGCTCCGTCCGCTGCTGGCAGAGCCCTCGCTCTCGCCCCGCTATTCCGCTCCTGGCGGAGCCCTCGCTCCCGCCCCGCTAGTCCTCCCTTTCGGGACCCGCTCCGTCCGCTGCTGGCAGAGCCCTCGCTCTCGGCCCGCTAGTCCTCCCTTTCGGGACCCGCTCCGTCCGCCCGGCTCCCTGCACCTCACCCCCTTTCGGGGTCTCGTGCGTCCTCGCCGCGGCTCTCTCTCTCTCGGTCTCTCCGTGTCTCCGTGCGGCAGGTACTTCCTGCCCTACTCATCTCCCGAGGGAACAAACACACACAGGTTAAATAGACCAGTGGAACAATGAGTCTGATCACTGACACCTGTCCGTAATCAGCCCATCATTCCCCTCCAATGGCAGTCTAGCTCCCTCTGCAGGCCAGAACGCGCCATGTTCCCCACACATCCCCACCGACAGTTTCGAGGCCGGGGATACAACCGGCCGATAGCCTACTCCCCCCCCCCATCACGGGAGAGGAAGTCGGCCACGACCATCTGCGTCCCCGGCCTGCGAACCACCGTGAAGTTGAAGGGCTGCAACGCGAGGTACCACCGGGTGATCCTCGCGTTGGTGTCCTTCATGCGGTGGAGCCACTGTAGGGGAGCATGGTCGGAGTAGAGGGTGAACGAGCGCCCCAGCAGGTAGTACCGGAGGGCGCCGACCGCCCACCGAATGGCCAGACACTCCTTCTCCACCGTGCTGTACCTGCCCTCCCGCTCCGACAGCTTTCGGCTCAGGTACAGCACCGGACGGTCGAATCCCTCCACCTGCTGGGTCAGCACCGCCCCCAGCCCTCTATCCGACGCGTCTGTCTGCAGAGAAAAAGGAATGTTAAAGTTAGGAGCATACAAGACTGTCTCCCCACAGAGGGCGTTCTTAATCCCATCGAACGCTACTTGGCATCGCTCACTCCATTGGACCGGATCCGGGGCCCCCTTCCGGGTGAGGTCGGTAAGGGGGCTGGCCAGCTCCGAGAACCCCGGCACAAACTGCCGGTAGTAGCTGGCCAGTCCCAGGAACCGCCTCACGTCCTTCCGGGTCCTGGGCCGCGGGGCGGCGGCGATCGCAGTGGTTTTGTCCACCTGCTGTCACACCTCCCCACCGCCCAGGATGTACCCCAGATACCGGATCTCCCCTCCGCCCGATCACGCACTTCGCCGGGTTCGCCGTCAGCCCCGCCTGCCTCAGCGACTGTAGTACCGCAGCCACCCTCTGCATATGCTGCGGCCAGGTGTCCGCATAGACGACATTGTCATCTACGTACGCCGCGGCATACGCAGAGTGCGGCCGCAGAATACGGTCCATCAGCCGCTGAAACGTGGCCGGGGCCCCAAACAACCCGAACGGAAGCGCGGTGAACTGGAATAACCCCCGCGGGGTAGAGAATGCCGTTTTTTCCCGGGCTACCGACGATAATGGTATCTGCCAGTACCCCTTCGTGCAATCCAACGTTGTGTAATATTTAGCCGTGCCAAGCCGGTCCAGGAGCTCGTCGACCCGGGGCATAGGGTAGGCATCGAATTTAGACACCGCGTTCACCCGTCTATAGTCCACACAGAACCGTACAGACCCATCGCGCTTTGTCACCAGCACGATGGGGCTGCACCAGTCGCTATGCGACTCCTCGACCACGCCCAGTTTTAGCATAGAGTCTAATTCCCGGCTCACCACGTCTCGTTTGTGAGCCGGCAGCCTGTATGGCCGCGTACGTACCGTAACCCCCGGTGGCGTAACTATCTGATGCTCTATGAGGCGAGTACGACCGGGTATAGGGGAGAACACATCTGCGAACCTATGTTGCAATCGATCAACGTCCGCCCGCTGGTTCGCCGAGAGATGGTCGCCTACGCAGGCCGGGGCGCTAGTACTTGTTTTTGGGACCTCCGGCCCGAACTCATCCTGCTCGGGAAGTAGCGTCACCAGGGAAACAGGGACCACGTCGTTCCATTTTTTAAATAGGTTAATGTGGTATAGTGCAATCCCCTCTATCCGACCGCACTACCTCGTAGTCTACATCCCCAATTCGCCGTGTGACCACGAACGGCCCTTGCCACTTGGCGAGTAATTTAGAGCTAGACGTGGGCAGTAATACGAGGACTTTGTCTCCCGGTGCGAAATTGCGTAGTCTAGTCCCTCTGTCGTACAGCCGTTTCTGACGCTCCTGGGCCTCGAGCAAATGCTCCCGTGACATAACCCCCAGTGCGTGGAGCTTTGCTCGTAGGTCCAGGACGTATTGTATTTCATTCTTACTGTCACTAGACCCTTCCTCCCAGCTTTCTTTAATCAGGTCTAGGACGCCCCGTGGCTTGCGCCCGTATAGGAGCTCAAAGGGGGAAAACCCCGTGGAAGCCTGGGGTACTTCCCGCACTGCGAACAACAGAGGGTCTAACCACTTATGCCAATTACGACTATCTTCGTGAATGAACTTACGGATCATTGACTTAAGCGTCCGATTGAACCGCTCACACAGCCCGTCGGTAGCTGGGTGGTACACGCTCGTTCGGACCGCCTTAATGTCTAACAACCCGTAAAGTTCCCTAAGTGTTCGTGACATAAAGTTAGTGCCTTGGTCGGTGAGGATCTCTTTCGGGATCCCCACCCGGGAGATGACCTGGAATAACGCCTGTGCTACACTCTTTGCAGAGATAGTACGAAGCGGTATTGCCTCTGGGTATCGAGTCGCGTAGTCTATGAGGACTAACACGAACCGATAGCCCTGTGAGCAACGTTCAAATGGCCCGATTATATCCATCCCAATCCGGTCGAATGGTGCCTCTACCAGGGGAAGGGGGCACAACGGTGCCCTGGGCACGGCCGGGGGATTGACTAATTGGCACTCGCGGCAGGATGCACACCACAGATGCACCTCTGCCCGAATCCCCGGCCAATAAAATCGAGCCATTATCCGATTGAGTGTTTTGTCGTATCTTAAGTGGCCCGCCATAGGGTTATAATGCGCCGCCTGAAATATAGCTTTCCGGCGGCTCCTAGGTACCAACAACTGGGTCGTTTCCTCGTCCCTGCGAGTGTCACGACTCACTCTATACAGTCTGTCCCTAATCAATACAACATACAGCACACCATCAATACTGATCACCTGGTCATAGGCGGAGCGTAGAGTGGCGTCGCGAGACTGCTCGAGGGGGAAGTCGGCTACTGGAGGGAACGCAGGCGGCGGATCTGCGGGTGCCGGACCCACCGCCTCCTCCGGCTCCTCGGCAGCGTCGGACGCCCTCGCATCAGCGCAGAGCACTGCGCACGCCTCACATTTCCCTGTCGGTCGTGCACGCACCCCCGTGGTTTCCCCTAATACCTGCGGAAACCCAGCCCAATCTGACCCCAAAACTAGGGGGTGCATGAGGCTCGGACTAACCGCCGCCTTCACACTATATTTTTTTCCCCCATAACGAATTTCGATGGGGACCACCGGATACTGGTGACAATCCCCATGTATACACAGTATCCCAACCCGCGATGCCTCTAACAATGCCCCGGGTCGAACCAGGCGCTGGTGGATCATGGTCTGTTGGGCGCCAGAATCCAACAGCGCCTGGTGCGTCTCACACTGTACCCTTACTGGGATGTAAAACGCCTGTCCTGGACGCGGGGGAGGGGTCGGACTGCCGACGACGCGGATTACCTGACCCACCTCCATCTTGGGGCATTCCCGGCGGAGGTGGCCAGGCCGTCCGCATCGCCAGCATCCCTCCTCTACCGCTCGTGGGGCCGTCTGTGGGGTGGAGGTTGGCCCCCAGTGTGTGTTCCTCCCCCCGGTGTCCCGCCCCGTCCTCCGGGCAGGCGTTGGTGGCTCCGTGTCTCCGTGGCTCCACCGCAGGCCGTACCCCAGGCCGCGCCCCGCCGGCCCGTTGGCGCGGAGCCGGGGTCGGGGTAGGGCGCGGGCCCGGGCCTGGACCCTGCGGTCGAGGCAGGTGGTTGTCGGGGAAGGGGTCGAGAATGGCCTCCGGCGCGTCCCGCACCCCCCTCCTCTGGGCCCGAACCGGTGGCTCGGTGCGGTCCAGTAGCTCGCGGAGCATGGCTCGCTGCTCCGCCTGTCCCCGCATCAACTCCGCCGCCATCACCTCCTGCGCCTGTAGCATCCGGGCCAGGTGCGCCACCACCTGGACCGATGAGTCCATGGTCCTCTGGGCGTGTGTGCCGACCCCCTCTCTGTGCCCCACGTTGGGCGCCAGATGTAGCAGTCTCTAGGCACAGAGGGAGATCAACACAGAGGAATGGTACAGAATATGAGTTTATTTAGTACAGCACAGCTCAGCACCGTCCCTGACGTGCTGAGCGAGTCTTTTCCCCCCCCGCTGCTTCTCCCTTTCGGGACCCGCTCCGTCCGCTGCTGGCAGAGCCCTCGCTCTCGCCCCGCTATTCCGCTCCTGGCGGAGCCCTCGCTCCCGCCCCGCTAGTCCTCCCTTTCGGGACCCGCTCCGTCCGCTGCTGGCAGAGCCCTCGCTCTCGCCCCGCTATTCCGCTCCTGGCAGAGCCCTCGCTCCCGCCCCGCTAGTCCTCCCTTTCGGGACCCGCTCCGTCCGCCCGGCTCCCTGCACCTCACCCCCTTTCGGGGTCTCGTGCGTCCTCGCCGCGGCTCTCTCTCTCTCGGTCTCTCCGTGTCTCCGTGCGGCAGGTACTTCCTGCCCTACTCATCTCCCGAGGGAACAAACACACACAGGTTAAATAGACCAGTGGAACAATGAGTCTGATCACTGAAACCTGTCCGTAATCAGCCCATCATTCCCCTCCAATGGCAGTCTAGCTCCCTCTGCAGGCCAGAACGCGCCATGTTCCCCACAAGTACTTTAAGTGTTTTTGTTTGATAATTGTTGCTAGTGCTAAATACTTTCCCCTGAAAGCTTACCCTGACCCTAACTACTTGAATTTCATGCATAACCCTAACCCTAATCAGCCAAAGTTACAAGTGTATACTTTAACTGTATTAACCAAGGGTTAACCAAATCAGGAACTTGAGGAAGTAGTGGTGTAGCATTAGACTAGTAAACCTTATAGCAACGCAGCATGGTGGTACCTACAGGTATTTCTCAGCTGCAACAACAAACTGGTTTTGGGCCCAATCCCAATTCACTCCTTGGCCCTACCACTTAGGCCTACCCCTCCGTTTTGTGCGTTCATGTGCAGGGGTAGGGTGTCCCGATTCTTGTTGGCATCGAGGGGTAGGACAAAGTCAACTCACTATACCTTCTGACCACTATGGGGTCTAAAGCCTTCAGCCACTCTGCCCCCTGTCTCTGGAACTCTCTTCCACAAGACATCCGCAACACTGACTCTCTTTCCACCTTCAAATCCTGCCTGAAAACCCACCTTTTTAAACTAGCATTGTTTTAACTGATGGTTGTTTTTAAATCTTTTGATTTGTTTTGTCTTGTTTTGTTTGAATCACTGTTTGAATCTGTTGCTTGCTTTTAAATTATGCATTGTAAGGTGTCCTTGAGTGCTTTGAAAGGCCCATAAATCTCAATCCAAAAATCTCAGTAAAGATAATTTTTATTTTGCATTCACTGCATACCGCCTGCTTCTTATTCTGAACTGCACCTGGATCCACACCTCTCAGTTCACCCTTACAAATTGAACTGTTCGTTGAATACTCAATTATCACATTAACACATTCCATAGTTCAGGTTTTTGGATGACTTCATTTTCTACTCCCAAAATCACAGCAATGTTCTTCAAATTGTTTTCATATCCATATGCATTTACATTTCTGACATTTATCCAAAGTGACTTACAACAACATTTGTCTGAAGTAATCATCTATACAGTGCCTTCGGAAAGTATTCAGATCCCTTCACTTTTTCCACATGTTGTTGTGTTATATAGACTCAATTTAACATTCATTAAATGTAAATAATTTGCCATCAATCCACACACAATAGAACTCAAAAACGGAAATCACATTTTGTTGAAAAGAAAGCTATTTTTAGCATTTTCGAGGTTTCAGGGTTGGCGAGTGGTTGCACTTTTCATCAACACACTCCACAATTATGGATATGAGATTATTTTCCATTAAGGGATTCTTTTTCACCACTTAGTTATTACTTACCAATTTTAAGAGTGTCATAGCAAAAGGTAAGAATACCTATGTACTGTGCATGAGGTATTTCTGTATTTACAGCAAATACCTAGGTTCTGGGCCCTGGACAATCTAGACAAATTGATGGCATCTACTAGATTGAAATCAAGTGTAATACTGAAACACAACTGTGTACATTTCAAACCTGCAAACTGCGACACTTTAAATGAATGTGCAATAACACTATGTGCAATATGACAACCCTAGGGTACATAAGGTTCAGAGAATAGGAAATGTTTTATAGTGTTTTATTTGTATAGTATAGTATAGTGGATAGTGTATATAGCCTTTATTTATGTAAACCAGCTCTTTTCCCTTCTTGTTTTTAGTTTTTTTTTTTCCTAGCACCAGGGGAGCCCCCCCCTCCCAAATTTCGTTGTTTGGTACCTGTACTATATCAATGACAATAAAGACCATTCATTCATTCATTCATTCATTCATTATTTACTTGTGATTATTGTGATGATGGTATTGTTGTGATTATGTACCTTGCTGCAAAGCTAATGTTGAAGAACCACAGCCAAAGATTTGTATTATTGTGTACTGTAAAATAAATTCTGATTCTGATTCAAGACTTTTTTGTTTCATTAAAAGAATAATAGTTACAACAACCATAAAGCCTCCATAATGATAAGCTGGCTAATTAGCTTAGGTAATACCTTGCTAGGTAATAATATTAGCTATACTGTAGCTGTCTGACCCAGTGAGTAACACAGACATATTGACAGCTGAGTGGTTGGGGGCGGGGTTAACCAGACATTGTTACCGCCCATTACCTGGTTGTGAAGGTGAGAAAAAAACAACATATTTGAAAGGGATTTTCTCTGCTTAGTGATTTCAGGTGTAGCAACTTTCAAATACTCATGTCGTCTTCAATTTGTTTCCAATTTCAATGTATGATGCATCATTTGAAAGCTTACAATCTGTAGTTTAAGCACATGTAAAAAACAGAAAAATGATTTCGCCTACAGGTAGCCCTTTTCATTGGCATGTGTCACAAATGCTAGGCTAAATGCTAGGCCGAGCCAGCCAAAGAAAGCTCAAGAATGGAAATATGACTGAAAAAAAGAAAATGAGATCTCGCATAAAAAAAACGTTAAAATGTCAGAATATCAGAATATCTCAACGATAAACCTTCCATATGGGTACAAATAAACATTCACTTTCATTCTATTATAATCCTGAAACAACGGTGAAATTATTTTTATTTTAATTAAATAGCATTTGAGCTATACTTGACTGAACTAACAGACGTCAGTATAAAAAAATAGCGATACTGTAACAAGTATCTTTTTTCTTTTTCCACAGTTCACAATAAAAACATGTATGTTTAGAGTTTAGTCTATAATTATAATAATAATTTTGCCATTTAGCAGACGCTTTTATCCAAAGCGACTTACAATTACGAATTACAGGGACATTCCCCCTGGAGTAACTGAGGGAGGGCTAAGTGCCTTACCCAAGGGCACACTAGTAGTGGTGTGGCTTCAGGCGGGATTTGAACTCACAACCTTCCGATCACAAGTCCAACTCACTATCCACTAGACCACCACTACCCCCACGTAGTCTAACACTAGAAGACCGGTCTGTCATTAATGCTAAAGTTCCCAGAGGGAGATCCTGAGATCCCACTTCTTCGGATGTTGGGTGTGCGCCTGCTTCTACTCACATGTAATCACTCATTGATTATGCAAACAATTAAGGTTACAAATGTATCGCAGGTTCTCTGATGGAGATGAGGTAGACCCCTCACCATGGGACATGCATGTGTATGTTTGCTGAAGATCCCAATTCAGTCACTTGCAAGTGATAACCCCTCCTGTAACCCTTCCTGTAAATTGCCCCTATAAAGGGACGTGGCAGGCGTGTAATTTCATCCACTGAGCCACTCTTCATGTGCTCAGAGCCAGAGGGCCAACGAGGTGAGGGATCTCCTCAACTCCTTCAGAGAACCTGGGTTACATTTGCAATGTTTAGTTACATTTCATTTGACTTCGATCAAACCCTCACTATGGGATACTTTAACATACACAATCATCACAATCAACACAATCACCATAGGCATAGGTAACGAGGAGCTGACCTGATTGAATGATTAGGCTTGCCAGTCAACTGGCATGTGTGACATGTTTCAGTGAAGTTTGAGAGGTCACACTTCAATCATGGCCAGAAGTAACATGACACCCAGTAATACGTTTTCCTCACTCCCAAATGTCCAGCCACGTTGTCATGGGAGATCTCAAGCACAATCTGGCAAAACTTAAGAGGACTACAATCTGCAAGATGGCATCACCTACAAAGACCAAGCGGGGGCACCCATCTGTGAGTTAATAACCCCTCCTGGAGGACGTAACTTTGGGCAAAAGTCTATATCATATTAGCTGGCAATACTCTCTCAAAGAGCTCCTTCAATGAAGAGTCCAGCTGCTTTTCCGTCACTAAATCCTCCTGAGAAATCGAGTGGAGCTGTTCAGGGAGAGGCAAATGAAATTGTTCTGGAATAGACAAACGAGTCTTGCCCAGTTACTGCCTGTCACAGAACGGAAGCCAGGAGAGTCCCCCACCTCTTCTTGGACAGGGACAACAGGGCTTTACTGTGTGACCACATGAGGAGGTGGTCCATCAGCCCAAACTTGCACACAAGCCAACTGGTTCCTAAGGATATAATCAATACTATCAACTGATTGATTAGGCCGCACACCCACACAAACTTCCACTTTTACCAACTCCGAGTCTAACTTCAACATATGCACTGGAACAGGAAATACAAAACTCCCCATCCCCCCGATGAGTATGTAATCACCCGTGATAGATTTAACAGAAAATTACAACACAGACTCACAAATAAATCTATTGACTCACAAGATGCTGATTGGCACCTTTGTGTTGCTGCCTACCAAAGAGACAAAACCCTCAGAAATGTAGTTTGCATTATAGTCAGAATCACAACTTTTGCTAATGGTTCTACCTGAGACACTTGTAAGTCCCAGTGATGTAGCTAGGCCCAAAAACTGTCAACACTTTCAAGTTGCCACCAGAGGTTTTCACTCATGGAGAACAGGGCACACATGTTTCCAATGTCCCCTGCCTTCACAGTAGTAACACATGGCCCTATCAAACCTGGGAGAGTCTCCACCTGATGCAGACCTTGAAAACGTGGGGTGTGCAGAATAATATCCACTATGGGACATTTCAGTTTGAGTTCTAGTATCAGTAAAACAATGTTTGTGGATCAGGACAAACTCGACCACTAGGACAGCTCCTCCTGAGGAGTCGTTACCTTGTGTTCACTGACATAAGTTGCCACACGCTCTGGTAAGGTGTTCTTAACACAGAACGTATTCTTATGCTACTCCTGAACAGTGTTTTTGTTTTTTTTGTTTTACAACTTATCAAATGTGACAGTGGGTGGTGAAAGGGGGAACAAGTTGGCAACCAATCAAAATGTTCTGACTTTCATTTTGAAACACAGAAATACATTTCAACGTTGTTGAAAATCACAACACACACTTGCTAGTCAAGCCAAAAATATTGCAATGCAATGGATTGGGTGAGTAATCCCCACTGCTACCTAGTTAACTAGAACACTACTTTACATTACCATGGAAGGAAACGCCAGGGGTTCTCCAGCAACTTCTCTCTTCTTCCAGTCTTCAGAGGTTTTAACTGCAACCCGCACTGAATTCTTTGGGAGAACGAGTGACAAGTGTCACCCCTTTATATAACACCCATAAGAGGCAGAGACATTGGAAGTCTTCAGTCATTGGCTACTCTTAGGTAGCGGGGTAAGCCACTAGGAGCAGAGCTCCCCTACCGTGCGGAGCTCCACGAAATACAACGGTGAGATGAAGAGAGGAAATTGTTTCAATATCAAGGTGTTTTAATGGTGACCAACTAAAATAAATTATTATCTTCTCTTGACTCAAAGCATTTGTTGTAGTCATCAAGCATTATTTCTACAGAAGCTCTCATCGCAGTGCCTGAGAAGTGGTGGAAATGTTTTAGCGGTATTTTGAAATGAAATGCGTGTAACGCGCTTTGATATCGCAACCTATGAAGTGAAACATTTTCATCAAGAGAGTCAGACTTTGGAATTCCAGATGGATTTTATAGATAAATTGCCTCTAGAGGCTTTATGACAGGAGAAGAGAGTTTCCCCTGCCAGTCCCATGCCTCTAATCTGAATGTGGTAAAAAAAAAAAAAAAAAAGTCCCCAAGTAGGCTAAGTATTATAATAATATAATAATAGTTGAAGAAGATATGCTTATTTGAATGTAGGTACACCTCAAACCAAATACCAGAGAAAATCGCTCTGAATCAAAACAGATGCGTTTGCTACCATCACGTTGGTAGCTAGCTAGCAGCTAAGAAGGAACATCGCTATGAACATCTAACTGCATGTTTAGCACATCACAACATGCTGATAGAACATCAACCTGCTAAAAACACATAACTACGCATGCAAATCTTTTCACCAGACCGTGTCACATATGTTGTAGTCTACATCCTATGTAGTGCATTGTGCATACTCTACAGTAAGCCTATCAAATGTATGACTGAAGATTCACAATAACAGCTCAAAGAGGAACACGTCTACTCTAGGGTTGTCCCCTGTGTCTTTGGTGGTAATGTATATTAACTGTTCACCTTCAAGGCTCTAGATTGCAGGACATAAATGTGAACCCCCCTCAAAGAGAAGGTTATAATTTCCCCTGATATAGGATAACAATAAGGTAACCTATGTGAAAGGAGTACACTGGCACACAAGAAAATGTACTACACCCCAGGTTTGCACACGCTCTCTGCATGGAGCAAAACATACTGTCATAGCCAGTGCAATCATCTCATGACTGGACTATGTGGGAGCATAAACTTGGTTTAATGGTGTTATTGCATGTGTGAGAACCAGCTGTCCTGTCACCAGACAGGCAGCTGTGCCTTTTGACTTGCATTTCAGGGTCAGTTGCATTTCAGGGTCAGTTTAGAGCGGAGGTGAACGGGACATCGTGGATGCTCAGTTGTATGCCATGGACTCAACACGCACTGTATGGAGAATGGAGACATCATGGAATGTTGCATAACATGTTGCTAAGAGACTGTGTTTACTGTGAGACTGTGTTGACAAATGTTTGTTGTTAGTGATCTATGATGTGTTTGGTGATTGGAGATCTTGTTCACCTCGTTCACTCATAATAATGGATTGGATTTACAATGGGCATTTATTCAGCCCAATGCATTGATATTTTATCCAGCCGCAACCTAGTAGGTTTGGTCCAGTGCCGTATACTACAGGTATTTTTCCCACGGTGTCCTTCTACTGCACAATTACATTAGCTGGGGCAGCAGGTAGCATACAGTTGCAATCAAAATTATTCAACCCCCATGTACATTAGGTTTATTGGCAAAATATAACATTTCTCAGCTGTTTGCAATAAACAAAGTAGACAAGAACAGTTTAAATAGGTCAATAAAACTCATATTACCATGGTTTTTATCCAAATTCATCACCAAATGCTACTTTAATCACTACTGCAGTCTCAAAATTCAAAATTCAAAAACTCACAATTCAACCCCCTGTCTCAAGCACACCTGATGCAACTAATACCAATTACCCAACCCCCTGTTACAAGCACACCTGATGCAACTAATACCAATTACCAGTGGCGGCTGGTGATAAACATTTTGGGTGGGGCACAGGTTATGGGGGCATGCTCCACGGGGAAGAATATCAACTTTAAAATCTGGATTTACAGTCGATTTTAGCATGAGAATATATATATAACTTAATTATTTTTATATATAACTTAATAAAGGGCAAACTGCAAACACAACAAAAACATAATGCAACTGCATATAATGCAATAACAACTGACAAATCAACTGGAATAGTCTTTGTTAGCAGAGTAGACCTAATGTTAACAGAATGGACTTATACCCTTTGTCTATCTGTGCAGCGGTAAGGTGTATAATTCTAGCAGTACTGTCCAGACAGTTGTCTTGTTTAGCCATTCAACTAGGCATTATTTATTCAATGGAGAAAGACATGGAACACAATGCAATTGTGATAATAAATGTGTTCTTTGTTACTTCTTTAATTAAATTAAAGTGTACCTTTCTATTATCATACAATATTTCCTTGAACATGTAAACTCTATAATCATACAGTTGACTTTCTATTAGTTGTCTCTGTCATACTGAACTGTTTGTTATCATCCTGAACTATCTCTGTTGCTCACCTCACCTCAGTTCTGTCTCTATTGCTCTCCTCTCCTGTTGTCTCTCTCTCTGTTGCTGTCCTGTTGTCTGTCTCTCTGTTGCTGTCCTGTTGTCTGTCTCTCTGTTGCTGTCCTGTTGTCTGTCTCTCTGTTGCTGTCCTGTTGTCTGTCTCTCTGTTGCTGTCCTGTTGTCTGTCTCTCTGTTGCTGTCCTGTTGTCTGTCTCTCTGTTGCTGTCCTGTTGTCTGTCTCTCTGTTGCTGTCCTGTTGTCTGTCTCTCTGTTGCTCTCCTCTCCTGTTGTCTGTCTCTCTGTTGCTCTCCTCTCCTGTTGTCTGTCCGAATATCGGTTGTTAAGTCGCGACGTGTTTCCGGGTCCAACGTTGGCTGAGGCGCTGTCTTCGAAATGCCGCAATAATAATAATAATAAATTATATTTATATAGCGCTTTTCCGAGGCTCAAATAACCTGACAATAGGGGAAAACGGGAAAGTGCTGTGTCCCTTGTTGTATGAACAGATCCGAGTCTAAAAAACGATTAAACTGTCATTCTACTGCTTTAGTACACTGGTATTCAATCCAATGCACTGTTGTCTGTCCTGTGTTGTCCTGTGTTGTCCTGTTTTTTGACACGTGAAAAAAGTATAAACGCACTTACTGTAATGTCGAAGCAAATTCCTATATGTGTATGCATAATGGCAATAAACGTTATCTGAATCTGAATCTGAATCTGAATCTATTCTGGTGCGGAGAATTTCTGGTTTCGACCCGGAAATTGCAAAACGTCACGTTTGACGTCAGACTTAACAACCGGATATTCAGGGCTCTCAAGTTGTTGTTTTTTTACTACCCCTAGTGGTAGTGGCCCTAGGCTGCAGCATGCTCGGGGCGCACTTTTCTGTGCCCCGGCCGGGAAATAGGAGACAGCCAATTGGAGCGCTGCTACAGCTCACGTGTAAGCCAAAAGTATTTGCAGTGCCATAGACTGCCATTCGGCCGGCGCCCCGACTCCTCCCCTATGTATTTTCACAGTGAATTTTACACACACACAGATAAAATGTTTATTGTATTGGAGGATTTTTAATGAATGCTGATAGGCGCCGACAGAATATCAGCCGCATTTTATGAATAAACAATGTTTATTTTAAAAAATCTTTTACAAGTAGCAACAAGGAAGTAGGGCTGCGTTGGAAGGTGGGGGCGGCGCCCTAGCGCCCTCTATTGGCCAGCCGCCACTGCCAATTACCCAACCCCCTGTTACAAGCACACCTGATGCAACTAATCAAGGGCTTCATTAGTTCAGATGTGTTTGAGGCCCTGTCCACACCTATACGTTTTTTTGATAAACGTGGATTTTTATATTCGTTTTGGGGGGTTCGTCCAGACGCAAACGAGTTTTTGCCCCCTGAAAACGAAGATGTTTAAAAACGCCTGCCAGAGTGAAGATGTTTAAAAACGCTGTATATTCGCCGTATATTTTTGACGTGTGGACGAGATAGACAGAGCTTTTTGTATTCGTCACGTCATCATGCGCGTAGATTTCTATGATCATGCGCACTGCAGCTGTTTGCTGTTCCCTCCAACGTCATATCCTAGCACCAGTAACTACTTTGTTTACAACAGGCAACGGTGTTCGAGGCTACACAAGCGAGGAAAATGGATGTGAACAAAGTGCTTCTAGTTCTTTCACTGTTAACTGGACTTTTAACCTGTTTACAGATAAATGCACAGTTAATGATCGAGAACATTGAGAGACAGAGGCGTCTGATTGGCCAGCGGGGCTATGGGGATAATATTATATCGCCGACTACTGGTGTGGAATGCTCAATGCCAGCGTTTATATTGCGTTTAAACATGCTGTTGTGGACGGTAATATTTTTATATACTAAAAACGTTTATCAAAAAAACGTATAGGTGTGGACAGGGCCTGAGATAGAACACATAAATACCTGGACTGGCTAGGGGTTTGTTGAGAGTGATGTTTGATTGCATGTTAGAAATATGGCTTAGTCAAAAGAATTGTCCAAAAAGTACAAACACACCTTGCACAAACAAGGAAAATGATACAAAAAGATATAAAAAGCACTGAATGTTCCTAGCGATACAGTTGGAAGCATAGTTCACAAGTTCAAAGTTAAAGGAACAGTGGCTACGCTACCTGGCCGTGGCAGAAAGAGGAAGCTATCAGCGGCTGCCACCAGTTTCTTGAGGAGGCAAGTGGTCAAAAACCCTGGAGTGACAAAACACCTGCAGCAAGACTTGGTGGTACCAGGCACTGAGGTTTCAGTTTGCACAGTAAGGCGCATACTACACACTGAAGGGCTCCATGACCGAACTCTAAGACGTACACCACTACTGACCCAAAAGCATAAGAAAAGTTGTCTCCAATATGCTCAAAACCATATAAATAAGCCACAGAAGTTTTGGAATTCTGTTATGTGGAGAATTATGAATGAATGAATAGTTTAATGAATGAATAGTTTAATGACCACACAACCTAGGTCGGTGGAATTTGTTGTCGGTACAGCTCAAACAGCAGTGTCAAAAAACATACACACATTGTACATGACTATTACATGGACCTGAACACACATAACCACAAGACAAGACAAGAACATATTTACAATTTACAATTTATACAGTGCAGTGAGTCAGGTGTTGAGAGTCCTTATGGCAGAGGGGAAAAAACTGTTTTTGAAACAGGATGTTTTGGTGGCCAGGGATCGGTAGCGCCGTCCAGAGGGCAACAGTTGAAACAGGTGG
Source organism: Nansenia antarctica (assembly GCF_963989245.1). Classification (NCBI taxonomy): domain Eukaryota; kingdom Metazoa; phylum Chordata; class Actinopteri; order Argentiniformes; family Microstomatidae; genus Nansenia; species Nansenia antarctica. The sequence continues at coordinate 3,915,530 of NC_137683.1, read as the reverse complement.
TGAGCAGGGTGGGACGGGTCAGAGATAATTTTATGTGCTCTATTTGTGGTGCGTTTGAGATACAGTGATTCAACTGATGGGAGAGGGGTGCCGATGATCTTGGATGATTTCCTTACTATTTGCTGTAGTTTCCTTTTTGATTTACTGTCCGAGCTGCCGTACCAAACTGTGATAGATGAGGTGAGTATGCTCTCAATGATGGCGGTGTAGAACTGAAGGAGGAGTTTTTGTTTTACTTTGAATTTTTTGAGCTGTCTAAGAAAGAATAGTCGTTGGTGGGCTTTTTTGGTGATGAAGTCTGTGTTGGTGTTCCATTTGAGGGAGTTGCTGATGTGAGTGCCAAGGAATTTGAAGGAGTCCGTTATGGTTATGGGTTCTCCAAGGATGTTGATGTTTTTTTTGGGGGGGGGCTGTGCCTGAAGTCTACGATGATTTCTTGTGTTTTTGATGAGTTGAGCTGGAGGTTGTTGTTGAGGCACCAAGTGACTGCTTGGGCTATCTGCTCGCGGTAATGGTCTTCATTATTATTTGTTATGAGTCCGATTATGGTAGTGTCATCCGCATATTTCATAAAGGTGACTGAGCTGTGGAGAGATATCAGGTGGTTGGTGTAGAGGGAGAAGAGCCAGGGTGAGAGGACGCAGCCCTGGGGGGCGCCTGTGCTGAGGGTCAGGGGTCGAGATGAAAGGCTGTTCATCTTGACCCACTGTCGTCTTTTCCACAGGAAGCTCCGTATCCAGTGGCAGATGCAGGGGTCAATGTTCATGTCCACCAGTTTGTTGAAGAGATTGACCGGGTCTATTGTATTGAAGGCTGAGCTAAAGTCAATGAATAGGATGCGGGCGTAGGTGTTGGGTGATTCCAGATGTAGTAGTGTGTGATGGAGGGCTAGATTGACAGCATCCTCAACAGATCTGTTGGCACGATAGGCAAATTGATAAGTGTCCATCAGGGGGGTGGTGTGGGTTTTTAGGTAGGAGAGGACGATGCGCTCATACGCCTTCATGGCCACAGATGTCAGAGCGATTGGCCTGTAGTCGTTGAGGCTGGAGATCTTGGTTGATTTTGGTACAGGGATTATGATGGAGTCTTTGAAGCACTGAGGAACTGTGCATTGGCGGAGGGAGGTGTTGAAAATTATTGTGAAGATTGGAGCCGATGAAACAAAACTGGAACTTTTCGGGCCTATGCATCAGCATTATGTCTGGAGGAAGAAGAATGACGCATATGCTGAAAAGAACACCCTGCCTACAGTGAAGCATGTAGGCAGCATGTAGCATGCTCAGTGATGCTCTGGGGCTGCTCTGCTGCCTCTGGCACTGGACACCTGCAGTGTGTGGAGGGCACGATGGATCCAGTCAAGTATCAGGACATCTTAGGAAAAAATGTAATGCCGTCTGTGAGGAAGCTGAAGCTTGGGTGTCATTGGACCTTCCAGCAGGACAATGATCTCAAACATATAAACATATACAAAGTCCACCAAGGCTTGGTTTCAGAAGAAGAAATGGAAGATTCTAGAGCGGCCGTCACAGTCGCCTGACTTGAACCCTATAGAAAATCTCTGGTGGGATTTGAAGAAGGCTGTTGCAAAACGCAATCCCAACCCTAACCCTGGGTGTGCCCCAGGGATCCATCTTGGGCCCTCTACTTTTCAGTAGTGTGTGATGTCAATGACCTTATTTTTATTTCCTGTAGTTCAGTTTTATGTGATATTTCTATGTCCTGTAGTGTGTGTGTGTGTCTGTTTTAAATTGTGCCTGAGGCCGTATTTTCCCCGTGGATTTACCTGCCCACGGACTGCTGATTTAGCTACCCAGCTAATTCAGGTAGAGTCAATGACTGTCCATTGTCCCAAAATGCTTGCTTCCAAGCTGTACTATCATTTCAGTATGTTGCTAGGAGACTGTGTTGACAAATATTTGTCGTTGCATGGTGATACAATGTGTTTGGTGATTTGGTGATCAGCTCAATCACCTCATGATAGCCTCGTTCACTCAACCATTCAAACTTTGTGTGTGTGTGTCTGTGTGTCTCTGTGTGTGTGTGGTGGCTGGGGCGTTTAAATCATACAGTGTGTTGGCAGTCACATTTGATCACAACCACAACACCTTCAAGAGATGAACGCAGGTTACAAATAGCGTGAAGAGACTCACTGCCATTGATAACATTGACTAATAACATGTGCCTTGGGAGGACGTGAACTCCAGTGGTCTATGATCGTGCCTGGCAAGGAGAGCAACCATTTATCCATTTATCCACTTTTCTCTCTCACCGGGGAATCAGCTGTTTCTCACTCCCTCTACTATTACTCCAACGCAGACCTTGAGTCTTACTGCTGAGGCATATTTTAGCACCACACCTAATCATATTTTACTACTTAGCGCCAGCGATCAGATTACCATAGCGTAATTGCTTCAGTGGGTAAGTTCATCAGTTGCCTGTTCTGCCCTTGTGAGCCACGTAGCATGGATCATCCCTACCAGGGGGAGCACTGGGTGTGTCATCAGTATGCGACATGTGTCACCCCTGGCACAGGTCCTCTGAGGAGATGGAGTCTATGTGTATCCCCTGGCTTCCCCAGTTCCATAATTGATTACGTTTGCTTAGCTGCGGCCTGAAATATGTTACACGTTCCATTCCCATCCAGAGTAGTCACACGAAATGACGGGTTTCCCCCTTGTGTGCACATCAAACAAACCCCTGTCCTCGTGAATGTATTGTCAATGCCTGGACTTAAACCAGGCAGGGAAACTAAATTAACGAAGTGTGAATGACTGCAAAAAAGATGTGAATCATATGCTACATGACAAATGCTGGCACTTAGTAGTGCCACATGATAACTGAATGTTGTGAATGGAAGAAGAGCATAATGTATAGAAAAGTAACAAGTATATTGTTGTGGGGAATTTTACTGGAGTTTATGTCTAAACTCATGTGTGATAATACTGTATAGAGCAGAGGAGTCAATGTGCAATCTCACTCAGGGGACAAAAATAATACATTTGTAAGTTAAACTAAATGAATGTCCACTGCTGTGCGCACCAGTAGTTGGAATTAAAAATAGAATGAACAATTAATTAACTAATATACGTATGTTTATTGGAAGCATTTGTTGTATTGCACGCACCACAGCAGGTAGGTATCTTGTTGATAAACATGCTCCCTTCAGGAGGTATAAAGTCAAAGGGAGAGATAACCCATGGTTCACGCCTGAGCGATCTGACCTTTTGCGAAATAGAAATCTTGCTTGGGCTACAGCCAGAAACACCGGGTCTGAGGCTGATTGGCTCACTTTCAGGCAACTCAGAATTCGCTTTACTGTTCTGATCAAAAAAGCCAAATCTATGGCCTGGGGTGGTCCAGTGGTCTAGCACCGCGGTCTACAGTGCACACATATGCCCATGTCGGCATGGGTTTGAATCCGGCCCATGCCCTGCTGACATGCCCTCTCTCCCTACTTTCCTGACTGTCTTCACTGAATTTGTCCAATAAACTGAAAAATATGAGTGGGACTGCCCCACTCAAAAAAGAACAACAACAAAAAAGAAGCCAAATCTGATTTCTATCTCTCGGCAACAACAGAACATTTAAATGACCCCCAACAATTCTGGAAGGTGATTAAATCCATATCAACTGATGAGAATCATAGTGACCTCCCACCCAGCATTGTTTACAATGACACCACTGTATCTGATAGGGCTTCCTGACTGTTTTAACAAGCATTGTATTGCCTCTGGCTCCCTGTTCTCTAGTTCTTCTCCCCAAACTGACTCACCAGCCCCAGCTGCAGTGCCTTCTGCTCCAGATGCTGGTCTCATACCTGCTGGTCAGCCTTTTAGTTTTACATTATTCACAGTGGAAGAAGTCCATAGAGCTCTCCTCGCTCCTCCCTCCTTTCTCTGGATATTACGAAATCCGCAGGCCCAGATCGTTTAGAACCTCAGTTTTTAAAGTTAGCCGCTGATTTCATTGCTAAACCTCTCCAATGTATTTTCAACCTCACCATCACTACAAATTGCATTCCTGCAATTTGGAAGGTTCCTCATGTACTTCCTCTTTTAAAAGGGGGGGACCCTACTTGTTTGAACAACTATCGACTGATTTCTAAGTTGTGCATTTTGTCCAAGGTCCTTGAAAGGTTGATAAATGATCAGTTGAAGGACTTTCTCCAAACAAACAATATTCTCTCTGCATATCAATCTGGCTTCAGGAAACAACACAGTACCATCACAGCCTCCCTAAAAGTCATAAATTATCTAATAGAGTCACTGGACAACAAAAACTTCTGCACAGCCCTTTTTGTTGACCTCTCCAAGGCCTTTGACACTGTGGATCATTCCATCTTGAAGCAACGATTGTTGAATATTGGTGTGTTAAATCAAGCAGTTGGTTGGTTTGCTAATTATCTGTCAGACAGAATGCAATGTACACATTTTGAAGGTAGTTCTTCTACAATGTTAAATGTCTCTTCTGCCCTCTGCCTGGAATTCATTACAGAGCACTTTGAACTTGAAAGAATTAATTTCACTTGGAACATTTAAAAACCTCGTGAGTAACTGGGAATCAGCCTCATATCGTTCTTCCCCCTGTTTTATATGAAAGTCCCATTATTTTAATCCTATTGTTCTGATCAATATTTTGTCTATTTTGTGTTGTTGATCTGGTGTTGTTTTATTGTGTAATTGTGCTGTTTGTTTTAACTGTTGAAACGTTATGTTTTTAAGCTGCTGTCTTGGCCAGGCTTCCCTTGAAAAAGAGATCATTGTATCTCAATGGGACCGACCCTGGTTAAATAAAGGTTAAAGTAGGGGTCACTTTTTTCATGTCCACCAATCAGGTGAGGGGGTGGTAGGGATTAAAACATTTAATTAAAAAAGGAGTCATTAGCAATACTTGCTGATCAATTGCTATATTCTCCTTTCATTGCTGATCTCGAAATAAAATAAAAAAAATCTACCTGATTGGACGAACCGCCGGTATAGTTCTGGCCGGTGGCCTGTATCCATGGGTCATACTGTATCCATGGGTCATATCCTTGACACACCTGGTGTAGAGTGTACCTGTACTAATAATAGCCATATAGCATTTCTCCAGGACTCCTCACATATATCATCTCATGTTATAGTTGTATATCATCTATAGCAAACCACTTACAGTAGTGGTCACCAACCCGTCGATCGCGATCGACTGGTAGATCTTTGAGACTTTCCCTGTAGATCTTTGACTGACTTTCCCTGTCCCAAAAAATAATAGAAAATGAGACAAATAAATACACAAAGAGCCTATGTTTTGCACGCGCCTCTCTCTCTCTCTCTTGAGCAAACTGTTGTGTCGCAAACTCTGCATGAAAGTGACCAATCAGATAAGAGAATAGTACTGGTACGTGACTCGCAAAAAAAATCTATGACAGTTGGTGACAGTTGGCGAGATAGCTAGCATGGCGGAAGCTCCACGGAAGAATGAATGAATGAATGGTCTTTATTGTCATTAATATAGTACAGGTACCATACAACGAAATTTGGGAGGGGGGGGCTCCCCTGGTGCTAGGAAAAAAATACTAAAAACAAGAAGGGAAAATAGCTGGTTTACATAAATAAAGGCTATGTACACTATCCACTATACTATACTATACAAATAAAACACTGTGCTGTACTCTATGCTATGCTATAAATATCCTAACATTTCCTATTCTGAACCTTATGTACCCGAGGGTTGTCATATTGCACATAGTGTTATTGCACATTCATTTAAAGTGTCGCAGTTTGCAGGTTTGAAATGTTCACAGTTGTGTTTCAGTATTGCACTTGATTACAATCTAGTAGCTGCCATCAAATTGTCTAGATTGTCCAGGGCCTAGAACCTAGGTCTTTGCTGTGTTCAGGGCCTGAACGGCCCTAGGGTAGAAGCTGAGCTTCAGTCTATTTGTCCTTGCGGACATGGTCCTGAACCGCCTGCCCGAGGGCAGCCGAACAAAGTGTTCGTTCCCAGGGTGGGATGGGTCTCTGGAGATCTTGGAGGCCTTCCTGAGGCAGCGTGTGTTGTACAGCTCTTCCAGAGAGTGGAGGGGGGCGCCGATGATCTTCTGGGCCGATCTCACGACTCTCTGTAGCGCTTTCCTCTCTGCGGCTGTGCAGCTGGAGAACCACACGCAGATGCAGTAGGTGAGGATGCTCTCCACTGTGCAGCGGTAGAAGGTCACAAGCAGCTCCTGTTTGAGGTGGTATTTCCTGAGGACTCTCAGGAAGTAGAGCCGCTGTTGTGCCTTCTTGATGATGGCTGCTGTGTTGGTCTTCCAGGACAGGTCATCCTGTATGTGCACCCCCAGGAATCGGAGGGTTGAGACTCTCTCCACGCTCCCTCCATCGACGAGCAGGGGCTGGACCTCAGATGTTTTCCTCCTGAAGTCCACGATGATTTCCTGGGTCTTTGACTGGTTCAGCAGCAGGTTGTTAACCTTGCACAGCTTGCCCAGCTGCTCCACCTCATCCCTGTACGCCGCCTCGTCCCCCCCCGAGATGCAGCCCACCACGGTGGTGTCGTCTGCAAACTTTATGATGGAGTTGCTGGGGTGGACGGGGGTGAAGTCGTAGGTGTAGAGGTTGTAGAGGATGGGGCTTAGCACGCAGCCCTGGGGGGACCCAGTGCTGAGTCTGAGGGCTGTGGAGGTGTGGGAGCCCACCCGCACCCTCTGGGGGCGGTCAGACAGGAAGTCCTTGATCCATGCACAGATGGAGTGTGATAGTCCCAGGTCTAGTAGTTTGGTCACTAGCCTGTCTGGAAGGATGGTGTTGAAGGCAGAGCTGAAGTCCACAAAGAGCAGTCTCGCGTAGCTGTTCCCCCTCTCCAGGTGGGATAGAGTGGAGTGGAGAGTCGTCGCGATGGCGTCCTCTGTGGACCTGTGGGCTCTGTAGGCGAACTGGTATGGATCCAGGTTGGGCGGGAGGCGTGTGACTATGTGGGCCCGGACCAGTTTCTCGAAGCACTTCATGATGATTGGTGTGAGTGCCACCGGGCGGTAGTCGTTTAGGCAGCTCACCGTGCTTTCTTCGGGACTGGGATGATTGTTGAGGTTTTCAGGCAGGGTGGGATGGTAGCATGGGACAGGGACTGGTTGAAGATGTTGGTGAAAACCCCGGCCAGCTGGTCGGCGCAGTCCCTCAGCACCCGTCCCAGGACGCCATCCGGCCCTGAGGCTTTTCTGGGGTCCACCGCCTTCAGCACGCGTCTCACTTCATGCTCTGTGAGGGTGAGGCTGCTGAGAGCTGGAGAGAGTGGTGTTTGTGTTGTGGTTACCTCCGTTCGCCCCTCGTCGAACCGGGCGTAGAAGGAGTTCAGCTCTTCCGCCAGCAGGGGGTCGTCCTCCGCGTCTGTGAGCCTGTTGGCTCTGAAGTTTGTCATGTGCTGAACCCCCTGCCACACCCGCCTGGAGTCGTTGCTCAGGAAGCATTCCTCAATCTTCTCTCTGTGGTCTGCCTTGGCCTCCCGGATGCCACGGTTTAGGTTAGCCCTGTTGGTGCTGTACAGCAGTGTGTCCTTCGCTGAGAAGGTGTTGTCCCTCTCCTTGAGCAGTTTTCGGACCTTCTCAGTCATCCATGGCTTCGTGTTGGGGTAGACCCGGACACGTTTGTCCACGGTGGCTGAGTTGGTGCAGTTCACTATGTGGTGACGACGTGAACTGTTCCAGGTCCTCATGCTCATATTCCTGCCATGAGGTGTCATTCAGGCAGATCTGCAGTGGAGCGGACCCTGCTGGCCAGGTTCTGACAGTCTTAGTGGTGATGGGAGCACTTTTCCTCATGGGAGTGTAGGCTGGGATCAGGAGGATGGACACGTGGTCAGACATGCCTAGATGAGCTAGCGGTCTAGCCTTGTAGGCAAGCTTGATGTTGGTGTATACCTTGTCCAGTGTGTTATCTCCTCTTGTTGCACATTTAACATGCTGATAGAACTTGGGTAGTACTACCTTCAGGTCAGCATGATTGAAATCCCCCGCGATGATGTGTACTGCTTGAGGATCTGCGCTCTGTCCACCACTGATGACGTCATGTAGCCGGGCTAACGCTAAGCTAGCATCTGCGCTTGGTGCAATGTAAACAGCGTACACCGCGTTGAATTCCCTCGGGAGGTATGTGGGTCGGCATTTAACAGTCAAGTATTCCAGGTCTGGGGAGCAGTGGCTACTTACAGTTTTTGTGTTTAAGCACCAGCTGTCCTTCGTAGATATGATCAGCCGCCTCCGCGCGTCTTCTCGCTAAGCAGCGTCCTCTCGGCACGGTCTAAAGTGCGGCCTTGTAGCGCGACTGCAGAGTCAATAATGGAAGCGCTGAGCCAGGTTTCTGTGAGAATAATCACACAGCTATCCCCCACGGTGTTGTTGGAAGCAACCTGCAGTCTCAGTTCGTCCATCTTGTTAGCTAGGGATCTTACGTTATAGAGGAATATACTCGGCAAAGCTGGCTTATCCGGGCTCCTCCTTAGCCTAGCTACCAGGCCTCCCCTGCGGCCTCGGCGTTGCTTACGGTCTCGACGCCGTCGTTTGCGTCTCAGGGTTGGGATTGTGTACCATTGTTCTCCCGGTGACCGAGCAATGTCGTGTGGCATCCTTTGTTGCTTCAGGAACTCCGCTGTTACTGTCTTCTCGTTTTGCGCACCAACTTCTAGTAAGTCTAGTCTGCTGTAGGTACTATTTACACAACAGTTCCCTATAAGTACTAAAATAAAAATGTACATACAAATGTACTTAAAAACGCTAAAAAGCACCAACGTCGGGAGCTCTCCCAGCCTCGCGTGCGAACGCGCCGCCATCTTGGATCAGTATTAAAGTATAAAAAGAAACCCAAAATATATCATTTCCATCCAGAAGAATTTATTTTTACCTTGGTGAACGACAAGTCTGTGTATGTATGCTGTGCAACCAAACACAATCACTGGCTAAAAGAGGAAATCTGGAGCGGCACCACAACACCAACCACCAGAAATTCAAAGAGAGCTACCCGCCAAAGAGCACAATCCGTGCAAGGAAAGTTAACGAGTTGAAATCAGGGTTGAAGGCCCAGCAATCCCTTTTCACCAAACCTGCTAATCAAAATAAGGCTGCTAGTGAAGCGTAGTTTCGGGTAAGTTACCTTTTGGCTAAACACAAGAAGCCCTTTACAGATGGAGAATTAGTCAAGGAAGCAATCAGGGGAGGCTGGTTCATTAGGGGCAATTGGACAATGCCCCACCAAAGGGAGAAGAGAGAGATTTTTTTTCTATGACTTCTAGACAGTGTTGCTTCTGAATATCATAGTCCAATCAGCTAGTGTTCTGTGGAGTATATCATAGTCCAATCAGCTAGTGTTCTGTGGAGTATATTCCAATCAGCTTCAAGTCCCGCCCCTTTCAGTGCAACTGTAACGGAGTAGAGAGTTCAGAGTTCAATTATAGCTAAAATAGAGCTAAACTGCGCCCTCTAGGGGTTTAATGACGTGGTGTATCCGTAGGGGTATATCCGGGGTGTATCCGTGACCCGGATGCTGTGTAAATACAGCTGGACAGTGCAATTGCACGGGACGTAACGTGATCTCCTTCAGTTCATTCTTAACCACTGATGCGGTAAGGTCATGTTTTCTGCAGGGTCTGAGATCGCATATAATTTAAGAGATTATTTATGTACCTATGTTTTATTTGAATGTTTAATGATCAAGATAGCTGTTTTGAGTTTCCCTGGTTATAGTATTTTAGTTTGGAACATGCCACAAGTTTAGTAATGTGAGTTTTAAGTTGTTAACATTGATGGCGCTAACGTGAATGTTCGTGTAACACCATTTTAGAATGTAACTCGATGACCCTGCAAGTCCCATGTCCAGAATTTGATGCACTGTTTTCTACAGGTAATATTATTATTGTTGTGTTATTATATGTCTGTTGTTCTGTTAGTAGACCGTATTGTATGAGGTTGGGTCTTCCACCTCGCTAGTTTGCAACACGCTCGCGGCTTACCTAGCAGTCAGGTTGCAGCCATTGTTGCACGTGGTGCGCATGCGTATTCCAAGTGCGTGGTTTTTCCATGCATTTGGATGTTATGATTTCTTGTTGTTGTTGTTAAATGAATACCACTATATGATCACACAAGTGAAGATTTATGTAGTCTACACATTTTGTATTTTTGTTTTATATTATTGTTATAATTTGTGTAGTGTGAGTGACTACTATATGGCGCAGTTCATCTGAAAACACTGACTGGAATCTAGCCTGATGACCCTGCAACCGTGTCCACAAATTGATGCACTGTATGTTTTCTACAGAATAAATGAACGTGAGCCATCCAGCTGAGAGTGATTCATGAAAAGATACACCCCGTCACACAACTTTCACTCTACTCGAAATTGCACTAGGCTGTTCTCGTAGACTTGCAGGTAAAATCTATTTTGGTAACTTCAGGCCATTCGGGCATTTGTCTATGGGGTTTTGGGACATGCACAAAGAATCGTACGTGCTTACGTCATGTCATACGGCCGGACGCATGGACAAGTACAGGTGTCACAGACATGCACCATTTGTCTGAAAAGGCAAAAAAACATGACCTGTCAAAGCTACACATGGCTAGTTGCATGAAGCTTCAAGCATTCGGGAGGGTCGACATTGCCACACAGTTGGATGAGAGCTACAGGGTCGCTGTGCGTCGTCACAACGACGAGGTGAACAAAAACCGACATATTCTCTCCCGTCTGATTGAGTGTGTGAAGTTTTGTGGGGTGTTCGAGGTAGCTTTGCGGGGGAAAAATGAAAATGACTCGGGTTCCGGCAACCCAGGGATTTTTCGTGGACTGGTGGACTTGGTGGCATCGATGGATGAAGTGTTTGAGGAACACTTGAAAACAGCAACAGTCTTCAAGGGAGCGTCAAAGACTGTGCAGAACGAGCTGTTGGATTGTATGCTGTCAGTCATCAGGGAACGGATTATGGAGGAAGTGAAGTTAGCCAGATTCGTAGCAATCCAAGCAGATGAGACCACGGATGTTTCTACACAGACTCAGTTGGTGCTTGTGCTGAGATACATAGACAGGAACCATGCTGTCGAAGAACGTTTTTTTGAATTCATCCCCATCTTGAATGCAACGGCCGACTCGATCGCTACTGTACTGCTGGAGAGACTTGGCAGCCTTTTCACTGAAGAAGAGAAAGGTAATGTCGCCCCCTCCCGGTTGTTTCAGTATTAAGAATGGACAATTATGTTTATTTATTTATTTTGTGTTGTTTCAATATTAAGAATGAAAAAGTATTACTACTGATGATACTGAAATAATTATTATTAGTGTAGCGTTCCCGTACGGGGCCTGTTAACAGCTCCTCCCTTGGTGTTGTGGTTAGCGAGCCGAGGCCGGCGGTTATGCGGGAGATCGGGGTTCGACTCCCGCATGGGGCGAGCTACACTACCAGTTCCTCGTTCGTTACATTATTATTAATTAATTGGATTATAATATAATAGGACTGTAACGTGTTATAACATATTAGTTATTTGTTCTTTTATTATTTTAAATCATGTTCGAAAATAAAATATTCATTCATTCATTCATTCATTCAAGGTAAACTTGTCGCTCAAGCGTATGAAGGGGCCAGTGTGATGAGGGGCGAGAGAGCTGGTGTTCAGCAGAAGGTGCGTGAACATTATGGAAATGCCCATTATGTCCACTGTTACGCACACCAATTGAACTTGATTATGCAGCAAGCCACTTCTAACATCCCCGCAGTGAGAGTTTTTTTTTCGGATTTGAGTGGTATTGACACTTTTTTTTCCCGGTCGCCTAAACGCACGAGCATCCTCGACGAGGTTGTTGCAAGAAGGCTGCCAAGAGCCTCGTCCACAAGATGGAATTTCAACAGCAGAATCGTGAACACTGTATACGAGAACCTGGATGACCTCATAGAGTGTTTCGAAACCATCAGGACCAGCTCCTTTGATAACACCACAGTGCAGGAGGCATCTGGCTTTGTGAGGATGCTGGAGGATGAGAACTTCCGGTTTTTCCTGCATCTCTTCCACGGTATCATGCCTCACGTTGACATGCTGTACCAGAAGCTGCAGAAGAAGGACATTGACGCAGTCTCAGCTTCACAAGCAGCATGCAGGCCATAAGGTAAGATCAAAAAATATAGTTTGTACATTGATACAATTACAACTACAAGACAGCAGATTGTTCAGCTACATTTTCTTATTTGAAATCTTAACACTGTTGGTCTGTCTGCCTTCAGGGACCAAAGCTCATCTCAAGAGCAGCAGCAAGAAGCCACAGGAACCAGAACATCAAGGAGGGTCTTGGGAGAAGAAGAGAAGCAGAGGCTGTCTAAAGAGGTAGGTCCAAGTTTTGAAACACAGTGTTGGAAAATCACCACCAATCAGAGTTACATTCAGGGATGGGATGGTAGCACTCTTTATTCAGTGTTGTACTTCCAAAGTGCTTATTTCCACATTTTCTTTCACACCCCATACTTTTGACAGATCTGCGACACAATCCTGGCCCACTCCAAAGAAAGGTTTTCTTTCACCACTGTCAAGGCATACCCCATGCTGAACCAGGTGAAGCTCAAGACTGAGCTGTCCCTTGTCTATGAGAGTGCTGAGTTCAAGGGCTGCTCTGGTGCACTGGTACTGTACCAGGTTCTACACAGTTACAACCTCCAGGAGACTTTCTCTGAGACTGTAGCTCTGTTGAACATCCTAATTACTACTCCCATGACAACAGCTGAAGCTGAGAGGTGTTTCTCGACCCTTAAGAGAATCAAGAACTTCCTGCGAAACACAATGGGCCAGGAGCGCCTGAATGCACTGGCCATGCTTTCAATGGAGAGGGAACTAGTCAGGAAGATGCCTGATTTTAATGAGAGGGTCATTGATTGTTTTGCTGCTTTGAAAGAGAGACGAGCTAAATTTCAATACAAGTGAGCAGTATGTATGCCGTCCATATTTTGTATTTTGTAGTATGTAAATAGTTTTATCCATCCATTGCACATTATCAGCCCCTGTGCCACTGCTCTTTATCCTGGATTTGCTGCACCTAAAATAAAATATGTGATAACTGAATACCAATGGCTGTGAGAGTCAATTTATTTAAGCCCGCTGATTTAGGTGAATTTACCCTTGAACGTGTCACCTTAACCATCAACGCAACAATTGCCCCCCCTGAGAGATTTGGCAGGAGCCGCCACTGGAAGCAATAGCCATTACCGTGGAGACTGTTTTCAGTGACTTCAAAAACAAAGAAGAGATCAAAACCGCACGACGTGGTGTACCTCTGGGCCCTGTCACCCATGTGACAAGGAGGGTCGAGTCACTGTCAGAGGACGTGGACAGACAAGTGTTAACGGATTTGGCACACTGAATATTTCTCATTACAGTTCGATGAATCCATGGATGTAATGGACACAGCTCAGCTTGTTGCATTTGTCAAAATGGTTTTCCAGGATTCTACAACAAAGGAGGATTTCCTCACTCTTTTGCACTTAACCTCATAGGAGCCAACGGACCCCGATGGGGATCCGAAGTGATATAAAGAGTTTACCTCGATCAATTCTCTTCATCGATATCAATTTTTTTTCACAACTTTGCATGCTATACGATGCCACCATTTTGTTCCCGAGACGGTAAACACGGCCTAAGTCACATCCAGTTTTCTCCAACTGGAGAATGTGTCATGTCCGGTTTCAACGCCGAATGTCCATACCATTGGTCGGCCAACCCCAAAAAATCCCCCCCCCCCCAAAAAAAAAATAAAAATAAATCTGATACATGAGAAAGGTCAAAGGTCAAAGATGGTGCCAAAATATCTCCAAATGGCCTAAACATATAGGTGTCCGCCTAAACATACCTGTACTAAAACAGGTACAAAGTTGCATTTGCACACATTACTAGCATCGACTTTGGCACAAGTACTAATAAGACCGTGGAGTACTGATTCCTAGATGATTTGGGCTTCGTTATCAGGTTTCCAAGGTGATATTCACTGTAAAAGCTGTTGTTTTTTTAGGCGGAGACTGAATTTGAGATGTTTTATAATGTTCTAGCTCTATTTGCTCTGACACAGTAACATAGATTTTTCTACAGCCACCCCACAGGTGTTAGCTTTCATTTGATAACAATATCATTATGAAGGCCCTTGTGATTGTGGAGATATTCTATATTCACTGTGGGCATGTCATTTCGAGCAGAAAACCAGAAAAATGAGGTGGATAAGATCTGTTAAAGGAGAAAACGAGGGGTGTGGATATTTACAATGAGTTCCAAAAATATGTTGGTGAAAATGACATACCCATTCATAAACTAGTGGCGATTACTACTGACGGGGCCCCAGCAATGCGCGGTGCGCGCAATGGATTTATTGGACTGTGCCGTAATGACTCTGATTTTCCCTCCTTTGTGAATTATCACTGTGTGATCCATCAGCAGGCCTTGGCTGGTAAGGTGTTGGACTTTTCCCATGTAATGACACTGGTGGTGAAACTAGTCAACTCGATTCGAGCGAAAGCGCTTCAGCACCGCTTATTCAAAGCGTTATTGGACGAGCTCGATGCTGCTTACGGAGACCTGCTTCTCCATGCTGATGTGCGGTGGTTGAGTCGCGGCAAAGTGCTGTAGCGATTTGTCGACTTGCTGCCCGAGATCAAGACGTTCCTGTCGACAAGGAACGAGGAGCACAAGGAACTGTCAGACGATGCGTGGCTACTGGACCTGGGGTTCCTGACAGACATAACCGCAAAACTGAACGCACTCAACTACGAGCTGCAGGGAAAAGACCGACACCTTCCCCACATGATAAGCGCAGTGAATGGGTTCAAGGCCAAGCTCGCTGTTTGGACCACACACCTAAAGAATGGGATGACACACTTTCCCAACCTGGAGAAAATGGCACAGGCCCTGGAAGACAATTATGCTTTTCACCCTGAGCAGTACTGTGCTCCCCTGGACAAACTGGCAACAGAGTTCAATCGGCGTTTTGGTGAGTTAGATGTCATGGGAGATATTGCTGCATTTGTCTGAAACCCATTTGTGCCCATTGATATAGAGCAGGTAGCAGCCAAATTCCAGCAAGTATTTACTTTGCCAAGTGGAGTTGACATGGAGATGGTTGATTTACAAACTGACATAGAGCTGAAAGCCAGGTCAGTGACCTTTGGGGACTTGTCAGCAGAGAGAAGTTTCCTCTTCTAACTGCATGTGCACTAAGAGTGAGTGCCTACTTTGGATCCACGTATCTCTGTGAAATGTCATTTTCACAGATGAAAATAATCAAATAAAAGTACAGGAGCCGCCTTACTGACAGACACCTCACAGACTGTCTCAGACTGGCAGTCAGTAGCTATGAGCCAAACTACAAAGCACTTGTAGACAGTATCCAGTCACAACCATCACACTGACTTGAGTGAGTAACATGACTGTTTCGATGTGAAAAGTAATGCTGCATGAGATGACTGCACTTAGCACTGACTGAGAAAGTACACATTACAGTTCTACTTTATAAAATGCTATAATTGTAAATATGTTTGTCAATGTTAATAATATGAGAAAGTACACATTAGTTCTACTTTTGTTTTGATGTGAAAAGTGATGCTGCATAAGATGACTGTACTTAGCACTCACTGAGAAAGTACACATTACAGTTCTACTTTATAAAATGCTAATTGTAAATATGTTTGTCAATGTTAATAAGTAAGAATAATAATTAAGTCAGTCAAGTGTCAAAATGTCAAGAATGTCAATTTGTTGTTGTTGGCTAACGTTACTATGAACAAAATGATTTTATCATACATTCCTCCATTCCATCATTCCATGCCTTTATTTTTTTGTGTTGTAATGAAATTACATAATCAAACTTTGAATTGAATTTCAGTTATGTACAATTCTTAAAGCAAGACAGCTGCCTGATATGCTAGATACAGTCCTTTTTTTGTTGTTGCATCAATTTTAATGTTGGACCAATGCATTGCATCTAATTAAAATACAGGCAAATAAACGTCATTAAGTTTAAAGTACTATCTTGGCTGTTTTTTTCTCTCAACGCTTCAATAGGTTGCTTGCCTTCACCAAGGCCGAGGTCAGGGATCTTGGGCTTAAAAAGGTTGGTGACCACTGACTTACAGCATACCTGTCAGAGCTTCCTCAAATTCGGCGGGGGGGCTGTTGCTCAGGAGGTAGAGCATGTGACTGGACACGCCCCTTTCAGGAAGTGTTTGGTGGGAGAAAGACCGAGAGCACACGGTGGAGCAAACGAATGTGATACATTATTGTTTTGAAGTAGAATCCAGTTTATATCAACTGAGAAAGGACATTTTAAGTTTAGCTTCCCCCAGCAGCTTGGCTGTTTGGGGGGGGGTGACATATTTTGCACCCTCGGACGGATACAATGGAAATTAAAAAAGGAATGGAGAACGACAATGAAAAGAACATCAGCAGTGGAGCAGCAAAGCAACAAGAAAAGCAGGTACGGAATTATGAGAAGGCGTTGACGGTGATTGTGAAGGTGGAGGGAGAAGGGGAAGTGACTTTGATGGAGTTGTTGAGAACAACAAAGATGGCGTGTGGAAGTGTGGAGGCGTGCAGAATGAAGGGGAGAAACTCCTATGAAATGACAATGGGATCTGTTACAGCAAAAGAAAAAATCATGGATGGCTTCAGAATTAAGGGGTGTGAAGTCAGTGCAAAATAACTAATAAATGATGAGGTGGTGGTGTCCTTCATGAACCTGCCTGCTTATGTCTCTGGTGAGGAGATATTGTACAAACTAGATGGCTGGGGAGTGACAGCTGGCCTGGAACAGATGTGGCGGACGGGACGAGATTTCTGAAGGTCAAATTCAATTGCACAATAACATCTTTGCCATACTCCACAACGTTTCAGACGGCTGAAGGAGCAGAGTTTTTTTAAAAGTTGTCCATGATAGACAAGTAAGAGTATGCAGAATATGCATTCAGCCTGGACATATAATGAAAGACTGCCCTGAATTCAAGTGCCACAGATGTGGGAAACAAGGGCATTATGCAAGGGAGTGTGAGGAGGGAAGGGAGCGGTGGAGGAGAAGGAGTGATGACCAGGGCGGAGAGGAGGAGAAGGAGGAAGGAGAGACGGGAGAGGAGAAGGTGGACGAGGAGCTGGTGGGCGGAGAGGTGGTGAACGAGGAGCTGGTGGTCGGAGAGGCGGAGGACGGAGAGGCGGCGGCGGTGGAGGAGGAGGTGGTGATGGACAGAGAGGAGGTGAACGTGGAGGAGGTGATTGAGGAGATGGTGGTGGGAGAAGAGTTGGAGGAAGAGGGTGAGGAGGAAGTGGTGGTGGAGGAGACGCCTGTTGGCGGTGTGGAGGAAGACCAGCTGACCAGCAGTCTGGTCAGTGTGTCAATAGACTTGAGCAACAGAGGAGGAGTAGAGCTGGAGAGAGACAGTGGAAGGAGAGAAGGGGTACGGACAAGGCAAAGTAGGGGGGGGGGGATGAAAAGGATGAGGGGTCTGTTTTAGGAAGTGATGAAGAGGACTTTCCTGGGTTAAAGGCAGGCAGGAAGAGGCCGTTGGGAGCGAAGGTTAAAAGGAAAAATATGAGGGTAAAATGAAAATGTATGTAATGATGTGGGTTCATGTAATCATTATAATTATGTTGTCTATTTTTTCGTTAAATGCAAATAGTGTGAAAAATGTTAGAACAGGTTTTGAAAACATGTGATGCAGATATAGTGTGTCTACAAGAGACACATTGGGTGGAAGGGGAGATGGGTGGAGTTGAAAAGAGATGGGGAGGGAAGGTGTTTGTGAACAACGGTGGGAATAGATCCAGGGGGTGGCGATTCTGGTGAAAAAGGGGGTAGTGCAAAAGTTGAGGCAGACAACAGATGAGGTGAATGGGAGGGTGATAGGGATTGAGTTTGAATATTTGGGGAAGAGCTACAGGGTGGTGAATATATGCACCAAATGAGGATAGAGAGAGAAGTTTTTTTTTTTAAGAGTTGAGAGGGAAGTGCGGGGAGAACTGTATGGTGGTGGGAGACTTTAATGTGTGGTGCAGCCGGTTAGATGCCTCTAAGAGTTGTATGTTTAGGGGTGATTCTTCTAGGGGGGTGCTATTGCGTGTAATGAGGGAGATGGGAATGATAGACATTTGGAGGGAGAGGAATCCTGCTAGAAGGGACTTCTCTTGGAGGCAGGTGGTGGGAGGCATCCTGAAACAGAGCAGGATTGATCTAATGTGGGTATCAGAAGGGATGAGGGAAGGTTTCAGCCAGGTGAGGTACAGGATGAACACTCTGAGTGATCATGCAGTGTTAGAGTGTGTGTTGGGTGTGGAGGTTGAAAGGAGTGGGGGGGGAGTGTGGTGTCTGAATGCAGATTTTGTAAAGGAGGAGAAATATAGGAGGGAGGTAGAAAGGTGTGTGATGAGGGAGAAGGAGAGGAGTATGTATGAGGATGATACAGGGAGGTGGTGGGAACATTTAAAGGGGGAGATTAAGAAGATTAGTATGAGATATGGTAGGAATAGGAATAGAATAGAGAGGGAGAGGGAGAGGAGGTTGAGGGAGGAATTGAGGAGAGAGGCAAATAGATTAGAGGAGGAGGTAGGATATGATGTGGGGAGGTATGTTAAGGCTAGGGAAGATTTGAAGGAGTTTGAGGAGAAGAAATGCAAAGGGGTGTTGTGTCCTGGTTATACCGCCAGTGGGCGCTAGTATGATAGTGATGTATGCAGTGACGGAAGTGATGTATGCACTTACGGATGTGAAGAAGAGAAGTGGAATAAACGTGCGAAGTGAAGAGCAGCTGCGTGTCTCCCGGTCTCATTCTTTCCTAACTACTTTCTTACTACAGAATACCACATTTTTGGCGACGAGGATGGCTATTTCCGTACCCTTACCTACACCGTTCATGCCTGTGCCAGGCGAACCTGCTATTTCTTTTCCTACTTGGTTGAGAATGTTTGAAAATTACATGCTCGTAATTGATGCTACCGGAGAAAAATGGCCGGAGGAAAGAAAGCGCGCGATTCTTCTCCATGCACTTGGGACCGAAGGACAAAGACTGTTCTACACTCTAAAGGATACGGGTGTTACCTACACTTCTGCCGTGGATGGACTGAAAAAGTACTTTGTTCCTAAGGTGAATGTGATTGCTGAACGTCACAAATTTCGACAGAGAGCTCAGGGTCCTGACGAGACGGTTAATCAGTTCCTTGCTTCATTACGCGAGCTAGCTGCAGCTTGTGAATTTGGTGCCATGGAGGAACAAATGATTCGTGATCAACTGATTGAGCGTGTTGCTAATACACGCATACGAGACAGACTTTTGCTTGAATCGGACTTGTCTCTGGACAAAGCTACTTCAATGGCCTTACAAATCGAGGCTGGACTACGGAACTCCAACGTTCTCTCTGGAGCTACAGCTTCGGTGAGAGCCATCGAGAAACAGCCGACGAGGAGGAGGTTCGACAAGGGCAAGAAGAAAGCTCCGACGACGACTGCACCTGCCACGGTCTACAGCCAGCCAGCTACAACTGGGAATCAGCGCGCCTGCTTCCGATGCGGATCCACAGGACACTTAGCTAACAAGCCTACATGCCCGGCGGTTAAGGTGACTTGCAATACATGCGGAAAAGTTGGACATTTTTCCAAGGTGTGTAGATCGGCTCAAAAAGAGGTGCGTGAGGTAGTGGTGAATGACGTTACTGTGCTTTACATGCAGGGGGCCGTCGTGAATGATAAAATTATGTGTACTGTACGAGTTGATGCAAATTATCATTCCCATGATGTTGAGCTGATAGTGGATACAGGCTCATCTGTTTCTATTATTCCAGAGAGTACTTACCAGACACTTTTCCATACATGTGTCCTTGCTGAGCCTACAGTGAATCTGCTTACTTACTCCAGAGAGAAAATTCCTGTTAAAGGTTGCATGCATGCTACAGTTGTTCATAATGGACATTCAGTTACAGGTTCATTGATAGTGGTTGAATCAGGAAATGCATTGCTGGGACTAGATTTATTTGTAGCATTGCAGATGTGCATTGAGGGTAACAACATTATTACTGTTAGCTCTGCTAGCTCTCCTACTGTGCTCCGAGCACCTACTGTACAGAGTACCACTCCACAGACCGAACCAGAGGTTCTAGTACAGGAGTTAGGGTGTGCAAAAGGTTTTATGCACAAAATACAGGTTAAACCAGATGCTGTGCCAGTACAGCAGAAACTGAGGAGGCTTCCGTTCTCAGTGAGGCAGGCTGTGACCGATGAGCTCGCAGATCTACAGGAAAAAGGCGTTATAGAACGTATAGACGCATCTCCATGGGTTTCCCCTATAGTGGTGACCCAGAGAAAGGGGGGAGGAAAGCCTCGCCTGTGTGTTGACCTCAGAGAACCTAATAAGGCAATCATCAGTGACTGTCATCCCTTACCGCACATGGATGAACTGTTCGCTGAGCTCCGTGGAGCCACAGTCTTTTCTACTATAGACTTAGCCTCTGCTTATCACCAGTTGCCATTGCATCCAGATAGCCGTGATTTAACTGCGTTTATCACGCATGAGGGTCTCTTTCGTTTCTGCCGAGTGCCATTGGGCCTCGCTTCTGCTCCTTCAGCTTTTCAGAAAATGATGTCGACTGTACTGACAGGCCTGCCAGGCGTACAGGCCTACCTGGATGATGTGATTTGCTACGGCATCACACAGCAGGATCACGATGTCAGCCTACGGAGAGTGCTACATGCTCTAAATGAAGTGGGACTTAAACTGAACATGCACAAGTGTAAGTTCAACCAGAAAGCTCTGCGCTTCCTGGGCCACACTGTGTCCAAAGATGGTCTTCATCCTGACCAAGACGGGGTCAGTGCTGTGGCGAACGCGCCTGCCCCGCACGACACATCCTCCCTGCGGTCCTTCCTAGGACTTGCATCGTGGTATAGTAAATTCATACCTGACTTCTCTACTGTGGTGGAACCGCTACGTGCTACACTCAGGGAATCTACTGACACTAAGTTTGAATGGACAGCGGATGCAGAGTCCAGTTTTACTGAGGTTAAGAGACTGATTACTGAGAGTCCTACCTTAGCATTATATGATCCTGAGTTACCTACTTATGTCACTACCGATGCTTCTAACTATGGATTGGGGGCTGTAATGAGCCAGATTCACCCAGACAATACAGAGAGAACCATAGCTTTTGCGTCCAGGACACTTTCTCCTGCAGAGAGAAAGTACTCTACCGTCGAGCGTGAGGCGCTGGCATGCGTTTGGGCGGTGGAAAGGTGGAGAACCTACCTGTGGGGACATCGTTTTGTCCTACGCACAGACCACCAAGCGTTGACAACCCTACTCACTTCCAGGGGTACGGGTCGCGCAGGTCTGAGAATAGCGAGATGGTCTGCACGTCTACTATGCTTTACTTATGATGTCACTTACCATCCAGCGAAACGTAATGTGACTGCTGACTGCTTGTCCAGACTCCCTCTGCCTTCGACAGGAGAGGTGGAGGAGGAGCCAGACATGGTGGCTACTGTGTTCACAGGTTCCGCACATGCCATATCTGTGACCGAGTTCACTGCTGCCTGTGAGGCCTGTCCTGAACTGACTCAACTGAGACAGCAGATACAGAAAGGTTGGCCAAAATGCAGTAAGAATGTGACAAAGGAACTTGCTCCATATTTTAGAGTGAGAGATGAACTGGCTGTGGATGAACTACTTGTCATGAGAGGCCCCGACCGTGTGGTGGTTCCTACTACACTACGGTCTAAAGTTGTAAACTTAGCTCATGAAGCGCATCAGGGAATAGTGCGTACTAAACAGAGACTACGAGAGCTATATTGGTGGCCGCAAATGGACAGATGTGTCCAGACATTAGTAGGCTCATGTGTACCCTGTCAATACAATGACAAAACAGCCAAAACTGCGCCTGCACCACTTACCCCAGTGGAACTGCCAGGTGGACCATGGGAGAAGGTGGCCATTGACATTGTTGGTCCCTTTGACTGTGCGACATGGGACTGCCGTTATGCTATTACACTCACAGACTATTACAGTAAGTGGCCAGAGGTGGCGTTTGTCTCTACTGTAACTACAGAGGCGGTTATTAGCTTCTTGACTACAGTGTTTAGTCGTGAAGGTAACCCTTCCTTCCTGGTCTCTGACAACGGATGTCAGTTTACCTCCCAGGCTTTTGCAAGCTTTCTGGGAGAGAGAGAGATAAAGCACCTGCGTTCCAGTGTTTATTATCCAAGAGCCAACGGGGCTATTGAGAGATTTAATCGAGTTCTCAAAGAGTGTATTCAGACGGCTGAGAGAATGCACAAGCCATGGAAACATGCAGTAACAGAGTTCTTACTGAACTATCGCGCTACGCCGCATGCTACTACAGGAGCTACTCCCTTTGAGTTGCTGAGGAACAGAAAGATGCATACAAAACTAAATGTCCTTCCTGTCTCACACCAAATTAAGTCACATGAGAAAGTGCAGGAGACAGTGAGACGCAAGCAACAGGAGAGTAAGGAGTACACAGACAGAATGAGGGGAGCGAAAGTGCCCATGTTCCAAGTGAATGACACCGTACGTGTCCGCAGACCGGAGCATGTACAAAAGGGATCATCAAGATTCACAGAACCGCTGACAGTAGTTAATAAAGCAGGACAGAATACATACCTGCTCAGTGATGGTCGAAAATGGAATGCATCCAAGCTTACACGCTTCCCCAAGGATGCTCTGTCTGGCACCAGTGGTGAAAAGGAGATTGAGCTAGAGGAGTTCATGGTGCCCGAGACAGAGAATGTGTTTAATGAACCAGGTCCAAGAAGGAACCTGAGAGTCAGAAACCCACCTAGGTGGCTGGTAGACTTTGTGCCGTAGAGAACGTACTAAAAGGGTAGGATAGAACACGGTTCTAACTTAGTACAAAAAGGTCCTACAATGCAATGACAAAAGTGAATGTTCATTTCATGTTTCACTGTCATAAACTGTTTATTGTTGTTATTCATTCTGCTGATTCATGCATTTTCATTTCCTTAGTTTTCATTTTATTTCAATTGTACTGACACCAGTCTACAGAATATTGCATTCTTTGAGTAATGTAATTCCTTTAAGAAAGGGGGAAATGTTGTGTCCTGGTTATACCGCCAGTGGGCGCTAGTATGATAGTGATGTATGCAGTGACGGAAGTGATGTATGCACTTACGGATGTGAAGAAGAGAAGTGGAATAAACGTGCGAAGTGAAGAGCAGCTGCGTGTCTCCCGGTCTCATTCTTTCCTAACTACTTTCTTACTACAGAATACCACAAGGGGCGATTGTTAGGAGTAGGGCAAGGTATGCATTGGAGGGGGAGAAATGTACAGGGTATTTTTTAGGGTTAGAGAAGGTGAAACAGAGTAGGAACTGTATAACAGAGTTAGAGGGGGCAAAGGGAGAAAAGGTTAGTGATTTTGTAGAGATAGCAGAGAGGGTACAGAGCTTTTATGAGGATTTATTTAGGAAAGAGGAGGTGGATGAAGAGAGCATAGAAGAGGTGTTAGGAACAGTTAGGATGGAGATAGGAAAGGAAGATAAGGACATGTGTGATAGGGAAATAGGAGAGATAGAGGTAGCAATAAAGGGATTGAAAAAGAATAAGAGTCCGGGTTGAGATGGGTTGGTGGGTGAGTTCTATGAGGAGTTTAGAGAGTTGCTGGGGCCAATATTATTGAAAGTGTTCACATGGGTGGAAGAACGAGGAGAAATGCCAGCTACTATGGCAATGGGGGTGGTGAGCATTGTGTACAAGAATAAAGGCAGTAGGGGGAAGTTAGAGAACTACAGGCCCCTCACAATGTTGAACACGGAATACAACATTTTAGCAAGGGTGTTAGCAAATAGGATGAAGAGGGTGATAGGGAAAGTTGTAGGGAAGACACAGGCTTATAGTATACCAGGTAGAGATATAGTGGACACAGTATGCAGTATTAGGGATGTGATAGAGTATATGAAAGTTAGTGGGGGGGGATAGTGGTTAGTTTAGATTTGAATAAAGCTTTTGATAGGGTAGATCATGGGTATTTATATAGAGCGCTAGAGAGATTTGGATTTGGAGATAGGATGATAGGATGGGTGAGGAGGATGTATAGTGAGGCTAGGAGCTGCGTGAAGGTGAATGGGATACTTACAGATAGTTTTAGGTTAGGGAGGTCGGTGAGGCAGGGGTGCACGCTATCGGCTCTGCTGTACTCACTGTCAGCAGAGCCGTTAGCATCATATATAGCACAGAACACAGGGATAAGAGGGATCAGTTTGCCAGGAGGTAGGGTCAGTGTGTTAAGCCAGTATGCGGATAACACAACAGTGACAGTGAGGGACAGAGAAAGTGTGAGGGAGGTGATGGAGAGTGTGAGAGTATGGTAGTGTATAGTAGAGAGTATATGGTAGGGCATCTGGGGCAAAGGTGAATGTAGAGAAGTCAGAGATAATGTATATAGGTATGGAGAGGGAAGAGGGAGATGGGTAAGGGTTGAGGGAAAGGAAGGATTACTTTAGAGTGTTAGGGATAAATCTAGGTATAGAATCCAGAGAAGGTAGGGACATGGAGTGGGAAGGGATATTGGGGAAGGTTAGGAAGACTTAGAGCTTAGAGGGAAGGTGGTGGTAGTCAATGCACTCTTGATGTCCTAATTTGTGTACCGGTATGTAATGGGTGTGTTGGATATGCCAGAGAGAGTGGTTAGGGAGGTTGAGAGGATGGTGAATGAGTTCGTATGGGAGGGGAAAGGGATAAGGATTGCACGGGAGGTATTAGAGAATGAATGTAAGGATGGAGGATTGGGGTTGATGAATCTGGAGGTGAAAAAGAAGGCTATGAGGGTGAAAAGGATGGTGAAGTATCTATATGGGGATAGAGAGTTTGCATGGGAAATATTCATGGCTGAGGCCATCAGTAAGAGTGGAGGGTGTGGGGAGAGTGGGGTGTATATGAAGATGAAGAAGGAGATGTTAGAGGGAGTAGCACCTTTCTATAGGGAGGTTTTGGAGGCATGGGGGGAGTTTCTACAATGGGTGTCTTATGACTGTGAAAATGTGAGACAGGTGTGGGAGCAACCAGTGTTTTTAAACCCAAGAATAAGATATGAAGGGAAGGAATTGTATGATAGGGCAATGATGAGGGCTGGGTTGGGAAAGGTGAGGGATTTGGTGTATGAATTTGTACCCGGATTCATGCCTGCAATGGTGGTGGTGGATGCAGTAGAGGAAATGGGAGATGAGATGTGCGAGGGGGCAGCGAGGAATATGTTAGAAAAGATTAAAGAAGGAATGCCAGTGGAGTGGAGGGCAATGGTGGATAGGGAAGTGGAGGAAGAAGGGGAGAGAAGAAAGGTAGGGTTCTTTATAGGTGAGGGGGATGTCAAAATTAAAATGGGAGGTGTGAAGACAAGGATGATATACAGGATACTGAGGAAAGGGAAGGTGAGGAGGCCGGCTGCAGAGAAAGTATGGGGGAGAGTATTTCCAGAGATGAGGGTGGGAAGGGTGTGGGAGAACTTGAAGGTGAAGTGGAACTCCATAGAATGTGAGGAGATGGATTTTTTACTGAGGCACAACAGGATCTTTAACAATGTTATTATAAGCAAGTTTGAGGCAAATGTTGATAGGATGTGTGATGTATGTGGGGAAGCAGCAGAGACATTTATGCACCAATATGTGGAGTGTGGGAGACTGGGGTTATACTGTACATGGAGAAGATGAAAGAGATGATTAGTGGAAACTGGGAAGGAGGGTATGTGGAGGAGATGGATTGGAAGGAGTTGTGGTTGTTTGGGGTGGTGGGTAAGAAGAAAGGGTGTAATGTGAATTTGCTGAATTATGTAGGCTATTGAGTCACGGGAGGTATGCGGTCAGGCTGAGAAGGAATGTGGCTCATTATGAAAAGAGGGTGGTGGATGTGTGGGAGGTGTTTAAGGATCTGGTGAGAAGGGATGTGGGGGTGATAAGGATGTATGTGGGGAAGGAGAAATTTGAGAAGGTGTTTGGGGAAGGGAGCACATTTATAACTGTGGGGAAGGATGGAGGGTTGGGTTATGATTTTGAATTAATTGTTGTGTTTGTTTGTTTTTTGTTGTTGGTTTGAACTGATGTTTTTATTATTTTTGTTGGTTTGAATTGATTTTTTAAATTATTTTTGTTGGTTTGAACTGTTGGGCTTTCTTAATTTATTGGTTTCTTTGAGTTTGCGATAGGGGGCTGATGCCTTCCTATGTGTAAATAATGTAAATTATACATTTTTGATAATAAAATATATATTTTTTAAAAAGGGGGAAAAAGGAGGTAGAGCCGGCATCTAATGATCGCAAGGTTGGCAGATCGGTGGTTCAAACCCTGTCTGGCCACATGTCGAGGTGTCCTTGGGCAAGACACTGAACCCCAAATTGCTCCCAATGAGCAGACTGGCGCCTTGCATGGTAGCTTGCCGCCATTGGTGTGTGAATGTGTGTGTGAATCTGTGAATGAGAGGCCGTTGTAAAACGCTTTGGAATAAGGCGCTATACAAGTCAGTCCATTTATCATTAAATTCAAAAGAACTTCGGCTTGTTTCTAATAAAGATCCATTCAAGGCTCAAAAGAATACCCTTGATAAAGGCGCCTGTATGACTCTGATTAAAAGGCACCTACTTATGTAAGCGTTAATCAGATAAGTGGTGGTGGTGCTTTGAATGCCAAAAGTCCTTCACAATACATACATTAGAAATGTCATAATTGGATGAAAACAGGCAACTATTTCCTACAAATACCAGAAACACATAAAACATAAAAGAAGCCTCGATTCATAGAGGAATAGAGGCTCCAACAGGATATGATAAATAATGACAAGGCAAATGTATTTATATAGCACATATTCATACAATCGAATGCAATTTCATAGTGCTTTACATAAAAACATATACAACTGCAATAAAATAACAATTAAAAAGTTAAAATAAGGTCACCATTTAAAATACAATTAAGAGCCGAACAGAAGAAGAGCAGTACAATAACAATTTAAAAGTTTAAAATCAATCAATAAATACAAATCTGTCAATTAGAAAACTGTTCTCCACTTTCTCTTCACTCCTTAATCCACCTCCTCCCCCTCCTCCTTCCTCCCTGTCCGCCGATGACTTTGTCACCTACTTTGAAAAAAATCAGCAGCACCTTTCTCCCCCCACCGCTCCCTCCTCCCACTAACAATGCTAACACTGTTCCCACTAACAATGCTAACACCCCTTCCAAACTCTCCCCTCGACACTCGATCTCTGGATTGTCATCTTTTCCCCCCTCTCCCCCGATGAGATTCTCACACTTATCACATCAAAGCGGGCAACCACATGCCCTCTTGACCCCATCCCCTCCCCTCTTCTCCAATCCATTTCCGCCGACATCCTTCCTTACCTTACCACCCTAATCAACTCCTCCCTATCCACTGGATCTGTCCCAGCGGCCTTCAAAATAGCCAGAGTCAAGCCTCTCCTCAAGAAGCCTACCCTTGACCCATCATCTGTCCACAATTACAGACCGGTATCCCTTCTCTCCTTCCCTTCCAAAACCCTTGAACGCGCGGCATCTAAACAACTGACTGACTATCTCCGGAAGATGGATCACTTAGACCCCCACCAATCCGGCTTCAAGGCTGGGCATTCCACTGAGACTGCGCTCCTTGCTGTCACGGAAGCCCTCCACTCTGCCCAAGCTTCCTCCCTCTCCTCTGTTCTCATTCTCCTTGACCTGTCTGCTGCCTTCGACACAGTCAATCACCAGATCCTTCTCTCCATCCTCTCAGACCTGGGCATCTCTGGCACCGCACACTCCTGGTTTTCTTCCTACCTGGCGGGCCGCTCCTACCAGGTGACCTGGAGAGAATCGCTATCTTCTCCACGAACCCTCTCCACTGGAGTTCCCCAGGGTTCCGTCCTAGGGCCCCTACTCTTCTCCCTCTACACCAAGTCTCTTGGCTCGGTAATCTCTTCACATGGGCTCTCCTACCACAGCTACGCAGACGACACTCAACTCTTCCTGTCCTTCCCCCCGTCTGATGTACACGTGGCAACCCGTATCTCAGCATGTCTCGCTGACATTTCAACTTGGATGGCTGACCACCATCTCAAGCTCAATCTTAACAAGACCGAGCTCCTCTTCATCCCCGGGAAAGCCTGCCCTCTCCAAGACTTCTCCATCACAGTGGAGAACTCTACTGTAACCCCCTCCCTGACAGCCAAGAACCTTGGAGTGATCCTGGATAACCGACTATCCTGTGCGGAGAACATTGCAGCAACGGCTCGCTCCTGCAGATTCCTCCTCTACAACATCAGAAGGATACGACCATTCCTTACCAGAGAGGCAGCGCAACTCTTGACCCAGGCACTGGTCATCTCCCGCCTGGATTACTGCAATGTACTCCTGGCTGGGCTCCCCGCTTCAGCCATTAGACCTCTGCAGCTCATCCAGAATGCTGCTGCCCGGCTGGTATTCAACCTCCCCAAATACTCGCATGTCACCCCTCTCCTTCGCACCCTGCACTGGCTCCCGATAGCAGCTCGCATCAGATTCAAGACCCTGGTGCTTGCATACCAGGCAGCTAAAGGGACAGCCCCTGCCTACCTGAAGGAAATGGTAACCCCCCAAACCCCTGCCCGCTCACTCCGTTCCTCCACCTCGGCTGGCCGACTGGCCCCACCTCCTCTACACAGCAGTCGGGCTGCCCGATCACGTCTCTTCACAACACTGGCTCCCCGCTGGTGGAATGAGCTCCCCACGGCTGTCAGAACGGCAGAGTCACTACCCATCTTCCGTCGTAGGCTGAAGACCCATCTCTTCAGGTTACATCTTAACTGCTCCTCCTGAGACATCTTCTGACCCTCACCACTACGTCTCCTAAAGACACCCGCTTTCCCCTCTACTGTGTCCCTAAGAACTTCTACTGCCCCCCTTGTACTGTTTCTCAGTTTCTCCAGTAATAAAAAAAAAAAAATTTAATTAGTAGAAGGCGATAATAGGGAGAAGGTTTTTCCTTCTATCAGTGGCCCCGGGCCTGAGCTAGAGTACTCTTCCTGCAATGAATAGTGGACTGCTGATTCACATGCTTAGTATTCAAATGTATTGATTGTAAGTCGCTTTGGAATAAGGCGTCTGCTAAATGCCAAAAATGTAAATGTAAATGTAAATGTAATTAAAAACATAGCCTAAACTGTCAGTATTAAAAATACAGTCTTCAGCTTATTTTTACATTTTTTACAAAAATTGATAAGATGGGGCTGACCTAATGTTTTGTGATAGCTTGTCTTTTTTCTACATAGTGAGTGCCTCTCCACTTTTGGTGCTCACTTTTGGAACAGATAAAAGGCCAGCCTCAGATCATCATAGGGATCTAGCAGGTTCATAAGGCACTAGAGATGTATTTTGGCCCTAAACCATTCAGAGATTTGTAGATCAGGAGCATGATTTTAAAATGTAGTCTGTGAGATACAGGGAGCAGTATATAGTGATCGAAGAATGGGAGAAATGTGATAAAACGTCCTAGTTTTAGTCAGGACATTTGCAGCAGCATTTTGAATTAGTAATTATAATTTATAATTATAATTTTGCCATTTAGCAGACGCTTTTATCCAAAGCGACTTACAATTACGAATTACAGGGACATTCCCCCTGGAGTAACTGAGGGCTAAGTGCCTTACCCAAGGGCACACTAGTAGTGGTGTGGCTTCAGGCGGGATTTGAACTCACAACCTTCCGATCCCAAGTCCAACTCACTATCCACTAGACCACCACTACCCACCCTAATTGTCTTAGTGCCTGTTTGGATAGTCCTGAAAAAAGGCCATTGCAGTAGTCTAACCTGCTAGATATAAACACAAGTAAATACGTTTTTTCAAGATGCTTGGACAACCCTTAATTCTCACAATATTTTTAAGATGATGAGTTAAAACTTAAAACTTAAGTCTGAATCTAAAACAGAGAATTGTAACCCGATCTTTACATTGTATGGAGAGAGAGTCTAGGTGAGCACCAACCACTAGCCTCTTATCTTTGACTAGATAATAGTCTCAGTTTTGTCTTTGTTTAATTGTAAGACATTCTGACATATCCAGTTATTAACTCGATTAATAAGGGAGTCTATTGGTGCAAAATCATCTTTAGAAAGGGCTACATACATTTGTGTGTCATCAGCAACTTAACCTAAATAGGTTTCTCTAACGGGAGCATGTATAAGTTGAATAAAAGAGGCCCCAAAATATAACTTTGTGGAACTCCACATGTCATGTTTGTGCGGTCAGATGTATACGTTATCAACTGAAACAAAGTAGATAGGACCTGGACCACTGTAAGACTGTGTCAGATAAGCTTACCCATTTTTCTAGCCCACCTAGGAGTATATCATGATCAACTGTATCAAATGCTGCACTAAGGTCCAAGACTGAGACTTTTCCTGCATCAGTGTTAAGGTTAATGCCATTTAAAACCTTAATAAGAGCTGTCTCTGTGCTGTGATTAGGCCTAGAGGTCAGGAATTCAATTGCTGTTTGTAGATCGTTTTCTCAATTACTTTACCTATGAACGGCAGGTTAGAAATGGTCCTGTAGTTATTCATTATGGAGGAATCTAAGCTGCTGCTAAATAATGATGAATGAAGTACATCCATACTGTACTGTGTTACTATACTGGGTTAGATGGACACTCACATTTGCAAAGCTCCCGTGGATATTGAGATGGCGGGTTTTAGTAGTTCTTAAGATCTATTAATTCCCCTCATAAACGATAAGTATGGCGAGGAACAACCCCCTGATCTTTCTTCTGTCTTTCATGTCGGATCAAATAGTCTCTCAATTTTAGAGGGTAAAAAGTTATGCATCTATAAAACTTCCACTTTGATGAGCTTAATTTATTTCAGAGAGTGGGACGTTAAAAGAGTCAGAATGTCTTATTATACTTTGCCCTTCCACTTAAAACTGCCAGGTTATCTGGACAGTTCATCTATATTCTGCCCATGAACTGATGCTGAAATTACCCTGTTTTCACTCCCTGGCAAGTGCCTTAAATCACAAATTAGTCTCTGATGACTTGAAATTCCATATAATGTTGATCTTTATTACTGTATTATTTAATGCGGTGAAAGCGTTCACCTTCAATGAAGCGTGCCTTTGATGTCTATGTTCAATATTATTATATATTCCTGTGGATCTAATATTTTCAAGGATTTTATACAAATACTATGGAAGGTTTATCATTATCATTGTTGTCCTTCGACCACCACCAGTGTCAAGTGAACATCACTCATTAAAAATGATGTTCAGGGCTTCAACAATATACTTCTAGTGGCTCTCCTACTCCAGAGTAGAAGCCTGGATAGTGTCCCAGGATAGTGTCTGGGTGTCTGGGACAGGGCCTGGATAGTGTCTGAGTGTCTGGGACAGGGCCTGACCTTTACAGCTGTCTCCCTGGCACTGGCGGACTCAGGGGGGGGGGCAGGCGGGCTGCCCCTCCTGGTGCCCCCACGGTTGAAAAATGTCTCTCTTAAGTGCCCTTTTGAGTGGCAATATTAGAGGATGCGCCCTATTGGCTACCCTTCCAATGGTCTGCCACTGCTCCCTGGTACTTCTGGCAGGACTATAAAAGGTTCCCCACCCCAGTGCCATTCCACTAACCACAGGCTGGAGGTTTCCTGGTGACCAGTAGCCCATAGCCGCAAGACAGACAGAGGTTCTCGGAAAAACCCAGAGTTGAGCAACATTTTATCTAGGATTCCAAAAACACGGATGAACTAATGAATTTTAGTACTAACGACATTCTTTTATGGCTAAAAGATCAGTCATGTTTAGGATACTAGCTGAATCTGAAGGGCTATAATTAGACACAACAAAGAATCATTTGGATCTAAATGCTCTGAGAAACCTTCGCCAGAAGACTTTCAATTAGTGACAGTTCATACAGTTCCCTATGTTAGTGACAGTTCCCTATGTTAGTGACAGTTCCCTATGTGGCGATGAAAACAAATGTCTGATGAGAGGACATGCACAGGCGCTTATTTACTGGGAGGCCAATGACAGTCAGGCATTAATCAGTACAACATTAATGGCAGTCAGGCATTAATCAGTACAACATTAATGGCGTTGTGTCGCGTTGCACCTGTGCAGCCCATAAATCACTGGATCTAAATGATTTTCTACACGATAGAATTTTCTCTTTACCACAGAAGTGAGAACTGTACACCTTCAAAGGGAGGTGCTCCCAGAGCAACTACAAAAATTACTAACAGGCAGATAGATCTAATTCCAAATAGGGTTAATCTGTGCTGGAGAAACACACACACATACACACACACACACGCACACAAGCACACATACACACATAAACACATACACACACACACACACACACACACACACACACACACACTCACACACTCACACACTCACACACACACACACACACACACACACACCACACACACGCACACATACACACATAAACACATACACACACACACACACACACACACACACACACACTCACACTCACACACTCACACACACACACACACCACACACACACACACACACACACACACACACACACACACCACACACACACACACTCACACACACAAAAAACATCCTTTGGTCGATAGAGCACCAACCCTGGCCCTATCTCTTTTTTGGCAATGCAAGATGAAACGTCCCAGAAAGCTTTCATCATAGGAGAGTGTTTTAGGAGGTGGAACTCTTCCTATTAAAGGAAGGTCTCTGAGGCTATGGCTGCCGAGACAGTGCAGCGACCCCCCCCTGCAGCATCAGAGTGGAGATGTCTTTGTTGTTACCCCTCAGGCTAGCAGGATAATGGTGGGACAGGTCTTTCTGTAGAGGGAGAAAAGGTCCTTCTAGAACTGCCTGTTCATTCAGAGCTAGAACTGCCTGTTCATTCAGAACTAGAACTGCCTGTTCATTCAGAACTAGGAGACCCAGAGGAGACCTGACAGGTGAATCTTTCAAATAAGTCTTACATACCATTTATGCCTAGTGACATACCTAACCCTAGTGTCTGAAGAAACCCTGTTTATGCCTACTGTCTGAAGAAAACCTGTTTATGCCTAGTGACATACCTAACCCTAGTGTCTGAAGAAACCCTGTTTATGCCTAGTGTCTGAAGAAAACCTGTTTATGTCTAGTGTCTGAAGAAAACCTGTTT
Organism: Nansenia antarctica; assembly: GCF_963989245.1. NCBI lineage: Eukaryota > Metazoa > Chordata > Actinopteri > Argentiniformes > Microstomatidae > Nansenia > Nansenia antarctica. The sequence goes on along the minus strand of NC_137683.1, from coordinate 3,882,366 downwards.
ATGCCTAGTGTCTGAAGAAAACCTGTTTATGCCTAGTGTCTGAAGAAAACCTGTTTATGCCTAGTGTCTGAAGAAAACCTGTTTATGCCTAGTGTCTGAAGAAAACCTGTTTATGCCTAGTGTCTGAAGAAAACCTGTTTGTTTATGCCTAGTGTCTGAAGAAAACCTGTTTGCCTCTGTGGATACTACCAGTGGTGTAGTCTACGTGATACGCAGCACTACGCTGTATACCCACAAGGAAAGGCCGTATACCCGATTTCCGTATACCCACTTTAAAATGTGCAAGGATATGTAATGGCGTTTTGTGACAGAACTTTCACACTTTCATTCATAAAATTCACCCTGTCTGTGTTACGAAGCACTTGACTTTTGGACCATTGGGACTGACTGTAGCGTCATATACCATCAACGGGGGGAAATGCGACCTGAATTATGTCAAAATGCAGCACTATCATGCACAGATCAGCCTTATAACATGTAATGTTAGATAACGTTAGACAGTGAGCGCAGATTTATTTTTATGGCGTTCCGAAATGAACAATATGAGGCTGGGAGGGGAAAATCACAGTATACCCACTAGAAAGAATTATTCTTAAAATCAAAAACATAAAAATGCACGGATCTGGTCCAACTTCTAACAGCACAAATAATGTATAAAGCAAATAACAACCTACTCCCTGGGAATATTCAAAAATTGTTTTTTGATAGAGATGGGAGTTATAATTTGAGGGGGGAGTTAAATTTAAAACATCTTTGTGTACGTACAACGTTAAAACGTTTTTGTGTTTCTATATGTGGAGTGAAGCTGTGGAACGGATTGAGTGTGGAGCTAAAGTGGTGTCCAAGCATGACCCAGTTCAAAAAGCGGTATAAAAACATGGTTTTCACCAGGTACGAGGAGGAAGAAGGGCTTTGACAGTCACCAGGTGTTTTCACAGATTATTTGTTTATTTACATTATTTGTTTTCTATTGTTGGTAAATATGTAAATACGTAGATACATTTGATTTAATTAAAAAAATATTATATTAATATTGAAGTTAACTGTAGATTATTCATTATTCATCTCTGAGTATTGGAGAAGGGGTAGTATTAGATAAAGCATTAAATAAGTTTATGCTTCTTCCGACTCCTTTTCGGACATGTTAAGTTAATAGTTTTTTTTTTTTTCTTGTTTTTTGTTGTTGTTGTTATAACTATTTTCTTTTTGATTTTGTCTTTGCTATTTTAATTTCACATGTTCGAAATAAAGCTTTCATATCATATCAACAAAAGAACTACACTACACCACTGGATACTGCATACCTCAATAGGCTAAGACAGAGAGAAAATATTCAACCTCCTAAAGCAAAGCAATACTGGTTACATTTACATTTTTTGGATTTCACATTTTATTCCATTTTATTCCAAAATGTTATTCCAAAGCGACTTACAATCAATACATAGCATTGTTACTGGTCTACCTAGATGTTAATTTTAATGACCATGACTACTTTGCTTAGATTCTTCTGTAAAGAAAAGTGTACCGAAAGTGTTTGCAATAAAAGTAGAAAAAACTTTCAGCCATTGTTGCCACTGGAGAAATTGCCTTTTCTGAAGTTCTGGTGGAGCGTTGACAGAGAGTGAATATTGATGGCTGGGAGACTCTCTCTCGCATAGTATCTGGGAGAATAGGATCTGAGGACAGCGTACACCCCCTCCAGCACCATTGCACATACTTCTAAACATAAGCAACACAAAAACACTTGATTTCTTTTGGGGATTCTCTGCCGATGTTTCTTTTCATTTAGTCGAAACAGCTGATGAAATATTTAACTTGTTTCATTTAGCTTCCCCCATGTCAACTGTTTACACAAAGAGTGCTCATTGTTAGTTACACAATAAATACTTGTTTTGAAACTCAGACACCATCAAACTTACATGAAAGAACTTAGCTTTGCATTGGGAGCTCCATAATGCTGGTTCAAAACAATGAATTATGCATGATGTTTAAGTAGACATTATGTTTAAGTAGACGCTTTCAGGTAAGTGTTTGGTGATAGTCTCAGTGACTGTGCCCTTGTTGAAGATTTTCCTCTATAACCGTGAGACGCCACATACACTTTGGGATAAACATGTATGCCTGAAGTAGTTCTCCATTTTGTTTTGATTCCATCATGTTGAGCTACAGTAAACAGTTGAGCTACAATAAAGTCCATTCATTCATTCATTCATTCATTCATTCAGTATGACACAGCTGGAACAGCTTTTAACATCTCCCTGTTGCCTCTATTTACTTGTTCTATGTGAAAGTGATTGGTTGACTGCTGAGCACCCTGGGGTAAAGCTACATTTTATTTTAATATATTTTTTCCACAAATATGTATTAATGATTCCCCATAGTCTATTCTCTTCATTTCATAGCTTTCCTCTTGGTTGCGCTGCTTCCAGTCTCCGATTGAGATTTGGAGGGCTGGCCTTTATGTTAGAGCTTTTATCCAATCAAAATGTGTTGCTAGGGGGCTCCAAAATCTGCCCAGCCTGCACGCTAAACGGTGCCGCGAATTCGACCTGTAACGTAACGTTGGAACGAGAAAACCTGTGGCGTTCCTAGTAAACCTACGTAGATGCGAGCAAAAGCAACAACGGCGCCTGCTGTAAGGCTCAATGATGTCAGCACCCAGCACGTCTTTTGATTGGATACGCACTATTGATACGCACTATTGATACGCACTATTGATATTCACTATTGAGATGTGTAACTATGCCGGTAGATGTGAAACTTTTGAAAGTGCCAGGGAAACGGAGCGCCACAACGAAAGCTTTCGTTGACTGATCGATAATACTGATCGATTGTGTCCTGTTTTTGGGTAAACAATAACTTTCATTTAGGGGACACGATAAAAGCGCCGAGTCCACAAACAGGAAACTACGTTGAGCTTCTTTCTTTTCTGGCTGAAAACAACCCAGATTTACATTACCACCTGTCCACAAACAAAGTGTTTACTGGGACGTCAGGCAAAATACAAAACGACCTGATTTTTGCTATTGCTGAAGTGGGAGAAGAGATCAAAATGGAGATTAAAAAGGCACCCTTTGTCGCTATTATGGTGGACGAGACGACAGACGTGGGTAATGTAGCGATCTTAAAGATGTTAGTTTAACACTCTTCATTGTAAATGCGGATTTATTGATTAAAAATGCTTCGGAAATATTAATATAACTCTGTTGTACTTGTCTGACTATGTTAAGGTGATGCAACGCCCGGTTATACTGTGTTTCTGTCTAGTTTCTAGAGCCATGGCGTCATAACGATGGTATTAAGAGGTAGAATAATTCAGGTAGGAATGTGTCGGACATCACTGAAGGCCTAGGTGTGAAATGCACCGCCCGCCACTGATTAAAGTGAATGCCTACATTTACTACTCCATGTCTCATCCCTAACTCTTTTCATTTGGTTTTGGAGAATCTTATCCCGCACTACACAGTCACTGCTTTTTTGAATGTATCTATTTGTCTGCCGTAGTTGAGATGTTGGTCACGTTTGACCCACTGTCACAGTGTGACTATGTGACTATGTTTCTCTGCACTATATTTGGCCCTTCAGAATGAATTCATGGTTTTATTTCATCTTTGGGCTACTAAAACCACAATATCTGTCTTTGACAAACTTTACAATGACTTTACAATGAAAAGTTGTTGGCTTATAGCAGCATGAAAAGCATGTTTTCGTAGTTTTCATTGCCTTTCTTCAATGCCAACAATACAATGACTTGTAGCAGAACTTCTCTTTCATCCAACCCACACTATCAAACAGGACAACATGAAAGAAAAACCATGTAAAGAAATTCCAGAACAACACATATAGATAAAGAACAGTACATTTGAGGAGCTGAAGTTTCATGCCTCAGATGTTTGACCCCCACTCTCTTCTCGCACATTCCTATACATCACAGTCAGCATTTCTAAATAATCTGGTAATTGAGTTTATTACCAGCTTTAGTTGTAAGAAAGACCACTTTTATGCATCTAATGACAAAACAAGTATTTTTGTCTGCAGTACATGAGAAACTAGTGGTTACAAATGTAACCCAGGTTCTTTGAAGGAGATAAGGGAGACCCCTCACTATGGTACACTATGTGTACCTATTCCCTGAAGACCCATCTACTATCGTCATGGTACAAGCCAGTGATGCTTGCAGGCAGATAGCCCCGTCAACTACATGTTCTACAATGTAGGACCTAGCAATCGTGCTCATTGTATCCAGTGAACCGTCTTCACAAGCTCAGCGCAAGAGGGGCAACAAGGTGAGAGGTCTCGCTCCTCTCCCTCTGTGACAGTGTAAGGTAGGAGCAGAGATGAGGCAAGATGAGGAAAATAATGGTGTAGGTAAAAATAGGCCACTTCCCTGGAGAAGTATACACAGTATGGTACAAAGGAACACTTGAGAAAAATAACTAAGTCTTAGACTAACAAAGGAACACTTGACTAACCCACAAAAGTTGAGTATAAAAGTAAAACATGAGTAACCCACTGTGACGGCTATGAGTAGCCTGGTTGTCTGTCTATATTATGTTTGTGCCTGTTGTAGTGTCTGTTCTGGTTGTCTGTGTCTGTATCTCTTTAAAAGCTAAATAGGAGATGAGTCCAGTTCAGGGGATCCTTGATAATTGGCCAATCAACTCCAGCAGTGGCCAATCAACTCCAGCCAATCATCTCCAAACCAGCCAATCATCAGAGGCCACACCATACAAAAGACCCTGAGAGAAAACTAGCAGCAGCTGTGTGATCCATTCACAGTTCCCACCATTTTGTATTGCCTTGCTGGTGGTTTAGTTGTTAGTTGTGTTCTGTGTTTAGTTGATCTTGTTTAGTGATACTTTGTTAGAGATCCTTTTGTTATGATTTAGTTGATACTTAGTGTTTTGTATTCAATAGTCACTTTATACTTTTAGGATTTGTTATTAGTGACTTTTTGGTTTATTGTTTTAAGAACCATCCTCGGGATGTGTTTATTTTTTGTTTTGTTTTGAGGCATTTGTTTGTAGTTTCCAATTCTGTTTTTATTCTTACTATAAGACTTTTAAATTGTCTTGGCCTAATAAATATCTTTATATTACACTTACCAACTGTAATTTTGTTACTTCTTCTTCACCCTAGAGAACTAGATCGTAACACCCACCAAAGTTCCATTTCATTGGCTGTAGAAATTGGCAACCCAGAGGAACCGCTGAACTTGCTTGAGAGAGGAGGGGCGGGACCAGTTGGAGACCACCTTGACTTTTACGGGGTCCATTTGGATGCCTGCGGTAGAGATGATGTGGCAGAAAAGAGACTTGGGACGCATGGAACTCACATTTCTCTAACTTGACGTATAGCTGATTCCACAGGAGGCATCTTAGGACATGCAGGATGTGTTCCGGGAGGTGCTGCCGGTTGTTTGTGCTGACAGTTGTTCTAGTGAAGAGTTGCAGGTAGACGGTTACTAGGTGGTCTGGGAGTCAATGCACAGCCCTTCAAGGTCTGAAGTGGCATAGGCTGAAGACTTCAGCGGGAGGTGGGACAGACTCTCTGGCGCATCATGTCGGCCGCGGAGCTGGAGAAGGAGCTGGGCAGTTTGAAGTCAAGACTGGTAGCTGAAAAGGAGCAGATGGCCCAGCTGAGGGACATAAATGAAAAACTCTCAGCCAAATTGACAGAAGCAGAGGCCAAACCGCCCTCACATCAACTACAGGACTCTGTGTCACCTCCGCCTGCACCCGCAGCTAAGTCTGCGGTTCCAGTGACCATGGTTCCAGCGGTTGAACTGATATATGTGGCAAAGGATAGGAAGGGTACCATGTTTTCTGGTCATACGGGTACAATTTCATTTTACGTGTGGGTGGATGATGTTCAGGGCTCTGTGAATTTTGACAGGTACACCCCTAGGGAGCAGGCAGCTTACCTCTATGACCATCTTGAAGGGGAAGCACAGCAGGAGATCAGACATTGTCCGAGTGAGGTAAGGAGAGACCCAGCACTACTCTTGAAAATTCTAGAGGAAGCATATGGACACCCATGCTCTTTGACTCAGGCCCAGAAATGTTTTTTTGATAGGAAGCAGAGAGAAGGGGAGAGCCTGAGAGAGTATTCACATGCACTGCTGTCATTGGCTGAGGGGGTAAACCGTTGTAGTGAGGCAGCAGATTTGTGTGGGGAGCAGGCGGTGGGGAATCAGTTTGCAGAGAACGTTAGGGACCCTGCTCTCCGTAGGGAACTAAAAAAACTCCTGAGACAGGATCCTAAGATAAGGTTTTTAACCCTGCGTCGGGAAGCCATTCTGTTAGCGGAGGAGGACTCTCTGAAAGGGAAAGTAGCATACGCTTCTGCAGCAGGAGTAAGGGCAGCAGACTGTGCTAATGTTGTCTCTAAACCAGACCCTCTTCTGTGTGAGCTCAGGGACGCCATGAAGAAGCAGGAGGAGAGGATGGAGATTCTAACCCAGAAGCTAGAGCAGCTGCAGGCGCAGAGTGGGAGAGGCCAGCGCCGCCCTAGTCAGGAGCCCAAGTATGACCCTTCTGGTAGGCCAATATGCTTTAGATGTGAGAGGGCTGGGCATATAGCTAGGTTCTGTGATAAGACCAACCAGGGTACCAGTAATGTAGCTCCAGGCCCAGGTGTGGTAGCAGCTACTCAGGAGCAGCAGGGAAACTTTCGCCTCCTGTAGTGAGGGACCAAACTACAGGTGGGGGGCTGCTAGGTCCGGGGGATACAGCTGAGGAGGCAGTCAGCACTTTAATAGGGCCTACACCTGTTATCCAGGTTAATATGGGGGGAGTGCAAGTACCATGTCTAGTGGACACAGGTTCAAATGTCACCATGATTACTGAGAGTTTCTTTAGAGAGCACTTTGAAAGTAAGGGGGAGGGTGGCTGACTCTCAAGGCAGTGAATGGAATGTCAATGCCTTATTTGGGTTACATGCAACTGGATGTGGAATTCATGGGGAAAAGTCTCCCCCAGTGTGGTGTTCTGGTGGTACAAGACCCTTCTGACCCTGTCACAAAAATGGAAAAAGCTAAAACCCCCGGCCTAGTTGGCATGAATATAATAAAAGATTGCAGTGGAATTTTGTCATGTCATTCTGGGGTTGGGATTGCTAAACAATCGGGGGGGGGGGGGTCAAGGAAGGGTTTGCGAAAGTGTTAGCCTCCTCTGAGGTGGTGGTGCCAGCAGGGTCCATGTGTTTTATACCAGCTACAGGGCCCCAGTGTAACAATACTTCTGGTCAGGCAGTACTGGTTGAGGGCTTGGCCTTAGATGAGGGAGTACTATCAGGTAATCTGGTGGTATCCACAGCATATGTTAGGATGCAGGGGGGCCAGATTCTGGTTCCTGTTCTTAATGTGGGTACAACCGACACATGTTTGCAGCCTCATGCACGTATTGCTCATGTTTATGCAGCTGAGGTCATGGTAGGAGGGGCAGGCGAAGTGCTGTTTCAGGAAGTGGGACCTCGGGAGGTGTATGTTTCCGTATGCTCAGCTGAGGCAGTAGTAGGGGGTCAGGGAGCAGAAAATGCTCATCTACTACAGTTTAGTTGTCCTAGCCTAACTGAACAGCAGCTGGGCCAGGCAAGGGCATTGTTGGCTGAATTTGCCGGGGTGTTTGCATTTAGTGATGAGGAGTTGGGGGGTACTGATGTCATACAGCATGAGATTCCACTGACAGATGAGACACCAGTTCGTCAGAGATATCGAAGGTTACCCCCTAGTCAGTATGAGGAAGTAAAGGCCCATATTAGACAACTGTTGGAGCAGGGAGTGATTAGTGAAAGCAGTAGCCCCTATTCCTCACCCTTGGTCATTGTGAAGAAAAAGGACGGCAAGATAAGGATGTGTGTTGACTACAGCCCATTAAATTGGAAGACCAGGAAAGATGCATACCCTTTACCCAGGATAGAGGAGTCCCTTGATGCGTCGCATGGAGCAAAATGGTTTTCAACATTGGATCTGGCCAGCAGATACAATCAAGTTGCAGTAGTGGAGAAGGACAGGCACAAGACGGCTTTTTGTACTCCATTTGGGCTGTATGAATTTAATCGTATGCCATTTGGTTTATGTAACGCTCCAGGGACATTTCAACGGCTCATGGAAAGGATTCTGGGTGACCAGCATTTTCAGTCTCTTTTGCTTTATTTGGATGATGTTGTTGTTTTTTCGCCTTCCTTCGAGCAGCACCTGGCCCGGCTGAGATTGGTGTTGTCCCGGTTCAGGCAGCATGGGTTGAAGGTGAAGTGGAGTAAGTGCTCCTTATTCCAGCATAAGGTGAACTACCTGGGGCATGTTATTTCCGAGGAGGGGGTGTCCACCAACCCAGAGAAGATTCAGGCAGTAGCGGAGTGGCCACATCCACAGAACTATACTGAACTTAAGTCGTTTCTTGGATTTGCTGGCTACTACAGACGATTTGTGAAGGGCTTCTCCCAGCTGGCTGTGCCGTTGCATGTTTTGTCCTCACTTGCCTCTCCGAAGGGACAGGGCTCGAGACTGAGTAGGTCCCAGTTCCTGGAGTTATGGAGTCCCCAGTGCGAGTCTGCATTTCAGAGTTTGAAGCAGAAGTTAATTTCAGCCCCGGTGCTGGCGTATGCAGATTTTTCAAAGATGTTTTATTTGGAGGTCGATGCGAGCCATCAGGGGCTTGGAGCTGTTCTGTCGCAAGATGGGGCTGAGGGGAGAAGGCCGGTTGCCTATGCGAGTCGAGGCCTGCGGCCAGCGGAGAGAAATATGGAGAATTACAGCGCAATGAGGTTGGAGCTCCTGGGACTGAAGTGGGCTGTGACGGATAAGTTCCCTATTTGGGTGGAAGTTTACCATCTTTACCGATAACAACCCCCTTAGCCATCTGCAAACTGCTAGGCTTGGAGCTATTGAACAGAGGTGGGTGTCAGACCTAGCTAGGTTTGATTTTGACATCCGCTTTCGGCCGGGCAGGCTGAATGGGAATGCAGACGCTCTTTCTAGGCAGTGCACCCGTCCTGGAGTCTCTGAAAGTGTAGCCACCTTTTTACCTGGGCAGGCTGCAGTAGAGGGCTGGGGGGGGCCGGAGGGGGTGGGCGGGGTGGTCTCGGTGAATGAGGTGAGCTGCTCATCCAGTTTCCCAGTGTATTCAGCAGAGGTTCTGTCATCGCAGCAGGTAGACCCGGTCATTAAGGCCTTCGGAGGTACTGGGCTCAGGGCTGCAAACCAGGGCCTGTGGAGAGGGCCAAGGAGGAGGGTCAGATACTCGAGTTGCTGCGGCAGTGGGAGCGGGTGGTGCAGGAAGGGGGGGGGGTTTATCGGCTGTTCCAGGACACCCGACAGGGTCAGGTGAAGCAAGTGGTGTTGCCATGCAGTCTGCAAGGGGAGGTATTACAACGGATGCATGGGGGACATGGACACCAGTCGGTGGAGAGGACCTTCGGGCTGATAAGAGCCCGGTGCCACTGGCCGGGTATGTACCAAGACATTGAGGCCTACTGTAAGCAGTGTAAGAGGTGCATAGTCTCAAAAGCCCCAGTGCCGAAGGTAGTGACTGAGTTGGGAAGTCTCATGGCATCCAGGCCGTTGGAGGTGGTGGCCATGGACTTTACGGTCTTAGAGCCCTCCAGTGATTGTCGCGAGAATGTCTTAATTTTGACAGATGTGTTTTCCAAATTTACAGTGGCGGTTCCAACAAGGGATCAGAAGGCTGTGACGGTGGCGAAATCACTAGTACGGGAGTGGATTCAGAAGTACGGTGTCCCTCAGCGGATCCATTCAGACCAAGGGAAGTGTTTTGAAGCGAATTTAGTTGATCAGCTATGCAAACTATATAATATCAAACAGAGCCGTACCACCCCGTACCACCCCCAGGGTAACGGGCAATGTGAGCGGTTTAATCGCACCCTGCATGACCTGCTGAGGACTCTCCCTCCAAACAAGAAGAGGAGATGGGTGGAGCACCTGCCAGAGGTCGTGTTTGCGTATAACACCACCGAGCATGCCAGTTATATGCCATATTATTTGATGTTTGGTCAGTCTCCTAACCTGCCTATTGACATTCTGTTCGGGGTGGAAGGTGACTTTTCAGGGACGGTGGATGACTGGGTCCAGGAGCATCAGAGGCGCCTGCAGCAGGGTTTCCGTTAACCGGTAATTACCGGTCTTTGTCCGGTAAAATTTGTTGAAGTCCGACAAATTGAAAACTCGTCGGACATAAATGTCCGGTGAAAATAATTCCCTCTAAGCACAATTTGAATACAATTCGCTAAAGTTCACATTCTGATTCCTTCTATTTTAAAAAAAGACGAATATATAGGCTATGTATTTCTTTTATTATGATATGATTTGACACCGGCATGATGATGACTCCTAATGTGTAGGCTGCCTATGCGAAACAGCGGTTGTTTCCGGTGTGCGCTATAACTCGTGCACAATCGAGTCGAGGCAGAGAGGAGGATAGCGATGTTTCTCTCTGTGATAGTGTGATTATGCAAGCCTTTTCTGAAAGGGATGAGAACCCGATTGTTTCAGCTTCTCCCAGGGAGAAAGTGGTAGAGTTACCATCCTCCCCGAGTCCTACCATACCATCCGCTGACAGCCTATCTCTGCCTGTAACCGGCGAGCGATTGCGTGTCGCTCAAGTAGCTGATCAGTCATTAAACAAATGTTTTTTACATGCAGCTAGTGAGGAATCTGAAATAGGGGGCAACGTAGTTTATTTCCTTAACGATGGGATATTAATGCGTAAATGGTCTCCTCCTAATGCAAATGGTTGTGAGTGGAATACTGTAAAACAAGTGGTTGTGCCTGTGGGTTATAGACAACAGGTGTTATCTGTAGCACATGAGAGCCAGTGGTCAGGACATTTAGGTATAACTAAAACTTATCAGCTGATATTGAAACATTTCTTTTGGCCCGGACTGAAGGCGGATGTTGCCAAGCACTGCCGCTGTTGCCATACTTGTCAGATGGCGGGTAAGCCTAATCAATCCATTCCACCCGCACCATTGCATCCCATTCCTGCTATAGGGGAGCCATTTGAACGTGTAATAATTGATTGTGTTGGACCTTTGCCTAGGACTAAAAGTGGAAGTCAGTATTTGCTCACTATTATGTGCGCTGCTACTCGTTTTCCCGAAGCTGTTCCGTTGCGTAACATATCAGCCAGCTCAGTGGTGAAAGCTTTAACAATGTTTTTTTCCACATTCGGTCTTCCTCTTGTTATACAATCTGACCAGGGCACTAACTTTCAGTCTAAGCTTTTCAAACAAGCCCTAAGAACGTTAGGGGTACGATGTCACGCCAGAAGCCTACATGCTTGCACTGTTCAATAAAATGTTATACATCTAGACATTGTGGTATTTCTTTATATACGTATCCCAGCCTGCCTATTGTTTCTCAATAAACAGTTATGTTCTCCTCATTGTCATACTCCCGAGTCCGATTAAGTATGATTTGACAGGCAGCTAAACGAAATGCCTTCCCAACCAGCGAGACCTGGTTATAGAAATGACGTTGTTTTATTGATAAAAAAAGGGTAAAACTGGAAAGAGAAAATAGAAAACTCACATTAATCCCAAACAATTTAACAAACTTCAGTTAACGTAATGTGGAGTCCGTTCATTGATCGATGCTGTCTGTTCAGTTCCCAGTGAGGCGCCCGTTCAGCGCTGGACATAATGGCATAGCGCGCATGCGAATCATGTTATATTATTATATATTATATAGCTCGCATCTAATCGTATCGGAAGAGAAATAGACATTAAATGGCATATATAGGCCGCTACACAACAGTAATCACCGCGACAAACAGCTATATTAGATTTGGAAAAAAAAATATATGATTTTGAATTTATTTTTTTTAATTATATTTTAATATGATGACCGGAATATATCACGTTTGTCCGGTAAATCGAAATCTTCCCGGACACGATGTCCGGCGGCAATGTTTTCTAACGGAAACCCTGGCCTGCAGGCAGCTCATCAGACGGCACGGCAGCAGATGGAGCAGGCTGCGGAGGCTCGCAAGAGACGGCATGGCCCTACAACTCGCAATTCGGGGCTGGAGGTTGGTCAGTTGGTTCACAGGCGCAACCATAATTTCAAGGGGAGGCACAAGATTCAGGATCTGTGGATGCCGGGGCCTTTCCGGGTGTTGGCTCAACCCGATGCCAAGAAACCAGTTTATACCGTGGTCCCGCTGGACGGGTCCCAGGACCCAAAGACTATCCACCGGATGGAGCTTCGACCATGTGGTCCAGAGGAACCGTAGGGTCTCGAGAGCCCAGGTCCCGAGGAGGCCCAGGAGGCCGTGGACTCAAAGAGTGAAGCTTGGTTCAGGGTGAGGCGCCCTGGAATGGCGTCTCCAGCTTTGAGCCAGCTGCTGCATGAAGGCGGGGATGCGGCGGATGGTGTAGTGTCCGAAGTGGAACAGCAGGAAACGGAATCTGACTCTGAGCATCGAGAGGGGGTGTCAGACTCTGAACAGCTGGAGAGGGGTCGGAGTCCGAGCCACCGGGGGAGGAATGGCCGGCACCGCTGCCTCCACCACGGCGGTCTCGGAGGCAGAATGCAGGGAGGCACACAAATCCCTTCCATCTCCCGAGGTCTGCAGTGCGAGGGGTAGAGGAGGGTGCAGTGTCTCTGCCTAGTGGCATTAAAAGTCATAGTGTCAAGTTTGATTGCAGAGGTAGGAGTTGCAGTGTAGACCCTAGTGGGAGGGGGGGGACATCAGTGGGTTGATCATCAGGACGATGATCAGTAATGGGGGGGTGAATGTGACCCGTGCGCTCCTAGTCAAGGGATTACGGTAAACAGGAGGCCGGGGGTTAAAAGGAAGAAGTGGAGCGCCAGTTTTAGAAGTCCGAAATTCGGTGTGCACGCCGAGTAGCAGCCACAGCACGGCGCATTGTTTGTTCATTGTGTTCGGGGGCTATCTGTGAGTAGAACATTTTCATGTATTTTGATGTATTGCATTGTATTGTTTATGTATGGTTGGAGGGTTATAAGTGGTGCTGATGTGATGTGCTGATCTGACAGACATTCGATATTGATGTATGTATGGGGAAATGTCAGTGTCTTGTATTGTGGAATGTTGCCGTAATAGTATGTCTAATGTTGTTTGTTGTGATCTAATAGGATTAGCCATGTCACTGTTTCCTTCTACTTAAGAACCTAGCACATAGCACGCAGCACCTGATCTGCTAACTTTGCAGGCAAACTGCAGGCAAACTGGCTAGTAGTCGCTCTATGTGTAGAGGGCTGCAAGGGAATTTTCCTGGCTACATAGTGTACAGGTTTTTACTTTTACCTGCTCGCGGCTCTGTCAGTATTGATTGACTGATTGACTGAAAATGTTCATTGTGTGAAGCGCATTGAGTTGCATCTTGTAAAAAATGCGCTATACAAATAACATTTGATTTGATTTGTTTTGATTAACTGAGAACAACCTTTTTTATAACTGTGGAATAAACTTGAACTTTTTTATAAGACGCTCTCAGTGCCTCTTTGTTGAGGGGAACCTGGAATTACTGGAGGTTACACTAGTGTGCCAATTGCCTGACCAGAATAGGTAGCATTGCTATGTAGCCAATTGTCCCAGTGATTAGCCGAAGCTCACAGTAAAGACCTAGCTTATGCTACATACAGTTAGCCAGCTACGAAGAATCAAACTAGTAATGGCTGAAGAAGTCTGAGAACTACATATACAAACCAGCCAACCTTCTAGCGAACAGGGCGCTAATATTTCATTTAAAAAAATGCAAGAAACAATGTGCTTGTGAAAGTTAGCTAAGGGCTCAAGCGGTCCGAAAACCACACACAATCGCTCAAGGTACCTGGCTGTCCATGTGCTAGCCATAGCCTACATGATGGACCTAGCAAGTTCTAAACTTGAGGGATTGTTGTCAAGCTGGCAGGGGTTAAAAAAAAAAATGTGTGAGCACACAGGCTAGCTATCGACCTTCTTGTGTTAACCTGGTAACTCAGAGAGTGGGTGAAAAGCATCAAACTTGGCTTACCAAATATGTTGATATTCTGTTCTAAATGTCAATAATAAGGGGTCGAACCGAGTCGACTAAAAGAGAACAATTACTTGACTGATTCACTCCTGGAAATTATTACAAAATCTATATAATATACTGTACTTTTTCATCTATGGATCAGTTGCAGTAGTCATGACTGGTAAAATGGTTGTCACTTAACAAGTGTGTTAAGTGTTTTAAAACATGTATCACCAGCCTGTGCATAACTGCCACATTGCAGCACAGTGGGACTATCTTCTTTGCAGTAGCCCAGAGTAGGTACTACACTGACTACAGTAGCCCAGAGTAGGTACAGAGTAGGTACTACACTGACTACTCCACTTTGATTTCAACCCACCCATTCATTTCTCAGATCTTCAAAGTGAAATAACATCACTTTGAAAAGAGATTGCCTTAACATGGTGTAGATAACAACGGCTACAACTATGACATCAAGAGGTTATCTTCTAGGAACCATAAATGAGACCAGAAGGAACATGTGAGACTTGACACACATCAGCACCCCTGGACCTCCAACAGAGATATCACTCTTGACTGGAATGAGAAAAGACATAAGTATAACTGTGTAGCTATTAATTCCCTCCGGTTGTGTTCCCGGTCAAATCTGACCGAGAGCAACTTTCATCAATCATAAATATTGTGTTTTACATTTGATTGCCTCAAGGCCTTATGATATCCTCCACACTAGGCATTTGAACATATACAATTGCTGACTAACCACTGGCATTGAATTTTGAGGTTTTAGTCAACTTTGTAACATCGGTGGTGTTTCCGGTCAAAAATGACCGCCATAGGAAATTAATGGATAACACAAGTTGTAACAAGCTACAACATTCCAGGATGTATCAGACCTGTTCAAATACCTCATATATAAAGTTTGACACATTTCAAACTAAACAATTAGGTGTTTGTTATGGGAACCCTATCATTTGATACATTTCATAAGCACGGGAAAGAGAAGGGTTCCCATAACAAACACCTGTTTCGTTTGATACATTTCAGTGTTTGTTATGGGAACCCTTCTCTTTCCCGTGCTTATTTGCCCATCCGAACCAGACCTTCCAGACTAAACATTGTTTAGTCTGGAAGGTGTGGTTCACCTGGGGTGAAAGAGAAGGGTTCCCATAACTCTGGAAGGTATGGTTCTGATGGACACATAAGCACGGGAAAGAGAAGGGTTCCCATAACAAACACTGAAATGTATCAAACGAAACAGGTGTTTGTTATGGGAACCCTTCTCTTTCCCGTGCTTATGAAATGTATCAAATGAAACAGGTGTTTGTTATGGGAACCCTTCTCTTTCCCGTGCTTATATGCCCATCCAGTTATTCAGGTTAACCAATAGTCTACATTGTTTATGTCTCATCAAATTTTGCACAGTATATGTTGAGATGTTGAAGAACTGATCCAATGTGTTGTTTGGCAGAGATATATAGAGTTTCAGGGTGTAACTGGCCTTCTTATTTGAAATTCTCAAAAACGGAAATGAAATATTCAATTTCTACTGTGTATTTAGTCACATTACAGTAATTTGGTCATATCTATGTTCATTTTTAACATCTCACAGGTCTCAGCTTTCACCAGGTACTGTGAACAAACAGAACAACCAGCACACCATACACTCCCCACATTCCTCCCATTCATTTATTTTGTTTCATTCCCTATTTTTATCATTAAATATGATATACGGAGCTTATTCTCCATGCCGCACCCGCCTTGAAGTCCTGGCTGAGAGCGTTCCTCACGTCCAGTTTGCGCCAACTCAAGATCCCCAAAATCTGGCGAAGAGCCCTAGTTTGTTGCGATCCCTAAACCGAATATGCCTGAAGGGGACCCTAAGAGTTACCGTCCCATCTCTCTGTTATGCATCCCCTTCAAGATCCTTGAGCGTCTCATCTACACCCGCATCGAACCAATTGTCGACCCGCTGCTCCCACGTGAGCAGGCCGGGTTCCGACGCGGGAGGTCGACCGTAGATCAAGTCACCCTTATGACTCAAGACATCGAGGATTGCTTTTCGGCAAAAAAGAAGGCCGGGGCCGTCTTTATAGACCTGACGGCTGCCTACGATACCGTATGGCATCACGGCCTCTCCTGCAAGCTGCTCCGCCTGCTGCCGGACAGGCACATGGTCAGAATGATCATGGAGCTCATCCGTAACCGCAGTTTTACCCTTACCACCGGTTGCGGACAGCTAAGCAGGCTTCGACGCCTTAAGAACGGCGTCCCTCAGGGATCGGTCCTGGCCCCCCTCCTCTATAATATCTACACCTATGACCTGCACAACACACTCTCGCGGAAGTACGCCTACGCAGACGACCTCGCAGTGGTGTACTCTGCTGGAAATTGGCAGTCTGTGGAGGGGATTCTGAGCCAGGACATGCAGACACTAGTGGCATACTTCCGGAAATAGAGATTGAAGCTTAGCGAGGCAAAGACGGTATCGGCTGCCTTCCACTTTAACAACAGGGAGGCTAAACGTGAGCTTAGAGTATACCTAGATGGAACTCCCCTGCCATGTTCCGCTGAGCCAATCTATGTCGGTGTGACATTGGACAGGACGCTCACATTTCGCCGGCACCTTGAGTCACTGCGCAAGAAGTTAACAGCTTGTGTGGCGTTGATGAGGCGACTGGTTGGCTCGGGCTGGGGCGTCGGCGCAAAGACCTTGCGCACGACAGCCCTAGCCCTCGTTTATTCAACTAGTGAATACTGCGCCCCAGTATGGTGTCGCAGTGCCCACACCCGCCTCATCGATGCCTGCGTCCTACCCCCGTGGACAACCTTCCCATCCTAGCAGGCATCCAGCCCGCAGGCCTCCGCCGCATGGGAGCCACAGCACGTCTCGCCTGCCGGGCCGTGGAGCTTAATAACCATCTGCTCCACGATAGGCTCACTATAACAGCGGAGCCCTCCCGGCGTCTCAAGTCGAGACACCCATTTGTGCCTGCCGCACAGGATCTCAGGCAGCAATGCAGAGATCTTAACATCAGTGCGGCAGGATGGGCGGATTATATGTGCGCGCGGAGTGGGAGGCAAACACCTCCAAACTCCGCGACCACATCCCAGTCGCCGGCCCTGAGCCCCTCGGGATGGACTTGCCAAGGCTATCCTGGGTGACGCTCAATCGTCTCCGGACCGGCGTCGGGCGTTTCCGCTCATCAATGCACAGATGGGGCTTGGCCCCAAATGCGTCGTTCGAGTGTGGCGCAGAGGACCAAACCGCAGACCATGTTATCCTGGATTGCCCGGTGTACCACCCACCCAACGGGATGCATGGTCTGTCGGTATTAGATGACGAGACGATGACGTGGCTTCTGGAGGGGTGTCCAGAAATATAGCCCGGGTGAGCCCCTCAACCAGGTCTCGGTGTGGTAAAAGGGTAGCCCCTCGGGCTCCGAGCCTGGTGGAGTGGAGAGGAAAACAACTACCCATACGCCGAAAGAAGATCATTAAATATGCCATTAGACTAAAGATTTACCTGCCTCTGTATTGCCTTACTGGTTGCTGGCTGTTGCCATAACATCCAAAAATGTATAGATTAGCAAATCCCCCCAAAAAGCCAACAAAAGTTTAAATCATAACATCGAGACTATCTAATGCAGGAGGTTGTCATGATCATACTGTGGTCTGTGGACTCACGTATGGAAGTAATAGAAAAACTACAATTTCTTAAAGTATAAGTTACACATTTTTATGTGATGATATTTTAAAAAAAAGAATTTTAAAAATTGCTTTGTAACTACAACCATTGGATTCATTGACCCTGAAAATGTAGGTTTAGCAGTTAAAACCAATGTTCTAGCTTATTTAGAAGCCAAGATATTACAAAACGTGTGTATTATGACGGCTATTTTGTAAATGCCAAGATGGCCGCCTTTCAGACATCTGTGCAAATGGAAACATATATTTTCTGATTCCTCATACAATGCCCTTTCCAAAAATGTATAGATTAGCAAATCCCCAAAAAATTCCCACGAAATTATATAACAAACCTGACTAGCAGCACCTGCAATTTGCCAAAGGTGTGTTTAAATACAAATTAAAGGAGCATTACATGCTTGAAATACAATTATTTCATAGCATTTTTAAAAGGTGCCAATAATTTTGTCAATTTCCAGCTCTGTATGGAAATATATCTGATCTTTCTCAGCTTTTTTGTTCCAATGTAAACGAAAGAAATAAACATGTGAATACGAAAGCATTTTGTAATTGCATACATTATCTGACAGAAGTGCAGGGGCAGATCTATCTATCTATCTGTTACGGATCCGATAGAAACCCAAGCGCAGACACAGACCAGAGACAGTTTAAAGTAAAAGCCCCAATGGGGTGTATTTATTTAAGGTAGTAGGCAGATAGGATGGTCGTAAGGCAAGCGGGGGGTCAGGCAGGAGGAGTAGTCGGCAGGCAGGCAGGGGGGTTGGCAGGAGGAGTAGTCGGCAGACAGGCAGGGGTTTAGGCAGGGGGAGTAGTCGGCAGGCAGGCAGGGGTTAGGCCGGTAGGGCAGGAGGGCAGGCAGGACAGGCAGGCAGGAGGGAAGGCAGGAGGGCAGGTAGGGCAGGCAGGAGGGCAGGTAGGAGGGCAGGTAGGGCAGGAGGGCATGTAGGGCGGGCAGGTAGCAGGAGTCCGATACGATCTGGCAGAGTAGTGAAGGCTGGACCGGGTCTTTATGCAGGGCTAACGGTGAGATAATGAAGAACAGCCGGACAACTGCACACCTGAAACCACTCCTGCCAATTAGAGAGAGAGAGAGAGAGAGAGAGAGAGAGAGAGAGAGAGAGAGAGAGGGAAAGAGAGAGAGAGGCACTGCCCGCTACCTTGAGGTAGAGGGTGTGACACTATATATCTATGCAACAGTATACTGAAGCAACACAACAACTTCAGTTCTCTTTCATAGTATTCGTTTCGTATCTCACTATGGGAACGCCCCCTGCGTGACCTCATCAGAAACTGAATTACACTGCGCCAGCCCGTTGGCTGGCGACGCTTGTGTCACGAGGGACGGGACCCTCCGCCTATATAAAGCGTACACACAGCGTCTGTCGTCATTCAAAAACCTTTTCTCGCTTCTCACTGGAGCTGACAACAACTGTGCGGGTGGCTAGAGCTAAACAGTCCACAGATACGAGCGACCAAACTCGTGCCGACGGGCGCTCTGCTGCTAAACTGCACTTCGTTGACGTTCACAGGAGTAGAAATACTTCTGTTGAAGAGTAGGAATACTCTGACTCGGGGTAGCGAGAAGAGAAATAGAGAAATCGGACCTTGATGGTCTTTTTAATGGCCACACACGGCAGTTTTGCACTCTGATCACACACATGCAAGTTTTTTAGGTGAACACACACACAAACACAAGCACATGCACTATCTTCGGCGGGTCGCCAGGTGTAAATTGTCCTCTGCCTTTGTAACCCATCCGGGCTGCCATTCCTCCACTGGCAGCCAGGGGCAGCGGTCGCCCTTTTGGCGCGGCTTGAACCGACGCCCGGCGCCCCGGGGACCAAGTAGCGTTCTTCACCATCATGGTCAGGGACGGGTGTTCACTTTGGCATGTCTTTCCATGTGGGGTGAAGGAGACCCCTAGTGGACATGGGGGGAACATGCCAACCCCAAGCCACATATATGTGCCACGGCAACCAGGCTTTCACCCTTTTTGGACTCCCATCCAGGTTACTAACCAGGCCCAGCCCTGCTTAGCTTCTGAGATCTGACGAGATCAGGCTTGACAAGGTGGTACGGCCGCACCCGTACGCAAGCGATACCCCGTGTTACGATTCGAGTAGCAATAGTCGCCTTGCTCGGAACGAAAAAAGTAGCGATACTCCTCGTTCTGAACGATGCGAGTAGCAATACTCCCTGTTCTGCGAGTAGGAATACTCCGAACGGTTACGGGTAGCAATACCCAGTGTGAGAGACAAAAGTAGAAATAACTTTATCTCTATAACGCACTGCTAGCGGATAGATAGTAATATCCCTCCCCTGGCCCCTCTGTTTTCCCTTGATAGCTGACAAGCTAACGGGTGAAGTAGCGAGGCCTGCTAGCAGCTAGCCTACAACCCTTAGCCAGAAATGGCTAACGTTGAGGCTAGCGGACCTAGCACAGCCGAGACTAGCCGGAAGACCTGCCCGTGCGGCAAGTCAATGGCTAGCTGGGACACTCACTCTAAGTGTGCAGTGTGTCTGGGATTAACCCACGCCCGGGCCGCTGTTATCTCTACCGATGAGTGTATCCACTGTGCAGTGTTCCCCAAGAAACTTCTCCGCCGATGGCTAAGTCGCATGGCTAGCCTGTCGGGAGAAGATCCGCTTCTGTGTAAGGCAGCCGAAACGCTGCCATCACAGTCTAACGCGGACATGTCTCCAGGTTTACCGACACCATGCTGGGCGGACTTAGTGCCACATAGCCCTGACATCGGTTTCCCGGTACTGGATGACAAGGGGATTGACAGCTTTACCGCTGCTCGCTATGAGAGAGACTCGGACAATGATGAGGGAGGGTCGCGTGACTCAGACCTCCTTTTGTCCACCGATGATGAGGAAGACTCCTCATTATCAATCGGTAGGCGCGGAGCTGGAAAGCCCCCCACGCCTGACGGAGGTAACCAACCCTCCGCCCCGTCTCCCATGTACTGCGACATGCAGGACATGTGCAAGCGAGCAGCGGAGAGGCTGAATATCCCCTGGCCCGTCGCCCAAACCGAAACTGCTATGTCACGCTTTGACGGCAAAAGACTGCAGACGGCGGCTAAGACAGGGAAACAAGGTATGCCGTTCTTCCCCGAGCTACTCGATGAGATAGCAGTTACGTGGAAAGAACGGCCATTCAGCGAGAAACACCCAATAATCGGGGGTTCTCGACTGGATTGTGAGGGGATGGACTCCCTCGGCCTCCGCCACATCCCACCGGTCGAGCCGGTGGTGGCGCGCCACCTGCACCCGAAGACCCCCGTATCTTCGGCTGCCCCGTCCCTACCCTCCAAGTCGGACCGCTTCCAGGCTAGCCTTACAGACAAGTGCTACAAAGCAGCGGCACTGACAGCGAGGGCTCTCAATGCCTCCGCACTCCTATCAGCCTACCAGGCTGAGCTGGAGGAGGATATGACCGCTAACCCAGACAATATGCCTACCCTATGGGAGGAAATCTGCGTTATAACGGATCACATCCTCCGTCTCCACAAGACGGCCATTCAAGCCACGGGTAAATCCATGCCTCTCGCAGGAGAGGGCGCGTTGGCTCGGTCTCACCAACCTGTCGGCGAAGGAGAGAGAAGAAATTCTCGACACCCCTATCGTACCACAGGGTCTCT
Organism: Nansenia antarctica; assembly: GCF_963989245.1. NCBI lineage: Eukaryota > Metazoa > Chordata > Actinopteri > Argentiniformes > Microstomatidae > Nansenia > Nansenia antarctica. Next base: position 3,861,034 of record NC_137683.1, on the reverse strand, counting down.
TCGGTGCAGCAGTCACCTCAAACAGCTCTCTGAGGGGGATTCCGCCTCCGTCTGGAAAGGCCTTAAGACCATCACCAACTACAAACCCAGGTCCCCGCTGATGTCCGACAACCTCCCCCTCGCTAACGAGCTGAACGAGTTCTATTGTAGGTTTGAGAAAGAGAGGTTCCCGCCCACCCCCGCCCTCTCCCTCCACACCCCCCGGCTACAACCACCACCCCCGTCCCCCAGGGGGGCCAATGTCCCTCCTGCTACCCCCACCCTCCCCCCTCCCCCCCCCCTCCCTCCCCCCTCCTCACCCGCCCCGCCCACCCCCACCCCCCTTTCCCCACCCCCTCTCTCTGTCACAGTGCGAGAGGTAAACAGACTGTTTAAGAGGCAGAATCCCCGGAAGGCAGCTGGTCCGGATTCCGTCTCTCCCTCTGTCTTGAAGCACTGCGCCGACCAGCTGGCCCCGGTGTTCACCAACATCTTCAACGCCTCGCTGGAGCTGTGTCACGTCCCAGCGTGCTTCAAGGCATCAACCATCATCCCCGTCCCCAAGAAGGCCAAGGTCACAGGCCTCAACGACTACAGACCCGTCGCTCTGACCTCCGTCGTCATGAAGGTCCTGGAGCGCCTTGTCCTGGCCTACCTGAAGCTCATCACGGATCCTGTGCTGGACCCCCTGCAGTTCGCGTACAGAGCCAATAGATCCACGGAGGACGCCGTGAACATGGCTCTGCACTACGTACTAGAACACCTAGACACTGCAGGCAACTACGCCAGGATCCTGTTCGTGGACTTCAGCTCGGCCTTCAACACGATCCTCCCACACATCCTGGAGCACCAGCTATCCCTGCTGCAGGTGCCGGTCTCCACCTGCAGGTGGATCACGGACTTCCTGACTAACAGGTCTCAGCGGGTGAAGCTGGGGAAGAGCATTTCCAGCTCCAGGACCACCAGCACGGGCTCCCCGCAGGGCTGCGTCCTGTCTCCAGCACTATTCTCCCTCTACACCAACAGCTGTGTCTCCCGCCACCCCTCGGTCAAGCTCCTGAAGTTTGCAGACGACACCACCCTGGTGGGCCTCATCTCCGGGGGGGACGAATCTGCCTACAGGGGTGAGATCGAGGGGCTGCAGAGATGGTGCAGTTTAAACAATCTGGAGCTAAATGCTCTAAAAACAGTGGAGATGGTGGTGGACTTCCGAAGGAAAGCAGCCCTGCCCCCTCCCATCACGCTGGGAGGTACCCCGGTGGCCTCCGTGGAGTCATGCCGCTTTCTAGGCATGACCATCTCCCGGGACCTAAAGTGGGAGCAGAACACCGAGGTCCTCACAAAGAAGGCCCAGAAGAGGATGTTCTTCCTCCGGCAGCTGAGGAAACTCAGGCTGCCGAGGTCCATGATGGTCCAGTTCTACACGGCCATCATAGAATCCATCCTCACCCACTCCATCATCACCTGGTTCCCTGCTGCAACGACCAAGGACAAGGCCAAGTTGCAGCGGGTGCGACGTTCAGCAGAGAGGGTGATCGGCTGTCCCTTGCCCTCCCTCAACTCCCTGCATGACACCAGGGCTCTGAGGAGGGCAAGGAAGATCATGGCTGACCCCTTCCACCCCGGCCACGGCCTCCTCACCCTGCTTCCCTCTGGAAGAAGGTTGCGGCTGCCTAAGGCACTTAAGGCCCGCCACAGGCTCAGCTCCTACCCCTCAGCCGCCAGGCTGTTAAATGACTCTGGCTTCCCCCCCCCCCCCCCGCCCCCAAGTCTGCCCAGGACTGAACTGGACTCAAAAAAAAAACTCTGCACTGCACTTTACTTTATACCGCACTATCCAATGCACTGTTGTCTGTCCTGTGTTGTTGTTGTGTTGTCCTGTTTTTTGATATGTGAAAAAAGTATAAACGCACTTGCTGTGGTAACGAAGCAAATTCCTATATGTGTAATGCATAGTGGCAATAAACGTTATCTCAATCTCAATCTCTCAATCTCAATCTCAATCTCAATCAATGCAGAAGAGATGTGAGGAGAAAAAGAGAGAGGATGAGGCTATGGAGCTGTGCCTTCCGAGAAGAGCGCAGCCCGCAGCGCCCGTGACCAGGGTTCGAGTTATGTGGGAGCCAATGGGAGCTGAGCTCCCATAGAGATGGTCTGAGGCTCTCTGAGCTCCCATGAAGGCAGTAAAATCAAAAATCTGTGGGGGTCGCTAATAATACATTACCACAACTATTATTTGATCAAAATGTCAATGTAATGAATATTATTTAATTTATATTATAAATATTGTAAAATAAACACGTTTTCCAAAAGAACTACGCGCACCATTAATCTCCTGTGAATGACAGTACTGTATGCCTTTGACTGCCTGCACTTCACCACCAAGACACCATGGGGCGCAGTAGAATATTGTGCAACAGCAAAAGGTTGATTAATCAGCTGTGCGGTAAACCGTTGGAACACACAGTGCACAGCTGATTAATCAATTAAACCAATAGATTGAGACACCAGTTGCCTTTCAGGAAGTAGTGAGATCGTGCACCTAGCCTATTATTGAGAAGCAAACATTCATTCATTAGCTATACAGGAGTATTTTGAGGAGAATTTGAACACAAGAAGAATTGCAACAGTGCCACCTGCTGTATTGGAATAATAGCGCAAACAAACGTGGACAGATCTCTGACGAACTAATTAGATTAGATTCACTTTTATTCAACTATATACAACAAAATGCAGTTTAGTATTCAACCAGAAGTGCAGTACTGATATTACATGCATGTTTCATTTACATTTTCACAACTACACGTTCGCTCATATGTGGGGGACATACCGGTCCAATCAATAGAACGGCTATATTCAGTCGAAATAAGGGCCAGACGGACGGACCTTATTTCGCTGTAAAAAAGACGTCCACAGACGTCTGGTGCGCACTGGGTATACATACAGTAGTAGCTACCATGCCGCCCAAAAAAAGGCCACTGCTGCCGACCGGGTCATCAAGCCTAGAACATTTCGGGTTTTTATCAAAGACAAATTTGACCCTCTCCCGTTCATCCAATCTTGGATAAAGAAAGGACATCGGACGTCAGCATCATGGGTTCCAGGACCGCGACCGCAGCCTACTGAAAACAGACCACTTTGGTCTATCTTGTCTCCGTAAAGGTAAGGTGGCTTTTACTTTTTACTAACCTAGTGTACTAACCTAATGTATTTTTCGCTCCTTCTGTATAGGAAAAATAACACAATTATTGGCCGAGATACATGTGTGACTATCGCTTTTATAGCTGTTGTTTCATGTGGGGCTGTTGATGTGGTGAAATGAGTAGCCTGCAGCTGTAGCGTCAGGATATGTTGGGATTTGAGGATGAGGATGATGTTTCGGTACCGGTACCGTTTTTAAAGTATCGATTTGTCACCGGTATCGAATAAAACCCAAACTGTACCCAACCCTAACTATATGTTTACATGCCAACTAATTAGCTAATTCATTTCTGTCATTTAGAGCTGAGGGGAGCAACAGAGAGACGGACAACAGGACAGCAACAGAGAGACAGACAACAGGACAGTAACAGAGAGACAACGGGAGAGGAGAGCAATAGAGACAGAACTGAATGCACTGAACCTTTTTTTTATTCTTTGCATTATTAACACTGTTGTGTTATTGTGTTATTAAAGTGTTTAAGTGTTTTATGGTAAAGCATTATGAGTGGTGTGTGTGTGCAGGGTGCTCGTGAGTTGTATATTTTGGGGAGGGGGGAGGCTTGTGTATGGGGGCGGGGGGTCCTCACACAAAGGAGTAGCCTAGGGCCACTGACCACCTTAATCCGCTACTGCCTATAGCTAATTAAAACTTGTAAGTCCCATCGCTGTGTGGGGATGATTCGCTCGTGCATGAGAACATTTCGCACTGTTATTTTGGAGACCCCCACAGAGTTCAGCTTATAACTCGAACCCTGCCCGTGACCCAGCCACGGCAGTCATATGCGCAGGCTATCTCTCGCCCGGCCCCTGCCTTCAAGATCCCCAGAGCGGCTAGACAGCAGGCAGCGCCCCAGGCACCCAGAGGTCCCAGGAAACCATGGGCCAGAAAACAGGCTCCCAGGACAGACCTCAGGCGTCCCCGCCCCCTCCCCCGGCCGCCGCGTCGGCGAGGAAGAAGAAGCGGGTGATCTGACAGCCTCTCCTCGGGAGGAGAGCGAGTCCAGTCGGCCCCCCCTCGCTGACCGCTCTGTACCCTCCCAGCTCCGTTCCAGAGCAAGTTCGGTACGACATGTTCCATACAAAGTGCAAGACCACGGTCGGCGTCCGTGTTCACACGCCTTCCGGGGCAGGGGAGGCTGGTTCATTAGGGGCAATTGTGCAATGCCCCACCAAAGGGAGAAGAGAGAGATTTTTTTTCTATGACTTCTAGACAGTGTTGCTTCTGAATATCATAGTCCAATCAGCTAGTGTTCTGTGGAGTATATCATAGTCCAATCAGCTAGTGTTCTGTGGAGTATGTTCCAATCAGCTTCAAGTCCCGCCCCTTTCGGGGCAACTTTCAGTCTACTCGAAGTTGCACTAGGCTGTTCTCGTAGACTTGCATGTAAAATCTATTTTGGTAACTTCAGGCCATTCGGTCGATTGTCTATGGGGTTTTGGGACATGCACAAAGAATCGTACGTGCTTACGTCATGTCCGGCGTCACGTTCGTGACGGTAAAACCGAGGATTTACGAGGGGTTGGTATGAGAAGAAAACATGGCTAGCGGGATGTGAAGTAACAAATGCGTTGTTCTGCTTTCCACTACCGGACTTTGTAAACAAATTGAACAAATGGATTAGAACGAGGCATCTTTTGTTCCCAACTTGATATTGCAACTGGACCTATTACCGAAGTCAAACTTGTGTAAGTAAGTGAATCATCTGTCCTTCAGTCATGATAGGAAAACCAAACCGATGCTGGGAGAAGGAATGGCAGACTGTATTCTGATTGTATCTTCTATGCTCTTTGTATGTTTCTATGCTCTTTGTATGTTTCTATGCTCTTTGTATGTGTCTTGGTGTAGGAGAAACGTAGGACCACGTTGGAAACAAGTGTTTCGGTACACGTTGACGTGTAGAAACTGTAGAGAGAAAATTGTAGAAATTGTAGAGAAAACTGGGGGGGTAGAGGTGATGAAGAGGTCTGTACAGGGGGGGGTAGAGGTGATGAAGAGGTCTGTACAGGGGGGTAGAGGTGATGAAGAGGTCTGTACAGGGGGGGTAGAGGTGATGAAGAGGTCTGTACAGGGGGGTAGAGGTGATGAAGAGGTCTGTACAGGGGGGGTAGAGGGGATGAAGAGGTCTGTACAGAGGGGTAGAGGGGATGAAGAGGTCTGTACAGGGGGGTAGAGGGGATGAAGAGGTCTGTACAGGGGGGTAGAGGGTATGAAGAGGTCTGTACAGGGGGGTAGAGGGGATGAAGAGGTCTGTACAGGGGGGTAGAGGGGATGGAGAGGTCTGTAGAGGAGGGTAGAGGGGATGGAGAGGTCTGTAGAGGAGGGTAGAGGGGATGGAGAGGTCTGTACAGGGGGGGTAGAGGGGATGAAGAGGTCTGTACAGGGGGGTAGAGGGGATGAAGAGGTCTGTAGAGGAGGGTAGAGGGGATGAAGAGGTCTGTAGAGGAGGGTAGAGGGGATGAAGAGGTCTGTACAGGGGGTAGAGGGGATGGAGAGGTCTGTACAGGGGGGTAGAGGGGATGGAGAGGTCTGTACAGGGCGTAGAGGGGATGGAGAGGTCTGTACAGGGGGGTAGAGGGGATGGCGAGGTCTGTAGAGGTGGGTAGAGGGGATGGAGAGGTCTGTAGAGGTGGGTAGAGGGGATGAAGAGGTCTGTAGAGGTGGGTAGAGGGGATGAAGAGGTCTGTACAGGGGGGTAGAGGGGATGAAGAGGTCTGTACAGGGGGGTAGAGGGGATGGCGAGGTCTGTACAGGGGGGTAGAGCTATTCTCATGCTAAAATTGACTGTAAATCCAGATTTTAAAGTTGATATTCTTCCCCGTGGAGCATGCCCCCATAACCTGTGCCCCACCCAAACATTTTAGCACCAGCCGCCACTGTTCCGGGGGAAAGCTGAGAGACTGTTCATACTACAAAGTTGTTTGTCACTCAAGCACGTTAATGCACAATGTATTAAAAATGTCCCGACAAGCGCATCCAGGCAGAGTGCCAAGGGCGTTGTTAACAATGTTGAAAAGCATAAAAATAAAAGAGATGTTGAAAAACAAATCTTTCTCTGCCATAACGCAGACCGTGGGACTAGCCCGTCCCGCGGCTGTGATGCAGAAAGCGGCCCGACCGCGCACATTGCGGGAAGGCACGCTAGGCGGCTGTTGCGCGGCCCGGCCACAAGGGGGCGCCAACAACTCGCAAGTGACGGTGTGGCCAGTCAGCCCGCTTTCCACGCATCAACGGGAATGGGCAGACTGCACACAGTCAGACTGGGTGTTGAGGACACTACGAAGGGGCTACAGGCTCCAATTCTGTGTCGCTCCACCCCCATTCAGAGAAATACTGTACTCTCGAGCTCAGGGCGAACGAGCCAATATTCTCCAGGAGGAAATCTCCATTCTAAGGGAGAAAGGAGCTATAACAGTTGTACCTCTCGAGGAGACCCACAGAGGTTTCTACTCGAAGTATTTTCTGGTCCCAAAGAAAGGGGGGGGCATGAGGGCTATTCTAGACCTCCGTGTCTTGAATTAGCATCTCAGAAATTACAAATTCAGGATGTTGACACACTCGTCCCTGCTAAGTTTCATACGAGCAGGGGATTGGTTCACATCAATCGACCTGAAGGACGCTTATTTCCACATTCCGATATATCCTCCACACAGGAAATATCTGAGATTCGCTTTCCAAGGGATAGCGTACGAATATGTGGTCCTTCCCTTCGGCCTGTCACTAAGCCCAAGGGTGTTTGTAAAATGCACCGAGGCAGCAGTGGCCCCTCTCAGACAGAGGGGTATCAGAGTGGCCACATATATCGACGACTGGTTAGTGGCAGCCACCAACCGCGAGGAGGCGGCGCGTCACACAGCGGACATTTCGAAACACCTAACGAATCTGGGGTTCCGAATAAACATGGAAAAGAGCATGGTGACACCCTCCCAACGCATCGCGTTTATAGGGCTCGCACTGGACTCTATCCGAGCCAAGGCGTTTTTGTCTCCAGAAAGAGTGGAGACGATGCGCGAGACTATAGCGCTGTTTCGCAGGGGCAACATAGTTACCCTCAAACAATGCCAGAGGTTGTTAGGCTTGATGGCCTCCGCTGTGGTGGCCATACCCCTGGGGCGCCTGTACATGAGAGGCATCCAGCGCTGGGTGGCCTCTCTGGGCCTGGACCCCCACCGCGACGGTCACCGTCGTGTGAGGGTCTCCAGGGATTGCTCACTGGCTCTGCACCAGTGGAAGGACCCAGGTTTCATAACACAGGGTGTTTCTATGGGACCTGGCCTGAACAGAAATGTAATCACCACGGACGCCTCTCTGAGAGGCTGGGGTGCCACTTTCGAAGGGAGAACGATAAACGGGGGTTGGGACCCGCACTTACGTTCTACCCATATAAACGGCCTGGAACTGCTAGCTGTTCACTTGGCTCTGAAACATTTCCTCCCGTGGTTGAGAGGACATCATGTTTTGGTGAGGACAGACAACTCCACGGTCGTTGCCTATGTAAACAGACAGGGGGGACTGAGGTCCCACCAGTTACACACCATGGCACACAGACTGATAGTGCTGACCCAGGCGCCGGGGGAGATATTCCATCCCCACCCAGAGAGATTGTCTCTGTGGGCCTGGCCCGTGAAGGGATCAACCTTGCACTAGTGGGTCTTCCCCAAGGGTTGATCGACACTATTCAGTGCGCCAGAGCCTCATCAACTAGAAAGTTGTATGGGCATAAGTGGCGTGTGTTCGAGACTTGGTGCTCAGAGTCACACGCTGTCCCTTTTCAGTGTTCTGTGACAGTTATTCTGTCATTTCTACAGGACTTGATTGAGAGGGGTAAGGCTTTCTCAACCGTTAAGGTCTATTTGGCAGCTATTTCGGCTTGTCATATTGGCCTGGGTGGAAAGTCGATAAGCCAGCACCCGTTGGTGTGCCAGTTTATGAAAGGGGCCCGAAGGAAATTGCCTACGTCTAGGCCGTTAGCTCCTTCATGGGACCTCCCTATGGTACTAGATGCTCTCTCCTGCCCACCGTTCGAACCGCTGGAACAGGTGGAGGTGAAAGTGTTAACGCTAAAGACGGTCCTATTGCTTGCTTTGGCTTCGGCAAAGCGCATAGGTGAAGTCCATGCGCTCTCGGTGCACCGAGAGTGTACAAAGTTCTCCCCAGGGGACTCTAGGGTCAGTCTGATGCCTAACCCAGCCTTTATTCCGAAGGTTATAGGCTCTTGCACCCCTATAGAGTTGGCTGCCTTCTATCCCCCGCCTTTTGCCTCGGAAGAGCACAGGCGGTTGCATACTTTATGTCCTGTCCGCGCGCTGCGTGTTTACATAGACAGGACTCAGGGTTGCAGGAAAGGTGACCAGTTGTTTGTATCCTGGGCGAATCCACACACGGGAAAGCCAGTGTCGAAACAACGCCTTTCCCATTGGGTAGTGGCGGCTATTGCCTTGGCTTACTCTAGTAAGGGTCTACAGCCCCCCGCGGGCTTACGTGCGCACTCTACTAGAGGTTTGGCGACCTCCTGGGCACTCTTTAAAGGGGTGTCTATTCAGGAGGTGTGTGCGGCGGCGTGCTGGGCTTCGCCCCACACGTTCGCTAGATTTTATAGGTTGGATGTTACGGCTCCAACGCTATCACACTCAGTCCTCAGTTTGGGTTCCTCTTAGGACGTAGTTCCTAGAGTGTGAGGGTCCATTCTGGGACAGTTGTCGTTTTACAGGCAGATCTGGCAATACGGGAGTAAGTATATTCCCATAGTGAGATACGAAACGAATACTATGAAAGAGAACTTTAGGTTATTTACATAACCCCGGTTCTCTGAGTAGTATTCGTGAGTATCTCACCGGACCACCCTCCTTGCTTTAAGAAGCGAGAAAGAGGTTGCTTGTTTTGAATGACGACAGACGCTGTGTGTACGCTTTATATAGGCGGAGGGTCCCGTCCCTCGTGACACAAGCGTCGCCTGGGCCAGCCAATGGGCTGGCGCAGTGTAATTCAGTTTCTGATGAGGTCACGCAGGGGGCGTTCCCATAGTGAGATACTCACGAATACTACTCAGAGAACCGGGGCTATGTAAATAACCTAAAGTTATGCTCTTCTCCTTGACAATGCACTCGCAGCTACTTAGAGTTAGATAGAAAAGCTATTGAACTAATGGCTTTTCTCATGGAAAATTATCAAAATGACTTTTGAGTTGTGAATTTTTTCAAAGACAGTACTTTAGGTCAATACAATTCAAAACAACAGAGCCATACAGAATGTGAGAAATGATATAATTGTGTAGAATCATTTCAAGTATTTCCAGAAATGGTACAGTATAACCATGAAACAATGATTACAGAAATACCAGCATTAAATATGTAAGTGCCAGATGAAAGACAGAGCCTATTTCTGTTGTTTTCTGGGTCCCCCATGAAATGCCTAGATCTGTGGGGAAAATAGCCTGACTTGTAAAGCAAAAACTGTAGGCAGTATATAGTATTTTATCAAGTCAGCTTTCTTGGTGGATAATATTAAAAGAAAAAAGAATATGTAATGCAATCATGAGTAACACACATTCATCCAATCAGCATCGTGATCAACCTTCCTGATTCACATTAATATGAAGTGCCTCTGGATTGTCACTTGTCATTTACACCTGGAGGACATTGAGCCCGAGGTAAAAATGACTCATATCACTTTTTAGTAATTGTATGGTGTATGGTATGGTGATGTTGGACCTCCAAAAAGCGTTTGATACGGTCGATCATAACATCCTGCTCTGCAAATTGAAGTCCATGGGTTTTGACAGCTTGAGCCTTGATTAGATGAGGTCTTATCTCCTGGGTCGGGAGCAGATTGTGGATATTAATGGGGCCTATCAGCCCCAGACGCTAGGGAGGTCCATTGTGGAGTACCTCAGGGGAGTGTGCTGGGGCCTATTTTATATATTAATGATATGAACATAGCCTGTTCCTGTCAGTTATTTTTATATGCAGATATGCAGTTTTTGGCAAAAAGATACCTGAGCCCCCTCCCAGTGTGTTCTCCTTACAAGGAAACACGATCGATTAAGTGCTTTGTTATAAGTACCTGGGTGTTTTGATTCCTTTTAGATCTCATAGGGAACCTGATAAAAAAATTAAAACTGAAACTGGGTTTCTTTTATCGCCACAGGATATGCTTTACATTTGCTGCCAGGAAAAAGTTAGTTGCAGCCACCTTTCTTCCTGTATTGGATTATGGCGACCTTCTTTATATGCATGACCCTGCAAAATGTTTGCAATCTCTGGACTCTGTGGACCACGGTGACCTGAGGTCTGTCACATGTTGCCAAGCCCTCACTCTACCTTATATGTACCTCACTCACCACTGTACCTTATATGTACCTCACTCACCACTGTACCTTATATGTACCTCACTCACCACTGTACCTTATACCTCACTTACCACTGTACCTTATATGTACCTCACTCACCACTGTACCTTATATGTACCTCACTCACCACTGTACCTTATACCTCACTTACCACTGTACCTTATATGTACCTCACTCACCACTGTACCTTATATGGCAGAGATGAGTGTCCCTCATTGGCTGCACGTCGTCTCTCACACTGGCACACCTTTATAAAGCCATTTTAGGCTCCTCCCCCAATATCTATGTGGCTATATTTCAAGAACCCAGAGTACTTACTCCTTACGTTCCAACGACTGTTATCTGCAAAATGTCCCCAAAGTTCGCACTGAATTCGGCAAGCACTCCTTCACTACAGAGCTCTCTGAACCCGAAGAACTAATTTCTCTTGGAACATTGTGAGTAACTTGGAATCAGCCTCATATCGTTCTTGCTCCTGCTTTATATGAAAGTCCCCTTATTTCACTCTATTGCTCTGACCAGATTGTATTTTGTCTATTATTTGTTGTTGATTTGGTGTTGTTTTATTGTGTAATTCTGCATTGTCTGTTTTAACTGTTGAAACTCTGTGTTTTAAGCTGCTGTCTTGGCCAGGCTTCCCTCGGAAAAGAGATCATTGTGTCTCAATGGGACCGACCTGGTTAAATAAAGGCTAAATAAATAAATACATTCTGCTTTGCTTGTTTCCCACCCAGACAAGGCAGTTGTTGAAAACACTCAAAGCTTAGAGCTGGAAAACATTGGAGTCTGGTTGGCGACAATAAGTTGTTCTTACATCTGGGCAAAACAGAAGCAATATTATTCTGCACTAAATATAACATAAGAAATTACAGAGATTTCAATATCACTGCACAAGGAAAGGTAATTACAGCAAAATCTACAGTAAACTACCTGGGCTGCAGACTTGATCATGTCATATCAGGGGACGATGTGGCTTTGCAAGTCTTACAGAATTGTTTTACAGTCTTACAGAATTGTTTACAAAAATCTAATTTTTAGCTAGGAAATCTAGGTTTATAGATTACATTTTTAGACATTTTCATATTGTTTCATATTGTGTTTTATATTGTGTTTTATGTTGTGTTTTATATTGTGTTTTATATTGTGTTTTATATAGTTGTTTTGATTGTTGCCACTGTACTGTATATGTTGATGCCTTGTCTGTCAGGTCTGTCATGTTGAAGAGGCCCACAGTGGAAATAAGTCTCAGACTTTTCTGTGTTTTATCCTTGTTAGTTATTGAGTCACTGGAATTTTATGTAGTATGTGTCTCTATAACTTTAAAATACATCAAACCAAACAAATCAAACCAAATTTTCGCCAACAGCCAAAGTATGCAGATGATGACACGATATCAAACATACATTGTTCTAATGTATTTTTATTTTTTTTTACATGTGTTTTAAAGGTGCAATATGTAACAAACTTTCTAATGGTTGATGACTAGGTATAATCAGTAGTGATCAGGGAATGAGATCCCTTAAAATAAATATTTAATTGACGAATAATGTTTTGGACCTAAAAAGAGCTTTCTTAAATCAAGAGTCTAGCTAGGGGGTACACTGAATGTTTTATGGGCCAACTTTCGCCTTTCTGTCTTTAGTAGCTGCCTCTCCAAATTGTGCGTGCATGAATAAACACCACAGCTAATGTTCCAAACTGCTGTAGTAGAATTAGAAGTATCCAAAAGAAGTATCTAAATAGAAAAATAGAACAAGGCATTCTGCTTTCTTCAGATTTTATAAAAAAAAAGGTATTTAATTATCTTTTGCAAAAGGAGAACAGTTTACAAGCATGAAATCCGTCACAAAAATGTTTTATCAGGCATATTATTCCGCCACACTGCAAATCTATTTTGGGAGGCTATTTTATTATTAGGGAGGATGTTGTTTATAACTTCAAACTGAATTTGCCTCGGTGGCCAGAGGGGGCAGATTACGCACAGCACATTCAAAGAAATACATTGTTAGGTTTGTAAAATAAAATTCTATGTTAAAGTGTTTCTGTAATTTGATTCAGAGTTAAGCACAAGCCATACTTAGTTTAAAGGTAATTAATAGGCTACACATAACATACATACACACTGCAGCCCACTTAGTTTTAATTGCTACCAAAGGCTGTGACATTTCAACATTTCCTTTTTGAGCAATACCTTAGCACAGCAGTTCTCCACTTGATTTTAAATTGGGGCCCCCTGAGAACATCAAGTGTAGCACCATGCCTGTAAGATAGGGGAGCACAAGACGTCAGCATCCCTTTGCACTAAGCCTGATTTGGGTGTTTGTTGAACAGAACAGCAACAACAAAAGGTAATACCTGGAATTGTGATTTGTGATTTGTATTTTAATCTACTGTTATTTTCTTCATTAAATGATGTTGTATTTAAATAGATTGTATTTGTATACCCCACTACAGTTTGGTCCAAGTTTGTACCAAGTTTGTACCAAGTCCTGTTTGAGTGTTTGATGGAGAGAGATACTGGGCAAAATGTATTAACTGCAACTATGTCAACAATGACTATAATTGCATTTAATTTAACCATACTTAATTATTACTTACATCAATCTGTTTATATTTAGGCTTAATTAAAACTGTATTGATATATTCTACAACAGGAAGAAGCAACTTATTATAAAACTATTTTCCCACCTTTTATTTGTGCTGCATTATTATTTTTAGTTAACATGGTTATTATTAGGGCCTGGCAAGCATCATCATTAGGGCAAGACACAACAGTTTGAGGCAGGCGTATTGTTCTCTGTAGGTTGTGGGCCTTTGTGTGCTGTGTTTTGTTTACGTTAAGTGTTATTGTGATTTACATCCTAAGTTTGATTTGTATTTTCCTCTTATTCTTGATTAGTTTGTTGTGTTTGTTGCATGCCCCAAGTAAGCCTCGTAGTTTGTCTTGGATCCCTTCACCTCTGTTTTGTCCCTTGCTTGTCCTAGTTTTCCGCAGTGTTCCCCATTAAACCCTATTTCATATTTTCTTTGATTTATTTAACCTTCCTCTTCTGTTGACGGTTAAATCTGACCGAATGACTTTTTGTAATCATAAATATTTTGTTTTTCATCCCATTGCCTTAAGACCTTATGTTATCCTCCACCCTAGGCCCCTGAGCATATACACTTGATTGCATTGAATTGCATTGCATTTTGGGGGATTTATTGAACCGTGTCACACCTATGATGTTTCCGGTCAGAATTGACCGCCATAGGAAATGAATAAAACATAAATAAATCAATAAATCAATACATCCCATACAACAATGGAACGGGAAGAATCTCAGCTACAACACTAACTAAATAATGTCCATCTCCAGTACACACAGCCTACATGGCAGGCATTTTTATAATATACAGTAATGTACAGTAAACACTATCTTTGAACTTGCTGCAAAATTATAATATGAAATTAACCCCTGGTGTCATTCTGTCTGCCACCCCTTGATTCTACTTGCTTTGACTGTTCAAATGAGATGTCAACCATCGAAATTGGATAAGGGGTTCCAGAGATATCACTGTGCAAAACACACCGGTCAATTTTGACCGAAAGTAGCACAGTTGGAAAATGAAACAAACAGAAGAGGAAGGTTAACATTACTGTGCCCTTCCTGTCTTAATGTTAGATACTCTGCCAAATAAAGTATTATAATTGTTTTCTATACGCCTCTGGTCCTATTTACTTTGGACCCATACCTGGGGCCTCATTTATAGAAAGTACTTAGATCAAATGTTGATCTTACCCGTCAACGTAGTGATTTATACAATTCCAACGTGAGTCGATTTGACTGTGGAAACGATCGTAGCTCTACGTCGAGTATTGACCTTGCGTACGCACATTACCTACTGGTTATGCAGAGTTATTACAGGCATGTGAGCCGCACTGCCTACTGTAATTCATGCAAGTGGCTCGTAATAAAATGAATGATGTTGTTATCAGCCGAGAAAAAGAGCTTAATTCAAGATTTAAAGGGAACTGATGTTTATGATTGTATTTCAGTCTTTCTTTATATCCCTCCAGAGCTGTCTATCTCCCCTTCAACATGCCTAGTGCGCTCCACAACGGACCTTGCCCGGCCACACGCTAAATTAAACTGGATTTTCTCTGGTGTCTGGGAGTTCGCAAAGGGAGTTCGCAGCCATGTTTTCAATGTCACTTGATAAGAATAAGACCATTATATTAATACAGTATAAGCAGCACTCGAGTTGAGGGGGGATAAGGGGGGATGGCATCCCCCCTGAAATAAAAACAGTCAAAACGTTCAAAATCATCCCCCTTCTAAAACGGCCATCCCCTCTTTCCATACTTTATGTCATTTGATCAATTAACGTGGTATTACTGCTATTCCAAGGTGCAATGGGGCACGCACACATGCAATGACATTTTTACCAAATTACTGACACTGAAGTCACTGACGCTGAGGGGATGCTAAAATTGTCCTCATATGATAAAATCCACCACCTCCCCTGATTTTCTTTTACAACTTGAGTACTGAGTATAAGCATGTGCCTGGTTAGTTGTCATGATCAAACGTTACAAATGCAACTTACCGGGAAGCCACCCTTCTCTGCCCTCTCCCGCTTCCAGACGAACACCTACCCTATATTATAGCACTTGTCTTAATTCAGCCGCTATAATTGAGCCGCTAACACAGGGCGTTAATACAAACCTCATTCACCTGCGTTCATTTTACCTGCGTTGGTATTTATAGAAGGAAGCACGTACGCAACTTTAAACTATCTCAGCCCGTTTTATAAATAATGCTTACGTCCGTTTAGAAAAATTTGCTTACGTGAAAGTCAAAGATGACGTTCAAGTACTTTTTTATAAATGAGGCCCCTGTTTGGGGGATCCCATCACTTCTACATGTGAGGGTGGTGTTGTCACTTCTACATGTGAGGGTGGTGTTGTCTCTTCTACATGTGAGGGTGGTGTTGTCTCTTCTACATGTGAGGGTGGTGTTGTCTCTTCTACATGTGAGGGTGGTGTTGTCTCTTCTACATGTGAGGGTGGTGTTGTCACTTCTACATGTGAGGGTGGTGTCATCTCTTCTACATGTGAGGGTGGTGTTGTCTCTTCTACATGTGAGGGTGGTGTTGTCTCTTCTACATGTGAGGGTGGTGTTGTCTCTTCTACATGTGAGGGTGGTGTTGTCTCTTCTACATTTGAGGGTGGTGTTGTCTCTTCTACATGTGAGGGTGGTGTCATCTCTTCTACATGTGAGGGTGGTGTTGTCTCTTCTACATGTGAGGGTGGTGTCATCTCTTCTACATGTGAGGGTGGTGTTGTCACTTCTACATGTGAGGCTGGTGTCATCTCTTCTACATGTGAGGGTGGTGTCGTCTCTTCTACATGTGAGGGTGGTGTTGTCTCTTCTACATGTGAGGGTGGTGTCATCTCTTCTACATGTGAGGGTGGTGTTGTCTCTTCTACATGTGAGGGTGGTGTCATCTCTTCTACATGTGAGGGTGGTGTTGTCACTTCTACATGTGAGGGTGGTGTTGTCTCTTCTACATGTGAGGGTGGTGTTGTCACTTCTACATGTGAGGGTGGTGTCATCACTTCTACATGTGAGGGTGGTGCTGTCACTTCTACATGTGAGGGTGGTGTTGTCTCTTCTACATGTGAGGGTGGTGTTGTCTCTTCTACATGTGAGGGTGGTGTTGTCACTTCTACATGTGAGGGTGGTGTCATCACTTCTACATGTGAGGGTGGTGTCATCACTTCTACATGTGAGGGTGGTGTTGTCTCTTCTACATGTGAGGGTGGTGTTGTCACTTCTACATGTGAGGGTGGTGTCATCACTTCTACATGTGAGGGTGGTGTCATCACTTCTACATGTGAGGGTGGTGTTGTCTCTTCTACATGTGAGGGTGGTGTTGTCACTTCTACATGTGAGGGTGGTGTTGTCTCTTCTACATGTGAGGGTGGTGTCATCACTTCTACATGTGAGGGTGGTGTCATCACTTCTACATGTGAGGGTGGTGTTGTCTCTTCTACATGTGAGGGTGGTGTTGTCACTTCTACATGTGAGGGTGGTGTCATCTCTTCTACATGTGAGGGTGGTGTTGTCACTTCTACATGTGAGGGTGGTGTCATCTCTTCTACATGTGAGGGTGGTGTTGTCTCTTCTACATGTGAGGGTGGTGTTGTCACTTCTACATGTGAGGGTGGTGTTGTCTCTTCTACATGTGAGGGTGGTGTTGTCTCTTCTACATGTGAGGGTGGTGTCATCACTTCTACATGTGAGGGTGGTGTCATCACTTCTACATGTGAGGGTGGTGTTGTCTCTTCTACATGTGAGGGTGGTGTTGTCACTTCTACATGTGAGGGTGGTGTCATCTCTTCTACATGTGAGGGTGGTGTTGTCTCTTCTACATGTGAGGGTGGTGTTGTCACTTCTACATGTGAGGGTGGTGTTGTCTCTTCTACATGTGAGGGTGGTGTTGTCTCTTCTACATGTGAGGGTGGTGTTGTCTCTTCTACATGTGAGGGTGGTGTTGTCTCTTCTACATGTGAGGGTGGTGTTGTCACTTCTACATGTGAGGGTGGTGTTGTCTCTTCTACATGTGAGGGTGGTGTCATCACTTCTACATGTGAGGGTGGTGTCATCACTTCTACATGTGAGGGTGGTGTCATCACTTCTACATGTGAGGGTGGTGTTGTCTCTTCTACATGTGAGGGTTGTGTTGTCTCTTCTACATGTGAGGGTGGTGTCATCACTTCTACATGTGAGGGTGGTGTCATCACTTCTACATGTGAGGGTGGTGTTGTCACTTCTACATGTGAGGGTTGTGTTGTCTCTTCTACATGTGAGGGTGGTGTCATCACTTCTACATGTGAGGGTGGTGTCATCACTTCTACATGTGAGGGTGGTGTCATCACTTCTACATGTGAGGGTGGTGTCATCACTTCTACATGTGAGGGTGGTGTTGTCACTTCTACATGTGAGGGTGGTGTCATCACTTCTACATGTGAGGGTGGTGTTGTCACTTCTACATGTGAGGGTGGTGTCATCACTTCTACATGTGAGGGTGGTGTTGTCTCTTCTACATGTGAGGGTGGTGTTGTCACTTCTACATGTGAGGGTGGTGTTGTCTCTTCTACATGTGAGGGTGGTGTTGTCTCTTCTACATGTGAGGGTGGTGTTGTCTCTTCTACATGTGAGGGTGGTGTCATCTCTTCTACATGTGAGGGTGGTGTCATCACTTCTACATGTGAGGGTGGTGTTGTCACTTCTACATGTGAGGGTGGTGTCATCTCTTCTACATGTGAGGGTGGTGTCATCACTTCTACATGTGAGGGTGGTGTTGTCTCTTCTACATGTGAGGGTGGTGTTGTCACTTCTACATGTGAGGGTGGTGTTGTCTCTTCTACATGTGAGGGTGGTGTTGTCTCTTCTACATGTGAGGGTGGTGTTGTCTCTTCTACATGTGAGGGTGGTGTCATCTCTTCTACATGTGAGGGTGGTGTCATCACTTCTACATGTGAGGGTGGTGTCATCACTTCTACATGTGAGGGTGGTGTTGTCACTTCTACATGTGAGGGTGGTGTCATCACTTCTACATGTGAGGGTGGTGTCATCACTTCTACATGTGAGGGTGGTGTCATCACTTCTACATGTGAGGGTGGTGTTGTCTCTTCTACATGTGAGGGTGGTGTTGTCTCTTCTACATGTGAGGGTGGTGTCATCACTTCTACATGTGAGGGTGGTGTTGTCTCTTCTACATGTGAGGGTGGTGTTGTCTCTTCTACATGTGAGGGTGGTGTTGTCTCTTCTACATGTGAGGGTGGTGTTGTCACTTCTACATGTGAGGGTGGTGTTGTCTCTTCTACATGTGAGGGTGGTGTTGTCTCTTCTACATGTGAGGGTGGTGTTGTCACTTCTACATGTGAGGGTGGTGTTGTCTCTTCTACATGTGAGGGTGGTGTTGTCACTTCTACATGTGAGGGTGGTGTCATCACTTCTACATGTGAGGGTGGTGTCATCACTTCTACATGTGAGGGTGGTGTTGTCTCTTCTACATGTGAGGGTGGTGTTGTCTCTTCTACATGTGAGGGTGGTGTTGTCACTTCTACATGTGAGGGTGGTGTTGTCACTTCTACATGTGAGGGTGGTGTTGTCTCTTCTACATGTGAGGGTGGTGTTGTCACTTCTACATGTGAGGGTGGTGTTGTCTCTTCTACATGTGAGGGTGGTGTCATCACTTCTACATGTGAGGGTGGTGTTGTCTCTTCTACATGTGAGGGTGGTGTTGTCTCTTCTACATGTGAGGGTGGTGTTGTCTCTTCTACATGTGAGGGTGGTGTTGTCACTTCTACATGTGAGGGTGGTGTTGTCACTTCTACATGTGAGGGTGGTGTTGTCTCTTCTACATGTGAGGGTGGTGTCATCACTTCTACATGTGAGGGTGGTGTTGTCTCTTCTACATGTGAGGGTGGTGTCATCACTTCTACATGTGAGGGTGGTGTTGTCACTTCTACATGTGAGGGTGGTGTTGTCTCTTCTACATGTGAGGGTGGTGTTGTCTCTTCTACATGTGAGGGTGGTGTTGTCTCTTCTACATGTGAGGGTGGTGTTGTCACTTCTACATGTGAGGGTGGTGTTGTCACTTCTACATGTTAGGGGGGTGTTGTCTCTTCTACATGTGAGGGTGGTGTTGTCACTTCTACATGTGAGGGTGGTGTTGTCTCTTCTACATGTGAGGGTGGTGTTGTCTCTTCTACATGTGAGGGTGGTGTTGTCACTTCTACATGTGAGGGTGGTGTCATCACTTCTACATGTGAGGGTGGTGTTGTCTCTTCTACATGTGAGGGTGGTGTTGTCTCTTCTACATGTGAGGGTGGTGTTGTCACTTCTACATGTGAGGGTGGTGTTGTCTCTTCTACATGTGAGGGTGGTGTTGTCTCTTCTACATGTGAGGGTGGTGTTGTCTCTTCTACATGTGAGGGTGGTGTTGTCACTTCTACATGTGAGGGTGGTGTTGTCTCTTCTACATGTGAGGGTGGTGTTGTCTCTTCTACATGTGAGGGTGGTGTTGTCTCTTCTACATGTGAGGGTGGTGTTGTCTCTTCTACATGTGAGGGTGGTGTCATCACTTCTACATGTGAGGGTGGTGTTGTCACTTCTACATGTGAGGGTGGTGTTGTCTCTTCTACATGTGAGGGTGGTGTTGTCACTTCTACATGTGAGGGTGGTGTCATCACTTCTACATGTGAGGGTGGTGTTGTCTCTTCTACATGTGAGGGTGGTGTTGTCTCTTCTACATGTGAGGGTGGTGTTGTCTCTTCTACATGTGAGGGTGGTGTTGTCTCTTCTACATGTGAGGGTGGTGTCATCACTTCTACATGTGAGGGTGGTGTTGTCACTTCTACATGTGAGGGTGGTGTTGTCTCTTCTACATGTGAGGGTGGTGTTGTCTCTTCTACATGTGAGGGTGGTGTTGTCTCTTCTACATGTGAGGGTGGTGTCATCACTTCTACATGTGAGGGTGGTGTTGTCACTTCTACATGTGAGGGTGGTGTTGTCTCTTCTACATGTGAGGGTGGTGTTGTCACTTCTACATGTGAGGGTGGTGTCATCACTTCTACATGTGAGGGTGGTGTTGTCACTTCTACATGTGAGGCTGGTGTTGTCACTTCTACATGTGAGGGTGGTGTTGTCACTTCTACATGTGAGGGTGGTGTTGTCTCTTCTACATGTGAGGGTGGTGTTGTCTCTTCTACATGTGAGGGTGGTGTTGTCTCTTCTACATGTGAGGGTGGTGTTGTCTCTTCTACATGTGAGGGTGGTGTTGTCACTTCTACATGTGAGGGTGGTGTTGTCTCTTCTACATGTGAGGGTGGTGTTGTCTCTTCTACATGTGAGGGTGGTGTTGTCTCTTCTACATGTGAGGGTGGTGTTGTCACTTCTACATGTGAGGGTGGTGTTGTCTCTTCTACATGTGAGGGTGGTGTTGTCTCTTCTACATGTGAGGGTGGTGTTGTCTCTTCTACATGTGAGGGTGGTGTCATCACTTCTACATGTGAGGGTGGTGTCATCACTTCTACATGTGAGGGTGGTGTTGTCACTTCTACATGTGAGGGTGGTGTTGTCTCTTCTACATGTGAGGGTGGTGTTGTCACTTCTACATGTGAGGGTGGTGTCATCACTTCTACATGTGAGGGTGGTGTTGTCTCTTCTACATGTGAGGGTGGTGTTGTCACTTCTACATGTGAGGGTGGTGTTGTCTCTTCTACATGTGAGGGTGGTGTTGTCTCTTCTACATGTGAGGGTGGTGTTGTCTCTTCTACATGTGAGGGTGGTGTCATCTCTTCTACATGTGAGGGTGGTGTCATCACTTCTACATGTGAGGGTGGTGTTGTCACTTCTACATGTGAGGGTGGTGTCATCTCTTCTACATGTGAGGGTGGTGTCATCACTTCTACATGTGAGGGTGGTGTTGTCTCTTCTACATGTGAGGGTGGTGTTGTCACTTCTACATGTGAGGGTGGTGTTGTCTCTTCTACATGTGAGGGTGGTGTTGTCTCTTCTACATGTGAGGGTGGTGTTGTCTCTTCTACATGTGAGGGTGGTGTCATCTCTTCTACATGTGAGGGTGGTGTCATCACTTCTACATGTGAGGGTGGTGTCATCACTTCTACATGTGAGGGTGGTGTTGTCACTTCTACATGTGAGGGTGGTGTCATCACTTCTACATGTGAGGGTGGTGTCATCACTTCTACATGTGAGGGTGGTGTCATCACTTCTACATGTGAGGGTGGTGTTGTCTCTTCTACATGTGAGGGTGGTGTTGTCTCTTCTACATGTGAGGGTGGTGTCATCACTTCTACATGTGAGGGTGGTGTTGTCTCTTCTACATGTGAGGGTGGTGTTGTCTCTTCTACATGTGAGGGTGGTGTTGTCTCTTCTACATGTGAGGGTGGTGTTGTCACTTCTACATGTGAGGGTGGTGTTGTCTCTTCTACATGTGAGGGTGGTGTTGTCTCTTCTACATGTGAGGGTGGTGTTGTCACTTCTACATGTGAGGGTGGTGTTGTCTCTTCTACATGTGAGGGTGGTGTTGTCACTTCTACATGTGAGGGTGGTGTCATCACTTCTACATGTGAGGGTGGTGTCATCACTTCTACATGTGAGGGTGGTGTTGTCTCTTCTACATGTGAGGGTGGTGTTGTCTCTTCTACATGTGAGGGTGGTGTTGTCACTTCTACATGTGAGGGTGGTGTTGTCACTTCTACATGTGAGGGTGGTGTTGTCTCTTCTACATGTGAGGGTGGTGTCATCACTTCTACATGTGAGGGTGGTGTTGTCTCTTCTACATGTGAGGGTGGTGTTGTCTCTTCTACATGTGAGGGTGGTGTTGTCACTTCTACATGTGAGGGTGGTGTTGTCACTTCTACATGTGAGGGTGGTGTCATCACTTCTACATGTGAGGGTGGTGTTGTCTCTTCTACATGTGAGGGTGGTGTCATCACTTCTACATGTGAGGGTGGTGTTGTCTCTTCTACATGTGAGGGTGGTGTCATCACTTCTACATGTGAGGGTGGTGTTGTCTCTTCTACATGTGAGGGTGGTGTTGTCACTTCTACATGTGAGGGTGGTGTTGTCACTTCTACATGTTAGGGGGGTGTTGTCTCTTCTACATGTGAGGGTGGTGTTGTCACTTCTACATGTGAGGGTGGTGTTGTCTCTTCTACATGTGAGGGTGGTGTTGTCTCTTCTACATGTGAGGGTGGTGTTGTCTCTTCTACATGTGAGGGTGGTGTCATCACTTCTACATGTGAGGGTGGTGTTGTCTCTTCTACATGTGAGGGTGGTGTTGTCTCTTCTACATGTTAGGGTGGTGTTGTCACTTCTACATGTGAGGGTGGTGTTGTCTCTTCTACATGTGAGGGTGGTGTTGTCTCTTCTACATGTGAGGGTGGTGTTGTCTCTTCTACATGTGAGGGTGGTGTTGTCACTTCTACATGTGAGGGTGGTGTTGTCTCTTCTACATGTGAGGGTGGTGTTGTCTCTTCTACATGTGAGGGTGGTGTTGTCTCTTCTACATGTGAGGGTGGTGTTGTCACTTCTACATGTGAGGGTGGTGTTGTCTCTTCTACATGTGAGGGTGGTGTTGTCACTTCTACATGTGAGGGTGGTGTTGTCTCTTCTACATGTGAGGGTGGTGTTGTCTCTTCTACATGTGAGGGTGGTGTCATCACTTCTACATGTGAGGGTGGTGTTGTCACTTCTACATGTGAGGGTGGTGTTGTCTCTTCTACATGTGAGGGTGGTGTTGTCACTTCTACATGTGAGGGTGGTGTCATCACTTCTACATGTGAGGGTGGTGTTGTCTCTTCTACATGTGAGGGTGGTGTTGTCTCTTCTACATGTGAGGGTGGTGTTGTCTCTTCTACATGTGAGGGTGGTGTTGTCTCTTCTACATGTGAGGGTGGTGTCATCACTTCTACATGTGAGGGTGGTGTTGTCACTTCTACATGTGAGGGTGGTGTTGTCTCTTCTACATGTGAGGGTGGTGTTGTCTCTTCTACATGTGAGGGTGGTGTTGTCTCTTCTACATGTGAGGGTGGTGTCATCACTTCTACATGTGAGGGTGGTGTTGTCTCTTCTACATGTGAGGGTGGTGTTGTCACTTCTACATGTGAGGGTGGTGTCATCACTTCTACATGTGAGGGTGGTGTTGTCACTTCTACATGTGAGGGTGGTGTTGTCACTTCTACATGTGAGGGTGGTGTTGTCACTTCTACATGTGAGGGTGGTGTTGTCTCTTCTACATGTGAGGGTGGTGTTGTCTCTTCTACATGTGAGGGTGGTGTTGTCTCTTCTACATGTGAGGGTGGTGTTGTCTCTTCTACATGTGAGGGTGGTGTTGTCTCTTCTACATGTGAGGGTGGTGTTGTCACTTCTACATGTGAGGGTGGTGTTGTCTCTTCTACATGTGAGGGTGGTGTTGTCTCTTCTACATGTGAGGGTGGTGTCATCACTTCTACATGTGAGGGTGGTGTTGTCACTTCTACATGTGAGGGTGGTGTTGTCTCTTCTACATGTGAGGGTGGTGTTGTCACTTCTACATGTGAGGGTGGTGTCATCACTTCTACATGTGAGGGTGGTGTTGTCTCTTCTACATGTGAGGGTGGTGTTGTCTCTTCTACATGTTAGGGTGGTGCTGTCACTTCTACATGTGAGGGTGGTGTCATCACTTCTACATGTGAGGGTGGTGTCATCACTTCTACATGTGAGGGTGGTGTTGTCTCTTCTACATGTGAGGGTGGTGTCATCACTTCTACATGTGAGGGTGGTGTTGTCTCTTCTACATGTGAGGGTGGTGTCATCACTTCTACATGTGAGGGTGGTGTTGTCACTTCTACATGTGAGGGTGGTGTTGTCTCTTCTACATGTGAGGGTGGTGTTGTCACTTCTACATGTGAGGGTGGTGTTGTCACTTCTACATGTGAGGGTGGTGTTGTCACTTCTACATGTGAGGGTGGTGTTGTCACTTCTACATGTGAGGGTGGTGTTGTCACTTCTACATGTGAGGGTGGTGTTGTCTCTTCTACATGTGAGGGTGGTGTCATCACTTCTACATGTGAGGGTGGTGTCATCTCTTCTACATGTGAGGGTGGTGTTGTTACTTCTACATGTGAGGGTGGTGTTGTCTCTTCTACATGTGAGGGTGGTGTTGTCTCTTCTACATGTGAGGGTGGTGTTGTCTCTTCTACATGTGAGGGTGGTGTTGTCTCTTCTACATGTGAGGGTGGTGTTGTCTCTTCTACATGTGAGGGTGGTGTTGTCTGACATCCATTATGGTATTAACCTATTGCACACATAGTACATGGTAATAACATGGTAACAACAAGGTAATAAGTTACCATCACTAATTCCCATTTATGCCACAAAAGCGAACCTCTATGATTTTATACATTTATATAACATTATGATGTGGCCCAGGTACAACTTTGTTCCTCGTGTGAGAAGTGGGCCGACTCTGGCTGCCATTCCTGAGGCTTATCTTTGCCATGGAAACGCCAGACCTTGGCCAGCACATGGATGTGGCCTAGGTCCCAACCAGGCCCAGTAGCTATAGGAACGTATCAGGGCCGCATTCCTCATACCAGAGATGGCCCACAGTAAATTGCCAGTAAATTGCCAACTCTCAGCCAGGGCTATCCCCCCACATTTGGACCAAGTTTGACCCATATACTGTAATACTTGTTTTTTCTGGCAAACGAGACCAGATCTAATACATCATATCATCATATACAACCAATTAGAGCTTGTAGGCGATTAGAATACATTTGTACGTCATCATTATGTGTTGGCATAGCCCACAATCAAGTTGTTGGGCTCACAGGAAATTATTGGTGTACATTTTGGATCAGGAGACAAACAAGTTGAGGAATCCCTGCCTTAGCAGTAGTTAAGGATTGTATTGTTTCAGACCAACAGCATACTAGCCTTGGAGCTCCACGTTACCATACAGATTCATGTTAATGGCATTGTGGTGGCATGGAGAAAAACATCTCTAAGTCTTTGTGAGGGTTTAAGTATCTATTTTAGAGAAAGCATTCTGCTCAGCCTTTAACATGTCAAATAGAGAAAGTCTGTGAATCCACAGTGTGTGGAACAAAACGACCCCTATTAGCAACTACCTCTATACCTCCAGGCAGGGCCGTTTGGGAGATATGCGAGGTCCTGTGCGAAGTCAGATTTGCGAGGCCTTTTATAATGATGTAGGCTACTATTATAACCGCGCGACACCAGGCACGTGCCGTGAGCTTTTAGATTGGGTAAGCATAAGATATAGAAATACACATAATTACACATATAATAATAATACACGCTATCAGTGAACACAGGTTCAAGGAAATGCAATTTTGATGGCCTAGAACCCGCTAATAAACTGTAGTGTCACTTTGTGATCAGATTACCAAAAACAAAAAAAACAGTTGCCAATTTCGACTATATCAGGGGTGCTCATTGTGCTCATTGTTCTTTTTTTAAGCAAGATCTTTTCAAGTAGCCAGCCTGCTGAAATCGACAAGTCCAGTTTCAACATCGCAAACGCACACACACACAACACTGACACACACCGTTTCCATCCTCCATAGTAAACTCACAACACACTTTCTTTTCACACTTTGTCACACAGGCACTTGACATCACATCACAAACCCTCCCTCTCTATCTCTCTCAAACACTTTTGGTCCAGAACCACTGGCACGGACAGCGACATTAGGCCTATCTCAGCGATTGATTAAGCAGCTCTCTCTCCAAACACAACGGCACAGGCCTACATTCAAAGGTAAAAGCAGAGGAAGTCTTAAATAAGAAGCCATAACCAGCAGCACAGCAGTACTCAAACCATATAAACAAGCACAGATCGCCACCAGCCTCGCGAATCATATAAATCATATAAACCGCTCATACCAGGCTTGCTGGAACCCCTAGCGACTCTCCCTTTCTGGGTGTGAAGATCGGTGAGCGGTGGCTTCGGGCGGCCTTTAGCCAGTAGTTCTGTTTTTCCAGTCCAGTCCAGTCTCCCTTTATGTCGCTGACAGTAATGTCCATATTCACAAAATCAAGCAAGTTATCCTTATTGATTATTACTATTTAGATCGTATGAGCTAGCTAACATAAGCTATTCTGCCGGGAGAGAGAAAGTAAGGTGAAATGTTAAGTGAACTTGAAAGTGATAAGAGCCAATCAGTAGCTCTTATCGGAATGAAAGAACTACTGATTGGCTGGTAAGCATGCTTACCCTGGCCACATTATACAGCGGGCTGAGGCATCGAAAAAAAATAAAAAAGACATTTTCACGGATTCGAATGTACACGAGGGAAAGCAGAGAGAGAATGCAATGCAAGCAAGCAGAGTAGGGAGTTCTTACTCCTGCAGGTGGCGCCAAAATGCCCAAAAAAAGTTTTTACCCTGCCTCACGCAAGGCCCTCCAAAGCGCAAGGCCCTGTGCCACCGCCCCTGCTAGCCCCCCCTTAAAGCGGCCCTGCCTCCATGGTCTATTAGTAACTACCTCTATACCTCCAGGGTCTATTAGCATACCTCCAGGGTCTATTAGCATACCTCCAGGGTGAACTGTTCATGTCTAACATGTACAACGTGTCTCTCCCATTCCCACTGTGTTTCAGTCAACATTGCTCACACTAGTAGTAGGTTGCTAAATTAAGAAAAGGTTGCTAAATTTAAAAAAAGCCAGAGTAATGAGATAGAGACTCAAAGAGTACATTAACTACTCTGTAGGTAACTAATTCTTGATGAAGGCATGTAGGGATTTGGATTCACTAAATTTGGATTACTGTCTGTACATTTATAGTATTGTTAAGGATAGTACGTATCAATACACAGATGATCTGTTTTACACTTTCCTCTGTCTACTTACTGTCAAACATGGTAATAACCAGTATTGTTTTTTAATGTCTTGGATACACATTCTGAGTGTCCTAATAGCAACCTTAAAAACCAAGTCAAAGCAAACACAAATCAAGAAAGAATGATATGTGACAGGGTTTGATGAAAAAGTCTGCAAGTCTGGCAATGTAATTTTTCATTTTTTTCCACATTATGAAGGGGTAGATTGTAAGCTTTCAAATGATGTGTCATACATTGAAATCTGAAACAAGTTGAAGAAGTCATGCATATTTGAATGTTGATTTGAGGTTTATTACATCCCATTCATCATTATAGTCCATAAAGCATCTAGTGCACATGTGTCAAAGTCAAGGCCCGCGGGCCAGATCAGGCCCGTGAATGAGTTCTCTCTTGCCCGCGGGATGATATTTAATTACTATTAAAACCGGCCCGCAGTATTATGTGCCCGCAGCACCATAATACTACAAGTCCCATGATGCACTGCGAGTGGCGCGTACCGAGTGCCCGCGAGAGAGCGCGATCCCGCGTCTTCTCTTCACTTCAGTACTCGTCATGAGCAGCAGCAGCACAGTGACAGTCAGGGCTGGACTGGGACAAAAATTAGGCCCTGGCATTTTTGGCCCAGACAGGCCCACCCCAATCGGTCGGACCACACCCACCAGCACAAAAATACTTGCCTTATATACTCGTCTTATATACTGTGCTGTACAGTCATAAGACAAACTGTAGTATTCCCCCAAACCACTACAAAGACGACTACATACAGTAAGCAATGGTACCAGTGCAAGTAGACCAGTGTACTCAGTGATCAGATTCCAGAGCGAATTTACGAACGCAGCCTTGTTGTTCTAGATTTTTTTTTCCATTATCAACCTATCATTGCGCTTTAGAGTAAAACAAAGCACGCAACTGTCGCGTCTATCTTTTCATGGCAACTCTACATTGTGATTTACAAGGGATATTAACTAATATTAAGTAATATTATTACTTGGTTACAATTTGCAATTGATCCGCGGTACACATGCGTGCCGAACCGTGGGGGGCGATCCGTTACACCCCTACACAGCTACGTATATTTTCCTTACCGGGTCAACGGTTACAGGCTGACTCGGCCCCGCTTCTTCTGTATCCTCTCTATCCTCTGTATCTGTACCCTGCTCCCGCTCCTCCCTGCTAGCCTCCTCTTCAACCTGTTGCTGTTGCTGCTGTGGTAAACTTGAGGGTGCAGCAAACATGTCCCTAATGTTTACACATTTGGCAGCATCTGCCTCGAGTTTCTTTTTGTTTTTCTCCCTAAGTTTTTCCCAGCCTCCCTTCCGTTTTAGTGTGCTTTTGCGCTCCATCTCTCTTAGTATCTATCTAGTAACTATCCAGGCTAACTAAATTTATTTTGCTGGCCGGCTCGGCCCAAAACTACCGTGAAACTGAGACGGAGGTCTGGTGCTGCGTGCGTGCGTGACCCCTGACCCCCCCCCCCCTCTCTGTTGATTGGGCCAGCCCAGTGTCTGTATAGAAAATGGACCAATGGGCCGCTGTCCCTGATTTATGGGCCGTCCAATGGTAGCTTTCGATTTATGGGCCGTTCGATGGTAGCTTTCGGCCGGGCCGGCTGCACAAAAAAAAAACTTTAAAAAAAAAAACTTTTTTTTAATTTTTTTATTTTGCCGGTCGGCTTGGCCCAAAACTACCGCGGCCCAATGCCAGATGGCCAGTCCAGCCCTGGTGACAGTGGAGGCCTAAACATCGCGTCAATTTTCATCTCCCTCTCCCCCAAAATGGCTAAAAAGAAAGGTAGACACTGAAAACAGGGGGTTTCAAGACAGGTGGGAGGCAGAATACATGTTCACCGAAGTAAAAGGAAAGCCTATGTGTCTTGTGTGTGGAGACATCGTGTCTGTTATGAAAGAATATAACTTAAGAAGGCACTATGAAACATCAACGAAACACACAGACGCACAGAAAGACAAATACAAGAATATGAACCCAGAACAAAGGCTACAGAAGGTAGAAGAGTTGTATGTACACTGCGCATGACAGTAGTTCAGCAGTCTTTTAGTCGCACTGGTGCAATTGAATGTATTTCCAAGTCGCACAGAAATATATTCACTCGCAAATGCGACCAAAACAGTCACAATGTCGAGCCCTGCCTTTTGCTCTAATGAAACGCCGAGTATGTCAGCAAGTTTGCACTAACTTTTCTAATTTTATTATAAAAGACAGTCATTGGTGAGGATCAGAGCAGCACACTGATTTGTTTTTAATGCATGCTGTTTCATTTTTGCATTTATCTTGCCATTGAGCTTTGAAGGAAAATTACATTTTGCTGTTTACCTGTTAAAGAAAAGAAGGAAAAAAAAACGTTTTCCTTGTTTTACTTAGGCTAATTTAATTAATAATGTTAAGTGCAATATAGGCTGTGTTATTGGTATTGGTTCAATATGTGCAATAATTGCGAGTTTTAATAAACATTGAACCAGCCCGGCCCTCCACTTGTACCATTGTTTTTATTTTGGCCCCCTGTGTATTTGACTTTGACATGACTGATCTAGTGGGGCGGTGTAGTTCCTTCCCATCCCATCTGGACATCAAAGCTGGAAAAACAGGACACTATATTTGATGATATATTGATTGAATGATTGCCCACTGTTACCAACACAGCATTTTTACAAAATACTACTATGTTGAAAAATATAATTGCTAATACAATGACAATTACAAATACAATAAGTGCTGGTGACTCACATCAAGGTCTCATCTCTCAGAACATCTTCGTAATTCTGTAACACATATTTCAGGTCAGAGATGTGGACACTTCTATGGTGTAGACTTGCTTTCCGTGTATGCTTTCCGTAGACTCTCATGAACGATAGTGTATTGTAGCCTACTTGTTGAAGTCATCCTGTACTGTAAGAAGTAGGCTAGTGAAATGAATGAATCATTATTTTTGATTCCACACAACATTACCGTTCATTACAAAAGCATTTACCTTTTCTATGATCTATTATATCAGGGCTGCCAAGTTTCATCAAAAGTTTGGAGTGAGATTTTTGGGCGGTGGAGCAACCCAAAACTGTGCTCATTTTGGCAGCGGCGGCCCCTCTCTCCCACACAATTATTTGTGCTAGTTTCCTGCAATTTTACATGTTGTTCATAATAAACCTGCTCAATAAATGAAAATAATTGGAACATTTGATAAAACAAGATAAATTCAGACGATATCGTATTTATGAAATCTTAATAAACAAATACAGTAGCCTACAGAGCTTGGTCAGCAACAGAAAGACCCTTGGTCATCATCTTATATACAGTGCATTGCTCATGGCTATCATGTTATACAGGACATACCAGGGTTCTTCCTGGGTCAGAATGAGGCCTTAGTGGTTGAGGGACCCCCAAGTGTTGTATTTGTATTGTAAATTGTAATTAATAATAATAATTATAACAATAATAATAATAATAATGTTATGCCTCTACCCACCTCTACAGACCTCTTCATCCCCTCTACCCACCTCTACAGACCTCTCCATCCCCTCTACCCACCTCTACAGACCTCGCCATCCCCTCTACCCCCCTGTACAGACCTCTCCATCCCCTCTACGCCCTGTACAGACCTCTCCATCCCCTCTACCCCCCTGTACAGACCTCTCCATCCCCTCTACCCCCTGTACAGACCTCTTCATCCCCTCTACCCTCCTCTACAGACCTCTTCATCCCCTCTACCCTCCTCTACAGACCTCTTCATCCCCTCTACCCCCCTGTACAGACCTCTTCATCCCCTCTACCCCCCCTGTACAGACCTCTCCATCCCCTCTACCCTCCTCTACAGACCTCTCCATCCCCTCTACCCTCCTCTACAGACCTCTCCATCCCCTCTACCCCCCTGTACAGACCTCTTCATCCCCTCTACCCCCCTGTACAGACCTCTTCATACCCTCTACCCCCCTGTACAGACCTCTTCATCCCCTCTACCCCCCTGTACAGACCTCTTCATCCCCTCTACCCCTCTGTACAGACCTCTTCATCCCCTCTACCCCCCCTGTACAGACCTCTTCATCACCTCTACCCCCCTGTACAGACCTCTTCATCACCTCTACCCCCCCTGTACAGACCTCTTCATCACCTCTACCCCCCTGTACAGACCTCTTCATCACCTCTACCCCCCCCTGTACAGACCTCTTCATCACCTCTACCCCCCCAGTTTTCTCTACAATTTCTACAATTTTCTCTCTACAGTTTCTACACGTCAACGTGTACCGAAACACTTGTTTCCAACGTGGTCCTACGTTTCTCCTACACCAAGACACATACAAAGAGCATAGAAACATACAAAGAGCATAGAAACATACAAAGAGCATAGAAGATACAATCAGAATACAGTCTGCCATTCCTTCTCCCAGCATCGATTTGGTTTTCCTATCATGACTGAAGGACAGATGATTCACTTACTTACACAAGTTTGACTTCGGTAATAGGTCCAGTTGCAATATCAAGTTGGGAACAAAAGATGCCTCCTTCTAATCCATTTGTTCAATTTGTTTACAAAGTCCGGTAGTGGAAAGCAGAACAACGCATTTGTTACTTCACATCCCGCTAGCCATGTTTTCTTCTCATACCAACCCCTCGTAAATCCTCGGTTTTACCGTCACGAACGTGACGCCGGACATGACGTAAGCACGTACGATTCTTTGTGCATGTCCCAAAACCCCATAGACAATCGACCGAATGGCCTGAAGTTACCAAAATAGATTTTACATGCAAGTCTACGAGAACAGCCTAGTGCAACTTCGAGTAGACTGAAAGTTGCCCCGAAAGGGGCGGGACTTGAAGCTGATTGGAACATACTCCACAGAACACTAGCTGATTGGACTATGATATACTCCACAGAACACTAGCTGATTGGACTATGATATTCAGAAGCAACACTGTCTAGAAGTCATAGAAAAAAAATCTCTCTCTTCTCCCTTTGGTGGGGCATTGCACAATTGCCCCTAATGAACCAGCCTCCCCTGATGGAGGGGGAAAAACATGAGTGTGAGAGGACGGAGGATGAACAAAGTCCCATCATGGATTTTATCTGGAATTTCACTGCCAATCTCTCCTCCATCACCCCGAGAAAAAAAAACAGAGAAACGTAAACCAGTAACTTATGTTACCGGATGAAACAACTTGCGATTTGAAAGTACCAGTAGGCTACCACATAAGATGTTGTATGCACATATTTTGCTACCAGGGTTGCCAGATGGAATTGACCTTTTCCAGCCCAACCAGTCTAAAAGCTGCCGAATCCACCGTTCCAGTGTGACCAAAAGTAGCCCAATCTGGCAACACTCACACAAAACCTCTAAGTCAGCTAACAAAAACAAACACACAAACAATCTTCTAACAAAGCTAGCTAGCTAGCTAGCTAACAAGCTAACACCTCTATCTAGCCTTGTAAACACTGACACAGCTTAGCATGTAACTCAGTACACTAGTTAACACTGACACAGCTTAGCATGTAACTCAGTACACTAGTTAACACTGATATAAATCGGAAATCCTCATCATCGGGCCAAAGTCCCTCACCCGTTCCACCCAGACATTCTCACTCAACATCGATGGCTTCACCGTAACCCCCTCCAACCACATCCGCAACCTCGGCATCATCTTTGACCCCACCCTGTCGTTCCTTCCCCATGCCAACCAGGTCACTAAATCTGCATTATTCCACCTCAGGAACATTGCCCGCATCCGACCCTCCCTGTCCTTTTCCGCTGCTGAAACACTCATCCACGCCCTCATAACTTCCCACACGCACGCACATGGCTATTTATGAGGGTGTGGGATGTTGGAGTACCGAAAGCGACATGCCCACTCAAAAATAAATAAATAAATAAGAATACTACCCGCCCCCCCCCCAAGTTTGCTAACTAACTGTCGGTATTTAGTGAATGTAAAAGTGTGGGTTATGATATCGAATGGGTTCTTCATCGCTTCAATTATCGTCCTATGCCAAAAAACAGAAAACATTTATTTTCACAACAAGACTTGTTTGGCTCGATTGCAAGGTTTCACAATTCCGGACATGAGGACCTTTTCATCAAACGGTGTCACATATTCATTCAACCCACGTTTTCATACATAACTTGGCAAACGAAGCACATCATTACAGTAAACCTACTTCATCTCCTCCCAATAGAGCCTGTGTCACCCTAACCTGTGAAAGTGAGTTGAGATGACTCACTCCTCAAGTTGGAATCCCCCCGCCCGCGCCATCAAATTGTTAGCTTTTTGCCATACATCTGTGTAACGGGTTCACATACACAGAGGGAGCCGGACAACAGGAATGAGAGGTTTGGTAGTGGGCGTAGCCCGGTTTATTTTCTCTGCTGGCAGACCCTCCACCACTGCTGGTACTCAATAATCATGTTCTGTGTCACTGAGCCTCGCTCCGCTCGCTCCGCGGTAGTAGAGCCTCGCTCCGCTATTATCGAGCCTTGCTCCTGTCACCGTTCGCCCGACCCTTTCGGTTGCAGCTCCCCGTCTCTCTCTCTCGGTATTGGTATTGGTCTGGACAAGACCCTCTCTCACTCCTCCACCTACTGAACTCCTGGGGGAAACAAACACACATATTAAGAAGCCGTCTGATGGGGACTCAATTGGCATCAGCCGATGCCAATTAGGCCCCCATCCACATCACCAACCGTCCTGCAGCTCCCCCTGCAGGCCAGACGCGTCATGCTCCCCACAATCTGGTTGGCAATACAGAGGACGTAGGTTTGAGACTTTTTCGCGAGAAAACAGTTTGCAGCAGTGTGAAGCTGTTACACCTGGCCTGTTACACCTGGCCTGTTACAACTGGCCTGTTACACATGTTACACCTGGCCTGTTACACCTGGTCCTGTTACACCTGGTCCTGTTACACCTGGTCCTGTTACACCTGGCCTGTTACACCTGGCCTGTTACACCTGGTCCTGTTACACCTGGTCCTGTTACACCTGGTCCTGTTACACCTGGCCTGTTACACCTGGTCATGTTACACCTGGCCCTGGTCCTGTTACACCTGGCCTGTTACACCTGGCCTGTTACACCTGGTCCTGTTACACCTGGTCCTGTTACACCTGGCCTGTTACACCTGGTCATGTTACACCTGGCCCTGGTCCTGTTACACCTGGCCTGTTACACCTGGCCTGTTACACCTGGTCCTGTTACACCTGGTCCTGTTACACCTGGTCCTGTTACACCTGGTCCTGTTACACCTGGCCTGTTACACCTGGTCCTGTTACACCTGGTCCTGTTACACCTGGCCTGTTACACCTGGCCTGTTACACCTGGTCATGTTACACCTGGCCTGTTACACCTGTTACACCTGGCCTGTTACACCTGGCCTGTTACACCTGTTACACCTGGCCTGTTACACCTGGCCTGTTACACCTGGTCATGTTACACCTGGTCCTGTTACACCTGGCCTGTTACACCTGGTCCTGTTACACCTGGCCTGTTACACCTGGCCTGTTACACCTGGCCTGTTACACCTGGTCCTGTTACACCTGGTCCTGTTACACCTGGCCTGTTACACCTGGCCTGTTACACCTGGTCATGTTACACCTGGCCTGTTACACCTGGCCTGTTACACCTGGTCATGTTACACCTGGCCTGTTACACCTGGCCTGTTACACCTGGTCATGTTACACCTGGCCTGTTACACCTGGCCTGTTACACCTGGTCCTGTTACACCTGTTACACCTGGCCTGTTACACCTGGCCTGTTACACCTGGTCCTGTTACACCTGTTACACCTGGTCCTGTTACACCTGGTCCTGTTACACCTGGCCTGTTACACCTGGCCTGTTACACCTGGTCCTGTTACACCTGGCCTGTTACACCTGTTACACCTGGCCTGTTGCGACTGTTGAGACTTGTTGAGACTTTTTCGCGGGAAAACAGTTTGCAGCAGTGTGAAGCTGTTACACCTGGCCTGTTACACCTGGCCTGTTACACCTGGTCCTGTTACACCTGGTCCTGTTACACCTGGCCTGTTACACCTGGCCCTGGTCCTGTTACACCTGGCCTGTTACACCTGGCCTGTTACACCTGGTCCTGTTACACCTGGCCTGTTACACCTGGCCCTGGTCCTGTTACACCTGGCCTGTTACACCTGGTCCTGTTACACCTGGTCCTGTTACACCTGGTCCTGTTACACCTGGCCTGTTACACCTGGTCCTGTTACACCTGGCCTGTTACACCTGTTACACCTGGCCTGTTACACCTGGCCTGTTACACCTGGTCCTGTTACACCTGGTCCTGTTACACCTGGCCTGTTACACCTGGTCCTGTTACACCTGGCCTGTTACACCTGGCCTGTTACACCTGGCCTGTTACACCTGGCCTGTTACACCTGGTCCTGTTACACCTGGTCCTGTTACACCTGGCCTGTTACACCTGGCCTGTTACACCTGTTACACCTGGTCCTGTTACACCTGGTCCTGTTACACCTGGCCTGTTACACCTGGCCTGTTACACCTGGTCCTGTTACACCTGGCCTGTTACACCTGTTACACCTGGCCTGTTGCGACTGTTGAGACTTGTTGAGACTTTTTCGCGGGAAAACAGTTTGCAGCAGTGTGAAGCTGTTACACCTGGCCTGTTACACCTGGCCTGTTACACCTGGTCCTGTTACACCTGGTCCTGTTACACCTGGCCTGTTACACCTGGCCCTGGTCCTGTTACACCTGGCCTGTTACACCTGGTCCTGTTACACCTGGTCCTGTTACACCTGGTCCTGTTACACCTGGCCTGTTACACCTGGTCCTGTTACACCTGGCCTGTTACACCTGTTACACCTGGCCTGTTACACCTGGCCTGTTACACCTGGTCCTGTTACACCTGGCCTGTTACACCTGGCCTGTTACACCTGGCCTGTTACACCTGGCCTGTTACACCTGGTCCTGTTACACCTGGTCCTGTTACACCTGGCCTGTTACACCTGGTCCTGTTACACCTGGTCCTGTTACACCTGGCCTGTTACACCTGGTCCTGTTACACCTGTTACACCTGGTCCTGTTACACCTGGTCCTGTTACACCTGGCCTGTTACACCTGGCCTGTTACACCTGGTCCTGTTACACCTGGCCTGTTACACCTGTTACACCTGGCCTGTTGCGACTGTTGAGACTTGTTGAGACTTTTTCGCGGGAAAACAGTTTGCAGCAGTGTGAAGCTGTTACACCTGGCCTGTTACACCTGGCCTGTTACACCTGGTCCTGTTACACCTGGTCCTGTTACACCTGGCCTGTTACACCTGGCCCTGGTCCTGTTACACCTGGCCTGTTACACCTGGCCTGTTACACCTGGTCCTGTTACACCTGGCCTGTTACACCTGGCCCTGGTCCTGTTACACCTGGCCTGTTACACCTGGTCCTGTTACACCTGGTCCTGTTACACCTGGTCCTGTTACACCTGGCCTGTTACACCTGGTCCTGTTACACCTGGCCTGTTACACCTGTTACACCTGGCCTGTTACACCTGGCCTGTTACACCTGGTCCTGTTACAC
Source organism: Nansenia antarctica (assembly GCF_963989245.1). Taxonomy (NCBI): domain Eukaryota; kingdom Metazoa; phylum Chordata; class Actinopteri; order Argentiniformes; family Microstomatidae; genus Nansenia; species Nansenia antarctica. The sequence continues at coordinate 3,824,550 of NC_137683.1, read as the reverse complement.
CTGGTCCTGTTACACCTGGCCTGTTACACCTGGTCCTGTTACACCTGGCCTGTTACACCTGGCCTGTTACACCTGGCCTGTTACACCTGGCCTGTTACACCTGGTCCTGTTACACCTGGTCCTGTTACACCTGGCCTGTTACACCTGGCCTGTTACACCTGGCCTGTTACACCTGTTACACCTGGCCTGTTACACCTGGTCCTGTTACACCTGGTCCTGTTACACCTGGCCTGTTACACCTGGTCCTGTTACACCTGGTCCTGTTACACCTGGTCCTGTTACACCTGGCCTGTTACACCTGTTACACCTGGCCTGTTGCACCTGGCCTGTTACACCTGGTCCTGTTACACCTGGTCCTGTTACACCTGGCCTGTTACACCTGGTCCTGTTCCACCTGACCTGTTACACCTGGCCTGTTACATCTGTTACACCTGGCCTGTTACACCTGGTACACCTGGCCTGTTACACCTGGTCCTGTTACACCTGGTCCTGTTACACCTGGCCTGTTACACCTGGTCCTGTTACACCTGGCCTGTTACACCTGGCCTGTTACACCTGTTACACCTGGCCTGTTACACCTGTTACACCTGGCCTGTTACACCTGGTCATGGTCCTGCCTGGTACACCTGGTCCTGTTACACCTGGCCTGTTACACCTGGCCCTGGTGCTGCCTGTTACACCTGGCCTGTTACACCTGGCCATGGTCCTGCCTGTTACACCTGGCCATGGTCCTGCCTGTTACACATGGCCCTGGTGCTGCCTGTTACACCTGGCCATGGTCCTGCCTGTTACACCTGGCCATGGGCCTGCCTGTTACACCTGGCCTGTTACACCTGTTACACCTGGCCATGGTCCTGCCTGTTACACCTGGCCATGGTCCTGCCTGTTACACCTGGCCCTGGTCCTGCCTGTTACACCTGGCCATGGTCCTGCCTGTTACACCTGGCCATGGTCCTGCCTGTTACACCTGGCCCTGTTACACCTGTTACACCTGGCCATGGTCCAGCCTGTTACACCTGGCCATGGTCCTGCCTGTTACACCTGGCCATGGTCCTGCCTGTTACACCTGGCCTGTTACACCTGGCCCTGGTCCTGCCTGTTACACCTGGCCCTGGTGCTGCCTGTTACACCTGGCCATGGTCCTGCCTGTTACACCTGGCCATGGTCCTGCCTGTTACACCTGGCCATGGTCCTGCCTGTTACACCTGGCCTGTTACACCTGGCCCTGGTCCTGCCTGTTACACCTGTTACACCTGGCCCTGGTCCTGCCTGTTACACCTGGTCCTGTTACACCTGGCCATGGTCCTGCCTGTTACACCTGGCCATGGTCCTGCCTGTTACACCTGGCCATGGTCCTGCCTGTTACACCTGGCCATGGTCCTGCCTGTTACACCTGGCCCTGGTCCTGCCTGTTACACCTGGCCTGTTACACCTGGTCCTGTTACACCTGGCCATGGTCCTGCCTGTTACACCTGGCCATGGTCCTGCCTGTTACACCTGGCCTGTTACACCTGGCCTGTTACACCTGGCCTGTTACACCTGGTCCTGTTACACCTGGCCTGTTACTCCTGGCCCTGGTCCTGCCTGTTACACCTGTTACACCTGGTCCTGCCTGTTACACCTGTTACACCTGGCCCTGGTCCTGCCTGTTACACCTGGCCCTGGTCCTGCCTGTTACACCTGGCCCTGGTCCTGCCTGTTACACCTGGCCCTGGTCCTGCCTGTTACACCTGGCCATGGTCCTGCCTGTTACACCTGTCCTGTTACACCTGGCCATGGTCCTGCCTGTTACACCTGTTACACCTGTCCTGTTACACCTGGCCATGGTCCTGCCTGTTACACCTGGCCTGTTACACCTGTCCTGTTACACCTGGCCATGGTGCTGCCTGTTACACCTGGCCTGTTACACCTGGCCATGGTCCTGCCTGTTACACCTGGCCACGGTCCTGCCTGTTACACATGGCCCTGGTGCTGCCTGTTACACCTGGCCATGGTCCTGCCTGTTACACCTGGCCCTGGTCCTGCCTGTTACACCTGGCCATGGTCCTGTCTGTTACACCTGGCCTGTTACACCTGTTACAACTGGCCATGGTCCTGCCTGTTACACCTGGCCATGGTCCTGCCTGTTACACCTGGCCCTGGTCCTGCCTGTTACACCTGGCCATGGTCCTGCCTGTTACACCTGGCCATGGTCCTGCCTGTTACACCTGGCCCTGTTACACCTGTTACACCTGGCCATGGTCCTGCCTGTTACACCTGGCCCTGGTCCTGCCTGTTACACCTGGCCATGGTCCTGCCTGTTACACCTGGCCATGGTCCTGCCTGTTACACCTGGCCTGTTACACCTGGCCCTGGTCCTGCCTGTTACACCTGGCCCTGGTGCTGCCTGTTACACCTGGCCATGGTCCTGCCTGTTACACCTGGCCATGGTCCTGCCTGTTACACCTGGCCATGGTCCTGCCTGTTACACCTGGCCTGTTACACCTGGCCCTGGTCCTGCCTGTTACACCTGTTACACCTGGCCCTGGTCCTGCCTGTTACACCTGGTCCTGTTACACCTGGCCATGGTCCTGCCTGTTACACCTGGCCATGGTCCTGCCTGTTACACCTGGCCATGGTCCTGCCTGTTACACCTGGCCATGGTCCTGCCTGTTACACCTGGCCCTGGTCCTGCCTGTTACACCTGGCCTGTTACACCTGGTCCTGTTACACCTGGCCATGGTCCTGCCTGTTACACCTGGCCATGGTCCTGCCTGTTACACCTGGCCTGTTACACCTGGCCTGTTACACCTGGCCTGTTACACCTGGTCCTGTTACACCTGGCCTGTTACTCCTGGCCCTGGTCCTGCCTGTTACACCTGTTACACCTGGTCCTGCCTGTTACACCTGTTACACCTGTTACACCTGGCCCTGGTCCTGCCTGTTACACCTGGCCCTGGTCCTGCCTGTTACACCTGGCCCTGGTCCTGCCTGTTACACCTGGCCCTGGTCCTGCCTGTTACACCTGGCCATGGTCCTGCCTGTTACACCTGGTACACCTGTCCTGTTACACCTGGCCATGGTCCTGCCTGTTACACCTGTTACACCTGTCCTGTTACACCTGGCCATGGTCCTGCCTGTTACACCTGGCCTGTTACACCTGTCCTGTTACACCTGGCCATGGTCCTGCCTGTTACACCTGGCCTGTTACACCTGTCCTGTTACACCTGGTCCTGGTCCTGCCTGTTACACCTGGCCATGGTCCTGCCTGTTACACCTGGTCCTGGTCCTGCCGGTTACACCTGGCCATGGTCCTGCCTGTTACACCTGGCCATGGTGCTGCTTCTAATGGAACTACTGCAGCATGTGCTTCTGCTCCCATTAGAATTGGTGCTATCCATGATCCTGACCAATGAGCCTCTGCTGCCTTTGTGTTTGGGTGTCCCTATTGGGGGATAGCTTGGGGATATGGATTAGCAGCTCCTATAAGGCCCTATTTGCAGGCTCTCCTAGCTGTCAGTATGAGTTATAGTTCTGCCAGATCAACCTGAGCAGCCCTACTGCCCCTAGATGTCCCCCCCAAGGCCATTCCCACTGAATAGGGTGTATTTCTTTTACGGTCAGAGCTAAGGAACACAAGGACACAGAGGCAGGACACATATATAAAAGAACCAGGTTTTATTGGGAATGGCAGGGCTGGGTGATAGGCTAGACAGGGCAGGTAGAGTAGGTAGGGTAGGTAGGGCAGGTAGGACACTGGGCAGTGTTACTGAAGCACAGAGAGAGCAAGGTTAGACAACAAGTAGACACAAGAAACTACTGAGTGATGATGGCTATAAAGCGGCAGAGAGTGAGACTGACATGGAAGAACAACAACAATCTGGCGATGAGTGGATGGGAAGCCAGGGTTTTAATACTGCGAGTAGATGTACACACACAGCCCACACACATACACACATAGACAGACAGACAGACAGACAGACAGACAGGACAGTGAGATATACTGGCACAGACTAGGTGGAATTGGAGGGCATGACACTTTCCAGGGCCTATCTGACTACATATAAATAAAGCTATATTTCAAATATACATAATGGATAATAGAAAAAAACACACCTTACCTTATGTTATCTTCCTATTATCATCTAGTTATCTTGTTACTTAATCACTATTTTCCTATTATCTTCAATTGCTGTACGGTGTACGGTATGTGTTCATTCCACTTCCCATTATAGAGGGTTACAATTCTAGAGGCCTCTGCTTAGCTAATGCACAACTCTATCCAGAAATCAATTCTGGCAGGTACAGTATGGATAATATTAGATTACTCCCACAATAACAGCCTGATTAGTGTAGAGTGATTATGCAATTTTAACAAAAACAAAACAACATTTGTTCCTCTAACTCTGAAAAAGTCTTGAAACCTGTATCCGGTCACGTCTTTAGCTACTAATGGCGTATTTGAGAGAGTGCACAGAGTGTGAAACCCAAAACACATCACTCTCGAATTTCATTTCTAATCAACCACTATTGATTCACGTAAGTGTTGCATTGATTTATGTGACACCCGCAGCTGAAATATTCAGAGTGCGAGGGCAAGCAAGCGGGAGCATTATTGAGCAGGAGGAGCTATTCTATTTGTCCTCAGCTGACAGCAAGGTAAACCCTACTGTGGATCAGTGCAATTGATGGGCAGATGGACTTATTGCCATCCACGGGATGAAGCCTTGCTGTATAATGCTAGTGGCAAGGTTATTCACCTCAACGTTTACTCCACAGCTCTCTGTCCCTGCAGACAGCCCATCCACAACTGTGATGTCTTGCTACAGCAGAAGAATATCGAGCCATTGCTTGCGTTCCTTGATTCACAGGTTATACTGAGTATTGATGTTGTCTATTTTCTATTTTCAAAATGCGTGTCAAAAGGCAAGTGTATTTCAGTTGTATAACATGGAGGCACAAATGTACACAACGTTCATAATAAATAGTGGCAATGGCACTGTGTCTGCATTGATTAATTTCTTCCCTGTTCTGGAGAAAGCATTATTGTGAGATTCTATAACATGTTTTTATTGTTTTGTCAACCCTATCCTTCCTAATTTCAGCTAACGTTAGCCACTGCTAACAAGAAACAATGGGAGTGATAACAAATAAATACATTTTACAAATCACCTCAATGTAATTTATAACCTAGACAGAAAGTTAATTTGAGGTGATCATAAACTAAAATCTCTGATTTAGAATTGTCTGGCATATACACCAATAGATGTATGACATCTATCGATACCAACATGACATGAAGGTGAAATTCATCTCTCAACCCCCCAAAAAAAGATGTTCTGGTGGGAAGATTCTAAATCTGATCTGTGGTGGTTCATGGAGGGCGAGCAACTATCCAATAACATAACAGAAGGCTACGGCTGTATTCAGACAACGCCATTGAGAACACTCAACATGTCAGACCAGTGTTTTAAGTGGAAGATACAAAGCACCCTTGAAACACGACTAAAGGCTGGACGAGAACAATGTCTGTTCCATGCCTGAACATCAGATGCCTTTCTACCTTTAGGAATCTCAGAAGAGAGCAAGGATGGGGAGGAGGAAGAGGAAGAGGAGGGAGGCAGAGGATGAGTTCAGCAGTCAATTCGCCTCTCATGGCAAATCCCTTACATCATCTTTTAATGAAGGCCTTAATCTTCAATGGCTGGAGAGTGTGGAGAGTACTGTGTGAGAGTGAGATCAGCATGTTCAAAGGGAAAGAGTAATAACTTACCCAGACTTCTGTGGGAGGAGAGAACGGCTGGGAGAGGAGCGCGTGGACATGAAGCACCATCAGACCAATATAGCCTCTTCATACTCAGACAGACTGAGCAGACTGACCTACACCAAATTACCTGGATTGTCTCAATTATGCAATTAGGGCTGGGTGATAAAAAAAACATAGTTATAGGTAGTGGGTAGTGGACTACATGAAGGTCCTTTTCTAGCTTTAATATTATAATTTTTCAACATAATATACTGAATTAAGGATGTGAGATTCAAATGAATTGAATTGTGTAATAAGGTCAAGTGGATTGCGGATAGATACTAATCAAACCACTTACCTTAGGAAGGTATTGAAAAAAACTAGAAAAGGGAAATAGAAGTAGAAGAGCAAGGAAGAGAATATTTCTTTTTTTGCAAGTTGGTGCATCCACAATTACACTTCAACCTCAAGACCATGGATCCACAATTACACTTCAACCTCAAGACCACGATTACACTTCAACCTCAAGACCACAATTACACTTAAACCTCAAGACCATGGGACCCTCTCTTTTTTCATCCACTTCCCTGAACGGCTGGGAGACTTCTCCAGTAGGGTGGTGGTGGGAGGGTGGTGGTGGGAGGGGGCGTCAATAATGAAAGGACCGTGACGGCTTCAGCACATCTTTTGGTGAGACATTTTGAGGAGACCTGGGAGGATTTGAAGGGTTCAGTTTGCATTTATTGCATTACACCACATATTGATTTTGAAGAATAACTTGAGCTCCTTGACCCTATTGTGCAAACAGCCCAGATGACATTGGGCACTAATTAAAATTCAAATAAATCTCCAACGTTTGAAGGTAGGAGACCTTGAATAAAAGTTGTCATCCCTCCATTATGGAATTTTAATGAAGTAACTTCACATCCTCCCTCTATTGAGTGGGAGCATAATAACCACTGTCATAATATGTATATTATACAGTGCCTTCGGAAAGTATTCAGACCCCCCTTCGCTGTTTCCACATTTACTGAACTTTTAAAAACATTTTTGTTTTCAAAACATGTATTTTTCGCTTTGTCATTCTGGGGGTATTGTGTGTGGAATGATGGCAAATCCTTTTAATTTAATCCACTTTAAATTGAGTCTATAACACAACAAAATGTGGAAAAGGGGAAGGGGTTCGAATACTTTCCGAAGGCACTGGAATCAGTGAACGAGAGACAAGCTGCATTAAGAGTATAAAGCACTAGCAAGGCCTTACAAAATGAGATATGTTGCCATCATCCAGAGGTGCCTCAGAAGACTAGAATACAGTATATTCTCATACAGTAAGTTCATTTTTAAGTTTTGAATTTGCAGACGTTGGAATTTGTAATGCTTATCTGTGTACTGAGTGTGCAGCTTATGCTTGATCAGGCCCATGTGCACAATCTCCAACTGGCTGTGTGGGAGTTGATACGTGACCACACCATCTTCTGCACTTGGAGGAGGAAGAGGAAGCGTACGAGGGGCATATACTGTACAAGCCATTTAATATTACTTACTGCAAAATACTGTGACAGTTCATATAGATTCACCTCTTGGTTGAACTATTCTGTACATTCAGTCACACATGAATAATGTAGTTAGGTGGAATAATTACACATAACATAATATGACGTTTCCTTTTCTGCAGTTCCTGTGTACAGCTCGTTACTAAAAACAGCATCTACATACTGCAGGATATGAGCAGCTTAAATTAGGTGTTCAAATGTGTATTCTAGATCTCTTTCATCTGTGTATAAGACTCAAATCAAATCAGTGTATTTCCTGTATAGAATTCTGGCCTTATGCATTCAGGCAATGTCTGAGATGGACACCACTGTATATCAACCTCCTGGGTTAACAAACCTGGGGCCAAGGAGGCTCCATTCTCTAGATAAACAGTAATCATATTTTCACTCAGATTTAATGTATTTGATAATAGGAGCACAATTACATGATTTGCTACTATCTCTTTTTGGAAAATGGCCTGTAGTTCCGGGTGTGGAGAGATATTGTGTCTCCGCTGCCGTACCGCAGGGGCAAAGAGTTATGGGTTGGTGCTGCAGCTAAATTGATTGTTATTGCTAGAGAGTTCCTTACTGCAGGTTCTGTTGAAGGTATTGATACAATACTGGTTTGGCGAAAGGAAATGATCTGGCGGCTTACAGAATTTGTATTCGCTGACGGAAAGAGGAGAAGAAGCAAGTAGATAGAATTAATGCAGTCTCAAGATTTCGAACTCTGTAACTTCTTCATCTCTGCATTTGAAACTAACATATTCTAAAAGATGCTTACACCTATAGAAGATACAATATGTGACAGGGTTTCATTAAAAGGTCCCCATCTCGGCAATTGTGAGAGCTCGCAATCGAGCCAAACAAGTCTTGTTGTGAAAAAATGTGTTTTCCGGTTTTTGGCATAGGACGACAAATGAAGCGATGAAGAACCCACTCCATATCATATCTAACAGTTTTACATTCAATAAATACCTACATTTATTTAGCAAAGTCGGGTGGGGGGTATTAGTGTGGCAGTGTGTGTAGCCACGCCCACCCCCAGCTGTATGTAAGGAGCCATCTGCGTGTGATCTGTTTGTTGACAAAATGGAGGCTGAAGCTCTCGCTAACGCTATCAACAGAATTACTAAAGCAGGCAGAAATATCGACAGTGGGCAATTAATGAACTCCTTCATATTGGACTATACATAATGGGAACTCCGAACTCCGAAGAAGACAACGGAATTTCAGACTGATCTCCACATCAGTTCATGGGACAGTCGTCTACAGACAGACCGTCTGCTGTGTTCTTGGGTAAGTTTTAGTGAGTTACATGTGTTGTTTACTAGGTGTTGTGAAGGCCCACAGTTTAGTGCCAGTTTAGTTTCTCCAAACCAGCCCTATTTTGCCCCAGTTATTTCTTTGTTATTTTCTATACTATTTCTGTACGTTTTATGAAGTGTATGTATTATTCTTGTAATGTTTATGCATATGTTTGATGACGTAGTATCCGGGGTGTGTCCGTGACCCGGATGCTACGTTCGGTGGTGTATATATAAGAAACGGAAGTAGTCCGCGTGTCAGTGGGTGATGAGCATCAGAACGAGAGAGACCAAATGAGAGAGAGAGTAACGCGAAGTCAATGTAAGATGGCGGATTCAGTACGACGCACACCGTGCAGAAGCTGAGGACGCCAGGAAAGCGATTATTGAGTGTACCACTGTAGCCCGTTTAGTTGTGTTCCCGTTGGACCGCCTTGCCAGCAGCCGGCTGTTCAACGTTGGACCAAGCGAGACGCCAGCTGGACATAATCGTCGCCTCCACGAGCGGACTGCGACCGAACACTGACTCCAGCGGAGCTTCGACGCGGACCACCGGACTTGGGCCCTTCACCTCGTTGTGGACCACGAAGACGGCCCTTTCCCTCCGCGTTGCTACGTCACCCCCCCCTTTCGTCGGCTAACTTCATCGACGCACATGTCATCCAACCAGGCCTCAACGCGCACCACAGCCCTGGACTATAAGCCTGTTCAGGCCAGAGACTATCAGTGAGTGATTGAGTGCGTGTGTGGCCGGCGGGAGGGAATGTATATATGGGGATGTATACAACCGTCATGTATAATAAATGTGTTGTTCATATGTGATACCGTTACCGTGTGTTAGTTGTTTGTAAGGCTAATGCTAATGCTAGTTCCAATGCTAAATGCTAATGCTAATTACAAGGCTAATGCTAATGCTAGTTCCCATGCTAATGCTAACTATAGTAACTGCTAGTCTACCGGTTTGCTGGCGCCCCCTGCCTGTATCCTCCTACACTGCCTATTTCGCTCCATTAGTTAGATAACCAGCCCCTTCCTAAATTATACAGTCCTTTTCAGCTACTCCCTGGTTACAATTGGTCCTTCGAGCCGGATCGGTAGTGTAGTGATAGCATGGCTGAGCGCAGCCAACCAGACCAGACAGTTACCCCCCCTTCTCCGCCCCCTGAGCCAGAGCCACGACCACAGAGAGTCCCGCGGTTGCCTCCGAGGTTACAGGAGTATGAGCTTGAGCTCGAAAGCTCACTGAGTGGTAGCGAGGAGCGCACTCCACGGGATACAGTGGTCGGAGAGGCCGAGGTGTCCGCCGGCGCGCGGGTGGCTAGCACTGAGACAGCCCTCAAAGAGCACCAGCCTGAGGATGAGATGGCAGAACCACAGGGTTTTGCCGTGGAAACGGAAGAACAGGAAGGAGAGGCCCGGTCCGACAGCGCCTGCGGGCGGAAGAGGGAGGGCCTCAGCCTTAACGATCTGCCTCCCAGTACGGCGCGCTCGAGACCTAGCTCCTGCCGCTCAGTGGCTTCCTACCGGTCCAGGGCTTCCGTGGGCAGTTCTGCCTCTGGGGCGGATAGCCTGCACTCCAGAGGGAGTAGTGCCGCGCTGTCCGAATGTATGCGCCAACAGGCCGAGATGGCGTTAGAGCGGGAGCGCCAACAGGCCGAGACGGCGTTAGAGCGGGAACGACTCCAGTTCGAGCGTGAACGCCTCCAGCGCCAGGAGGCGCTAGAACGCGAACGCCTCCAGATGAACGGAGCGGAACGCGCGGCGGAGAGACAGCGCCAGGAGGCGCTAGAACGTGAACGCTTCCAGATGGAGCGCGACCGCCTCCAGACGGAGAGGCAGATGAACGGAGCGGAACGTGCGGCGGAGAGACAGCGCCAGGAGGCGTTAGAGAGGGAACGCATCCAGTACGAGCGCGAGCGCCTCCAGATGGAGGGGGCGGAACGCGCGGCGGAGAGGCAGATGGCGAGAGAGCAACTGCACGCAGAGAAGATGGAGGAAATGATGCAGACCATGCGCGACGTGTGCATCAGCAGAACTCCGTCGGCCCGTAGCTCCAGAGCATCATCCGCACGGCCCTCTCGAGTGCCATCTCCTGAACCCCCCGCCGATGGCTCCATGACCCCCGCCATGACTGTCCAACTACAGGCCCAGCTGACCACCTGGAAGGAAGAGGACCAGGGACCCGACCGCTACGCGGCCCAGAGGGAGCCAGCGTCGCTGCCCGGGAGGGGAGCCATCCCCCAAGAGCGTAGCACACCCCTAGGTCCTCCAGTGCACCAAAATGCATGCAGGCCGGACACCCAGACCGTCACTCCAGCCCCGATGATCCACTACAGGATGTTCCCCCAGGTGGAGGGACCCAAGTTCCCCTTCTTCAAGGACGAGGACAGGAGCCAGTATGTGGAGCTACGCATCTGCCTAGACACGCTCTTGGACGACTCCTGCTCAGAGTCCTACAAGTATGCGATTCTCCTTCAGCATGTGAGGAACCCCAGAGCCCACAACATGGTCCTGGCCCATGCCTCCGCACCGACACCTTACACCAGAGCGCTCGCTGACTTGGATGCCCGCTACGGTCGTCCCTGGAACCACGCCCTTGCTGAACTGCAAGCCCTCGAACAGCAGGCCCCCATCAAGGATGACCGGGCGCTGGATGACTTCGCGCTCCGCGTACACACCTTGGTTGGAATGCTGAAGACGCAGGGCCCAGCTGGCGCCAGCGAGATCAACAGCACCTCCAACGTAGAGCGGCTGCTCCGCAAGATCCCACGCTTCCGGCAGGAGAGGTTCCGGCGGCAGCAGCGCGTTCGTAACCCCGGGAAGTTGGGTCTGAGCATGGCTGCCTTCGCGGAGTTCCTACTGGAGGAAGTGCATGACACCAACGTAGACGCCATGGGTTACGCTGAGCCGAAGAAGGAGAGGGAGAAGGGAGACCGCTGGGACGGGCCGAGCTCGAACAGAGGACGCCCAGTAGGAGTGCTGCACACGGAGGAGGAGCCTCGGAGAGAGAGGACCACCCGACCTGAGGGAAAGGATTCCTCTCAACCCCCTCAAAAGGGACGGAGAGGTCCACCGCCATGTCCGTACTGCCCCAGCGAGCACTGGTTCAATGAGTGCAGTGACTTCAACAACCTGAGTACCGAGGCCAAGCAGAGGTGGCTCGAGGAGCACAAGAGGTGCTGGAACTGTGGGCGCGACCACCTGGCGAAGAACTGCACCTTGAGGAGGAAGTGCAACCGCTGTGAGGAGGTCCACCTCCACATCCTACACGAGGTCTCCCTCGCCAGGTCCACGGAGGGCAACAGAAGCCCTAGGTCCGGTCGCGCACCGGAAGAGGAAACCCCTGTCTACTACCTAGACTCGCCACAGAGCAGCGGCTCCAAGGTTCTACTGAAGGTGGTGAAGGTCCGACTTCACCACAACAACGCTGTGTACGACACGTACGCCGTTCTAGACGACGGGTCGGAACGGACCATCCTTCTCCAGGGGGCAGTGCGCCAGTTGGGGCTCCAAGGGACTGCGGAGAAGCTGACTCTGCGCACGATACGTCGCGACCTTAAAGAGGTCACCGGGGCGAGAATCAACTTCTCTATCTCCCCGGCGGGGCGGCCGTCGGATAGACATCGGCTTCAGAATGTCTTCACCGCCGACCAGCTAGCGCTCTCCCGCTACGACTACCCCCTGGAGAGGTTACGCGCAAGATATCCCCACCTACGGCGAGTAGACCTACATCCGATAGAAGGAGCGGAGCCAACCCTTCTCATCGGCTCGGACAACGCTGAACTGATCGTGTCGCTCCGTCCTCCGCTGAGAGGACCACGAGGCTGCCCGATGGCTGTTAAGACTGCGCTTGGGTGGGCCCTCCAAGGCGCTACCAAGGGGAGAGATAGAGACGGGAGAGCTACGTCATCCCTCCATGTCCGAACCGAAGAAGCAAACCAACCAACCGGACCGCCTGGAGTGGAATCTATTGCTGCCAGTGCACCTGGAACAGTTAGTACCACAAATGGTTCACCACAGGATGACCAACCAAAGAAGAAGTCTCTGTGGACAGAGCATAAGTCTCTGGATGGGAAGCCTTACTACTACAACTCCCAGACTAAGGAGTCCCGGTGGTGGCGCTACCGTGCCATGGCGGCAACAGCTGTTGCCGAGGAACACCTGCAGGTGGCCATGCACCCTCACGTGGCCGAGGTCAGCATTGACGCACCCGTCAACTCCGTCGAGTACACGTCAGCCATGAAAGTCTCAGCCAGTATTGTAGACGCCTCCAAGGAGGAAAGGCCGGAGTTGGCGAAGAAAACGTACAAGTGGAACCCAAAAGAGGAGGCCAAGCAGGCCTTCAAAGAGCTTCTGAAGGAGAATGGTGGTTCATCCAACGCGTCATGGGAGCAAACCATGAGAATGATCATCAACGACCCACGCTACAGCGCCCTGCCCAAGCTGAGTGAGAAGAAGCAAGCGTTTAAGGCCTACAAGGCTAAGAAGGAGAAGGAACAAGCCAAGCAGCTCAGGAAGAGGAACTGGGAGGCGCTGAAGAGCATTCTGGACAACATGGCCAACGTCACCTACCGCACCACCTGGTCCGAGGCCCAGCAGTACCTGCTGGACGACCCCACCTTCGATGAGTACGAGGAGCTGCAGAACATGGACCAGGAAGACGCTCTGATCTGCTTCGAGGAGCACATCCGCGCCCTGGAGAAGGAGGAGAAGCAGAAGACTCTGCTGAGGGAGAGAGACCACTTGTCCGAAGGTGCCGTGGTACTGGTGATCGACCAGTCCCTTCCACGCGCCGCCTGGCAGACAGGCAGAGTGACCAAGGTCCTATCACCTCATACCTCACGCTGCTAGAGCAGCCTAGCCAGTGTGCCTTCTTTAGTTAACTGAAACCGAGGGTTTCATGGGGCGGCTGTTGTGAAGGCCCACAGTTTAGTGCCAGTTTAGTTTCCCCAAACCAGCCCTATTTTGCCCCAGTTATTTCTTTGTTATTTTCTATACTATTTCTGTACGTTTTATGAAGTGTATGTATTATTCTTGTAATGTTTATGCATATGTTTGATGACGTAGTATCCGGGGTGTGTCCGTGACCCGGATGCTACGTTCGGTGGTGTATATATAAGAAACGGAAGTAGTCCGCGTGTCAGTGGGTGATGAGCATCAGAACGAGAGAGACCAAATGAGAGAGAGAGTAACGCGAAGTCAATGTAAGATGGCGGATTCAGTACGACGCACACCGTGCAGAAGCTGAGGACGCCAGGAAAGCGATTATTGAGTGTACCACTGTAGCCCGTTTAGTTGTGTTCCCGTTGGACCGCCTTGCCAGCAGCCGGCTGTTCAACGTTGGACCAAGCGAGACGCCAGCTGGACATAATCGTCGCCTCCACGAGCGGACTGCGACCGAACACTGACTCCAGCGGAGCTTCGACGCGGACCACCGGACTTGGGCCCTTCACCTCGTTGTGGACCACGAAGACGGCCCTTTCCCTCCGCGTTGCTACGTCACCCCCCCCTTTCGTCGGCTAACTTCATCGACGCACATGTCATCCAACCAGGCCTCAACGCGCACCACAGCCCTGGACTATAAGCCTGTTCAGGCCAGAGACTATCAGTGAGTGATTGAGTGCGTGTGTGGCCGGCGGGAGGGAATGTATATATGGGGATGTATACAACCGTCATGTATAATAAATGTGTTGTTCATATGTGATACCGTTACCGTGTGTTAGTTGTTTGTAAGGCTAATGCTAATGCTAGTTCCAATGCTAAATGCTAATGCTAATTACAAGGCTAATGCTAATGCTAGTTCCCATGCTAATGCTAACTATAGTAACTGCTAGTCTACCGGTTTGCTGGCGCCCCCTGCCTGTATCCTCCTACACTGCCTATTTAGCTCCATTAGTTAGATAACCAGCCCCTTCCTAAATTATACAGTCCTTTTCAGCTACTCCCTGGTTACACTAGGATTTTGTGTTTACTTAGGATAGCCAAACAGTTATTTGTTGTTTTGTGAGTAAGGTAGCATTTGTTAGCATCAGTTATTTAAGGTAGCCTTTGTTAGCATCAGTTATTAAACCACTGAAACTGCTCACCACAATTATGCCACCCCTCTCCAAAACTAATGAGATGGTGGGAGGTAGAAATAGGTTGTCAAAGATAAAACATAATGAAGAAATACATTTGTTGCAGACCTACTAAACACGCAACATACTGTACAGTATGTTTCATGCACCATTTTAGTGTGTTTGTGTGTACCAGCTAGCCAAACAAGTGTTAGCTTGTTAGCTAGCTAGCTAGCTTTGTTAGAGATATAATAGATTATAGAAAAAGTAAATGCTTTTGTAATGAACGCTAATGTTGTGTGGAATCAAAAATTATTATGAATTCATTGATATGTAGATTTGCTGTAGAATAATACTGTGAATTGAAATTATTTCACTAGCCTACTTCAGTACAAGTACAGTACACTGAGTCTATGGAAAACCTACACTAGAGAAGTGTCCACACCTCTGACCTGAAATCTGTGTTACAGAATGAGGAGGTGAGAGGTTCTGAGAGATGACACCTTGATGAGTCACCAGCACTTCAGGTATTTGTCATTGTCATTGTATAAGCAATTCTATTTTATGAACATAGTAGTATTTAGTAAAAGTGGTGTGTTGGTAACAGTGGGCAATCATTTTAAATGTACTGTCTTCTTTTTTTATTACAGCTTTGATGCCCGGATGGGAAGGAACTACACCGAAGTCCCACTAGATGCTTTATGGACTATAATGATAAATGCATACACACGGACACAACATTATAATTTTTTACCATTCTATTATTGTATTGCTCAATTGTATCTTGCCTCATTTTTTCCATTGCCATGAATTTTACTCTCTTGTACTTGTAATGGGACGTAATAAACTTTTGGCACACATGGCAATACAATTATGATGAATCATGAATCTTAAATTATTATTATTATTATTATTATTATTTAGCTATTTAAACGTGTTAGCCCTGCAATTTTGCTTCCTGAGGGTTAGCTGACAACGCCACTGACAGATGACAGGTAGGTAATGACAGGTAGTGTAATGGGGGAGTGGTTGTCTTGAGGGTGTGGTTGTCTTGAGGGAGTGATTAGGGTGGAGTTAACCAGCTATTGTTCCCACCCATTACCTCTGTGAAAAACATCTCTGAAGACTTTGAGGCTGGATATCTCAGTACGGTGGTTCAGGGGGTATCATTAAACTATCCATGACTTCTTCAACTTGTTTCAGATTTCAATGTTTGACACATCATTTTAAAGCTCACAATCTACCCTTTCATAATCTGGAAAAAACTGAAAAATTATGTTGCCCTACTTGCAGACTTTGTAACCATGCCCTGTCACATATAACTATTGGGGATATACAAGTGTACTTTGGCATTCAAATCAGATACTCTGGATAGGATATAGGATTGTAAGTGTCAGAGGTAAATAACTATACCGTATATCCTAGTGAAGCAAAAGAAACATATACACCTGCAGCAGTTTAGGCCAATTTAAGATGAGGAAATGTCATCCTATCAGCACACTTAGGGCCGGTTTCACAGACAAGGCTTAAGCCTAATCCTAGACTAAAAAACATCTTCAATGGAGATTTTACATTGAAAGTGTGATTTAGTCCAGGACTAGGCTTAAGCCTTGTCTCTGAAACCGGCCCTAGTCTTGGTGGATCTGCATGTTAACAATTTGTTTGACATTTACTTTTTATTTTTAGCTCTGAGACAGTTCTCCACCCCCAGCCGACTGAGGCATCCACTCAACCCTGTGCAGCCCAGCCTGTCTGAAACAAGTCATACCCACTGCTGGTGAGAAGGCTTGGAGCAGTTGGTCGATCGTTTCTGATAGACTGTAACCAATACTCTCACAATGAGTCACCAATGGCTATACTGAACACACAAAGCCAACTGCAACATACAGGTTGAGTGTTGGTGGTTTGTATGAATGTCTCTGCATTGTGTTTAGTACCAGCAATTAAAATAAGTTCTACAACCTTGAAGAAGACGAAGGCAAGTTCATTATCCAATTAACTATCAACACAGTTATGCGGCGGCTTTGGCAGAAAAGATGGTCTTTATTCCACAACAGATGTTTACAATCTTTACAGAGGAGAGATATTCAGAATGTGCTCTTACCTGCTTGCCTGTCGCGCACACACATATATACACACATATACACATATACACACATATACACACACATATACACACATATACACACATATACACACACACATATAAACACATATACACACATATACACACATATATACACACACATACACACATATACACACATATACACATATACACATATACACACATATACACACATATACACACATATACACACACATATACACACACATATACACACATATACACATATATACACACATATACACATATATACACACATATACACACATATACACACACATATACACACACATATACACACACATATACACACATATACACATATATACACACATATACACACATATACACACATATACAACATATACACACACATACACACAAATACACACAAATACTTCACAGACACATATACTTCACACACACATATAAAGACCATTCATTCATTCATTCATATACTTCACACACACACACACACACACACACACACACACACACACACACACACACACATACTTCAGCATTCAGGACAAAAAGCTTTATAGATTCCCCTCCCAGTAGTTGGGTATCATACCTTATGGTCAACTCGACCAGTCTCACCCCTCCCTACTCAACATAGGAGCAAAGCTGTGTATAGAGAGCAGGGAAGGCCTTGACTGGAGCCAGAGTCTATCAACCTCACATTCCTGGATGGAAAACATTACACTCACACATACACTGACAGAATATATATTGATCAAATCTCACATTATCCATAATATCCGTTGTTTATTACCAGGGCAGTGTTTCTGGATAGTTTAAACATGAAGCCAATTGCAATGCCAATATGCCACGGTTTAATTCAGATGTTGGGCAGCAATGCTGAAGGTTTAATCTCACTTGCAACATACCAGTTTCAAATATCGGTGTGCGAATATATTCTATATTCTAACTGGTGTATCATTTTAGACCTAGGAATTCAAGGTTTACGAGCGTGCAGATATTGTCTACAGGAGTTCTCCAGTGTTCATAGGACTGTTATCTGTTTATTCTCTGACATCTTGATTACAATGCAATCATACCCATGAACTCTGCTGTGAAAAAATCAGTTATTATAAATATTATATTCAGTTTCTGATAGTTAATTATACAGTGGCCTACAGCTCAACTTGGTCATCTGGGAAAACACAGCTGTTATTTCCCAAACCTACTCTTATATTCCTTCAATAAATTGTTCCTTATTTAATGGGTTTAGAAACTCATATTAAGCTGACTCATTATAGGCTTACATAAGCCCAAAACACAGACAAATTAACAGCGGTAACATGGCAATCTGCAGCACTCATAGGAGCATGGTTTCTGCCTCATAGTAATGCTTTCAGTTTGTTTATGCAAGTAAGTAAGTCTTCTCTCCTTACATTTTTTAGTTTGCGCTCAGAATGGATGAAATGCAACCAGGTCATTTAAATTCCAGCCTCATTATGTGCTGGAACATACAGATAGAGAGCCAATTTGCATTTAGATTGTTTCAGGAGGAGTAAATGAATCAACAACTTTTGCACACTCTCTCTCTCTCTCTCTCTCTCTCTCTCTCTCTCTCTCTCTCTCTCTCTCTCTCTCTCTCTCTCTCTCTCTCTCTCTCTCTCTCTCTCTCTCTCTCTCTCTCTCTCTCTCTCTCTCTCTCTCTCTCTCTCTCTCTCTCTTCTGACACACACACCTACACACTCACACACCATTTGGAGTCATCATTTCTGTGTTGTATGTAATTTACTAATGGAAAAAGCCTCTAATTCAACTTTCTGACATGCCTGTACAGTATAGCTACCGAGAACCGAAACCTACAACATATAGGCTGCGTGCGTAACTTCCGGAGCGCACACTGGATTCAACGTAATAAAAGGACCAAGTTATTTGATTGGACAAGAGGCATTCTAGACTAGATGGAAAACTACTCAGAATTACGGCCAAGTACATATCCACTCCATTATGTCACATATTTAATAAATGTAGTTTGGTGTATGGTGTATATCCGGAGATTTGGAAAGAGGCAAAGGTTATCCCACTGCCTAAGGATGATAGATCCACGCTCACTGGTCCAAACAGTCGTCCTATCAGTCTTCTCCCAGTGCTGAGTAAATTATTAGAGAAAATAGTTTATGTTCAAATTCAAGATTATTTTTAGAAAAAAACGGTCTGATTACGAGCTACCAGCATGCATATAGAGAACGTCATTTAAAAAAAAATAAAAAATACACTTTTGATAAAGCAGCAACTCAAGGGGTAGTAATTCATAGTAATGATAGTACTATTGTATATATTGTATATAAGCATTGTTTGAATGGATGAATGAATGAATGGTCTTTATTGTCATTGCTATAGTACAGGTACCAAACAACGAAATTTAGGAGGGGTGGCTCCCCTGGTGAAGGAACAAGAAGGGAAGGAGCTGGTTTACATAAATAAAGGCTATGTACACTATCCACTATACTATACTGTACATATAGACGACTAGGGTTGTCATATTGCACAATAGTGTTATTTCACATTTATTTAAAGTGTCACAGTTTGCAGGCTTGAAATGTACATATTTGTGCCTCAGCACTACACCTGATTTTTTCAGTCCAGCAGCTGCCATCAATCCGTCCAGACTGTCCAGGGCCCAGAACCTAGGTCTTTGCTGTGTTCAGGGCCTGGACGGCCCTGGGATAGAAGCTGTTCTTCAGTCTGTTTGTCCTTGCGGCCATGGTCCTGAACCGCCTTTTCGAGGGCAGCCGGGTAAAGTGTTCGTACCCAGGGTGGGTTGGGTCCCTGGAGATCTTGGAGGCCTTCCTGAGACAGCGTGTGTTGTACAGCTCTTCCAGAGAGGGGAGGGGGGTGCCGGTGATCTTCTGGGCTGTTCTCACGACTCTCTGTAGCGCATTTCTCTCCGCGGTTGTGCAGCTGGAGAACCAGTTGCAGATGCCGTAGGTGAGGATGCTCTCCACTGCGCCGCGGTAGAAGGTCACCAGTATCTCCTGCTTGCTGTGTTCCTTCCTGAGGATGTATAGCCTTCCTTCCTTCCTCAGGATGTATAGCCGCTGTTGTGCCTTCTTGATGGTGGCTTTTGTGTTGTCCTTCCAGGACAGGTCATCCTGCATGTGCACCCCCAGGAATCGGAGGGTTGAGACTCTCTCCACGCTCTCTCCGTCGATGAGCAGGGGCTGGATCTCTGACTTTTTCCTCCTGAAGTCTACGATGATTTCCTGGGTCTTTGACTTGTTCAGCAGCAGGTTGTTAACCTTGCACAGCTTGCTCAGTTGCTCTACCTCATCCCTGTACGCCGCCTCGTCCCCCCCTGAGATGCATCCCACCACGGTGGTGTCGTCTGCAAACTTTACGATGGAGTTGCTGGGGTGGACGGGGGTGAAGTCGTAGGTGTAGAGGTTGTAGAGGATGGGGCTTAGCACGCAGCCCTGGGGGGACCCAGTGCTGAGTCTGAGGGCTGTGGAGGTGTGGGGGCCCACCCGCACCCTCTGGGGGCGGTCGGTCAGGAAGTCCTTGATCCATGCACATATAGAGTGTGATAGACCCAGGTCTAGTAGTTTGGTCACTAGCCTGTCTGGAAGGATGGTGTTGAAGGCGGAGCTGAAGTCCACAAAGAGCAGTCTCGCGTAGCTGTTTCCCCTCTTCAGGTGGGATAGAGTGGCGTGGAGAGTCGTCGCGATGGCGTCCTCTGTGGACCTGTGGGCTCTGTAGGCGAACTGGTATGGATCCAGGTTGGTCGGGAGGCGTGTGAGTATGTGGGCCCGGACTAGTTTCTCGAAGCACTTCATGATGATTGGTGTGAGCGCCACCGGGCGGTAGTCGTTTAGGCAGCTCACCGTGCTTTTCTTCGGGACTGGGATGATAGTTGAGGTTTTCAGGCAGGGTGGGATGGTGGCCTGGGACAGGGACTGGTTGAAGATGTTGGTGAAAACCCCGGCCAGCTGGTCGGCGCAGTCCCTCAGCACCCGTCCCAGGACGCCATCCGGCCCCGAGGCTTTCCTGGGGTCCACCGCCTTCAGCACGCGTCTCACTTCATGCTCTGTGAGGGTGAGGCTGCTGAGAGCTGGAGAGAGTGGTGTTTGTGTTGTGGTTACCTCCGTTCGCCCCTCGTCGAACCGGGCGTAGAAGGAGTTCAGCTTTTCCGCCAGCAGGGGGTCGTCCTCTGCGGCTGTGAGCCTGTTGGCTCCGCCTGGAGTCGGTGCTCAGGAAGCATTCCTCAATCTTCTCTCTGTGGTCTGCCTTGGCCTCTTTGATGCCGCGCTTTAGGTTAGCCCTGGTGGTGCTGTACAGCGGTGTGCCCTTCCCTGCGAAGAAGGCGTTGTCCCTCTCGTTGATCAGTTTTTGGACCTTCCCAGTCATCCATGGCTTCGTGTTGGGGTAGACCCGGAACCGTTTGTCCACGGTGACTGAGTTGGTGCAGTTCACTATGTGGTTCAGAACTGACGACGTGAACTGTTCCAGGTCCTCATGCTCATATTCCTGCCATGGGGTGTCATTTAGGCAGATCTGCAGTGGAGCGGACCCTTCTGGCCAGGTTCTGACAGTCTTAGTGGTGATGGGAGCACTTTTCCCCATGGTAGTGTATGCTGGGATCATTGCCATTTCAATAGATATTTTGTTTTATCTTATCAACAATCACTAAATGACAGTTTTGTCCTGGCTGGGCCCTGTGTATATGGAGAGACCTGTGGAGCCTGGCTGATGATGTACAGAATACACATTTAGGGGAAGGGCTCGTACCCACTAGGAACATTACTAGTGTTTGTGTGTGTGTGTGTGTGTGTGTGTGTGTGTGTGTGTGTGTGTGTGTGTGTGCTTAACTCATTTAGGGCCTGATTGAGGAGCTGAGCAGTTCAGGCACCAAGACACTGCTGGTGTTATGGTCACTCTGCCGAGTTTAGCCTGTTACCTCAGCCAGAGGATGAGTTTAGCCTGTTACCTCAGCCAGAGGATGACTTTAGCCTGTTACCTCAGCCAGAGGATGAGTTTAGACAGACTCTAAACAAAGCTCCATGTCGACTGTGCCTCACTTACATATCATCCTGAATGTTCTCCCTTCCAAACACCATGCCAGAGAAGCTAGTAGCCCGCTCTGCTCTCTTCTATTTCAGAGACTCAAGCTCTGGGTTTACAATGGTACCTTTTGAGTACATACACTAAAATACATTTTTGTTTTACTTTGGTTGCAGTAAATCTGCTCCTTAAACAAGGTCCAAGAGTGCCATATTTCTATATTTTATAAATATAAACAACTTAACCTACAGTATTTCGCACTATTGCTATAATAGATCAAACTATCAAACTTGGTGACCAACTACAAGAAACGTCTGACCGCTGTGCTTGCCAAGAAGAGCTTCTCCACCAAGTACTGAGTCATGTTTTGCTAGAGGGTGAAATACTTATTTTACTCAATAAAACACAAATCATTTTTCAGAATTCATATAATGTGAACCTTAAATTTATAGACTGTTCATTTCTTTGTAAGGGGGTAAACTCACAAAATCATCAGGGGGTGAAATACTTATTTTCCCCACTGTATGTAGCCCAATGACTGTAGAAGGAATGGACACATTGAAGTCTGATGTCACCTGATTCATTTAAATGGCAGTAGCTTGTGGAGCTAATCCACCAATGAAATGTGTTCTTCTTACTCGCCATCTTGTGTTGTCCGCCCACAGAATGTGTTTAGTGTTTGATCTGGACTATGTAGACCTCTGCCTACCGAGCAGGCACACAGAGTTACATTGTTACGATCACACAACGTTGGGTCTAACCAACGTGACAAGCACATGGAAACGTGCCTCGGCAACAGAGCAACACAGCTCAACCATTGGGCACAAGCACATTATTCAGCTGATAAAACACCCACTATAGAAGTCGGCTTTTTTAACCAAGGCTAAAGCACATACAGATGAATTGTAGTAACATCAATGGATAGCCTACATCGTATTGATTCTATTTCTGACATTAAAGCATTGCCCTATTTGGCTACCCATAGTATACTTTATTCTGATTCTGCATAAAAAAAAAATTATATGGGAAGCTCTTAATCTGCCTCGCTGCTATGAATATAAAAGCGATTGGTTTCAATATGGCAATATATTTCATCTTATTTCATCATCATCCAGCAACATAAAGCTTTATTTATTCAGGAGACCTGAGTGAGAATTTGCAGCAGGGCCCTGATTATAGAAAAATAAACATAATCAAATAAACATACAGTAGGGGAAATAAGTATTCAACACATCAACAATTTTTTCATTCAACATATTTCCATTGCAGCTATTCATATTAAATTGAGACCAGACATTAGTATTAACTCAATACAACTGCACAGCTAAAGACATTGTAACACTTCAATCCATAAAAAAAAGTTATCTGCAATAAAGGGGAATGACACAGTAAGTGTGTGTGTGTGTGTGTGTGTGTGTGTGTGTGTGTGTGTGTGTGTGTGTGTGTGTGTGTGTGTGTGTGTGTGTGTGTGTGTGTGTGTGTGTGGCAGGGTCAGACACAGTAAGGGTTGAAGTATTGAACCTGAAATTGATTTAATACTTGGTGGAGAAGCCTTTGTTTCCAATGACAGCTTCAAGATGCTTCCTGTAGACAAACTCATCTCTCACAGTGATCAGGTGGGACTTGGGCCCATTCGTCAGCACAGACAGTCTTTAAATCTTCCAGATTCCAGAAAATTCCAGGGGGCCCACAGGTGAATCTTGATCTTGCTGAATTTTTTTTGTTTCATTTTTGTCTCATCTGACCAAATAGAGTGCAAAAAAGCAATATCCGCACACTCAAAACAGTGCAGAAATCATCGCTTATTGCAAGCTTTCGGTCATAGACCTTTTTCAGGTGATTTTTGCACAGTTTTGAGTGTGCGGATACTGCTTTTTTGCACTCTATTTGATACTCTTCAACTCCAGCACTCACGAATTAGCGGTGATATTTTCACTATTTTGTCTCATCTGACCAGACTACATTCTCCCAGTAATCTACAGGCTTCTCCAAATGTTCTGTAGCAAATACGTTTCAACATGCTTTTTCTTCAGTAATGGAGTCTTCCAGGGTGATCACTTGTGGATAATGGCTCCAATGGTGCTCATAGGAACATTTATAAATTGAGAAATCTGTTGGTAACCAGTGGCATTACTATGCTGCTCAACAATCTCATTGCGAAGGTCTTGTGAGAGCGTTTTGCCTCTATCCATCATGAGATGTTTCTGCCAGGAAAGCTTGTTGACAAATTATTTGTTTACTTGTATTCAGAGGTGGGAAACCCTTTTTGAGTGAAAAGAGTGGAAGTACTTACCCCACCAGCATGCACTAACTCAGCTGATTCTAAATATCACATGTAGCAGAACTCATTAGTAGCATAAGCTGGTTTCTTAGGGTTAGGGCTAGTATTTCTTCAATACTTTGTTCCTGTGTCATTCCACTTTATTGCACATCGCTTTTTATGGATTGGAATGTTCCAGTTTATTTATCTATGTTTGGTCTTAATAGCAGCAATGTAAATATGTTGAACAGAACCCAAAGATTCAGAGACTAGAAACTTGAAGTGACAAAAAATTGGACCAGAGTGTCCAGTTTTAAGGCATCCTGTAGGTCATTCCAAGATCTAGGAGCACAGAAACTAAAAGCTTTTTTTTTTTCTCTCAGTAGAAACCCATGGAAAAAAAGGGGCATGTTCGATTAGAGTTTGATTAGGTCACCATGAGAGTAACAATGTGAGACAACTTTGGGACTTTTAAAATAAATAACTGCTTCATACACAAATACAATCCAATGATAAGCCTTTTTCACGGTCAAAGACTCCCAACTCACCGACTGATAAAAAAGACAATGGTGGCTGTGGAAACAATCCCTTGAAATGAACCACAGAAGAGAGTGATAAACGAGTCTAGTGTTATGCACACCTTGAAACTGGAAAAGCCAAATGTGGTGGAACCCCAGAGAAACAGAGACAGAGGCCAGGAGAATATATAATGATTTATTATGGATGATATAAACAAAGAAATAGGCCCTACACTAACTAGTGGAAAAACAAACATAAGGTGTGATGCAGGCGATAGTTATGGGGTGTGTAATTATACTATGTGTGTGTGCGTGTATGAGGTCAGGGGTGTTGTATTATGTGCTGCGATACTACCCTAGTGAGCAAAGTCCGAGATCCTTTTCGGGCCAGGGAGAGTGATCCATGAGAGAGTAGTCCAGAGGGGAGTCCAGGGGTCGAGCCAGGGAGGGAAATCCAGATGAGAGTAGTCAGAGGGGGTCCATACAGAAAGTTATGTCCAAGCGTTGGATCTCCGTCTGTAGCAGGGTTAAGTAGGCGGCTGTCCAGGTGGTGATTGGGACAGCTGGGCTGAAACGTAATAGCCCACACCTGCTGCAAACAGAGCCAGAGATCCGGCCCACTCAATCCGGCCGGGAGGGGGCGCCAGAACGAGGCTCACGGGGGCGTGTCAGATTAGGAGGCACAACATCTAGCAGTTTAAGAACTGACACTGCTGCATGCATGTGAATTGTGCCACAAGTCAAAGAGAGAGAGGAGCCACCTCTACCTCTATTTCCCTGAGCCATCGGGCAATACTAGGCCTGCTCAGTACTAGGCCTGCTCACACTTTTCAAGGCCAGGGCTATCAAGTGTTTTGCTTGTAACAGACACATATCTATAAGTGTTGTGGCAACCCCCTCACTTGGCCTGAGTAAAAGTACACACACAGAGCTAGAGAGATGAGGAGACGGAGGATATCTTTAGGCGCATCGCCGTATTCATTCCTAACTTAGGGTGGAGCTGGGCACTGCCCACTCAGAAGGACGGCTCTGTCGTAAAAGTCAATCATATAAAAAGGATAACACAAGTTGCCCTCCACTGGAGGGGGTTGCCGGTTGGCAGTAGGGGATCTGTCCGTTCAGGGTCGGGGTGCGGCGTTCCCCCGTGCTCTCTGTACTCCGCGGGGGTACTCCATACCTCTCGCCGGCTATCTTATATTCACCCGTCTCGTCGTCACTCGAGCTCCGTTCACCTGGCCTCTCCACTCAGGCCGTTATTAAACTTTTGCAATTCGGATTTGTCACCGCAAAGTGGTCCTCACCCATCAAAGTGGTCCTCACCCCTCAAAGTGGTCCTCACACATCAAAGTGGTCCTCACCCCTCAAAGTGGTCCTCACCCATCAAAGTGGTCCTCACCCATCAAAGTGGTCCCCACCCATCAAAGTGGTCCTCACCCCTCAAAGCTCCTCACCCATCAAAGTGGTCCTCACCCATCAAAGCTCCTCACCCATCAAAGTGGTCCTCACCCATCAAAGTGGTCCCCACCCATCAAAGCTCCTCACCCATCAAAGTGGTCCTCACCCATCAAAGTGGTCCCCACCCATCAAAGTGGTCCTCACCCATCAAAGTGGTCCCCACCCATCAAAGTGGTCCCCACCCATCAAAGTGGTCCTCACCCATCAAAGTGGTCCTCACCCATCAAAGTGGTCCTCACCCATCAAAGTGGTCCCCACCCATCAAAGTGGTCCTCACCCATCAAAGTGGTCCTCACCCATCAAAGTGGTCCTCACCCATCAAAGTGGTCCTCACCCATCCGGCGTCATGCTGCGTACTGGTCGTGCTTCCCCTCCATGGGTTTCCCAGGCTCCTTCATCCTGGGCTTCCTCTGGCTCACAGCCGTCCCGCGTCCGCTTAATGAGTCCGCGGTCGCCACTGTGTTGATTGGCAGACGCAGTTCAGCTGTGCGAGCGGATAACAGCAGGCTTTGATCACTCTGGCTAGGGCTCGGGGTGCTGTCCTTGGTGCTGCCTCCCTAGCTCAGGGGGGTTGGTGATGCCACAGTGGACATATTTCTTTAGATGAGGATTGGTTGGGTACATCCCCAGGATTAACACTTTGGGAAGGAGAGGCAAAGAGACTGATACAATCTGGGATATCATACGGGATACCTCCTTCCAGAAATCTTTAATCTTTACACAATCCCAGAGACATGAAACAGAGTACCATTAAAGTGATTGCACTTGTATGGATTCTCAGCTTGGTATACACACATTTTGTGCATGTTGGTTTCAGCATTCAGAAATTACACTTTCTAGACATACTCCCCCTGTTCAGGCAACCAAAAGTGATGGGACAGATTTATATGTTTAGTATTTGGTCGACAATCCATTGTCCAATAACTGCCTAAAGTTTGGAACCCAATGATCCCACCTGGCACTGGGTATCTTCTCTGGTGATGCTCTGTCAGGCCTGTACTGCAGACATCTTCAGTTGTTAAGTCTCTTCTTTAGCAAATTAAATGCATGCTCAATAGGATTTAAATCTAGATTGACTTGGCCAGTCAACTTTCTACTTTTTGGCCCTAAAAAATGTGCTTGCATTTGCATGTACTTGATATTTTTGCACACTAACGTTTAGCAGTTAGATATTAAATTTATTGAGCAGTTCCTTCTTTTTGCCACACTTTTACTCTTGCCGTCACTCTGGTAAATGGTCATCTTTGTCTCATCTGTCCACAAAACAGTCTTAAGTTGCAGTTTTTTCTTAATCATGGTGATCATCCATTGTAGAAGTCTTCCTTGGTCTACCAGGCCGTTTGCGATTGCTGAGCTCACCAGTGCTTTCTTTCCTTTTAATGATGTTCTAAATTGTTGATTTTGGTAGGTTAAAGGTTTTGGCTATGCTTCTGATTTATTTCTGATATTTCAGCCTCATAATGACTTCCCTGACTTTGGTCTCTTTGGTCCTACTGTTGACAGACATCAATAGCAGACTCCAAAGGCACACTCGAATCAATACGGCTTCGTTCACACGGCAGTGAAATGTGACCCAAATCCATTTTTTGGGCCGACATGCGACTCAGGTCTGATTTATGCTGTCCGTGTGAACAGCGCAAGTCACATGAAATCTGACTTTTTAAAATCCAACCTGGGTCGCGTTCAGAGGTGGTATTATATCGGATACATTATCGGATATTTAGCAATGCGCCCGCTGTCTGAACTGTCAGCGTTTAATGCGACTTTTACGTCACTCTAGCAGGGTTGCCTTCTTCTTTTGACCACTTGCTCATATCTTTGCCGGCTTCCGCTGCACAAAAACTTGAAAATGAAACCGGTTGTAACATGATCATGTTATCCATGGTTACTTCCGTAGCTGCGCGTGACATCCTGACGTCATTGTTTTTGTCCTGCACATGCGGGTCTGTTCAGGGCCGTGGAATGTTCACACGGGAGTCAATGTAGGTCAAATATAGGTCACATTTTAAAAGTAATGTGAACTGCCAAATCTGTGGGATCACTTGGTAGAAAACAAATATTTGATGTGTGAATCCGTTCCCTCGTTTTAGTAATCCGTTCTCTCGGTTTAGTAATTTGTTCCCTCGGTTTAGTAATTCGTTCCCTCGGTTTAGTAATTTGTTCCCTCGGTTTAGTAATTCGTTAGGGTTAAGGTTAGAGCCAGACCGATCGCAAGGATTCTAACCCTAACCCTAACCCTAACCCTAATCCTTGCGATCGTTCTGGCTCGTAGGGCCTAACCCTAACGAATTACTAAACCGAGGGAACGAATGACTAAACAGAGGGAACGGATTACTAAACCGAGGGAACGAATTACTAAACCGAGGGAACGGATTCACACATCAAATGTTTTTTTTCTACCATGTGGAAATTATCATTGAATGCCTCCTACAATAGCTGGATGGCACAAGGTAATCTTTGATATGATTCCTATGGAATATTTGACAGGTCTAAGTGTAAGATTAAGACATTCTATAAGATTTGGTCTCCGTTCTTAGATTATATTGGTACCAGACTGGCAGCCATTGTAATGAAAGGTTTGGTGGATTACACTCAGGAAAGTACACAAGACTAATGTGTAACAGATCTGCAATGTATGGGTCACAATATTATTTACTGTGTTGGTGTTTGTGCTGCCGCTGTGTCTAGGACTGTAAGACTTGGATGTTGTCTCCGATGGGGGTGAACCTCCATATATTATGGCATTTGTTGTTTTCTTTTCTGTTTATTTCAGATATGTGACATGGCCTCCCCCCCCCCCTGTTTTATTTTGTTTTGTTTTGTTTTTCTTTTGTTTTGTTTGTGTTTTAGTTTTGTTGTTTGTTAGTTTGTTTAAAATAAAATAAAAAAAGAGAAAGAACATTCTCTGTTATTGTTTATGGACAATGTACTGCATAACGAAGTGCAAAACTAGTTTTCTACTATTACATGGGACAATAACCTCCCCCACGGATACTAGTAGTTGTTGTTATGTCCTGTTGTGTACATGTCTCTGTGAAATTCAATAAAAAATATTAACCATTAAAATAATACACTGTATGGTGAGTCAGGGGGGAGAAAGTCCTTGACAACAAAAACATTCTCCGTAGAAAGATTAGCTACGCTCACCACACTGTCACTTCTATTGTCCATCGTTTGTTATGGTTGAGAAGGGAAAGCGACAACACCTCCAAGTAAATCTCATTCTCAAGCTCATCTCATACTCATGTAAAACACATGAGACACACAGCTATAAAATGACCAGTAGTCATTCCTTGTCAATGGAAGATGTTGACTAGATGAGACTTTGGGCTAAACAGCCCCTCCGTGACATCATCATGGCTAACGGCATAACTAGACAGAAGAGGATCTATTTTTAATTAATTATTTGGATTAATATTGCCGTCGACAGGGCTAGGCAATAACCAATCACATTTCTGACACTACAGGAAAAGGTACGCCTCCTATTCCTGAATGGAATACAACCATACATTATTTCCCCTACATACTTTGGTTCCTGTTTCGGTAGAAAGGTTGCAGAATGGTAGCTGGCTAACGTTTACCACAGGATGTGGCCTGTCCATTAGCTAATCAGTCAGGACACAACATAAATGCAACCAATAATGGTTGGGACTCACCACATCTCTCCTAAGGGCCTGTTAGAACTAAACCTTTTTTGAAAATACTAATGTGCACTGTGTGCACCAGCAAACTTGCTACAGTGGGGTAGAAACACCACAAGAGAGACTCGAGACCAAATCTCTAGATGTGTGGATGCAGCTTTAGTTGCATTTTTCAAGGTGAAATCTGCCAGTGCAGCTCCCCTTTAAGTTGTTGAGGGTACTTGATCTATTATGGGTAATGTTCTGAGCACCTCAGCAGGTCTCAATGCCCCTTACTGAGACTATTTCATGCTGTATAAAAAGCCTTGGATGCTTTGAGTCTTGTTGCCCCATACAATAAGTAAACAGAAATATAATGCACCTCTCATTATTTTGTACAAAGTGAATATCAAGGCGAGTTCCACCATGACTTGAAGGTTACTGTAGTCCATTAGAATCATATTATAATATGGTGTGTTCTGTAAGCCAGGCAGTTTTAGAACAGTGGATATTTTCAGAATTATTCATATTTAATCACTTTTCCCACCCTTATTCTGAGCAATAAATATAACCCCCCCCCCACACACACACACACCCCACCCATCTGTGCGACCCCCCCCCCCCTCTCTCTCTCTCTCTCTCTCTCTCTCTCTCTCTCTCTCTCTCTCTCTCTCTCACACACACACACACACACACACACACTTTCTATTAATTTCATCAGGCTATACTGCACAACCAAAAGAGAGTGGGTAATATATTATTGTGAAAGGACAACATTAGCGAATTATATTAATTCTGGCAAAGGGGTCTGATAATAACATTAATCTTTTGATCTATTTCAAGGGGTCGTCATCCGTTCAGTCCACTAACCCAGTTAATGGGGCTGAAACACACCGTGAACTAAATGATATGCCTAGTTCAGGTTTGTTTTTCAGTTTTTTTTTACAGATCATAACGCAGCAGTAAAAACATGACTCACACACATGCATCCTTCTCCACACACACACACACACACACACACACACACACACACACACACACACACACACACACACACAGTATAAAGCTTTTGCAATATTCAATATAACAACTTTGACTCTAATACCTGTACATAATACATTTACTGATGCAGTTGTTTTCTGTACAAATACTTTGAGATAGAGTCTGACGAAGTGGCAAAAATGAAATCGGAGCATCTGGTATGGTGGGTCTCTTGAGTGTGCATGTTTAAAATGAACTTCACACATAGAATATTGATATCCTTGACTGTAGAAACGACATGGGATCTGCAAACATCCTGAGGGCTTTTTCACAGTATTGGTGGCTTTGTATCAGGACTTGAGAGAAACACAGATACCTCCTTGATATGTCTATGATTTGTATCCATTATGTCTCGTCACTCCTATGTCAATGTTTTCACCCTACACCCCTCTTTACAATGATAGAGCTTCTCTTTAATGTACTAATTAATACAGGCAGTTCAGACAACCATGGTAATCATCTCTCTGAGACCAAATGTTTTGTTCCTAATGGGAGGGAAGGTTCGAGGTGAGCAATCCTCCATGGACTCGCGCCTCTGCAGAGTGAACATGAAACAAGAACAGATCTGAGGGAAAAAAGCAGCAGTTCTCTTCTCGTATTGCCGACATGAACATAAGTGTGAAAGAGCATACGGTTTAACAGATGTAGGTCCCAAGGTGACTTTGCTGTGGTGATATTTCCACAGCCTGAGGTACTCCCAGCATCTCTAATTACCCCATGAATGCAGCCATTGCGTGCACTGTGTGATACATTAAGTTTCAAATAAAGCACTGCCTTTCACCCTCCACAGAGCTCTAGATAAGCCTCTCAGCACTTCTGAATAACAGGGCTCGTTTTGAAACTGTAAATGAAACAAAAGTAATTTAAAATTCATAATATTTCTGCTAGGTCAAATGCACATGTGCAAGTAATTTGTCGCCTTTCCAGCCATCACTGTCTTCAGGGGGTAGCCATAGATCTCTAACTTTTGAAACTGAGAATCAAGTTGATATTTGACAAGCGGCTGCCACAACTCCACATGAGCTTGGATAAATGTTTCCAAATGATTCATGATATCTGTGGGATGTATCGTTAGTTGAAAGCAAGTCAGTTTGAAAGCATTGGAGAAAAAACTACATGGGAAAAAACTGCATTGCAGCTTGGTTTCATGATTTACTTTCATGATTGAATTGTCACTGGAGAGCTTTAACTCGGACAGCTTCAAGAGCTCCCAGGAAGCTATGGTAAAGAGGAAGGAACCTCCCATAAGGCTGTGGCTCTCTCCTTTTGACAGAAAATCATTGACTTGTACTGTGTGGTTTTGAGTGCTGACAATA
The DNA here is from genome assembly GCF_963989245.1 of Nansenia antarctica. Lineage (NCBI taxonomy): Eukaryota > Metazoa > Chordata > Actinopteri > Argentiniformes > Microstomatidae > Nansenia > Nansenia antarctica. The sequence goes on along the minus strand of NC_137683.1, from coordinate 3,792,570 downwards.
GCAACACACACTGTTAACGCGTTCCAACAGGTGTTGTACATCTTTGCATGCGGGCAGCTGTGTTGTTGTCAGAGTCAAACGGTCTGCACACACCTGTGACTTTGAGCAAAGTAACCTGGTGCTCTGTGGCCTAGGCTACTTGACATGGCACGCGGTAGGAGAAGTTCAGTTGTAACAACAGTCAAATATTTATTTGGATATCTGGAGCAAAGTTACAACAGGCTGTTCCACTTTACACTCCTGCCAATAACATAAACTAGCTTGATTTAATTAATACATTGTGCCATGTGTTTTTTTCCCCATCTCATACCAAAGAAATGTATTTTCATCGGAAAACCATTGCTGTTACGTTTTGGAATAATGTTCTCAATGTAGAGTGGTGTTGGATCCATGTGCGGTGCGACTCAGAGAAATTGAGGTCGAGACATGAATAAAATAAAGTTCTCTTTACTGAGATGAGTACACTGAATATCCATAGGACCGTGATACAGAACCACAACAAAATAAAGGAGAGCAAGCAAGGCTCTGCGTAGCGAGTCGATAAATAAATAACAATAACCAAAACACTAGCGAGTAGCGAAAACAAAAGACGAGCAAACAAGGCTCCGTTTACTAAAAGCAAACTTCACTAAAACACAAACAAAGCAAAACAAACGTAAAGGTAAAAATACCTGGACATAGCGACAGGTAAGGTAAAGTCCTCCAGGACCGAAAGGACAGGGACAAGTATCAAGCACAAACGTCTTTAGGGAAAGACGAGGGGTCATAAGACGTAAACAAATACGAACAACTGACAAGGGAACAGGGAAATGGGACACACCTAAATACACAGACAAACACTCACAGGTGACAATAATAACGTAATTAGTCCAGGGCTGGAGTAATGCAGCTCTTCAACCAACAGAGGCATCGGGGAGGCATCCTCGCTGACCCCCCTCGTAACACATTGCCAATAACTTTGAGAACTTGTACTTGAACCCATGCCATTAACGTGTTTTGAGCTCTCAGAACTGTGCCAATAACGTGTTGCGAAACCAAGAGGATAGTTCTCCTGACTCAGTAGGACATCCATTCAGTCACAGTAATCAGATATGCTCAGGGTGACTGAGCTATGGTTTTGTCAGGCTTTCAGTTAGCAGCTGATTTAGGATTTAGACTTTGGTAGTGGGACGATCATATCGCCTCTTTAATTATCTGCCGCATTGTCAAGTATCTTAACCACGGTGTGAAAACAATGCCAGTTCAATGCCAGTTAAGTGAAAAATATGAACAGTGATTTATTCATGCAGTCACACTTACCGAGTACCATCTCCTGCACATCCAAACTTTTACTGAAATCATTAAAGCAAATGAGTAATGGAATAAAAACAGAACAGCATCAGAAATTATTGTCTCCTCCCTCCTGTTTCCCCTCCAAAGCATGACAAAGCTATCGAGATGTTCCTGAAAGGCACAAGACCCCTCTAGAGTACAGGCGAGGTGAAGGCACCCACAAACTAGATCAAGGGGAAAGGATTAGTCTAAATCCACAATTGAATACTGAATGAAGCCCTTTTTAAGCATGGCTTAAGATCCCCACCGTATCCTGGTTTCTAATACCAAAAACAAGGATCGAGGGAAGCTTACTTTGTGAGGCTGAGACCAGTAGTAACAAAGATCTGAATCTGAATTGTTAGAATTTTTCAAACAATCATATTGAAGGAAAACAATTTACCATCTGTTCTCTGTTACTTGTACTCTCCTTTTGTAAATAACATGATACAGTACTAAATGAGTACCCCGACCTCTTCCTCCTGGTCAGGAAAGAGAGGGGGTTGGTAGCGCAGGGCGGCGCAGGGCGGCGCAGGGCGGCGCGGGGCGGCGCAGGGCGGTCTCCAGGTCTTGATTGGCCCTCTCCGACTGTCCATTGGACTGGGGGTGGAAGCCCGATGACAGGCTGAGGGTGGATCCAATGAGGGCACAGAACGCCTTTCAGAACTGGGAGGTGAATTGTGGACCCCGGTCCGATACAATGTCTGAGGGTAGTCCGTGGATGCGGAAAACGTGCAGGACCATCAGCTGAGCTGTCTCTTTAGCCGAGGGCAAGTTAGGCAGCGGGATAAAATGGGCAGCTTTGGAGAAGCGATCCACCACCGTCAGGATGGTAGTGTTGCCCTCGGACGGTGGAAGCCCAGTGACGAAATCCTTGGAGATGTGGGACCAGGGGCGATGAGGAACCGGCAGTGGCTGAAGGAGACCAGTGGGAGGCCGGTGCGGGGTCTTGTTTTGGGCACAGACAGTCCAGGCCGAGACGAATTCCCGAGTGTCCCCCCCCATGGTTGGCCACCAGAAATGTTGCCAAAGGAAGGCCAGGGTGCGGTTTACACCCGGGTGGCAGGTCAGGCGGGTTACTGTGGGCCCACTGTAGGACCTGGGAGCGAGCAGTGTCTGGAACGAACAGGCAGTTCTCTGGGCCGTTGCCAGGATCAGCCTGGTCACGCTGCGCACAGTGCACCAGAGATTGAATTTCCCAGGTAACGGCTGCAACATGGCAAGTGGGAGGTAGGATGGGTTCCGGATCAGAGCAGGCCTTGTCCACTGTGAAATGACGGGACAGCGCATCGGGCTTGATATTGCGGGACCCAGGCCGGTAGGTAAGACTGAAGTTGAAGCGCTCGAAGAAGAGGGCCCACCTGGCTTGCCGGAAGTTCAGCCGTTTTGCTAACTGAATATAAGATAGGTTCTTATGGTCTGTCCACACAATAAAAGGAACGACCGCACCCTCCAGCCAATGGCGCCACTCTTCTAAGGCAAGTTTCACTGCCAACAACTCTCGGTTGCCCACATCGTAGTTCCTCTCTGCGGGGGAGAACCGGCGAGAGAAGAAGGCACAGGGGTGCAGCTTGCCATCAGCCTTTGGCCTCTGAGAGAGGACCGCTCCCGTGCCCGTGTCTGAAGCGTCCACCTCCACGAGGAACTGCAGGTCAGGGTCCGGCTGGATAAGGACAGGAGCGGAGCTGAAGCGCTCCTTGAGGTCCTTAAAGGCACTCTCAGCCTCCTCAGTCCACCGAAAGTATGTAGTGGTAGAGGTGAGGGCTGTGAGAGGGGTAGCGATGCGGCTGTAGTCCCGGATAAAACGCCTGTAAAAGTTAGCGAAGCAAAGAAACTGCTGCAACTGCTTCACAGTGATTGGGGCGGGCCACTGGGTGACCGCGGTGACCTTGGTGGGGTCCATCTGAACCTCGCCCTGGGCAATGATGTAGCCCAGGAAGGAAACCGAGGGGACATGGAACTCACATTTCTCCGCCTTGGCGAACAGGCGGTTCTCCAGCAGCCGCTGAAGCACTTGGCGGACGTGTTGCTGGTGGGTGGCAAGGTCTTTAGAAAAAATAAGAATGTCGTCTAGGTAGACAAAAACAGATAGTCCGATCATGTCCCGAAGGACGTCATTAATGAGGTTTTAAAAAACGGCGGGGGCGTTGATGAGGCCAAAAAGCATAACTAAATACTCTAAATGGCCTAGGGGGTGTTGAAAGCCGTCTTCCATTCATCCACCTCACGGATGCGGACCAGGTGGTAAGCGTTGCGTAGGTCCAGTTTGGTGAAGATGGTGGAGCCGTGAAGGGGGGCAAAGGCAGAGCTAATAAGGGTACTTATTCTTGACGGTAATGTTATTCAGGCCTCGATAGTCAATACATGGCCAAAGGTTACCATCCTTTTTCCCCACAAAGAAAAACCCAGCCCCAACAGGAGAGGAAGAAGGACGAATAGACCCGGCAGATAACAAGTCCTGGATGTAGCTCTCCATGGCTTTACGCTCGGGACAGGTTGAACAGCCGGCTACTAGGAAGGGGTGCGTCGGGAAGAAGGTTGATGGCGCAATCATAAGGGCGGTGGGGGGGTAGTGACTGGGCATGGTGTTTACTGAACACTTTTTATTACATTTTGGGATTTTATTACATAATGTGCAGTTATTACATAATGAGGCTTAACAACGCGTCTCTAGAGGTATCAATTCAATCCCCAGCTGCCGGGCTACCTCCATGCCCATAAAACCTTAATCCGCCCCGGAGTCAATTAGGGCAGAAAAGGGCTGGGATTGGCCACGCCACAGAAGATGAGCTTCAAGTTGGGGACGAGAGAGGTCTGGCTCGAACGTACCTCGTCACCTACGGAAGAGCCAGCTCTTTTAGTGGACGGAGGGGACACGAAGACAGGAAGTGCCCTATGCGCCCGCAGTATAGGCACGCGTTGGAATTGACTCGGCAAGCTCGTTCCTCTGATGTTAGGCAAGCCCTACCGAGTTGCATGGGCTCAGGCTCGGCAATCTCCGTCCGTTCTCGGGAGGACCCGGCATAGGACAGGAGAGATGATCGGGCTGGGGCTGAGGATGAGGAAGAAGTAGACACTACCCGGTGTTCAGGCCGTTCCCTGCGGCGCTCCCGAAGCCGGTTGTCAAGACGGATAGCTAGGGTGATAAGTTGTTCCAGACTATCGGGTTCGTCCCGGGTAGCTAGTTCGTCCTTGAGTCTGTCACTTAGTGCTTGTGAAAACGAACTCTGGAGAGGCTCATCATTCCACCCGCTCTCCGCCGCGAGGGTACGAAACCCGATGGCTAATTCAGCCACACTACGGGTCCCCTGACGGAGGGAGTGGAGACGTCTGGCGACGTCCCGACCAGCGACAGGATGGTCAAAGACCCTACCCATCTCCCCGATGAAGTCCTTGTAAGAATTACAAACCCCCGTCAGTTTCTCCCAGACCGCCCAGTCGAGAGCGGGACCTTTCAATAACCCAATGAGGTAGGCAATGCGAGTACGGTCTGAGTCGAATGCCTGGGGTCGTGGCTCGAACAATAAGGAGCACTGAAGTAGAAAAGGGCGACAAGAACCGAGATCGCCACTAAAGCGCTCGGGGAGTGGAGTCGTGGGTGGAGGGTGGGACGGTGCGTGAACGGGCATAGGAGGACCCGGGGAAGGAGCTGGGGGGCTGCGAGGGGTGTCGGGTCCGGCGACCGTGGAAGCGAGTCTTTTAATCTCCTTGCTCATCTCCACAACCGCCTCCTCTAGCCGTTCCAGGCGTTTCTCGCGTATAGAGAATTGTCCTCCGAGGGCCATAAGGGCGTCCGAGTGTTGCCCCAGCAGTTTGCCCTGCTCCGTGATGGCTCGTAACACTGATGCTGTGTCTGCTGGATTCAGTTCCATGGCCAGATCGAAAGACCTCAAAACAAACAACTGAAGACGACTGCAGTACAGGCCTGGCAGAGCATCACCAGAGAATATACTAGTGTCTGGTGGCATTAATCGGTCGCAGACTTCAGGCAGTTATTTCATGCAAATGATTGTGGACCAAATACTGAACATGAGTACTTTATTTGGACGTCATGTATTTTCAATACCTTTTGAGCACTGAAATAGAAGGAGTATAGTATGCTTAAAAATGTTATAGTTTCTAAATGGTGAACCCAATCAGAAACATGTATGTGGTTTGTCTAAGCTAATTTGAAAGAGCAGTATAGGTAACTTGTCTGATCCGGGCAACAGCAGGATGGGCAATATCTTGCGCCACCAATTATTATGTCATAGCCCCCAAAACAGTATTTTGCCATCAGCAAAATCAGGTCAAACCACTTAACACATCATACATCTACACATCACACCTCTACACAGAAAAACCTCATTCTGACTTCCCATACTGTTGTTTACACAGGTTAACATTAACACTGCATCTTTTTTTTCATATTCAATGCTATCATAGCCAGCATGTCAAAAAACGCTGTCTCAATGGTTTGTAATTCATTTGGTATCCCAGCTTGGCGAGAAGACAGGCAGGGCGTAGTAATTGGCAGCGGCAGATAGTCATGGCTGATGTGTGTACGTGTTTGACAGCATTGATCTTAATAACTTGACTGAGCTGACATCACCATTGTAACCTTGCCAAGCTGTCGCACTCAGAGCTGTAACATTCCATGACAGTGTGTGTTAGTCTACCAGCGCAGAGTATTTCCTAAACAACCACCATGTGTCTCCTGACCTGCCCCCGGTCACAGTTCCCAACTCCAGGGAAAGACAGACACAGACAATTACAGCTGATAGAGGGAATGTGTCTCAGCAGTTTGGTGCGTGACATTTGAATTCCTTTTGAAATATTTATCTGGCCTGACTTTATAATGACCATTCAGCCATTACACATTGGTCTTCACATAATGCACACTATGTTATACTGTCCTACACTGTGATAACTGCTGACTGCAAAGCAGTTGTGTAGTGGATTTATAACAATAGCAGTTTCCATGTGAAGACTTTGGCTATATTTTGTTAATAGCAAAACACATCTCATATTGATAATCTGACTCCAGTGTAATTATCACTATGTGGTCAGACTTTTTGAGTTTGTGCTGATTTAGGCCTTGTCCACACTACACCGTTTTTTTTGTAACCGGGGTTTTCCCTAAAAAAAGAATTGCGTCCACACAATCACAGTTATACAAAAACACCATCCACACAAAACCGCGAACATTGTTTAAACCGCATATTGGGGAGGCTGCTGTTTGAGCGTCATCTTCCTTATTTTTGTACTTTGGAACGTTGTTTTAAGAACATTGTTAATGTTCACCTGTTGTTGAGGTGTTAAATGTAAAATGTAAAGAGAGCTTGCAACACTTTTGTTGTATGTAGTGTAACCATGTAACCAATGTTGTATGTAGGCCTACACCTTTAAGTTTGTTTTTTTTACTGAAAAGGCAGCTCAATTAATATTACCTTGTAAATAACAAAATACTTTATTTTACATTTTTACATTTTTATTGTACAGTTTGTTTATGTTACTTTAAAAGAAGCAACCTGTCTGGACAATCCAAATGAGTTCGTAGTCTTTCGATATCTCCCCTCGTCTGCTAGATAGTAGAGAGTGCACGCGACTTTTTTGAGAACACTCACAGGTGATCGCATAACTGTTGTCTGTCCTTCAATATGTGGGCGGAGAAGCTCACTCAAGAACAACAGTGAACTCCTTGACATACGAAAGTTCTCTCGCCATTACTCTGCCACAACTACTTCATTCTCGAAGTTGTCCCACCAACAAGAGGTCCGACCTGGTCTCGTCCAGAACCGGCGACGTTTGCGGGGACGTCTGTGTCGTGTTGGGACTCTTGGTTCTAGCAGCATTCTCCGTTGCATATTCCGGTGCCTCTGTTGCTCCAGTAACTCTGCGATTAACTGGATTTTATTCTGCATACAAGAAACTACTCTTGTTAGCATGTTTAAAATCAGCAGGATCTTCCTTACGTCCATCTTAGCACATGTAGCCTCTTCTTCTTCTGTTTCTTTGTTTACAAGTAGCCTAATGCCTAATGGCGCATATATTCTGACGTCATAGATGTCGCACAATTGACGTTCAAGCCGAAAACCCCGGTTTTCCCGTATACACCTCTCCGCTGAAACCGGAGTTTCTACAAAAGTTCACCCTGGCCGGAGTTCTCAAGAAAGCACGGTTTCAGTAACCGCAAACGCCGGGTGCGTGTGGATGGAAGGAGAAACCGGGTAGAAAAACGCCCGGTTTTTAAAAAAAACGGAGTAGTGTGTACAGGGCCTTAGTAGACTAATGGTCAAATAGAATGAATCAAATTAGGCTTTAATAATACTGTATCCTTATACAATTATTACAAGGCAAATACTTCATAGGAACATTTTACATTCTACCCTCAATGATGATAGATAGAGAGAGAGAGAGAGAGAGAGAGAGAGAGAGAGAGAGAGAGAGAGAGAGAGAGAGAGAGAGAGAGAGAGAGAGAGAGAGAGAGAGAGAGAGAGAGAGAGAGAGAGAGCGAGAGAGAGACAGAGAACAACAGAGAAAAAGAGAGATGACCGCAGGTCATCCAAACAATGCTACTCACAAGACAAGAATCTCAGAACGGAACAAAGATAAGAGGATTGATTGATTGATTGAAAACTTTATTAGAAGATTTGCAGAAGTAGGTACATGAAAGTACATATTACATACAAGGTCAACTAACAGGATAAAAACCCAAGAAAGCCACTGGCTTATTTCAATTGGGGTCCTTGATTCTCAATTCATCGTTACATGTAAGACAGACAGAAAAACTAGTACTATCTACAAGATAATACAGACAAATAACTATTACTATCTACAAGATAAACATACATCCATCATGGGAAGAACAATACAACAAAACATAAGGTATGTACAGCGGGTAGGACAGGTGGGGACATACACCACAGGTGGGGGCGGGGGACAAAACACAAAGTATGTACAGTGGGTAGTTCAGGTCTTTTAATCTGATTTTTGTTTTAGAGGGTCCAGTTACGGATTGCAGCCTCCTGTAAATGTTTTTTGAGAGTGGTTTTGAAGGTGGGCAGTGTTTTACACTCCTTTAAGATTATAGGAAGGGCGTTCCACATCTTTACTGCATAGTTTGTAAACGAGTTTAAACCCTTGTTTGTGGTGCAACGCGGTTGAACGTGGTTCGTGGAGCTTCCTCTGGTGTTGTAAGTGTGGACGTTGTTCACTTTTTGGAAGTATGTTGACAGGTACTTGGGTGTCTTTGTGGTGTAGCGTATCTTGAAGACTAGGCCCAGTGCAAGCTGCTGCACTCTGTCAACTACTCGTAGCCAATCAAGGCTCAAAAAATGAGCAGCGGTTAGATGTGTCCTAGGGTTGAGGCCTAGCAGAAGCCTAACCAGTTTATTTTGGGCTGTCTGGAGTCTTGTTTTATGGGCCTTTGTGGTTCTATAGTACCATGATGTTACGGCATAGTCGAAGTGACATTGAATGAGAGCTCCTGATAGGGTCCTCAGTGTGTTTTTACTGACAAGTGAGGATATCCTGTACAAGAATCTAGTTTTATGGTTCACTTTTTTGATTACTTTTGCTGCCATTTTATCTCCGGAAAGATTTGCCTCTAAGATGGAGCCCAGGTATGTAATATCCTCTTTTCTTGTGATATTAATGTTACCCACTTTTATTTTAAAATGTTCAGCCTTTCTGAGTTTAGATGGGGATCCGTATAGGATGGTTTCAATTTTACCTAGGTGTATTGATAGTTTATTGTCAGCTAGCCAGATGCAGATTCTACTCAGTTCAGTGCTTAGCGCTTTTTCCACCTGCAATATGTCCCTGTCAGAGACCAGCAGAGCCGAGTCATCCGCGAACAGGAACAAATTGCAATTACATGCTGATGACATGTCATTCACATATATTAGGAACAGTAAAGGTCCCAATATGCTTCCTTGTGGAACGCCGCAGGTCACTGGGAGGGGGGGGACAGTGTTCCGTTCACACTAACCACCTGTTCCCTCCCCTCTAAGTAGGATTGCATCCAGCTCACCGATGTTCTATCGAACCCAATTGCTTTCAGTTTATCTAACAATATGTGGTGATCTACTGTGTCGAAGGCCTTCTGGAGGTCCAGCATGACCATGCCGCAGTACTTGCCCGAGTCCACCTCATGGTTGATGTGGTCGTTCAAATAGAGGAGGCATGTGTCAGTGGAATGGGATGTTCTGAATCCTGATTGAAATTCATACATCAGCTTTTTTTCGGTAAGGTACCTATCGACCTGTTCATAAACTTTTTTTTCCATAAGTTTCGAGATGGAATTAAGAATAGAAACAGGTCGGTAGTTGCCTGGGTCTAATTTGCTTCCTTTTTTATACAGTGGGGTTACCCTTGCTATTTTAAAGTCAAGGGGGACGTGTCCCTGTTTGATGGAGAGGTTTATTATGTGGGTGATGATTGGGGTAATGGAGGCAGCTGAGTCTTTTAGAAATCTGGCTGGAATATTGTCATGGCCCGTGGCCTTTTCTGAGTGTAGAGCGCCTAGCTTTTTAAACACCTCATCGTTTGACACCATGGAGAGTTTAAAATCATCATTGCGTACACCCAGTTTATTGTAGAACGCACGGATGTGCTCTACACCATAACGCCCTGAGTGGGGTGGTAGATTGTTAACTAATTTAGTGGCTATGGTTGTAAAGAAAGTGTTTAAGCACTTAGCCACATCCAGCTTGTCTGTAAGGAGAGAATCACCAGATTTTATGCTGATGTTTGTAGACCTGGTTTTGAGTTTTTGACTGCAACCTAGTTGGCTATTAAGTAGCTTCCAAAGGTCACGTGGTTTGTTTAAGTTTTCTTCGATTTTGTTATCGAGGTATTCTTTCTTAGCAGATTTGGTCATGGTAATTACCTGATTGCATAGTTTGTTGCATTGTTTTTTAATTTTCTCAAAGTGGGTTTTGTGATCTTCGTTTAAGTGTTTCACTAATTTTGATTTGCATTTTTGAACTTCAGAGCATTTTAGGTCTCTGACTTTCATAGCATTTAGAATGTCCGAATTCATCCATGGTTCCGATCGGGTTTTAACCCTGGTGGTTCTCATGGGGGCTATACTGTCAATAATATTTAGGAATTTGGTTTTGAAACCTAGCCATGCCTCTTCAACCTGTGTGCATTTTAGTTCATCTAACCAGTCTTGATTCTCCAGTTTATGGTTTAAGGCCTCACTAGAATAGGATTTAAGGGATCTAGTGACAAGCTAATCCCTGAGCTCTGCTTTCATATCACTCTGTAATCACTCTGTAATCACAGTGTTTCAATTAGGAGCTGTTGGCAATGAGACCCGACCAGAGATCATTCTATCACTTCTATACAGATGAAAGCACAACTCTGACACCTCTCATAACACATCCCACAGGGCTGGCAGCCATTTGTCTCCTCTGGGAAGTGATCTCAATGTAGGGGGGAAGAATAGCGCCCCCCTCAGTTGTACTTGAGGAAATAATGTTTGCACAGGGATTTTGATGACATACAATGTACTCTTATGCTGGGGAAATAACAGTGTAATCACTTGACCAGTTCCATCAGGGTGGGACTCATTTTCAGCTCTGGAGTTTCATGCCTCAGGACGGCCCACTTTAGTTCACAACTGATTACAGTATATTAAAATCATGTAATTACAACCTTGGTATTTTAGTCTGTAATATCGGACTCACTGTTCTCTACAGTCTTCTTTACATTTACAGGATGCTATGTCATGGGTGTTACAATAGGATCTTTTAGTTCAGTAAAAGAAAAGGGATGTTACAATAGGATTGTATTAAAACATAAGGTTTGTTTCTGCACGGACGAAGTTGAGTGTGACACAGCCATGTGGAGAGCTGGATGTAGAATGTCAACACGGAGTTATAATAAAAGTGTAAGCAACTTGAGAGAATGCTTTAATCGTCATTTCTGTTAGTCAGAGTACAGTATAGGACTAGGCAGAATTTAACAATGGGTTTGCTTCATTGTTCCCACACTGGTACAACAGCTCACCTGTGCCTTCTACTGTGATAGCAGCAATCCCTTGCTGGACACCACTAGGGGGACCAGGTCCCAACAAACCAAATGTGGGACAAGGAGTATGTTTGTGTGGGACAATGTGGGACACCCTCTCAACAGGCCCGGACCGAACTTTAGGTGCCCCTGGTAGCATCCGCCCCCCCCTGGCCGCCTCTGGAACTCTCTCCCCCAACCACTCAGAGACTCACCCTCACTCCTCACTTTTAAATCCCACCTCAAAACCTACCTGTTCTCTAGGGCTGCAACTAACGATTATTTTGGTAGTCGACTAATCTGTCGATAATTTTTTCGATTAGTCCCGATTAGTCGTGTGGCTTTTCGCTGCGCGTAAATGGCGACGCAGAAGCATAAATCCGGCTTAACTAGCTATCTAACCTAACGTTACGCCAAGCTACAGCTGCTCACAGAGCTAGTTGATTGGCTAGCTAGCATTGCTGGCTAGACTACAGACAGCTCACGTTAGTAGGCTACGCTTGGCGCTGTTTATCTTACAGACAGCTCGCTGGTGGACTCAACATAATTGAAATAGCATTCACTTATCAAGCATCATTCATGATCATCCACCATGACTACCTGGTATTTTAATAGCGACCACCCCTCACTTCATTTCATCTCGCGTTCTCCTGGCTTCAACATGGAAAACCCCTGCTACGTAACGTTACATACAAGCGCCTCTGTCTGTCACACGCGTGCCACAAATTAATAGCACAAACGCTCATAGCATGTACAGCCCTGTCCATGAGACGTTGTTTTCCAACATGTAACAGTAAAGCTAACATAAACATTACGACCCTAACAATATAACGTTAGCCAGTTGGCTAACAACGTTAGCTAAAACTTACCCAGCTGATTCTTGCATGGCTCCCGTAAAATAAAAAAATAAAAAACACGTTTTTTTTTTTTTTATATACGATTAGTAGACACTACAATTCCACGTCGACAAGTTTTTATGATCGACGTCGTCGATTATGTCGACTAATCGTTGCAGCCCTACTGTTCTCCCATGCCTATAGCCTTCCCTACCCCTAGCCATCTCCCCCATCCCAGCGCCCCCGCCCCCCCCCCCCCCCTCTTGACACGCATACAACCTCCCCTACCCCTACCCATCTCCCCTAACCCTGCCACCCCCCTGATATGCATACAGCCTCCCCCACCCCTAACCACCTCCCCTGTCCCTACCACCCCCCCCCCCGTTCGCTGACTCTGTGTTCCATGTTACTTGTTGTTTTTGTGTTTTCCGTATCCCCTATATTGTCAGCGTCTTTGAGCCTCGGAAAAGCGCTATATAAATTCAATGAATTATTATTACTATTATTACTTAGGTTAAAATCCCCTCCAAAGGCCCTAGGGGTAACGAGGCTGGGCTCGGGTCGGGAGGGAGCTAGTTCAGGGGGAGCTGGAACTTCGGGTTGAGCACCAGGGGGAACGGAAGCCGCAGCCCCACCGGGGAGCACGTCCAGCCTCAGTTAGATGGAGGCCACTGCTGCCACCAGGGTGTTCATCTGGGCGGCGAGGGATGTGAGAACAGCGGTGGTGGCAGTGGATGAGCCCTGGAGCTCGGCGATGTTACCTAGGACCGAGGGGAAGGCTTTGGCTAACTCGCCCTGAAGGGAGGCGAGCTGGGACGAGTGGTCTAAAACTAAAGTAACTAAGGGGGGGTGAATAGGCTTGGGCTCTATATGCGGGGGTCTGGCCGTCCGCCTGCCCTGGGGTACCTTGACTCATTTTGGCTTGATCAATCTGTTAGGCCTGAATCAAGCGGTCAAATGTGGCAGCACCCCAGAACAGACGGACACAGAGACTAGGGTAATAACAAAGGATATTTATTAAAGGGGTTAGGCAGAGAATGGTCGTAGGGCAAGCGGGGGTCAGGCAGGGGGAGTAGTCGGCAGGCAGGCAGGGGCTTAGGCAGGAGGGGGTAGTCGGCAGGCAGGCAGGGGCTTAGGCAGGAGGAGTAGTCGTTAGGCAGGCAGGGGCTTATGCAGGAGGAGTAGTCGTTAGGCAGGCAGGGGCTTAGGCAGGAGGAGTAGTCGTTAGGCAGGCAGGAGGGTAGGCAGGGCAGGCAGGCAGGAGGGCAGGTAGGGCAGGCTGTCCAGGGATGATGGAATGGACTGGTGGAGGAGAGAAAACAAACAACTGAGAAAATAAACAAGTATAAGTTCGGATATATAATACACTGGAGACACACGAGGGAGCGAGACGACTAACCACATGGGATCAGATTGATCAAGCATCAGACGGCAGGTTGTGGGGCTTTTTATGTTGCTGGTTTCTCCTCCTGAGATTGTATGCACCTGCTGGAGCCGGCGCAGCTGTCCCAGATTGGGCCTGATTAGGCTCAACGAGCGGTGCCGAGGTGGGAACGAGTGGAGCCGAAGAGGGATCCACAACAGCGCGCACACACTAGACCAGGGGTCGGCAATTAGGTTTGGCCTCGGGCCAATTTTTTTTTGAGCCACTAGATGGCGGGCCCGAACATAATCAAAGGCTAATTTAAGTAATTGATTGTTTAAAAATGTGACATGTTCTAATGCTTTGACTTTTCTTTCGACTGTACACATCGCTAGTCAACTAACACAGCTTGTTTTGTGAACCTGCTAACAATGTAAAGTAGTGTTCTAGTTAACTAGGTAGCTGTCCAATCCATTATGTTGCAGTATTTTGGCTTGATTAGCGAGTTTGTGTTGTGATTCTCAACAACGTTGAAACGTAGTTTCACACTTTTCCATATTTTTGAATAATAAATGTGTGGACTGACGATGTAGCGTAGCCTAACTTATTCTAATAATTATGTAACATAGTTTCATTCTGATAATTATTCCCCCCTCCTCCCAGACAAGGTCACATTATTATTATTGGATTGGTTGTTTGCGTGCCGGGTGAAGTTAGCCAAACATTTAACCTGCTAGCAAGAGAAACATAATGTCACTCTCCAAAGGTCTAAAGAGGAAAGTTGACGGTGGAAACAGGGCATTTAAAGAGGAATGGACAGCGAACTATACGTTCATCCTACCTGGTTTCATCAATGCAAAGCCGTTGTGAGAGACATTTTCCGTGCTCACAATGTTCCCTTTCTGTACGCGAGTCGTCCTTTTCGTCAATGAATGCGATAAAGACGCACGAGAGGAATCGATGGATGCATAAAAACCTTGAGAACTGCCTGTGGATTAAAGTGACGTCAATATCACCAGATATCAAGCAAATACTGACCGATGGGAGATGCTTTTTGTTTGCGCCGATTTTGTTTTCAATGTTTTTCAGAAAATTAAACAGAATTTGCGTTGTTACTGTTCATATGTGTGTTGCAGTCCCATATACGTAAACATTAGGTTTGAATGGCTTACTGAGCTCGTGTTATTTTGTTCAAACCACACACGGTATGTCGGCTATTTCAGCACCGTGACGCGTTGTCCACCTGCTTATGATTCACTCTGAGGGGTTCAGCGTCAGTGCGCTTCGGTGCACCTTGCTGCCTGATTGTCTGTCCCTGTGTCATTCACTCTCAACATGGATAAAAGTACAATAAGCATTATTCAGGTGGAGTTCGATTCTCTATTCGGACATTATAGGCGCTATATGTGGGACTGTCGGTCCGATATTATTATAAAAAAATAAAAAAAATAAAAAATAACAAGTGGATTCTCAAAATAATCTGCTGGGCCAAATTGTATTGGTGACGGGCCAGCAATGGCCCACGGGCCGCCTATTGCCGACCCCTGCACTAGACGAAAACATAAAACACACAACTGCACTCATTCACACAATGACAGTGATAACAGCTGGTCAAAGGATAAACCAATTGTCCAAGTAATCTTTCAGTGTTTTACATAGCCTGAACCTACAGATTGTAAGCTTTCAAATGATGTGTCATACATTTCAATCGGAAACATTTTTAAGACGTGAAGTATTTGAATGTTGGTGCGTCTCAGACAGAGACTGGGAGAAAAATCACTCTGCCGCAGCAACAAACGCTGTTAACAGCTAGCGGCTAACAGTGGTACATTGCTACGAACGTCTAACTACGTTTTTATAACATCACACAACATGCTGAGAGAACATGAACATGCTAAAAACTCATAAATAGATGAACACACAGTCCTTGATTTTGAACACGTCCTAAAACAAAAGTATGTTTACAAGTAAAGTGCTCACTTACTAGTAGCCTACGGCAAACGAGAACAATGAATCCAATCCAAGTATTTAGTGATCGTTAAACTGTTGTTTATTATATCGAGTGGGTACTTTAAAACTTCAAGTTGGTGTTATGAAAAAATACGAAAACTGGATATTGTTGACACAATAAGTTTCACTTTACGAGCCCTTTGAGTCAGCGGGTGGTTCGCACATTCAGCCAGCTCCCTCTATCCACCTGGGGCCAATGCCATGGGAACATGAATGCTGTTTCCTGATAGGCTATAGATGTTCCATAGAATCTGGACGTTCTGCTGCGGCGCTTAGATGGACACTGGCCCTGTGGCCGCGCAAAGCGGGACATCTGGTCACCCTATTTATATGATATCTGCCCAGAATGGCACCGGCCCAGCCGCCCAGAACGGTATCGGCTTGCAAGTACTACCACGACTGAACACCGGCCCAGACCGGCCCAAAACCAGACCACCGGGAAATCTCTAGATCCTCCCGATTAGTCACCCTGGGCCTGAGTTCCATGACCAGTTCCTCTATATTACAAACATGTAACAGTACATAGTTCAGTTGTAATATTGTAGATTTGTATTTGCTTTACTTATTTGTATTATTCAAGTAAATGATCACAGCATTATTACACAAGTATAAGGGCTCTGGAATTCAATGTTATGATAGTTTGACGGTCAACTGAACAGATGATGAAATCAACTTCTTGCAGAAGGACTAGGTGTAGATAAATGTAGACACATAGTAAATAGTAGATGAATACAATCATTGGAAGCTTTTTTTTAATTAAAGAGAGAAAAAGACCTGAAGCTGTTACCAGGCTGATGCTGGAGGCCCCCTCAGTTATAGTTGGGAGGTTAATACATTCTCTGGGTCCATCAAATCACTGTGGCAAAGTAAGCAACCTCACAGAGTGCAATATCCATTTATCCAATCCCATTTACCTCAGTCTGGCCACATCCATGTAATCAGCCTCCACTCTTTTCAAACCAGGCCAAACAAAGAGTCACAGTAATTCCTCATCCAAATGTGTTAGGATTGGATTCCTCAGGGAAAGCGAAGACACAATAAAAAGTCATGAGGGTTAATGACACTGAATAACTGTGAGAGTGGCCAATTTGATACAATGTTTTCTGAGAGAGGCCTTGGTGCTGCTTCATTATGAATATAATCAGCCGACGTTGCTTTGGCTATTAAAAAAGAATTAAGCGAAAACACAATTAGAGGGTATTGTCATGCAAATGCTTTGAGATGCATTGTTCTCTTTGGAAACACATGTTTAATCTAATTAAAGTGAACTCCGGGTTGTTGGTCCATTGTATTAAGAGGAAGAAGAGGAAGAAGCACATGAAATGTGTAGGGGAGGAGACGCTCCGCCGCCTCATCAGCTGTCCACTGGAATGTTCTGCCTGGAGAGCTGCTTGAACTCTTCGCTTAATTTAGTTGTGTGTCAATACCAAGACAGCTCTAAGTATATACACTCACTGAACTCTTTATTAGGAACACCTGTACACCTTCTCATTCATTCAGGTGGTGTAATCAATCATTGTTTGAATACCACAGCCTATTTGAGTATTGTTGCTGACCATGTGCATCCCTTCATGGCCATAATGTACTCATCTTCTAATGGCTACTTCCAGCGTGATAATGCACCATGTCACAAGGCCCAAGTCATCTCAAACTAGTTTCATGAACATGACTATGAGTCCACCTTTGCCTCCCTCCCCTAGCACCGGCCTTGCTATAAAACAGTAGTGTGAGACATTCAGTCTGCTGTGTAAACCAAATTATATTTTGGGGTATTCTCTGAGACACACCAAGGTGGGCCTCCCACACCATAGGGCTATGAAAATTGATTTGTTTACAATTAGTGAATGATTTGCGAAGTACATCCATGGTGGTAATTCCCCTCTACATGGAGGCTTAGAAGCATATCACATTAACGTCAAAGAACTCACCCCATGTGATCTACACTGCAACCTCAACTGTTTGGCAAACGGTTCTCTTTTTACTACGCTCTGCGTGGAGGGGATAATATTCTCAATATTCTCAGTGGGCTCATCAGTGCCAAAGTTGAGACATTAGGGCCTCTGTAACTAATGCAATGTATTTGCTTTAGTTAATTGCATTTTTTAAATAGTCATTTTTTACGCAAGTGGCCATAATGCATTCTCAGGAAGTGAGACTGCTGTGTAATCAAAAGATCCCCCACTTACCGGTAGTTGGAGAATAGGCAACTACAAACTTTGAATTTAACAATTGTATGCACTCCATGCCTCCTTAAACCAAGTGTGGCATGTACATTGAACTTCAATAGCTTAATTCACAAGTAAAGTATTCAGTCACTTTTACTTTAGTGCAGCACACCTTGACTAAGTTATCATTTGCTTTACCAACACTTGCTCTAATTATCATGTGCTCATTACAAAGTTTTTTTTGTTACCCTTCTGTTGGAGTGAATCACTCTTGGGACAGTGTTCCTTTGAACTTTTAAAGACGGCAGAGTCTTTGATTTCAACAATGCTGGAATTATGCAGATCGTTGAGGAAACAGAAGGTTCTCGGAACTTACACTCTGAATTCCAATTCCCTCCTTGTCCAGGACAACATGGCTTGATACAGTATGTGTGGACATACTTTTGCAGTTATTCAGTTAAAGGTGCAAGATCTATCTGTTTCCCTTTGAACATGTCACTAACCATGCTGAATCATTTGATGCATTGGCAGTCTGGGACAGTGTGTGACAGTGTGTGACAGTGTGTGCACCTGTCAAGACCTTGCCCCTCTGCCTGAATTTGCTTTCCCAAAATGTTCAGGACATCGAGGTGTCTGTGGGCCTGTAACCTACAGCTTGCATATGTAGTCTACAGACTGCAGAAGCATTTCTCAGTGATGGAAGCCAACCTAAGCCTTAATGATTGTTCCTAGTAAATGTCCTGTTTGACATTACAGCATGTCTGAGTTTTGTTTTGCGAATGTGAGTGTCGCCACTGGATTGCTATATTCTGAGTTCATGTTTCCACAACATTTCTAACAAAATAACGACTGCCTTTCAACTGCACATGTCCTTTACTAGTTTCAAGGTCATGTAACTAAGACATTTGCTGGATAAATACATGAAAAAAAATAATGACAGGGGAGGGAAAGAGGAGGAGACACTATTCTGAATTGTCACTGCAATTCCCATTGCGATGAAGAACCCACTAATTATCATAACCAACAGTTTTACATTCACTAAATACCTACAGTTTGTTAGCAGCCTTGGGTGGGGGTAGTATTTTTATTTATTTATTTATTTTTGAGTGGGCGTTTCCCTATTGGTACTCCCGACCCACATCCTCATAAATAGCCATGTGCGCGTGGGATTGAAATTATTTCACTAGCCTATCACTATTTCTTTCTGTGCAGTATGTAGGATGACAGGACAGGAAGTACAGGACACTATGTTCATGAGTCTATGGAAAACATGCAAGCCTACTTTATAGAAGTGTCCACACCTCTGACCTGAAATGTACAGAATGACGAGATGAGAGGTTCTGAGAGATGAGACTTTGATGTGAGTCACCAGCACTTCAGAGATTTGTCATTGTCATTGTATTAGCAATTCTATTTTATGAACATAGTAGTATTTTGTAAAAAGGGTGTGTTGATAACAGTGGTCAATGATGAGGAATGATTGCTTCATTAGGAATAATGAGAGATATGATATCTCGTTTTCGAGGGGGTCCTATAATCATTCAATCATTTTAAATATACTGTCTTCGAAATTCTTCGAATTTCTCGGCTCGTTGATTTGGGGGTAACAACATTAAAATATGCATAACATTTCAATTGTATGACACATCATTTGAAAGCTTAGAATCTTACCTGTCATAATCTGGAAAAAACTGAAAAATGATGTTGCCCTACTCGGGGACCTTTTCATCAGACCCTGTCACAAATGTGTTTGCTTGTTGCTCCACCACATTGTGATACTAAGTATTTATATTACGATTATTATGATGAGTATTTCTTTAACTGACACAGTTATTAATTATAAAAAAGTATGCGTGATACTGAATGAGAAATATGGCATACTCTTTATGCTGCTCTAGGTGCCATGCAACTGAATATCAGTCCTTACATAGAAACACAATTCAGTCAGGAAAACTGACGTCTTTGTTTAACCATTTATTGAATATAAAATGGTTATACAATTAGGCTTGGCTTTTGAGGGCTGCCTGCCTGAGCGTTATAAACGACATGACAACACAGACATGTACTGTATATTACATGTCAGGAGCTCTATCAATCCATAATAGATACAGACAGGCCAGAACCAAAGCAGGATCAAAAACAATAGCAACACTCTCAGTAATGACCAACAGTACCAGCAACAATATTGTAGGCTACAGGTGTATAGACTGACTTTACTGACTCACTTTTTTAACCCCTGGTGAAGATTTATATAAAAAAATAAAAAAGACTGCTAGTGGGTTTGAGTGTCACTCTGGAATTGCTGCATTTTCTTTTTTACTTTGAAATTAATTATATATAGCCATTGATTCTTGAGGAATATACAGTGTGACGTTCCACGTAGGGATCTATAGTGGGCGCTGTTTCCATTGTTGTCCTGTGTGGTCTACCCTCTCTTGTATTCCAGATAAGCCGCCAGGTGCGGCTAATTCCCATAATGATCATGGGGACCATAAGAGTTGTCCAGTGTCATGGGCTGTGTTCGGAATGGCATACTAGCATACTACTCATACTAGATATGACATAGATTTGAGTATGCGAGAGCGTTCACACTGTACAGTATGCAAAATTTGAGTATGCGAGACATTTCGTATGTATACTAGATTTTGCCAAATCTTTGAGTATGCGATCGATGCTTGCTATACTCAGCATCCCCAAAATGCATTGCGCGTCTCTTCAGTCTCATCAAACTGCGTCATACAAACTCATCATACAGCTGTTGTTTACATTGTCCTATAGCCTGGAGACCGAAAGCTTGCAATAAACATCGTTTTTTGCACAGATTTGAGTGTGCAGATGCTGTTTTTTTGCACTCTATTTGATACTCTTCAGCTGCAGCACCCCAGCTAAGTCATGGATGAGCGGTGGTATTTTCTCTATATTGGGAATCTACATGGTGAAATCCATTCCTAGACATGTCTATGTTGTCATGATTACAAAGATGCCACTTGAAATGCATGAAATCCAAGTTTATTTGTGTCTTACACACACGTTCACCTAGTATTTGACTGCCTGTAGCCCAGTCACGAATGGTCCCAGTATTGTAGCTTCAGACGGACAAATTGGTTGTTATTGTGCTTGCTGCAGCAAGCCCACGATATGTTATTGCTCATATATATATATTTATTTTAATCCATTTATTCTACTGATAAGACAACAATATAGTAAGCAATATAGTAAACAATATAGTAAGTATAGCTAGCTAAAGATGGGCCCCCAAATCATTTTACAACTTGTTTTGCAATTATGTTACGAAGTTTCTGTCGAACTCTGCAGTGAAGGTTGTTACGTCTGGACTTTCACGACAGTCTGGACTTTACTACAGTGCAGTGTTCTGTTTTGTGTTATGACGACTTACGTTATGTTGTTAGCACGTTGTTCATTAAATTGAGTAAGCTCCGACTTGAGCTCCGAGTTTCAGTCTCCGTTATTAAACATAACAAAGGTATCTAAGCAATGTAATGTAGCTAGCGAACAGAAGTGGGGGGGAAAACGTCAGATCATATAAACGGGTTATTTTGATAAACACAGTGTTTGACACATTTTGGGAATATGGTTACTTTCTCACCTTTCTGAATTTAGTAGGCAGTATGCAGTATATACTCATTGAGTATGCTAGTATGCAGTATGCTAGTATGCCATTTCGAACACAGCCATGGATTTTTCCTCGTTGACCAGCAGCCATTGTTGTTATGTTACCATTTCCTTGTTATTTTACCATCCAACATTTCTGTTAATTCATTATTTTCTTTATTAAATATTCTATTATTGTTAACCATGTGTCGTTTCCCTTTTTGTTACCAGTAACAGTAACATATAAATTAGGGTTTAACACGGCTTTAATACGTTAATTTAGATCAATTAATTACAGCCCTGCCACTTCTGTCCCTTGTGAGAGAATTTTCTCCCTTGCAGGCAACATAATGCAAAAAAGGAGGGCAGCCTTGAGCTCTGAACATGTAAACAGGCTACTTTGTCTCAGCAACTTGCTGAAAGAGAAGCAGAAGAAGTAGTAGGCTTAGAGGTATCCTGAGACCAATAAGTTTGTTGTTGGTCTGTTTATTATTTTGACCAAGGATATTTGGCTGGGTAGGGGAGGGTGGGGAGGGTTAGTGTAACATTAGGTTAGGTACATTGTGTGATCTGTTGGTCTGTGTAGCTAAAATAAACAGGATGTAGCTGCTTTAAACTCATGTCTATTCATTGATTCACTCATATACCAAATCCATTTGAACTGAAAACTGTTGCTTCTCGTGTCAAATATTGATATGCCATTAAAATGCGATTAATTTTGATTAATTAATTACAAAGACTCTAATTAATTCGAATTTTTCTTTTAATCTAATCGCATCCCACCTTAAGTATAAATGTGCCATGCTAGTTCACCTGTTTTAACCCTCATTATGCTCATTGGGTCTGTGGGAACATTTTCCCATGTTAACTAAAATAATAATGATATACTTTTTCAACATGAGACTCATTGGCCTTCGCTCATTTTCTGTGAGTATTGAGTATCCACTGTGCACCCCCCCTACAAATGTATGTTCCTCACAAGGTCCTTGGGTCCACTGGACCCAAAGGTATAGTGTGAGTGTGGAAATTGGATCTCAGGACACAGCTGGTCGGGGGCAGGTCAGTGAGGTCACCTCTGGGCATCCCCTGCACCCCCTGGTGGAGACCACGTGTCTCTACCTCATCCAGGGGCCAAGTTGTGGGATTCAGGGATTTGTGGCGTGGATAGTGGCGTGGTGGCGAGACTCCAGCCCCTAGGGTCAGAGTCGGTCGGGGGCAGGTCAGTGACCTCTCATCCACCCCCATAAATATTTTTAAATTGTTATGGCTTTATTGCTTTAAAAACCCAATAATGTTATGGGTCCACCAGACCCGCTAAGACCACGAGAGGGACACAAATATTAAGATCTTACAAGGGTTAAGGCTGATTTATACTTTCCATGACCTTCCAATGCAATTTATACCTTCCATGACCTCCATGTCTGGAGAAAGTATACATAAATGGAACCCCTAAACAGATTAAAATCCACATGGATGTCAATGCGGAAGGTATAAATAGCCTTAACCCAAAATGTTTTACTCCATTGTTTGTAAACAATGTTATTGTACACATTAGCTTCAAAACATTGTTAAATATGCACCATGGTTTGATCTCATGGATGGTCAGTCCTTGCATCCATAGCTCCGACTGAATTTGACACTCGCTACATTTCTCCAGCCCCATCCCCCAACAATGAGGTGACAGTTTTATTGTTTTTTGAATCCCAGATTGCCCCTTCAAGGTAATTAATTATAAAAGCAATCAATGAAAGACTGAAGCACAGTATGGACCAACATCTAGCCACAGAGTAGCTGGAATGAGACCTGCATGTCTATCTCAGTCTGAAAGCATCAGAGGCTGAGCCTTGTGTGCATCTGTCTTGAAAAGACATTGGAGCGAGACAATTTGGGCAATGTGAGGCTGCAACTGGGTGATTCAGGTTTTGAGATTTTCCCTCAGTGGCACACAACAGACATTTAAAAGTCAGCATTCCTCTGCCTTCACAAAACTCTCAGTCACAAGAGCTCTTGGCCTCCCTGAATCAGATTCATCTTTCAGCAGGTTTGAAAGGGCCGGGCCCTTTCATCCAAACACCACAGTAGGGGGTGGGGGTAGTGGTGGTCGTGGTGGGGGTAGTGGTGGTCTAGTGGATAGTGAGTTGGACTTGTGATCGGAAGGTTGTGAAGGTTCAAATCCCGCCTGAAGCCACACCACTACTAGTGTGCCCTTGGGTAAGGCACTTAGCCCTCAGTTACTCCAGGGGGAATGTCCCTGTAATTCGTAATTGTAAGTCGCTTTGGATAAAAGCGTCTGCTAAATGGCAAAATTATTATTAAAATTACCACAGATTGAGAAGGTCAATAAATAAAGCAAAAACCAAGAGGTTGTGGAATAGAAACCCTTCGACTTTAAAGCATAAAAACATAGAGAAAAAGAGGTAACATGATAAAAGCACTAATTAAAACAATAAGTACAACTGATAGTGTAGGGTGGCTGTGGCTCACGAGGGAGAGCCGGCGTCGAATGATCGCAGGGTCGGCGGTTCTGCAGTTCGATCCCTGGCTGGCCACATGTCTAGGTGTCCTTGGGCAAGACACTGAACCCCACATTTTTCCCAATGACCGGCGCCTTATAGAAGCGGCTGCACCACTTAAAAATACCTTACAACTATTGATCATCTTAAAAACTGTAATTATTCTGAGTTTGTAAACAGTCTGGAACTGCATTGCATATCATGGCAACATTAGCTGCAGTATTCAAAACTCTACACATTTTTGCACATGCAAATTAGGCCCAGATTATAGAAGAAAAAAAACTGTTGTACAGCATAATTGATCCTTAACCTATCTAAAGTAAATCTTCATATTCCTGTATACTGTATATGAAAAAAAACAACTAGCTCATATTGCTGACAATGCCTCGCTGATGTACTATAACCTCTATGGCCAATAAACATCTAGCTTTTCAGATTATCTGTCTATGGTTTATTATTATTGCTTGGAATGGACTTATACAGTGCCTTGCAAAAGTATTCACCCCCCTTTGCTTTTTACCTATTTTATTACATTACAACCTGAAACAAGGTGGTGGCAGCATCATGCTGTGGGGCTGTTTTTCAGCAACAGGGACTGGGAAACTGGTCCGAGTCGAGGGAAAGATGGATGGTGCTTAATACAGGGATATTCTTGAGCAAAACCTGTACCAGTCTGTAAGTGATTTGAGACTAGGATGGAGGTTCACCTTCCAGCAGGACAACGACCCCAAGCATACTGCTAAAGCAATTTTTAAATAACCCAACCCTGACTTGTACTTCTCAACAACTTTGTCTCTGACTTGTTTGGAGAGTTCCTTGGTCTTCATGGCAGTGTTTGGTTGGTGGTGCCTCTTGCTTAGGTGTTGCAGCCTCTGGGGCCTTTCAGAAAAGGTGTGTATAATATATACTGACAGATCATGTGACACTTAGATTGCATACAAGTGGACTTCATTTCACTAATTATGTGACTTCTGAAGGTAATTGGTTGCACCAGAGGTTTTTAGGGGCTTCATAACAAAGGGGGTGAATACATATGCACATGCCAATTTTCAGTTCTTTATTTTTTTAAATGTTGTATATCTATATTTCTCATTTCATTTAAAAACTAACACTATTTTGTGCAGATTCATCAAATAAAATTCTGATTTAAAAAATGTTTAAATTACAGGTTGTAATGTAATAAAATAGGTAAAAAGCCAAGGGGGGTGAATACTTTTGCAAGGCACTGTATATATTGGTTAATTCATTACGATTTTATTTGTTCAAATGTTAGATGCCCACAGATGAACCCATCTTGTAAATTAAGCATTCATCTTAGTTTTACTAGGCTACTGTGACACTGCAATTAAGCTCTGTGAAAATAAGGCATTGAGTGTAGGCTGAGTATAGGCTACTGTAATATGTATGTTACGGTACATGTGGGAATACGGTACATGTGGGAAAACTAGGGTTAGGTGCTACGTCGACTTGGTACATGCTGGCATGTCTAACCCTAACCCTACCCTTAACCCTAATCCTAACCCTAACGTAGCACCCTAGCACCTAACCCTAGTTTTCCCACATGTACTACCGTATTATTCCCACATGTACCGTAACATGTACACAGCAAGAGACATTTGTTTAATTTTACTATTTTTTGGCAGTTTGACAACCTTGCTATACAGTTTTTTTGCCATGTAGATTTAACAGCACCAAGTTTGACAATAGATGTAGGCTATTCGACTTTTTCTTGTTACTTCTAAGAAAGTGAATTACATTGATTTAAAGGTCATTGATTCGACAAAAGCGATTCCGTTGATTCAAAGCAAATCCTGAAATGCATCAATTATCTTTGGCTCATCTACCAAGCTCTTCTCAAATCAAATTAGAAGGAGGATGGCGGAAAAACAAGTATTATGAATTATATAAAAAAAGAAACCCCCTCATATTTTCACTTGTTCTTTGATGAGTTCACAAGGGATCTTATTAGCCTGATCAGACACGTCAATTCCATTGAAGGTGGGCTTCCAATTATTTTTACTTTCTAACAATCAGATGTTGAGATGTAAAATACACAGTGCATGAGTTTAATCTACTGAACTGCATTCATGCTATCATGACTGTCTGGTGTTGCGACGTCATCACACACCTCCGTTGGTGGAAGTGACCCACGGTAACGGCTATAGATGGAGCAGCGATGCAAACAGCTTTCCCTTCCGCATCTCATCCTCATGGCCTTGAGTTAAATTAGAGCTAGTTAAAGTAACTTCCTGCTCTCAGTAGCCAACACTATCAACCGGAGTGAAATAGTGAAATACACATTTCTCACTTAACATGAGGAAATACTGCAGCGAACAACGGGGTAGAGTAGCTTGCCCTAAGCGTGTATCGAATTCACAACCTTTCGCTTCCAAACCAGCCGCGCTAGCTACAACACTAAGAGAGAGACACCAAACTCAACAACACCAAACTACAACAACAAGCTCCCTTGGCGAAGCTGCTAACGGAACACACACAGGGTTGTTACAATACTGCGGACAGGTAAAAAAAAAAGAAAACAAGCCCATTAATCAAGTTGAATTACTTTGTGATTAACTATGTTTATACGTGTATATATTTAGGTGCCAACTGTAATCCGTTTAGGCCTTGCACAGCCAGAATATACTTGGACTTGCTTTATGAAATAAATTGCTGTGGCAATCCATAATGCAACACTACAGATTATGGATAGAATATTCAATTTGGAATATAAATGGCCTATTTATGTACTGTCATTTAATGTGTTATGTATGAATGTGGTGTCCTTGTGATTAATCTTAACAGTGGCACATTTGTAATAATTACAGTCTCTTACCCAAACCCAAGCCAATGTCTCACCACATATTGTACTGTCTTTGCTCATACATACTGTACAGTGCCCTCCATAAGTATTGGAAAGAGGAAGCATTTTGAGATTGAATATACAGATCCTGATATTTTGTATTTCATGATAAATGGGTTGAAAACTTGGACCAGAGGATCCCGATTGATATGGATAAAAGCAGCTCATTCCATTTGTGACTCCTTATGGCAAGGAGCCTCAGAATTGCAAGTCTTCTTGCCAATGGCATTGGGGCCGGTAATTGGAATGCACCTTGTGTTCCATGTTTCTCTCTTCCCTGAATTAATCCTCTGACATTCTGAAGATTGCCACAAAACCTGAAATCTGAAAATACCATCACAGCAGGGCGTTGGCCCACACTCATGACTCCCCACACAGAACTGATTGACTGAAAATGGTGAGGGGATGAACCCCCCCCCCCCCACACACACACACACACACACACACAGTTCCAATTCCCCAGCAACAATGCTGCTGTGACCTGGGAAGGAGCGTTCTAGCTGAAGTACATCATTTGATGTTTCGCAAGTGCGCACAATGAATTCGGCCATGATTTTTTTTTAGCTCAATTAAACATACAGTATTTCTATCATATTTTGATACATATTACACGGTTTGAGAAAGTTTCGTCGATCAACATACTATTCACGGGATGTGGTCTGTCGATAGAGCTTCTGCTTTGTTTTTGGGCAAGTGGCAAGGCAAGTTTATTTGTATAGCATGTTTCATACAACAGGGGCAATTCAAAGTGCTTTATTAAAAATACATCAAGAGGAGCATAAGAATATAAAATAAATAAATACAAAGTGAGTGACGTGTTGTTTACTAAGTTGTGTGTATGTAAGTAAGTTTAGCCAAATGTGTTAATTTGTTAACTAGTGTAGGCCTACCGTGCCTTTTCACGAGCTGCACCCCGCCTCTGGAACTCTCTCCCTCAACCACTCAGAGACTCACCCTCACTCCTCACTTTTAAATCCCACCTCAAAACCTACCTGTTCTCCCATGCCTACAGCCTCCCCTACCCCTAGCCATCTCCCCCATCCCGGCCACCCCCCCCCCCCCCTGGACACGCATACAACCTCCCCTACCCCTAACCACCTCCCCCCCCCCCCCCCCCCCTCCCCGTTCGCTGATTCTGTGTTCCATGTGTCCATGTTGCTTGCTGTTTTTGTGTTTTCCGTATCTCCTGTATTGTCAGTGTCTTTGAGCCTCGGAAAAGCGCTATATAAATGTAATGAATTATTATTATTATTATTATTATTACTGAGTTACATGCTAAGCTGTGTCAGTGTTTACAAGGTTAGCCACACAGGGGTTAGCTTGTTAGCTAGCTAGCTAGCTTTGTTAGAAGATTGTTTGTGTGTTTGTTTGATGACTTAGCGGTTTTGTTTGTTGTGTGTGTGTCAGTGTTTACTACGCTAACCAAACAAGTGTTAGAATGTTAGCTGACACGCTTTGTTGAGATATATTAGATGATTGAATAGGTAAATGCTTTTGTAATGAATGGCAATGTTGTGTGGAATCAAAAATAATGATTAATTTATTTATTTGTAGACTTGCTGTAGAATAATAGGATTGCGTATTTAAATGATTTCACTAGCCTACTTCTTACAGTAGGGCTACAGGATGGCTTCAACAAGTACAGTACACTATCGTTCACAAGAGTCTATGGAAAGCATGCCTACACTATAGAAGTGTCCACACCTCTGACCTGGAATTTGTGTTACAGAATGACGAAGGTGAGAGGTTCTGAGAGACGAGACCTTGATGTGAGTCACCAGCACTTCAGGTATTTGTCATTGTCATTGTATTAGCAATTCTATTTTATCAACATAGTAGAATTTCGTAAAAATGGTGTGTTGGTAACATGGGCAATCATTTTAAATGTATTGTGTTCTATTTTTATCACAGCTTTGATGCCCAGAAGTCTAGTCTCATCTAGTCTCACTAGATGCTTTATGGTCTATAATCAGGGGTGCACACAACTGGTGCGCCAGTGCGCATGCGTCGCCAAAATGCATGCTGCGCGGCAGATCAGCCGCATGAAGGCGCTCTTGCGCACCAACAGCTGGAACCGCTGGGAGAGGAATTTACTTCCTCAAAATCCAACTGCTGACTGCTGACTGCTGCATCACTGAGGCACCTGACTAGCCCCACTAAGTAACTATTTGCCGTCCCCTCAGCCGAAGGCCCGACGAGTAATCCATCACAACAGTCGACCGACGACGACCACGGCGACTCCCCTCACGAAAACATTCGGGAAGTATCGTAACTCGTACTTTCATTCTGCGTATCGCGTATCGCACGGTTATCACGCCGCCACGTGAAAATTCAGTCCCGAACGACTCGTCGCTAAAAAGAAAAACAACACCAAGGGACTTCACGTTTCTTTTCTCTGAAGCTTTCAAACGTTCAGACGTTTGTTTTACAGCTTCATGGGAATTCTATCAGGAAAAAAAGAAAAAAAAGACTTTGTTGCACAATCAAAATAATGAGCTATTTAAAGTGATAGTTAAGCAATATCACACGAGAGGGAGTGTGTTATACTGAATATCAGCACGGCTGTGATTCGGTCATAGGTACGAGGCCGCAGGCAGTTTATTAGTTAACAGTAATAAGTGACAACAGATTATGATTTGTTTGTTTATTTAATCATTTATTTTGGCTCCGTCAAGAAAAAATAGTTCCGCAACGGGAAGCGAAGTTTCCCACAGAAGTGGGGAAAAAACGTCAGATCAGATACATAAACGGGTTATTTTGATAAACTGGACACATTTTGTGAATATATATGGTTACTTTCTCGCCTGAAAACATATTAAAACTTCATAAAATGACATATTAACACTTGTAGAGCCAAATTACAGCTTTTAGCCAATGGCGGCCAAAATTGAGGATTTAAAAACGGAGGGTTTTGCTTTGCTTGCTGATTGGCTATAATGTTCTTCTTCTACGTGTTATGTGACAGTCTTTTTAGTAACAACTTGCGCATTACTAAGTATTTACTATCTAAGATTGACAAACGATTGGCGTGGTGCAACCGAAATTAGTAAACAACTAGTTTGAAACTAGCTAGTAACTACTAGGGGTTTAGTAACCACTACATGCCTACATTTAGTAATGACTTACGCCAAATTGGTGCAACCCAGGCCAGAACACAAACTAGTATACTTTGTATCGTGGCTAGCTACTTTGTATCGTAATGTAGTCTAATTAACGGTCATTTAATAGAACACCTGTGCGGCGGAGTGATACATATAGTTAAAAGTCCCAGTGCTGTTATACTATATATCGTAACTCATGGAATGCCTCTTGTCCAATCAAATTACTTGGTCGGAACTAACTGTTGTATAATCTACAACATCCTCTACCATGGTTGAAATTGAGGACAGTGATAACAGCAGTCAAGAGAGCAGTGATGATGATGATTAAGCTTGTAGCATAAATAAATGCTTAGGCTGTAACTTTTTGTTGAAAAGTTGATTTCAGTGTTTACAGAACAGAGCAGTGCTTAAAGAGATGTCTGTTGATTTCATTGTGTTTAAAGGAGTCTGACAGACTTTCATGCAGCAGTCATTTGATTTTGCATTTGTTTCTTTTGTTTTGTACACAATCATTTGTTCGTTCATCTTTATTTATGAATAAATGTCGGTTTTTTTCCTTCTTTTTTATCCATCCTGTGGGACGGGTCGTGACTCGCGAGCTCGGGGAGCACCAAGCAGCATCCCTAGGTGCTCCTCTGAGTACTGGCCCCAAAAAGTTATGTGCACCCCTGACTATAATGATGAATGCATACACACAGACACTATTTTTTTTTGTTTTACCCATATTTTTACTCATAACATTATTATTTTTTACCATTCTATTATTGTATTGCTCAATTGTATCTTGCCTAATTTTTTCCATTGCCATTTAATTTTCTCTTGCTGCTGCAATAATGACTGAAACTGAAGCCATACGAATTGTATTCTCTTGTATACTAGGATGTAATAAACGTTTGGCGCACATGGCAATACAAAATCATGAATCTTGAATTATTATTATTATTATTTAGCAATTTAAGCAATTGAAACAAACCCTGCTAGTTTGTTTCCTGAGGGTTAGCTGACAACCCCACTGACAGATGACAGGTAGATAATGACAGATAGTGTAATGGGGGAGTGGTTGTCTAGTGGGAGTGGTTGGGGGTGGAGTTAACCAGGTTGTTCCCAACCATTACCTACCTGTGAAAAATGGCTGTGAATACTTTGAGGCCGAATTTCTCGTCTCGCTGATTTGGTGGGTATCAACATTCAAATATGCATAACTTCTTCACATTATTTGAAATATTATAATCTACCCCTTCATAATCTGGAAAATAAAAAAATGATGTTGCCAGACTTGCAGATCTTTTCATCAGACGCTGTCACGTTTGGTGATATGAAATAACTGTTAAGTAGTCTATTGAGTGTTGAAGTTTTATCTAATTCAGATATTTCATCTTACTGACTCTGTCTGTCAAACAGCAGAGATACATGTTCTACTTGGTCCACCACCAGCTAGCTAAATTAGCTAATTAGTAAAGGTTTGTAATACACATTGAGATACATTTTCTAGGTAACTGTAGCTATCTACTGTACATACAAACATGGAAATAAACATTGGTGTTGATGGCAGTGACCATCTCAACTCCCGGAGCATTGATCTGGATAGTTATGGTCTGCTGCTTGTCAGCAGATAGAACACCTAGAATAGAGCTGTTGTCTGTTTGTTCTCTGTGTAGATATGCATCCCTACAGTGTATGCTATACATTCAAGCAGCACTGCTTAAGTGCCTCTGAACCGATATGTATTCATTGCTGTCTATTCAAAGTGCTGTCTATTGCTGTCTATTCAAAGTGCATTATTGATAGACAGGTCGGTAAATGTTGGTCACATAACCGCATATTTCAACAACAGACTTTGAAACGTGTCCTTCTGTGAACTCTTTGGGAATTTCAATTGAATGAAGGAAAAGTATCACCAGCACACACTCCTTAGTTGTAAACTCTTTGGTTTAGCAAGGTACAGTAGCATCTTTGAGTCACTGAAAAGTGCTTCATAAATATAATGTATTATTATTATTATTATTATTATTATTATTATTATTATTACTACACATTACAGTATATTCCTCACAGGCTTTGAAAATAGATCAGATGCAGTCAAGCGATTGCAACAAATTATCACCGTTGACATTTGCAGATATGCGTAAATATCAAAGGGGATTTTTGGTTATTTTCAGTATCAGAGGTGACATACATTTTTGCCTTGAGGTAGGGATCCAAAAATAGTCACTGCGGCGGAGTGGAAAACCAGGGAACACTGATAAATGAGCTGACAAATGTTGTTTGTGTAAGATCATGATGGCAGTGAGAGAGCTATAATCCACAGTGGCGAGCCATGCAGGTGGAAGGTGCCAGAGCTGTCTGGGGGGACGATGGGAAGGGGCTAAAGACAACAGGCAGCTGGTGAACCATCTCAGACATGTGTCTCATACTCATAAAGACAATGTCTCATACTCTCTAAAGACAATGCATTTATGTTGCGTTTATGTAAAGTATTTGCTTGGTGACAAAACTACCCTTTCACATCAACTAAAGTGATGATGGTGGTGGATGTTACGGTTAGTCAATGTGTTTGGACCCAGATGCAGAGCAGAACAGAATGGAACGATGCAGGGATATGATTCCAAAATAAAGGTACTCTTTATTTGAGCAAACAAGAATAATAAACCGCAAAGTAAGCGATGAAACAAACGTGGAGAAAGCAAGTCTCCTAACAAGGCAAAACAAAGTACTAGCAATAGTAATAAGATACTTATCTCCTGGGCATACGAGGAGCGATAAGGCTGCGACAAGACTATGAGAACACGCACACACACAACGCAACATAAAGTGAACAATCGACACAGAGGGAAAACACAGGGGGAACTAAATAGACCAAGACAATCACTCACAGCTGTTCACAATCACAGACAATTAGGACAGACAGAGAAACAATACACAACATAGGGGGCGCCAACGGGTCGCTCCAAGGTAGAGCGATCCCCAACCTGACAGGTGGAGGCATTTTGCAGGTTCAATTGCTACAGCATGACTATTTCCTTATAATATGTGGCCTCAGATGTTCCATTATCTTCCAGTAACACTTCTTCAGTGTTGTGGCCCAGAGGCTCTCAGTATTCTTGCAGAAGAACAACTTTGTCGACACGTCAGTGCAGAAGGCAGGGATAAGTGGATTCTCAGGATGCCTGGAACACACAAATGTCATCTGGCACCAGATACAAACGGCCAAGAAGGAGAAGAAAGACCTGCATGTGGTTTTCTTAGATCTTGCCAATGCCTTCGGGTCAGTGCCTCATGAGATTTTGTGGACAGCGTTCAACTTCTTCCAAGTCCCAGAGGGCATCACAAGGCTGGTCAAAGCCTACTTCCAGGACCTCCAGTTCTGTGTTACAGCACAAGCCAGTACAACTGCTTGGCAGCACCTCGAGATAGGCATAATGGCGGGCTGCACCATCTCTCCACTGGCGTTTACCATGGCAATGGAGCTCATTATTCGAGCATCCCGATGGGTTGTTGGAGGTGAACGGTTGAAGAGCGGGCTGCGTCTTCCACCAATCAGGGCGTACATGGATGACATGACGACAATAACAACAACAAACGCATGCACCAAACGCCTGCTGGATAAACTCCAGGGAAACATCAAATGGGCACGAATGGAGATTAAACCCAGTAAGTCCCGCAGTATCTCCATTGTCAAAGGCAAGCTCGCCAATGAGAGGTTCCACGTCAACAACGAGCCAATACCAACAGTTCTGGAGAAGCCCATCAAAAGTCTTGGCCGCTGGTATAGCGCAGAACTCAAAGACTCGAAGCAGGTGGAACAACTCAAGCAGGATACAATCAGTGGCCTCAAGCAGATCAACAACACTGCTCTCCCTGGGAAGCTGAAGCTGTGGTGCTTTCAGTTTGGACTGCTGCCCCGTCTCATGTGGCCAATTTCCATCTACGAGGTCACACTATCCCATGCCAACCGGCTGGAGAGACTGGTGAATGCACAAGTGAGGAAGTGGCTTGGACTGCCGAGAAGCCTTAGCAGCATAGGCCTGTATGGCAACGGAGCCCTCTCCCTACCAATCTCAAGCCTGGTGGAGGAGTACAAATGTGCCAAATCAAGGCTGGAAATTACTCTAACAGAATCCCGGGATCCATTCGTCAGAGGTGCTGCTCCAATCCTAGCAACGGGGAGGAAATGGAAGCCATCTGCAGCAGTTGCGGTGGCAAAGACCGCCCTCAGACACCGGGATATAGTGGGGCATGTCCAACATGGCAGAGGGGGCCTTGGCTTGGAAACAACAACACCCACATGGCAAAAGGCTACTCCAACCGAACGGTGGAAGATGGTGGTTGAGGAGGTGCGCCACCAGGAGGAAGCAGCCAGGTGCGCCAAGGCAGTCTCCCAAGCCCAGCAAGGCCGCTGGATGAAGTGGGAGAGCGTGGAGAGGAGGAAAATCACGTGGAACGAGCTGTGGAGCATGGAGTCTAATAGGCTAAGTTTCATCATCAGAGCCACATATGATGTCCTGCCCTCTCCTACCAACCTACATCTCTGGTATGGAGAGGACCCAGCCTGTCTCCAGTGTGCAGCCCCAGCAACCCTCAAACACATCTTGGTGGGTTGCAAGACCAGTCTAACTCAAGGAAGATACACCTGGCGCCACAACCAAGTGCAAAAGTGCTTGGCTGCCTACTTGAGCACAAGAGGGTAACCACCAACGCCATGCCTCTAAATGCCCAGACTACCTTTCCACGGAAAACAACCTTCATCCGGGAAGGGGAGAAACAGCGGACCAAGCCATCACCTCCAGACTCAGGCCCACTGAACGCAGCCCGGGATTGGGAAATGCGGGTAGACCTCAGCCAGAGGCTCACCTTCCCACCCGAAATTGCAGCGACCAACCTGCGCCCAGACCTAGTCCTCTGGTCCAAGTCCTGCCGGCGTGTCTTCATCGTAGAACTGACGGTCCCATGGGAGGAGGCCATCGATGAGGCATTCGAACGGAAGAGGCTGCGGTATGCCAACTTAGCAGTCGAAGCAGAGGGGCGGGGCTGGAACGTGAAGGTGTGGCCAGTGGAGGTGGGCTGCAGAGGCTTTGTAGCCAGCTCCACCACAAGGCTCCTGAGGGCAGTAGGGATCAGAGGACAGGCCCAACGGAAGGCAATCAGAGAACTGTCCACTGCAGCAGAACGGAGCAGTCACTGGCTGTGGCTGAAACGTAGGGACCCAACATGGGCTCCCAAATGACCACGTGGTGCCACCGTGCGACACACACCCAGGCCTGATCAGCCTGTGGTGGGCCAACCTCGGCAGAGGGTGTCTTGTGATAACTGGCCGAAACACCCAATGAGGTCGGGGACCACAACTGAAGATGTGTCGTACTGGTGGCACCACGTGATCATTGCCAAATTCCACTCCACCCAAGAGGACATCTCCAACTCCACTCAATTGTTGTGCTGAATATTTAGGGATTTTAACAACCAGTCCTATTAAGAATCCACAGTAGGGGAGGAGAAGATCATATATATTTACATATCCTGTCATATAACCAATATGATGGCACAGCTGGACAATTTGGGTGAAGATGCTAACCATCTGATCTCTCCCCTCCCTTATGCCATTGAGTTGTTTACTCTGAAACAAGGCAACATGCATCCAACAGGGTCCAAAACACACGATTAAACATGCTTAGTATGTATCAATTATTGCCCCACAACCATCATTTGCATTTTCCCACTGAGTATTATGTTTAAGACAATCAATAAATAAGATGACTTGCAGTCACTTGCAGTGATCCCAGAGGGCAACACATACAATATCCACTGGAGGGCATCCACAGAGGGCAACACATGTCAGGATTCACATGTTCTTAATATGAGCTATTTAAAATGAGTACTGACACCATGTTCTCCTGCTTTTTTATGCTACTTTGATCTCTGTGGGTATTAACAAGCCCAGCACTGTGGGTATTAACAAGCCCAGCACCAGGTATTTTTGAGCAATGAGTGAAATGAAGAGAGATCATCTGTTTCTTCACAGGGTTGCCGATTACAATTATTTACTAAGTAATTCTTCTCTGAAGACATTGCAGCAATGCTGAACTGAAAGACATTACAGGGGTATGATGAGGATCTGCAGATCCAAGTCACCTTCCCTATGGAAGGCATCATTCACCGCACTCTGATATTAACGTTCTCACTCTTTAATACGATGGGATCTGGAAATCATTTCAGACTGCTCCTTGAGCATTATCTAGTTTGTCAGCCATAACATTTCAACAGTTCAAACCATCAACTTTTTACTCCAAATTGTAATCCTTGATAATCTTAAATTCCCTGATCAAAGGTTTGGTTTTATAATACTGATATAGATATTCTAGCATTCTGACAGAGCACTGGGTTACTACAGCGTGTGCCTGATAGCAAAAGGCTATAATTTCAGAAGGTAAATAACAAGAATATAATAAGACATTGGATGGCATTTCTACAAGTCATTTGGGAGACTTTTATAGACCACCCAAGTCGGAGGAGTGCTATCATACCTTTAGAACTTATATTTAGGCCTTATAACAGGTTTATTAAGGCTTCATTAAGACACAGATTAAGCCTAATCCTGGACTAAATAAATGTTTTATTGGGGAATCTCCACTGAATATGGGCTTTATCTGGGTCCAGGAAACCAGTCATATATATATATATATATATATATATATATATATATATAGTTAAGTTAAAAACATTGGACAGGAGACTGTTTTTAGGATTCTGTGTTGACAGTGGATATTGTATGGTCATTCCATTCCAATGCTAGTGTTTAACCGACTACGTCATTCGTCATGGATGATGTCCATTCAGGGAAAGCGTGGTGGGAGGTTGATATCTGGTTGTCAAGGAGAGCCCTGTATAATTGAAATGTCATCCGTACAGGAGTGGAGCTTGACTGAGTTGGAGCCTTTAGGCTCCAGTGATCCCCAGACAGTTGAGGAACAGCCTCTCATATAGGAAGTGGCATCCTCAAACCCTGTTTGCAGCTAATCCTGATGCCTCTCTGCCAATCTACTGGTAACATAGATTAATGAGGCCGCCCTAAAATATTTAAATAAATGGTTGGTTGAATAAGAGTCTAAAGGACTGCTATAACATTTATCTTTTTTATCTGAGGCTAAACAGTTGCATTATTGATGATGGTCTACTGCAGTTATGGAAATGTTTGAGAGTATATTGTGATCAGAACAGAGAACTAAATCCACAACGCAACAAATGCACCCAAATACAACATAGGAGCTCAAAGATACATTTCACAATTAGGTAGCAATGAACCACTGTTACAAGCCAGCCCATTCAGGGAGAGCCTGCTCTCCAATCAAGAAACATTTGTTTACAGAGACAATAACACGCTGCTTTGCTTCTGTACAAATAACAACACATGGCATCAAAATGGTGCTCATTGGACACTAGGTCTTAATAGACTGTGAGCAAAAAACATGTTGTCATTAAGAGTAGAAAACACAAAAAGTCTTTAACAAAAAACAAATACTCCTTCTGTGATGTACAATACAACAATTGAAAAGCCTTTATTTAGGTTGGTTTACCACCGCTGCGTTCCTACATGTCTTCATCTGGGTGTGAATAAAAACAAGTTGGCAGACAGACACATGGCAGACAGATAGATCATTAATTAATAGACAGGAGATAACAATTAGAGTGGTAGGAAGGGTGACATTAAGTGTCAATATGACAATATTGGGGCAGAGGGTCCCCACGCCTCCTAGAATCCTCAACTACTTCAATTCCTGTGGTTTTAAAGGTCCAGTTGTTATGAGTTAATAAGGTTTGGGCCCAGGTGCAGTGCAGAACAGAGGAGACGGTAGGCAAGTGTTGAATAAAAAAAGTCTTTATTTTACTAGAGGAATTTTCAGGTTTACAGAACAACCGTACTACAGTACAAAAAAGCTAAAGAGGAGGAAAACTAAAGAAATAATAAAGAGCACAAGGCCAATACAAACTGTGGCCGCGTTCGTAAATTCGCCGGAGCTCACATTGGGTTCGACATCATAAT
The DNA here is from genome assembly GCF_963989245.1 of Nansenia antarctica. NCBI lineage: Eukaryota > Metazoa > Chordata > Actinopteri > Argentiniformes > Microstomatidae > Nansenia > Nansenia antarctica. Next base: position 3,754,765 of record NC_137683.1, on the reverse strand, counting down.
GGAATCATTAATGAATCATAATGCAGCGTCTTTGAGCCTCGGAAAAGCGCTATATACATTTAATGAATTATTATTATTATTATTATAATGGCACCAAGTAATTTGATTGGACTAGAGGCAGTCATGTGGACGCTCCGGCGCTCTCAGAGCGAATTTACGAACATGGCCAAAGGTTCTCAGCAAAGTCAATCTCAGTACTTAACTTCCAACCCAGTAAGGTATGGCTTTGAGGACAGGCACAACAGTTTCACATAACACAGAACGAACATCTGACAAAGACAATGGGGAATTTGGAGCATATGTACCAGGGAGGTAATGAGGAACAGGTGCACCAAATGACAGATAATGACAAGTACTAAACAGAACCATGCACAAGATCGCGGAGAGGGGGGCCCAGACCTTACACCTTAAGTAGTAACAACAAGCTATCTAAAGCTTCCTAATGGTTGTTATGCCTATGTTTAATTGGTAGTAATCAGAGAAGGACATCCTGTGAAGGAAATATTTAATTTACAAACACTGTTTTGGTCCTGATAGGACCAAATCCAAACATTATTGCCTTTCTGTCTCTAGTGGCTGCATCTTTGACTCGTGCGTGACAAACGTATGCCCTGCTCCTTTAAGAGAGTCTGGGTTATGGCAATTGGCATAATGATTTCCCATTGGATGGTCCTCTTTTCCTGTCTGAATGGCATATTATTTATATTCTGCGATGCACTCTTTGAACTTTTGCTAGGTCTGTCCAAGGCCTAATCCCGTTTCCCTTTCCTATCCCTATGGCTCGTTTTTGAGTGCTACTCACTTTGGAGCCAAGGCCTCTGAACAGAGCCACAAGCCATAGTGGTTGAAATATTTCCCTATGAAGTGGGACAACCCTTCAAGACCCTGATACGTCATTAGTAGTGTCATAGAAAAGCATTGACGCTCGCGATTCATTGATTCACAACTTACATTTTACGCTATCAATCGATCAAACAAGTCATCAAATAAAAAAGAACAATGCTTCATTATCAGACCATGACAGAATAACGGTGTTCTGTAGGCTATCAACCTGTGTTCCTACCCTGCCAGTCTGCACTGATATAGGACAGTGCAACAACTTTATGGCTGAACTTTAGTTACATTTCTGTGGTGATGACATGGTGTATTTCTATGGGGAGGTTGTGGTGATGACATGGTGTATTTCTATGGGGAGGCTGTGACTGGCGCTTCCATTGGACTGGGACGCCGGGGCGCTCATACAATCTCTGCGTTTGTTGCAGAGGAAGTAAAAGTTATAACATTTGTTGTCTTCCGCAATGCCTAGAGCGAAATCTGAGTTCTGTAGATGATTCGCAAGGCATCCTGGGAGGTAGGGACATGGCACCGAACGTAAGCTGGTCATGAAAAAGGTCCAAAATGAAGCTTCTGAATGAAAACAAGAATTGGGACACCCCTACCCTACACGTGAACGCACAAAACCGTGCCGTAGGGGTGAAATGTGAAATGGGATTGGCCCCAAATGAATATAGGCGACGTTGTGGAACAGCTAATGAGGCCATTGACATTGTTGATTTCACCTGAGTGAAAGAAAATAAAACATGTTTGGTGAATATTTTAAGTAGATCGTCCACACATACTAGTTGGGGGGGGGGGGGGGCACACATCACAGTAAGAACATGGCTGATGTTATCAACAGTTACTGCATGACAAGAAATGATCCTATGATTGATAATCTGGAAGTAACTGGAAGTGCTGTATTTTGAAAAAGGAAATGTCAGTTTCACATTTTTGCAATCTATACGACTTTATCCATCTGGGTTTTGCTGTCCATTTCATGTTAATTCACAGGTAGCTTTGAAAACTCTTAAGACCGTTACAGTCATCCCATCAACAGGCTCTATGAACATAGAAATTCTTCCCTTTGCGATAGATTTCTCTGCCTTGGAAATTAAATCTATTTTTGCTGCTCGGTTTGTGAGAGATTACATGGTCATCTCTGTGATGTGTGTGTGTCTGTGAGCTAGGAATGAAATGTAATCACACCTTATAGTTCAATCTCTGCACTGCTGTTTTGTGTCTCGATCTTCTACAATGGGCCAATAGGCTAGATGTAATGTGCATCTCTCTCCCATCCTCACTTCAATGACAAATGCAGAACTGTAAATAACAGCCCCTCCTGTCATGCGTCACATTTTACAGCACATACTGTTCACTTTCAAAAGACAAAAAATGTTTGCCAACATTGGTTCAGTATTGGTGTCATTTAAATGTTCAGTATTAAAAGTAAAGCTATTGTATTACAGAAAACCCCCCATTAGTAAACATCTTTAAATAATAATACTGCAGTTGATAATGATGGCACTTTGATAGAGGAGGATACCTCTAATAATAATTCAAAGTCCAGCATGTACATTTTAGCTTTAAAATAGTTGTGATTAATCGGTAGCGCATCAAAGCATGAGATCACATGATGAAGGACGTTCAGTGAAGGGTGCTGTAGTTGTCCAAACAAAGCATTTTCTAAAACCTGGTGTTGGGTAGGACACTGGTCTTTATGTGCCTTTCATGTTCAGTTTGTTTAGAAGGATATGCACATGTTTGACGCAGTGTAGTAGCAACAGTTTTTTTCAGTGGCCAGCAGGGACAGTAACACGCAAAACTGCATGCTGGACAGAAATATGATATTTAAGAATGACAGAAAGATGATAATTAAGAAAAGTGGCGGTCCCTAATACACACCAGTTCAAAATAAATAGTTTACCGATATGTAGTCCGTGTTGATATTAGCAGATTATGAAAGCAGCGCATTTGATTCTGACCGACCTGTATGTATTCTAGTCTGACAGCGGTACCTAGGAGCCGTGTTGTGGATTTAATTGATTCTTAATAGATTTAGTAAACCTTTAGTAAAACACAAAGAGCTTAGATCAATTGTCTCCAAAGAGGCCTTTTATTAAGCAGTTACATGAGCTCAGAGAGAAATGAACAGACCAATAAGCAAGAAGCAATAGCCCCAAAAGCAAAAAGCCCCCAACGATGGGTGGGACTCATATAGAACTGTCCTTGGTCATGGGGTCACTATTCTTGGGAACCAATCATATTATAAAAATCTGTGGTTACACAAGTTATGGGCCCTGTCCATAGTCAGAATTATTCACTGCGCCACAGATCTTGGCCCATCCCTTACAGGAAGGAACTGGGCCTTCCTTGAGTGCTAGATTCACCACTACTGTAGAGAGACTTCCATTTATCAGTATACAATGATATAAAACTACATCAGCCGCAAGAAAATTATCATATCCACCAACGATGAAGGTTTTCATTGATTATTTTAGCCTAATAATGTGATATAACGTTGGTGGATACTTCTTCTCAGTATGGTACATATTGAGCTCTGTCAAATCACAGGTTTGAGCAGCAGTTTGGCAACAGTGGCAGGGGTTAAAGCATTGGTTTGGGATTTTTGAACCATCAATGTATTCTACTTACCAGCACTTACTGCCGTTGATCAAGGCGTGCTATTTTGGAACCTGTCTGTATTGTCATTCACATGGAGCAGATAGTATACACCTTCACCAGATAGTATGTTCCTCATGAGCCACAATGATACTGCGAGTAGACGGGCTGTCAGTATCCAAAAGCACCCAAATAAACTCTACATGACACTCACGCCTAATACTAAATCGGTCGAAGCTAATTAGATTTTTAATACCATCACTTTGAAGTGAAATTAGCAGGGGGTGTTCCTTGTTGTTTTGTTCACTGTTGCACGATTGCCCCCTTAAATTGTAGCCTAATGAAGGGTATCACTGGTGCTGGTAAGTTTCTCAAAACTGCACGAATACGAAGTCTACAAGCATTCCATTTACATAGATTTGGTTCCAAAAATGTCTAATTTATCCATTAATGTGCTTTTTGTGATGACAGAGTTGAAATAACCTTGTGTGTGTGTATTGCACTCGTCTTCGATTTGCAAAACACTGTGTGCACAGCGTGTGGAACAAATCAGTTAAGCTCCATACACTATCATCTCCCAAGTGTTGCCCAAGAGGGATGGGGGGAGAGATATGCAGTCCTTAAGCCTCTCTTATAAGAACAAGCAGTGAAAATGATACAGATGTGAAAGTATACTCAATGTGCATACACGCGTGTTGACATTAAAATTCATGACACACGTTGCTCCCTATCAAATGTATCTTGCTGAAATCTGGTCTCCCCTCCATCATTTTAAAAAGGGAATGATGAAATAAATTGGCAAAAAGTGTGCATGTCTTTTGAGGGCCATCAAAAGAGCAAATTAAGAGGAGGTTGTATAACTTTAATGCTCTCCATGATTTAATACAAGAAACCTTCTGCCTTATAGAGAGGGGCTACATGAAGTTGAAATGGTAATAAAATGGCTGCATAATTTTAACACTTGCACGAAAGGACATCACCGAGTAAAAAAGATAAAAAGATAAAGATGATTGAAAATAATTCAATCAAAATCTTTTTTACTCTGTGATGTCCTTTTCGTGCAAGTGTTAAAATGATGCATATTATGACAACTCAGTCAGTACCGTACTATGACTATGAGGACCATTTTATATGTATTATTCTGCTGGTTTCTTGGGTATGTAAAGCATGTATCTCAAAGGGCTCTGAGCACTGTGAAATACAATCTGGGGAAATCCTGAGGCTCATCAGTTGCAACTACTGTAAGTAATCACAACAGTGAGGGTCTGTGGCATATTAGATCAGATTTCCACCTCATAACAAAAGATACTTGAAGTTTTATTTGAGTATGCTTTGTGCTTTTGCTATCAAGTATGGGGGGTGGGGGGAGAGGCGGGGGTGCAGAGGCTGATAGAGCATCATTAACCATACTGTGTGTTTCCCCCCGATCTCTCACCTGCCTCCCAGAATCCTCCACTAACGATGCGTTCCCTGCACTACACGGTCTGATGATGACTCATTAATCTCTGTCTTTGTCTGCGTGTATAAATACAGTCACATGCTTGACACTAATCTCCTATCTACCCAGATTTGCTACACAAGACATAATTGCTTAATTTTCATAAACTCCAAAGAGGACCATTGAAACCAAAGGGAATGGGGTAGCACATTCATGTCAATGTCATCACACAAAACAAGTCCCTCATGTTTGTGATTTCACCAAGGACTACCCCCGAACTTACTAAAGAGCCTCAAGGACACACTGTTTTTCCTTCTCAAAGGAGAAATACCCCTCAACATTTTAACATTCAAAAATCAATGTTATTGATGTTTTGGACTAGTGTGGACTATGTTTCATCACACACTTGTTTATCAAAGAGATCTCAAAGCAAACATATTGATATTGTTCCATAATTAAAGATAGACACGTGTACATAGAGCAGTGCTGTCAGTACTGTGTGCATTATTTTCTTTTTCCTAATAACAAAAAAAAACTCTTTATCATTTATAGTAGAATGCAATTACCGTACAAAGCAAATTACTTCACTTAAGCAATGTCACAAAAGAGGGAGTGCTGTGATACTGAATATCAGCACGGCTGTGATCCGGTCGTAGGTACGAGGCCGCAGGCCGGGTACTGAAGATAATCACCACCGTGCTGATATTCAGTATAACAGCACGACCTCAAGTGTGATATTGCTTTTATACAACAGCTCTACAAGTGCCATTTATTAGTTAACAGTAATAAGCAACAACAGATTATGATTTGTTTGTTTATTTAATAATTTATCTGCACATTTCCATTAATTGTGCAACCAGTGAAGTAAGGCCCAATCCAGATTCCCTTTTCTACCCCTATGGCTCGTTTTCGAGTGTGACTCGATTTCGAGCCAAGGCCTTCGAACAGAGCCACAAGCCATAGGGGTTGAAATCTACCCCTATGAAATGGGACAGCCCATCAAGACTGATACGTCATCAGCAGTGGTTTAAACAGACGCGGTACGGATGATGCGTTAATATGTTGCCGGCGAAATCACACATCTCACAATGCCTTCTTCAGCTGTGTTTATTTCTGTTGCGTGTGCTATAAGCATCTGTTTTCGTTTGTTATCAACACACTGTAGTGTTTAGACGTTCCTTTTTTAGTCTCTTCCATCAACGATGTCTTTTTTGTGGACATCACAATAATGACAATGAATGACTCCAACCAAAACACAGAGTATTAACCAGATCTGTCAGCGCACGATGTTCCTCCAAAGATACCCGTGACTCAATCCTCAGCCACCACATACACACGAGTCCATCAGTAGTCATAAAGCGTTGTCCAAAAATCATGTTACCAAGCGCCTTTCTCAGAACAATTCGTCGTCAAGAATCCAAAAATGATTCCATCATAGTCAAAAACTTAGAAAGAGGTTCTCTTGGGAACGCGGCCACATTTGCCCGTGAAGGAGAGATGACAAATAGGCAGAAACATTTCTCAGTAGAGTCGAACGGTGATAGATCATCATCCTTTACGCGTATCCTTAACTGTAGTTACATTTCGCGTGTCATATGCCATCAGACATGGAAATATGTCAATGCGCGGCTGCCATGCACAAATCAGCTTGTTTGATTGATTGATTGAAAACGTTATTAGAAGATTTGCAGAAGTAGGTACATGAAAGTACATATTACATACATGGTCAACTAATAGGATAAAAACCCAAGAAAGCCACTGGCTTATTTCAATTGGGGTCCTTGATTCTCAATTCATCGTTACATGTAAGACAGACAAAACAAACTAGTACTATCTACAAGATAATACAGACAAATAACTATGACTATCTACAAGATAAAAATACATCCATCATGGGAAGAACAATACAACAAAACATCAGGTATGTACAGCGGGTAGGACAGGTGGGGACATACACCACAGGTGGGGGCGGGGGACAAAACACAAAGTATGTACAGTGGGTAGTTCGGGTCTTTTAATCTGATTTTTGATTTAGAGGGTCCAGTTACGGACTGCAGCCTCCTGTAAATGTTTTTTGAGAGTGGTTTTGAAGGTGGGCAGTGTTTTGCACTCCTTTAAGATTATAGGAAGGGCGTTCCACATTTTTACTGCATAGTTTGCAAACGAGTTTAACCCCTTGTTTGTGGTGCAACGCGGTTGAACGTGGTTCGTGGAGCTTCCTCTGGTGTTGTATGTGTGGACGTTGTTCACTTTTTGGAAGTATGTTGACAGGTACTTGGGTGTCTTTGTGGTGTAGCGTATCTTGAAGACCAGGCCCAGTGCAAGCTGCTCCACTCTGTCAACTACTCGTAGCCAATCAAGGCTCAAAAAATGAGCAGCGGTTAGATGTGTCCTAGGGTTGAGGCCTAGCAGAAGCCTAACCAGTTTATTTTGGGCTGTCTGGAGTCTTGTTTTATGGGCCTTTGTGGTTCTATAGTACCATGATGTTACGGCATAGTCGAAGTGACATTGAATGAGAGCTCCTGATAGGGTCCTCAGTGTGTTTTTACTGACAAGTGAGGATATCCTGTACAAGAATCTAGTTCTATGGTTCACTTTTTTGATTAATTTTGCTGCCATTTTATCTCCGGAAAGATTTGCATCTAAGATGGAGCCCAGGTATGTAATATCCTCTTTTCTTGTGATATTAATGTTACCCACTTTTATTTTAAAATGTTCAGCCTTTCTGAGTTTAGATGGGGATCCGTATAGGATGGTTTCAGTTTTACCTAGGTGTATTGTTAGTTTATTGTCAGCTAGCCAGATGCAGATTCTACTCAGTTCAGTGCTTAGCGCTTTTTCCACCTGCAATATGTCCCTGTCAGAGACCAGCAGAGCCGAGTCATCCGCGAACAGGAACAAATTGCAATCACATGCTGATGACATGTCATTCACATATATTAGGAACAGTAAGGGTCCCAATATGCTTCCTTGTGGAACGCCGCAGGTCACTGGGAGGGGGGGGGACAGTGTTCCGTTCACACTAACCACCTGTTCCCTCCCCTCTAAGTAGGATTGCATCCAGCTCACCGATGTTCTATCGAACCCAATTGCTTTCAGTTTATCTAACAATATGTGGTGATCTACTGTGTCGAAGGCCTTCTGGAGGTCCAGCATGACCATGCCGCAGTACTTGCCCGAGTCCACCTCATGGTTGATGTGGTCGTTCAAATAGAGAAGGCATGTGTCAGTGGAATGGGATGTTCTGAATCCTGATTGAAATTCATACATCAGATTTTTTTCGGTAAGGTACCTATCAACCTGTTCATAAACTATTTTTTCCATAAGTTTCGAGATGGAATTAAGAATAGAAACAGGTCGGTAGTTGCCTGGGTCTAATTTGCTTCCTTTTTTATACAGTGGGGTTACCCTTGCTATTTTAAAGTCAAGGGGGACGTGTCCCTGTTTGATGGAGAGGTTTATTATGTGGGTGATGATTGGGGTAATGGAGGCAGCTGAGTCTTTTAGAAATCTGGCTGGAATATTGTCATGGCCCGTGTCCTTTTCTGAGTGTAGAGCGCCCAGCTTTTTAAACACCTCATCGTTTGACACCATGGAGAGTTTAAAATCATCTTTGCGTACACCCAGTTTATTGTAGAACGCACGGATGTGCTCTACACCATAACGCCCTGAGTGGGGTGGTAGGTTGTTAACTAATTTAGTGGCTATGGTTGTAAAGAAAGTGTTTAAGCACTTAGCCACATCCAGCTTGTCTGTAAGGAGAGAATCTCCAGATTTTATGCTGATGTTTGTAGACCTGGTTTTGAGTTTTTGGCTGCAACCTAGTTGGCTATTAAGTAGCTTCCAAAGGTCACGTGGTTTGTTTAAGTTTTCTTCGATTTTGTTATCGAGGTATTCTTTCTTAGCAGATTTGGTCATGGTAATTACCTGATTGCATAGTTTGTTGCATTGTTTTTTAATTTTCTCAAAGTGGGTTTTGTGATCTTCGTTTAAGTGTTTCACTAATTTTGATTTGCATTTTTGAACTTCAGAGCATTTTAGGTCTCTGACTTTCATAGCATTTAGAATGTCCGAATTCATCCATGGTTCCGATCGGGCTTTAACCCTGGTGGTTCTCATGGGGGCTATACTGTCAATAATATTTAGGAATTTGGTTTTGAAACCTAGCCATGCCTCTTCAACCTGTGTGCATTTTAGTTCATCTAACCAGTCTTGATTCTCCAGTTTATGGTTTAACACTAGAACAGCCGTGAGGTGTTAAACAGCACCAGTGAGTACAAAAACAATTCTACCTTTGCACTCGATCACATTTCAGGACCCTCCTTTCATGACTTTTCCTAGATATGTGCGTTCTACCACCCAGCATTTTTACATTTTCAAAATCGAGTTAGTATAAAGCGTTTTAGCAGTATTTCTGTGTGTGTCTGTGTATTTGTGGCTGCCATCTTTTTCTCCAAGCCTGCAATTCTCTTTTATATCAGCAGAGGTAGCAAGGGGGCACACACTGTGCTCAAATTCAGGCTTCAGTGCTGAATGAGACACAGTGCATAAGACTGATATTTGTGTTTATATATAGGCTATATATAGTGCTGTGTGTCTAATATTGTAATTACCTGATTGCATAGTTTGTTGCATTGTTTTTTAATTTTCTCAAAGTGGGTTTTGTGATCTTCGTTTAAGTGTTTCACTAATTTTGATTTGCATTTTTGAACTTCAGAGCATTTTAGGTCTCTGACTTTCATAGCGTGAAGGAGACGCTAACGTTAGACACACAGCACATCGCCATAATAATGTTTTGTTGTTGTTGTGCTTGTTATAAAGAAAAGGTCTTTAATGCATTTAAATGAATGATACAACCCATTAATAATATTACCTAATAACAACTGCTCGGATTAGATTGCGGGTGCCGCTTCATGGAAATAGGTCAAACTGCGCATCATGTACAAGTCAGCCTAAAGTTTGATAGATAACTTTACATATGTGCACCATCATCCGCTGTCAAACGCCACAGGTAATAATTGATTTATGATTGTACATCTCTGAAATGCTCGACTGTCATGCAGCGTTGCGTTACTGTAACGTTAGACACACCACCGACATAAAAGCGATTTTTTTTGTTATGCTTGTTATAAATAAAAGGTTATGGTTATCATAATTTTTCAAATCTTTATTAATAAGTAATAACAGAGAAAGTAAAATGACATTTCCGCATTGAATAGAGCGACATAACATTTCTGTAGATGATTCGCAATGCATCCTGGAATCAAGGGGTAGCGTACCCCTATGGCTTCGAAGCTAGTCTGGTCCTGGAATCGCTCGAAACGAAGTCATAGTTAGCCCTCGAAATGAAGCCATGGCTCGATGAAATATGAATTGGGATAGCCCTACCCCTAAACGTGAACGCGCAAAACGAAGCCATAGGGGTGAAAACGAAGCCGTACGGGGTGAATTGGGATTGGCCCTGTTGACAGTCGATTTGGCGGCATGTGAGATTCTGACGAGTTAACATCAGATGGTACGTTTCTCCCTTGTTTCCTGCTGTGCGGAATTTAAATGTCCCAGTGCTGTTATATTCTACACTACAGTATACTACAGTATATGAGCACTCATGGAATGCCTCTTGTCCAATCAAATTACTTGGTCGGAACTGTTGTATAATATTATGTAACAACATTGTTATGTATGTGAGTATGTGTGTGAGTGGCTGAAATTAATCTACAGAGAGTGAGAGCCTCAAGTTTCCTTCATGACTGTCTATTGATTTTATCTATTGGTCTCTACCCCCAGTCACTCCACAGTATCCTCTACCTCTCAGCACTCAATTTCTGTGGTGAAAACACCAGACAGTTACTGAATAATGAGGAAGTAGTTCAGGACTTCAGTGAGTCTTACGATGTGATTATTATTTTCAGAGGGAAAAAGGAACAATTGTATCTCTGCCACCTGGCTAGACCACAGAGCAAATATTTACCACTGGGAGGACCCTCTCTCACACATCAAATGTGCCAAGGTAATATTAAATTAAAAATAAAACTCTTCCTGCTTCTTCTGGAGCAGGGAAACAAGACTTGTGTCTGTGAGGTCTATAAAAATTAATAACATTATTTCCTCCTCCTCCCCCACCACCGCCCTCCTCTACTTTTAAAACACCCAGTAAACTCTAAACTTTTAATGTGAAATGGAAGACATAAAGATGGAGACTACAGTATAGTATTATGGCGCCTCATTGACCAGTGGGTTGGGACAGTAGAGAAGGAGGACTGCTAGTCCTTCAGTGATGCAGATATCACTGCTTTACAACAGTTCTCTGGAACATCACTGATGGGTCATACACTCACGTGGTCTGTGAGAAATCATTCATTTGAAATCAGCATGTGTTCGTAACAATCAGGTACCTTTTACGTATATCTCACAAATGAAGTGAAGTGAAGAAGCAACCTCTTGGGAAGATTGGTATGAAGGTTCCAGGTATTTTCAAATGTAGAATACGACATATCAAGTTTATAATAGACACTGAATAGGCCTACATTTCAATGGCTCTGAGTTTTTTCTCTTTTTCTTTATCTAGTTCAGGTTTTCTGGAGGAATTTGATTACATTTGGAATTTCATTACATTTGAAGGCAACATGACATTCTTTACAATACTTTAGAGCCAAAAATAATGTCCACCAGGAAGAAATGGCCACAAGGAATGAAATGCAAGCCATAATGTGGCACTGATGTTGGGGCTATTTCTCTCTGGGGCATCCTTCACATGTCTGTGACTAACACATTCAGACAACCAATCTCCTGCCATGCATATTCACCATCAGTCGCCTCAATCCGCTCAGCATAATTTAGTGTTCCCTCTGTAATGGTAATGGCTCTCACAATACAATTATTTTAAAAAGCACAGAAATCCTCAGGGTTGTCTCCTTCACCAACTTTAATTTCACTTTTTTGTTTATTCTTCGAGGATCAACAATACAAAGAAGGGAGAGGGGGTTAGCTCCTAGCCTGAAATTGGCTTATCTCAAGCCTTGTGTTTGGATTTCAAAACTGGTAACATTTTGGCTTCAATATAACTGGTAATAATAATACAAATAATATTAATAATAATAATACAAATAATTCCTTATATTTATAAAGAGCTTTTCAGTGACTCAAAGACGCCGACAGTATGGGTACACAGAAACACGGAAACAACAAGCAACAGATAACGTGAGCACATAGAACAGGCACAGGAAACAATTAACACAGCAATGTCCAGGGGAGGGAGGGGGTGGCAAGGTTAGGGGAGATGGTTAAGGATAGGGAAGGTTGTATGCGTGGGAGAACATGTAGGTTTCTGAGTGGCTGGGGGAGAGAATTCCAGAGCCGGGGTGCAGCTCGTGAAAAGGCACGGTCTCCGAAGCCTTTGAGTTTTGAGGGTGGGGCAGTGAGGGGAACAGTGGATGACGATCAGAGGGTACGGGTAGGGCGGTGGGGGAGAAGGAGGTCAGTCAGGTAAGGGGGGGGGCAGGCTATGGAGGGCTTTGTAGTTGAGGAGGAGTACTTTGAAGTTGATATGTTCTTTAATCGGGGGCCAGTGGAGAGAATGGAGGACAGGAGTGATGTTGTCGCGGGATCGAGTATTTGAGAGCAGGTGGGCGGCTGAGTTTTGAACCATCTGGAGTCTATGGAGGTGATGCCGGTGAGTAGGGAGTTGCAGTAGTCAAGGTGGGAGGAGATGAAGGCATGGATGAGGGATTCAGCAGCGGGGGGGGCAGAGGCAGTGTCTGATTTTGCCAGAGATTGTGTGGATTGAGTGGTCAGAGAGTGGGAATGAAAGAGGGTGGGGGTTGGATATGGGTAGGGAGGCAGAGTAGACAAGGTCGAGCATATGTGACACGGTTTCATTAAAAGGTCCGCATCTCGGCAATTGTGAAACCTCGCAATCGAGCCAAACAAGTCTTGTTGTGAAAAAATGTGTTTTCCGGTTTTTGGCATAGGACGACAAACGAAGCGATGAAGAACCCACTCGATATCATATCAAACTGTTTTACATTAACTAAATACCTACATTTAGTTAGCAAAGTCGGGTGGGGGGTATTAGTGTGGCAGTGTGTGTAGCCACGCCCACCCCAGCTGTATGTAAGGAGCCATGTGCGTGTGGATCTGTTGACAAGTTTACAAGATGGAGGCTGAAGCTCTCGCTAATGCTATCAACAGAATTTCAAAAGCAGGCAGAAATATCGACAGTGGGCAATTAATGAACTCCTTCATATTGGACTATACATAATGGGAACTCCGAACTCCGAATCTGACGATGACAGATGACAACGGAATGTCAGACATTGATCTCCACATCAGTTCACTATTCTTGGGACAGTCGTCTGCAGACAGACCTTCTGCTGTGTTCTTGGGTAAGTTTTAGTGAGTTACATGTGTTGTTTACTAGGATTTTGTGTTTACTTAGGATAGCCAAACAGTTATTTGTTGTTTTGTGAGTAAGGTAGATACCGCCTTTGTTAGCCTCAGTTATCAAACCACTGAAACCGCTCACCACAATTATGCCACCCCTCTCCAAAACTAATAGGAGATGGTGGGAGGTAGAAATACATTGTCAAAGATAAAACATAATGAAGAAATACATTTGTTGCAGACCTACTAAACATGCAACATACTGTACAGTATGTTTCATGCACCAATTTAGTGTGTTTGTGTGTACCAGCTAGCCAAACAAGTGTTAGCTTGTTAGCTAGCTAGCTAGCTTTGTTAGAGATATAATAGATTATAGAAAAAGTAAATGCTTTTGTAATGAACGGTAATGTTATGTGGAATCAAAAATAATGATTAAATCATTGATATGTAGATTTGCTGTAGAATAATACTGTGAATTGAAATTATTTCACTAGCCTACTTCAGTACAAGTACAGTACACTGAGAGTCTATGGAAAACCTACACTAGAGAAGTGTCCACACCTCTGACCTGAAATGTGTGTTACAGAATGACGAGGTGAGAGGTTCTGAGAGATGACACCTTGATGAGTCACCAGCACTTCAGGTATTTGTCATTGTCATTGTATAAGCAATTCTATTTTATGAAGATAGTAGTAGGCTATTACGTAAAAGTGGTGTTGGTAACAGTGGGCAATCATTTGAAATGTACTGTCTTCTTTTTTTATTACAGCTTTGATGCCCAGATGGGATGGAAAGGAACTACGCCGAAGTCCCACTAGATGCTTTATGGACTATATTGATAAATGCATGCACACGGACTACATTTTTTTTTTTTTACAATTCTATTATTGTATTGCTCAATTGTATCTTGCCTAATTTTTTCCATTGCCATGAATTTTACTCTCTTGTACTTGTAATGGGACGTAATAAACTTTTGGCACACATGGCAATAAAATGATGATGAATCATGAATCTTGAATTATTATTATTATTATTATTATTATTATTATTATTATTATTATTTATCTATTTAAACGTGTCAGCCCTGCAATTTTGCTTCCTGAGGGTTTGCTGACAACCCCACTGACAGATGACAGGTAGGCAATGACAGGTAGTGTAATGGGGGAGTGGTTGTCTTGAGGGAGTGAAGTGGAGTTAACCAACTATTGTTCCCACCCATTACCTCTGTGAAAAACGTCTCTGAAGACTTCTCAGGCTGGATATCTCAGTACGGTGGTTCAGGGGGTATCACCATTAAACTATCCATGACTTCTTCAACTTGTTTCAGATTTCAATGTATGACACATCATTTTAAAGCTTACAATCTACCCTTTCATAATCCGGAAAACAATTTAAAAAGATTTTGCCCTAGTTGAGGACTTTTTAACTATGCCCTGTCACATTTATTATCTTAAATCATGTTTTCTTTCTTTTATATTAGATTATATTCAAGCTTATTGACAAGTACCAAGACAAGGACATGCAGTTCGTCATCCAACCAGATGCATTTCATGATCATCTTGTTCTCCCTCTACATGCTCCCCCTCTGTCTAATCCCTCAACGCTACCAGATCTCATTCCACTGCTATGCGGACGACACCCAGCTTTACTTATTAATCAACACTGACGACCCCGCCGATCTGATGCGCCTGATGGACTGCCTCCACGATGTGAAGGAGTGGATGGCCCAGAACTTCCTACAGCTGAATGAGAGCAAGGGGAATATCCACCCAAGCCCTGGTCTTCTCTGCAGCGGAATACTGCGCCCCAGTCTGGAGCAGAAGCCCTCATGCGAGAAAGGTCGACGTGGCTATCAATACCTCCCTCAGAATAATTACTGGATGCTTGAAGCCTACCCCTGTGTCCCTCTTGCCAGTCCTCGCAGGAATAGCACCGGCCGGCCTCCGACGGGAGGCTGCCACCCTCGCCCTGGCCAGGAAGGCACAAAAGCATGACTGGCACATCCTGCACAACACCACCATAACACCAGCACCTCCAAGCCGACTCAAGACCCGCCACCCTTACAACAAGGCAGCACAAGCCATGCTCAACTCCACCTCTGAGGACATCTCCAGAGATGCATGGTTGGCAGCAGCTTGGAAGCAGGAGTGGGAGTCAGCCGGGCCCTCCCGAATCCACCGCTACATCTGGGACCCAGGAGATGGCGCCATTGGAGGAGACGACCTACCACGCCGGCAATGGACCACACTGAACCGTCTACGAACTGGTGTCGGTCGCTTTAAAACATCAATGAAGGCGTGGGGCCTGGCGGACAGTGCGGCATGCGAGTGCGGTGACCCAGAGCAGACCGCCGACCACATAATCACCATCTGCCCCTTATATAGACCACCCTCAGAAGCCAGCCTCTTCGACCTAGGCTACGCGACACCGAGTTGGACCTCTGACGTTACACGAAAGAAGAAGAAGAGAGCAAGGGGGAAATCCTCCTCATCGGCAACACCACCGCCATCACTCAGCTCAGCACCAACATGGGAAGCCTGTCCACCCTTGTCAGACCACATGTCAAGAACCTCGGTGTCATCTTTGACT
This sequence comes from Nansenia antarctica, assembly GCF_963989245.1. Taxonomy (NCBI): domain Eukaryota; kingdom Metazoa; phylum Chordata; class Actinopteri; order Argentiniformes; family Microstomatidae; genus Nansenia; species Nansenia antarctica. The sequence goes on along the minus strand of NC_137683.1, from coordinate 3,738,918 downwards.
CCGAGCTCAACCTTAACCGACAAGTGAGCTCCGTCGTGAAGTCATGTTTCTACCAACTACGTATCATAGCCAAGATCAAGTCCTTCCTCACCCCCAGTGACCTGAGGAGGGTCGTCCTCATGCTAATTTCATCTAGGCTCGACTACTGCAACTCACTCTATGCTGGACTTCCTGATAAGACCATCTACCGCCTGCAGCTAGTCCAAAATGCCGCTGCCAGGCTGGTGTCAGGCACTAAAATGAGGGACCACATCTCCCCTGTCCTCATCTCCCTTCACTGGCTCCCAGTAAGGAAGAGAGTGAAGTTCAAGATCTGCACCTTTGTCTACAAAGCTCTCAACAGTCTCGCCCCACCCTACATCAAGGACCTCCTGGACCTGTCTTCCACCTCAAGGCCCAGGCTCAGGTCCGACGCCCAACTCAGCCTGAGGGTCCCCCGCACCAACCTCAAGAGGAAGGGTGACCGTGCCTTTGCGGTGATAGCACCGACCCTGTGGAACACGCTCCCTTCCGCCATCAAGTCTGCCCCCACTCTGGACTCCTTTAGAGCCAAGTTAAAAACCCACCTCTTCGTCAATGATGTTCCCTAAGTCTACTCCCTATTTGTTGTAAATTGTATCCCTTGAGATGTTCGTTTAAGTAGTCTGTGTCTGTTTGCTTTCTGTGTTCCTTGTCCTTGTCCTTGTCTTTATCTGTTCCTTTACCCGGGCTGCGCCCCGGGCCGATGTAAAAGTTGAATGGGGGGTGCATTATAAATAAAATTAACATTAACATTAACATTAACATTAACATCATCAGTGCATTGTAGAAAAGCCATGAATGTTTCAAGTGTATTGTTACGTTAGTGATTGCATTACACAACGTAACACTCTTGTAAGAGAATAACATTCTTAGGCTTCGGTTCCTGACATTGCAGCACAAGACATAAGGCAATAGGCATAATACAAGATAAAGGTGACAATATTACAGGATAGACAAGATACACTGGTGGTGCAACTAGTAATAATAGATAGTTCAGTAATAAAGTGTCTGTGCGCTTAAAATGTTCGTAGTCCGTATACATGGGGTGTGCTTGGGGATGATAGGCAATTGTCTACAGTGGGCTTGTTCGTGTTCTTTAATGTATGGACATTGCAATCATTGGATTTATCGGGACGTTACCCACTGAGTACTCGGGAACAGTGAATCAGGAACGGTGCTCAACTTGTCCAGCCTCGCGCTATGTGCAATGAATATTAATATAAAAAAATATTAATATTAATATAAAAAGTAGGCTACATTGTGATGGGTACAGGACCAGGGAGAATACGATATGTGCAGTGTGCACGTATATTCTTTGTGTGCACTCACATTTATGTGAGGTATTTCGATTTATGTTGGTGGAAATGGTATCCATTTCAAAGCGTTTCTCCTGTTTCATCCTTCTGCCAGCGGAGTCGCAGTTGACATTTCTCCAGTTTCTATGCGTACGCATGGACCACAGTGTGCATAGCCTAGAGGTGCGCACCGTTTTTATAAATCGCAAAATTGCAGAAAGATTTGCTTACGCCCCTTTTGGGGGTACATATGGGGGTACATATGGGGGTCTTCGGGTGCAGGTGGTGCGACACCACCGGCTCGACTGGTGGGATGTGGCGGAGGCTGAGGGAGTCCATCCCTTCACAATCCAGTTGAGAGCCCCCAATTACGGGGTGTTTCTTGCTGAATGGCCGTTCTTTCTATGTAACTGCTATCTCGTTGAGTAGGTCCGGGAAGAATGGCATAATTTGTTCCGTCTGCAGACTTTTGCCATCAAAGCGACTAACAGACTTAACAGTTTTGGTTTGGGCGACGGGCCATGGGATATTCAGCCTTTTACCCCCCTGCATGTCACAGTCCATGGGAGACAGGGCGGAGGTATGGTTGCCTCTGCCAGGCGTGAGGGGATTTTCAGCTCCGCGCCTACTGATTGAGTCGTCCTCATCATCGGTGGACAATTTAATAATAATAATGTAATAATTTAACAAAAATTAGGGACATAGAGAGCAGCGGTAAAGCTGTCAACTCCCTCGTCATCCAGTACCAGGAAACCAATGTCAGGGCTTTGTGGCACTAAGTCCGCCCAGCTCGGTGCCGGTGTAAGTACCGGAATTTCCGGCCTGCGAGGTTTTTCCGACCCTACCAGATCCGGTCATAGGTTCAGCCCTTTCCGGCCATAGGTAGCGCTATGATTCGCTGACGACGATGATTTCCGATCACATGATGACCGCCATTTTTACCCATCAGTAATTTAGGCTGTTTATAGATCTAATCTCTGTAGCGACCTTAAGATACATGGATGTTGCGCACGCACCCGCGCGCGACTGAGAGAGTTTAGGTGAAAACAAGATGGAGTTTGAGTTTCATACAGCACTGAAGTTTTACATGATGCATGGTATGTATTTTCCTGGCATACCCAAGGCTGGACACCTTAAATCAAGGATTCTAAAGGCGTCCAAGAATTACTTGATGAAAGGTAAGTCAGTGTGAATAACTATGTTATATCCACTCTTGAAGCCACTGCTTGAAATGTCGAAAATGGCGAAAATGCATAGGCCTGTATCAAAATTGAGTGTCTCATTAAGCATCTGCTAACTATTGTGTGCATAAAACCTGTGGCTTTATATTTGCACTTCTAAATGAATGCTGTATTTTCCTGCTGCATCAGGTGAGGAGTTGTACTATAAGGACAAATACAAGGACAAACATCGCTTGTTGGTGTGCAACAAGGATGGAGTTCGTGATGTCCTGATAGTAACTTTCTTATCTGACTTGAGTTCTTGTCCATCATCTTTCCCAATTATGACAAGATTATCATTGTTGGAGACCTCAAAACCTACTTATTCAATCTCGCCTTTTAAATGTCTGTCTTTATTGTTGTTTCATCTGTTCTATTGTTGTTTTATCTTATTTGCTCTCTGTGAAGCACATTGTGTCACATTTTTGTGAGAAATGGGCTATACAAATGAAGTTTGATTTGATCTGAAGGAGTGCCACGACAACCATGGGACTGGGGGTCATCCAGGGAGACGCCGAACGCTGGAGAAGGTGACTGCGTCCTACCTCTGGTCCACCTTGCGGGAGGATGTCATAAAATGGGTGAGTTTTTGATGTTATTAGTGCATGATGTGTGTGAACATTGTAATTTATACACTGCCCATTAGCAATGATCTTTTACTCAAAGATCTCCAACTCTTGTGTAATTCTCATACTGACCACAATCTGATTCTGCACTGGAACACCCAGACCATCATACAGGCCGCAGCCCCTCAACCACAGCGGTTCTGCACCTAAGGCACTAAGCCCAGCAGCTGACCACCACCACCAACATGACGCCTCAACCACATCAAGAATTCTCTGACTCTAGATAATTTCCTCTGAAATGTCACTGTTTTAAAGGTTGATGAGTGCCCCCGCTGTCAACATCATGAGAAAATAAAGACAGTTGCACCTGTACTCCATCCCATCCAAGTGAAAGAGGCATGGAGTGTCCTGGGGATTGATCTCATTGGTCCACTTCCCACCACTGCAAAGGGCAAAAGGTAGCTACTGAATGTTGGGCAGAAGTATGTGTAACCCCTTTTGGTTAAAGCTAGTGAGATAAGCTGACATCATGTATTGGATAAGTCAATAAAAGTTATGAAGCAAGTTTTTGGTGGACCCCATGAGGAATAGCTGCTGCAATGCTGTAGCTAATGGAGAACAATCTGCATTTTTCATTGCAGATACGTTCTGACTGCAACCGACCTCTTCAACAAGTGGGTTGTGGCAAAACCCCTCACCACCAAAACAGCCAATGAGGTGTCCAGGAAGATAATCAACATTCTTCTTGACTTTGGACTGGTAGAGAGGATCATTACCGACCAAGGACGGGAATTTGTGAATGAGGTACAGTTATCTATATAAGACACAGTGTATGTGATGTGTGACATTTGATAATTGTAATTTAATCAAATTTAATTGCATACACTAATGCATCTGCAGGTCAACCGTGGTGTTTTTGAGGCTCTGGGTGTCAAACACTGCATCACGTCACCCTACCACCCCCAGGCCAATGGACAGGACGAGCGCACAAACCGCAACGTGAAGACTGCGCTTGCCAAGTACTGTGGGGAGGGACAGAACGACACATGCTATATTTCGGTTAACCTACACAATGTTTTTACTTGATTCCAGCTAATTTGTGAATGAATACGTTTTTGTTTGTGTATGGTTAATCCATTTTTATGTAAATATGGTTTCATGCTGTATTGATTTACAATAAATTCATTGCATTTCATTAAATCGTGTTGCTTTACTACAAAAAACACATCTGATTGAGGAAGACTACAAAACATTGAGAAAGGATTTGGTAAACCAAGTATTTCTTGCGTCATATGGTAAGAAGAGGGGTGTCCATAGTAATTAATACATCTCTACCATTCTCTGAAGAGAAAGTGATAAAAGATAATAGGAGAAGATATGTAATGGTTGACCCTATTACATTAACCATAGCTAAAGGTAATGAATCTTTTTTTCATTTCATACCCTAACTCTAACCCACTCTACCCATAACTAACTCTAACTCTACCCATACTCTAACGAATTAAAATGATTAACAAGCATAATGGCACAGATAATGCAGAGATGTGTATATATACAAAGGGTTGAAATATATGTTATTATTATTATTATTACTTTATTATCACATAACAGCTATTTGAAGCAAACTATGGAAAATGTATAACTGAGTAGTGAAATACTCAGAAATAGTGAAATACATTCTTAGAAATGTCTACCGTGTCATAGTAATTAATACATCTCTACCATTCTCTGAAGAGAAAGTGATAAAAGATAATAGGAGAAGATATGTAATGGTTGACCCTATTACATTAACCATAGCTAAAGGTAATTAATCTTTTTTTTCATTTCATACCTATTAGTTTACTCTAACGAATTAAAATGATTAACAAGCATAATGGCACAGAGAATGCAGAGATGTGTATATATATATACAAAGCTGTATAGAGCTGTACAGAGCTGTACAACACACGCTGTCTCAGGAAGGCCTCCAAGATCTCCAGGGACCCGACCCACCCTGGGCACGAACACTTTATCAGGCTGCCCTCGAATAGGAGGTACAGGACCCCGGCCGCTAAGACAAACAGACTGAAGAACTGCTTCTACCACAGTTCTGGGCCCAGGACAGTCCGGACGGATTGTATGGCAGCTAGTGCTGAGGCACAAACATGTACATTTCAAGCCTGCAAACTGTGACACTTTAAAATAACGTGAAAAAATACTTTTGTGCAATATGACAACCCTAGTTGACTATCTGTGCAGTATAGTACAGTGGATTGTGTACATAGCCTTTATTTATGTAAACCAGCTCCTTACCTTCTTGTGATTTTATGCTTTTTCTAATTATTATTTTTTTTCCCCTTTCCTAACACCAGGGGAGCTGTCATGCCAAAACCTGCCGCTTGCCAAAAGCTGCCGGGGGTGCGGCGCACGCGTCACGACCAGCTGGCGACTGTGACTCGTCAGTCTAGTGTTTTTGAAACCTCCGTTTTGACAGCCCATTAGCGAAAAGCTTTAATTTGCCTCTACAAGTGTTAATATGTCATTTTATGAAGTTTTAATGTTTTCAGGCGAGAAAGTAACCATATATATTCACAAAATGTATCCGGTTTATCAAAATAACCCGTTTATATATGAAAACACATATAATGCTATCGCGTCTCCACAGGCTAAAGTACAACTACACTCATATCCTCAACTTATGTCCTAATCACACTACTGTCATACAAGTCGTACCTTCTCCTTGACATGGACATACACACCTGCTACCTTCTTTGAAAGAAATCGCGATTTATTCAGTGAAAACTAGTACACCATTCAACATAGCATAACAATAGCATAGCATTCGCGGACAGTCAGGCAATGCACCTAGCACAACAATAGCATAGCATTCGCGGACACAGTAACATAGACAGATAGACAGCTAGACAGATAGACCGCTAGACAGATAGACAGCTAGACAGCTAGACAACTAGACAACTAGACAGCTAGACAACTAGACAGCTAGACAGCTAAACAGCTAAACACCAAGACAGCTAGACAGCTAAACAGCTAAACAGCTAAACAGCTAAACAACTAGACAACTAGACAGCTAGACAGCTAGACAGCTAAACAGCTAAACACCAAGAGCTAGCTGTCTAGTTGTCTAGCTGTCTAGCTGTCTAGCTGTTTAGCTGTCTAGCTGTCTAGCTGTTTAGCTGTCTAGTTGTCTAGCTGTCTAGCTGTCTAGCTGTCTAGCTGTCTAGTTCTTTTCTTGGATACAATGTTTACTGTAGTAAAAAAGAAATGCATGTATGAGGACAAGAGCTCACCAAGTATAATTCTCCTCCTTCAATCCAATGCTTCCATCCTTTGTTCTTCTTCTCTCCCCTCTGGACACAGACCAGCTTGTCATTGTCCCACTTAACAGTTGACTGTGTAACATACGTATACTGGTTCTATTATTGTTGAATTTGTGAATGATATGTTACTCCCTAACTATTATTATATACCTGATTGTAACCTGTACAGTTCTTTTGCAAACGTTATCCCCCTGAAGTGTTGTGTATTTATATATAAAGTTTATTCTGTTTTCTGAATCAGTGTGGACTCGTGGTGTGTTTGTTCATCGTCTGACATTGGCACGTTTTATTACGATATCAACTACTATACTAGTCCAAAAGTTACATATGACTGTACTTATCATAACTGTACATGTCCTACTCTAATGAATCTTGAACGAAACGCGCATTTTTTTTATTAAGTTGAATTGCTGAGTTGCGTTTGCAACTTTATGAGAAATGATCTGCTGATCAGACCTCCGTTTCTTTCTTTTGAAACCGGGAGCACTTAACCAATAGAGAACGGAATAACTGGGCTTAGAAGAGATGTTGTTACCTATGGCAGTGTATAGAGCCTCTCTATGTGTTACCTATGGCAGTGTATAGAGCCTCTCTATGTGTTACCTATGGCAGTGTATAGAGCCTCTCTATGTGTTACCTATGTCAGTGTATAGAGCCTCTCTATGTGTTACCTATGGCAGTGTATAGAGCCTCTCTATGTGTTACCTATGTCAGTGTATAGAGCCTCTCTATGTGTTACCTATGTCCAGGGACGCGGGAAGGGGGGTGCTGAGGGTGCTGCAGCACCCCCTAGCGGCAGGCAGAAGGAGCTCCTCCTGCCTGAATTTAAAAAAATAAAAATATTATTCAAACAATAATTTAAAACAATATAATAACTATTGTTGCTTTTGGGAATAAAAATAAATGTGTTTTTTGTAATAAATGTAAACATTTGTTTGTTAGTTTTAATGTTAGTGATCACATGGTCATATCTTGCTAGGGAATCTCTGAGTTCTTTAGCAAAAATGCTAAATCAGCCAGAACAATTGAAGTGGAGTTGGAAGAAGATGCTGAGCTTAACAACACTCCCATTAATGCTCTACTGTCGGACGTTGTTGAGAAAGAGCAACAGACGGCCAGAAACGATTCTTCGGCAGCGAAGGGCTTCCGTTAAGAGGCAATAACAATCGACATGGAGTGCTGTCTGTAATAATGGTCAACATCATGTTTGTGGACATTGTGGGACACTGTGAGCTGAGTGGAAATTACTGTAAATTCCAACACATTGTTGGTAAAATATTTAACGTTACGTCTTTGTAGTGTGTGGGTGCGTGCGTGCTTAACTATTATTGCCCGTGCATTGGGGCCCGTCGTTATGCCACTGTGTGCGTGTGAGCGAACGAGCAATCAGCGAGAGGTAGGGAGGGAGGGAGGGAGAGAAATCGTTATAATTTTTTCCCTGGCAATTTTTTCCCCTGTAGCGTATATAGACAGCACCTCAGCACCCCCAGTCAAAATACCTTCCCGCGTGCCTGCCTATGTCAGTGTATAGAGCCTCTCTATGTGTTACCTATGTCAGTGTATAGAGCCTCTCTATGTGTTACCTATGTCCAGTGTACTAGAACCACTCTAACAGGAGTGTTTGTCCGTGAATAACACCGGCTATGCCCGGGGTAGAAACACAAGACTATAGCTGGATAAGGTCTACAGGTCTACACGGTCATTTTAAGCCGTCGACCAGCCCTCTACGACCACGGGAAGTCATGTTAAAAGTGAAGATACTTCTGTTAAACTAAGCTAAGCTAAACATCGCTAATCGCTAACTCCCTCCTGGGCCTTAAAGTGACTAGTAATAACGTTGTGAAAAAAACCGTCAGATCAGATAGATATAAGGGTTATTTTGATAAACCGGATACATTTTGTGAATATATATGGTTACTTTCTCGCCTGAAAACATATTAAAACTTCATAAAATGACATATTAACACTTGTAGAGGCAAATTAAAGCTTTTCGCTAATGGGCTGTCAAAACGGAGGTTTCAAAAACACTAGACTGACACGTCACAGTCGCCAGCTGGTCGTGACGCGTGCGCGTGCCAGCTGGTCGTGACGCGTTAGGCCGCACCCCCGGCAGCTTTTGGCAAGCGGCAGGTTTTGGCATGATAGAGCCACCCCTCCTAAATTTCGTTGTTTGGTACCTGTACTGTAGCAATGACAAATAAAGTCCATCCAACCATCATCCATCCACCCAAAGGGTTGAAATATATGTTATTATTATTATTATTATTATTATTACTTTATTATCACATAACAACTATTTGAAGCAAACTATGGAAAATGTATAACTGAGTAGTGAAATACTCAGAAATAGTGAAATACATTCTTAGAAATGTCTACTGTGTCATGATTACAAAGATACCACTTGAACACACACACTGTGACACATTGGTCACACGCGCGGGCACACACGCGCGCACGCGCGATGCGCGCGAAACACACACACAACACATAGTTTCAGATCTACGAACGGGTCTTCGTTGTCATCGCGAATCATAGCGAATCATAGCGCTACCTATGGCCGGAAAGGGCTGAACCTATGACCGGATCTGGTAGGGTCGGAAAAACCTCGCAGGCCGGAAATTCCGGTACTTACACCTGTACACCTGGAGACATGTCCGCGTTAGACTGTGAGGGCACCGTTTCGGCAGCGTTTCTCAGAAGCGGATCTTCTCCCGACAGGCTAGCCATGCGGCTTAGTCATCGGCGGAGAGGTTTATTGGGGAACGCTGCACGGTGGATAATCGGTAGAGATAACAGCGGCCTGGGCGTGGATTAATCCCAGACACGCTGCGCACTTAAGAGTGAGTGTCCCAGCTAGCCATTGACTTGCCCAGTTGTGCTAGGTCCGCTAGCCTCAACGTTAGCCATTGCTGGCTAGGGGGTTGTAGGCTAGCTGCTAGCAGGCCTTGCTAATTCACTAGTTAGCTTGTCAGGTATCAAGGGAAAAAGACGGGCCAGGGGAGGGATATTACTATCTACCCGCAAGCAGTGCGTTATAGAGGAAAAGTGATTTCTACTTTCTCTGCTACCCATAACAGTTCGGAGTATTTCTACTCTTAGAACAGGGAGTATTGCTACTCGTTTCGTTCAAAACAAGGAGTATTAACTTGTGTCGTTCCGAGCAAGGTGAGTATTGCTACTTGTATCATAACAAAGAGTATTGCTACCCCGAGTTAGAGTATTTCTACCCTTCGCCACAACTACTTCTACTCCTGCAAACGTCAATTTATGCAGTTTAGCAGCAAAGTGTCCGTCTGCACGAGTTGGTCGCTTGTATCTATGGACAGTTAAGCTTTAGCCACCCGCACAGTTGTCATCAGCTCCAGTGAGAAGCGAGAAGAGGTTTTTGAATGACGAGAGACGGAGTGTCTAAGCCTTATGTAGGCGGAGGATCCGCGTCCCTCCTGACACAAGCGTCGCCTGGGCCAGCCAATGGGCTGGCGCAGTGTAATTCAGCTTCTGATGAGGTCACGCAGGGGGCGTTCCCATAGTGAGACCCAAAACGAATACTATGAAAGAGAACCTCTAAATGGTACAAAGATGAACATGACACATTTCATCACATTTTAAAGTAAGATTCATTTATTTATTTTTTACTTTTTACAGTTTCAATATAATAAAACAAGGAAAAAGGCCTTGTGCAAAAGTTTGGGAACCCTGTCAGCTAGTACTCCTCCTCGGGCAACTATAAGAGCTTGCAAATGCTTAATCTAGCCAGCTAAGTCACATCACAATCACATCACAATCGATCATACAGTAGGGAAAATAAGTATTTCACCCCCTGCTGATTTTGTGAGTTTACCCCCTTACAAAAAAATAACTTAATCAAAGGAAAAATAAACGATATTATGCTCTACAAGTTACCAGGACTAACAATGACCCCAAAAAGCTCTGGGGTACGCTAAATGATATAATGGGAAGAAACACCTCTCCACAGTACCTTTATAACTAAACCCAAAGAAATTGCAGATCATTTGAACAATTTCTTCAGAAGTAAGGTAAATAAATTACGGAAAGAATCATCACAGAGGGCTGACAGTTCATCTATTGTCAACATCCATGACGAAATGAAGGACAAACATTGCCAATTTGAGTTTAGCGAAATAACAGTGGAAACAGTGGTTCGATTGGTGAAAGGTGCATGTGGTGACAAACAACCTGGGATGGATGGGATAGATGGTAAATTGATCGGACTGGCTGTGGATTATGTTGCTCAGCCAATTTGCCATATACTAAACACCAGCCTGAAACAAGCAATCTTTCCTCAGGCCTGGAAAGAAGCTAAAATAATTCCCCTGCCTAAAGATAAGAAAGCATCAAATAAATAAAAAACAGTGGCCCAAATAGTCATCCAATAAGTCTGTTACCAGCACTGAGTAAGATTCTTGAGAAGACAGTATTTGATCAAATACAAGAATACATGTCAGTAAATAATCTGTTAACAAAGTATCAGCATGTCTACAGAAAGGGACATTCCACATGCACAGCACTGACGCAAATGTCAGATGACTGGTATAGAGAGTTAGACAACAAAATGATCTGGGGAGTAGTTATTTTAGATTTTACAGCAGCGTTCCATGTTATTGAACATAAACTTCTAGAAAAACTGGTTTGTTCTGGTTTTAAACCATCTGCAGCTACCTGGATGGAAGGTTATTTAAGGGATCACAGAGTCTTTTTCAATGGAAGCTACTCAAACAGTGTGCTGGTGGAAAGCTGCTTAGGCCCACTTATGTACTCTGTTTTTACTAATGATCTACCTCAAGTACTAAGACACGCAAACTTAAGTATGTACGCGGACGACACTACAGTATATGCATCAGCAAAAACAGCAGAGGAATTGACAGTCATACTAAACAGGGAGCTAAGCTCCATTGGAAAGTGGGTCCATGAAAACAAGATGAGATCAATCTCTCAGAGCAGAGCCAGAGCTTAGACTGTGTATTGAAGGAACATCTATTCAGCAAGTAAAAGAAACCAAGTTATTGGGAATCATCCTTGATGACAAACTGTCCTGGTCAAAGCACATTGACACTATTGTCAATAAAATGGGCAAAGCACTAGCCGTAGTCAGACGATGCAGAAACTATCTTGCACCTGATCTAAGGAAACTGGTTGTTACTTCTCTGGTTCTGTCACAGCTGGATTACTGCCAGATAGTTTGGGCTAATACTACAAAGAAAGACCTGAGCAAACTACAGTTAGTACACAACAAAGCTGCACGCGTTGCTCTACAGTGTCCATATAGAACTAGCATACATAGTATGCATGCTAGTCTCCAATGGCTAAAAGTTGAAGACAGGTTGGCTGCTGCACTTCTTTTGTCAACATGGAGCCTTTTACAGTCTAAAACTCCAGCAGATCAGTATCACAAATTAATAACTTGGCTTCACATACCTATGTCACTAGACGAGTAACAGAAGGAAGGTTTTCACTCCCTAAAGCTAATACCAATCTTCTTAGACGCACAGTGGGATACAGAGCCATGAAGTCATGGAACCTACTACCAACAGAAATTATAAACCTGACAAGTAAACGTATGTTCAAAAAGCAGAAACACCTGGGTACAGCAAACCTGTGACACTAGATCAGGGGTGTCCAAACTACGGCCCGCGGGCCAACTGCGGCCCATGGCCCGTTTTTAATTGGCCCAAAACAAATTCAAAAAATATAATTATTCTGTCATTTCTAACTGCAATTGCGTCATTGCGCCGACGTGGTGGCGGGGGCGCTGTTTCGCAAATAAGTTAGCTTTCGTTTCGCTAGCGAAATAGCTGATAGTTGATGTTGACTGCTCAAGGAGAATACATATTTGAAAGTACAGAATGCCTGAGAGCCTTATATTGCATTATATTACATTATATTTTGAATGGTCATCTGGTGCCTGAATATTGTGTTTTCCTTTACATAAATAATGACATTTCCACCATAAATTGATGCAGAAAGGGCACAAATTGGAGCATATCAATTCACCAGAATGCAAGAAATTAAGTGTTTGATGTTTAAGGACCCCCAGACAGTCCTGCTTCATGGGTCCCCCCCGATGTCAAACACCACTGGTACCACCTCTGCCTCATTTTGAGCCAGGAAAAACCCTGTACACTCATCATCCACCAAGAAGCCCTCTGTGCCAAGGCAGTCCAGCTTAATGATGTGATGAACACAGTTGTGAAAACTATCAACATAATTAGAGCACGAGGGCTCTACCACAGAGAATATTTCAAGTGTTCCTATCTGATGTTGATGCTGAATATGGGGACGAGCTCTATCACTCTGACTAAGAAGCAATCTGAGGCTGCTGTTTTGAGAATGAGCCGTCTTTATATAAAAAAAAGAAAAAAACATTTAATGGAAAGTTATGATATGGGCTGTTTTTCTTTAAGCATATTCAGGTATCAAGCATACTTTACCTACATTTTATTAACTTTAATACATTAGAGGTGAGGCGATACCTCACCTCTAGTGAGTGGCCCAGCCTTGAGTATATTTTTCTGTATGTGGCCCTCTGTGAAAAAAGTTTGGACACCCCTGCACTAGATGGTGACGCACCGTAGATGGAAATGTGTAGTCCTCTCTAACATGGTTGTAATTTGTTCTATTTTTATGTAACTAGAGATTTAAGTGTTTTATATTATGCCAAATGTAAAATTGTATAATGTATGATATATTTTAATGTTTGATATTCGTAATTTAAAGAATGCTTTTGTTGGGTTCTGGTTAGGGTTAAATGCTATATTCTGGTCAGCCCGGTTGTAAATCAGGCCATGCTAACCCATCGCTTAGTTCAAACAGACCGTAGTAGACTTTAAACAACAAAGAGACACGGAGTTCATCATGATCGTTATTTTCTTGCAAGGAGAATGAATGCGAAGTCTCCCCTTAGAGACTCCGAATTCAGACTCCCTTTTCTTGCAAGGAGCAGGTCATTTTATTCTTAACAGAAAGACACGCGTACAGGCGGGGCCACCTTCGTGAGGAAGCCCACATGCTGAGAACACACATGGAATGTAAGCAGTTTCATGGAAATGTTTACTTAACATATATATTCCCATGGACTGCTCTGCCCAACACAAACATTCTCAGCTCAATGTACAGCGTTTAGCAAAATCTGATTTACGACAGGGCCCCTTCTGACAACACAATGCCAGGAAAGGGAAAACTTCCCAGGCTGGGATAGAAGATAAGGTCTTGTAGAATGATGAGCCCGCAAGCCTGTGCTCAAGAAGTTGAACTCTCAGAACAACAGAAATGCACAGAGTTCATCCACCCCTCCAAATGTATTATAACATTAAACATTCATGAAAACATCATTCAGCCCTATCAGCTTTATATGTTAAATGTTACTTGTAATGTATGTTTTAAATGTGGACTCCAACTAGATATATAAGCAGTGTTTCCTCTACATGCATTTCATCGTGGCGGTCCGCCACGATGGAATTTCCTCCGCCACCATGCAGATTTCTCAACCCAAAAAAAAATAAAAAATTTAGGCCGCTTTTCAGACCTTCACAGCGCTAGACACACCCACAAGCGCGAAGCGACGCGCTTGCAAAACTGTTTTGTGATTCCTCATTTAAATTACGTTGTACCTGTTACAATGACAATAAAGATCATTCATCTTCATCAAGATGAGAGATGGAGCGATCCGCTCACACAGCTGTCCCGCATCCGCTAATCAGCGCAGCACCGAACCGCCGGGCTCGTTGAGCGGATGCGAGGCAGCTGTGCCCGGGACCGGCCACTTCACATAAAGGAAGGAAGGAAGGAAGGAAAGAAAGAAAGCCGTGCACAAACGAGAGCTAAGTCAGACCGGGACGCTGCCAGTATGTGTGAGAGCCGGACTGCCGGCGTGAACATTTGAACCGTGTCATTTTATTTAATGGACCATTTCGTTGTCTGGTACCTGTACTGTAGCAATGACAAATAAAGTCCATTCCATTCCATTCCAGAGAGGGACGGACGGACGGACTACCCTTGTTTTTAATTTACAGGAAAACATTTTATTTTCGAGTTTTGGCTGAAATGACGTCGTTGTTTTGAGCGCGCATGCGCGTTTCATGCGCGTGCACGCGAAAGCACGCGGTCAGCACTACCCGCCACCATGGTAAAAATTCCTGGAGGAAACACTGTATAAGTGTTTTATATTATGCCAGATGTACAATTGTATGATGCATGATATATTTTAATGTTTGATATTTGTGATTTAAGTATGTTTTACATGTTAAATGTTATTTTTAATGTATATTTTAAATGTATATATGTATATATATACTGTATATATAAGTATTTCTCCCCCTAGCAAAACATGACTCAGTACTTGGTATTGGTCACCAAGTTTGCGGAGATCCAAGTAGGGATTTTTGCCTACTCCTCTTTTTATCCATTAAGGTCCTTAAATCCTTATGGTTTGGAGGTTGTTGCTTGACAACTCGAAGCGTCAACTCCCTCCACAGATTTTCTATGGGATTAAGGTCCGGAGACTGACTATGTCACTCTATGACCTTAATGTTCTTCTTCTTGAGCCACTCCTTTGTTGCCTTAGCCGTATGTTTTGGGTCATTGTCATGCTGGAACACCCATCCACGACCCATTTTCAGTGTCCTGGCTGAGGGAAGGAGGTTCTCACCCAATATTTCACAGTACATGGTCCCGTTCAGCCTCCCCTCGATGCGGTGAAGTCGTCCTGCCTCCTTAGCAGAGAAACAGCCCCAAAGCATAATGTTTCCATCTCCATGCTTGACGGTGGGGATGGTGTTCTTGGAGTCAAACTCAGTATTTTTCCTCCTCCAAACACGGCGGGTCGAGTTGATGCCAAAGAGCTCGATTTTGGTCTCATCTGACCACAGCACTTTCTCCCAAGCCTCCTCTGAATCATCCAGGTGCTCATTGGCAAAATTCAGACGGCAGGGGGTAAGACCCTGCGACATACCAGCGTCATGTCCAGGGGGTGTACTAACTTGTACATTAAGCCGCCTCACGCTACGGAAACAGGAGATAGGCTCCTTCCCTATGGGCCATTAGGCTCGAGAACCATCGGTTCTCAAGGCTACTTACTTTCGTGGTCTTGACTACCTGTCCACTTTCTCACCTGGTTCTTGCTGTCTCTCTCTGGTGTGCCGACACCATCCTGCTCCCTCTCCTTCTCTCCCTCTCTATCCTCCTCTCTCCCTTTTGCTGTCAACCAAAAGGCAAACATAACAACCAGAGTATTTATAATCTAATAAGAGGTATAAATTGATCCATATCAATTCATAACATAATTATAATTTAATTTTGGATTGCTGTGGGCAATGCAGTCAGATAATGTCATTTTGACATTACTCTCTCACCTGGAAAAAAAAACATGTCCAACTATACTATACAAAACAGACATTTCAAATGCTTCAATCCACTGTCCATGTACTGTAAATATGCCATTATGGTATTACCAATGAAGCCCAATTCTAGCAGAATAAGAAAGTTCTGTTCGATAAAAAAAACAAAAAACAATCTTATCATGTGTAGGCCCCTTAATTTCCACCTCACTGCTATGTTTAGCCAACTTGAATGCCAACATGGCCATTTAGAAGTCTGTCCATCACCACAACACATAGCTAGCTAGTAGCTACATAGCTAGCTAAAGTTACTCTCGCTGCTATGTTATGATTAGCTAAATTGATGCTAACGTAGCATGCGAGCTACGAGCTAGATAACGTACAGTAGGTGCGAGCACCACAATGACAATAGGCTACCGTAGCTAGCCAGCTACATAGCTAACGTTACTAACACCAGAAGACAAGACATACAAACTGTGGTGAGCTACATTGCTTGTGTAACATTAGCTAGTAGCTATCCATTTTCACTCATACACGGCCGGAAAAGTGAACAGAAATACAACGCTGACTTACGGTGGTATCTTGCAGCTGTCTTCACAAAGAGCTCCAGGATGCTTTCGCTTGAGGTGCTCGTTCATTGCAGATGTACTCCTGTGATAGGCCATTTCATTTCTGCACAGTTTACAGACCACCACATTGTTTTCTTTTTTTGTAAAAGCTGGAAATTGCAAAACGTCACGTTTCACGTCAGACTTAACAACCGGATATTCAGGACGCACATTTTTGCGCCCCGGCCTAGAAATAGGAGACAGCCAATTGGAACAGAATATCAGCGCATTTTGTGAATAAACAATGTTTTTTACAAATCGCAACTAGGAAGTGAAGGTGGGGAACTAGGAAGTGAAGGTGGGGGCGGCGCCCCAGCGCCCTCTATCGGCCAGCCGCCACTGGTGCCTTCTTGAGCAGGGGGACCTTCCGGGCGCTACAGGATTTCAATCCATTACGGTGTAGTGTGTTACCAATGGTCATCTTGGTGACTGTGGTCCCAGCTGCCTTGAGATCATTAACAAGCTCCTCCCGTGTAGTTCTGGGTTGATCCCTCTCCTTTCTCATGATCAACATCACCCCACGAGGTGAGATCTTGCGTGGAGCCCCAGACCGAGGGAGATTGATGGTCAATTTGTGTTTTTTTTTATTTTTATAATTGCACCAACAGTGTTCTCCTTCTCACTAAGATGCTTGCCAATGGTCTTGTAGCCCATTCCAGTCTTCTGCAGGTCTACAATCTTGTCCATGATGTCCTTAGACAACTATTTGGTCTTGCCGATGGTGGAGAAGTTGGAATCTCATTGATTGATTCTGTGGACAGATGTCTTAACGAGTTGAGATTAGGAGTACTTTCTTAACATGAGAGGACTAATCCATGTGCCTAATGGTCACATAACCTGTCTGTGGGAGCCAGAATTCTCGCTGGTTGGTAGGGGGTGAAATACTTTTTTTACTCAATAAAAACAAATCTTTTTTCAAAATTCATTTAATGTGATTTTCTGGGTTATCTTTTTTATATTCTGTTAAAATGAATCTACCATTAACATTATAGACTGTTCATTTCTTTGTAAGGCGGTAAACTCACAAAATCAGCAGGGGGTGAAATACTTATGTTCCCTACTGTATATACATCATCGTAACAGAGCAATCAAACCCTGAGCATCACAATTACCCCTATGTTGTGGACATAACGCAAATACTTCACCCTTTTTTCTCAAAACATACCTTCTTTAGTTGTGGCCAGAAAGTTCAATTTTTGTTTCTTCAGTCCAAAGCATATTGTTCTCAAGGTTTTCTTTTGCATACTTCAGATGCTTAATTCTGTGTTGAGGAAAGGCTTCTTTCTGGCAACTCTGCCATGTAGGTCTTTGTTGTTTAAGGTACGTTGTATTGTTGTCCTGTGAACAACTAGACCGGTATCTGCTACTCTTTTCTGCAGCTCTTTTCCACCTTGATGGTGGAAGTGAACTATCTTGATTCTGATATCATTGGACAACTGTTTAGAGCAGGGGTGGGGAACCTTTTTCCTGTCAAGGGCCATTTCAATTTTTAGAACATCCTTCGAGGGCCATTGTTACGGCCTGGCTCTGGACCATAACAAAAAGGGACACACACACACACCATGTATAATCAAAATAACAAGAATTTAATAGAACTAAGGTATGCCAAACTGAACAATAATCCAATGGGGTATGAGAATCAGTGTATCAGAGTGTAAGTGAGTGAATGCAGTGGAAAGTATGGTAAGGAGGGTGTTGTACGGTGTAATATTGAATAATGGTGCTGGAGGGGAGAGAGAGAGCTTGTGGACTGGAACGCCTTTTAAGCTGTAACCAGCACACCCAGTCAGCTGTCCCGAGTCCTTCTTAGCGATTAGCTCACTCACCACAAAACTAGCATACGTAATGTTGTCTCGATCAGATTGTGGTCTTGTAAAGACTGCTTGTTGAGCACCCAAACTCAGCCGAAGAGCAATAACTTTATCCAAGCCTTTTTGTCCTTTCTACTTGTCCAGGTTAGCATGTTTCGAGTTGTAATGAAGTTCGAGGTTGGCCTTTTTCATAACCGAGAGCGCCTCCCGACAAACTAGGCATACTGGCTTGCCTTTTACTTAAACAAATAAATAATCGTTTGTCCATTTGTCTTGGAAAGCGCAACATTCTGCATCTACCTTTCTTTTCTTGACAGTCACCATGTTTGCATTCTGATTACTTTCTGAATGAAGCGATGACAGGAGATTATCACACAATGACACATTACGTTACGCATGTGACCATGAACGTGACACAGACGGATAGCATTAGTACTTTATTGCATTATTACTACACTAGTACATTATCAGCATATAAAGAAATATGATGATGTGTTCCATTAATAGAAATGGGGGACAGCATGGATGACTGACGGATGGTCTGCGCCATTGGCTCAAGAGAGAGCACATAGAGCAATGGGCTCAATGGGCAGCCATGCCTAGAACATTTGGATATGGGGAGGCGGGGGGAGCAGTTGTTGCCTGTGAGTACCATGGCTGTTGGATCAGTTCTCTAACCTATAATGTTGGACTACTTGTTATTCATCCCTCTGTTCCTTTGTAAGTCTCCAGTCATCTGGAATATGAAGTATTAATAATGAAGGTACTGTCTGCAGGCTTGACAAGTTAAAGAGGACAGACTGAATATTTCTACACTTGAAATGTACTCACCTTGCAATCTGACATGCTTTTGCTCTTTGAAGCTCCTGGAACACCTTTAAATTATCAGCAAGATTATATAGGCACTACACGCGGCTGCGTTGTCTCTTACGAGACGCTTGGACATTGCATTGAAAACCTTCCTATCATAATTTCTCTGCCGTTACTGAACATTTCTCAAAGCAATTTGGCAAATCCATGTGAGTGGTAACAGGTTTAATACAGACTAATTTTCAGAAACTCCATTCAGCTATTGTCTGTTTTTTCACACAGATTGTGTGAAAATGCAGCATTTTTTATAGCAAATGTTTTGCGCCAAAAGAACCATAAAAGAAAATGTGGCAGTAACATAAAGCCAAGCACTGAAATGTAGAAGTTAGAATGTGCAGAGGTTTTTAGGAAGTCCATCGTTTGCAATTTCGTCTTCCCACCACAGATAGCAGCATCTGTGTTCTCTGAGCTCCAATTAGCTCCATTTAGCAATGTTATGACTTCACTTTCAAAATTTGAATGGAAAGTTCATATTGGTGCAGTTACATATATTTTTTACACATGCCTATTATACATTGTATAGATTAGATTGTACAAAACAATAAAAAAAAACTATAAAAAAAACCAAACAATTAATCTCTTGTACCACTTTACTCAGGAAAGCATCTAGAATGCATATCAGGTGAGTTGATGTCATGAGCGATGTCATAGCAAATGTTGTTGGCTATTTACTCCCACCATAATCAGAGTGCCTTATCTGCACTGTGTAGGACACATATAATGGACTATTAAGAACTCTTTTTCAAAGATTTAAATTAATCTCTGGTACCACTTTACTGAGGAACACTTCTAGAATGCATATCAGGTGACTATGAATCTAAAGCGATGTCTTAGCAACATTGGCTATGTACAGCTGATGATTTAATGTAATATTTTATTATATTTCATTTATCTCATAGGATTTTCTTTTCTTGTAAGGGACACACTTGGGCACTCTTGTTGTGAGGTGTAACTCATCCCATTTAATTCATATCCTCACTGAACATGATAATCTGCTTTCTTTCTAGTACCAAATCATGGTGTAAGTGATTGGGTACACAACTCCTCATACCTTAATCAGCTTATCCCCCCTCTGAGGCATTTAATATCATGTGTCAAATGTGCAATGGTTTGAAGGGCATTTAGACGATGATTAACTCGTCTTTTAAGTGTGTTTTCCTTTTTCAAATATTCCTCAAATTGTAATAACATTCCTCAAATTGATGAGTAAACATGCTTAATTTCCACGCCTACTGTAGTTATCGGGGGTAACATAATATTAAATTAGCTTGTATAAGGTGCTTGTGCTTTTACATGAGGAATGGACAAGGAAAATGTACTGCATTACATGATACATTCACTTACTCTACAATGTAGACGTAGTGGAAAGTAAAGACAACAGAGCCAAGGACACCTTTGTGCTCTACACTTTGAAGCCTACTTTTTTTTTGCCTAAAATCATATCATCAGGAAATTAAATGCATGTTCAATTGGACTAAAATCTAAAGATTGAGTTGGCCAGTCAAGTCCTTTTGGCGCTTCTCCATTTACCAGACCGGGACTGATATATGGAGATCTTTCTTGGTCAGGTGGCCGGAAATGATATATTGATGACTCAGAGAGAAGGTTGAATTGTAATCATTGTATTAGGCAGATCTGGGTTGCATTCTTTTGTACAGATGTTTCCAAGGCAGCATGCTCTGTTAAGTCCAAGCTTCAAGTATGGCTACGACATAGGAGATGTCGAGCTTGGCTATGGCTGGTGCCGAGCATGGCTGTGGCATAAAGAGATGCCAAGCACAGTACTGATGTTTGTTACAGCTTATATACAGTTCTCAGAGAGGAAATAGCTTTTACCTCGTAACTTACAATACTGACATTAGTTCCCATACATGGCTATCCTGTGTTCATGCTGTTCTGCTCTGCTGACCACTGCAGTAAGGCTCCTATGTCCTTAGAGTTAAACTGGTCTCACTGTTACTTGATATGGTATATGCCTGCTCCTAAGAATGTTGTTTACTACTGAGAGTGGGCACACTTAAAGTATGTTTAAGGTTAAACAATGTGTATTGCAATATTCGATAGGCACACAAGTTTGGCATAGTCACACAAAAACTCATCATATCAGGGACGGTACAGGACAGCACGCATTTGTATCTTACCCGTACCGTATTTTCAGAAACGCTTCTCCATTATACATGACAGACCTGGAGCGAGTCGGGAAAGTAGAGGAGGAGTAAAGCGTCATAAGAGCACTCCATTGCGGTTGTTGTGGTCCTTTATTTTGCTGTAAACTTGCTTCAGTTTTTTCACTTTAATAAGTGCCGCTATACAACTCAACGGGGGGAAATGCGACATGAATTATGGCAAAATGCAGCATTAGCATGCACAGATCAGCCTTAAAACATTTGATTATAACGTAATTAATGTTAGATATATAACATTAAACGTTATTATAGACGTTATATTAGCTTATCACCTCGTCTGGGTGTATTACTTTCATACTACTTTCGTACTACGGCCCAGTTGGCAGTGGAGAAAGCAAAATGAAAAGGGGGCACGGGTTCTAGTACGGTAGTGGAGAAGCGCCGTTTTTGGCCCTGAAAAACTTGCTATGTCAGTATGTTTTGGGTCATTGTCTTACTGCATGATGAAGCACCAAGTCAAGTTTATTTATACAACAGGGGCAATTCAAAGTGCTTTACATACATTATGAAAAAATACAGCAAGGAGGAGCATAGTAAGAAAATATGAATGAATAAAAGCAAATATAAGAAATAGATAAAACATTTAATAACATAATAGTTAATGGATGAAAAGACATTGAAATAACAGTTTGTGTTTAATTATAACTGCTGCAGAACATGAAAGTCTTAAACTTAGATTTAAATATATTTAGGGTTTGGGCCTGTTTGATTTCTTCAGGGAGTTTGTTCCAGGAGCATGCGGCAGCGTGACTGAAAGCTGCTGCACTGTGTTTTGTTTTCACTCTTGGAATGATTAGCTGATTAGTCTCAGCTGACCTTAGGGGCCTTGCTGGAATATAGGGTGGGATATGTATTTTGGTCCAAGACCATGTTGTGATTTGTATACAATTAGGAGTAGGCTACTTTGAATTTAATTCTCTGAGAGACTGGTAGCCAGTGTAGGGATCTCAGGATTGGTGTAATGTGTTCAAACTTCTTCATTTTTGTTAGGACCCTAGCAGCGGCGTTTTGGATGAGCTGCAGTTTTCTATAATAATGAATTAATAAACTTTAGTTTATTACATGTGCAATGGACTTCATAATAAAATAAAATATATATTGCTCAGATTTGAAAGATTACATATTTAATTAATTTAATTATATTATTTTTCACCTTGCGTCAAGTACAGCAGACGTTGCTATGGACGCTATCAGACAGGTTGCTATGTCTGATATGACGAAGGCAGCAAAGATCACCCCTTTCGTCTTTGTGAGCGGTTGAGATGGTAGGTTAAAGTTTATGCTCCGGTCCCCGTTTTATATTTCCTTTGATAAAGAGTTGCCACTAATATAAACCGAATGTATTATTTGAGATGAATGTTTACCATTGGTTTTTATGCCATTACTTTTGAGTTATGTTTTGTTTATTTGTATTTTATGGATGGATAACGTTGTGAGCTACTTTGCCAGCCAGTTAACGTGAGCTAATATGGCGGCAATGTGGCGTGTTCTGAATGTTTTGTTTTGCTGACATGCAGGGGTGAGATCTGTTTTGTGCTGGAGCCTACCATTAAATAACCATCATTTTGTTTGCACATTCAGGTATGTTGTATGTATGTTGTATCCATGGGTATGGTTTAGTCTTGTGTGTTATAATGATATGAATGGTATGATAACTAATAATTATTTGATGTTATGACGAAGGCAGCAAAGATCATCCCTTTCGTCTTTGTGAGCGGTTGAGATGGGGTGAGATCTGTTTTGTGCTGGAGCCTACCATTAAATAACCATCATTTTGTTTGCACATTCAGATAAATAAACAGCTTGGAAGTGAACCTGTGTGCCTGCCTGGTCTGTCCGGATTGTGAGGGGTTACAACTGGTATGGTGGTGGGTCCTCTGTCTTCTCCGCTCCATTTATTGTTGTGTCCACAAGCCAACAAAAAATTAAAAAATGGATCGATTACAGAATAGACCACGACCGCGGCAGAAGAAGCTGATCAACCAGCAGGAAAAAAGAGTAAACTCAGAATGTACAATGAGCTCCGAGATGAACTGATTGTCAGTGAGCACGACTTGCCATACAAAGAACAAATGGATGATGAATCATCATCATAAGCAAGCTTATCTGGCAGATATTTTTAACCACCTTAATGACCTCAACATAAAAATGCAAGGGAAGGCTGAGAATATCCTGACAGCGAAAGACAAACTCAACGGTTTCCAATCCAAACTGAGATGGTGGCAAGACAGGGTGGCCAAGAAAAACATTGACGGGATCAGTTCAACCCTCTCTAAATGGTAAATGGACTGACTTATATAGCAACTTTATCCAAAGCAATTTACAACGGCCTCTCATTCACACACACATTCACACACCAATGGCTGCAAGCTACCATGCAAGGCGCCGGCCTGCTCACTGGGAGCAATTTGGGGTTCAGTGTCTTGCCCAAGGACACTTTGACATGTGGCCAGCCAGGGCTCGAACCGCCGATCTGCCAACCTTGCGATCATTAGACACTGGCTCTACCTCCAGCGCCTCAGCCGCCCTCTATTCAGCATCAGCCGCTAGTTTGAGCAGCAAAGCTCAAGATGAACTGGCAGCGCTCATGATGGACCGCACACTGAAGCAGAAACATGGTGAACTAGGTGTTGTGGATCCCGCTTCGGCTCCACTCGTTTCCACCTCGGCACCGCTCGTTGAGACCAATCAGGCCCAATCTGAGACAGCTGCGCCGGCTCCAGCAGGTGTTTACAATCTAAGGAGGAGAGACCTGCATAAAAGGCCCCACAACCTGCCGTCTGATGCTTGATCATTCTGATGCCCTGTGGTTAGTCGTCTCGCTCCCTCGTTTTGTCTCCAGTGTGTATAGATCTGAAATTACTTGTTTATTTTTCCCAGTCGTTTTATTATTTTTACCGTTGTTTGTTTTCTCTCCTCCACCAGTCCACTCCTGCCTGCCTGCCCTGCCTACCCTCCTGCCTGCCTAACGACTACTCCTCCTGCCTAAGCCCCTGCCTGCCTAACGACTACTCCTCCTGCCTAAGCCCCTGCCTGCCTAACGACTACTCCTCCTGCCGAAGCCCCTGCCTGCCTAACGACTACTCCTCCTGCCGAAGCCCCTGCCTGCCTAACGACTACTCCTCCTGCCTGAGCCCCTGCCTGCCTGCCGACAACCCCCTCCTGCCTAAGCCCCTGCCTGCCTGCCGACCACCCCCTCCTGCCTAAGTACCCCCTGCCTGCCTGCCGACTACTCCCCCTGCCTGACACCCGCTTGCCCTACGACCATTCTCTGCCTAACCCCTTTTAATAAATATTATTATTATTATCCTAGTCTCTGTGTCTGTCTGTTCTGGGGTACTGCCACATTTGACCGCTTGATTCAGGCCGTAACAGATTGATCAAGCCAAAATGAGTCAAGGCGGTACCCCAGGGCAGGCGGACGGCCATATGCCCGCTTTAGAGCCCAAGCCTGTTCACCCCCCCTTAGTTACATTAGTTTTAGACCACTCGTCCCAGCTCGCCTCCCTTCAGGGCGAGTTAGCCAAAGCCTTCCCCTCGGTCCTAGGAAACATCGCCGAGCTCCAGGGCTCATCCACCGCCGCCACCGCGGTTCTCACGTCCCTCGCCGCCCAGATGAACACCCTGGTGGCAGCAGTGGCCTCCATCCAACTGAGGCTGGACGCGCTCCCCGGTGGGGCTGCGGCTTCCATTCCCCCTGGTGCTCAACCCGAAGTTCCACTCCCCCTGAACTAGCTCCCTCCCGACCCGAGCACAACCTCGTTACCCCTAGGGCCTTTGGAGGGGATTTTAACCTAAGTAGGGGGTTCCTTGCCCAGTGCGAGCTCCTTTTTAGATTCCAACCCTCCAGATATGGTTCTGGGGAGGCCAAGGTTGCCTTTATTATGTCCCTCCTGCTAGACAAGGCACTTAGTTGGGCCTTAGCAGTCGTTGGCCGAGACCCCCAACTAGCTCAGGACTACGAGGCTTTCCGTCAGGATTTTTTTTGTGTGTTTGACCACCCCACGGACGGCGAGGACGCAGCCAGTAGGCTGCTAGGACTCCTGCAGGGTCCCAGGTCTGTTGCCGAGTACACCCTCGAGTTCGGGGTCCTCGCCGCGAACAGTGGATGGGGAGACGTGGCGCTCCGTTGCGCCTACCGGCGTGGGCTGAGCGAGGCGATTAAGGACCTTATTGTCCGGGACCGTCCGCACTCGCTCCACAATCTAGTCATCCTGGCCCTGCTCATGGATGAGCGACTGCGAGAGCGCCACCAGGAGCGCAACCCATGCTCCATAGTTCCCCTTCACTCTGGTTCCAGCCGTACGCCCACTTTCCCCAGCTCTACGGTAACCCGCTCTGCACTGCCCCCTCGAGTCCCCATGCTGCCCCCTGGCTCCTTCCTCCTCCGGGTCGGGGGAGGAGCCTATGCAGATCAGCCGGTCTCGTCTGTCTCAGGAGGAGAGAGAGCAGAGGATGCGGGATCACCTGTGCCTATACTGTGGGAAGCCCGGACATGTTCTCCGGACGTGCCCGGCTCGCCCAAAAGACCCGGCTCACTAATTGGGGGATTATTAGTGAGCCGTGCCTCGTTCCCCCAGCCCAACGGAGACCTCAACCGCCAGTTCCCAGCCACCCTTTCCTGGGGTAAGGAGTCCCTGTCCGTCAGCGCTCTCATTGATTCTGGGGCTGACGAATGCCTTATGGACATTACTCTTGCTCGTCAGGCTGGTATTCCACTCGTTCCCCTTGACAGAGCCTTGTCTCCCCAGGCTATTGACGGGCGTTCCCTGGGTCAAATTACTCACAGCACTGAATCCCTCACCCTCACTCTGTCTGGTAATCACGTGGAGACAGCACGCTTCCTTGTTTTGCACGCACCCACTGCACCCCTAGTGTTAGGTAGGCCGTGGTTGGAGAGACACGATTCTCACATCTCCTGGACCACTGGGCGGATTTTGGGTTGGAGCATTGCTTGTCATGCCAACTGTCTGCGCTCCGCCCCAGGCCCGTAGTCTCTCCCCCGGATCTCACCGGTGTCCCCTCCGTTTATCACGACGTTGCCCTGGTGTTAAGTAAGGACCGAGCCCTTTCACTTCCAAAAATTCCTCTACGTCAAGGCTGAGAAGTGCGCCTTCCACTCCACCTCCGTGACCTACCTGGGGTTCGTCGTGGAAGAGGGTCGGATGAGTGCGGACCCGGCCAAAATCAAGGCAGTGGTAGAGTGGCCGCGGCCCACCGACCGTACCCAACTCCAACGCTTCCTCGGGTTCGCCGGGTTTACCCGGCGGTTCATCAAGGGGTTTAGCCAGGTGGCGGCCCCCCTCACCGCACTCACCTCCACGGCTCACCCGTTCTCCTGGAGCCCGGAGGCAGAGGCTGCCTTCTCTGCCCTAAAGGGCCTCTTCACCACTGCACCGGTGTTGGCTCACCCCGATCCAGCTAGACAATTCATTGTGGAGGTGGATGCGTCCGACACGGGTGTCGGGGCCGTCCTCTCCCAGCGGTCGGAGGAGGACCAGAAGATCCACCCCTACACCTACTTCTCCCGGCGTTACGACCCAGCCGAGAAGAATTACGACGTGGGAAACAAGGAGCTTCTGGCGATCCACGCCGCCCTCGGAGAGTGGAGACACTGGCTGGAGGGAGCGAAGCTGCCGTTCCTTGTGTGGTCTGACCATAAAAACCTGACATACATGAAGACGGCGAAGAGGCTGAACTCCAGACAGGCACGCTGGGCCCTCTTATTCAGCCGGTTCGACTACACCCTCACCTACCGCCCGGGGTCCAAGAACGTCAGGGCTGACGCCCTCTCCTGGCTGTTCCCGGGGGAGCCCCCTGAGGTTCCGGGGACCCTGGACACCATCCTTCCCCCAGCCCGGGTGGTGGGTGTCGTCACCTGGGCCATCGAATCGGTGGTAAGGCAGGCCCAGCGTGCCCAACCCGACCCTGGCAATGGACCTCGGCACCGGCTGTTCGTGCCCCCCGCTGTCCGGTCACAAGTGCTAGAGTGGGGTCACTCTAGCCATTTCGCCTGTCACCGCGGCGTCCACCGGACGGCGGAGTTCATCAGCCGGCGGTTCTGGTGGCCCACTCTCCTGGGGGATGTCAGGGAGTTCGTGGGTGCTTTCACCGTCTGCTCCCGGAGCAAGGCCTCCCATCGCCCGCCTGCAGGTCTCCTGTGCCCCCTTCCCATCCCCGGTCGGCCGTGGTCTCACATAGCCCTGGACTTTGTTACGGGCCTCCCCATGTCCAGCGGTAAGGACACCATCCTGACCATTGTCGACCGGTTCTCCAAGGCGGTCCACTTCGTTGCTCTCCCCAAGCTCCCCTCCGCGGCCGAAACGGCCGAGCTCCTCACGCTCCATGTGGTTCGGTTCCATGGGATCCCCCACAACATTGTGTCTGACCGGGGGCCCCAATTCATATCCAAGGTGTGGCAGGCCTTCTGCAAGGGGATTGGGGCCACGGTTAGCCTCACCTCCGGTTACCACCCCCAATCCAACGGGCAGGCTGAGCGAGCCAACCAGGCCATGGAGACGGCTCTGCGGTGCATCACCACCAGCAACCCCGCCTCCTGGGCCAAGTACCTGCCTTGGGTGGAGTATTCTCTGAACACCATGGAGAGTTCCGCCACAGGTATGTCCCCGTTTGAGTGTTCCCTCGGTTATCAACCGCCTCTATTTCCCCAACAGGAGCTGGAGGTGGCGGTCCCATCCACCAGGGTCCACCTCCGCCGGTGTCGGCGCATCTGGAGAACAGCCCGGGCCGCTCTGCTGCGAGCCACTGAGCGGTCCCGTCGATGCGCCAACCGGCGGAGGGTGCCGGCCCCGGCCTATCGACCTGGCCAGAAGGTCTGGCTGTTGGCCCGGGACCTGCCCCTCCAGACCTCCCAGACCTCCTCACGTAAGCTCAACCCACGTTACGTCGGTCCCTATACCGTCGACCGCGTCATAAATGATTCTGCGGTGCGTTTGAACCTCCCGGCCGCTCTCAAGGTCCACCCTGTGTTCCACGTGTCCCTCCTCAAACCCTTCTCCACCAGCCCCCTGTCACCCCCTGCTCCAGCTCCCCCACCCCCCCAGGTCCTGGAGGATAGCGACCCTGTGTGGTCGGTGGACCGTCTACTCGCCGTCCGCCGTAGGGGACGGGGGTTCCAGTATCTGGTGGACTGGGTGGGCTACGGCCCCGAAGACCGGAGTTGGGTGCCCCCGTCCTCTCTCGCTGATCCTGCTCTGCTGGACGAGTTCTACCGGGCCCACCCGGAAGCTCCAGGGCGGTCGTCCGGTGCCTCCCGTCAGGGGGGGGGGGGGTACTGTTGTGGATCCCGCTTCGGCTCCACTCGTTTCCACCTCGGCACCGCTCGTTGAGACCAGTCAGGCCCAATCTGAGACAGCTGCGCCGGCTCCAGCAGGTGTTTACAATCTAAGGAGGAGAGACCTGCATAAA
Source organism: Nansenia antarctica (assembly GCF_963989245.1). Classification (NCBI taxonomy): domain Eukaryota; kingdom Metazoa; phylum Chordata; class Actinopteri; order Argentiniformes; family Microstomatidae; genus Nansenia; species Nansenia antarctica. The sequence continues at coordinate 3,710,243 of NC_137683.1, read as the reverse complement.
AAGCCCCACAACCTGCCGTCTGATGCTTGATCAATCTGATCCCCTGTGGTTAGTCGTCTCGCTCCCTCGTTTTGTCTCCAGTGTGTATAGATCCGAAATTACTTGTTTATTTTTCCCAGTCGTTTTATTATTTTTACCGTTGTTTGTTTTCTCTCCTCCACCAGTCCACTCCTGCCTGCCTGCCCTGCCTACCCTCCTGCCTGCCTATCGACTACTCCTCCTGCCTAAGCCCCTGCCTGCCTAACGACTACTCCTCCTGCCGAAGCCCCTGCCTGCCTAACGACTACTCCTCCTGCCTGAGCCCCTGCCTGCCTGCCGACTACCCCCTCCTGCCTAAGCCCCTGCCTGCCTGCCGACCACCCCCTCCTGCCTAAGCCCCTGCCTGCCGGCCGACTACTCCCCCTGCCTGACCCCCGCTTGCCCTACGACCATTCTCTGCCTAACCCCTTTTAATAAATATTATTATTATTATTACCCTAGTCTCTGTGTCTGTCTGTTCTGGGGTACTGCCACATTTGACCGCTTGATTCAGGCCGTAACACTAGGTTTGGATAGGTTTTGGCTGCTTGTGGGACATGAGTATCCATCTCTCTCAGAGAGCGCCATCAAGGTGCTTTTACCCTTCCCAACCTCCTACTTGTGCGAGCTGGCTTTTTCTTCTCTAGCATGTCAAGAACAAGACACACACGCGTCTGTCAGTGGAACAGGACCTGCATGTCGTGCTGTACAGCGCCCTCTATCGGCCAGCCGCCACTGGTAGCAACGGTGTAATAATATGTTCATTAATGTTGCAATTAATGCTCAGAAATGCAATGTTAGCACTGTTACGGTGGAGGTCACGGGTGTTGCGTTGAGGAAAGGAGAGCTTCGGTGAACTGGCGGTTTTGTATGTGGAAGTTTGCAATTAAACGCACGGATTGTAAGACAACCTATCTTGTCTTTGGCTTGGGAGGACTTCTGATTTCAAGACATAAAAGTCTGAATCTATGTCATGGTATTTGATGTACTGTACATGACCACAGATTGCGTAGTTGTAGGCATCTAGTGATTTATATGCTCTCAATTTCTCACGGGCCTACACGCTAGGCAATGCAAACTTTTCATACTTTTCACAGGCAGGTAATGGCCAGGTAATGGATTGGAACAATATCTCGTTAACTCCGACCACTCACCCAGATTTGTTTGTTTGTTTGTTTGTTTGTTGTTGTTGTTTGGGACTTAGAAATGGTCATAAAAAGCACAAAATGGTGCATATAAATTGACCAGAATGCAGGAAATTAAGTGTTAAATTCTCAAAATTGTGCCACCCATGCCAGCCCGACAGGCGCACATAACAGGCGCACCTACCCCAATGTCACGTCGGAATTCGACGTTTGGATACGTCGGAATTCGACGTTTGAATGCGATGGACAGACGTCGAATCCTGACGTCTGCCGTGTGAGACCAGGTTGCCTGGAGAGTGTTCCTGATCTGTGGGACAGTTGTTTATAAATAATGTTAAAAGAAGCAACATTGGTGTAACATACTGTATCCTTAATGGTTTGGAATGAATATGGAATGAATGGGCTTCATTCCAACATCAAAGAAGTGAGATACACCGATCAAAAACTACTTGAGGTAAGTGAATATATCAAATGCAAGTCCAACATAACAATAAGATGTAAGTGGAGTGGAACATCGCTTTAAAATACCTTAAAAGTTTTGGTGAAAAAAAACGTAAGTTCATTCTGGCTGTACACACATACAAACCAATCTGTAAAGATGAAATATCCCTTTTGTGCAATTATTTGCGTAACATTTTTCCCTAAAGTATAACAATGGGATACAAGGGGATTTGTTTTGCAATATTTGACAGCAATGACTTTCAGAGTTTATATATTTAATTGAAGAGCCACAGCCTCCAGCAAAACAAATCAGCTTATAAGGAAACACACAGCACAGTGTTTGGAGCATCAGAAATGAATGCTAAGTACTATCCAACACAAAAACAAGACAAACACAAGCGTGACGGTGAATGTTTTCGATTGTATTGAAATTATATTGGTTAACCAGACCGAGGGACTTACTAAATGACAAGTTACTAAATGTAAGGCTGGGGCACCATGGCATTACATCAAAGAATACATTGGTAATATGCATTGGGGAGTGATGGCAAGCTGCTACAAATATACACCAAGACAATCCATGAGACTGAGGAGATGTTGAAGCAGGAGTGTGTACAGAACAGGCTAGGCCTTGGACCAGGTCCCATTATACTGCAATGTAGTCTTGTTTAGGGTACCATAGTGATCTGCAACACCCCCACCCTGGACTCCGGATCTGTTCTCCAAGGCCTTTGGCCCCTAGTCAATATTTCATTGTTTTGCTTTGTTTGTTTTCTGTTTTGTCTGTCTGATCATTCCCTTAGAATTGTAAAGCGTCCTTGGGTTTTTTGAAAGGCGCTATATAAATTAAAGTTATTATTATTATTATTATTATTATTACCCAGCAAAGCCCTAGACAGGCTCCAGTATGTGCAGAACTCAGCTGCCAGGGTTCTCACCCACACCAAGCCCTGGCAGCACATCACCCTCATTCACCTCCACTGGCTTCCGGTTAAGTCCTGCATCTCATACAAAATCCTCCTCCTCACCTACAAATCCCTCCATGCCTGTGCCCCCCAGTACCTATCTGACCTCCTCCTCCAACATACCCCATCCCGGAACCTGCAGTCGTCAGACATGGGTCTGCTTTCCACCCCCCACACCCACCTGCGAACCTTTGGGGACAGAGCCTTCAGTGTGGCAGCCCCAGCACTCTGGAACTCCATCCCCATAGTGATCTGCAACGCCCCTACCCTGGACACCTTCAAATCAGCCTTCAAAACCTACCTGTTCACCAAGGCCTTTGGCCCCTAGTTAGTTAGTGGGTCTCTTGAAAGGTGTTATATCAATCTCAGCTATTATTATTATTATTATTATTATTATTACCCTGACGTTTCCTTGGAAACAAACTCCTTTGAAACCTTGTGGGTTTAGTTGTTCCTTAACTCAAGTAACTTGTTTGAGATAGATCACGAGTAAACTTCTGAATTCTAAGACTATTTATTAAACAGGATTACAGATTTACAGAGAAACAGAAAAAGGTGGTGCTGCTGCTGAAGAGCTGTCTGGGGTGAGAGAGAGGAAGTTGGTTTCATCTGTCCCCACCTTTATACCTTTTGGTATGCAAATATAGCTTCAACAATGGCCCTATCACTTTTACTGTAGGGATGACCAAGGTGTGAAAAATAGGAAGACCCACATATGATGTCATTCAGGTTATAGGTCAGGACACATATGATTTCATTCAGGTTATAGGTCAGGGGAGAGTCACAGACCACAAGAAAGCCATCTTGGAATGACCATTAAACAAAGAGTTGTAAACACTAACCCTAACCCCCACAGTCAGGAGGATCCTTATAGCAAAAGGCAAACTATACAGTGTATACATTCTATACAGTTTATATGGTTTATGTGTGTGTGTGTGTGTGCCAAAATATACTACAGTTTGCAAATAGTTAATATGGCATTGGATAACATGTAAGGTTGGATCAGAATCAGAAGACTTTATTGCCATGACATGTAGACATGTTAGGAATTTGGTTTGGGACAGTGGAGCGCAGTTTACTGCAGGACAGGACAAGACAGTGCAAACCAACATCATAGAGCAAGAGTAATAAATAATATAAATATAAGAAGTGCAAAGATCAAGTGTTCAATCAAGTGTGATTGGACTGCCAAGCTTAAAAGATGAAAGAAGAGTAGTGTATTGAGTATGACCATAGCAACAGTATGATCTTCGTTGGAACCAATGTAAATTCATGCAACTTGAAATGCTTAAAGATTTAAAAAGCCTAAATATTATCAAAGTTCTAGAGTTTAGAGCTTAACGATGGTTTGGGACTATAGATAGATAGATAGATAGGTAGATTTGCTGGGTAGTTGAAGGAAAGTGAGATAATAGGATGGACCAATAAAATACGGTCAGAGGGTAGCATATTTAAGCAATATCACACGAAAGGGAGTGTGTTATACTGAATATCAGCACGGCCTCGTACCTACGACCGAATCACAGCCGTGCTGATATTCAGTATAACAGCATGACCTCGAGTGTGATATTGCTTTTATACAACAGTTCTATAGCGCGATTTATTAGTTAACAGTAATAAGCGACAACAGATTATGATTTGTTTGTTTATTTAATCATAAAAATAAATAAAAAATAGTTCCGCAACTGAACTTCAAATGGACTGTTGCGTAGTAACCTGAACACAAACATGTAGTCTAATTAACGGTCATTTAGTAGAACATCTGTGCGGCGGAGTGATAGTTAAAAGGCCCAGTGCTGTTATACTGTATATCGTAACTCATGGAATGCCTCATCCAATCAAATTACTTGGTCGGAACTAACTGTTGTATAAAAGTAAATAGATGGGAGAAGGTTAGACAGAGAGATATAGATATATTGATTAGATGAACAAGGGGATGTATATGAAAGAGGGGAAGGCTAGACAGATCAATAAAATGAAGTATGACTTCTACTGAGAAAGCAGTATTGACTGACAATAGGAAGGAAGGATGATGGCTGAGTAGTTTAAAGAAAAGGAGATAGGATTGGCAGACATAGAAAGGTAAAAGATGGTCAGAGGGTGGGGAAGCCAGATAGATGAGAGAAGGTTCCAGAAGGATAGATAGATAGATAGATAGATAGATAGATAGATAGATAGATAGATAGATAGATAAGAGAGCGGAAGTATAGATAGATCAATACAATGAAAAGGGTATGGGTATCGACTGTCTAGGTAGCTGAAAGAAAGTGTGAGTAGGATAGATAAATAGCGTCGTTCAAGATAAGGGAGGACAATTTAGTTTTTCATGAGCATGGCGGTATTTCTATTACAGCGTATTGGATGACTGTCATTCATATTCCATTTACCCAGCTCAATGTGACATTAATAGGTTTGGGCTATTTATATACACACCCCAGGCATGATACTCAAATTGCCCCACCCTATACCCATCATGAGGTTGCTACAACCTAGACTACAAATGAAAGTTTATAACTATATTGGACTAATCAACGTGACAGTGATGCATTAAATACGCCTTGCACACACTTGCCTGAATCAAGCTGATCTGATCACCCACACAAACAGTTCACTTTCATAGCAGTCATGTACAGCATCACTTTGCTAGTTGTATAATTCCTTTTGGCATCCACACACTCTCCTCCTCTCACCTTTTCATCCACACACTCTCCTCCTCTCACCTTTTCATCCACACACTCTCCTCCTCTCACCTTTTCATCCACACACTCTCCTCCTCTCACCTTTTCATCCACACACTCTCCTCCTCTCACCTTTTCATCCACACACTCTCCTCCTCTCACCTTTTCATCCACACACTCTCCTCCTCTCACCTTTTCATCCACACACTCTCCTCCTCTCACCTTTTCATCCACACACTCTCCTCCTCTCACCTTTTCATCCACACACTCTCCTCCTCTCACCTTTTCATCCACACACTCTCCTCCTCTGGGGACTGCAGTAAACAACAGCTGCCCTCTCCAAGCTAGATCTTCATAAATATGTTTAACCAATAACTGCTACACAGCTTACGTTGTCACTTTCTAACCCCTTTGACTTTGATTACCCGCTGGGAAATAAAATACCACTAAACACCAAATTAAATATTTTGTTAAACATAATGTTTTCATTTGTTAGTCTATTTAATTCACTCAACTCCAGAGAGACTGAGCCGGTGCAAATGGAGATGTGTGTGTGTGTACTGTATCTGTGTGTGTGTGTGTGTGTGTGTGTGTGTGTGTGTGTGTGTGTGTGTGTGATGTGTGTGTGTACTGTATCTAGATGTGTGTGTGTGTACTGTATCTAGAGATGTGTGTGTACTGTATCTAGAGATGTGTGTGTACTGTATCTAGAGATGTGTGTGTACTGTATCTAGAGATGTGTGTGTACTGTATCTGTGTGTGTGTGTGTGTGTGTGTGTGTGTGATGTGTGTGTGTACTGTATCTAGAGATGTGTGTGTGTACTGTATCTAGAGATGTGTGTGTACTGTATCTAGAGATGTGTGTGTACTGTATCTAGAGATATGTGTGTACTGTATCTAGAGATGTGTGTGTCAGTACTGTATCTAGAGATGTGTGTGTGTGTAATGTATCTAGAGATATGTGTGTACTGTATCTAGAGATGTGTGTGTCAGTACTGTATCTAGAGATATGTGTGTACTGTATCTAGAGATGTGTGTGTCAGTACTGTATCTAGAGATGTGTGTGTGTGTACTGTATCTAGAGATGTGTGTGTACTGTATCTTGAGATGTGTGTGTGTGTGTGTACTGTATCTAGTGTGTACTGTATCTAGTGTGTATCTAGTGTGTATCTAGTGTGTATCTAGTGTGTATCTGGTGTGTATCTAGTATGTATCTAGTGTGTATCTAGAGATGTGTGTGTGTACTGTATCTAGTGTGTATCTAGTGTGTACTGTATCTAGTATGTATCTAGTGTGTATCTAGTGTGTACTATATCTAGTGTGTATCTAGTGTGTATCTAGTGTGTACTGAATCAAGTGTGTATCTAGTGTGTATCTGGTGTGTATCTAGTATGTATCTAGTGTGTATCTAGTGTGTATCTGGTGTGTATCTAGTGTGTACTGTATCTAGTGTGTATCTAGTATGTATCTAGTATGTATCTAGTGTGTATCTAGTATGTATCTAGTGTGTATCTAGTGTGTATCTAGTGTGTACTGTATCTAGTGTGTATCTAGTGTGTATCTGGTGTGTATCTAGTATGTATCTAGTGTGTATCTAGTGTGTATCTGGTGTGTATCTAGTGTGTATCTAGTGTGTATCTAGCGTGTATCTAGTATGTATCTAGTGTGTATCTAGTGTGTATCTAGTGTGTACTGTATCTAGTGTGTATCTAGTGTGTATCTAGTGTGTATCTAGTATGTATCTAGTGTGTATCTAGTGTGTATCTAGTGTGTATCTAGTGTGTATCTAGTATGTATCTAGTGTGTATCTAGTATGTATCTAGTGTGTATCTAGTGTGTATCTGGTGTGTATCTAGTGTGTATCTAGTGTGTATCTAGTATGTATCTAGTGTGTATTTAGTGTGTATCTAGTGTGTACTGTATCTAGTGTGTATCTAGTGTGTATCTAGTGTGTATCTAGTGTGTATCTAGTATGTATCTAGTGTGTATCTAGTGTGTATCTAGTGTGTATCTAGTGTGTATCTAGTATGTATCTAGTGTGTATCTAGTGTGTACTGTATCTAGTGTGTATCTAGTGTGTATCTAGTGTGTACTGTATCTAGTGTGTATCTAGTGTGTATCTAGTGTGTATCTAGTGTGTATCTAGTGTGTACTGTATCTAGTGTGTATCTAGTGTGTATCTAGTATGTATCTAGTGTGTATCTAGTGTGTATCTGGTGTGTATCTAGTGTGTATCTAGTGTGTATCTAGTGTGTATCTAGTGTGTATCTAGTGTGTATCTAGTATGTATCTAGTGTGTATCTAGTGTGTATCTAGTATGTATCTAGTGTGTATCTAGTATGTATCTAGTGTGTATCTAGTGTGTATCTAGTGTGTACTGTATCTAGTGTGTATCTAGTGTGTATCTAGTGTGTATCTAGTATGTATCTAGTGTGTATCTAGTGTGTATCTAGTGTGTACTGTATCTAGTGTGTATCTAGTATGTATCTAGTGTGTATCTAGTGTGTATCTAGTGTGTACTGTATCTAGTGTGTATCTAGTATGTATCTAGTGTGTACTGTATCTAGTGTGTATCTAGTGTGTATCTAGTGTGTACTGTATCTAGTGTGTATCTAGTGTGTACTGTATCTAGTGTGTATCTAGTATGTATCTAGTGTGCATCTAGTATGTATCTAGTGTGTATCTAGTGTGTATCTAGTGTGTACTGTATCTAGTGTGTATCTAGTATGTATCTAGTGTGTATCTAGTGTGTATCTAGTATGTATCTAGTGTGTATCTAGTGTGTATTTAGTATGTATCTAGTATGTATCTAGTGTGTATCTAGTGTGTATCTAGTGTGTATCTAGTGTGTATCTAGTATGTATCTAGTGTGTATCTAGTATGTATCTAGTGTGTATCTAGTGTGTATCTAGTATGTATCTAGTATGTATCTAGTGTGTATCTAGTATGTATCTAGTGTGTATCTAGTATGTATCTAGTGTGTATCTAGTGTGTATCTAGTATGTATCTAGTATGTATCTAGTGTGTATCTAGTGTGTATCTAGTGTGTATCTAGCGTGTATCTAGTATGTATCTAGTGTGTATCTAGTGTGTATCTAGTGTGTATCTAGTGTGTACTGTATCTAGTGTGTACTGTATCTAGTGTGTATCTAGTGTGTATCTAGTGTGTATCTAGTATGTATCTAGTGTGTATCTAGTGTGTATCTAGTGTGTATCTAGTGTGTATCTAGTATGTATCTAGTGTGTATCTAGTATGTATCTAGTGTGTATCTAGTGTGTACCTGGTGTGTATCTAGTGTGTATCTAGTGTGTATCTAGTATGTATCTAGTGTGTATTTAGTGTGTATCTAGTGTGTACTGTATCTAGTGTGTATCTAGTGTGTATCTAGTGTGTATCTAGTGTGTATCTAGTATGTATCTAGTGTGTATCTAGTGTGTATCTAGTGTGTATCTAGTGTGTATCTAGTATGTATCTAGTGTGTATCTAGTGTGTACTGTATCTAGTGTGTATCTAGTGTGTATCTAGTGTGTACTGTATCTAGTGTGTATCTAGTGTGTATCTAGTGTGTATCTAGTGTGTATCTAGTGTGTACTGTATCTAGTGTGTATCTAGTGTGTTTCTAGTATGTATCTAGTGTGTATCTAGTGTGTATCTGGTGTGTATCTAGTGTGTATCTAGTGTGTATCTAGTGTGTATCTAGTGTGTATCTAGTGTGTATCTAGTATGTATCTAGTGTGTATCTAGTATGTATCTAGTGTGTATCTAGTATGTATCTAGTGTGTATCTAGTGTGTATCTAGTGTGTACTGTATCTAGTGTGTATCTAGTGTGTATCTAGTGTGTATCTAGTATGTATCTAGTGTGTATCTAGTGTGTATCTAGTGTGTACTGTATCTAGTGTGTATCTAGTATGTATCTAGTGTGTATCTAGTGTGTATCTAGTGTGTACTGTATCTAGTGTGTATCTAGTATGTATCTAGTGTGTACTGTATCTAGTGTGTATCTAGTGTGTACTGTATCTAGTGTGTATCTAGTGTGTACTGTATCTAGTGTGTATCTAGTATGTATCTAGTGTGCATCTAGTATGTATCTAGTGTGTATCTAGTGTGTATTTAGTGTGTACTGTATCTAGTGTGTATCTAGTATGTATCTAGTGTGTATCTAGTATGTATCTAGTATGTATCTAGTGTGTATCTAGTGTGTATCTAGTGTGTATCTAGTGTGTATCTAGTATGTATCTAGTGTGTATCTAGTGTGTATCTAGTGTGTACTGTATCAAGTGTGTATCTATTATGTATCTAGTGTGTATCTAGTGTGTATCTAGTGTGTACTGTATCTAGTGTGTATCTAGTATGTATCTAGTGTGTATCTAGTGTGTATCTAGTATGTATCTAGTGTGTATCTAGTGTGTATCTAGTATGTATCTAGTATGTATCTAGTGTGTAGCTAGTGTGTATCTAGTGTGTATCTAGTGTGTATCTAGTATGTATCTAGTGTGTATCTAGTGTGTATCTAGTATGTATCTAGTGTGTATCTAGTATGTATCTAGTATGTATCTAGTGTGTATCTAGTGTGTATCTAGTGTGTATCTAGTGTGTATCTAGTATGTATCTAGTGTGTATCTAGTATGTATCTAGTGTGTATATAGTGTGTACCTGGTGTGTATCTAGTGTGTATCTAGTGTGTATCTAGTATGTATCTAGTGTGTATTTAGTGTGTATCTAGTGTGTACTGTATCTAGTGTGTATCTAGTGTGTATCTAGTGTGTATCTAGTGTGTATCTAGTATGTATCTAGTGTGTATCTAGTGTGTATCTAGTGTGTATCTAGTGTGTATCTAGTATGTATCTAGTGTGTATCTAGTGTGTACTGTATCTAGTGTGTATCTAGTGTGTATCTAGTGTGTACTGTATCTAGTGTGTATCTAGTGTGTATCTAGTGTGTATCTAGTGTGTACTGTATCTAGTGTGTATCTAGTGTGTATCTAGTATGTATCTAGTGTGTATCTAGTGTGTATCTGGTGTGTATCTAGTGTGTATCTAGTGTGTATCTAGTGTGTATCTAGTGTGTATCTAGTGTGTATCTAGTATGTATCTAGTGTGTATCTAGTATGTATCTAGTGTGTATCTAGTATGTATCTAGTGTGTATCTAGTGTGTATCTAGTGTGTACTGTATCTAGTGTGTATCTAGTGTGTATCTAGTGTGTATCTAGTATGTATCTAGTGTGTATCTAGTGTGTATCTAGTGTGTACTGTATCTAGTGTGTATCTAGTATGTATCTAGTGTGTATCTAGTGTGTATCTAGTGTGTACTGTATCTAGTGTGTATCTAGTATGTATCTAGTGTGTACTGTATCTAGTGTGTATCTAGTGTGTATCTAGTGTGTACTGTATCTAGTGTGTATCTAGTGTGTACTGTATCTAGTGTGTATCTAGTATGTATCTAGTGTGCATCTAGTATGTATCTAGTGTGTATCTAGTGTGTATTTAGTGTGTACTGTATCTAGTGTGTATCTAGTATGTATCTAGTGTGTATCTAGTATGTATCTAGTATGTATCTAGTGTGTATCTAGTGTGTATCTAGTGTGTATCTAGTGTGTATCTAGTATGTATCTAGTGTGTATCTAGTGTGTATCTAGTGTGTACTGTATCAAGTGTGTATCTATTATGTATCTAGTGTGTATCTAGTGTGTATCTAGTGTGTACTGTATCTAGTGTGTATCTAGTATGTATCTAGTGTGTATCTAGTATGTATCTAGTGTGTATCTAGTGTGTATCTAGTATGTATCTAGTATGTATCTAGTGTGTAGCTAGTGTGTATCTAGTGTGTATCTAGTGTGTATCTAGTATGTATCTAGTGTGTATCTAGTGTGTATCTAGTATGTATCTAGTGTGTATCTAGTATGTATCTAGTATGTATCTAGTGTGTATCTAGTGTGTATCTAGTGTGTATCTAGTGTGTATCTAGTATGTATCTAGTGTGTATCTAGTATGTATCTAGTGTGTATCTAGTGTGTATCTAGTATGTATCTAGTATGTATCTAGTGTGTATCTAGTATGTATCTAGTGTGTATCTAGTATGTATCTAGTGTGTATCTAGTGTGTATCTAGTATGTATCTAGTATGTATCTAGTGTGTATCTAGTGTGTATCTAGTGTGTACTGTATCTAGTGTGTATCTAGTATGTATCTAGTGTGTATCTAGTGTGTATCTAGTGTGTATCTAGTATGTATCTAGTGTGTATCTAGTGTGTATCTAGTGTGTATCTAGTGTGTATCTAGTATGTATCTAGTATGTATCTAGTGTGTATCTAGTGTGTATCTAGTGTGTATCTATTGTGTATCTAGTATGTATCTAGTGTGTATCTAGTATGTATCTAGTGTGTATCTAGTATGTATCTAGTATGTATCTAGTGTGTATCTAGTATGTATCTAGTGTGTATCTAGTATGTATCTAGTATGTATCTAGTGTGTATCTAGTGTGTATCTAGTGTGTATCTAGTATGTATCTAGTGTGTATCTAGTGTGTATCTAGTGTGTATCTAGTATGTATCTAGTATGTATCTAGTGTGTATCTAGTATGTATCTAGTGTGTACTGTATCTAGTGTGTATCTAGTGTGTATCTAGTGTGTACTGTATCTACTGTGTATCTAGTATGTATCTAGTGTGTACTGTATCTAGTGTGTATCTAGTGTGTATCTAGTATGTATCTAGTGTGTACTGTATCTAGTGTGTATCTAGTGTGTATCTAGTGTGTACTGTATCTAGTATGTATCTAGTGTGCATCTAGTATGTATCTAGTGTGTATCTAGTGTGTACTGTATCTAGTGTGTATCTAGTGTGTACTGTATCTAGTGTGTATCTAGTATGTATCTAGTGTGTATCTAGTGTGTATCTAGTGTGTACTGTATCTAGTGTGTATCTAGTGTGTACTGTATCTAGTGTGTATCTAGTATGTATCTAGTGTGTATCTAGTGTGTATCTAGTATGTATCTAGTGTGTATCTAGTGTGTACTGTATCTAGTGTGTATCTAGTGTGTACTGTATCTAGTGTGTATCTAGTGTGTATCTGGTGTGTACTGTATCTAGTGTGTATCTAGTGTGTACTGTATCTAGTGTGTATCTAGTGTGTATCTAGTGTGTACTGTATCTAGTATGTATCTAGTGTGCGTCTAGTATGTATCTAGTGTGTATCTAGTGTGTACTGTATCTAGTGTGTATCTAGTATGTATCTAGTGTGTACTGTATCTAGTATGTATCTAGTGTGTATCTAGTGTGTATCTAGTGTGTATCTAGTGTGTATCTAGTGTGAATCTAGTATGTATCTAGTGTGTATCTAGTGTGTATCTAGTATGTATCTAGTGTGTATCTAGTGTGTATCTAGTGTGTACTGTATCTAGTATGTATCTAGTGTGTATCTAGTGTGTATCTAGTATGTATCTAGTGTGTATCTAGTGTGTATCTAGTATGTATCTAGTGTGTATCTAGTGTGTATCTAGTGTGTATCTAGTATGTATCTAGTGTGTATCTAGTATGTATCTAGTGTGTATCTAGTGTGTATCTAGTATGTATCTAGTGTGTATCTAGTGTGTATCTGTTGTGTATCTAGTGTGTATCTAGTGTGTATCTAGTGTGTATCTAGTGTGTACTGTATCTAGTGTGTATCTGGTGTGTATCTAGTGTGTATCTAGTGTGTATCTAGTGTCTATCTAGTGTGTATCTAGTGTGTATCTAGTGTGTATCTAGTATGTATCTAGTGTGTATCTAGTATGTATCTAGTGTGTACTGTATCTAGTGTGTATCTAGTGTGAATCTAGTGTGTATCTAGTGTGTATCTAGTGTGTATCTAGTATGTATCTAGTGTGTATCTAGTATGTATCTAGTGTGTATCTAGTATGTATCTAGTGTGTACTGTATCTAGTGTGTATTTAGTGTGTATCTAGTATGTATCTAGTGTGTACTGTATCTAGTGTGTATCTAGTGTGTATCTAGTGTGTATCTAGAGTGTATCTAGTGTGTACTGTATCTAGTGTGTACTGTATCTAGTGTGTACTGTATCTAGTGTGTATCTAGTGTGTAACTAGTGTGTAAAGTATCTAGTGTGTATCTAGTGTGTACTGTATCTAGTGTGTATCTAGTGTGTATCTAGTGTGTACTGTATCTAGTGTGTACTGTATCTAGTGTGTATCTAGTGTGTATCTAGTGTGTACTGTATCTAGTGTGTATCTAGTGTGTATCTAGTGTGTACTGTATCTAGTGTGTATCTAGTGTGTACTGTATCTAGTGTGTATCTAGTGTGTATCTAGTGTGTATCTAGTGTGTACTGTATCTAGTGTGTATCTAGTGTGTACTGTATCTAGTGTGTATCTAGTGTGTATCTAGTGTGTATCTAGTGTGTACTGTATCTAGTGTGTATCTAGTATGTATCTAGCGTGTATCTAGTGTGTATCTAGTGTGTACTGTATCTAGTGTGTATCTAGTGTGTACTGTATCTAGTATGTATTTAGTGTGCATCTAGTGTGTATCTAGTGTGTATCTAGTGTGTACTGTATCTAGTGTGTATCTAGTATGTATCTAGTGTGTATCTAGTGTGTATCTAGTGTGTACTGTATCTAGTGTGTATCTAGTATGTATCTAGTGTGTACTGTATCTAGTGTGTATCTAGTGTGTATCTAGTGTGTACTGTATCTAGTGTGTATCTAGTGTGTACTGTATCTAGTGTGTATCTAGTATGTATCTAGTGTGCATCTAGTATGTATCTAGTGTGTATCTAGTGTGTATTTAGTGTGTACTGTATCTAGTGTGTATCTAGTATGTATCTAGTGTGTATCTAGTATGTATCTAGTATGTATCTAGTGTGTATCTAGTGTGTATCTAGTGTGTATCTAGTGTGTATCTAGTATGTATCTAGTGTGTATCTAGTGTGTATCTAGTGTGTACTGTATCAAGTGTGTATCTAGTATGTATCTAGTGTGTATCTAGTGTGTATCTAGTGTGTACTGTATCTAGTGTGTATCTAGTATGTATCTAGTGTGTATCTAGTGTGTATCTAGTATGTATCTAGTGTGTAGCTAGTGTGTATCTAGTATGTATCTAGTATGTATCTAGTGTGTATCTAGTGTGTATCTAGTGTGTATCTAGTGTGTATCTAGTATGTATCTAGTGTGTATCTAGTGTGTATCTAGTATGTATCTAGTGTGTATCTAGTATGTATCTAGTATGTATCTAGTGTGTATCTAGTGTGTATCTAGTGTGTATCTAGTGTGTATCTAGTATGTATCTTGTGTGTATCTAGTATGTATCTAGTGTGTATCTAGTGTGTATCTAGTATGTATCTAGTATGTATCTAGTGTGTATCTAGTGTGTATCTAGTGTGTACTGTATCTAGTGTGTATCTAGTATGTATCTAGTGTGTATCTAGTGTGTATCTAGTGTGTATCTAGTATGTATCTAGTGTGTATCTAGTGTGTATCTAGTGTGTATCTAGTGTGTATCTAGTATGTATCTAGTATGTATCTAGTGTGTATCTAGTGTGTATCTAGTGTGTATCTATTGTGTATCTAGTATGTATCTAGTGTGTATCTAGTATGTATCTAGTGTGTATCTAGTATGTATCTAGTATGTATCTAGTGTGTATCTAGTATGTATCTAGTGTGTATCTAGTATGTATCTAGTATGTATCTAGTGTGTATCTAGTGTGTATCTAGTGTGTATCTAGTATGTATCTAGTGTGTATCTAGTGTGTATCTAGTGTGTATCTAGTATGTATCTAGTATGTATCTAGTGTGTATCTAGTATGTATCTAGTGTGTACTGTATCTAGTGTGTATCTAGTGTGTATCTAGTGTGTACTGTATCTACTGTGTATCTAGTATGTATCTAGTGTGTACTGTATCTAGTGTGTATCTAGTGTGTATCTAGTATGTATCTAGTGTGTACTGTATCTAGTGTGTATCTAGTGTGTATCTAGTGTGTATCTAGTGTGTACTGTATCTAGTATGTATCTAGTGTGCATCTAGTATGTATCTAGTGTGTATCTAGTGTGTACTGTATCTAGTGTGTATCTAGTGTGTACTGTATCTAGTGTGTATCTAGTATGTATCTAGTGTGTATCTAGTGTGTATCTAGTATGTATCTAGTGTGTATCTAGTGTGTACTGTATCTAGTGTGTATCTAGTGTGTACTGTATCTAGTGTGTATCTAGTGTGTATCTGGTGTGTACTGTATCTAGTGTGTATCTAGTGTGTACTGTATCTAGTGTGTATCTAGTGTGTATCTAGTGTGTACTGTATCTAGTATGTATCTAGTGTGCGTCTAGTATGTATCTAGTGTGTATCTAGTGTGTACTGTATCTAGTGTGTATCTAGTATGTATCTAGTGTGTACTGTATCTAGTATGTATCTAGTGTGTATCTAGTGTGTATCTAGTGTGTATCTAGTGTGTATCTAGTGTGAATCTAGTATGTATCTAGTGTGTATCTAGTGTGTATCTAGTATGTATCTAGTGTGTATCTAGTGTGTATCTAGTTTGTATCTAGTGTGTACTGTATCTAGTATGTATCTAGTGTGTATCTAGTGTGTATCTAGTATGTATCTAGTGTGTATCTAGTGTGTATCTAGTATGTATCTAGTGTGTATCTAGTGTGTATCTAGTGTGTATCTAGTATGTATCTAGTGTGTATCTAGTATGTATCTAGTGTGTATCTAGTGTGTATCTAGTATGTATCTAGTGTGTATCTAGTGTGTATCTGTTGTGTATCTAGTGTGTATCTAGTGTGTATCTAGTGTGTATCTAGTGTGTACTGTATCTAGTGTGTATCTGGTGTGTATCTAGTGTGTATCTAGTGTCTATCTAGTGTGTATCTAGTGTGTATCTAGTGTGTATCTAGTATGTATCTAGTGTGTATCTAGTATGTATCTAGTGTGTACTGTATCTAGTGTGTATCTAGTGTGAATCTAGTGTGTATCTAGTGTGTATCTAGTGTGTATCTAGTATGTATCTAGTGTGTATCTAGTATGTATCTAGTGTGTATCTAGTATGTATCTAGTGTGTACTGTATCTAGTGTGTATCTAGTGTGTATCTAGTATGTATCTAGTGTGTACTGTATCTAGTGTGTATCTAGTGTGTATCTAGTGTGTATCTAGTGTGTACTGTATCTAGTGTGTATCTAGTGTGTATCTAGTGTGTATCTAGTGTGTATCTAGTGTGTACTGTATCTAGTGTGTATCTAGTGTGTATCTAGTATGTATCTAGCGTGTATCTAGTGTGTATCTGGTGTGTATCTAGTGTGTATCTAGTGTGTATCTAGTGTGTATCTAGTGTGTATCTAGTGTGTATCTAGTATGTATCTAGTGTGTATCTAGTGTGTATCTAGTATGTATCTAGTGTGTATCTAGTATGTATCTAGTGTGTATCTAGTGTGTATCTAGTGTGTACTGTATCTAGTGTGTATCTAGTGTGTATCTAGTGTGTATCTAGTATGTATCTAGTGTGTATCTAGTGTGTATCTAGTGTGTACTGTATCTAGTGTGTATCTAGTATGTATCTAGTGTGTATCTAGTGTGTATCTAGTGTGTACTGTATCTAGTGTGTATCTAGTATGTATCTAGTGTGTACTGTATCTAGTGTGTATCTAGTGTGTATCTAGTGTGTACTGTATCTAGTGTGTATCTAGTGTGTACTGTATCTAGTGTGTATCTAGTATGTATCTAGTGTGCATCTAGTATGTATCTAGTGTGTATCTAGTGTGTATTTAGTGTGTACTGTATCTAGTGTGTATCTAGTATGTATCTAGTGTGTATCTAGTATGTATCGAGTATGTATCTAGTGTGTATCTAGTGTGTATCTAGTGTGTATCTAGTGTGTATCTAGTATGTATCTAGTGTGTATCTAGTGTGTATCTAGTGTGTACTGTATCTAGTGTGTATCTAGTATGTATCTAGTGTGTATCTAGTGTGCATCTAGTATGTATCTAGTGTGTATCTAGTGTGTACTGTATCTAGTGTGTATCTAGTATGTATCTAGTGTGTATCTAGTGTGTATTTAGTATGTATCTAGTGTGTATCTAGTGTGTACTGTATCTAGTGTGTATCTAGTGTGTACTGTATCTAGTGTGTATCTAGTGTGTATCTGGTGTGTACTGTATCTAGTGTGTATCTAGTGTGTACTGTATCTAGTGTGTATCTAGTATGTATCTAGTGTGTATCTAGTGTGTATCTAGTGTGTACTGTATCTAGTGTGTATCTAGTATGTATCTAGTGTGTACTGTATCTAGTGTGTATCTAGTGTGTACTGTATCTAGTGTGTATCTAGTGTGTACTGTATCTAGTGTGTATCTAGTATGTATCTAGTGTGCATCTAGTATGTATCTAGTGTGTATCTAGTCTAGTGTGTATTTAGTGTGTACTGTATCTAGTGTGTATCTAGTATGTATCTAGTGTGTATCTAGTATGTATCTAGTATGTATCTAGTGTGTATCTAGTGTGTATCTAGTGTGTATCTAGTGTGTATCTAGTATGTATCTAGTGTGTATCTAGTGTGTATCTAGTGTGTATCTAGTGTGTACTGTATCAAGTGTGTATCTAGTATGTATCTAGTGTGTATCTAGTGTGTATCTAGTGTGTACTGTATCTAGTGTGTATCTAGTATGTATCTAGTGTGTATCTAGTGTGTATCTAGTATGTATCTAGTGTGCATCTAGTGTGTATCTAGTATGTATCTAGTATGTATCTAGTGTGTATCTAGTGTGTATCTAGTGTGTATCTAGTGTGTATCTAGTATGTATCTAGTGTGTATCTAGTATGTATCTAGTGTGTATCTAGTGTGTATCTAGTATGTATCTAGTATGTATCTAGTGTGTATCTAGTATGTATCTAGTGTGTATCTAGTATGTATCTAGTGTGTATCTAGTGTGTATCTAGTATGTATCTAGTGTGTATCTAGTGTGTATCTAGTATGTATCTAGTATGTATCTAGTGTGTATCTAGTGTGTATCTAGTGTGTACTGTATCTAGTGTGTATCTAGTATGTATCTAGTGTGTATCTAGTGTGTATCTAGTGTGTATCTAGCGTGTATCTAGTATGTATCTAGTGTGTATCTAGTGTGTATCTAGTGTGTATCTAGTGTGTACTGTATCTAGTGTGTATCTAGTGTGTATCTAGTGTGTATCTAGTGTGTATCTAGTATGTATCTAGTGTGTATCTAGTGTGTATCTAGTGTGTATCTAGTGTGTATCTAGTATGTATCTAGTGTGTATCTAGTGTGTACCTGGTGTGTATCTAGTGTGTATCTAGTGTGTATCTAGTATGTATCTAGTGTGTATTTAGTGTGTATCTAGTGTGTACTGTATCTAGTGTGTATCTAGTGTGTATCTAGTGTGTATCTAGTGTGACGATCCACACTGGTACCACCAGTGGGCGCCAATCATCTGTTGTCTTGTTGACCCTCTCTCTTGGTTCCTGATGGGCACAGGTGAAGGTGATCATCCTGATTGTCCCAGGAACTTTAAGAGGGGGTCAAATTGATGGACTCGGTCTCTTCCTTGTCGACCAGCAGCCTTTTTGTTTGTTGTTACTATTTACTTTATCATTATTTCCATTTAACATATTATTCTTTAATAAATCTCCTATTATTGTTCTCCATGTGTCGTCTCCCTTTTTGTCACCTTGTCCTGAGCCAGGCAAGCGTAACACTAGTGTGTATCTAGTATGTATCTAGTGTGTATCTAGTGTGTATCTAGTATGTATCTAGTGTGTATCTAGTGTGTATCTAGTGTGTATCTAGTGTGTACTGTATCAAGTGTGTATCTAGTATGTATCTAGTGTGTATCTAGTGTGTATCTAGTGTGTACTGTATCTAGTGTGTATCTAGTATGTATCTAGTGTGTATCTAGTGTGTATCTAGTATGTATCTAGTGTGCATCTAGTGTGTATCTAGTATGTATCTAGTATGTATCTAGTGTGTATCTAGTGTGTATCTAGTGTGTATCTAGTGTGTATCTAGTATGTATCTAGTGTGTATCTAGTATGTATCTAGTGTGTATCTAGTGTGTATCTAGTATGTATCTAGTATGTATCTAGTATGTATCTAGTGTGTATCTAGTATGTATCTAGTGTGTATCTAGTATGTATCTAGTGTGTATCTAGTGTGTATCTAGTATGTATCTAGTGTGTATCTAGTGTGTATCTAGTGTGTACTGTATCTAGTGTGTATCTAGTATGTATCTAGTGTGTATCTAGTGTGTATCTAGTGTGTATCTAGCGTGTATCTAGTATGTATCTAGTGTGTATCTAGTGTGTATCTAGTGTGTATCTAGTGTGTACTGTATCTAGTGTGTATCTAGTGTGTATCTAGTGTGTATCTAGTGTGTATCTAGTATGTATCTAGTGTGTATCTAGTGTGTATCTAGTGTGTATCTAGTATGTATCTAGTGTGTATCTAGTATGTATCTAGTGTGTACCTGGTGTGTATCTAGTGTGTATCTAGTGTGTATCTAGTATGTATCTAGTGTGTATTTAGTGTGTATCTAGTGTGTACTGTATCTAGTGTGTATCTAGTGTGTATCTAGTGTGTATCTAGTATGTATCTAGTGTGTATCTAGTGTGTATCTAGTGTGTATCTAGTGTGTATCTAGTATGTATCTAGTGTGTATCTAGTGTGTACTGTATCTAGTGTGTATCTAGTGTGTATCTAGTGTGTACTGTATCTAGTGTGTATCTAGTGTGTATCTAGTGTGTATCTAGTGTGTATCTAGTGTGTATCTAGTGTGTACTGTATCTAGTGTGTATCTAGTGTGTATCTAGTATGTATCTAGTGTGTATCTGGTGTGTATCTGGTGTGTATCTAGTGTGTATCTAGTGTGTATCTAGTGTGTATCTAGTGTGTATCTAGTGTGTATCTAGTGTGTATCTAGTGTGTATCTAGTGTGTATCTAGTGTCTATCTAGTATGTATCTAGTGTGTATCTAGTGTGTATCTAGTGTGTACTGTATCTAGTGTGTATCTAGTGTGTATCTAGTGTGTATCTAGTATGTATCTAGTGTGTATCTAGTGTGTACTGTATCTAGTGTGTATCTAGTATGTATCTAGTGTGTATCTAGTGTGTATCTAGTGTGTACTGTATCTAGTGTGTATCTAGTATGTATCTAGTGTGTACTGTATCTAGTGTGTATCTAGTGTGTATCTAGTGTGTACTGTATCTAGTGTGTATCTAGTGTGTACTGTATCTAGTGTGTATCTAGTATGTATCTAGTGTGTATCTAGTATGTATCTAGTATGTATCTAGTGTGTATCTAGTGTGTATCTAGTGTGTATCTAGTGTGTATCTAGTATGTATCTAGTGTGTATCTAGTGTGTATCTAGTGTGTACTGTATCAAGTGTGTATCTATTATGTATCTAGTGTGTATCTAGTGTGTATCTAGTGTGTACTGTATCTAGTGTGTATCTAGTATGTATCTAGTGTGTATCTAGTGTGTATCTAGTATGTATCTAGTGTGTATCTAGTGTGTATCTAGTATGTATCTAGTATGTATCTAGTGTGTAGCTAGTGTGTATCTAGTGTGTATCTAGTGTGTATCTAGTATGTATCTAGTGTGTATCTAGTGTGTATCTAGTATGTATCTAGTGTGTATCTAGTATGTATCTAGTATGTATCTAGTGTGTATCTAGTGTGTATCTAGTGTGTATCTAGTGTGTATCTAGTATGTATCTAGTGTGTATCTAGTATGTATCTAGTGTGTATCTAGTGTGTACCTGGTGTGTATCTAGTGTGTATCTAGTGTGTATCTAGTATGTATCTAGTGTGTATTTAGTGTGTATCTAGTGTGTACTGTATCTAGTGTGTATCTAGTGTGTATCTAGTGTGTATCTAGTATGTATCTAGTGTGTATCTAGTGTGTATCTAGTGTGTATCTAGTGTGTATCTAGTATGTATCTAGTGTGTATCTAGTGTGTACTGTATCTAGTGTGTATCTAGTGTGTATCTAGTGTGTACTGTATCTAGTGTGTATCTAGTGTGTATCTAGTGTGTATCTAGTGTGTACTGTATCTAGTGTGTATCTAGTGTGTATCTAGTATGTATCTAGTGTGTATCTAGTGTGTATCTGGTGTGTATCTAGTGTGTATCTAGTGTGTATCTAGTGTGTATCTAGTGTGTATCTAGTGTGTATCTAGTATGTATCTAGTGTGTATCTAGTATGTATCTAGTGTGTATCTAGTATGTATCTAGTGTGTATCTAGTGTGTATCTAGTGTGTACTGTATCTAGTGTGTATCTAGTGTGTATCTAGTGTGTATCTAGTATGTATCTAGTGTGTATCTAGTGTGTATCTAGTGTGTACTGTATCTAGTGTGTATCTAGTATGTATCTAGTGTGTATCTAGTGTGTATCTAGTGTGTATCTAGTGTGTACTGTATCTAGTGTGTATCTAGTGTGTATCTAGTGTGTATCTAGTATGTATCTAGTGTGTATCTAGTGTGTATCTAGTGTGTACTGTATCTAGTGTGTATCTAGTATGTATCTAGTGTGTATCTAGTGTGTACTGTATCTAGTGTGTATCTAGTATGTATCTAGTGTGTACTGTATCTAGTGTGTATCTAGTGTGTATCTAGTGTGTACTGTATCTAGTGTGTATCTAGTGTGTACTGTATCTAGTGTGTATCTAGTATGTATCTAGTGTGCATCTAGTATGTATCTAGTGTGTATCTAGTGTGTATTTAGTGTGTACTGTATCTAGTGTGTATCTAGTATGTATCTAGTGTGTATCTAGTATGTATCTAGTATGTATCTAGTGTGTATCTAGTGTGTATCTAGTGTGTATCTAGTGTGTATCTAGTATGTATCTAGTGTGTATCTAGTGTGTATCTAGTGTGTACTGTATCAAGTGTGTATCTATTATGTATCTAGTGTGTATCTAGTGTGTATCTAGTGTGTACTGTATCTAGTGTGTATCTAGTATGTATCTAGTGTGTATCTAGTGTGTATCTAGTATGTATCTAGTGTGTATCTAGTGTGTATCTAGTATGTATCTAGTATGTATCTAGTGTGTAGCTAGTGTATATCTAGTGTGTATCTAGTGTGTATCTAGTATGTATCTAGTGTGTATCTAGTGTGTATCTAGTATGTATCTAGTGTGTATCTAGTATGTATCTAGTATGTATCTAGTGTGTATCTAGTGTGTATCTAGTGTGTATCTAGTGTGTATCTAGTATGTATCTAGTGTGTATCTAGTATGTATCTAGTGTGTATCTAGTGTGTATCTAGTATGTATCTAGTATGTATCTAGTGTGTATCTAGTATGTATCTAGTGTGTATCTAGTATGTATCTAGTGTGTATCTAGTGTGTATCTAGTATGTATCTAGTATGTATCTAGTGTGTATCTAGTGTGTATCTAGTGTGTACTGTATCTAGTGTGTATCTAGTATGTATCTAGTGTGTATCTAGTGTGTATCTAGTGTGTATCTAGTATGTATCTAGTGTGTATCTAGTGTGTATCTAGTGTGTATCTAGTATGTATCTAGTATGTATCTAGTGTGTATCTAGTGTGTATCTAGTGTGTATCTATTGTGTATCTAGTATGTATCTAGTGTGTATCTAGTATGTATCTAGTGTGTATCTAGTATGTATCTAGTATGTATCTAGTGTGTATCTAGTATGTATCTAGTGTGTATCTAGTATGTATCTAGTATGTATCTAGTGTGTATCTAGTGTGTATCTAGTGTGTATCTAGTATGTATCTAGTGTGTATCTAGTGTGTATCTAGTGTGTATCTAGTATGTATCTAGTATGTATCTAGTGTGTATCTAGTATGTATCTAGTGTGTACTGTATCTAGTGTGTATCTAGTGTGTATCTAGTGTGTACTGTATCTACTGTGTATCTAGTATGTATCTAGTGTGTACTGTATCTAGTGTGTATCTAGTATGTATCTAGTGTGTATCTAGTATGTATCTAGTGTGTACTGTATCTAGTGTGTATCTAGTATGTATCTAGTGTGTATCTAGTATGTATCTAGTGTGTACTGTATCTAGTGTGTATCTAGTGTGTATCTAGTGTGTACTGTATCTAGTATGTATCTAGTGTGCATCTAGTATGTATCTAGTGTGTATCTAGTGTGTACTGTATCTAGTGTGTATCTAGTGTGTACTGTATCTAGTGTGTATCTAGTATGTATCTAGTGTGTATCTAGTGTGTATCTAGTATGTATCTAGTGTGTATCTAGTGTGTACTGTATCTAGTGTGTATCTAGTGTGTACTGTATCTAGTGTGTATCTAGTGTGTATCTGGTGTGTACTGTATCTAGTGTGTATCTAGTGTGTACTGTATCTAGTGTGTATCTAGTGTGTATCTAGTGTGTACTGTATCTAGTATGTATCTAGTGTGCGTCTAGTATGTATCTAGTGTGTATCTAGTGTGTACTGTATCTAGTGTGTATCTAGTATGTATCTAGTGTGTACTGTATCTAGTATGTATCTAGAGTGTATCTAGTGTGTATCTAGTGTGTATCTAGTGTGTATCTAGTATGTATCTAGTGTGTATCTAGTGTGTATCTAGTATGTATCTAGTGTGTATCTAGTGTGTATCTAGTGTGTACTGTATCTAGTATGTATCTAGTGTGTATCTAGTGTGTATCTAGTATGTATCTAGTGTGTATCTAGTGTGTATCTAGTATGTATCTAGTATGTATCTAGTGTGTAGCTAGTGTGTATCTAGTGTGTATCTAGTGTGTATCTAGTATGTATCTAGTGTGTATCTAGTGTGTATCTAGTATGTATCTAGTGTGTATCTAGTATGTATCTAGTATGTATCTAGTGTGTATCTAGTGTGTATCTAGTGTGTATCTAGTGTGTATCTAGTATGTATCTAGTGTGTATCTAGTATGTATCTAGTGTGTATCTAGTGTGTATCTAGTATGTATCTAGTATGTATCTAGTGTGTATCTAGTATGTATCTAGTGTGTATCTAGTATGTATCTAGTGTGTATCTAGTGTGTATCTAGTATGTATCTAGTATGTATCTAGTGTGTATCTAGTGTGTATCTAGTGTGTACTGTATCTAGTGTGTATCTAGTATGTATCTAGTGTGTATCTAGTGTGTATCTAGTATGTATCTAGTGTGTATCTAGTGTGTATCTAGTGTGTATCTAGTGTGTATCTAGTATGTATCTAGTGTGTATCTAGTGTGTATCTAGTGTGTATCTATTGTGTATCTAGTATGTATCTAGTGTGTATCTAGTATGTATCTAGTGTGTATCTAGTATGTATCTAGTATGTATCTAGTGTGTATCTAGTATGTATCTAGTGTGTATCTAGTATGTATCTAGTATGTATCTAGTGTGTATCTAGTGTGTATCTAGTGTGTATCTAGTATGTATCTAGTGTGTATCTAGTGTGTATCTAGTGTGTATCTAGTATGTATCTAGTATGTATCTAGTGTGTATCTAGTATGTATCTAGTGTGTACTGTATCTAGTGTGTATCTAGTGTGTATCTAGTGTGTACTGTATCTACTGTGTATCTAGTATGTATCTAGTGTGTACTGTATCTAGTGTGTATCTAGTATGTATCTAGTGTGTATCTAGTATGTATCTAGTGTGTACTGTATCTAGTGTGTATCTAGTATGTATCTAGTGTGTATCTAGTATGTATCTAGTGTGTACTGTATCTAGTGTGTATCTAGTGTGTACTGTATCTAGTATGTATCTAGTGTGCATCTAGTATGTATCTAGTGTGTATCTAGTGTGTACTGTATCTAGTGTGTATCTAGTGTGTACTGTATCTAGTGTGTATCTAGTATGTATCTAGTGTGTATCTAGTGTGTATCTAGTATGTATCTAGTGTGTATCTAGTGTGTACTGTATCTAGTGTGTATCTAGTGTGTACTGTATCTAGTGTGTATCTAGTGTGTATCTGGTGTGTACTGTATCTAGTGTGTATCTAGTGTGTACTGTATCTAGTGTGTATCTAGTGTGTATCTAGTGTGTACTGTATCTAGTATGTATCTAGTGTGCGTCTAGTATGTATCTAGTGTGTATCTAGTGTGTACTGTATCTAGTGTGTATCTAGTATGTATCTAGTGTGTACTGTATCTAGTATGTATCTAGTGTGTATCTAGTGTGTATCTAGTGTGTATCTAGTGTGTATCTAGTGTGAATCTAGTATGTATCTAGTGTGTATCTAGTGTGTATCTAGTATGTATCTAGTGTGTATCTAGTGTGTATCTAGTGTGTACTGTATCTAGTATGTATCTAGTGTGTATCTAGTGTGTATCTAGTATGTATCTAGTGTGTATCTAGTGTGTATCTAGTATGTATCTAGTGTGTATCTAGTGTGTATCTAGTATGTATCTAGTGTGTATCTAGTATGTATCTAGTGTGTATCTAGTGTGTATCTAGTATGTATCTAGTGTGTATCTAGTGTGTATCTGTTGTGTATCTAGTGTGTATCTAGTGTGTATCTAGTGTGTATCTAGTGTGTACTGTATCTAGTGTGTATCTGGTGTGTATCTAGTGTGTATCTAGTGTGTATCTAGTGTCTATCTAGTGTGTATCTAGTGTGTATCTAGTGTGTATCTAGTATGTATCTAGTGTGTATCTAGTATGTATCTAGTGTGTACTGTATCTAGTGTGTATCTAGTGTGAATCTAGTGTGTATCTAGTGTGTATCTAGTGTGTATCTAGTATGTATCTAGTGTGTATCTAGTATGTATCTAGTGTGTATCTAGTATGTATCTAGTGTGTACTGTATCTAGTGTGTATCTAGTATGTATCTAGTGTGTACTGTATCTAGTGTGTATCTAGTGTGTATCTAGTGTGTATCTAGAGTGTATCTAGTGTGTACTGTATCTAGTGTGTACTGTATCTAGTGTGTACTGTATCTAGTGTGTATCTAGTGTGTAACTAGTGTGTAAAGTATCTAGTGTGTATCTAGTGTGTACTGTATCTAGTGTGTATCTAGTGTGTATCTAGTGTGTACTGTATCTAGTGTGTACTGTATCTAGTGTGTATCTAGTGTGTATCTAGTGTGTACTGTATCTAGTGTGTATCTAGTGTGTATCTAGTGTGTATCTAGTGTGTACTGTATCTAGTGTGTATCTAGTGTGTACTGTATCTAGTGTGTATCTAGTGTGTATCTAGTGTGTATCTAGTGTGTACTGTATCTAGTGTGTATCTAGTGTGTACTGTATCTAGTGTGTATCTAGTGTGTATCTAGTGTGTATCTAGTGTGTACTGTATCTAGTGTGTATCTAGTATGTATCTAGCGTGTATCTAGTGTGTATCTAGTGTGTACTGTATCTAGTGTGTATCTAGTGTGTACTGTATCTAGTATGTATCTAGTGTGCATCTAGTGTGTATCTAGTGTGTACTGTATCAAGTGTGTATCTATTATGTATCTAGTGTGTATCTAGTGTGTATCTAGTGTGTACTGTATCTAGTGTGTATCTAGTATGTATCTAGTGTGTATCTAGTGTGTATCTAGTATGTATCTAGTGTGTATCTAGTGTGTATCTAGTATGTATCTAGTATGTATCTAGTGTGTAGCTAGTGTGTATCTAGTGTGTATCTAGTGTGTATCTAGTATGTATCTAGTGTGTATCTAGTGTGTATCTAGTATGTATCTAGTGTGTATCTAGTATGTATCTAGTATGTATCTAGTGTGTATCTAGTGTGTACCTAGTGTGTATCTAGTGTGTATCTAGTATGTATCTAGTGTGTATCTAGTATGTATCTAGTGTGTATCTAGTGTGTACCTGGTGTGTATCTAGTGTGTATCTAGTGTGTATCTAGTATGTATCTAGTGTGTATTTAGTGTGTATCTAGTGTGTACTGTATCTAGTGTGTATCTAGTGTGTATCTAGTGTGTACTGTATCTAGTGTGTATCTAGTGTGTATCTAGTGTGTACTGTATCTAGTGTGTATCTAGTGTGTATCTAGTATGTATCTAGTGTGTATCTAGTGTGTATCTGGTGTGTATCTAGTGTGTATCTAGTGTGTATCTAGTGTGTATCTAGTGTGTATCTAGTGTGTATCTAGTATGTATCTAGTGTGTATCTAGTATGTATCTAGTGTGTATCTAGTATGTATCTAGTGTGTATCTAGTGTGTATCTAGTGTGTACTGTATCTAGTGTGTATCTAGTGTGTATCTAGTGTGTATCTAGTATGTATCTAGTGTGTATCTAGTGTGTATCTAGTGTGTACTGTATCTAGTGTGTATCTAGTATGTATCTAGTGTGTATCTAGTGTGTATCTAGTGTGTATCTAGTGTGTACTGTATCTAGTGTGTATCTAGTGTGTATCTAGTGTGTATCTAGTATGTATCTAGTGTGTATCTAGTGTGTATCTAGTGTGTACTGTATCTAGTGTGTATCTAGTATGTATCTAGTGTGTATCTAGTGTGTATCTAGTGTGTACTGTATCTAGTGTGTATCTAGTATGTATCTAGTGTGTACTGTATCTAGTGTGTATCTAGTGTGTATCTAGTGTGTACTGTATCTAGTGTGTATCTAGTGTGTACTGTATCTAGTGTGTATCTAGTATGTATCTAGTGTGCATCTAGTATGTATCTAGTGTGTATCTAGTGTGTATTTAGTGTGTACTGTATCTAGTGTGTATCTAGTATGTATCTAGTGTGTATCTAGTATGTATCTAGTATGTATCTAGTGTGTATCTAGTGTGTATCTAGTGTGTATCTAGTGTGTATCTAGTATGTATCTAGTGTGTATCTAGTGTGTATCTAGTGTGTACTGTATCAAGTGTGTATCTATTATGTATCTAGTGTGTATCTAGTGTGTATCTAGTGTGTATCTAGTATGTATCTAGTGTGTATCTAGTGTGTATCTAGTATGTATCTAGTGTGTATCTAGTGTGTATCTAGTATGTATCTAGTATGTATCTAGTGTGTAGCTAGTGTATATCTAGTGTGTATCTAGTGTGTATCTAGTATGTATCTAGTGTGTATCTAGTGTGTATCTAGTATGTATCTAGTGTGTATCTAGTATGTATCTAGTATGTATCTAGTGTGTATCTAGTGTGTATCTAGTGTGTATCTAGTGTGTATCTAGTATGTATCTAGTGTGTATCTAGTATGTATCTAGTGTGTATCTAGTGTGTATCTAGTATGTATCTAGTATGTATCTAGTGTGTATCTAGTATGTATCTAGTGTGTATCTAGTATGTATCTAGTGTGTATCTAGTGTGTATCTAGTATGTATCTAGTATGTATCTAGTGTGTATCTAGTGTGTATCTAGTGTGTACTGTATCTAGTGTGTATCTAGTATGTATCTAGTGTGTATCTAGTGTGTATCTAGTGTGTATCTAGTATGTATCTAGTGTGTATCTAGTGTGTATCTAGTGTGTATCTAGTGTGTATCTAGTGTGTATCTAGTGTGTATCTAGTATGTATCTAGTGTGTATCTAGTGTGTATCTAGTGTGTATCTATTGTGTATCTAGTATGTATCTAGTGTGTATCTAGTGTGTATCTAGTATGTATCTAGTATGTATCTAGTGTGTATCTAGTATGTATCTAGTGTGTATCTAGTATGTATCTAGTATGTATCTAGTGTGTATCTAGTGTGTATCTAGTGTGTATCTAGTATGTATCTAGTGTGTATCTAGTGTGTATCTAGTGTGTATCTAGTATGTATCTAGTATGTATCTAGTGTGTATCTAGTATGTATCTAGTGTGTATCTAGTATGTATCTAGTATGTATCTAGTGTGTATCTAGTGTGTATCTAGTGTGTATCTAGTATGTATCTAGTGTGTATCTAGTGTGTATCTAGTGTGTATCTAGTATGTATCTAGTATGTATCTAGTGTGTATCTAGTATGTATCTAGTGTGTACTGTATCTAGTGTGTATCTAGTGTGTATCTAGTGTGTACTGTATCTACTGTGTATCTAGTGTGTATCTAGTGTGTACTGTATCTACTGTGTATCTAGTATGTATCTAGTGTGTATCTAGTATGTATCTAGTATGTATCTAGTGTGTATCTAGTATGTATCTAGTGTGTATCTAGTGTGTATCTAGTATGTATCTAGTATGTATCTAGTGTGTATCTAGTGTGTATCTAGTGTGTACTGTATCTAGTGTGTATCTAGTATGTATCTAGTGTGTATCTAGTGTGTATCTAGTGTGTATCTAGTATGTATCTAGTGTGTATCTAGTGTGTATCTAGTGTGTATCTAGTGTGTATCTAGTGTGTATCTAGTGTGTATCTAGTATGTATCTAGTATGTATCTAGTGTGTATCTAGTGTGTATCTAGTGTGTATCTATTGTGTATCTAGTATGTATCTAGTGTGTATCTAGTGTGTATCTAGTATGTATCTAGTATGTATCTAGTGTGTATCTAGTATGTATCTAGTGTGTATCTAGTATGTATCTAGTATGTATCTAGTGTGTATCTAGTGTGTATCTAGTGTGTATCTAGTATGTATCTAGTGTGTATCTAGTGTGTATCTAGTATGTATCTAGTATGTATCTAGTGTGTATCTAGTATGTATCTAGTGTGTACTGTATCTAGTGTGTATCTAGTGTGTATCTAGTGTGTACTGTATCTACTGTGTATCTAGTATGTATCTAGTGTGTACTGTATCTAGTGTGTATCTAGTATGTATCTAGTGTGTATCTAGTATGTATCTAGTGTGTACTGTATCTAGTGTGTATCTAGTATGTATCTAGTGTGTATCTAGTATGTATCTAGTGTGTACTGTATCTAGTGTGTATCTAGTGTGTATCTAGTGTGTACTGTATCTAGTATGTATCTAGTGTGCATCTAGTATGTATCTAGTGTGTATCTAGTGTGTACTGTATCTAGTGTGTATCTAGTGTGTACTGTATCTAGTGTGTATCTAGTGTGTATCTAGTATGTATCTAGTGTGTATCTAGTGTGTACTGTATCTAGTGTGTATCTAGTGTGTACTGTATCTAGTGTGTATCTAGTGTGTATCTGGTGTGTACTGTATCTAGTGTGTATCTAGTGTGTACTGTATCTAGTGTGTATCTAGTGTGTATCTAGTGTGTACTGTATCTAGTATGTATCTAGTGTGCGTCTAGTATGTATCTAGTGTGTATCTAGTGTGTACTGTATCTAGTGTGTATCTAGTATGTATCTAGTGTGTACTGTATCTAGTATGTATCTAGTGTGTATCTAGTGTGTATCTAGTGTGTATCTAGTGTGTATCTAGTGTGAATCTAGTATGTATCTAGTGTGTATCTAGTGTGTATCTAGTATGTATCTAGTGTGTATCTAGTGTGTATCTAGTGTGTACTGTATCTAGTATGTATCTAGTGTGTATCTAGTGTGTATCTAGTATGTATCTAGTGTGTATCTAGTGTGTATCTAGTATGTATCTAGTATGTATCTAGTGTGTAGCTAGTGTGTATCTAGTGTGTATCTAGTGTGTATCTAGTATGTATCTAGTGTGTATCTAGTGTGTATCTAGTATGTATCTAGTGTGTATCTAGTATGTATCTAGTATGTATCTAGTGTGTATCTAGTGTGTATCTAGTGTGTATCTAGTGTGTATCTAGTATGTATCTAGTGTGTATCTAGTGTGTATCTAGTGTGTATCTAGTATGTATCTAGTATGTATCTAGTGTGTATCTAGTATGTATCTAGTGTGTATCTAGTATGTATCTAGTGTGTATCTAGTGTGTATCTAGTATGTATCTAGTATGTATCTAGTGTGTATCTAGTGTGTATCTAGTGTGTACTGTATCTAGTGTGTATCTAGTATGTATCTAGTGTGTATCTAGTGTGTATCTAGTGTGTATCTAGTATGTATCTAGTGTGTATCTAGTGTGTATCTAGTGTGTATCTAGTGTGTATCTAGTGTGTATCTAGTGTGTATCTAGTATGTATCTAGTATGTATCTAGTGTGTATCTAGTGTGTATCTAGTGTGTATCTATTGTGTATCTAGTATGTATCTAGTGTGTATCTAGTGTGTATCTAGTATGTATCTAGTATGTATCTAGTGTGTATCTAGTATGTATCTAGTGTGTATCTAGTATGTATCTAGTATGTATCTAGTGTGTATCTAGTGTGTATCTAGTGTGTATCTAGTATGTATCTAGTGTGTATCTAGTGTGTATCTAGTATGTATCTAGTATGTATCTAGTGTGTATCTAGTATGTATCTAGTGTGTACTGTATCTAGTGTGTATCTAGTGTGTATCTAGTGTGTACTGTATCTACTGTGTATCTAGTATGTATCTAGTGTGTACTGTATCTAGTGTGTATCTAGTATGTATCTAGTGTGTATCTAGTATGTATCTAGTGTGTACTGTATCTAGTGTGTATCTAGTATGTATCTAGTGTGTATCTAGTATGTATCTAGTGTGTACTGTATCTAGTGTGTATCTAGTGTGTATCTAGTGTGTACTGTATCTAGTATGTATCTAGTGTGCATCTAGTATGTATCTAGTGTGTATCTAGTGTGTACTGTATCTAGTGTGTATCTAGTGTGTACTGTATCTAGTGTGTATCTAGTGTGTATCTAGTATGTATCTAGTGTGTATCTAGTGTGTACTGTATCTAGTGTGTATCTAGTGTGTACTGTATCTAGTGTGTATCTAGTGTGTATCTGGTGTGTACTGTATCTAGTGTGTATCTAGTGTGTACTGTATCTAGTGTGTATCTAGTGTGTATCTAGTGTGTACTGTATCTAGTATGTATCTAGTGTGCGTCTAGTATGTATCTAGTGTGTATCTAGTGTGTACTGTATCTAGTGTGTATCTAGTATGTATCTAGTGTGTACTGTATCTAGTATGTATCTAGTGTGTATCTAGTGTGTATCTAGTGTGTATCTAGTGTGTATCTAGTGTGAATCTAGTATGTATCTAGTGTGTATCTAGTGTGTATCTAGTATGTATCTAGTGTGTATCTAGTGTGTATCTAGTGTGTACTGTATCTAGTATGTATCTAGTGTGTATCTAGTGTGTATCTAGTATGTATCTAGTGTGTATCTAGTGTGTATCTAGTATGTATCTAGTATGTATCTAGTGTGTAGCTAGTGTGTATCTAGTGTGTATCTAGTGTGTATCTAGTATGTATCTAGTGTGTATCTAGTGTGTATCTAGTATGTATCTAGTGTGTATCTAGTATGTATCTAGTATGTATCTAGTGTGTATCTAGTGTGTATCTAGTGTGTATCTAGTGTGTATCTAGTATGTATCTAGTGTGTATCTAGTATGTATCTAGTGTGTATCTAGTGTGTATCTAGTATGTATCTAGTATGTATCTAGTGTGTATCTAGTATGTATCTAGTGTGTATCTAGTATGTATCTAGTGTGTATCTAGTGTGTATCTAGTATGTATCTAGTATGTATCTAGTGTGTATCTAGTGTGTATCTAGTGTGTACTGTATCTAGTGTGTATCTAGTATGTATCTAGTGTGTATCTAGTGTGTATCTAGTGTGTATCTAGTATGTATCTAGTGTGTATCTAGTATGTATCTAGTGTGTATCTAGTGTGTATCTAGTATGTATCTAGTATGTATCTAGTGTGTATCTAGTGTGTATCTAGTGTGTACTGTATCTAGTGTGTATCTAGTATGTATCTAGTGTGTATCTAGTGTGTATCTAGTGTGTATCTAGTATGTATCTAGTGTGTATCTAGTATGTATCTAGTGTGTATCTAGTATGTATCTAGTGTGTATCTAGTATGTATCTAGTGTGTATCTAGTGTGTATCTAGTATGTATCTAGTATGTATCTAGTGTGTATCTAGTATGTATCTAGTGTGTATCTAGTGTGTACTGTATCTAGTGTGTATCTAGTATGTATCTAGTGTGTATCTAGTGTGTATCTAGTGTGTATCTAGTGTGTATCTAGTGTGTACTGTATCTAGTATGTATCTAGTGTGTATCTAGTGTGTACTGTATCTAGTGTGTATCTAGTGTGTACTGTATCTAGTGTGTATCTAGTGTGTATCTAGTGTGTATCTAGTGTGTACTGTATCTAGCCTAATGAAGAGGAGGTAGTTCATTGTGATGTTAGTTCATTGTGATGGTTTCTAGTGTGTACTGTATCTAGTGTGTATCTAGTGTGTATCTAGTGTGTATCTAGTGTGTATCTAGTGTGTACTGTATCTAGCCTAATGAAGAGGAGGTAGTTCATTGTGATGTTAGTTCATTGTGATGGTTTCTAGTGTGTACTGTATCTAGGTAGTTCATTGTGATGGTTTCTGTATCTAGGTAGTTCATTGTGATGGTTTCTGTATCTAGTTAGTTCATTGTGATGGTTTCTAGTGTGTACTGTATCTAGTTAGATCATTGTGATGGTTTCTGTATCTAGGTAGTTCATTGTGATGGTTTCTGTATCTAGTTAGTTCATTGTGATGGTTTCTGTATCTAGTTAGTTCATTGTGATGGTTTCTGTATCTAGGTAGTTCATTGTGATGGTTTCTTGATGGTTTCTGTATCTAGGTAGTTCATTGTGATGGTTTCTGTATCTAGTTAGTTCATTGTGATGGGTTCTAGTGTGTACTGTATCTAGTTAGTTCATTGTGATGGTTTCTGAATCTAGGTAGTTCATTGTGATGGTTTCTGTATCTAGTTAGTTCATTGTGATGGTTTCTAGTGTGTACTGTATCTAGTTAGTTCATTGTGATGGTTTCTGTATCTAGTTAGTTCATTGTGATGGTTTCTGTATCTAGTTAGTTCATTGTGATGGTTTCTGTATCTAGTTAGTTCATTGTGATGGTTTCTAGTGTGTACTGTATCTAGTTAGTTCATTGTGATGGTTTCTGTATCTAGGTAGTTCATTGTGATGGTTTCTGTATCTAGTTAGTTCATTGTGATGGTTTCTGTATCTAGTTAGTTCATTGTGATGGTTTCTAGTGTGTACTGTATCTAGTTAGTTCATTGTGATGGTTTCTGTATCTAGGTAGTTCATTGTGATGGTTTCTGTATCTAGTTAGTTCATTGTGATGGGTTCTAGTGTGTACTGTATCTAGTTAGTTCATTGTGGTGGTTTCTGTATCTAGTTAGTTCATTGTGATGGTTTCTGTATCTAGTTAGTTCATTGTGATGGGTTCTAGTGTGTACTGTATCTAGTTAGTTCATTGTGATGGGTTCTGTATCTAGTTAGTTCATTGTGATGGTTTCTAGTGTGTACTGTATCTAGGTAGTTCATTGTGATGGGTTCTGTATCTAGTTAGTTCATTGTGATGGTTTCTGTATCTAGTTAGTTCATTGTGATGGGTTCTAGTGTGTACTGTATCTAGTTAGTTCATTGTGATGGGTTCTGTATCTAGGTAGTTCATTGTGATGGGTTCTAGTGTGTACTGTATCTAGGTAGTTCATTGTGATGGTTTCTGTATCTAGTTAGTTCATTGTGATGGTTTCTGTATCTAGTTAGTTCATTGTGATGGGTTCTAGTGTGTACTGTATCTAGGTAGTTCATTGTGATGGTTTCTGTATCTAGGTAGTTCATTGTGATGGTTTTGCAGGGGCAGTAAGAGTCAACCATAACAGAGCACAAGCAGCAATGCTCTGCAGCGTTCCACAGCGTCAAGCTGCTCTGCTGCTCTGCTGCTCTGCTGCTCTGCATCTCGTTCACACCGTCTCTATTTCCTGGTGGTGAGATGGTCAGACTGTTCAATGAGCCAAATGTGGGCTAGTCATGCTGGTAGACAATCTCAATGTTAGCTGGTCAGTGCCGTTCAAGTTGTTGGTCAAGCTGGCTGATGGCACTGTCACGACAGCACCACAATGTATACATACAGTGGGGGAAATATTGAACACATCAATATTTTGTCCAGTAACATTGTTGAAAATCACAACACAAACTGGCTAGTGAGGACAAAATACTGTAATGCAATGGATCCTCACTGCTACCTAGTTAACTATAATACTTTACATTACACAAAACAAGCTGTGTTAGTTGATTAGTGAGTGTGTCACTGAGTGTATAATGTGACAGGGCATGGTTAAAAAGTCCTTAAGTAGGGCAAAATATTTTTTCTGTTTTTTCCAGATTATGAAAGGGTAGATCGTAAGCTTTAAAATGATGTGTCACATCACATACATTGAAATCTGAAACAAGTTGAAGAAGTCATGGATATTTTAATGGTGATACCCTCCAAATGACCATTTGAGAAAATCAGGTTCAAAGTCTTCACAAAGTTTCTTCACAGAGGTAATGGGTGGGAACAATAGCTGGTTAACTCTAATCCTAATCACTCCCTCAAGACAACCACACCCTCAGGACAACCACTTGCTAAATAATAATAAATAATAATAATAATAATAGTAATAATAATAATAACAATTCAAGATTCATGATTTTTTATTGCCATGTGTGCCAAAAGTTTATTACATCCCATTACAAGTACAAGAGAGTAAAATTCATGGCAATGGAAGAAACTAGGCAAGATACAATTGAGCAATACAATAATAGAATGGTAAAAAAGTATAATGGTGTGTCCGTGTGCACATGCATTTATCATTATAGTCCATAAAGCATCTAGTGGGACTTCGGTGTAGTTCCTTCCCATCCCATCTGGGCATCAAAGCTGTAATAAAAAAAGAAGACAGTACATTTAAAATGATTGCCCACTGTTACCAACACCACTTTTAACGAAATAGCCTACTACTATCTTCATAAAATAGAATTGCTTATACAATGACAATGACACATACCTGAAGTGCTGGTGACTCTCATCAAGGTGTCATCTCTCAGAACCTCTCACCTCGTCATTCTGTAACACAAATTTCAGGTCAGAGGTGTGGACACTTCTCTAGTGTAGGTTTTCCATAGACTCAGTGTACTGTATTACAGAAGTAGGCTAGTGAAATCATTTCAATTCACAGTATTATTCTACAGCAAATCTACATATCAATGAATTCATAATCATTTTTGATTCCACATAACATTACCGTTCATTACAAAAGCATTTACTTTTTGTATAATCTATTATATCTCTAAGAAAGCTAGCTAGCTAGCTAACAAGCTAACACTTGTTTGGCTAGCTGGTACACACAAACACACTAAAATGGTGCATGAAACATACTGTACAGTATGTTGCATGTTTAGTAGGTCTGCAACAAATGTATTTATTTATTATGTTTTATCTTTGACAATGTATTTCTTCCTCCCGCCATCTCCTATTAGTTTTGGAGAGGGGTGGCATAATTGTGGTGAGCAGTTTCAGTGGTTTAATAACTGATGCTAACTACCTTACTCACAAAACAACAAATAACTGTTTGGCTATCCTAAGTAAACAACACAAAATCCTAGTAAACAACACATGTAACTCACTAAAACGTACCCAAGAACACAGCAGAAGGTCTGTCTGCAGACGACTGTCCCAAGAATAGTGAACTGATGTGGATGTTATGGTAGCACTAGCAAAAGAGTCAAGTGTGGCAGAACCCCAGAACAGACGGACACAAGAGGCAAACTAATAATAAAAGGATTTATTAAAATGATGGACAAAAGAATAACCCTACTCTAACGGGGCCTAAGTGGGGGGAATGTGTGGATGCCAGAGAACTGGATAATGTAAATGTGTGAGTGGAACTGTACTCTATGTGTCTGGGTGTGAGTGTCTAGCGTGCAAAACTAGTGTGGTGTAGATATGTAGATGAGTGAAGTGTTGAAATATGTACGTGTACTAACCAGTCCAGAGCAGAGAGGGGGAATAGTCGGCAGGCAGGCAGACGGGGGGGTTAGGCAGGAGGAGTAGGCGGCAGGCAGGCAGGGGCATAGGCAGGAGGGGTGGTCGTTAGGCAGGCAGGGACATAGGCAGGAGACGTAGTCGATAGGCAGGCAGGAGGTCTAGGCAGGGGGAGGCAGGTTCCACATGGGTCAAAATAATCAAGCGTCGGAGGAAGGTTTCTGGGGCTTCTTATAGGGCTGCCTCCTCCTGAGTTGATAGCTGGACCCAGCTGTCTCCACTTGAGCCTGATGAGGCTCAACGAGCGCCAACGAGGCAGGAGGGGGCGGAGCCGATGAGGGATTCACAACAGTACCCCCCCCCTTAGGGGAGGCACCTGACGACCGTCCTGGAGCGTCCGGGTGGGCCAGATAGAAATCCTCCAGGAGTGTGGGGTCGGCGAGGTAGGACGGGGGCACCCAGCTCCGGTCTTCGGGGCCGTAACCCACCCAGTCCACCAGATACTGGAACCCCCGTCCCCTACGGCGGACAGCCAGTAGGCGGTCAACCGTCCACACCTGGTCGCCATCCTTCAGGACCCGGGGAGGTGGGGGGGCTGGAACGGGGGGGGACAGGGGGCTAGTGGAAACAGGCTTGAGGAGGGACACGTGAAATACTGGGTGGACCTTGAGAGCAGGGGGAAGGTTTAATCGAACCGCTGCAGGGTTAATAATCCGGTCAATAGTGTAGGGCCCAACATAGCGGGGATTTAGCTTACGGGAGGAGGTCTGGGCGGTCTGGAGGGGCAGGTCCCGGGCCAACAGCCAGACCTTCTGGCCGGGACGATAGGCCGGGGCTGGCACCCTCCGCCGGTCGGCACAGCGACGGGACCGCTCAGTGGCCCGCAGCAGAGCGGTCCGGGTGGTCCTCCAGATGCGCCGACACCGGCGGAGGTGGACCCTGGTGGACGGGACTGCCACCTCCAGCTCCTGTTGGGGAAAGAGAGGAGGTTGATAGCCCAAGGAGCATTCAAAAGGGGACATACCCGTGGCGGAGCTCTCCATGGTGTTGATGGCATACTCCACCCATGGTAGGTACTTGGCCCAGGAGGCGGGGTTGCTGGTGGTGACACAACGCAGGGCTGCCTCCAGGGCCTGGTTGGTCCGCTCGGCCTGTCCGTTGGACTGCGGATGGTATCCAGAGGTGAGGCTGACCGAGGCCCCAATTCCCTTACAGAAGGCCTGCCACACCTTGGAGATGAACTGGGGGCCCCGGTCGGACACAATGTTGTGGGGAATGCCGTGAAGCCTCACCACATGGAGCGTGAGGAGGTCAGCAGTCTCGGCCGCGGAGGGGAGCTTGGGAAGGGCGACAAAGTGGACAGCCTTGGAAAACCTGTCCACAATGGTTAGGATGGTGTCCTTACCCTTGGATAAGGGGAGCCCCGTAACGAAGTCTAACGCGATGTGGGACCAAGGACGACCGGGGATAGGGAGGGGACATAGGAGGCCCGAAGGAGGACGATGGGAGGCCTTACTTCGGGAGCAGATGGTGCAGGCACCCACAAACTCCTTAACGTCCCCCCGGAGTGTGGGCCACCAAAAACGTCGGCTGATAAACTCCGCTGTCCGGTGGGAGCCAGGGTGGCAGGCAAAGTGACTAGAGTGCCCCCACTCTAGCACTTGCGGCCGGACAGTGGAGGGAACAAAAAGTCTGTGCCGGGGTCCGGTACCTGGGTCCGGCTCGGCACGCTGGGCCTGTCTGACCACCGACTCGATGGCCCAGGTGACGACACCTACCACCCGGGTAGGGGGGAGGATGGTGTCTTGGGTCACCGGCATATCCGGGGACTCCCCCGGGAACAGCCGGGAGAGGGCGTCCGCCCTGACGTTCTTTGACCCCGGGCGGTAGGTGAGGGTGAAGTCGAATCGGCTGAAGAACAGGGCCCAGCGTGCCTGTCTAGGGTTAAGCCTTTTTGCCGTCCTCATATAGGTCAAGTTCTTGTGGTCAGACCACACTAGGAACGGCAGCTTAGCCCCCTCCAGCCAGTGCCTCCACTCTCCGAGGGCAGCGTGGATGGCCAGCAACTCCTTGTTGCCCACATCGTAGTTCCTCTCGGCAGGGTCAAACCGGCGAGAGTAGTAGGCACACGGGTGGACCTTCTGGTCCTCCTCCGACCGCTGGGTGAGAACGGCCCCGACGCCCGTGTCTGAAGCGTCTACCTCCACGATGAACTGCCTGGCTGGATCCGGGTGGGCCAACACCGGCGCGGTCGTAAAGAGGCCCTTCAGGGTGGAGAAGGCCGCCTCAGCCTCAGGGGTCCAAGAGAACGGGCGAACAGTGGAGGTACAAGCATTGAGAGGGGCCGCCACCTGGCTAAACCCCTTGATGAACCGCCGGGTAAACCCGGCGAACCCGAGGAAGCGCCGGAGTTGTGTTCGGTCGGTGGGTCGTGGCCACTCTGCCACCGCCTTAATCTTAGCCGGGTCGGCGCGCATTTGCCCTTCCTCCACGACGTTACCCAGGTACGTCACAGAGGAGGAGTGGAAGACGCATTTCTCCGCCTTGACGAAGAGACGATTCTCCAGGAGCCGTTGTAGGACCAGGCGCACGTGTTGGTGGTGTTCCTCCATGGTCGGGGAAAAGATCAGGATATCATCCAGGTAAACAACCACGAAAACATTTATCATGTCCCTCAGCACGTCATTGACCAGCTCCTGGAAGACTCCGGGGGCATTGGACAGGCCAAAGGGCATGACCAGGTACTCGAAGTGACCGAGGTGGGTGTTGAACCCGGTCTTCCACTCGTCCCCCTCCTTGACCCTAACCAGATGGTAGGCGTTGCGGA
Organism: Nansenia antarctica; assembly: GCF_963989245.1. Classification (NCBI taxonomy): domain Eukaryota; kingdom Metazoa; phylum Chordata; class Actinopteri; order Argentiniformes; family Microstomatidae; genus Nansenia; species Nansenia antarctica. The sequence continues at coordinate 3,670,557 of NC_137683.1, read as the reverse complement.
GGTCAAGTTTAGTGAACACCCGGGCGTGAGTGAGTGGCTCGAAAGTGGAACTCATAAGGGGGAGTGGGTATTTATTCTTAACAGTGATGGTGTTTAAACTACGAAAATCTATACAGGGCCTCAGGCCACCATCCTTCTTCGCCACAAAGAAGAAGCCCGCCGCGAGGGGGGAAGACGATGGTCGAATTACACCCGAGGCTAGGGACTCGGCTATATAATTGCGCATTGCCTCCTTCTCCGGGACCGAGAGGTTGTAGAGACGACCCTTGGGAAGGGCTGCCCCGGGAAGGAGGTTGATGGGACAATCATACGGCCGGTGAGGAGGAAGTGAAAGGGCGCGGTCCTTACTAAACACCATGGCCAGGTCAAGATACGTAGAGGGGACACCAGTGAGGTCCGGGGGAGAGACTAAGGGCCTGGGACCGCTGGACGGAGAGAGGGCGGAGCGTAGGCAGTTGGCATGACAGGGGATGCTCCAGCCCAAAATCCGTCCAGTGGTCCAGGAGATGTGGGGATCGTGTCTCTCCAACCACGGCCTACCTAATACTAGGGGTGCAGTGGGGGCGTGGAGGACAAGAAAACGTGCCGTCTCGACGTGATTACCGGACATGGTGAGGGTGAGGGATTCAGTGCTATGCGTGATCCTACCTAAGGGCCTCCCATCGATAGCTTGGGGGAACAAGGCATGGTCGAGGGGAACGAGCGGGATGCCGGCCTGACGAGCGAGGGTGATGTCCATCAAGCACTCGTCGGCCCCGGAGTCAATGAGGGCGCCGGCAGAAATGGACTCCTCACCCCAGGAGAGGGTGGCTGGGAACAGCCGGTTGTGGTTCTTGATGGGTTGGGGGATCGAGGCACGGCTCACCAAAAACCCCTCTTTTAGCGAGCCGGGTCTTTTGGCCGCGCCGGGCAGGTTCGGAGGACGTGTCCGGGTCTTCCGCAATACAGGCACAGCCCGCCCCGCATTCTCTGCTCTCTCTCTTCCTGAGAGAGGCGGGACCGGCCGACCTGCATGGGCTCCTCCGCTGACTCAGAGGTAGACGGGGCTGGGGAGAGCATGGGAACCCGAGGGGGCAGGGCCGAGTGGGCGGCCGCAAAACGGGGGAGAGAGGACGTGCGGCTGGGGACCGAGTGAGGGGGCCCCACGGCGCGTTGGCTGCGCTCCTGGCGGCGCTCCCGCAGGCGCTCATCCATTTGTAGGGACAAGGTGACCAGTTCTTGAAGGGAGCCTGGGCGGTCCCGGACGATAAGGTCCTTCACCGCCTCACTCAGACCCCGCCGGTAGGCGCAAAGGAGCGCTATGTCTCCCCACCCGCTGTCGGCGGCGAGGATCCGGAACTCTAAGGTGTAGTCCGCGACGGTCCTGGAGCCTTGCCGGAGTTCCAGCATCCTGGAGGCGGCGTCCGCGCCGTCAGAGGGGTGGTCAAACAAAAAGGAAAACTCCCGGCGGAACGCCTCGTAGTCCTGGGCAAGATGTGGGTCTCTGCCCACCACGGCTATGGCCCAGTCTAGAGCCTTGTCCACCAGGAGGGACATAATGAAGGCTACTTTAGCCTCTTCTGACCCATACTTGGACGGTTGGAAAGCAAAAAAAAGTTCACACTGGGTCAGGAACCCTCTGCCCAGATCAAAGTTCCCTACAAAGGGTCGAGGGGTAACCAGGTTGGGCTCGGGTTGGGCGGGAGCTCGCCCTGGGGGGGCTGGAACCCCCGGTGAATCAGCAGGGGGAGCAGGGACTGCAGCTCCTCCAGGGAGCGTGTTCAGCCTCAGCTGGATGGAAGCCACCGCAGAGACAAGAGTGCCCATCTGGACAGCAAGGGAGGCGAGAGCAGCTGAGGCGGAGGTGGACGACTTCTGGAGCTCAGCGATGTTACCCTGAACGGAGGGGAAAGCCTTACACAACTCCGCCTGGAGGGACGCGAGCTCGGCCGCGTGGGCGGAAACAAGCTCGTCAACTGAATGGGACACTGGGTAGGGCTTAACTGCGGGCGTCTGCCCCGAGGTGCTGCCTTGACTCATTTTGGCTTGATTATTCTGTTATGGTAGCACTAGCAAAAGAGTCAAGTGTGGCAGAACCCCAGAACAGACGGACACAAGAGGCAAACTAATAATAAAAGGATTTATTAAAATGATGGACAAAAGAATAACCCTACTCTAACGGGGCCTAAGTGGGGGGAATGTGTGGATGCCAGAGAACTGGATAATGTAAATGTGTGAGTGGAACTGTACTCTATGTGTCTGGGTGTGAGTGTCTAGCGTGCAAAACTAGTGTGGTGTAGATATGTAGATGAGTGAAGTGTTGAAATATGTACGTGTACTAACCAGTCCAGAGCAGAGAGGGGGAATAGTCGGCAGGCAGGCAGACGGGGGGGTTAGGCAGGAGGAGTAGGCGGCAGGCAGGCAGGGGCATAGGCAGGAGGGGTGGTCGTTAGGCAGGCAGGGACATAGGCAGGAGACGTAGTCGATAGGCAGGCAGGAGGTCTAGGCAGGGGGAGGCAGGTTCCACATGGGTCAAAATAATCAAGCGTCGGAGGAAGGTTTCTGGGGCTTCTTATAGGGCTGCCTCCTCCTGAGTTGATAGCTGGACCCAGCTGTCTCCACTTGAGCCTGATGAGGCTCAACGAGCGCCAACGAGGCAGGAGGGGGCGGAGCCGATGAGGGATTCACAACAGTGGAGATCAATGTCTGACATTCCGTTGTCATCTGTCATCGTCAGATTCGGAGTTCGGAGTTCCCATTATGTATAGTCCAATATGAAGGAGTTCATTAATTGCCCACTGTCGATATTTCTGCCTGCTTTTGAAATTCTGTTGATAGCATTAGCGAGAGCTTCAGCCTCCATCTTGTAAACTTGTCAACAGATCCACACGCACATGGCTCCTTACATACAGCTGGGGTGGGCGTGGCTACACACACTGCCACACTAATACCCGCCACCCGACTTTGCTAACTAAATGTAGGTATTTAGTTAATGTAAAACTGTTGGATATGATATCGAGTGGGTTCTTCATCGCTTCAATTTTCATCCTATGCCAAAAACCAAAAACAAATGTTTTCACAACAAGACTTGTTTTGCTCGATTGCGAGGTTTCACAATTGCCGAGATGCGGACCTTTTAATGAAACCGTGTCACATATGTCATCAGTGGTAACTCTCTGTTTGTATATGTCACCATGGTAACCCCTCTCTGTTTGTATATGTCACCATGGTAACCCCTCTCTGTTTGTATATGTCATCAGTGGTAACTCTCTGTTTGTATATGTCACCATGGTAACCCCTCTCTGTTTGTATATGTCACCATGGTAACTCTCTGTTTGTATATGTCATCAGTGGTAACTCTCTGTTTGTATATGTCATCAGTGGTAACTCTCTGTTTGTATATGTCACCATGGTAACTCTCTGTTTGTATATGTCATCAGTGGTAACTCTCTGTTTGTATATGTCACCATGGTAACTCTCTGTTTGTATATGTCACCAGTGGTAACTCTCTGTTTGTATATGTCACCATGGTAACCCCTCTCTGTTTGTACATGTCACCATGGTAACTCTCCGTTTGTATATGTCATCAGTGGTAACTCTCTGTTTGTATATGTCACCAGTGGTAACTCTCTGTTTGTATATGTCACCATGGTAACTCTCTGTTTGTATATGTCACCATGGTAACCCCTCTCTGTTTGTATATGTCATCAGTGGTAACTCTCTGTTTGTATATGTCACCATGGTAACTCTCTGTTTGTATATGTCACCATGGTAACTCTCTGTTTGTATATGTCATCAGTGGTAACTCTCTGTTTGTATATGTCACCATGGTAACTCTCTGTTTGTATATGTCACCATGGTAACTCTCTGTTTGTATATGTCACCATGGTAACTCTCTGTTTGTATATGTCACCAGTGGTAACTCTCTGTTTGTATATGTCACCATGGTAACTATCTGTTTGTAAATGTCACCATGGTAACTCTCTGTTTGTATATGTCATCAGTGGTAACTCTCTCTTTGTATATGTCACCATGGTAACTCTCTGTTTGTATATGTCACCAGTGGTAACTCTCTGTTTGTTCCGAGGTGACAGTGCTCCACAAACACTGTTCCACGGCTATAGAATCCCTATTCATCCTCTGCCGTCCATTCTATTCCCCCCGTGAGTTCAGCTCATTCATTCTCGCGTGTGTCTACATTCCACCTGATGCTGACGTCACCGCAGCAGTAGACACACTGGCAGAGCAATTGATGAGTGTGGAACGTAGTTACCCGGACAGTTTTGTTGTTGTTTTGGGGGATTTTAACCAGGCTAATCTTAGCCGGGCGCTCCCCAAATACAGGCAGCAAGTCACGTGTCCCACCAGGGGGGTGAACACTCTGGACCATTGCTACTGTACAGCTCGTCAAGCCTACCATTCTGTCCCCCGTGCTGCACTGGGCTACAGTGACCACATCCTCATACACCTGATCCCTCGCTACAGGCAGAGGTTAAAACTCTCTAAACCTGTTGTACGGCGATTCAGGGTGTGGTCCAGTGAGGCATGTGAGCGACTCTGCGCCTGGTTGGAGAGTGCAGGCTGTGACCAAGACTTGGTGGAGTGGGCGGGGCCAGAGGCTGGTAACAATCTGGATGTATACACAGACACTGTTACATCATTTATCAGCTTTGGCGAGGAGGTGTGTGTCCCCCTCCGCTCCAGGAAGTCCTTCAACAACGACAAGCCCTGGTTTTCATCCCAACTCAGGCGTCTGAGGTCAGAGAAGGAGGTGGCTAGGCGCAGTGGGGACGTGGACCGGGTCAAGCAGGCCAAGTACAGGTTCGCCAAAGCGGTGAAGGAAGCGAAGCATCGCTTTTCGGAGAAGCTGCAGCAACAGCTCTCTGAGGGGGATTCCGCCTCCGTCTGGAAAGGCCTAAAGACCATCACCAACTACAAACCCAGGTCCCCGCTGATGTCCGACAACCTCCCTCTCGCTAACGAGCTGAACGAGTTCTACTGTAGGTTTGAGAAAGAGAGGTTCCCACCCACCCCCGCCCTCTCCCTCCACACCCCCCGGCTACAACCACCACCCCCGTCCCCCAGGGGGGCCAATGTCCCTCCTGCTACGCATCACGCTGGGAGGTACCCCGGTGGCCTCCGTGGAGTCATGCCGCTTTCTAGGCATGACCATCTCCCGAGACCTAAAGTGGGAGCAGAACACCGAGGCCCTCACGAAGAAGGCCCAGAAGAGGATGTTCTTCCTCCGGCAGCTGAGGAAACTCAGGCTGCCGAGGTCCATGATGGTCCAGTTTTACACGGCCATCATAGAGTCCATCCTCACCCACTCCATCATCACCTGGTTCCCTGCTGCAACGACCAAGGACAAGGCCAAGTTGCAGCGGGTGCTACGTTCAGCAGAGAGGGTGATCGGCTGTCCCTTGCCCTCCCTCAACTCCCTGCATGACACCAGGGCTCTGAGGAGGGCAAGGAAGATCATGGCAGACCCCTTCCACCCCGGCCACGGCCTCCTCACCCTGCTTCCCTCTGGAAGAAGGTTGCGGCTGCCTAAGGCACTGAAGGCCCGCCACAGGCTCAGTTTCTACCCCTCAGCCGCCAGGCTGATAAATGACTCTGACTTCCCCCTCCCCCCCCGCCCCCAAGTCTGCCCAGGACTGAATATGCACTGGACTCACTGTAAAAACTCTGCACTGCACTTTATACCGCACTATCCAATGCACTGTTGTCTGTCCTGTGTTGTTGTTGTTGTGTTGTCCTGTTTTTTGACACGTGAAAAAAGTATAAACGCACTTGCTGTGGTGACGAAGCAAATTCCTATATGTGTAATGCATAGTGGCAATAAACGTTATCTGAATCTGAATCTGAATCTGAGTATATGTCACCATGGTAACCCCTCTCTGTTTGTATATGTCATCAGTGGTAACTCTCTGTTTGTATATGTCACCATGGTAACTCTCTGTTTGTATATGTCACCATGGTAACTCTCTGTTTGTAAATGTCATCAGTGGTAACTCTCTGTTTGTATATGTCATCAGTGGTAACTCTCTGTTTGTATATGTCATCAGTGGTAACTCTCTGTTTGTATATGTCATCAGTGGTAACTCTCTGTTTGTATATGTCACCAGTGGTAACTCTCTGTTTGTATATGTCACCATGGTAACTCTCTGTTTGTATATGTCACCATGGTAACCCCTCTCTGTTTGTACATGTCACCATGGTAACCCCTCTCTGTTTGTATATGTCACCATGGTAACTCTCTGTTTGTATATGTCACCATGGTAACTCTCTGTTTGTATATGTCACCATGGTAACTCTCTGTTTGTATATGTCATCAGTGGTAACCAGTGTTGCCACAGTTACTTTGAAAAAGTATTCTGATTACTGATTACTGATTACTCCTTTAAAAAGTAATCTAGTTACTTTACTGATTACTTGATTTTAAAAGTAACTAAGTTAGATTACTAGTTACTTTTTTAGTTACTATTGGCAGCTGCCTAGGCACCCGACCCCCCCCCCCCCCCCCCCCCCCCCGCAACATAAAAATGAAAACTGGTTTTGCCAAAACTCACTTTATTTTAACAGTAACTTAAATTACATAATTAAACTTTAAACAATAACTTAAAACAACAAAATAAAGAGTCTTTCTTTGCCTCACCCAACATAAATACTTGTTTTTAAACAATAAAATAAATATAATCTTTATTTAACAGTAACTAGCAAGGAGTGGTTTCACAAAACCTAAAACCTACCCTGACCATTCAGATATGATCCTAATATAATCCTAATCCTAAACTGGGTGATTCTGAGTTTATCAATGATCAACATTTATGTTCTTGTCATCCTTTGCTGACACAAACTCAAAATAATCCTTATATTTCCAGCTATTTAACGCATATCTCTGTTCTCGCTCCATTGTGTAGGCTACGCTTCTGTTTACACTGTGCAATCAGCGTGGTGATACACGTGAGCGATTCTGCTGCAATCTCGCGATAGTCGAGAGACGTTTTTTGCGGGCATGGCCTTCCATAGTAACCTCGTGTTGAAAACGTGAGCACTGACGTCACTCCCCAAGACGCGAGAAAAGCTATCGAACATTACAAAGAAATACTGCATTTAGCCTAAGTTATGAGGTAGTAACGCAATAGTAACGCCCAGTCACTTGAATAAGTAACTTTAATCCGATTACTGATTTGGAAATAGTATCGCGTTAGAATACTCGTTACAGGAAAAAGTATTCAGATTAGAGTAACGCGTTACTTAGTAACGCGTTACCAACATCACTGGTGGTAACTCTCTGTTTGTATATGTCATCAGTGGTAACTCTCTGTTTGTATATGGCATCAGTGGTAACTCTCTGTTTGTATATGTCATCAGTGGTAACTCTCTGTTTGTATATGTCACCATGGTAACTCTCTGTTTGTATATGTCATCAGTGGTAACTCTCTGATTGTATATGTCACCAGTGGTAACTCTCTGTTTGTATATGTCACCATGATAACTCTCTGTTTGTATATGTCACCATGGTAACTCTCTGTTTGTATATGTCACCATGGTAACTCTCTGTTTGTATATGTCATCAGTGGTAACTCTCTGTTTGTATATGTCACCATTGGTAACTCTCTGTTTGTATATGTCACCATGATAACTCTCTGTTTGTATATGTCACCATGGTAACTCTCTGTTTGTATATGTCACCATGGTAACTCTCTGTTTGTATATGTCATCAGTGGCAACTCTCTGTTTGTATATGTCACCATGGTAACCCCTCTCTGTTTGTATATGTCATCAGTGGTAACTCTCTGTTTGTATATGTCACCATGGTAACTCTCTGTTTGTATATGTCACCATGGTAACTCTCTGTTTGTATATGTCATCAGTGGTAACTCTCTGTTTGTATATGTCATCAGTGGTAACTCTCTGTTTGTATATGTCACCAGTGGTAACTCTCTGTTTGTATATGTCACCATGGTAACTCTCTGTTTGTATATGTCACCATGGTAACTCTCTGTTTGTATATGTCATCAGTGGTAACTCTCTGTTTGTATATGTCACCATGGTAACCCCTCTCTGTTTGTATATGTCATCAGTGGTAACTCTCTGTTTGTATATGTCACCATGGTAACTCTCTGTTTGTATATGTCACCATGGTAACTCTCTGTTTGTATATGTCATCAGTGGTAACTCTCTGTTTGTATATGTCATCAGTGGTAACTCTCTGTTTGTATATGTCACCAGTGGTAACTCTCTGTTTGTATATGTCACCATGGTAACTCTCTGTTTGTATATGTCACCAGTGGTAACTCTCTGTTTGTATATGTCACCATGGAAACTCTCTGTTTGTATATGACATCAGTGGTAACTCTCTGTTTGTATATGACATCAGTGGTAACTCTCTGTTTGTATATGTCACCATGGTAACCCCTCTCTGTTTGTATATGTCACCATGGTAACTCTCTGTTTGTATATGTCACCATGGTAACTCTCTGTTTGTATATGTCACCATGGTAACTCTCTGTTTGTATATGTCACTGTAGCCCAGCTACTAACGTGAGCTATGAGCATTTCAATAAATAAGTCCATTTAATAAATAAGCATCATTTCATGGTTATGTACACGGTTATTAACATTGTTATAAGTTTATAATGTGTACTTGTTTACAAACTCTAATGTGAGTTCGCTCATTGGTTATATGTCATTCATTCATTTCTTTATTTCATTGGTCCATCGGGAAGAGCTAGCCAATGAAATGTATGCTGAGAGAGAGGGGGCGGGACTTTGTACTAATAGTGTTAGGTTGCGTGTCAGAATGTTTGAGGACCTCGTCGAGGAAGTAAGACTTGTGTATGCTGTGTGTATTAACAATTCGGGAATCAACGAACAGTTATTCTTTTGGATGTTGGTGCACATTGAAGCTACCAGAGGTAAATACATATGTCTGGTGTTTGTTTATAAGCTACATCTACTTGTTGTAGTATGTTATATATATATATATATATATATATATATATATATATATATATATGTAGTATGTCATTGTTTGAGCCTTGATTGGCTACGAGTAGTTGACAGAGTGCAGCAGCTTGCACTGGGCCTGGTCTTCAAGATACGCTACACCACAAAGACACCCAAGTACCTGTCAACATACTTCCAAAAAGTGAACAACGTCCACACATACAATACCAGAGGAAGCTCCACGAACCACGTTCAACCGCGTTGCACCACAAACAAGGGGTTAAACTCGTTTGCAAACTATGCAGTAAAATGTGGAAAGCCCTTCCTATAATCTTAAAGGAGTGCAAAACACTGCCCACCTTCAAAACCACTCTCAAAAAACATGTACAGGAGGCTGCAATCCGTAACTGGACCCTCTAAATCAAAAATCAAATTAAAAGACTACACCCCCACCAGGACTACCCTCTATATATTCTTGTGGTTTTGTTGTTATGTCTCCCACACCCCCCCCCCCCCCACCCGAAATACCCTCTGCACATACTAGTTGTTTTGTCCCACCCCCCTACCTGGTCTACACTCTGAGCAAACGCAATGTTATTATGTCGCCCCCCCCCCCCCCTCCCCCCCCGCCTAAATCTACTGGTGTTTTTGTACCCCCCCCCCCCCACCATGACCACACACTGTACATACTTGTTGTTTTGTCCCCCCGCCCGAACTACCCATTGTACATATTATATGTCTGTCCCCCTGCCCGAACTACCCACTGTACATACTTTGTGTTTTGTCCCCCGCCCCCACCTGTGGTGTATGTCCCCACCTGTCCTACCCGCTGTACATACCTTATGTTTTGTTGTATTGTTCTTCCCATGTTGGATGTATGTTTATCTTGTAGATAGTACTAGTTATTTGTCTGTATTATCTTGTAGATAGTACTAGTTTTTTTGTCTGTCTTACATGTAACGATGAATTGAGAATCAAGGACCTTGTATGTAATATGTACTTTCATGTACCTACTTCTGCAAATCTTCTAATAAAGTTCTCAATCAATCAATCAATATTATACTGTAGAGCTAATCGCGGCTAGCGGTTAGCTTAGCATAATTACGTTAGCATGAGTGATAAATTGTTTCTAGCTTTATCAAAACGAAATAGCTATTGGATTTTGTAGCTCAGTGTATTCTGTTAATTCAGAATTGGAAGTCGAGAGACCAAGCCAAAGGAAAGCACTGGTTAATGGACTGAGTTACAGAGTGCATGTGTGTGTGAGTGTGGGCCCACCTTTTTATTTTACTGAATGATATATTGTACAATTGTGAATCCTTTGAGTTGACTTTGACTTTGGAAACATTACATTTATTTCCTTGAAAGGAATTGGAATAGGCTTTGAGCCTATATTTGGTTATGTGATATTGTGATATTGTCTGTTGACATTGTATTGTGAATATTGTCTATTGACTTTGTATAACATTATAATTGACTACCAATACTTTAAATTTAGCATTTAGTAAATAAATATATACCCTTTGGTATTTGATTTTAAAGCCACTGTGTTGTGTCATAAACAGGTAATAGGCAATTCAGATTCAGATGATTAAAACATAAATACATTAAAAGGATTAAAAAGGAAGTCCTATTTAAAATACTTCCACATAGTTAATGGAGGCACTGATCGTCATAATTTGAATAGTTTATTATTACAGGTAATACCGCCACTTATTTAAAATAGAACTCAGGCCCCGCCCATATGGCAGGGGTTACATTGGAGGCTCCGCTGAGATCACGTGGTTTCCAAACAAACTAAATAGTCAACTCAGTAAAATACAAAAGTTTCAACTCAAGTTTAGAACAACAACCATAAGTAAAGTAAAACACTATGTTTGTAACCAAATTAAAGAACTTGTGTAGAGGAGAGGCAGTAGATGAGAAGAACGCGCTTATGATTGTTGTCCCAGGCAACACAGAAATAGCAAAAATAGAAGAAGTTCTACAGACTATAAAGTGCTTGGGACGTGTGCGCGTGAGAGGTAGGATAGTAAGTGAGACATCAGATGACCTCCTGGTGCTCTGTGAGTGCCGAGGAACAGTAACTGATCCAGCTGTTCCCCCGAAAATACCTCCAGCAGAGGGAGAAAAAGCATGGCCAATCTATATTGTGCCGGAAGTACCAGTAGAAACTGAGGAGTTCACCACCAAGCTACATGCTCTGCTTCAAGCGGAGGGCAAGTCAATGGGAGATGTAAAGGCTCTATTCACCGACCCAGAGGCAGCCCCCTCCTCCGTAGAGTCCATCCTACGTGCAGTTGGTGACCTGCTAGACAAAACCGTGAAGCCCTCATCAGAAAGTGGAGGATACCGACGTCTGCGCACCTTCTCAGGTACTGTGCCTACCCCAGCCGGGGAAGAAACATTCGACCATTGGATGGAGCAGGCTTACCTGATGGTGGAGGAGAGTGACTGTGCATCCAAAGAGAAACGGAGAAGGATTATGGAAAGCTTAAAGGGGCAGGCATATGAAGTAGTGAAGGCTGTGCGCTCATCCGACACCGACATAACCCCCGGAAAGTGCTTGGAAGCTCTGGAAAGGATTTGGACTGGCATTTGGACTGGCGGAATCTGGAGATGATCTCTACTTCGCGTTCCGACTGCAGCGCCAACAATCTGGAGAAAAACTGTCTGATTTCTTTAGAAGACTGGAGCGCTCTCTCTCCAAAGTTGTACAACGAGGCGGCCTACCGGCCAGTAACATGGATCGAGCTCGAGTGGAGAAATTGCTTAAAGGAGCAGTAGATGCTGACCTGATGTTGATCCAGCTGCGACTGAGAGAACGGAAGGATAACCCGCCCACGTTCCTTGACCTACTGCGGGAGATCCGCACAGAAGAGGAATATGAAGCCTCCAGAGCTAAACTAAATCCAGCTACGGTGCGCTCAGTCAACGCCCAACCACAAGCTGAAAACAAACTGTCAGAGATCCAAAGCCTAAGATCAGAGATTAAGGAAATGAAATCAATGTTCGCGACACTGGCTACAAACCCAAACCAAATCCCAGAAGGAAGGGGTGAGAAACCAGCCCAGGTCAGGTCAGAGACTAGACATGATCCTGAAGTTTTCGCTCTGAGGAAGCAAGTGCAACATCTGACACAGAAAATGAACTCAAAAAAGTTCCATGCAACGGCAACCCAATCAACGGTGATGGCCGTCGGCAGCACTCCTACGGTACCAAACACCCCAACCAGAGCATACGTTCCAAACACCCCAACCAGACCAGCAGCTGACTCAAAGGAGTACATATGCTATCGTTGTGGAGAGAATGGACATGTTGCAGGAAGGTGCCGAAACCCTGAGAATCAAAGCAAAGTAATCCAGAAGCTGATTGGTGCTCTCAAAACTGTCAGAGGTAACAACCCAGAGTCAGTCCATCCTGCTGATAAAGCTAATGTTAACGTTGACAGCAAGAAGAGTGCAGTAGGCAACGTGAAGACACCAGACCTGCCAGAAGGCTTAATAGGGCCCCCATCCATGGAGCCGTTAAAGGTCAATGGACACATGTGTGACGCACTGTTAGACAGTGGCTCACGTGTAAGCATAATTTTTTAGTCCTGGTATAAGCGTTACCTGTCAGATGTACCCATCAACCCTGTGAGCAGATTAGACATTTGGGGATTGAGTGACTCTAGTTATCCGTATCTAGGCTATGTAGTGGTAGATATGGAGTTTCCCAAGAAAGTAGCCGGAACTCCCACCACCATGTCCGTCCTAGCTTTAATTTGTCCAGATCCAGCAGGCCCTGACCAGACTCCTGTGATCCTTGGCACCAATGCCAAAGCCAGCCTTCCCAAACGTCTTGCTCAGCTATGTGAAGATAAAATCGGAGTGTTCATGGCTCGAACCCTGGGCATTCAGAGCCCCTGCCCAGAGTCCACAGACGTTGTTCAGGAAGGAAAGGAGGATGAAGTTGGATGTGTGAGGTGGCAGGGTCCCGGCTCGTTGGCACTAGCTGCTGGACGCAGCTGTCAGGCTACTTGTAACGTGGAGACAAAGCAGCCACTGCCCGATGAGATCCTGATGGTGGAATCCTCCTCCATGAGCCCTCTCCCTGCAGGGGTGCTCCTACAGTCCATGGTGATTCCAAGTCATGCGGTTGATGTGAACCGGTTCACAGTGCTTATCCAGAATGAGTCCCTCAAGGATGCAACCATACCTGTCGGAACCATCCTAGGCCGCCTGTGCCGCACCGATGTAGTCACAGCGGTGTCAAAACAACCGTCAGCCTCAGAGGACTTTGACACAAGTCTGATCGATTTCGGAGACTCACCTGTTCCTGAAGAGTGGAAAGCACGACTCCGACAAAAGCTGTCTGAGAGAGGTGACGCATTCTCCCTACACGAACTGGATGTGGGACTGGCAAAAGGAGTGGAGCATCGCATCCGCATGTCAGACCAGAGACCCTTCCGTGAACGATCCAGGCGCATCGCACCTGCAGACATCGATGACGTGAGACAACATATCCAGAAGCTATTGGCTGGGGGCATCATCAAAGAATCCAGAAGCCCATATGCTTCACCAATAGTCGTTGTCAGAAAGAAAAATGGAGCGATCCGGATGTGTATCGACTACCGTACACTGAACAGCCGAACTGTCCCTGACCAGTACACCACGCCCCGGATCGACAAGGCTCTGGATTCTCTGTCTGGCAGCAAATGGTTCTCTGTCCTAGACTTGAGGAGTGGCTACTACCAATTAGCTATGAACGAAGAGGACAAGGAAAAAACTGCGTTCATCTGTCCTCTCGGATTCTATGAGTTTGAAAGAATGCCCCAAGGCATCACAGGAGCGCCTGCAACCTTCCAAAGGTTGATGGAGAAAGCAGTCGGAGACATGAACCTCCTCCAAGTACTGGTCTATCTCGACGACCTGATTGTTTTTGGCAAGTCATTGGAAGAACACGAGGAGAGACTACTGAAAGTCCTCGACCGACTCCGAGAAGTTGGCCTCAAGATCTCGATCGACAAATGCCACTTCTGTCAGACAAAGGTCAAATATGTCGGCCACATCGTCTCGGCTGATGGTGTTGCTGCCGATCCGGGAAAGATCGAGGCTGTAACCGCCTGGCCTAGGCCCACCAACCTGAAGACATTGCAGTCGTTCCTGGGTTTCTGTGGATATTATCGTAGATTCATCCACAACTACTCACCCATTGTCCGTCCCCTTACGGAGTTAACGAAGGGGTACGCCCCCACCCAGCGTGGGAAAAGACCTGGAAAGGGAAAAAGTGAGGTGTACCTGGATGAGCGAGAACCCTTCGGAGAGAGATGGGACCAGTCGTGCACTGAGGCCTTTGAGAAAATCAAACACTGCCTCACCAACGCCCCAGTCCTGGCGTTCGCAGACCCCAGCAAACCTTACACCCTGCATGTGGATGCTAGTCTGGCCGGCCTCGGCGCAGTGCTCTATCAGGACTACCCAGAAGGCCTGAGGCCAGTGGCATTCGCCAGCCGAAAGTTGAGCTCTTCAGAACGGAACTACCCCATCCACCAGCTAGAGTTCTTGTCACTGAAGTGGGCCCTCGTCGAAAAGTTCCACGACTATCTATATGGAGCCCGTTTCACGGTACGTACAGACAACAATCCTCTGACGTATGTCCTTACCACTGCAAAGCTCAACGCAACTGGACATCGCTGGCTGTCAGACTTGTCAGTGTACAACTTTGACATCATCTACAGACCTGGCCGGAATAACATCGATGCAGACCTACTGTCAAGGCTGGAGCCCAGAGAAGAGGATTCCGACTGGAAGAGTATACCCCAGTCTGGTGTCAAGTCCATCTGCCAGCAGGTCGGTGTCCTGGGATCCTCCCAAGCCTCACCAAGGTTTGCGGAACAACTTGGAGCGTCCCCTGAGTGTGTGCCCGACGTATACGCTTTCCCCACAAGCGTGCACATGAACACTCTTGGACAGCTGTCCAGACAAGAGCTCATCGTGGCTCAGGGCCAAGATCCTGTGATTGGAGCGACGATTCATGCAGTGAAGCATGGTGATTGGCTTAAGGATGTAGTGCCTTCTCCTGACATCCAGTCCATGAAGAAGGAAATGGGAAAGTTCGTCATGAAGGATGGGCTGCTGTACCGCTTGAGCCAAAGCCATTCAGGAGAGAACATCCAGCAGCTTGTGCTACCAGCTGAGTTCAGGCCAGTGGTTTTGAAGTCTATGCATGATGACTTAGGTCATTTGGGAGCAGAAAGGACGACTGACATGATAAGAAGCCGTTTCTACTGGCCAAAGATGGCTGCCAGCGTCGAGCAGTATGTGAAGAACTGCGGAGAGTGCATTCTAAGGAAAAGGCCAAGCCACAAAGCTGCCCCGTTACACCAAATAGTCAGTGCTGGGCCACTGGACCTTGTCTGTATCGATTTCCTGTCCATGGAGCCGGATTCAAAGGTAATCAGCAATGTGTTAGTCATAACGGACCACTTTACGAGATATGCACAGGCCTTCCCGACCAAAAACCAAAAGGCCCTCACAGTCGCCAAGATATTAGTGGAGAAGTATTTTGTGCATTATGGACTACCAACTCGAATCCATTCCGACCAAGGACGAGACTTCGAGTCTAAACTGATCAAAGAACTGCTGAGGATAATGGGCATAAGGAAATCCCGAACGACCCCCTACCACCCACAGGGTGATCCCCAGCCGGAAAGATTTAACCGGACATTGCTGTCCATGCTGGGCACGCTAAGCCAAGAAAATAAACGACACTGGAGCCAACATGTCGTACATCTCGTACATGCGTACAATAGCACCAAATGTGACTCCACAGGATACTCTCCCTACTTTCTAATGTTCGGGAGAGAAGCCAAACTCCCCGTGGATGTATGCTTCGGGACACAGCCCGATGATGGAGAACGTCAGCACTCGTCATATGTCACAAAGCTCAAGCAAGATCTTCAGAAGGCCTACCAGATGGCTACGGAGGCCTCCAACAAAACACATCTTCGCAACAAGAAGGCATACGATAAGAGAGTCAGGTTTCAGAATATAGAGCCTGGCGACAGAGTGCTTATCAAAAATCTAGGCCTCAAAGGGAAACACAAGCTGGAGAATCGATGGTGTGAGACTCCATATATCGTCACAGAGAAGATGCCAAACCTGCCTGTCTACAAGGTGAAACTTGAGAGTGGGAACGGAAGGGTCAAAACCCTACATCGAGATCATCTCCTGCCCATAGGAGAGCTGGTGCGGATGCCAGTAGCAGTAAATGATGACCCCGTGCCCTCAAGGCCTAGAACTCGAACAGAGACTCAGAACAAGAAAAAGAGAGTGACTACGGACAAGGAAAAGAGAGTGACAACCGACCACAAAGTACAACACGAATGTGAATCCTCTGACTCTTCCGATCTGGAGTGCAGCTGGCCAAACGGGCCATCCTATCGAACATACCTAGAGAAGGTCCTGGAGAGAAGAGAAAGGTCCACTCTAAGTCCAAGACAGAGTGAAGCACATATGGAAGCATGTGCAGATTCAGCAAGCAACAGTCAGTCAGAGTCAGAAAGTGACAGTCGTTCAGAGCCAGATCACTGCACCCAAGAAGACCGGAACCCAGAGACTGCACCAGAAACTGACTCAGAAGCGGAAAGAGTTTCCAGTGAGGAAGATGATAGAAGAATGTCCACTAGATCACAGGCAAAACATTCCCCTAAACAAGCTAGGCCAAAAAGATTAGTAAATCCAATAATGAGACTTACCTATGATGAGCCTGGTAGAGCAAGGGACAAACCTCTTACCATTTTCCACCGAGGTGTGGTTATTAAGATTAGAAAGACCTAGAGTAGGCAAAGTCAGCTCACGCTACACCCTTTTATGTTTTTGAATTAAAGTTTGTTTATTGAGTCTGCTGAGGACATCAGACATTTAGAAGGGGGAGAGTGTAGCCCAGCTACTAACGTGAGCTATGAGCATTTCAATAAATAAGTCCATTTAATAAATAAGCATCATTTCATGGTTATGTACACGGTTATTAACATTGTTATACGTTTATAATGTGTACTTGTTTACAAACTCTAATGTGAGTTCACTCATTGGTTATATGTCATTCATTCATTTCTTTATTTCATTGGTCCATCGGGAAGAGCTAGCCAATGAAATGTATGCTGAGAGAGAGGGGGCGGGACTTTGTACTAATAGTGTTAGGTTGCGTGTCAGAATGTTTGAGGACCTCGTCGAGGAAGTAAGACTTGTGTATGCTGTGTGTATTAACAATTCGGGAATCAACGAACAGTTATTCTTTTGGATGTTGGTGCACATTGAAGCTACCAGAGGTAAATACATATGTCTGGTGTTTGTTTATAAGCTACATCTACTCGTTGTAGTATGTTATATTTTACTGTAGAGCTAATCGCGGCTAGCGGTTAGCTTAGCATAATTACGTTAGCATGTTGCTAGCCTTTGCTGAGTGATAAATTGTTTCTAGCTTTATCAAAACGAAATAGCTATTGGATTTTGTAGCTCAGTGTATTCTGTTAATTCAGAATTGGAAGTCGAGAGACCAAGCCAAAGGAAAGCTCTCCGTTGGACAACGGAGACCGTTTCCAATCGCCTGGGGTAACTCGAGACCGTCCATTGAATCTTCGCGTCAGTGTACTTCAATCATTCTCCTGCGCTCGTGGGAGAGCGCTGGACCTCATCCCCCTCATCTCTGCCTCTTTTTACACCATCTTTCAAACCCCTCGTTTACCTACGAGTTCCCCACGAGGTTATGTGAGTACTGAACCACGCACAAGCTTTTGTTTGGGCTCGTGTGGACGAGTGAAGTGGCCATAACAGTTTCAAGGCCCCCCCGCTCACAAGCACCGTCAGCTGCAACGATAACACTAGTTAATGGACTGAGTTACAGAGTGCGTGTGTGTGTGAGTGTGGGCCCACCTTTTTATTTTACTGAATGATATATTGTACAATTGTGAATCCTTTGAGTTGACTTTGAGTTTATTGGAAACATTACATTTATTTCCTTGAAAGGAATTGGAATAGGCTTTGAGCCTATATTTGGTTATGTGATATTGTGATATTGTCTGTTGACATTGTATTGTGAATATTGTCTATTGACTTTGTATAACATTATAATTGACTACCAATACTTTAAATTTAGCATTTAGTAAATAAATATATACCCTTTGGTATTTGATTTTAAAGCCACTGTGTTGTGTCATAAACAGGTAATAGGCAATTCAGATTCAGATGATTAAAACATAAATACATTAAAAGGATTAAAAAGGAAGTCCTATTTAAAATACTTCCACATAGTTAATGGAGGCACTGATCGTCATAATTTGAATAGTTTATTATTACAGGTAATACCGCCACTTATTTAAAATAGAACTCAGGCTTTTGATTGATTGATTGAAAACGTTATTAGAAGATTTGCAGAAGTAGGTACATGAAAGTACATATTACATACAAGGTCAACTAAAAGGATAAAAAACCCAAGAAAGCCACTGGCTTATTTCAATTGGGGTCCTTGATTCTCAATTCATCGTTACATGTAAGACAGACAAAAAAACAACTAGTACTATCTACAAGATAATACAGACAAATAACTATTACTATCTACAAGATAAACATACATCCATCATGGGAAGAACAATACAACAAAACATAAGGTATGTACAGCGGGTAGGACAGGTGGGGACATACACCACAGGTGGGGGCGGGGGACAAAACACAAAGTATGTACAGTGGGTAGTTCGGGTCTTTTAATCAGATTTTTGATTTAGAGGGTCCAGTTACGGATTGCAGCCTCCTGTAAATGTTTTTTGAGAGTGGTTTTGAAGGTGGGCAGTGTTTTGCACTCCTTTAAGATTATAGGAAGGGCGTTCCACATTTTTACTGCATAGTTTGCAAACGAGTTTAACCCCTTGTTTGTGGTGCAACGCGGTTGAACGTGGTTCGTGGAGCTTCCTCTGGTGTTGTATGTGTGGACGTTGTTCACTTTTTGGAAGTATGTTGACAGGTCCCGCCCATATGGCAGGGGTTACATCACCATGGTAACTCTCTGTTTGTATATGTCACCATGGTAACTCTCTGTTTGTATATGTCATCAGTGGTAACTCTCTGTTTGTATATGTCACCATGGTAACTCTCTGTTTGTATATGTCACCATGGTAACCCCTCTCTGTTTGTGTATGTCATCAGTGGTAACTCTCTGTTTGTATATGTCACCAGTGGTAACTCTCTGTTTGTATATGTCACCATGGTAACTCTCTGTTTGTATATGTCACCATGGTAACTCTCTGTTTGTATATGTCATCAGTGGTAACTCTCTGTTTGTATATGTCACCATGGTAACCCCTCTCTGTTTGTATATGTCACCATGGTAACTCTCTGTTTGTATATGTCACCATGGTAACTCTCTGTTTGTATATGTCATCAGTGGTAACTCTCTGTTTGTATATGTCACCATGGTAACTCTCTGTTTGTATATGTCATCAGTGGTAACTCTCTGTTTGTATATGTCATCAGTGGTAACTCTCTGTTTGTATATGTCATCAGTGGTAACTCTCTGTTTGTATATGTCACCATGGTAACTCTCTGTTTGTATATGTCACCATGGTAACTCTCTGTTTGTATATGTCATCAGTGGTAACTCTCTGTTTGTATATGTCACCATGGTAACTCTCTGTTTGTATATGTCACCATGGTAACCCCTCTCTGTTTGTATATGTCACCATGGTAACTCTCTGTTTGTATATGTCACCATGGTAACCCCTCTCTGTTTGTATATGTCATCAGTGGTAACTCTCTGTTTGTATATGTCACCATGGTAACTCTCTGTTTGGATATGTCACCATGGTAACTCTCTGTTTGTATATGTCACCATGGTAACCCCTCTCTGTTTGTGTATGTCATCAGTGGTAACTCTCTGTTTGTATATGTCACCATGGTAACTCTCTGTTTGTATATGTCACCATGGTAACTCTCTGTTTGTATATGTCATCAGTGGTAACTCTCTGTTTGTATATGTCACCATGGTAACTCTCTGTTTGTATATGTCATCAGTGGTAACTCTCTGTTTGTATATGTCACCATGGTAACCCCTCTCTGTTTTTATATGTCACCATGGTAACTCTCTGTTTGTATATGTCATCAGTGGTAACTCTCTGTTTGTATATGTCACCATGGTAACCCCTCTCTGTTTGTATAAGTCACCATGGTAACTCTCTGTTTGTATATGTCACCATGGTAACTCTCTGTTTGTATATGTCATCAGTGTGATGCTCACTAAACACTAACAAACAAAGCTGTGAGCTTTGCTGACTTTTATTTTGTTTTTATTTTGTAGTTATTTAGTTATGTATGTTAATGTTTTTCTTCTTTGTTATATGTTTTGTGATGGTTTCTTGTATATGTTTCGTGGGGACCCCAGGCAGAATAGGGGATCCTAATAAGTCAAATCAAATCCACACCATGTACTACTACTGTAGCTCTCCAGAACCACACCATGTACTACTACTGTAGCTCTCCAGAACCACACCATGTACTACTACTGTAGCTACCATGTCTACTACCATGTACTATTACTGTAGCTACCATGTCTACTACCATGTACTACTACTGTAGCTCTCCAGAACCACACCATGTACTACTACTGTAGCTCTCCAGAACCACACCATGTACTACTACTGTAGCTCTCCAGAACCACACCATGTACTACTACTGTAGCTACCATGTCTACTACCATGTACTATTACTGTAGCTACCATGTCTACTACCATGTACTACTACTGTAGCTCTCCAGAACCATAGCTAGAGAATCCTGACTGACAAAAAATGGTTCCCTAGAAGTGACTCAACAGGCTATATTTGTTGTTAAAATTGTCAACTGGTTGTATTGGCTGTCGTTCAACTGTCAATTCGGACAATCATTTCCAAGCCTCAATCACTGTATCCACACAGCTTGCAACTAACACAACAATATACACCCTGCAGTGCTTAAAGTGACACAGAAATTGGAAATTAGGAGTCATCCACTGGTCAATTATAAACAACACCGTACATAACAGGGTTCCAGAAACCCATTTCCCCTCTGTAAATAAATCATTTAGAATGTGTCACTCATGTCTGTCAGCCATTCAAAGCTGTGTTGTTTATTAGCTGTTATTTATGGTAGAATGTTTTTCTTCTGGCACATGTCAGCTTGATTGAAATAGGGATGCAGCATTGTAGCATTTACATAATATTGAATATATTCCCATTCAACAATGGAGACCCCACATAACAGCTGGAGTGCTACAATGTTAGCTAACATTGCTAGAAAGCTATATTTTTCAAAATGGACATTGCTGAAGTGGTTTTATTTTCCTGGAATTATCGGCTGGTGGAACACTAATAGAAATACTGGGAGCCATGGTTATATTAGAAAAATAGAAAACAAAACCACTAAAAGCACTTTTGTCAAAGTCGTTCCAAGCCGGATTCAAACCAGTGACCTTTGGGTTGAAAGTCTTGATTGTAATTGCTACAGTGTTGTAGAAACCTTCAATCTCAAACAGTCGTCGATATCTGATACTTTGTCAAGTTAATGTTGCTGAGAATCTGCAGTAAAACTCTGTCTCGCATCGCATACCACTATGCATAAGGATGTGAGCCTCTCTGAAGATACTAATAAACTATGGAACTGATATTCGGCCCCAGCAGAATATCCCAGTGAGATCAGACTTAAAATCATTACATGAGAGAGGGTCACCCTCTTCATTATACTCATAATGACCCTATTCAAAATGGCTGGCCCAGCCTTAGCGGAGGGATCCAGAAATAATCTCAAGCTTAATTAGATGACCCCATGAGATGGCTGTTATGGTGAGTACATTGACTAGACTCCTGCTTATTGTTTATGGCCTGCTGTAAAGAGTGCTTCAATGGAATCCGGCAGCAACACAAAGACATTAACAGAGGGGGGAAAGTGGTAGTGGAAACGAGAGAGAGAGAGAGAGAGGAGAGAGAGAGAGAGAGAGAGAGAGAGAGAGAGAGAGAGAGAGAGAGAGAGAGAGAGAGAGAGAGAGAGAGAGAGAGAGAGAGAGAGAGAGTGAGAAAGAGAGAGAAAGATGCAGAGAATATTGTGGAGTGAGAGAGAATGAATAGCTTTCAAGGACTTTTGAGCACAGCACCAATAAAGGTGGTTGGATAATATATAATGTAGAATGTTTTCTTGAATATTGTTTCTGTATCTTAATGGCTCACTTCGCAACAAGCCATTTCATTTCTAAAGGTCACAGAATAGTGAGACTGTACCTCAATATGTCTTGTTTATTGTGCTTAATTGACTTGTTACGCAATTAAACAACAAGAAAACAAACAGAGAGTCTTTCAACAATTCAGCATACATTATATCTCATCTACATCAATGCAGAAATCCCATTAAGCCAATAAGCCCCGAAATTCAGTGGATTCTCAAGCTGACACTGTAAGTCCGGAGTCTATTGTTTGCTTGCCATTATTAAACCCACTCATGTTCTATTCCAGCAACATTAGCCTTTTAAATCATAGCATGTCCCACAGACATGCACTCGGTGGCAACAGAGAGGTATGCTAATGATACACTTGTCCTGCCATTGGGCAATGCCAGGGTAATTTGCGTGCCATACACTCGACTTTCACTGTCTCGCCTCGTGGAGCCATTGAGAAGCTCATTTGTTTTGAACCTATACTTAGTTGAAGTATTGCCATCTCGCTACGGGGGCTAGCCGTGGCATTCTCCCTATTGTCAGAGGAAAAATGGAGCCACAAAGGAGATGAGATATTCTGTTAATGTGGGAGGACCATGCGGTAGGAGACAGAGGAGGGAGAGAGAGGCAGAGAAACAGTGTGGGTGCCTGTTATGTCCACATATGTCCTTGTTGTGTTTCCTTCCCTGTCATTCTACATTCAGGTGTCGCCAATTGGCCAATTTGTTCCCCCATTCATCATTCCATTCCTGTCCAATCAGAGGGCTGCTGGGGGAGACGAAGACAGCCTCCACGTGGCCTCCCCCGCAAGTAGCTTAAGAGCAGTTGCAAGGTTGCATGGCCTTTAGGCGAAACACATGTCCTCACAACATCCACACACCACAGCTCGAGCACTACCGCTTCTCCAGCTCAACGTCGAAGGTCTTACCATCGCCAAGATTGACATCCTTGAGCAAGTAGCCAGCAAAAACAATGTGACAGTGATCATCCTGCCAGAGACTCACATGGAAAATAAGAACATCCTGAGGGTTCCTGGATACACCCTGGCTGGTCACATCACCAATAAACATCATGGCATTGCCACATTTGTCCGCAAAGACATGGCCTGGTCAGCCATCGGACAATCTCCAGAGGGTGCAGACATAGAATGGATCGCCACCAAAGTGCAAGACACAACCATCGTCAACATCTACAAGCCACCCCCAAGCAGACTGATCCCATCGTCCCTGCCCGATGTTCCAGCCCTGCCGTGTATGCTGGTGACTTCAATAGCCACCATACAGACTGGGGCTACAGCAGCGCCAACCCTGACGGTGACGTCCTGTTAGACTGGGCCTCGACTGTAGATGCGACACTCCTATACGACCCAAAGAAGCCACGCACCTTCTACTCTGCGCCATGGAACAGCACCACCAATCCAGACCTGGCATTTGCTAAATGGCATCACAACCAGCCACTCCCTGTAAGACGCATCCTGGACATGTTTCCCCGTTCACACCACCGACCGTCGCTCATCACCATTCCATCGTTGGTCCAGCCGGAGCAAGGGAGGGATGTCAAGAGGTGGAACTTCCGGAGAGCAAACTGGGCAGGCTTCACTAAACAGGTGAATAAGGCAGCTGCAGGTCTACCACACCCGTGCCCCAACAACCTGAACGATGCCTACGACTCGTACTGCAAGATGCTGCTGGCCGCCACCAAGAAGAATCCCCCGCGGTGAACGTTATTGGGATAACGAATATGAAAACCTACATCGATCCCACGCAGAAGCACAAACCAGCGATGACAGGGACAAAGCAGCTGATGATCTATTCTGCAGGAGAAGTGTAGACAACGATGGACAGAGACTGTGGAATCAATTGACTTCACACACTCCAGCCGCCGGGCGGGGCAGACCCTGAACAAGCTCACCGGAAGGTCAACAACTCCTGCACGGTGTTCCATCACCGCAAACTCCATCGCGTCGCTCCTGCTTAGTAATAGCCGCTTCCCTAATGCAGACAAGGATTTCACTAGGAAAACATCAGCAAGTCTTTGAGCTGCACAGGGCCCCAGGATGTCATTCCAACCTATCCACCACCTTCACAATGCAAGAAATCGAGCAGGCCATCCAACGCCTGAAGACCGGCAAGGCACCAGGCATAGACGGCACCAGGCATAGGCCCCAGGCATAGACACCAGGCATAGATGGCATCCATCCTGAGTACATAAAACATCATGGCAAGAAGGCAACCGACTGGCTCCGTTCCTTCCTCTCTGGTCATCTCCCGCCTGAATTACTGCAATGTACTCCTGGCTGGGCTCCCCGCTTCAGCCATTAGACCTCTGCAGCTCATCCAGAATGCTGCTGCCCGGCTGGTATTCAACCTCCCCAAATACTCGCATGTCACCCCTCTCCTTCGCACCCTGCACTGGCTCCCGATAGCAGCTCGCATCAGATTCAAGACCCTGGTGCTTGCATACCAGGCAGCTAAAGGGACAGCCCCTGCCTACCTGAAGGAAATGGTAACCCCCCAAAACCCTGCCCGCTCACTCCGCTCCTCCACCTCGGCTGGCCGACTGGCCCCACCTCCTCTACACAGCAGTCGGGCTGCCCGATCACGTCTCTTCACAACACTGGCTCCCCGCTGGTGGAATGAGCTCCCAACGGCTGTCAGAACGGCAGAGTCACTACCCATCTTCCGTCGTAGACTGAAGACCCATCTCTTCAGGTTACATCTTAACTGCTCCTCCTGAGACATCTTCTGACCCTCACCGCTACGTCTCCTAAAGACACCCGCTTTCCCCTCTACTGTGTCCCTAAGAACTTCTATTGCCCCCCTTGTACTGTTTCTCAGTTTCTCCAGAAAAATAATAATAAAATAAAATAAAATAAAAAGTTTTAGTAGAAGGCGATAATAGGGAGAAGGTTTTTCCTTCTATCAGTGGCCCCGGGCCCGAGCTAGAGTACTCTTCCTGCAACGAATGGTGGACTGCTGATTCACATGCTTAGGATTCAAATGTATTGATTGTAAGTCGCTTTGGAATAAGGCGTCTGCTAAATGCCAAAAATGTAAATGTAAATGTCTCTGCATGTCTCTGTTCCTTCCTCTCTGCATGCCTCCAGTACTCAACTGCTGTGTGTACCATACAAGCTCCTTGAACGCGTCATCCTGGCGCGCCTCACCCTGACGCACCTCACCCTGGCGCGCCTCACTCTGGCGTGCCTCACCCTGGCGCGCCTCACCCCATGCTGAAAGAACAAGCTGGCTTTCGAAGCGGTAGGTCAACAACAGACCAGGTGACCCTCCTCTGCCAGGACATAGAGGACAGCTTCCAGGCAGGAGAGAAGGCTGGTGCCATCTTCCTGGACCTCACAGCCGCCTACGACACTGTCTGGCTACATGGGCTACATATGAAGCTTCTGGAAACCCTCCCAGACAAGCACATGGTGAGCTTCATAATGGAGATAATGAGCAACCGCAGCTTTCGCCTACATACCAGCAACGACCAAAGCGGCAGGGTGAGAAACAGGGGCGGACTGGGATCAAAAAACAGCCCTGGCATTTGCGACACAACAGCCCTATTTCCAAACGCAACACGCAACACGGATTGTTAACATAAAAAGTCAGAGGACGGCCCCGCGGTGGTGTAGCGGTCTAAAGCACTGGCCACTAGTGCATGCTGCCCACCGGGGCCGGGGTTCGTATCCCGGCTCGCCAGACCTGGATATGGCCAGGGCACACACGGGGAACGGCATATTGGGCGGCCGCTCCCGAGGGGGGTATAGGAGTAGTTCCGGACAAGGATCCGTCGCGCAACAGCGCCCCCGTCTGGTGCTGGAATAACGGTGCTGGGCTCGAGGAGCCAGTCAGCTAGTCTGCCTGGCGGCCTCCTCTGGGACTGCCGGCCGCGGGGTCGTGCGGCGGATCCCTCGCAATAGGCAGGGGATAATTGGATGCTAGGTTGGGTTCAATTGGCTACCAAATTGGGTGAAAAAAGGGATAAAATCTGAAAAAAAAATTAAAAAAAAAAAAAAAAAAGTCAGAGGACAGATGCCAAACTACCGACATGTTTGCTGTAATTATATGTATTATCAGTAGGCAGTCATCTTTCAATAGCCTTTTCACACCGAATGTACTTTTTTGTGCTATTTTCGGCCCAATACATGCGAATTTCGGTGCATTCCTACTAGGGCTGCACGATTAATCGATTTTAAATCGAAATCGCGATTTGAAATGATGCGATTAGCTAATCGCAAAGTCTGCGATTTGCCTGCGATTTTTTTTTTTTTTTTTTTTTTTTTTTTTTACTTACCAGGAAGTCACATTGAGATTAAAACCTCTTTTGGAAATTTGATCAGCACTCATGGAATGCCTCTTGTCCAATCAAATTACTTGGTCTCTTTATGACTTTGAACCCGGCGCTCTCAGAGCGAATTTACGAACGCAGGCATAGGTTGTGTCACGACAGTCAGTCCAATTATTATGAGACTTTGGGCTAACGTAACGGAGACAATTAGACACCACATGGCTTACTGGACGTATGATAAACGTTAGTATGTTATAATTGCGACAGGTAAGTGTACAATTTCACTATACTAACTGTACCAGCCAAGTGCATGTCGGTGCTGTTAGTCCAGCCTTAAACTTAGCTTAGCTAACTTGTAGTCTTCGAGACGGTAGCTTAGCTTAGCTACTCATGCTAACCCGGCGTTAAAGTACAGACACAGAGTTGACAGTCTCAGCAACCTGCGGGTTGGTGTTTATATAGTATAGCAGGCTTATGGATACATGGAAGTTAACTGTTCTGTTGTCAAACATGAATGTGTCCTGTATGCATAACCTCATACCATTCGTTCATACCAGCCGGCTTTAAAGACGCAGAGGTTAGCCTAGCCTAGCCTTGGGCTGAAGTATGTCACAGATTCCTAAGTCAAGGTGACGTGTGTCTGTGCTCCATAGTCAGAGACCACCATTCTATCATTCATCAGTTCGACTGTTGACCGAGTCATCTAGATGTGGTCCTTTCAGTTATAGTCACAGTGTATCCCCAAATGATCATTTTAATAGCTGGATCATCTTAGAAAGTAGCCACCTGTCTAGATGAGATGAGGTTATCATATATACAATTCATATCTTTTAAGTTCTCATCCTTGCATTAGAATTAGAGCAGTTAATAGTTTGATGGTATCATGTGGTAATGCTCTCTGAAAATAGGTGATAGACAGATTCATCCAATCACCTGCCAAGTATTTTTTGAAAGTACCTGCCCTTTTCCAAACAGCTTCCAATTAAGCTTTCCTAGATGGTTGTGTGAAACAAACCACCTGAGTCAGGTTAGTAATGCTCCATCACATGTTTTAATCTGAAGCTTGATTTTAAAGCAACCCAACTTTAAAGCAACCCAATGTAAGTTTAGTTCTTTCACTCGTAGCTCGGGCTGTGGGGGTGCTAGAGGAGGGAGCCTCTAAGTCCCCTGAAGACGTACAAACAAACTGCACGTTGATACGACCTTCCTAGCCGGAGATATGGCCACACTTTACAAACACCCCCCTTTTTTTTTTTTTTTTTTTTTTTTTTGCTATTTAAAAAAATAATAATCGCAAATTAATCGCAATCGCGATATCTGTCCAAATAATCGCAATTCGATTTTTTCCCCAAATCGTGCAGCCCTAATTCCTACTTCCAACTACACTTGCTCCCTGCATCCAGTTGTTGCACATTAACTGCATCGCTCTCATCAAATTCCCCCATTCTGAAAATGAAAGCAGTGTAACGTTAACTGCTGTTATAAACGGAATGATGACATGAGGTGCGTGTCCACTGGCGATATAGAACTGACTACGATAGTTATGGAGATATACTCCAGTTCTACATCGTGGAGCTCCGCCCCATAGGGGAGCTCTGCTCCTATTGGTTTACCCCGCTACCTAAAGCTCTGCTCCTATTGGTTTACCCTGCTACCTAAAGCTCTGCTCCTATTGGTTTACATACTCCAGTTCTACATCGTGGAGCTCCGCCCCATAGGGGAGCTCTGCTCCTATTGGTTTAGGGCCCTGGGCATCCGCGATGCAGAACTGCGTGGATGGCCCGGCCGATATAAAATGTTTTGGGCCGCGGTCTGCTGAAATAAGTTATTTTCAATGAAAATCACCAGAGACAAAATTACAAATATATATATATATATATATTTTATATAATACATTCTGAGCGGCCCAGAGTCTCGCGGCCCTCCTGGCATTTGCCAGGCTTGCCCGGTGGCCAGTCCGCCACTGGTGAGAAAGCTCAAGAAGGGCGTCCCGCAGGGCTCAGTGCTGGCCATTGCTGTTCAACATCTATATCTATGACCTACCTGCAACAACATCAAGGAAGTACGGCTATTTGTTATTTATTATTGGATGTGAACCAACTGGTCCTTTTTCTGTTCTTTGGTTTGAGTGGGGGGCGCCGGTGTGGAGAGGGTAGTCGGGGTTCCCGGGTTTAGTCTCCTTGCACTGCATGTTGCATGTGTGTGTGCTGTGTTACGTGTGCTTAATCACTGGGGAACACCTAGACCACTGTCTGTTGTGCATTTGTAGTGTGGTTGCTGTGAGCCTGTTGCGTGTCTGCCATGTCTTTGTGCTGTGCGTGTCCATTCACTGATTCACTGGTGTGCCTGTCCAGAGACTGTTGGGGTAGTAGTATCCCTCTCTACCGCCAGTCGTCCTATCCTCGTTTTTAGTCTTATAGTATAGTTCTTTGTTGTGTATTGTATTTTAATCAAGTAAATCTTTTAAACCATAATTGTTAAATAACATTTTTTTGGTTCTCTCATTTACAGTATTTACCTTAGGTAATTAATAAAGTTTTGTCTTTTTGATGAATTGGTTTCGTGTCTTTGCTCCCTCATATATATATTATACGAACCTGAGTGCTTTACTTTAGTCCCGAGGACCTCACCTCGTGTAACAAAAAGGTGGCGTTGTCTCGCAGTGAATTCATCTACTGTTTAGCCGCAACCAGTGGTGGCTGGCCGATAGAGGGCGCTGGGGCGCCGCCCCCACCTTCACTTCCTAGTTGCGATTTGTAAAAGTTTTTTTTTTTTAAATAAACATTGTTTATTCACAAAATGCGGCTGATATTCTGTCGGCGCCTATCAGCATTCAATAAAAATCCTCCAATACAATAAACATTGTATCTGTGTGTGTGTAAAATTCACTGTTAAAATACATAGGGGGAGGAGTCGGGGCGCCGGCCGAATGCCAGTCTATGGCAGGCCAAATACTTTTCGCTTACACGTGAGCTGTAGCAGCGCTCCAATTGGCTGTCTCCTATTTCTCGGCCGGGGCGCAAAAATTGCGCCCTGAATATCCGGTTGTATAGCAGAAAATGCATATGCTGAGGACTTCCGACTTCCGGGGCAGCATGGATTGAACGCACGCACGACTGCTCTCCTAACAAATTAAGTTTTTTACAATGTAAGGAGGATTTATTTCTGTAAACAAATTGAACAAATGGATTAGAAGGAGGCATCTTTTGTTCCTAACTTGAGGATATTGCAACTGGACCTATTACCGAAGTCAAACTTATCTCGTTTGTGGTCGCAATCTCCGCACCGGCTGTTTGTTGATTGTTTGATATAGGTTACTCAAGTTGTATGGCCAACGCTGCTGGCAGCAGAGAGTTAAGAAATCTAAGAAGCGATCTAAAACAAAAAGTTACGGTGATGGACCGCGGAGAACTTGCATCAATTATGAGAGAAGTCATACGTGAAGTGCTTGACTCCGCATTTGATCTGAAACTTAAACCAATTAAAGAATGTCTGGATTCACTCCGCAAGGATATGATTTCCAATACGACCAAGGTAAAGGACCTGGAAACAGCCGCTAACGAGACGGAACGCCGTCTAACTGATATCGAACAAAAACTTTCTCAATCACAGTCGGATAATATGTCACTGAAACAGAAAATTTAACAGATTGAAGCACGTAGCCGCAGTTTTAATATTCAAGTGTTGGGACTGCCTGAAGACAGTGAGAAAGGCAATCCCACTGCTTTTATGAATTCCCTGTTATGCGACGTGTTTGGTGCCGACAAGCTGGGACCTCAACCCCGCGGGAGGCTAACGTGAGGTATGGGCTGTTATTTCCACGCAAGCTGATTGTCACATTTGCTAACAACACTGCCTCCTTCACGGACCACAGAGAGGCCATGGCACACTACATCCAGGTAATTAAACCAACTCTATAATCCTGACTACATCAATGGCTAACATCAATACCTGAACAACAGCCCACTATATGGGCAATGTGACAGTAGACAATGTAATGAATCCTGGATTGATGGAGATGCCTATAGGCTACGTGACATTTAATTGGAGTCCCTGACTATGACGAATATATGATATGTATGTATATATGAATAACAATTGATATGGATCAATTTATACCTCTTATTAGATTATAAATACTCTGGTTGTTATGTTTGCCTTTTGGTTGACAGTAAAAGAGGGATAGAGGAGGATAGAGAGGGAGAGAAGGAGAGAGAGCAGGATGGTGTCGGCACACCAGAGAGAGAGAGAGAGCAAGAACCAGGTGAGAAAGTGGACAGGTAGTCAAGACCACATAAGTAAGTAGCCTTGAGAACCGATGGTTCTCGAGCCTAATGGCCAGTGGCGGACTGGCCACCGGGCAAGCCTGGCAAATGCCAGGAGGGCCGCGAGAATCTGGGCCGCTCAGAATGTATTATATTAAATATATATATATATATATTTGTAATTTTGTCTCTGGTGATTTTCATTGAAAATAACTTATTTCAGCAGACCGCGGCCCCAAACTTTTTATATCGGCCCGGGCCGCCCACGCAGTTCTGCGCGTATGCCCAGGGCCTGACGGATTTACGCAACGAGAGATAACTCGAGTAGAAGAAGAAGAAGAAGAATCGAATATAAGAACGAAATGTATCTGGGCAGTAAACGACCAAAGGGTGGGGCAGAGAAAAAGAGGGACAAATCAAAGAAAGCTCTATTGGCGGAGGGGGGGGGGGATTAACGAATATAACCTATCTGTTTGCGAAGCAAGCAGGTGCTAGCAACACTCCTCAACTAGACTAGGACTAACATTGAACTTGTGGTAGAGGGAGACGACGAGGGAGAGAATGATTGACAGGGTTGTAGTAGAGAAAAACAAACTACTTAGTAGTCTGCTAACTACATGAAGGTAAGACACATTTATTACACTGTGGCTGTGCAGTGCTCTTTTTCTGCTTTGGTGAAGCTAAATGTAATATGCACTGTGGCTGGTGTATTGTTTAGGCTCATACATGTGATGGTTCATGTAACTGTATTATAAATTTTTTGCTAACGTTATTGTATTTGTGTCAGAGCAGCTTCATTTAGCTACACCGAGTCTATATTAACGTAAGCTATTAAAGTAAAGTAAAGTAAAGCTTTATTTATATAGCGCCTTTCGTACATGAAATGCAACTCAAAGCGCTTTTAGGCTATTAGGCTTAACTGGACCTCAATGTTTTCAGCAGGTTCGAGCAGTTCAGTGTTATAGCGTTAGCTAGCTGGCTAAGTTAACTTAGGCTGTGTCCACCAACGAGCTGTATATTTAGCTAAACGGCACCAAGCTAAGGTAAATAGATAGGTAGTGTTAGCTAGTGCTAACGTTCACCTTCTCTGTAGTCAGCTTTGTATCGCCAGTGGACACGCACCTCATGTCATCATTCCGTTTATAACAGCAGTTAACGTTACACTGCTTTCATTTTCAGAATGGGGGAATTTGATGAGAGCGATGCAGTTAATGTGCACAACTGGATGCAGGGACCAAGTGTAGTTGGAAGTAGGAATGCACCGAAATTCGCATGTATTAGGCCGAAAATAGCACAAAAAAGTACATTCGGTGTGAAAAGGCTATTGAAAGAGATATTGACTGATGACTGCCTACTGATAATACATATACAGTAATTACAGCAAACATGTCGGTAGTTTGGCACCTGTCCTCTGACTTTTTATGTTAACAATCCGTGTTGCGTGTTGCGTTTGGAAATAGGGCTGTTGTGTCGCAAATGCCAGGGCTGTTTTTTGAATCCAGTCCGCCCCTGCTAATGGCCCATAGGTAAGGAGCCTATCTCCTGTTTCCGTAGCGTGAGGCGGCTTTATGTACAAGTTAGTACACCCCCTGGACATGACGCTGGTATGTCGCAGGGTCTTACCCCCTGGGGGGGGTCCATGCCATGGTCCATGCCACCCTCCCAAGGCAGCAAACCTAGGGGAAACACTGTTATTCTCATGCTAAAATCGACTGTAAATCCAGATTTTAAAGTTGATATTCTTCCCCGTGGAGCATGCCCCCATAACCTGTGCCCCACCCAAAATGTTTAGCACTGGCCGCAACCATTCGGGGACTTGAGTCCCTTCTGCCACAACTGTATTCATTCTCTTCTGTTGTTGAATGTTGATCTATTTGTATCGATATTTCTTGCCAATTCCTTATTACCAGTGGAAAGGGGGCTAAAACACTTTGAATGGACTAGATAGGACTTTCCGTTCAACGGAGGAATTTATGTAACGCAGGCTGAGAGATGCCCCAGAGAGGTGCGCCTGTTGCGGTAGAGACACCTGCTACCCGGGGTGCGACGAGTGACCGTATGAAAATGGAAAAGATAACCAGCCTTGAATGGACTCGATACGGTTCTCCTATCGAGATCGACAGACCGAGAAGCAACGTTCGGGAAATAACTGACGCTTTCGTTTTCATGCAATGAATTTAATACACCCGGACAAGGTGATGAGAGGGAGCCGCATTTTCACTCTACAGTCTACATCCCCGGTGTTTACAGTCAAAATAAACACTGATTGATTAGTGGAAAGGGCGTTGGCTAACCAACGTTGATAAAGACCAGTGCATGTTGTAATATTTTGCAATCCTGCCAAGGACGTAATTTCACGTGACACAATGATGCCGTGGCAAGAGAGAGGGAGAAATCACTGGAAAAATATTGCCCTTCACCTGATGTTTTAACTTATTAACATAATATAATTAGTATATGTGGGGTTGCTGCTTTGAAACAGATTGCGGAAGTGTTGATTTAGAATATATATACTGTACATATTTACAGATGTAGACATTGAAATTGTAGTCTATGTTGCTCGTAGATCATTTTCACATCGGTCTCGCACTTAAAAAACACGCTGAAAACACGCTGTTTATTTTCTATTTGTATTGTCACACACTAGCAATAGGAAAAGGAGTAGGTGAGATACCCTTGGGTATACATTACATCACGTAGCCTAATCTCTGTTAAATATATTAGGCTGTCGTTATGTAGAATTGTACACTGGTAGGGTCACACATTATTCTTTTTGGTTTCTTTGGGTTGACACCGCTCATAGTCTACCTGTTGTCCTATGGCTTGTGTATTTGTGCCTCACTACCGTTTTCTTATTAAATCACTGCACTTTAGTTCTTTCTTGTTGTGCCGTTTATTAGTTTTCCCTCCCACAATAAGTGGCAACATACACCTTTATGTTTTGGCTCCCCCCTACACCCAGCCACAAGATCTGGGAGTCGTAACAGTGGCGTTGTGGTGCCCCCATAGACGTCACACAGTAATAACCATACTGTACTGTATAAGTGTGCTGCTAAGGGATTACTGCCCATCTTTGATTTCCTATAGGAAATCGCCCACAGTTAAATCATATATATAGAGCAGGAGCTTCTTAGGGAGACAGAGAAACCCCTTTGTGATAGAAGATATCATATCTGAAGCCAATGACACTTCTATAGGCAAATAATGAAATGATGTCTTTTTTTTTCACTTCTCTCCTGTTCTGTATCTGTAAGTGCTGCATATTTTGACTGGCATCCTTATCTTTTGATATGTGATCTGAGTTAAACTTACATTGTCATGGCTTTCTCCCCTCCCTTCTTTAAAGCCTGACTGTGAGCCATTATCTCAAAAGAGGTGCAGAAGTCATTTGCATTCCGCTCCGCAAAGGCACCATGCAAATGGAACGACTTGTGCCGTCTTGGCAGCTGGTTAAAAGGACCATTGTGAAGTTATTGCATTTAATTTCTACGGGTCTAAAAGAAATGATTCATTTGAAATTATGTTTCTGAAAAGCTAGAGGAACATTTCAAACTGTAATGAGTCTGATGGGTTTGCAAGCCAATTTTTGTTGCACATTAGCCTTCATGCTTGCAAAATACACGAGATTAATTATGCGTGTAAATGAAACGTCAGCCCTGTGATGGACTTATTTATTCCAGCCACAAACACAAGAAGAAAACTATTCCTTTACATGAATAGATGCTATATCATATTTCAGATAATTGCCTCTGTAATGACAGTTTACCAAGAAACTATTTTAACAGTTTCATTTCATCTCCAAAGCACACATTGGCGAGTGTTGGAAGTTGCTGTCTAAGTCAACAATGTTTTATTTCCACACATTGAAAAAAAATATCAAAAGATAAAATGTGTCTAATTTGTCTTGGTGGTCAATCATCCAGTTTGTATTAGCTACATATACATTACCCCTGATGTGTTAAAAGCGCTCAATTGTTTTGTGGAAACACTCACTTTAGTGAAGGACAGTTACTTAAAAGGCTAGAGTGGCCCCAAACAGTTTGCAACAGCTTAAAAAATAGTTTTTAGTACTTTAACACTATTACAGGTTTGCTTACATTTGTATTTTTTGTAAACATTGGAGCAAAACAGGCTTGTATTTTGAGGACTATGGCCCAATCCCAACTCACCGCTTGGCCCTAGAATAAAGAACAAAGTGGTAGGGCTATTTCGCCCTCCAAACAGTTTTTTCAGCAGCGCACTCCAATGCAAGGGTTAAAATCGAGTGTTGAAATCTCCCAGAACGCCTTCCGAATCATCGGCAAGATAATGGCAAACGCACAAGCAACAGAAGAAAAACACAAATGTAATTATTTTCTTTGATTTGTGTTGCTTGTTTGCTGGTCCATGTGGCTCCGTAGGTATGGCATGACGCTAACAGTGCTTAGGTTGTGGGTTAGTTTCTGGCTAGGACCATAAACTGAACAATTTATGCACTCTCGGTAATATAAGTTGCTTTGGATAAACGCATCAGCTAAACGGCATATATTATATTATTATTATTATTATTATTATTATTATTATTATTATTATTATTATTATTATTATTATTGTTATTGTTCATGTGCCTGCCTATTCTGTTGACCATAATAGCACAGAACATTATCTGATACATATCCAATAACATAACCATCCACATGGCCTTCATGGCATATAGACTATCATCACACATGTATTATTCAGATGAAAATACTTGAAGCTAGATGACAACTGAGGATAATATAAAACGCTATATTCATTGTTTTAAACCTTTAAAACCTTTTAAAAATATCTCAAAGGCACCCACGTGATAACAACACTGCACCATTTTTGGACTATGGTATATTTGGATCTCTACTTTTCATGCAGATGGAATAATAACATGGCCACCATGAGGACTGTGAGTGAGGGTGGGGGTAAATTCAATGGTGGGATTTTAATATCTGACAGAAAATAGCACGCACACCATGCCAGTTTTTTCACAGGCTGCCTGTGTATGGTTTCTTTAATATTGCTGGCACTTAAAAGAGCTCCACTTCAAGAGCTCAGGCTTTATATGGAAAGCACTAACCGACCCAGAAAAGAAGGAGCGTGACTGATGAGGGTGGATCACATGTTAAGAAATTTGAAATTTAAAAGCTGGATGCTGGGCGAATGCTGACGATAGATATACTGTAGATAGAAATTGTGTGGGTTGCCATATCTATACAAGCCTTTGATTTAGTATTTCACTTCCATTACAATATGCACTAATGAGGATGTCAGTTCAGACTGTAGTGAGGTTTAATCAATTCCATGGGAAACGCATAGCCACAGTCGACCGCAGTTAAGTACATGAAATGCACTCCACCTTGTTAATTATCAAAGTATACTGTATAATATATCTACTTAAATGGATGTACAGTGTTCTATATTAACGTAAATCAAACCAAATTAAATCAACGTTTACTTGTCACATACACAGAATACAGCCGTAGAACCTTCTGATTCCTTCTGAAGAGGCAGAGGTCCCATATATACGTACAGTATATATATATATGTATAGCCTCATATCTAGCTAACCCCCTTGCGCTTAACAGAGTCTATTGTATGGTCCTGACAATTAATTGAATAGCCATCCTGTTCAATAGCTGCGATTCGTATAAGCCAGGATTCGGTGAAGATTGCATTGCATTCCTTATGTTATGATGTAACTAAGAAAAGAGTCAAGTGTGGCAGAACCCCAGAACAGACGGACACAAGAGGCAAATAACAATAAAAGGATTTATTAAAATGGACAAAATAATAAACCTACTCTAACGGGACCTAAGTGGGGGGAATGTGTGGATGCCGGAAAACTAGAAAATGTAAATGAGGTGTGAGTGGGACTGTACTCTATGTGTCTGAGTGTGAGTGTCTAGCGTGCAAGAGCTAGTGTGGTGTAGATATGTAGATGAGTGAAGTGTTGAAATATGTACGTGTACTAACCAGTCCAGAGCAGAGAGGGGGAATAGTCAGCAGGCAGGCAGGGGGGGGGTTAGGCAGGAGAGGATGTCGGCAGGCAGACGGGGGGGAGGGTTTGGCAGGGGGATTAGTCGGCAGGCAGGCTGGGGGTTAGGCAGGAGGAGTAGTCGGCAGGCAGGCTGGGGCATAGGCAGGAGACGTAGTCGATAGGCAGGCAGGGAAGGCAGGTTCCACATGGGTCAAAATAATCAAGCGTCGGAGGAAGGTTTCTGGGGCTTCTTATAGGGCTGCCTCTTCCTGAGTTGATAGCCTGCTGTGGAAGGTCCAGCTGTCTCCACTTGAGCCTGATGAGGCTCAACGAGCGCCAACGAGGCAGGAGGGGGCGGAGCCGAAGAGGGATTCACAACAGTACCCCCCCCCTTAGGGGAGGCACCTGACGACCGTCCTGGAGCGTCCGGGTGGGCCTGATAGAAATCCTCCAGGAGTGTGGGGTCGGCGAGGTAGGACGGGGGCACCCAGCTCCGGTCTTCGGGGCCGTAACCCACCCAGTCCACCAGATACTGGAACCCCCGTCCCCTACGGCGGACAGCCAGTAGGCGGTCAACCGTCCACACCTGGTCGCCATCCTTCAGGACCCGGGGAGGTGGGGGGGCTGGAACGGGGGGGGACAGGGGGCTAGTGGAAACAGGCTTGAGGAGGGACACGTGAAATACTGGGTGGACCTTGAGAGCAGGGGGAAGGTTTAATCGAACCGCTGCAGGGTTAATAATCCGGTCAACAGTGTAGGGCCCAACATAACGGGGATTTAGCTTACGGGAGGAGGTCTGGGCGGTCTGGAGGGGCAGGTCCCGGGCCAACAGCCAGACCTTCTGGCCGGGACGATAGGCCGGGGCTGGCACCCTGGTGGACGGGACTGCCACCTCCAGCTCCTGTTGGGGAAAGAGAGGAGGTTGATAGCCCAAGGAGCATTCAAAAGGGGACATACCCGTGGCAGAGCTCTCCATGGTGTTAATGGCATACTCCACCCATGGTAGGTACTTGGCCCAGGAGGCGGGGTTGCTGGTGGTGACACAACGCAGGGCTGCCTCCAGGGCCTGGTTGGTCCGCTCGGCCTGTCCGTTGGACTGTGGATGGTATCCAGAGGTGAGGCTGACTGAGGCCCCAATTCCCTTACAGAAGGCCTGCCACACCTTGGAGATGAACTGGGGGCCCCGGTCGGACACAATGTTGTGGGGAATCCCGTGAAGCCTCACCACATGGAGCGTGAGGAGGTCAGCAGTCTCGGCCGCGGAGGGGAGCTTGGGAAGGGCGACAAAGTGGACAGCCTTGGAAAACCTGTCCACAATGGTTAGGATGGTGTCCTTACCTTTGGATAAGGGGAGCCCCGTAACGAAGTCCAAAGCGATGTGGGACCAAGGACGACCGGGGATAGGGAGGGGACATAGGAGGCCTGAAGGGGGCCGATGGGAGGCCTTACTCCGGGAGCAGGTGGTGCAGGCACCCACAAACTCCTTAACGTCCCCCCGGAGTGTGGGCCACCAAAATCGCCGGCTGATAAACTCCGCCGTCCGGTGTGAGCCAGGGTGGCAGGCAAAGTGACTAGAGTGCCCCCACTCTAGCACTTGCGGCCGGACAGTGGAGGGAACAAAAAGTCTGTGCCGGGGTCCGGTACCTGGGTCCGGCTCGGCACGCTGGGCCTGTCTGACCACTGACTCGATGGCCCAGGTGACGACCCCTACCACCCGGGTAGGGGGGAGGATGGTGTCTTGGGTCACCGGCATATCCGAGGACTCCCCCGGGAACAGCCGGGAGAGGGCGTCCGCCCTGACGTTCTTTGACCCCGGGCGGTAGGTGAGGGTGAAGTCGAATCGGCTGAAGAACAGGGCCCAGCGTGCCTGTCTAGGGTTAAGCCTTTTTGCCGTCCTCATGTAAGTCAAGTTCTTGTGGTCAGACCACACAAGGAACGGCAGCTTAGCCCCCTCCAGCCAGTGCCTCCATTCTCCGAGGGCAGCGTGGATGGCCAGCAACTCCTTGTTGCCCACATCGTAGTTCTTCTCGGCCGGGTCAAACCGGCGAGAGTAGTAGGCACACGGGTGGACCTTCTGGTCCTCCTCCGACCGCTGGGAGAGAACGGCCCCGACGCCCGTGTCTGAAGCGTCTACCTCCACGATGAACTGCCTGGCTGGATCCGGGTGGGCCAACACCGGCGCGGTCGTAAAAAGGCCCTTCAGGGTGGAGAAGGCTGCCTCAGCTTCAGGGGTCCAAGAGAACGGGCGAACAGTGGAGGTACAAGCGGTGAGAGGGGCCGCCACCTGGCTAAACCCTTTTATGAACCGCCGGGTAAACCCGGCAAATCCGAGGAAGCCGAAGTTGTGTTCGGTCGGTGGGTCGTGGCCACTCTACCACCGCCTTAATTTTAGCCGGGTCGGCGCGCATTTGCCCTTCTTCCACGACGTAACCCAGGTACGTCACTGAGGAGGAGTGGAAGACGCATTTCTCCGCCTTGATAAAGAGACAATTCTCCAGGAGCCGTTGTAGGACCAGGCGCACGTGTTGGTGGTGTTCCTCCATGGTCGGGGAAAAGACCAGGATATCGTCCAGGTAAACAACCACGAAAACATTGATCATGTCCTTCAGCACGTCATTGACCAGCTCCTGGAAGATTCCGGGGGCATTGGACAGGCCAAAGGGCATGACCAGGTACTCGAAGTGACCGAGGTGGGTGTTGAACCCGGTCTTCCACTCGTCCCCCTCCTTGACCCTAACCAAATGGTAGGCGTTGCGGAGGTCAAGTTTAGTGAACACCCGGGCGTGAGTGAGTGGCTCGAAAGTGGAACTCATAAGGGGGAGTGGGTATTTATTCTTAACAGTGATGGTGTTTAAACTACGAAAATCTATACAGGGCCTCAGGCCACCATCCTTCTTCGCCACAAAGAAGAAGCCCGCCGCGAGGGGGGAAGACGATGGTCGAATTACACCCGAGGCTAGGGACTCGGCTATATAATTGCGCATCGCCTCCTTCTCCGGGACCGAGAGGTTGTAGAGACGACCCTTGGGAAGGGCTGCCCCGGGAAGGAGGTTGATGGGACAATCATACGGCCGGTGAGGAGGAAGTGAAAGGGCGCGGTCCTTACTAAATACCATGGCCAGGTCAAGATACGTAGAGGGGACACCAGTGAGGTCCGGGGGAGAGACTACGGGCCTGGGACCGCTGGACGGAGAGAGGGCGGAGCGTAGGCAGTTGGCATGACAGGGGATGCTCCAGCCCAAAATCCGCCCAGTGGTCCAGGAGATGTGGGGATCGTGTCTCTCCAACCACGGCCTACCTAATACAAGGGGTGCAGTGGGGGCGTGGAGGACAAGAAAACGTGCCGTCTCGACGTGATTACCGGACATGGTGAGGGTGAGGGATTCAGTGCTGTGAGTGATCCTACCTAAGGGCCTACCATCGATGGCTTGGGGGAACAAGGCATGGTCGAGGGGAACGAGCGGGATGCCGGCCTGACGAGCGAGGGAGATGTCCATCAAGCACTCGTCGGCCCCGGAATCAATGAGGGCGCCGGCAGAAAAGGACTCCTCACCCCAGGAGAGGGTGGCTGGGAACAGCCGGTTGTGGTTCTTGATGGGTTGGGGGATCGAGGCACGGCTCACCAAAAACCCCTCCTTTAGTGAGCCGGGTCTTTTGGCCGCGCCGGGCAGGTTCGGAGGACGTGTCCGGGTCTTCCGCAATACAGGCACAGCCCGCCCCGCATTCTCTGCTCTCTCTCTTCCTGAGAGAGGCGGGACCGGCCGACCTGCATGGGCTCCTCCGCTGACTCGGAGGTGGATGGGGCTGGGGAGAGCATGGGAACCCGAGGGGGCAGGGCCGAGTGGGCGGCCGCAAAACGGGGGAGAGAGGACGTGCGGCTGAGGACCGAGTGAGGGGGCCCCACGGCGCGTTGGCTGCGCTCCTGGCGGCGCTCCCGCAGGCGCTCATCCATTTGAAGGGACAAGGTGACCAGTTCTTAAAGGGAGCCTGGGCGGTCCCGGACGATAAGGTCCTTCACCGCCTCACTCAGACCCCGCCGGTAGGCGCAACGGAGCGCTATGTCTCCCCACCCACTGTCGGCGGCGAGGATCCGGAACTCTAGGGTGTAGTCCGCGACGGTCCTGGAGCCTTGCCGGAGTTCCAGCATCCTGGAGGCGGCGTCCGCGCCGTCAGAGGGGTGGTCAAATAAAAAGGAAAACTCCCGGCGGAACGCCTCGTAGTCCTGGGCAAGATGTGGGTCTCTGCCCACCACGGCTATGGCCCAGTCTAGAGCCTTGTCCACCAGGAGGGACATAACGAAGGCTACTTTAGCCTCCTCTGACCCATACTTGGATGGTTGGAAAGAAAAAAAAAGTTCACACTGGGTCAGGAACCCTCTGCCCAGATCAAAGTTCCCTCCAAAGGGTCGAGGGGTAACCAGGTTGGGCTCGGGTTGGGCGGGAGCTCGCCCTGGGGAGGCTGGAACCCCCGGTGAATCAGCAGGGGGAGCAGGGACTGCAGCTCCTCCAGGGAGCGTGTTCAGCCTCAGCTGGATGGAAGCCACCGCAGAGGCAAGAGTGCCCATCTGGACAGCAAGGGAGGTGAGAGCAGCTGAGGCGGAGGTGGACGACTCCTGGAGCTCAGCGATGTTACCCTGAACGGAGGGGAAAGCTTTACTCAACTCCGCCTGGAGGGACGCGAGCTCAGCCGCGTGGGCGGAAACAAGCTCGTCAACAGAATGGGAAACTGGGTTGGGCTTAACTGCGGGCGTCTGCCCCGAGGTTCTGCCTTGACTCATTATGGCTTGATTATTCTGTTATGATGTAACTAAGAAAAGAGTCAAGTGTGGCAGAACCCCAGAACAGACGGACACAAGAGGCAAATAACAATAAAAGGATTTATTAAAATGGACAAAATAATAAACCTACTCTAACGGGACCTAAGTGGGGGGAATGTGTGGATGCCGGAAAACTAGAAAATGTAAATGAGGTGTGAGTGGGACTGTACTCTATGTGTCTGAGTGTGAGTGTCTAGCGTGCAAGAGCTAGTGTGGTGTAGATATGTAGATGAGTGAAGTGTTGAAATATGTACGTGTACTAACCAGTCCAGAGCAGAGAGGGGGAATAGTCAGCAGGCAGGCAGGGGGGGGGTTAGGCAGGAGAGGATGTCGGCAGGCAGACGGGGGGGAGGGTTTGGCAGAGGGATTAGTCGGCAGGCAGGCTGGGGGTTAGGCAGGAGGAGTAGTCGGCAGGCAGGCTGGGGCATAGGCAGGAGACGTAGTCGATAGGCAGGCAGGGAAGGCAGGTTCCACATGGGTCAAAATAATCAAGCGTCGGAGGAAGGTTTCTGGGGCTTCTTATAGGGCTGCCTCTTCCTGAGTTGATAGCCTGCTGTGGAAGGTCCAGCTGTCTCCACTTGAGCCTGATGAGGCTCAACGAGCGCCAACGAGGCAGGAGGGGGCGGAGCCGAAGAGGGATTCACAACACCTTATGTCCTGTTGGAAAGTTATCCTCCCTCTAAGTTCGTCCAACTTGTTGTCCAGTGATTGGACATTGGCAAGGAGATTGCTCAGATGAGGGGGACAGTTCTCATGGTGTCTCAGCCTTACTAGAATTCTGTATCTAAATGGTAAAATGGACTGACGTATATAGTGGCTTATTCCAAATCGCTTTACAACCACCGTCTCTATGGGGGTGCAGCAGTCGGCTACTTGGTCACAACTTTTCACCATCCTGGCACCCCGCTGGTGGAACACGCTTCCCACTGCTGTCAGAGTCATCCCGCAGAGTCACCCTATCTTCCGCCGTAGACTGAAGACCCATCTTTTTAGGCTACACCTTAACTGCCCCTCCTGAAACCTCTCTGTTTCTCTACTGTAAATAAATAAAACAATTCTTCCTTCCTCTAGCATTTTTGATTGCCAATGGCCTCTGGCCTGAGCATGGATTACTTTTTCTTGGGATGACTGATGGATAGATGATTCACTTACTTAGACAAATGTTTTTTTTGTAATGGCATTCACCCATTCACACACACATTCACACATCAATGGCGGCAAGCTACCGTGCAAGGTGCCGGCCCGCTCATTGCGCCACAGCCGCCCCTATCCCACCCATATTTTCTCCCTCTCTGTTTTTGTTGTCGCTTGCCAGGCAAATGTCCACCAAATGTGGTTACAGCATTTGCATTTTAATATGTATTTATTTTTAAAAAACAATGCTGTAAGGTTTTTTTCCTTACTGTTGCACAATTGTATAACCCAATATAAAATGCCCATGGGGTTTGGTTACGTAGAGAAGGGTCCGTCCTATCCTAAGGCCTTCCCTGTAGATATTTGCCTAGTGTTGGAAACAGTGTCCAGTAACATTTTAAATGTAAACAAATTGCCAGGCTTTCTATTCATCTTCTTTTTCTTATCCTCAGGTGCCAACAGACCTTGACCTCTCAGTTCTTTGATTATAAAGTCAGTCCTAGTGAGCAAGCAAGTCTGTCCTATAGATAGAAATAATATAATTGAGTTTTTGCACTCGATCAAATCTCAGGACCCTCCTTTCATGACTTTTCCTAGATATGTGCGTTCTACCACCCAGTATCCTTACATTTTCAGGAAAAGCTTCAGGAAAAGCTAGTATAAAGCTATTTTGCAGTTTTTCTGTGTAAAAGGCAGGTTAATTTACAAGACATGCCAACTAGTGGTCTTTCTGTGTAAGTAGCAGGTTTCCATTGTAAAGACTATGGTCATTTGACCCCCGAAGCGGCTCAAATAGTAGGTAAAATAGGCATGGCTGTTCTAGTGTT
This sequence comes from Nansenia antarctica, assembly GCF_963989245.1. Classification (NCBI taxonomy): domain Eukaryota; kingdom Metazoa; phylum Chordata; class Actinopteri; order Argentiniformes; family Microstomatidae; genus Nansenia; species Nansenia antarctica. The sequence goes on along the minus strand of NC_137683.1, from coordinate 3,627,092 downwards.
AATCAATTTTCTTTCATGTGTTTGGACAACAGGAGTTGAGGCAAACAACTTGACAGACTTTATTGCAGTATGACTCATCAGTCTTTTGATTGCATTGGTGGATGGAGTTCTACGTTTACAGTACTTTGTGTGTTGTGTGGGTTAGATTTTATAGACAAATCCTCTTATGAAGTGATATATATACCCAGACACCATCCTATCTGGACCCAGTTATTGAGAATTATTACATCTTGACTGAGCATTTCTATCTTAATCTGCGCAGCTTTTCTAGCCTTTACGGCACTGGTTTAGCGGCCCAGGAAACTCACAGACCAATTGCATGTGTTCTAAATCATCTCACGTGATGCTACTCAGCCAATGGAATCTGTGCATTCTGATAAGCATTGTTGGCTCGAGTCAGTGAGATGAGAGATCCACACACAGGGGATAATGAGATGAGAGATGACTCTGAGAAAATTCATGTCGTTCTCCCAAAAAGGAAAGGTAGACAGCGAAAATAGAGCTTTTAATGAAGAATGGACAGACTCTTATACCGGTATGTTCATTCTTCCCACGGGCAGTTAAAAACCTGTATGTCTCATAGTTCCGGAACCGTGGCAATTATTAAAAGCAGCAAAGTGAAGAGCCACTACGAAACAAAACACAAATCTTTTTTTGAGAAAACATATCCACTCAAATCTAAACTGAGGACACAGAAAATACACAATATAAGAGCCCAATATCATCGATCCAGCAGAATCTTAACACATGAATTCATTCATTTACTGATGGAGGGGTTGTAAAGAAGAGTTTTGTGAAAAAATCAAGCAGATACCAATGTCTGCATCATCAGCCACAAAAAAACACGAAATATTAACCCAGGATGTGCTAGCGCAGCTGGATGAAGCCATCCATAAGGCTCCTTGCGTAGGCTTAGCTGTAAATGAGTCCACTGATGTGTCTGACAATGCTCAGCTGTTAGTTAATGTAAGGTTCTTCAACAAGGAGAAGAAAAGCTCTGTGAAGTCCTGTTAGGTGTTACACCCCTTCAGACCAGTACAAGAGGAGAGGACATCTACCTGTCCATAAAGGAGAGATGTTAACAAAGTGGGGAATAGAGATGAAACAGGTGGTTTCAGTAACCACAGATGGAGCCCCTGCCATGGTAGGGAGAGAGAAAGGAGCTGTGGCAAGAATGAAAGAGGACAATCCTGAGCTCATCTCTTACCATTGCATAATTCATCAATCGGTCCTGAGCTCCACCCTGTCAGGCGATGCTGAGGTGATGAACACAAGGATGAGAATCATGAACTTTCTCAGGGTATCCTCTTCCCATCAGCACCGCAAGCTCAGTGCAGGGAGACTGTGTACACTTCCCAACAGTGCAGGAACAGGTTCAGGGTGAAAGAGATGAATCTTCTTTTGTTGACTTTGTTGACAAGATTGTAAACCGCAGCAAACGTTTTAACAGCTTCAGCCTTGGACAGCAGGTCATCCTGTTCATTCAGAACCCATTCCTCATCACAGATGTCAGGGGGTTCTCTAAGGAAGTCACATCACTTCAAGTGGGAAAATGTTGGACCTCTCCAGATGCAACTGGTCGATCTCCAAGCAGATGTATAGCCCTGAAAGAGCATTTTGGAGGAACTGACCATGCCACTTTCTGGCTCCAAATGGTTTCAGAGAGAGCTTTCTCAGGTCTGAGGAAAGTTGCCCTGTACATCTTTACCATGTTTGGCTCCACATACAGCTGTGAGGCAGTTTTCTCCACGATGAACATTATTAAAACTAAATATCGTTCCAGGCTCACAAATGAGCACCTAGACATGTGCATAAGAATGGCCCTGACACCATTCCAGCCCAGATTCTAAATCCTGGGAGGACAAGATAGAGCTAATTTCTCTCACTGAAGAAGAGAAAGTCGGGGAGTGGGATATAAGGGAAAGAAAGAAAAGGAGGTGTTAAAACTGTTCAATTGTTAAGATGTGTTGAGATTCTTCATTATAAAATTGGTTTATTATAATGGAGTTAACAAAAAAGAAGAGAGGGAAACTCAAGCTACACTTTCATTTCATTTTTCTAAAATTAAGCACTTTATTTTAAGATTCCCCCCCAAAAATAAATATATTTTACTTGAAATGAGAAAACATGTATTTATTATTAGAGTACTTACTGTTTATAATCCCTCCAGTTCAATGTGAACATTTACAATAAATATTGTTGAAATATTATTAAATTGTACTTTATTTATTTGATTTGACTGTCAGTTGTTGATTACATACAGACATTGATACAACTACTAACGCAATCTAGACATTATGATGTTCCGGACCTTCTGATGTACCGGATGACATCAAGTGACCAAGACTGAGCTACTCTTCCTCCCTGGAAAAGCCTGCCCTCTCCAAGACTTCTCCATCACAGTAGAGAACTCTACGGTGACCTCCTCCGAGACAGCCAAGAACCTTGGGGTGATCCTTGACAACCAATATCCTGTGTGGAAAAGATCTGAGTGACAGCACGCTCCTGCAGATTCTTCCTGTACAACATCAGAAGGATCCATTCCTCTCTAGAGAAGCAGCTCTTGGTCCAGACACTGGTCATCTCCCGCTGTGACTATTGCCATCTCGCCGTCTTCTCCATCAGACCTCTGCTGCTCATTCAGAATGCTGCCACCCGTCTGGTGTTCAACCTCCCCAAATCCTCCCCTCTCCTTCGCACCCTTCACTGGCAGCTTGCATCAGATTTAAGACCCTGATGCTCGCCTACCGGGCAGCAAAAGGAACTGCCCCCTCCTACATGCAAGCAATGGTCAACCCCCAAACACCTGCATGTTCCCTCTGCTGGCCGACTGGCACCACCGTCTCTATGGGGGTGCAGCAGTCGGCTACTTGGTCACAACTTTTCACCATCCTGGCACCCCGCTGGTGGAACAAGCTTCCCACTGCTGTCAGAGGCATCCCGCAGAGTCTTCCGCCGTATACTGAAGACCCATCTTTTTAGGCTACACCTTAACTGCCCCTCCTGAAACCTCTCTGTTTCTCTACTGTAAATAAATAAATAAAAATCTTCCTTCCTCTAGCATTTTTTATTGCCAATGGCCTCTGGCCTGAGCATGGATTACTTTTTCTTGGGATGACTGATGGATAGATGATTCACTTACTTAGACCAGGGCTTGACATTAACCTTTTTCAGGTACTTGTCCTTCGGACAAGTGAACTTATCTTTTACTTGTCCGAGAGCTCAAATTACTTGTCCAAATCCAAAGATTTTGAAAAATCAATAATATTAATAATAATATATTATACTCTCACCGGCCACTTCATTAGGTACACCTTTTCAACTGCTTGTTAACGCAAATATCTAATCAGCCAATCATGTGGCAGCAACTCAATGCATTTAGGCATGTAGACATGGTCAAGACGATCTGCTGAAGTTCAAACCAGCATCAGAATGGGAAATAAAGGTGATTTAAGTGACTTTGAACCTGGCATGGTTGTTGGTGCCAGACGGGCTGTTGCGTGATATTATAGTGTCAATATGGACCAAAATCTCTGAGGAATGTTTCCAGCACCTTGTTGAATCTATGCCACAAAGAATTAAGGCAGTTCTGAAGGCAAAAGAGGGGGTCCAACCCCAAGGTGTGCCTAATGAAGTGGCCAGTGAGTGTATGTGTATGCAAATAACACATTTGACTACTATTGATTTGATAATGATGTATCCTTAATTTTCAAATGTATTCAATAGTTTGTAATTATTAACCCCTAACCCCTAAACCCTAACCCTTTTAGATTAAGATTGGCCACAAAATGGACGAATATCTAGGAATATTTACAAAAAATGTTTGTAACTATAGTCTCTCCCCAATGGAAGCAATCTTATTTGCTAGCTTTTGGATAGTAGCCTATCCTATATTCAAATTGAGAAATCTATAATTAGTGTCATTCTGAAGTTCGTATTGCGATGTGCTGGTCTTAAAACTTCAAACCTAAAATATACGATCGCATCGAACTACATGAAAATAAGCGGCATTGAGAAGAAGCGAATACGCGTTCACGTGAATGGCACTAGTGACAGGAGACCCACAACACTATGGCTGCGTTCGTAAACTTGCTCTGGAATCTGATCAGCACTCATGGAATGCCTTTTGTCCAATCACGTCTTTATGACGTTGAACGCAGTGTGCGCTCTGGCGCTCTGAGCGAATTTACGAACTATGACGATAACGAACTACGAGAGACTGAAATAGCGAGAATGAGGCGCGCATCGCTTTGCTTGCTATTTTTTTTTACTATTCAGATCGGAAGGAGGAATTCATGTTTGCAGATATTAATACATATTGATTTCTTTTTTTGTTTTGACTTGTCCATCGGACAACTGCAGGAGGAAGTCCACTTGTCCGACCATAACATGTACTTGTCTCACTTGTCAGTAAAAACACACTGAGGACCCTATCAGGAGCTCTCATTCAATGTCACTTCGACTATGCCGTAACATCATGGTACTATAGAACCACAAAGGCCCATAAAACAAGACTCCAGACAGCCCAAAATAAACTGGTTAGGCTTCTGCTAGGCCTCAACCCTAGGACACATCTAACCGCTGCTCATTTTTTGAGCCTTGATTGGCTACGAGTAGTTGACAGAGTGCAGCAGCTTGCACTGGGCCTGGTCTTCAAGATTCGCTACACCACAAAGACACCCAAGTACCTGTCAACATACTTCCAAAAAGTGAACAACGTCCACACATACAACACCAGAGGAAGCTCCACGAACCACGTTCAACCGCGTTGCACCACAAACAAGGGGTTAAACTCATTTGCAAACTATGCAGTAAAAATGTGGAACGCCCTTCCTATAATCTTAAAGGAGTGCAAAACACTGCCCACCTTCAAAACCACTCTCAAAAAACATTTACAGGAGGCTGCAATCCGTAACTGGACCCTCTAAATCAAAAATCAGATTAAAAGACCAGAACTACCCACTGTACATACTTTGTGTTTTGTCCCCCGCCCCCACCTGTGGTGTATGTCCCCACCTGTCCTACCCGCTGTACATACCTGATGTTTTGTTGTATTGTTCTTCCCATGATGGATGTATTTTTTTATCTTGTAGATATGTGACGGGGTGTATCTTTTCATGGAATCACTCTCAGCTGGATGGCTCACGTTCATTTATTCTGCAGAACAACAGTGCATCAATTTCTGCTTCATCAACGGAACGTGCAGGGTCATTGGTCTAATTTCGTCTCAGTGGTTAAGAATGCACTGAGACATATAGTAGTCACTCACACTACACAAATTATAACAATAATATAAAACAAAAATACAAAATGTGTAAACTACATACATCTTCACTTGTGTGATCGTATAGTGGTCTCCATTTGACAATAACAACAAGAAATCATGAACATCCAAATGCATGGAAAAACACAGCGCACTTGGGATACGCATGCGCACCACGTGCAAACATGGCCGCCACCTGACTGCTAGGTAAGCCGCGAGCGTGGTGCAAACTAGCGAGGTGGAAAACCCAACCTCATACAATACAGTCTACTAACAGAACAACAGACATATAATAACACAACAATAATAATATTACCTGCAGAACAACAGTGCATCAATTTCTGCTTCATCAACGGAACGTGCAGGGTCATTGGTCTAATTTCTAAAATGATATTACACACGAACAGTCACATTAGCGTCATCAATGCTAACAACAGAAAACTCATTTTACCAATGCTATGATATGTTCCAAGTAAAATACAATACATGGGGAAACTCAAAACGGCTATCTTAATCATCAAACATTCAAATAAAACATAGGTACATTAATAATCTCTTAAATTATATGCGATCTCAGACCCTGCAGAAAACATGACCTTACCGTCTCAGTGGTTAAGAATGCACTGAGGGAGATCACGTTACGTCCCGTGCAAATGCACTGTCCAGCTATATTTACACAGCATCCGGGTCACGGACACAGCATCCGGGTCACGGACACACCCCGGATATACCACGTCATTAAACCCTTAGAAGGCGCAGTTTATACCTATTTTAGTTATAATTGAACTTGCCCTTTTCTACTCCGTTACAGATAGTAATAGTTATTTGTCTGTATTATTTTGTAGATAGTACTAGTTTGTTTTGTCGGTCTTACATGTAACGATGAATTGAGAATCAAGGACCTCAATTGAAATAAGCCAGTGGCTTTCTTGGGTTTTTATCCTGTTAGTTGACCTTGTATGTAATATGTACCTTCATGTACCTACTTCTGCAAATCTTCTAATAAAGTTTTCAATCAATCAATCAATCCCGGACAAGCGGACAAGCCTTAATGTCGAGCCCTGCTTAGACAAATGTATTTTTGTAAGTCCCTTTGGATAAAGGTGTGTGTGTTTGGATAAAGGTGTGTGTGTTTGGATAAAGGTGTGTGTGTTTGGATAAAGGTGTGTGTGTTTGGATAAAGGTGTTGTGCTAAATAACAAACATGTAAATGTAAAGTGACCTACAAAAACAATGGCAAATGGCAGCTGGGGTTAAATGCACGGTGAGTACGACAGCCTCCTAGTGTAAGAGTAAGAGCCTCCTAGGTAGCTATGTTAGACAGCCTCCTAGGTAGCTATGTTACAAAACAGGCCCAAAGGCCCTAAATGTAGCTCGCCAGCTGCTGCGCTCTGAAGTGTTAGTGGCTGGCAGTAGCGAGTTCTAAACTTGTGATCCATCAGTAGCGAGTTCTAAACTTGTGATCCATCATTAGCGAGTTCTAAACTTGTGATCCATCAGTCAAACGAATGTTTAGCCGGTGGAATTTTGAAGAGGAAACCGGAGTGCGACGTGACCTCAAAAACATTTTCACCATTTGCCGGCCGCCTAGAGATGAAGCGCATCTTTGCGAGCCTCCCAAACGACAGGGAAGAAGTTTCCAACGATCAAAAGTAACTTTCCATTGAAAAGAGGATATAATCTAATAAATATGTTAGTATCATCACTAATTTCGTGTGCAAACTCGCACAAGAAGACCCGACAGCTACTGCGCACTGAGTCAAGTGCCAGTATTTAATTAGTATTTACCTCAATTTGCATATTTAAATGTGTTGGTAAAAAAAAACTTGTAATACAAAAACAATGTTCTATACATGTTTGATTTCACTATGTTAAGTTTCATTATGATAGGAGTAAAGGAAAAAAAATATCCTATTCTGGGGTGAAGATCACAGTTTTTAGGCCATTTACATTGAAAACAGGGGACAAAATCATGCACTTTTTACTGAACTAATATTGGCATAACTTTCTTATTTCTTAACCGATTTGGACGATCTTTGTGTTTTTCTTTTTCTTTTTCCAAGCCCTTTTAGGCTGGACACATTTGGTTTCATTTTGGAAGAGTTTACTTTTTTTGTAACATACCCATCCTAGGGGCAGTGCTGAAGCTAGAAAAAAGCCCTTCATTGATTGATTGATTGATTGATTGATTGATTGATTGATTGAAAACCTTTATTGTCCCCAATGGGGAAATGTTGTTGTCAAACAGCTCAGTTAGGGCAGAAAACATTCAATACAGAAAACAGACAACATTCAATAAAATACATAAAACAGTGCAGGCTCAGTAAGTAAAAAGTTCCAAAAGTTCCAGCTCCAGGTCTCCCCCACCCTGCAGGGCCTGGTTGTAGAGTCGGAGTGCAGCTGGAACAAAGGACTGTCCAAATATTTTTGTACTTTGACGGGGGAGAACAAATCTGTGGCTGAACTTGCTCCTCATCCCCGCCAGCTCGCAGTACATCGGGTGGGAGGGATTGGCCAGCATGGCCGCCAGTTTTTTCCCCATCCTCTGTTCTGCCACCACCTCTAGGCTGTCCAGCCCGGTCCCCACCACAGAGCTGGCCTTCTTCACCAGTTTGTTTAGCTTCGCAGCATCCCTGGCACAGATGTTTCCACCCCAGCAGGCCACGGCGAAGAACAGAACGCTGGCAACCACCGACTGATAAAACATTTGCAGCAGCTTGTTGCAGACACCGAAAGACCTCAGCCTTCTCAGGAAAAACAGTCTGCTCTGCCCTTTCCTGAGAAGAGCCTCGGTGTTGTCAGTCCAGTCCAGTTTGTTATTAATTTGTACACCCAGGTACCTGTAGGAGTCAACCCTCTCGACTTCCACCCCCTTGATGGTGATGGGGGCTGGGGTCATCAAGGAGAAGCAAAGAAGAGCCAGGCTGAGGTTTGCAAAAGACCATAAGGACCGTAGCCTAAAGCAGGACGACAGACGAAACAGTGAATCCAATTCACAAATTGTAAGTATTTAGTGATCCTGAAACTGTTGTTTGTTATAGTGTGGGCTCTTCAACACTTAAAGTTTCATAATAAGAAAAAAAACGACAAACTAATTTTTTTATTTTAATTTTTTTTGGAGTGAGAGAATTGCCGGCATGCATACCTTTTCACCAGACTTTGTCACATTTTTTCCCAGTTAATTGGAAAAGAAGAGAACGCACACTGCAGAAAACTTGGTGGGTGCTGGCGACGGAGCAGAATACTATTGAATGAAGTAGAAGCCACACACTCTAGTTCCAGATGCCAAAAAGTTGTTTTTAATTGACGGTTTCGGCTGTAGCCTTTGTCAAGTCAAACAACATAGCAGTAACGTGCAGTGAGGTCATTGGCTGGGTAGGCAGTGAGCTATTTAAAAAAAATCATGCGATTAACGCAGCAGCCAGACTTCAAATGGCATAGCGCATACTATAAAGGCAATCAATAGCCCTTATATCTTTTAACGCAGGCTCAAAACTCACTTCTTCAAGAAGTAGGCCTACTACCAGAATCCTCCCTGTTAAGCACCTATTGTATTGTTAGTTTGCTATTCTTCTCTATGCTATTGCTATTGCTATATTGCTATACTGTATTTTTAGTTTGCTATTCTTCATTTTGCCTTAAAAAAGCAGTACACTCCTACGTTAAATGCAATTATTGTAAGTCGCTTTGAATAAAAGCGTCGGCTAAATGACTGTAATGTAATGTAGGCTAATATACTATACTATAAAGTCAATCACATAGCCCATATATACTATACTATCAAATAGCTGGTCAAAAATGTCATGTATTGTTATCTCATAACTACACATAGCGTAGCGCAACAGCCTGTATGGCATTGCCTACATTCACCTGCATCTCAACAGGATTTACAGCAGCACGCAAAACAGCAATGACATTATAATTTATAAATTCACCTGCATCAACAACACAGGACACAGGATCCACACAGCCAGTCCTTTTTTTTGTACCATTCCGTTTGAAATGTTCGTACAATCTTCTGTCCCTTCCTTTGGGTTAATTGAGATAGGTCAGGTGTTGCCCTCCCATTTTCAATCCCATTTCGTTTTTTGCTCAAAACTGAAGGTTGAAAATCTTTTTAACTGTTGGATATCCATGATGCTGATCGCAAGTTAGCTGGGGAAATGTAGAACCGCGGCGCGAACAGCAGAGGAATGCCGCTACGGCAAGCCAAACGCAAACTGTCAATCATGCTGTCAGAGGCAGCCTGCACGGTGCCTCAACGTCCATCAATGAAGACAATGTGAGAACAGACTACGCATGCGCAAACCTACGAAACCGTTGGTCTATCACTTCGCATAGCACAGAGGCACTGCCTCAGCCTCTCGCCAGCAATCAGCTAGCTTTGGGAGCAAACTCTCCTGGTGCCAGGGCATGCATTATATTTTTAAAACAACACATTTTACATCATTTATTTTTATTTTAACAACATTGTAAAGTTAAGAATAATGAGTACAATAAATTAAAAATATATATATTTTTGAGATAAAAAAATAATTAAAAAATATTTTAAAAAGACTGATATTCTTTTTCTTTCTTAAATGCCTGGGTGAGGCACTGCCTACCCTGCCTCACCTGACTGCACGCCACTGCAACATAGTGCATGACAGCCTGTCTATGTAATGGCTATGTTGTTTGTAAGACTTGACAAAGGCTACGGCCGAAACCGTTGTCAATTAAAAACGACACTTTTGCATCTGGAACTAGAGTGTGTGGCTTCTACTTCATTAAAACATTTTCCCTGTTGTCATTTTCTGCAAATAAATGCTCTATATTTGCTCTATAAATGACAATGTTTGATATATGTATATATAACATTTGAAAAATATGATCAGGTGTCTATAGAATAAAACATGTTCATTTTACTCATACCTACACGTCCCTTTGGAATCATCTTGGCACCACTTGGAGGGAGAGTCGCCACAATGTGTCTAGCTGTGGACTGATGAATATCTAAACTGAGATTACTTTGTCACCCTATCCAGCTTCATGCAAATTAACAATGCTTGATCGCAGTTCTTCAGAGATCTCTTTATTGTGAGGCATGGCTCACATCAGTACATGCTTCTTGTGAATAGCTAACTTAAAATGTTTTTTACAAGTCAGAGGCTGTGTTCGGAATGGCATACTAGCATACTACTCATACTAGATATGACGTAGATTTGAGTATGCGAGAGCGTTCACACTGTATAGCAGGGGTGCTCACACTTTTTGGAACCAAGATCTACTTTTCAAGTAGCCAGTCTGCCAAGATCTACCAGTCTAGTTTCAACATCGCAAACGTACATGCACGTACTACAAACACACACACACAGTTCCCAGTCTGCATAGTAAACTCACAATACACTTTCCCTCTCTGTCACACAGCCACAGGAGAAGACCATCACAAACCCTCCCTCTTTGCTATTCTCGCTCACACACACACACACACACACACACACACACACACACACACACACACACACACACACACACACACACACACACACATTTGCCAGTCTGCATAGGGAGCCATAGCACAAACCCTCCCTCTCTCTCCCCCTCTCTCTCCCTCTCTCTCTCTCACTCTCTTACACACACACACACACACACACACACACACACACACACACACACACACACTCACTTTCTCTCACTCACACACTGACAGCCAGTCTGCAGTACCATAGCCAACTACTGATCCAACAAACAGAAAAGTAAACCAGATACAAATCAGGTAGTTCCCTAGTTTGAAAGGAGGAAATAAATGCATTTCTCTACCTTAGTGGGAGACCTGGCACTGGGAGGAGGCAGCTAGTTTCTAGTAGTCAGGGCTGTAGGAGCTGGTTGCAAGGTGTCATCAGCCACTGTGGATCTGTCATCGAAAAGGCAATCTGCAGCCTCGAGAAACTTTTTTCACAATTTCGCCGTCTTTGAATGACTTCTTGTGTTTAACAAGAACGTGACTGACGCGATAAGAAGCTATCGTTGCAGCCGTACGTTTTCGCTCTTTTGCCACATTTCCCTTCTTCGAAATAGCCATCGTAGATTTGCTGATCAGACAGACGCATTTCCAATATCACATTGTGTAAAAAAGTCCTCCTCCCATTCTGGATGGAAGTTGTACGTTATTGGTTTCTTACTTGGTCCAGCTTCCCCACTCATTTGTATTGGAAGGCTAACTAGGTAATTAGTCTCGCCGGTATTTTGTATTTTGTAGTTGGTGCTGTTGACTGCGCATGCGTGGTGAACCGCGTGTTAGGTGTAGGTGAAAAGATCAGATCTCAGACTGGCTTACCTGTACGTCAATCAAGTGGCAAAAGCCATAGTGAGGATGGATGATAGGCGAACTTTTTTTTTCTTTTTCTTTTTTTTTTCTTTTTCTTTTCGTTTTGTTCAATGCCATGCGATCTACCCATACTACCTTTGCGATCGACCGGTCGATCGCGATCGACGTATTGGGCACCCCTGCTGTATAGTATGCGAGATTTGAGTATGCAAGAAATTGAGTATGTATAATAGATTTTCGCAATTATTTAAGTATGATATGACTGGACACTACTGGGGTACTAACGCACGCGTCTCTTCAGCCTCGTCAAACTGCGTCATACAAACTCGTCATACAGCTGTCGTTTACATTTTCCGAAAACATTTCATTTACATTTAAAAGAAAGTATAGGGGTCTAATTCATTTTTAGATGACTAAATCTAAATCTATGTCTCTTTGTAGGATACAGGTCTACTCTGTATACTGCAAGTATATCTAGATTTATGATATATAATATATATGATTTAAGCATATATTGAGGTATTGCTTTTATACAATAGTTCTACACCGCAATTTATTAGTTAACAGTAATAAGTGACAACAGATTATGATTTGTTTGTTTATTTAATCATTTATTTTGGTTCCGTCAACAAAAAATTGTTCCGCAACTGGACTGTTGTCTAGTAACCTGAACACAAACATCTGCAGGCTAGCTACTTTGTATTAACGGTCATTTCGGAGTGATACATATAGTTAAAAGTCCCAGTGCTGTTATACTGTATATCAGCACTCATGGAATGCCTCTAGTCCAATCAAATGACTTGGTCGGAACTAACTGTTGTATAAAACATGATAAGATGATAACGTTACAACCGGTTTCATTTTCAAGTTGTGGTGCAGCAGAAGCCGGCAAAGATATGAGCAAGTGGTCAAAAGAAGAAGGATGAGGAAAAAGAGAGCCAGATGCTTAGCTATGGCTTTTTGTAGAGCACTTGCTATACTTGCGTCTAGAGTGCAGGGTTGCCAGATGGGGCAGGTTACCGCCGAATGGGCTACTGGATCTAGCGGTTATAGACTGGCTAGGCTGTTAATTGTCAATCCCATCTGGCAACCCTGCTAGAGTGACGTAAAAGTCACATTAAACGAGACTTGACAGTTCAGACGCCGGGCGCGTTGCTAAATATCAGATATGTATCCGATATAATACCACCTCTGACCCAGGTCGGATTTTAAAAAGTCAGATTTCATGTGACTTGCGCTGTTCACACGGTCATGCATAAATCAGACCTGAGTCGCATGTCGGCAAAAAAAACGAATTTTGGTCACATTTCACTGCCGTGTGAACGTAGCCAAAGTGTCCCAGACCCACTCCTGATCCCAATTCAACTGGCAGATCCACAACAACATGGAATACAAGGAGTGCTGTTAAATTGTCTGATTAAAAATCAACTACTTTATTCATGCTCAGTGAAGAGGCTCTGCTTGATTAGTAGATAAGTTCCATCAAGCTGTACTTGATTAGTGAGTGCTGTAGAGTCTCCCTCTACCCCCCCCCCCCAACCTCTCCACTCCTATCCAGGGCGTGATGTTGATTTGGTTGATGAGGCTTAATCGTGAGTTCTTTAATCAATGGCCTCGAAAGAAAACAGAATACAAAACAAGGTTGGTTTAAGAGGAGATTTTCCTAACTGAAATGTTCAATTGAAAAAAAATATAAAACCTTGCAGTATGTTACCAATAGTCCATCATTGTCACGACCAGAGGGCGGAACCCAGAAGCAGACAACGGAGAACAGGTAGTACAACAATAATAATTATTTATTGTAGGGTAGGGGTGTCAGGAGGAGCAGGCTGGAGGTAGATAGGTAGTCAGACAGGCAGGGGATCAGGCAGGTAGGCAGGTAGTCAGACAGGCAGGGGGTCAGGCAGGCGGAGTGGTCGGCAGACAGGCAGGGGGTCAGGCAGGCGGAGTGGTCGGCAGACAGGCAGGGGTCAGGCAGGTGGAGTGGTCGGTAGACATGCTGGGGGTCAGGCAGGAGGGAAAGTACAGGCAGGCAGGGATCAGGCAGGGAGCAGGGTAGTCAGGCAGGCAGGAGGTCGGCAGGCAGGGAATCCTTAACAGGGAACAGGGAGAATAGGGTTAGGCTAGGGTAACGGGTAAAGAACTAGAGTAGAGGGAACGAACACGGGAACCAACCATTAAATGGCTACGATCTGGCGTTGACTGGAAGCAGGAGCAGAGCTTAAGTAGGAGCCAGTCGCGGTCTTAATCGGCCACACCTGGCACCACTGATAGACGGTTGATGAGCCAGGGGCGGAGCTGTGACAGTATCCCCCCTCCGACGGACGCCTCTGGGCGGACCACCAGGCTTGCCGGGGTGTCGGCGGTGGAAGTCCTGGATGAGCGTAGGGTCGAGGATCTGTCGCCGAGGGACCCAGCACCTCTCCTCAGGACCATAGCCCTCCCAGTCCACCAGGTACTGGAACCCTCGACCACGGCGACGAGAATCCAAGAGGCGGTGGACGGTGTAGGCAGGGAGGTCATCAATCATCCTGGGGGGGGTGGGTCGGGAACTGGAGGAGACAGGGGACTGGAGGACACAGGTTTGAGGAGGGAAACATGGAAGGAGGGGTGGACATGGAGGGTACGGGGAAGCTTGAGGCGCATGACCATAGGGTTGATCACCCGCTCAATGGTGAAGGGACCAATGAACCTCTGGGACAATTTCCTGGATTCAGTCCTAAGTGGTAGATCTTTAGTGGAGAGCCATACCTTGTCCCCGGGGGAATAATTGGGAGCAGGGATACGCCGACGGTTGGCCTGTCGTTGGTACCGCTCCGAAGCCCGAAGAAGGGTGGCACGGGCCCGATGCCAGGTCCTATGGCAGCGGCGGAGGTGAGCCTGGATGGACGGGACCAGGATCTCCTCCTCCTGGGAAGGGAACAGGGGAGGCTGATAGCCATAAAGGCACTGAAATGGTGACATACCTGTGGCCGAGGTAGTCAGGGTGTTGTGGGCGTACTCCACCCACGGTAATTGGGACGCCCAGGTAGTAGGGTTGGCTGACACCAAGCAGCGCAGGGTGGTCTCCAGCTTCTGGTTGGCCCTCTCCGCCTGGCCGTTGGTCTGGGGATGGAACCCAGAAGTCAGGCTGATGGACGCCCCGAGGCCGGAGCAGAAAGCCTTCCAGACCGCCGAGGTGAACTGTGGTCCCCGATCAGACACCACGTCAGTGGGTAGGCCGTGGGGCCGGAACACCTCCCTCACCAACAGATCCGCCGTCTCCCTGGCGGAAGGAAGCTTGGGCAGGTGCAGAAAGTGGGCAAATTTGCTAAAACGGTCGACCACAGTTAAAATGACAGTCATCCCATCAGACATCGGCAGGCCAGAAACGAAATCCATGGCCACATGGGACCAGGGGCGACGGGGAATGGGCAGAGGGCGCAGTAGGCCCGAACTGGGCCGGTTAGATGTCTTGTTCCGGGCACACACAGAGCAGGCCAGCACAAAGGCCTTGGTGTCCTCAGGCATGGTTGGCCACCAAAAGCGCCGGCGGAGGAACGCCAGGGTCCTAGTCACCCCAGGGTGGCAGGTGAGAGTGGAGGCGTGAGCCCATAGTAACACCCGGGATCTCACCGTGTCAGGGACGAATAGGCGACCAGGAGGACCGTTTCCAGGGTCGGGCTGAGCCCGCTGCGCGGTCCTGACCGCCTCCTCAATCTCCCAGGTGACGGCCGCGACCACGCAGGTGGCCGGCATGATGGTGTCCGGCAATGCGCTGGTCTCACTCTCCTTGTCATAGAGGCGGGACAGGGCATCGGGCTTCACGTTCCTGGATCCCGGCCTGAAAGTGAGAGAAAAGTTAAAACGGCCAAAAAACAGCGCCCATCTGGCCTGGCGGGAATTGAGCCGTTTCGCCGTACGGATGTACTCCAGGTTCCTGTGGTCTGTCCACACGAGGAAGGGTTGTTCCGAGCCCTCCAGCCAATGCCTCCACTCCTCTAACGCCAGCTTCACGGCTAGCAGCTCACGGTTACCCACGTCATAGTTCCTCTCCGCCGGAGAGAGATGGTGGGACAGGAAGGCGCAGGGATGGACCTTACCGTCCGTAGAGCGTTGGGAGAGGACAGCCCCCACCCCGATGTCTGAGGCATCCACTTCCACCACGAACTGCCTGGAGGGGTCCGGCTGAATGAGAATGGGCGCCGAGGTAAAGCGGGTCTTAAGGTCGAGGAAGGCCTTCTCGGCCTCGGGGGACCAACGGAACTGACAGGAAGTGGAAGTAAGAGCAGTGAGTGGGACCGCGACACGGCTATAGTTGCGGATGAACCGCCTGTAAAAATTGGCAAACCCTAAAAATCTCTGGAGCTGCTTACGGTTACTGGGGACGGGCCACTCCAGGACTGCTCTCACCTTAGCGGGGTCCATCCTCACCTGTCCATTTGAGACGATATACCCCAGGAAGGATACCGACGGGACATGGAACTCGCACTTTTTACAAAAAGCCGGTTCTCGAGGAGGCGCTGAAGGACCCGATGGACATGCTGGACATGGGTGACTGGGTCCCTTGAAAAAATTAAGATGTCATCAAGGTATACAAAAACAAAAAGGCCTATCATGTCCCTGAGGACATCGTTGACTAAGGCCTGAAACACAGCAGGGGCATTAGTGAGGCCAAAAGGCATGACCAGGTATTCAAAATGGCCTAAAGTGGTGTTGAACCCTGTCTTCCACTCATCCCCCTCTCGTATACGAACCAGGTGGTAGGCGTTGCGGAGGTCGAGCTTCGTGAACACTGTGTCTCCCTGGAGAGAATCGAAAGCAGAGTTCATGAGGGGTAAAGGGTAAGAATTTTTTATGGTGATTTTATTAAGCCCCTGTAATCTATGCAGGGCCGCAGAGTCTTGTCCTTTTTAACCACAAAAAAGAAACCAGCGCCCACGGGTGAGGAGGAGGGACGGATGAGGCCAGCAGCCAGGGAGTCATTGATGTAACATTCCATGGCCTCCCGTTCGGGTTTAGAGATGCTGTACAGGCGGCTGCTAGGAAGGGGTGCTCCGGGCAGCAAGTCAATGGCGCAATCATAGGGCCGATGAGGGGGTAGGGAAAGGGCTAGCTGTTTACAAAACACCTGCTGGAGGTCCTGATACTCCGGCGGAATAGAAGACAGGTCAGGGGCCTCTGGTCTGGGCGACTGGAGGGAAGCAGAGGTACACACAGCGGACCGGAGGCAGGCGGCATGACATTCGAGGCTCCAACTATCTACCCTGGCGTGGGCCCAGTTGATGTTGGGGTTATGTCTGGCCAGCCAGGGGTGACCCAGAACAATGGGAGCATGGGGAGTGCACGTAATGAAAAAACTCACCTCCTCCTGGTGATTGCCGGATAGTAACATAGACACAGGCTCTGTCCTATCAGTGACCTTGGCGAGGAGCCTGCCATCCAAAGCGATGGCCTCTAGGGGCACGTCAAGGGGACTGGTGGAGAGACCTAACTGCTCCACCAGAGACACATCCATAAAATTACCATCAGCACCAGAGTCAATGAGGGCGGGGAACACAGTGGACTGACCTTTAACGGTGATAGTGGCGTTGAGCTGGGTCCAGGTGCGGGGAGAGGCAGAGATGGCAGAACGGCTCGTTAGGGTCCTCCCCTCTCCTGACGAGCCTGCCGGTTTAACGGCCGAGTGGGACAGGTGGAGAGGTAATGACCGAGCTCCCCACAGTAAAGGCAGCTGTTGTTCTCAAAACGCCGGCGGCGCTCTTCCTGGCTGAGGCGCATCCGACCAAGCTGCATAGATTCGGGGACAGAGGACGTCTCCTCTCTAGGAGTGACGTTGGGCTGAAAAGGGCGAGAATAATTAATTGGGTTTAGAATAGACGAAGCACGCCGGGTGGCGAAGCTAACGGGGGAACGACTTCCGCGTTCACGTCTCCGTTCTGATAGGCGATTATCCACTCTGATGGCCAGGGAGATTAATCCATCCAGGTCGGAGGACTCGGGATGTGACACCAGCTCGCCCTTGATGGTCTCAGCGAGTCCACCGGTGAACGCCGCGACGAGGTCTACGTCGTTCCACCCACTCTCAGCTGCCAGGGTGCGGAAACTAATAGCATAGTCAGCTACAGTGGAATCCTTACAGGGAATCCTTAACGGGGAACAGGGAGAATAGGGTTAGGCTAGGGTAACGGGTAAAGAACTAGAGTAGAGGGAACGAACACGGGAACCAACCATTAAATGGCTACGATCTGGCGTTGACTGGAAGCAGGAGCAGAGCTTAAGTAGGAGCCAGTCGCGGTCTTAATCGGCCACACCTGGCACCACTGATAGACGGTTGATGAGCCAGGGGCGGAGCTGTGACAATCATGAGACTTTAAATATAGTGAAACAAGAATATTTAATTGACAGCCATGTAGTTATAAATATGCCTTTTCAGAAACACATTTATGGTTATGAAACCTTTTTGTCATTGCATAGAGTACAACAAAATGTATTTTTTGCTCTAGGCACAGGGTCCGCTATAGTCAGCGCCCCTGGAGCAATTAGGAGTTTAGTGCTTTGCTCAAGGGCACAACGGCAGTGTAGGCACCATAGATATGATGCCAGCAACCCTCCAGTCAACAGCTCACATGCAGATTCCTTCTGAGGCGGGGATCGAACCAGAGACCTTACGATTGGACCTGAAGTCCATCACAGACCCTCTCCTAGACCCCCTGCAGTTCGCGTATAGAGCCAACAGGTCCGTGGAGGACGCGGTCAACATGGTCAACCTATCTACACCATGTCCTGGAACATCTGGACACGGCCGGGACCTACGCCAGAATCCTGTTCGTTGACTTCAGTTCGGCGTTCAACACTATCTTGCCACCCATACTGGAGTGTGGGCTCTCTGCACTGCAGGTGCCTGACTACACCTGCAGGTGGATCACGAACTTTCTGTCCAACAGGACCCAGCGGGTGAAGCTCGGGAAGTCCATCTCTGAGCTGAGGACCATCAGCACCGGTTCCCCGCAGGGCTGCGTCCTGTCTCCCCTCCTGTTTTCCCTCTACACCAGAGGTTCCCAACCTTTTAGGACTCACGGCCCACTTGCCAGATCTCTCCAGTATTCGCGGCCCACTCAGCAGCGCGCGCGATTTTTTTGCGCGTGCACGCACATGAAACGCGCACGAGTGCTCAAAACAACGACGTAATTTGAACAAAAACTAGAGGGAGCATGGCAAAAAAAAAATAAAAAAATAGCGGTTGAACCATTAAAGCCGAGCGCGATGTTTTATATAGCAGGTGATCAAATACCAAGATCGTAAATGTTGTATGTGTTCAATATTTATGACCAAACATCCTTATGTGTGTGGGCAACTCCCGACTCCCGACTAGGGTTGCCAGATGGGCTCTGGTTTTTTTGGTGGAATTAGCGGTTTTAGACTGTGGTTAGGGTGGAAAATGTCGATCCCATCTGGCAACCCTGTTCGCGAGTCCGGGATGGAATGTAGTAGTGATGGCGAGATGAAGCTTCTTGAACTGTTGAAGCTTTCCATCAAATTGCGTCACACATGGACCGAAGCTTCATGTTGCTTCATTTACTCTACTGCGCCATCAAGTGGACAATAAATGTCTAGCAGGCAGAGTGATGATGACACCGTGGCTTTGGTGTGTGAAGCTTTGAATTGAATAAATGTGCTTGTGTTACTAGGAACAACAACATTTTATTCATTTATTCATTTTTATTTAAAAATAACAATTTCTCCACAGTGCTGGGCTTCAGGCGGTTTCTTTTTTTTTAGACGATTTCACCTGCTTTTGAAAAGATCCTTTCACAGGGCACAGATGAAGCTGGGGTACATAGATAATTAACGGCAAGTTTATACAAATTAGGATACACATGTTTGTGTTCTTCCCAATACTGTAGGGGGTTCTGCATCCTTTCGTTGTTTGGTTCAGCCAGGTAGGTATGGACCTCCACTGTTGCGTCTGCAGTTACATTTTGGGTCCTCGCCTGCAGGACTGTGGTGTCTAAACGACGCCACAGTTTGTTACCTAAAACAGACAAACAGGCTGTCAGTGTCAGTGAATATATACAATAAGACAATTAGAATGTATCCAGTATACATTACCTTGAGTCACAGGCTGCGAAGCTTCTGATATGGGGGGTTGTGATGACGAGGAGGAGGAGGAGGAGGAGGCGGAGGCGGAGGCGGAGTCAAATCCGAGCCACTTCCCGAATCGGTCACGTGGTACGGCAGGAAGGCTAAGCTTCGCTCTTACCATATACGTCATCAACACATGCCTCGTTACGCGCTTCACAAAAATCTGCCTCTGTTACTCGACACACGCTCCGAAGCGTCGGCTTCATCTCGCCATCACTAGAATGTAGCCAATCAAGAAGCGAGCTGACTTCTTCTTTTCGGATGGAAATATCGGCGCACACCACACACAATACGATCAAGGCTGTTCAATCCAAGATTTTAAAATCTTTTTAAAATTAAAACGTTTTTGTAATAAAAAAACGTAAATAAAACAATTGTTTTGCCCATGATTTGGCGGCCCACTTGCAGTACTCTCGCGGACCACCAGTGGGCCGCGGCCCATAGGTTGGGAACCGCTGCTCTACACCAACTGCTGTACCTCCAGCCACCAGTCGGTCAAGCTCCTCAAGTTCGCGGACGATACCACCCTGGTAGGGCTCATCTCCAGGGGGGATGAATCTGCTTACAGGAGCGAGATTGACTTGGTGGTCTCCTGGTGCACCCGGAACAACCTAGAGCTGAATGCTCTTAAGACAGTGGAGCTGATAGTGGACTTCAGGAGGAACCCACCCCCTCCCTCTCCAATCATACTGGGAGGCACTCCAGTCACCACAGTGGAGTCATGCCGCTTCCTTGGGGTGACAGTCTCTCGGGACTTGAAGTGGGGGCCCAACATCGACGCCCTCACAAAAAAGGCCCAGAAGAGACTGTTTTTCCTGAGGCAGCTCAGGAAATTCCACCTACCAAAGACCACGCTGGTGAACTTCTACACGGCCATCATTGAGTCCATCGTCACCTCCGCCATCATCATCTGGTTCCCCGCTGCAGCGGCCAAGGACAAGGCCAAGCTGCAGCGGGTGATACGCTCGGCGGAGAGGGTGATTGGCTGCCCTTTGCCCCCCCTTGAGGCCCTGTTTAAAAGTAGAGGAGGGCGAGGAAGATCATGGCTGACCCCGCACACCCAGGACACGGTCTCTTCGCCCCGCTCCCCTCAGGCAGGAGGGTGCGGTCCCTAAAAACTGTGAAGGCCCGACATGCACACAGCTTTTTCCCCACAGCCATCCGGCTCCTAAATGCCGCTGGGCCCCCCTCCCCCCCTCCCCTGACCTGACCCCTATCTATCTACCCTCCCTCCACCCCCACCCAGAGAGCTTTGGACTGTCTGGATATAAACACTTGAACACTTGATCTCTGCACTTTATATTTATATTAATTATGACTCTTGCACTTTGATGTTGGTTTGCACTGTCTTGTCCTGTCTTGCACCTGTCCTGCTGTAAACCGTGCTCCATTGTCCCAAACCAAATTCCTAACATGTTTACATGTCATGGCAATAAAGTCTTCTGATTCTGATTCTGATTCTGGAGATCAGATAGCCGGCCTCTCTAACCTCTAGGCCACCTTGCCACCCCATCCATTCACTCTATCTTACTTTATCTCCCTTTACTTACCTTTGTTGACTCATACAAGGAACCTTGTTCTCAAGAGTTTAGAGTCTTTGACTTTCATACCATTTGATAAGCACTTGATCCATTAGCTGTGATATGATATGAGAACAATACTGTATAATTGACAAAGATTAGGTGTGATTCGGTTCAGAATGCAATTAAATATTAATCTGCAAGATGTATTATTTACTCACTGTTCTTGCTGACAATCACATTACTGTGAACAATTTGTCAATAGATTGATGTCTGAAATAGTTCCAGGCAGACAGACTGTTAGAAGAAAGTGACTCAAGAGAGTTTTTTTGTATACTGTCGTGTTTGACCCAATGCCAGTGTTATATGTATGCAATGTAACCAGCAAAGCTGAATTCCTTTTGCTACAATATTTGAAATAATGTAATAATAATACAATTATAATATTTAAACATATTAGGTTTCCACTCGTTCTTGGATGGGAGGAGATACATGTTTCTCAATGTGCAGACCCATGAAGTCACTCACTCAGCTAGAGTTCAGAGGCTACAGCTGCAGGATAGCTAGAGTTCCATGGCTCCAGCTGCAGGGCACTACAAGTACATACAGTTGAAGTCAGAAGTTGACATACACCTCAGTCAAATACATTTAAGCTTTTCACAATTCCTGACATTTAATCCTAATAAAAATGCCCTGCCTTAGGTCAGTTAGGATCACTACTTTATTTTAAAAATGTGAAATGTCAGAATAATAGTAGAGTGAATTAATTAGTTCAGCTTTGATCACATTCCTAGTGGGTCAGAAGTTTACATACACTAAAGCTGCGTGCACACAGGGCCATTGCGTTGCACCGGAAGTCATTCATCTCAATGGGGCCGTTGCGTTGATCAGTTGCCTTGCTCTGCATTGCGTTTCTTGACCGTCAGGGTGCGGCAATCAGTCAAAAAAGTTCTGCTTTTTGCGTTGCGTTGGATCCGGAAGTAAACCGGAAGTAGTTTCTTGCCCGGAGCTCTCGCTTCAGATTTTAAATCCTCAATTTTGGCCGCCATTGGCTAAAATCTGTAATTTGGCTCTACAAGTGTTAATATGTCATTTTATGAAGTTTTTATATGTTTTCAGGCGAGAAAGTAACCATATACTGTATTCACAAAATGTGTCCAGTTTATCAAAATAACCCGTTTATATATCTGATCTGACGTTTTTTTCCCCACTTCTGTGGGAAACTTCGCTAGCAACACGAGTAGAGTTGTTGCGTCTGCATCGCACGTTGAAGTACGTCAAGTCCATCCCAACAGGTTGCGCCAGAACGACGCAACCCAATGGCCCTGTGTGCACCTGGCGTCAGGCTGCATTTACACCGCAGGTCCAAGTGACACAATTCAGAATTTGTGCTCACGTTTTCTCTCATGTGGCACAGGTGGGATATGTAACATGTAGGTGTAAATGTAGTAACATGTACTGTAGGTGTAAGCAGTACACAGTGGAGCCCCTAGACTTTTGGGGGCCCTAAGCAAACAACATTATGGAGGCCCCTGGTAAGGGTCTTAGGCGGGTGACGATGTGGACATTTTTAAATGTATTTATTTCCCTGACACTAAAATATAATACGGTTTTACGAAGTTCGCGCATATGCGCGCGCTCGTGTGTGTGTAAGTAAAAAAACAGTCTGAAAGACTAGCGTCTCTTTTACAAAGGAGCCCTGGCCAAGACAGCCACAATACAACAATTACATTTGACATAATAAAAGCACATAAAAACATGCAAAGCACATTACATAAAAACAGTAAAAACAGTACATGACCACAGGTACAGTAGCACACCTAGTACACATTGCGACATACTGGACCACAAGTAGCATACAAATTACATGCAACATGGAGCATGTAAATGATGCATGTAAATGCATGTAAATGATGGATCTTATCATGAATCATTTTTAAAGGCTTTAGTATAGGCTACATGATGTATTAACTATTTGTATTTTTTACCCAGATGTCAAATAAATACGTAACAAATGAATAGTTAACTTTAAAAAAAAAACTGCCCCGCTGAACCAATGAGAAGGACGGGGGGGCGGTGCTTCCCATCGGTCCGGCCTATCAGTGTCCTAGATTTGCCGCTCGCTCCGGGCGGCACATAGAATCCGTTCTTTGGATAAAGGTCTCCAGACGTTTGGAGCGAGAGCAAAGCGGAAGTGGAAACGGCTGGCACCGCGAGACTAGCCAGCTATCAATAAACTACAATTCATCAGAGCAATTGCGCGTCATCTCCCTGTCATCAGAATGATCACGCCCCTTTTTGGGTGATAGAAGGGGAGAAGTTTGACTGGCGGTCAATGGGAATTTCTGGTCTTCGCTACTTTAATCCGATAAAATAAAAAAACCGTAGTGCTTTTTAGATATTAGGAGCCCAAATCCGATGGCCAGTTAGGCAAACTATATTATAGTGTCGTTGCCGATCAATGATCGACGTCGTTATATAGAGAAAATAATGAAATAGCCTAGGGGTTGATTCATCAGAGCAGTCATACGTCATCTCCCTGTCATCAGGGATTTGTAGTTCTTCATTTGATTTGCCGTGTAAATCCCCAGACTGCCCAAATCCAGTCAGGCAAACAATTATATAGTGTCGTTGCCGATCAATGATCGACGTCGTTATATGGAGAACATTTATGAAATAGGCAATGCATGTCTGTCCTTTCAGTCTGCCTCCATGAACCACCCGACCCAAAGGCCTGAGGTGTTGTAGGAGGTATGAATATAATTTAGGGGGTATTTAGTATAACAGGCTAATGGGTTTATTGTGAGTTTACTTTGATTGTTTGTTTATTGCCTAGATCACCGTATTGAGAAGTCATATGGTTATGGGGGATGATATTGCAAGGTAATTTAAGCACCTGCGCACCTTGCATGGTGGTAGTGGAGAGAGAGGGGAGCGATGTATTTTTGTTGACCGCATTATACGCATATTCTATATGCATTGTTTGTTATTTTTCTGGTTTTGATCGCTTATGGATTATTTTTGTACGTCGCCAAGTTTGATTGTTCTATTCAATAAATGCTCTAAAACGTACTTTTCATCTCAGCGGATTGTTTGGCGCGTCATACAATTACCAGCCAGACCCTGGTTGCGTCTCTCAGCGACTTTTTACTTTTGGCTCTATCTATCTATCTCGCTACAGGTGTCATATAACCCTAACCCATATCCTGCCATATAAAAGTACCTTATTGAATCTCCAGGTAATGTATTTCTGACATCCATCACTTTTGCTGTCGTTAAGATACTTTATTTTTCTGTTTTGGTAGTCTGTCCAATGTGACAATTGCCCTCCTCCACCGGCCCTAGTTTTGGATCTAGCTTGCTGTTCATTATTTTCATGATAAAACGTCATAACATCTTCATATACACCATACAGTAGACACTGAACAGTAGACATAAGACATGTTCATAAATGTTTATCTTATATGTGTATATGTTTGTGAATATGTGAATATGTTTTCTGTTTTTTTGCACCTTCGGAAGAGCCACTACAATTTCATTGTATAGACAACTGTACAATGACAATAAAGTCTATTCTATTCTATTCTATACAGGATAAATACTGATTAACAGTAGGCTACTTTGGCAAATGCCCATTGAACAGATTTATTTATTATTCTATCTTAAGAAAACTAATGTAACACTCCCATCTGGAAAAAAAAAAGTTTGGAAAAAAAAAGTTTTGGGAAAAAAATTTGGAGGCCCTTTTTGTTTGGTGGCCCCAAGCAATTGCCTTGATTGCCTCTATGGACGGGGCGCCTCTGGCAGTACAGATGGGATATGTAACATGTAGGTGTAGATGTAGATATGTAACATGTAGATGTAATATGTAGGCTTAAGCAGTAAAAAAGCACAGGCCTCAATATCAAGCCGGCCTCAATCAGATACAAATCTGATGTGTCATTTAGATTGCGGTCTGAGCAGGCAGGTCGCATGTAGGGGTGGGACGATTAGAAAATGTCATGTCACGATTATCGTGGGCAAAATAATCGCGATCCACGATATTATCGGGAGAATATATTTTTTTTTATGCCAATAAAACACACTGTAATCACTTTAACTTAGATTTTGTTGTATTTTTAGGACATTTTAAGTCAGTAATTCAAATTCAGATTCTAGTGGCACATATCTCTGGCCATAATCCGGGTCCTTAAGAAAGAGCAATTCCTTTTCGGCCAATCAGCACCTTTCATTAACGTACCCAAGGAAGTTTAAAGAACGCACTCCCAGTGTTGCCAACTTCCAGAGCCCCTTGGCGACTTAATTAGTCAAAAGCGACCAGCGACAAATCTAGCTTCCTTTTCTGGTCATTTGGGGAATTACTGTAAAGCATCTAACTTGTATTCCACGGTTCACGTTACAACCGAGCTCAGGAGAGACGAGTAGGGATACAGTCTATGGCGAGCGAGGGTTGCCGTCTCCTCTCTCCCTCAACACTCACTCCCTCAACACTCTCTCCCTCAACACTCACTCCCGCGGCCAGTCTGATAGCAGCCGCGGGGAGCGTACCGTTGTTCCCCGGGTCCTCGCAGGGGGTTCGGGCAAAGTTCGGGAAATAACGGACGGTTGTCATGTGTTTATACAGCATGGATGTTAAGTGCCTAATGCCTTTGATGCGCACACTTGCTACTTGCCGCTTTAATCATTGTATTTAGCCTATAGCACAAGTCATGCATTGAATGTAACCTCAAGTGCTGAACAGTATTAAGTAAACCACAATATATTTGCTAAAGCTTAGGGGCGACCGTGCCTTTTGCAGCCATAGACTGTCACTGCCTGGTAATAACAAGGAAGGCCAATGACAGTATCCCGTCTAAAGTTTTTCACCAGCCATGGTGAGTAGGCTAGCATACGTTACCTAGTGACTGACTGACAAGGCTGACTTGACAGTAACGTTACCCATGCAGGCTGAACAATAGCGCGAGACAAGTTCTGCGAGACAAGTTCCCATCGTGCTG
The DNA here is from genome assembly GCF_963989245.1 of Nansenia antarctica. NCBI lineage: Eukaryota > Metazoa > Chordata > Actinopteri > Argentiniformes > Microstomatidae > Nansenia > Nansenia antarctica. The sequence goes on along the minus strand of NC_137683.1, from coordinate 3,600,881 downwards.
ATACCTTGCCGTGGTGGGGCAGCTTGTGTGCTTCTATGACTCTGAGAGCTATACCGGCCGGGGTTTACACCCCTGGCAGGTTCAACCAAGCCGGGCAGGTTTCAGAGGAGGGGCCAGACGAAAAGCAGCACCTGGTCCTCCAGGTTGGGGGTTGGGCGTGGGGCCAACAACCCCATCCCGTAGAAAACAATCCGTTACAAAAACGTTGACAACAGAACAGACCTCAGACCTGGAAGAAGAAGGATCCTCAATGAGAGGAAATATGACGCTGTGTGATGAAAGCTGTCAAGTCACAGAAGTCACAGAGCCGAAACCCCTTCTGTCAACCAGAGACATACGAATTGGAACATGGAACGTCAGGACCTTGTATGAGACCGGAAAAACCATACAAGTAGCAGCAGAAATGAAGAGGTACAAACTAGATCTTTTAGGAATTAGTGAGTCACGATGGACACAATCTGGACAACAAAGACTGCAGACAGGAGAGCTGCTACTCTACTCTGGGCACGAAGAAGACAAAGCCCCTCACACTGAGGGGGTTGGCCTTTTGCTATCAACAACAGCAAAGAAAGCACTGATTGGATGGGAGGCACATGGATCAAGAATTATAACAGCCACCTTCAGAACCAAGAAAAGGAAAATCAAGTTGAACGTGATACAATGCTATGCACCAACCAATGACAGTGACGATGGAAAAAAGGATGAGTTCTACAACAGACTGCAGAGCATCCTGGATCAACAAAAAGGAAAAGACATCAACATTCTCATGGGGGACTTCAATGCAAAGATTGGCAGAGACAACACAGGCTTCGAAAAAGCGATGGGAAAGCATGGCCTAGGAGAAATGAATGAGAATGGAGAGAGATTTGTGGACACCTGTGCCCTGAACAACCTGGTTATCGGAGGAAGCGTCTTCCCACATAAGAGGATCCACAAGGCAACCTGGGTATCACCGGATGGAGTGACCGAGAACCAGATAGACCACTTCTGCATAACCAGCAAGTTCAGGAGATCACTACAGGACCTGCGAGTAAGGCGAGGAGCAGACATAGCATCAGACCACCACCTACTAAGCGCTATGCTCAAGTTGAAACTGAAGAAGCACTGGATGGAAACAACATCAAAGAAACAGAAATTCAATGTCCACCTCTTAAAAGACACACAGACAAGAGAAGTGTTCACACTGAAGCTGAAGAACAGATATCAAGCTTTGCAAGATCTAAGCAGTGACGAAGGAGACCAGCAAGACCAATGGGAAAGGATAAGGGAAACCCTCATAACAACATGTAAGGAAGTGATTGGAATAAAGAAGAGAAACCATAAAGAGTGGATATCAGCAGAAACACTACGCAACATAGAAGAAAGGAGACAGAAAAAGACAGACGTTAACAACAGCCGAACAAGGGCAACCAAGGCAAAAGCCCAAAGAGAGTACACTGAGGCAAACAGAAAGGTCAAAAGAAATGCCAAGAAGGACAAGCGAAACTACATCGACAACCTGGCTAAAGAAGCAGAAGAGGCAGCAGCAAAAGGAAACATGAAGGAACTGTATGACACCACCAAGAAACTGTCCGGAAAGTTCAGCAGACCAGAACGACCAATCAAAAACAAGGAAGGAAAGACCATCACAAGACTGGACCAACAGCAAGAGGGATGGGCAGAGTATTTTGAAGAACTCCTGAATAGACCGACACCACATAACCCCCCGGACATTCAACCTGCGGAGACTGACTTAGTCATCAACTGTGGAAAGCCCAGCAAGCAGGAAATCCAACAGGCCATTGCACAACTAAAGAATAGTAAGGCAGCAGGACCAGACAACATCCCTGCCGAGGCACTGAAGGCAGACATAGACACCTCGGTAGAGATGCTACACCCCCTGTTCGAGAAGATATGGGAGGAAGAGGAAGGGCCAACAGACTGGAAAGAAGGCTACTTGGTCAAAATACCTAAGAAAGGAGACCTCAGCCAATGCCACAACTACAGAGGAATCATGCTTTTATCAGCGCCAGGAAAAATCTTCAACAGAATCCTCCTCGAGCGAATAAAGAAAGTGGTGGATCCGCAGCTAAGAGACCAGCAGGCAGGCTTCCGACCCAATAGATCATGTGTAGACCAGATTGCAACCCTCCGAATCATAGTTGAGCAATCATTGGAATGGAACTCTCCATTATACATAAACTTTGTAGACTACGAGAAGGCATTTGACAGTCTCCACAGAAACACCCTCTGGAAATTGCTTCGACACTACGGCATACCAGAAAAGCTTGTCAACATCATGAGGAACTCCTATGAAGGAATGACTTGCAGAGTCATACACAGCGGGCAGCTCACATGAAGCTTCCAAGTGAAGACCGGAGTAAGGCAAGGCGGTATACTGTCCCCCTTCCTCTTCCTCCTGGCCATTGACTGGATATTGAAGACCACAACGGCACAGAGGAGAAACGGGATCCAGTGGACACTCTCAACACAACTGGACGACCTAGACTTCGCAGACGACCTTGCCCTACTATCCCACAGTCGACAACAGATGCAGGAGAAGACAAACATACTGGCAGACACCTCAACACAACTAGGCCTCAACATCCACCAAGCAAAGACCAAAATCCTAAAGATCAACACAAACAACGAAGACCCAGTAAACCTGGAGGGAACAGCACTCGAGGAAGTAGAATCCTTCACCTACCTAGGTAGCATCATAGACAAGAAGGGTGGCACGGAGGCAGATGTCAGAGCAAGAATCAGCAAGGCAAGGGCCTCATACATCCAACTAAAGAACATCTGGAGCTCCAAGGTAATCAGTCAGCGGACAAAGATCAGACTCTTCAAATCCAACATCAAGCCAGTACTCCTATACGGATCAGAGACGTGGAGGACAACCAAGATCACAATGACTAGAGTGCAGTCATTCATCAACAGATGCCTGAGGCGGATCCTGAACATCCACTGGCCAGATACCATCAGTAACAACGATCTCTGGCAGAGAACGGGCGAACAACCAGTGGAAGAACAAATCAAGAGAAGAAGGTGGGGATGGATCGGCCACACACTACGCAAACCAAACACCAGCACCACCAGACAGGCCCTTAGATGGAACCCCCAAGGCAAAAGGAAGAGAGGCCGGCCCAAGAACACCTGGCGCAGGGACTTGGAGACAGACATCACACAGAGTGGACTAACATGGAAACAGCTGGAAAGCAAAGCAAAGCACAGGACAGAGGACCCTGGCGAACTGTTGTCGACGGCCTATGCTCCTCCAAAAGGAGCGATAGGCGTAAGTAAGTAAGTTCTGTGAGGATATTCGTGCGCGGCTCATGTGAGGAATTGCAATTATATTACAGTAACAGTCGCTAACTTAATGTTATGTAATGTAAAGTAAAGTAGCCTAGGCTGAAAAATAGCACCAGACATTTGTTAAACACAGTTTATTCATAACATACGATTATGACGATTATTCAAATAATTAAAATTCTCCACGATTAAGTTATCGCGGGTGTTTTTATCGCGATTAACGATAAAAACGATAATCGTCCCATCCCTAGTCAGTCGCATGTGGTATATGTTTGACACAAACACACATATGAATTGTATAGTATTATCTGCATTTTGACTGCATTTTGACTTGGCCTGTATGTTCTCCTGGCTACGGTTTATGACTCTTTGTTCCTAAAAGGCCAGATGGTCATTACAAAATGGAGCCTAAAGTGACTGTATTTCAAAATGGAACCTAACTGGGGACCAACCCCTCTTTCACACCTTGAGCATCCCTAAATAATGTGATAGGCTCATGTAGATACCTTGTCGTAAAACTGTATTTGCATATGACTGTTTACAAATAGGGGGACACCTCTGAAAATCGGCCTCTCTTCACTTCAGCCTCCAGCCAGCAACATCAGCCACCTTCACTGTGTTTCTGTAAACTGTAATTCTGTTTAATAAATAGTCTTAGGATTCAGAAGTTTCACTTGTGATCTATTTCATACAAGTTATTTAAAACAAGAACCAACACATATAACGCTCATTTCTGATATGCACGTCATTGAAAATACGACGGTCTTTGCATTTTGATGATGTTTGACGTGAGTTTCACTCACTTCGACAGTGAAGTGCTCTTACTTCTCCGCCTTAAAATGTGCGCAATATTTAGCAGACCTCTAAACATACTTCGGAAAGCAATGGCTTTATATTATATACATGTATGCCTGAAGAAGGTCTGTTAAGCCTCATTATGTAATAACTGCACATTATGTAATAAAATCCCCAAAAGTAATAAAAAGTCACTTTCAATATGTAATAACACCGCGTTATGTAATAACCTGCACATTATGTAATAAATTGGCTGAACGCAAAATGTAATAATGTTTGCCTTTGTTAAGCCTCATTATGTAATAACTAAAATATAGCCAAATAAACATAAAAAAGATCCAGAATTGCATGTTGTGTGCGCTTTTTATAACAATAATATGATCCCCTGAAGGAATGAGTTATCAGGTCTTCAGAATGTCTCCTAAACAAGCAAATTGCCATTGGGGGCTTCATAACTTGAGAAGAAAGCAACCAAATCAGCATATAAGTGGTCGATAGAAATACTATTTCGTTTCAACACAACATGCAATTCTGGATTTTTTTTTATGTTGGAGAATTAAAATGCTTTTCATGGTCAAATATATTTATTACATTTCCATTTTTTCAATTGTGTTACAAAAAAGTGCAACCGCCGCATTTTGTAATAACCTGCACAATATGTAATACATTTATTACATAATAAGGCAAATGTTATTACATTTTGCGTTCAGGCGATTTATTACATAATGTGCAGTTATTACATAATGAGGCTTGAAAAAGGCAAACGTTATTACATTTTGCGTTCAGGCGATTTATTGCATAATGTGCAGGTTATTACATAATTCGGTGTTATTACATATTGATAGTGACTTTTTATTACATTTTAGAATTTTATTACATAATGTGCAGTTATTACATAATGAGGCTTAACAAGGTCTATGACCGAAAGCTCGCAATAAACTATGTTTTTTTTGCACAATTTCTGTCTCGTTTGCGTCCATTGCAAGTCATTTTCGATGTACGCATGCGGGTCGCAAGCTGGTCGTTACAAATGTTACCAGTGTAAGCACAGGTATCAGAGATGAAAAAATAGTTGTAAGCAGGCGTTCAAAAAAATAGTTTAAAGGCACTACATCGGAACTAGGCATTACGACCTGCGGTGTAATTGCAGCCATAGTTAGTATTTGGTAGCATTGCCTTTAAATTGTTTAACTGTCAAACATTTCGGTAGCCTTCCACAAGCTTTCCAAAAAAAGTTGAATTTTGGCCCATTCCTCCTGACAGAACTGGTGTGACTGAGGCAGGTTCAGGGCCGCTTTATGGGGGGGCTAGCTGGGGTGGTGGCACAGGGCCTCGCGCTTTGGAGGGCCTCGCGTGAGGCAGGGTAAAAAATAAAGAAATTGGCATTTTGACGGCAGCTGCTGGAGTAAGCACTCCCTACTCTGCTTGCTTGCATTGCATTGCATTATAAGCACTTCTCTCTCTGCTTTCCCTCGCGTACATTCGAATGCGTGAAAATTTATTTTTTATTTTTTCCGATGCCTCAGCCTGCTGTTTAATGTGGCCAGGGTAAGCATGCTTACCAGCCAATCAGTAGTTCTTTCATTCCGATAAGAGCTACTGATTGGCTCTTATCACTTTCAAGTTCACTTAACATTTCACCTTACTTTCTCTCGCCCGGCAGAATAGCTTATGTTAGCTAGCTCAAACGATCTAAATAATAATAATCAATAAGGATAACTTGCTTGATTTTGTGAATATGGACATTACTGATATAATGTTCGTGACGCCATTTGATATAAAGGAGATCTTTCTTGGTCACGTGGCCGGAAATTATATATTGATGACTCAGAGAGAAGGTTGAATCATAATCATTGTATTAGGCAGATCTGGGTTACATTCCCATGTACAGATGTTTCCAAGGCAGCATGCTCTGTTAAGTCCAAGCTTCAAGCATGGCTACGACATGGCTGGTGCCGAGCCTGGCTGTGGCATAAATAGATGCCAAGCAAAGTACTGATGTTTGTTACAGCTTATATACAGTTCTCAGAGAGGAAAATAGCTTTACCTCGTAACTTACAATAGTGACATTAGTTCCCATACATGGCTATTCTGTGTTCATGCTGTTCTGCTCTTGCTGACCACTGCAGTGAGGCTCCTATGTCCTTAGAGTTTAAACTGGTCTCACTGTTACTTGATATGGTATGTGCCTGCTCCTAAATATGTTGTTGACTACTGAGAGTGGGCACACCTAAAATATGTTTAAGGTTAAACAATGAGTATTGCAATATTTGATAGGCACACAACATTTGGCATAGTCACACAAAAACGCATCATATCAGCTCACTCTTTTTTTTCCCCATGATGTAAGATTAATTTGACTGGTAAATTATTTCTATTGAAAAACATGTGGAGTTCTTAACAAAGTCAATGAATGACCACATCAGAAATACATTAGGCATCGGTTCCATCATACAAAGTACATTATATGTCAATATAACAATGTCTGGAAGTAGATCTTCAATCAAAGGAACGGCCTTGTGTTTCTGGTAACAAGGAGTGCTATTTGATTCTTTGATGGTCATCAGTCTTGCACGTGTTCTTGCCTCTGTTCACAGCGTTAATAGGTTTTATTAACTTAAGACAATTTTAGCATTATCATTACACTACACCCCTCCTTTTCTTGACTTAAGTCTATAAAATCTTAGGCTCTCCATCAATTGATTGTGGAATTAACCTGCTCAGAAACAGTTGGAAACAAAAATACAGATGTTAAGCATAAGTTTGTTAATTGGGTTATCTGGACTGTTGTTCCCGTCCCTTAGAATTCCTAGAAGAAAGTTTGTAAGTTCATGCTGTTGAATTCAGCTGTTTACTGCTGATGACACTGTTAGTTGTGTGCGTCAGTACAATTGAACAATTACGACTACATAAAAGTATGTGTAAGTCTCTCTTGTCATCATCATGTCTCTGTCTTAAATCATAAGAATTAACATTTCCATTGTTTGTCACATTGAAATGTCATTAGTTTGTCTCATTTCTCTTGTTTCATCCGGCAATAGCTTCCTTCAGCATCTGCAACATTCTCTCCCCACTTCTGCAATGGTTAACTTAGACCAGATCTTAACAGCATCTCGGTCTCTGAGTCCTTCGCTCAATGTCTCTTGATTTCCTTGATTCTGTCAGGAAATAGAATCGACAGGCATTGTCAGAATACATTCCAGGTCTTTCTTGCTGAATTGTGTTTTCTCCATCAGAAATGTCCTCCTTTGATGTTTCACAGTCTTAGAGTCTTAATGTGTATTTCTCTGTTCACTAAATCAATCAAAATGTTATATGTCTGCTGAATTAACACAGATTTGCATGGTAATTTCAATATGAGACAAATTTGTCTATTTGTTGTATGTTGTAGCTCGATGTGTGTGTGTGTGTGTGTGTGTGTGTGTGTGTTTGTGTGTGTGTGTTTGGTTACAGGAGCAGTCTCCGTTCTATTAATAGCCTAGGGTCAGAGTTTTAACACTCTCGCCCTGTTGTGAAGCTTGGTTCAGAAATATGGTTGTTATTCATTTCATTCTTAATGATAACATTCTGCATGCCATACATAGTAGTTTGCTTCCCATGATGTTAATAGACATGCGGTTTTAGTAATCAATTATGTTGATTGAAACTTCTCTTAGTCTTTTAAATATTATGGCCAAATCTTTTCAAACTTAGTTTTCCTCAAAGTGCTGTGCTTTCAATCACGTATTTAAGGTCTTGTCCCTAACTTAATACACAATAAATATCTCAGTCTGTACTGTTTGTCCACAGTATTTCCATTACACAATAGACTTCTGCTTTGTTCCTTACAAAGTTCAGAATCTCAATAAATCCTAACTCAGTGTTTTGACCACCGTCTTTGACTATACAGCGCCTTCTATTCAAACTATTTTAATTTAGTACTTTCCAATATCAATACATCTCCTTTTTGAATTTTTTTTTAGATTCGTTCTAGAACAGCAATTCAGGTTAAGCAAATAATTACATTGTGCCTTACCTGTTTCGCTGAATCTAGCATCCTGTTCGTTAGAAGCCATTTGTTATAATGATGTTCGTGACGCCATTTGATAATAGGAGATCTTTCTTGGTCACGTGGCCGGAAATTATATATTGATGACTCAGAGAGAAGGTTGAATCATAATCATTGTATTAGGCAGATCTGGGTTACATTCCCATGTACAGATGTTTCCAAGGCAGCATGCTCTGTTAAGTCCAAGCTTCAAGCATGGCTACGACATGGCTGGTGCCGAGCCTGGCTGTGGCATAAATAGATGCCAAGCAAAGTACTGATGTTTGTTACAGCTTATATACAGTTCTCAGAGAGGAAAATAGCTTTACCTCGTAACTTACAATAGTGACATTAGTTCCCATACATGGCTATTCTGTGTTCATGCTGTTCTGCTCTTGCTGACCACTGCAGTGAGGCTCCTATGTCCTTAGAGTTTAAACTGGTCTCACTGTTACTTGATATGGTATGTGCCTGCTCCTAAATATGTTGTTGACTACTGAGAGTGGGCACACCTAAAATATGTTTAAGGTTAAACAATGAGTATTGCAATATTTGATAGGCACACAACATTTGGCATAGTCACACAAAAACGCATCATATCAATTACTGTCAGCGACATAAAGGGATTTCGTAGACTGGACTGGACTGGAAAAACAGAACTACTGGCTAAAGGCCGCCCGAAGCCACCGCTCACCGATCTTCACACCCAGAAAGGGAGAGTCGCTAGGGCCTACAGCAAGCCTGGTATGAGCGGTTTATATGATTTATATGATTCGCGAGGCTGGTGGCGATCTATGCTTGTTTATATGGTTTGAGTACTGCTGTGCTGCTGGTTATGGCTTCTTATTTAAGACTTCCTCTGCTTTTACCTTTGAATGTAGGCCTGTGCCGTTGTGTTTGGAGAGAGAGCTGCTTAATCAATCGCTGAGATAGGCCTAATGTCGCTGTCCGTGCCAGTGGTTCTGGACCAAAAGTGTTTGAGCGAGATAGAGAGGGAGGGTTTGTGATGTGATGTCAAGTGCCTGTGTGACAAAGTGTGAAAAGAAAGTGTGTTGTGAGTTTACTATGGAGGATGGAAACGGTGTGTGTCTGTGTTGTGCGTGTGTGCGTTTGCGATGTTGAAACTGGACTTGTAGATTTCAGCAGGTTGGCTACTTGAAAAGATCTTGGTTCAAAAAACAACAATGAGCACCCCTGATATAGTCGAAACTGGCAACTGTTTTTTTTGTTTTTGGTAATCTGATCACAAAGTGACACTACAGTTTATTAGCGGGTTCTAGGGCATCAAAATTGCATTTCCTTGAAACTGCGTTCACTGATAGCGTGTATTATTATTATTTGGGTAATTATGTGTATTTCTATATCTTATGCTTACCCAATCTAAAAGCTCACGGCACGTGCCTGGTGTCGCGCCGTTATAATAGTAGCCTACATCATTATAAAAGGCCTCGCAAATCTGACTTCGCACAGGGCCTCGCATATCTCCCAAGCGGCCCTGGGCAGGTTGGTAGGCCTCCTTGCTCACACACACACGTTTTCAGTAGAAATGATGATAACAGAGCATGGTATGTTTTCTTTCCATAAATAAGACCACCTCTTAGCGATACAGGTTTGCTTATCACATTGCCTTTACAGCATACTCTTTAGAACTAATTCTGAGCGCAAGGCAGACACCATCACAGTATATCACGTCTGCCATTTGTTTACAGACAGCTAAACCAGATATAGAAAGGAATCCCCTTTTATATTATGGATATATTTTTTTTTAAATGACAATCATTTCTGCCCAACAATCTGTAACATAATCATTTTGGCTACTTGGCAATTTTTGAGTACTTAGCAACTCTTCGTCAATATTATGTTGCCTTCATTTCCCAAAAGGAAACCCACACAGTGTGTAATTGATTCCTATGCAAACCAGACTATAAAAACAAAATATATTAATTCCGGAATCACATGACCTCTTATCATTGCACTCAGATGGACTCAATTGAACTTTGTGGGGAGAATGGCGCGTACACGCATCCCTGGTGTCCGGCTCCCTCTGTGCACTGAACTTGTTACAGTGGCACCCGACGTGAGGCACAGAGGAGAGTCGGACCCAGCACCACCAACACCACGGGTGGGCGTGGTCATGGAGTCGCCCCTGGGGCACATCCTGGCCCACCTGGCGCAATTGCAAGAACAGCAGGCAGCTATGCAGCGGGTCAGCCACGAGGCCCGGGGGGGCTGCCCGGACTGGACCCGTGGCGGGACCATGGCGTGAGAGGCCGCTGCCTGCTCCCCGGGTCAGGTGGCCAGCGACGGGGGAGGCAATGCAGGGGGGGGCACCCTTCACCCCACAGAGAGCCCCACAGGCTGCAGAGGAGGGGTGCTGGCGCTGCGGCAAACCTGGCCACTTCCGTCGGGAGTGCAAGGCTATGGAGGTCGGCCGGGTTGTCCGCATCGCCGACGCCGTCACCCCTTCCCCGGATCCAGGCGAGACGTACCGCAGGTACGTACCTGGCGTTGCTGGATTCGGGCTGCCTACAGTCTATGATCCATCGGCGCCTGGTGCGACCAGGGGCATTGGTGGGGGCATCGAGGGTGTCAATACTGTGTGTGCATGGGGATGTTCACGAATACCCGGTGGTCCCCATCGAGATTAGGTATAACGGGAGAAAATATAGTGTCAAGGCGGCGGTTAGTCCGAGCCTCATGCACCCCCTAATCTTGGATCTAGACTGGGCGGGATTCCCACGGGCAGTAGCGGGGACAACAGGGGTGCATGTACGACAGCCAAGGACATGCTCTGCGCTGATGCGGGGGCGGCCGACGCTGCCGAGGGCCAGGAGGAGGCAGGGGCACCTCCACCCGAGGACATGGCGGGCATTTTATGTCACGCACCCTCAAAGAGCTTTACGGATTGTTGAATATTAAAGCGGTCCGGACGAGCGTGTACCACCCGGCCAGCGATGGTCTGTGCGAGCGTTTCAACCGGATGCTGAAATCAATGATCTGTAAGTTCATTCACGAGGATAGTCAAAATTGGCACCAATGGCTATTCGCAGTGTGGGAAGTTCCCCAGGCTTCCACAGGGTTTTCCCCATTCGAGCTCTTATACGGGCGCAAGCCTCGCGGCGTCCTGGACCTCATTAAAAAAAGCTGGGAGGAGGGGTCCAGCGACAGTAAAAATGAGATACAATACGTCCTGGACCTGCGTGCAAAGCTCCACGCGTTAGAGGTTATATCACGGGAGCATTTGCACCAGGCCCAGGAACGACAAAAGCGCCTGTATGACAGGGGGTCTAAGCTTCGCATTTTCGCACCGGGAGATAGGGTCCTTGTATTACTGCCCACTTCCAGCTCTAAATTACTGCTCTTAAGTGGCAAGGGCCGTTCGCGGTCACACAGCGGGTGTGGGAGGTGGACTATGAGGTGGTGCGTTTGGATCGGGGGGATAGCACGCAGATATATCACGTGAATCTCCTAAAAAAATTGACCGAGGTGACCCCTGTCGCGCTGGCTACGCTACTTCCCGAGAGGGATGAGTTCGGACCGGAGGTCCCAAAACCAAAAATTAGTACCCCGGCCCAGAGTTTTATCTATGTTTCTGACAGTCATTGCAGTTGTAATGACTGTAAAGCTGGATGTGGCTAAGTGCTTAAACACTTTCTTTACAACCATAGCCACTAAATTAGTTAACAATCTACCACCCCACTCAGGGCGTTATGGTGTAGAGCACATCCGTGCGTTCTACAATAAACTGGGTGTACGCAAAGATGATTTTAAACTCTCCATGGTGTCAAACGGTGAGGTGTTTAAAAAGCTGGGCGCTCTACACTCAGAAAAGGCCAGGGGCCATGACAATATTCCAGCCAGATTTCTAAAAGACTCAGCTGCCTCCATTACCCCAATCATCACCCACATAATAAACCTCTCCATCAAACAGGGACACGTCCCCCTTGACTTTAAAATAGCAAGGGTAACCCCACTGTATAAAAAAGGAAGCAAATTAGACCCAGGCAACTACCGACCTGTTTCTATTCTTAATTCCATCTCGAAACTTATGGAAAAAATAGTTTATGAACAGGTTGATAGGTACCTTACCGAAAACAATCTGATGTATGAATTTCAATCAGGATTCAGAACATCCCATTCCACTGACACATGCCTTCTTTATTTGAACGACCACATCAACCATGAGGTGGACTCGGGCAAGTACTGCGGCATGGTCATGCTGGACCTCCAGAAGGCCTTCGACACAGTAGATCACCACATATTGTTAGATAAACTGAAAGCAATTGGGTTCGATAGAACATCGGTGAGCTGGATGCAATCCTACTTAGAGGGGAGGGAACAGGTGGTTAGTGTGAACGGAACACTGTCCCCCCCCCTCCCAGTGACCTGCGGCATTCCACAAGGAAGCATATTGGGACCTTTACTGTTCCTAATATATGTGAATGACATGTCATCAGCATGTGATTGCAATTTGTTCCTGTTCGCGGATGACTCGGCTCTGCTGGTCTCTGACAGGGACATATTGCAGGTGGAAAAAGCGCTAAGCACTGAACTGAGTAGAATCTGCATCTGGCTAGCTGACAATAAACTATCAATACACCTAGGTAAAACTGAAACCATCCTATACGGATCCCCATCTAAACTCAGAAAGGCTGAACATTTTAAAATAAAAGAGGGTAACATTAATATCACAAGAAAAGAGGATATTACATACCTGGGCTCCATCTTAGAGGCAAATCTTTCCGGAGATAAAATGGCAGCAAAAGTAATCAAAAAAGTGAACCATAGAACTAGATTCTTGTACAGGATATCCTCACTTGTCAGTAAAAACACACTGAGGACCCTATCAGGAGCTCTCATTCAATGTCACTTCGACTATGCCGTAACATCATGGTACTATAGAACCACAAAGGCCCATAAAACAAGACTCCAGACAGCCCAAAATAAACTGGTTAGGCTTCTGCTAGGCCTGAACCCTAGGACACATCTAACCGCTGCTCATTTTTTGAGCCTTGATTGGCTACGAGTAGTTGACAGAGTGCAGCAGCTTGCACTGGGCCTGGTCTTCAAGATACGCTACACCACAAAGACACCCAAGTACCTGTCAACATACTTCCAAAAAGTGAACAACGTCCACACATACAATACCAGAGGAAGCTCCACGAACCACGTTCAACCGCGTTGCACCACAAACAAGGGGTTAAACTCGTTTGCAAACTATGCAGTAAAAATGTGGAACGCCCTTCCTATAATCTTAAAGGAGTGCAAAACACTGCCCACCTTCAAAACCACTCTCAAAAAACATTTACAGGAGGCTGCAATCCGTAACTGGACCCTCTAAATCAAAAATCAGATTAAAAGACCCGAACTACCCACTGTACATACTTTGTGTTTTGTCCCCCGCCCCCACCTGTGGTGTATGTCCCCACCTGTCCTACCCGCTGTACATACCTAATGTTTTGTTGTATTGTTCTTCCCATGATGGATGTATATTTATCTTGTAGATAGTACTATTTTTTTTTTTTTTTTTTTTTGTCTGTCTTACATGTAACGATGAATTGAGAATCAAGGACCCCAATTGAAATAAGCCAGTGGCTTTCTTGGGTTTTTATCCTGTTAGTTGACCTTGTATGTAATATGTACTTTCATGTACCTACTTCTGCAAATCTTCTAATAAAGTTTTCAATCAATCAATCAATCAATGAAAAAGCCTTCATAAATATGAGGTCTTTTTTGATTCACCATGATGAGGGTACCGTAAAGCTAGGTGAGGCTTGTTTCAATGTACCTTTTGCACTTGAAATCAAGTATCAGGATGCAACTTGCACATATCAAAAAAAGGCTTGGTAGTCATGAAATTGCCTCACAGATTTAATTGAATATGAGCACAAACTGAATTGTATTTGGCAGATCTGAATTGTATTTCACAGATTGAATTGTATTTCACAGAATCAAATTGAATTTGCTTTCAACTTGAGATACTATTTCAATTCAGTTTTCATTATCTCAATTCAGTTTTCAAATTCAGTTTCTCAAAATGTTATTCAGTTTCTCAAAATTCTATTTATAGAGGCACTCATGCGGGGACTCTAGGCTAGGTAGAACAATAGAGCACAGTAGAACCAACGGTAATGTTTAGGTAAAGTTAATTAGCACTCACCTTCGCTTTGACAATACATCATTTATTGTCCTTCACCTCCCAAACGATAGCATTATTGACCCATTCAGATCACTGTACTTTTGTACGCTTTCATCTTGGTAGCAGATACACAAGGTATACGTAACATAGCCAAAGTTCAGCTTCTAAAGCTCATTTGTCATTGGTCATTCACATGGGAGTTGGAATGAATCTGTGCTCTATTATTCTACATAGCCAAGAATCCCCGGATGAGTGCCTCTAAAATTGAATTGAATTTTGACAAACTGAATTTGAAAACTGAATTGAAATAATATCTCAAGTTGAAAGCTAATTCAATTTGAATGAATGAATGAATGAATGAATGAATGAATGAATGAATGAATGAATGAATGAATGAATGAATGAATGAATGAATGAATGAATGAATGAATGAATAAATGAATGAATGAATGAATGAATGAATGAATGAATGAATGGTCTTTATTGTCATTGCTATAGTACAGGTACCAAACAACGACATTTAGGAGGGGTGGCTCCCCTGGTGCTAGGAAAGAAAAAAAAACTAAAAAAACAAGAAGGCAAAGGAGCTGGTTTACATAAATAAAGGCTATGTACACTATCCACTATACTATACTGTACAGATAGACGACTAGGGTTGTCATATTGCACATAGTGTTATTGCACATTCATTTAAAGTGTCGCAGTTTGCAGGCTTGAAATGTACATATTTGTGCCTCAGCACTACACCTGATTTTTTCAATCCAGCAGCTGCCATCAATCCGTCCAGACTGTCCAGGGCCCAGAACTGAGGTCTATGCGCTCCCTTTGATTCTGTGAAATACCATTCAATCTGTGAAATACAATTCAGATCAGTCAAATACAATTCAATTTGTGCTCATATTCAATTCAATCTGTGAAATACAATACAATGTCTGCTGGCACTATAATAGCTATGGGTATAGTTATTTTATTATTAACACTAGAACATCCATGGGTGAGTATTTTTTATTATTTCTTGCACTCGATCAAATTTCTCCTTTCATGACTTTTCCTAGATATGTGTGTTCTACCATCAGGATAAGCTAGTATAAAGCTATTTTGCAGTTTTTCTGTGTAGGAGGCAGGCTAATTTACAAGACGGCCAACTAGTGGTCGTTGTGTGTAAATAGCAGCTTTCCATTGTAAAGACCATGGTCATTTGACCCCCGAGGCGGCTCTTAGGTAAAAAAAGGCTTGACTGATCTAGTGTTATGAACCTCTGTCTGGGGTGACTAGTGTTAAAGGGTTAGGGTTAGGGTTAAGACACTAGTCTGGGGTGACTAGTGTTAAAGGGTTAGGGTTAAGACACTAGTCTGGGGTGACTAGTGTTAAAGGGTTAGGGTTAAGACACTAGTCTGGGGTGACTAGTGTTAAAGGGTTAGGGTTAAGACACTAGTCTGGGGTGACTAGTGTTAAAGGGTTAGGGTTAAGACACTAGTCTGGACTAGTGTTAAAGGGTTAGGGTTAGGGTTAAGACACTAGTCTGGGGTGACTAGTGTTAAAGGGTTAGGGTTAAGACACTAGTCTGGGGTGACTAGTGTTAAAGGGTTAGGGTTAAGACACTAGTCTGGGGTGAATAGTGTTAAAGGGTTAGGGTTAGGACACTAGCCATGTCAAATAGCCTCCGCTTACCCAGCAGGTTCAGGTCACTTTTAAGCACTTTGTGACAATTACATTTTAAAAGCTCTATTCAAATGAATTTAAGAGGGTATTTACAGCTAGCTATAACTTTTTTTATGATTATGCCAACCACCCACCATGTTCGCTAGCCAACTTAAGCACTGATGATAAGAAAGTCCCACTCCAAACCACGACCCTAGCCTTGTTTGGCCTGATGAGGACCAGGGGCTTAGAGGAGGCGAAAATAAATAGTTTTAAGCACCAAAAAGGCCCGGAGTAAGCACCGTTAAAGCCCATGGACTCACTGTGTAAAAGCAATTGGCTTTGGTACACACAATGTTGGCATGAATTGTAACATAATGGGTAGGCTACCCCTTTCTGCTCAGGGTTGTATACACTATATGTACTGGAGAAGCCCAACTAGGCATTATTCCCCCGTTCAGAGGTATCTGTTTAACTCTCCGACTGCCATCTCTCCGAAAGAATGAGAGCGAAGGGTTAGTATTCGTGATTCAAGAGACGAGAAGTTTTTACAGAGTTGCATTATGAAATGTAATTTCTATCGAGCCAGGGGGTCCATTAATTTCAGCTTAAAAGTGAATTCATATACAACCCGTGGTACAGTGCCTTTCTTCTCTGATCCATTTCCATCCATTTGTAATTGCTTTGTGCTTTGAGTGATTGGATGCTTTGAGTCAATGCGCAGTGGGCATCGATCAGCGTGGAGATTTCTAACGTTGCCTTTTAAAATATGCTCCACTGATGCCAACAGAGATAATCTTTGAAACAAGTTGCCAATTCATACTGCAGCTCTGTCAAAGATTGATGCACAGTAGTGCACTTTCTATCAAGTCAACTGATTTTCCCGAACGAAAACATCAGCCGTTCGGGGAAAAAAACATTGCTATACGAAGTGTGCTATGCAAGTTCCCAACGGAGAGACTCGATTATCAAAGTTCAACTTGGAAATGATAGCAAGCATACCTCACATAGTATATTAGATTATGTGGAAGATCTATACTCCCCTGTTGTTTACAATTGTTTTTCCTCAAGATCACCTTTGTTTGGTTCCTTAATAAAGCCACAGATAGCCATAGCATTTGTGTGAGATGAGGGAATCCCCCAGAGGATGAGAAGAAGATTTAACTTGTCAACCAGAACCATGAGGACAGCTAATGTGGACGGTTGGAGGGAGGAGGATGTAAAGCAGAGAGAGGGTGGGGGTGGGGTAAAAAACGAGGGAGACAGAGAGAAAGAGAGAAAATTGTCCTTGAATTCTACCAGCCATAGTGCTGTGGTGCCTATCAACCACCTCAAAACACTTTCACATCCTTCTTTCTTGGCTTGTTCATCTGCATCTCTCCAGACTCACTTGTTTCCCACTTCAACTTCTCCCAGTGAGCCCTTGAAGTCTTCTTCCACTGAAACGCACCTCACAGACATGTAGATTGACAATGCTGTTCATCAAGCACCGTCACCAACAGGTGTGGATCCCATCTGTCTACAAGACAAGTGGGGAGAGAACAGTGAAATTGGGATTCCCCCTCTAACTTTTGAAGGCAGCCAAGAGGCAACTAATTTAAACACAAATCATAGAGGACATTAATAGACAGATAATAAGAAAGATACCATGGAGATTAGACCTATTGTGGTTTGTTAATGCATACATAAGTGCCCCTCCTACTCATTTACATACCACTTCCTGACTTTCAATCATTTTTGTTGCAGATCCTTGTTACAAAAGTACTATATCAGGGTGTGATTTGAAACTCTTTGCCATAATTAAATGATAAGATGGTTACTGTTTATGCAAATATGTCTGATTTTGTCACTTAAATGACTGCAGCTGTTTGAATGGAACCAAGATAGAAGGCGACATATCATTGATTAAAGAGGTGTGTTAGGATCATCCCACTTGGTCTCCCTCTACAGACACTCCATTCCACTCTGACTTATCAGTGAGTGATTAGTTGTGAATGTAATACTGATGCTCTAGATGTAATCAGATGCTGTCGTAGGACCTTGTGCTGTTAATGAAACCAGATAGCCAGAGCATATTAATACAATGTATTTCTACATAGAGGTACTGCTCACACTCATCCTCCTGGCCACAGTCAGAGAGGGATATGCAAACTGAGAGACTCATCTCTGCCCCTTCTTCTATCCTGGGTGACATGTTAAGCTATGCAGACAAAGCTGTGTGTTTTTAGACTGGAAGGCAATGAGATAGTGTTGCACTTGGTCAACAAAAATATGTAGTGTTCCCCTCTACTAATACCTAGTTACTGGTATGAGTTAGCAAGTATGTCATGTCGTTAGCTTTGAGAAAAACAATGTAATATCTGAGTTGAGCCTGTTTGCACATGGACACTGTGTCAATCATTCATGAATATTCATATTGCTCTCGCCTTGGTGTGCTCACTGACTGGCTCGCGCTCATGAATACAATCAATATCCGTTAGTCTACCCTTCCAACAACAATTGAAAATGACCCCCACATGTGGATCTTGTCAATAATTGTCACTGGTCTTCGCCACAGCCCACCACCGTCAGTGTCTGCCTTCATCCTCCATATCAAACGCCTCTCCCTCCTACTCTCCGGCCTCCTTCTGACACTGAGCCCTCTCATATGCCGCTCTGTTCATGATCCCCATGACGTCTTGAGAGTCACAACAAGGAACAACAATTACAGCGACACTGGTCAGGAAGAGCTGCAGCTGGAGGCCTGGAAAGAAGGACAAAGGGAATCTTGGAGCCCAATCTCATTTCTCATGTTCATCCCTAACCCTTGTTTTGGAGTGCCACTTGCTTTACCGCTTGCCCCTCGGAACAGAGGGGTAGTGGTAGAAGGATAGTGGTAGTGGTTGTAAATAGTGGTTGAAAATATTCCCCAATGAAATGGGATAACCCTTCAAGACCCTGATACGTCATCAGTAGTGTCATAGAAAAGCGTGGACACTGGCAATTCGTTCACAACTTATCAATCGATCAAACAAGTCATCAAATAAAAAAGAACAATGCTTCATTATCAGGCCAGTTCATGACAGAATAGCGGTGCTCTGTAAGCTAGCAACCCGTGTTCATAACCTACCAGTCTGCACTGGTATTAGAGGACCGGTAACAACAGTGCAACATCTTTGCGGCCTAACTTTAGTTACATTTTGGGGGTCATGTGCTGTAAAAGGGTGGAAATTCAACAGGGAAATATGTCAAAATGCTGGACTGTCAAATCAGCACAAATCAGCCTTAAAACATGTAACGTTAAATAGCTAACAATAGACGCACAGCCAGACACATTGGAATAATAGCGTTGTTATGCTTGTTATAAAGAAAAGGTCTATAATACATTGAAATTACATTAAACTAAGACAAGATACAATGGTTATCATAATTTTAAAAACCTTTATTAACAAAGAGAATTTTTATTATTTTCCTTGCGCGATGATTCGCAAGGCATTGTGGGATTTCACACACACAATTGTAACTCCGTTTGGAGGCACTTAGCCCTACTCCTACACAATAGACAGATAGATAGATAGATAGATAGATAGACACTTAGCCCTACTCCTACACAATAGATAGATAGATAGATAGATAGATAGATAGATAGACACTTAGCCCTACTCCTACACAATAGACAGATAGATAGATAGATAGATAGATAGATAGATAGACACTTAGCCCTACTCCTACACAATAGATAGATAGATAGATAGATAGATAGATAGATAGACACTTAGCCCTACTCCTACACAATAGACAGATAGATAGATAGATACTAGACACTTAGTCCTACTCCTACACAATAGATAGATAGATAGATAGATAGATAGATAGATAGATAGATAGATAGATAGATAGATAGATAGATAGATAGATAGATAGATAGATAGACACTTAGCCCTACTCCTACACAATAGATAGATAGATAGATAGATAGATAGATAGATAGATAGATAGATAGATAGATAGATAGATAGATAGACACTTAGCCCTACTCCTACACAATAGATAGATAGATAGATAGATAGATAGATAGATAGATAGATAGATAGATAGATAGATAGATAGATAGACACTTAGCCCTACTCCTACACAATAGACAGATAGATAGATAGATAGATGGATAGATAGATAGATAGATAGATAGATAGATAGATAGATAGATAGATAGATAGATAGATAGATAGATAGATGGATAGATAGATAGATAGATAGATAGATAGATAGATAGATAGATAGATAGATACTAGACACTTAGTCCTACTCCTACACAATAGAGGAATTGGGACACACCTACCTACACCTACGTGAACGCGCACAACGGAGGGGTAGGGTTAGAAATGGGATTGGGCCCTGATGTAGCAGGAGCTTTGTCTGACTTAGTGAAGTTGGAATCGTTCTAATCGGGTTGTGTTGAAGAATCAGTGTCAAGGTCTCTAGGCTCAGAGGGAGGTCGACACAGAGGAACGGTGTATGAAGTATGTTTTTATTGTCTCGTACAGTTCAGCCACGCCACTGACGTGCTGGAGAGAGGAACCTAAATAGTCAATCAAAATAATACATCATAAATAATAACACTGGCGTGCGCTTCCGGGCTTCTCCTTCTCTCTCTCTCTCTCTCTCTCTCTCTCTCTCTCTCTCTCTCTCTCTCTCTCTCTCTCTCTCTCTCTCTCTCTCTCTCTCTCTCTCTCTCCTTACTTCCATGCAACTGTACATTGTAGTGGTGGTTATACTGTATATTCCTTATAACAGTGACTGACTTTTTTCTGTTCCTGTATGCGCTGTCATAAAATGGAGGGGAGAAGGGTAACTGATCTCCGATGGGATTAGGGAGGATACATTCCTATTCACACTTTGGTCTTATACATAAACTCCTTTGTCTAAGGCATCTGCCTCTCTCTCCATCTCCGGGGATAGATATATCAACACCATTCGTTCCCCAGGCTCTTCAAAAGGCATACATATGAGCCAAATCAAATCCTGGAGATGAGATTGTAAAGCTCCCAAAACCCAACAGAGACAGAACCGGGCTGTGCAGCTCCAAACTAAATATGTGAGTGTGACAGAGTAGAAAGAGACTTCTCTGTGTCAAGCTATGTGGGAGAGGTAGTTTCAGCACATTTAAAAACAATTCCAATGAGACATACAAATGTTGTGTTTAGTTCAAGAAGGAGCAAATAGAACAAAAACCTCTGTCTTTACAATTAAAAAGCCACTTCTTTCACACATAACTAAACTATACACTATATGCCAAGTAAGATAAACATACATATTAATGCCAGAGTGAGGAGCGATAACTGAAGTAAACAAACAAACAGAACATTTGTATGAATATTGAATACTGAGCAAGGATTTCTGATTTACAGAGGAATTAAATGTTCTGCCACACTCTGTCTCATTAATATAATCTTAAACGACCTTGACTAGGAGTGAAGATTTAGAATGGGATATTGGTCTTAACAACAGCATGGAGATAGATAGGAAAATATATAGTTTTTGCATAATACGGTTTCAGTTAGGCCTAAATTGATATACCATCATGTTGAATTAATTTGAACTGAGTTTGAATTTTGAATTTGAACTAGGTGCTGTGTGTTTAATTTAAATTGTTTACCATAGCATGAATTAGGTTTGTCACAGTGAATGCAAATATCCTACTGCTGTTTGTGAATCATGTAAATCATATGAGATGCATTGAAGTCTGGGTGTTTCATTATGTTACTTAAGTATGCTGCTCAGAGCAGTGCCATGGAGGAAATACCATTCCTGTCAATATCCTTCTCCATTTGCAAAAGCATTTCATATGTTGACCTTTCTCTTATTAGATTCCACTATCATGTAGCCATCATGCATTTCATTTCATATACAAAATTTAATATTTTCATCTCAGAGTCAACCTCATGCAGAAAAGATTGTGGTGGATTGATGGAAGTCTCAAGAGCAAAGCCAAAAACTCTTAAATCTATTTTCTACAGAAAATATTGCTTCTATCAATACATTATCCTACATTGCATAGTCTTCGCACTTGTACAGATCATTTTATTTATCTTTTTTTTTTGTTGCAATATTGCATCCAATACATACAAGGGAAAAAAGCAAAACAATAACAGCCAAAAGAAGCACACAGATGGAACAGACATACAAGGCAAGCGGCCTGTTCCACTATGCGAGATTAACTCTGATCCAGGCGATTAACTCTGATCCAGGGCCCTATTCCATGAAGCTCGATAAAGGTCTAAGCCTCGATAAAGTTTTAAGCCTCGAAAATGTTAGCTTGCGTTCGGTGCCATCAATGTGGCTCAAATAATTCGCTGCTTGGTTGAGCTCCTTCTGAGTCAGATATAATTAGCCTGGTCCCGACCAGGCTAAAACACAGGCTATAGTCATCCGTGCGTCAAAAAAGGCTCACAGGCGGAAACTAAACCCTGAACGAAAGTTCCTCATGTGTCTTTTAGGAAATATTAGTTCCCACTTCACATGAGATAGATAGATTAGATAGTTTGACTGTGTGATAGATAGATAATTTGATATTTTGAAAGTGTGATCGATCGATAGATAGTTTGATTCTGTGATAGATAACTTGATATTTTGAAAGTGTGATAGATAGATAAAGAAAAGAGTGTAAAAAAAAAAAAGAAGTAATTGTCTCAACTTGCATTGCTGTCATGACAGCGGTCTAGCTAGCGTAATGGTTAAGGCTGTGGACTCGAGTTCCAAAGGTTGAGAGTTCGAGACTTGACTAAGTCATTCATTTTTTTTTTTTTTACATTTAACCGAAGATTTCATGCAAAGGTTTCAAACACCATTGTAATCGTGTCAGTTCTTGTAAATTAGCCTGCACCATAATTTTATAGCCTACAATACTTTTTTAGATGAGATTTTAGATTAGATTCAGACAACGAAATGCAGTAAAAAGTGCGCCTGAAGAGGGATTCGAACCACTGATATAAAATGTCGAATAAATCCTATGGCAGCAGTCAATACCACTAGGCCATTGTGGCGATATGACGGTTTGTAGCCTGCTGCTGATATCACCACAGTAGTAAATATTCATTTATTAAAATATGAACATATAACAATAACTGGGGCTAGTATGACCTACGCATTTAATCGGTCAGCAATTTCTTGCCAAACCATTTCCCTCGCCTTGTTAATTGCGGCAGTATTGCACTATTTTACATCTTATTTTTCCGTCTTCATAAAAATCAATAATTCGGAATGCTGCGCAAATGTAGTACCCCTGCAGAGTGGAGTATCTTCATTTCGACAGATCGACACTTCAGGGCTTTTTATGTCTGCGTGCACGCGCCCATATCGAAGATTTGTAAGCCTGTCTTCTGTGAACACTGATGACACAAGGCTGATCCTCATTCGAGGAATCACCTGAGGCTTGAATACCAATCTCGAGGTCCCTGAGCGCCGCATTTAATTATAGCGCCGCTATATTAAGCCACCGTTAGTGAAACGGACCCCTGGCGATTAACTCTGATCCAGGTTTAAATAAGCTTGCGGTCGGTTCCAACCAATCCTTCTGAGTAATTCTGGTCCCGAGCAGATTGGTTGGCTGGTTTAGGTAATGCAGGCGTCAAAAAATCTCTCACAGGCGGAAACTACATCCCGAACGACAGTTCCTCAAGTGTCTTTTAAGAAATATTAGTTCCCACTTTTTATGAGATAGATAGATAGATAGTTTGACTGTGTGATAGATAGATCATTTGATATTTTGAAAGTGTGATCGATCGATAGATAATTTGATTGTGTGATAGATAACTTGATATTTTGAAAGTGTGATAGATAGATAGATAGATCGATGGATAAATAAAAAAGTGTAAAAATAATAATAAAACAAAATAGGTATTAACTTGCATTGCCATTGTCCCAGCGGTGTGGCTGGCGCAGTGGTTAAGGCAGCCAGCTGGAGTTCCAAAGGTTGCATGTTCGAGACTTGATTTAATTGAATGTTGTTGTTTTTTACATTTACCGAAGCCTTCATGCAAATCGATTTACAATAGATATATCTGTCTAAGTGAATCATCTATCCATCAGTAATCATAAGAAAAAATAATCTATGCCAAATCCAGGGTCCAGTTAGAAGAACATAATTTACTACTCAGAAAGGCTTTAAACACCATTGTAAGCGTGTCAGTTCTTGTAAATTAGCCTGCACCATCATTGTATAGCCTACATACTTTTTTAGATGAGATTTTAGATTAGATTCAGACAACGAAATGCAGTAAAAAGTGTGTCAGAAGAGGGATTTGGACCACTGTCTTAAAATTACGAATAAATACTATGGCTGCGGTCGATACCACTATGCCATCGTGACGATATGACGATTTGTAGCCTGCTGCTCATATCACCACAGTAGTAAATATTCATTTATTAAAATATGAACATATAACAATAACTGGGGCTAGTATGACCTACGCATTTAATCGGTCAGCAATTTCTTGCCAAACCATTTCCCTCGCCTTGTTAATTGCGGCAGTATTGCACTATTTTACATCTTATTTTTCCGTCTTCATAAAGATCAATAAGTGAATGAATGAATGAATGAATGGTCTTTATTGTCATTGCTACAGTACAGGTACCAAACAACGACATTTAGGAGGGGTGGCTCACCTGGTGTTAGGAAAGAAAAAAATAAAAAAATAAAAGACTTTTACAAAAAA
Source organism: Nansenia antarctica (assembly GCF_963989245.1). Taxonomy (NCBI): domain Eukaryota; kingdom Metazoa; phylum Chordata; class Actinopteri; order Argentiniformes; family Microstomatidae; genus Nansenia; species Nansenia antarctica. The sequence continues at coordinate 3,576,295 of NC_137683.1, read as the reverse complement.
AAAAAAAGAATCACAAGAAGGGAAGGAGCTGGTTTACATAAATAAAGGCTATGTACACTATCCACTATACTATACTGTACAGATAGACGACTAGGGTTGTCATATTGCACATAGTGTTATTGCACATTCATTTAAAGTGTCGCAGTTTGCAGGCTTGAAATGTACATATTTGTGCCTCAGCACTACACCTGATTTTTTCAATCCAGCAGCTGCCATCAATCCGTCCAGACTGTCCAGGGCCCAGAACCTAGGTCTTTGCTGTGTTCAGGGCCTGGATGGCCCTGGGGTAGAAGCTGTGCTTCAGTCTGTTTGTCCTTGCGGTCATGGTCCTGTACCGCCTTTTCGAGGGCAGCCGGGCAAAGTGTTCGTACCCAGGGTGGGTTGGGTCTCTGGAGATCTTGGAGGCCTTCCTGAGACAGCATGTGTTGTACAGCTCTTCCAGAGAGGGGAGGGGGGCGCCGGTGATCTTCTGGGCTGTTCTCACGACTCTCTGTAGCGCATTTCTCTCCGCGGTTGTGCAGCTGGAGAACCAGTTGCAGATGCAGTAGGTGAGGATGCTCTCCACTCCGCCGCGGTAGAAGGCCACCAGTATCTCCTGCTTGTTGTGTTCCTTCCTGAGGACTCTCAGGAAGTAGAGCCGCTGTTGTGCCTTCTTGATGGTGGCTGCTGTGTTGTTCTTCCAGGACAGGTCATCCTGTATGTGCACCCCCAGGAATCGGAGGGCTGAGACTCTCTCCACGCTCTCTCCGTCGATGAGCAGGGGCTGGACCTCAGACTTTTTCCTCCTGAAGTCCACGATGATTTCCTGGGTCTTTGACTTGTTCAGCAGCAGGTTGTTAACCTTGCACAGCTTGCTCAGCTGCTCTACCTGATCCCTGTACGCCGCCTCGTCCCCCCCCGAGATGCAGCCCACCACGGTGGTGTCGTCTGCAAACTTTACGATGGAGTTGCTGGAGTGGACGGGGGTGAAGTCGTAGGTATAGAGGTTGTAGAGGATGGGGCTTAGCACGCAGCCCTGGGGGGACCCAGTGCTGAGTCTGAGGGCTGTGGAGGTGTGGGAGCCCACCCGCACCCTCTGGGGGCGGTCGGACAGGAAGTCCTTGATCCATGCACATATAGAGTGTGATAGTCCCAGGTCTAGTAGTTTGGTCACTAGCCTGTCTGGAAGGATGGTGTTGAAGGCAGAGCTGAAGTCCACAAAGAGCAGTCTCGCGTAGCTGTTTCCCCTCTCCAGGTGGGATAGAGTGGCGTGGAGAGTCGTCGCGATGGCGTCCTCTGTGGACCTGTGGGCTCTGTAGGCGAACTGGTATGGATCCAGGTTTGGCGGGAGGCGTGTGAGTATGTGGGCCCGGACTAGTTTCTCGAAGCACTTCATGATGATTGGTGTGAGTGCCACCGGGCGGTAGTCGTTTAGGCAGCTCACCATGCTTTTCTTCGGGACTGGGATGATAGTTGAGGTTTTCAGGCAGGGTGGGATGGTGGCCTGGGACAGGGACTGGTTGAAGATGTTGGTGAAAACCCCGGCCAGCTGGTCGGCGCAGTCCCTCAGCACCTGTCCCAGGACGCCATCCGGCCCCGAGGCTTTCCTGGGGTCCACCGCCTTCAGCACGCGTCTCACTTCATGCTCTGTGAGGGTGAGGCTGCTGAGAGCTGGAGAGAGTGGTGTTTGTGTTGTGGTTACCTCCGTTCGCCCCTCGTCGAACCGGGCGTAGAAGGAGTTCAGCTTTTCCGCCAGCAGGGGGTCGTCCTCTGCGGCTGTGAGCCTGTTGGCTCTGAAGTTTGTCATGTGCTGAACCCCCTGCCACATCCGCCTGGAGTCGTTGCTCAGGAAGCATTCCTCAATCTTCTCTCTGTGGTCTGCCTTGGCCTCTCGGATGCCGCGCTTTAGGTTAGCCCTGGTGGTGCTGTACAGCAGTGTGCCCTTCCCTGCGAAGAAGGCGTTGTCCCTCTCATTGATCAGTTTTTGGACCTTCCCAGTCATCCATGGCTTCGTGTTGGGGTAGACCCGGACCCGTTTGTCCACGGTGACTGAGTTGGTGCAGTTCACTATGTGGTTCAGAACCGACGACGTGAACTGTTCCAGGTCCTCATGCTCATATTCCTGCCATGAGGTGTCATTTAGGCAGATCTGCAGTGGAGCGGACCCTTCTGGCCAGGTTCTGACAGTCTTAGTGGTGATGGGAGCACTTTTCCTCATGGTAGTGTAGGCTGGGATCAGGAGGATTGACACATGGTCAGACATGCCTAGATGAGCTAGCGGTCTAGCTCTGCTGGCCACTGATGACGTCATATAGCCGCGCCAATGCTAAGCTACCATCTGCATTTGGTGCAATGTAAACGCTTGTAATATACACTGCATTGAATTCCCTCGGGAGGTAAGTGGGTCGGCATTTAACAGTCGTTAGTTGGGGTACAAGTTATATTTATTTATTTTGGGGGAGAAGACGATTCAGATAGTGAGTCACAGTCATCTCAGATAGTTTGCATTGTACCATACAACGCAAGGTAACTGACGTATCGATAACCGTACGATATTTTGCCACCCGTACTGATAGTATCATAGTACATCTATTCTGCGATACTCTATACATTGTAAGACAATTCATCAACGACACATCACGATATCTGTGTTAACTGGTATTTCATAACGTGGTTCCAGTGTTAGCAGCATTCAGGATATCTGTGTTAACTGGTATTTCATAACGTGGTTCCAGTGTTAGCAGTATTCAGGATATCTGTGTTAACTGGTATTTCATAACGTGGTTCCAGTGTTAGCAGCATTCGGCAGAAACCTTCGTTTTCCACAACACTACAGGCGAAGGTCCTTGCAAATAAACCCAGATAGACTTGGTAATAGTCGTAGTAGCCCTCGGGGAGTTAAAGGGATTGGCCTTGTTTTGAAATATAATCATTCCAGACTTTAGATATTGTGCATATGTCGTATTTGTTTTTCAATTTCAGCCATTCATCTTCTTAATTCTTATAACATCACATGCTGATAGAACATTGACATGCTAGAAACACGTAACTACACATAAGATGATCACCCAGCCCCAAACACCAACACGTCCCGCAACCTGTCCCCGAAAGTATTTACAAAAGTCTCCCTTACCGGTAGCCTCCGGCAAACGAGAATAGTGAATCCAATCCAGAAATGATACATAATTAACGATCATTAAACTGTTGTTTATTATATTGAGTGGGTACTTTAAAACGTCAAGTTTCGTGTTATGAAAAAAAAACGAGTCTGCGAGTGGTTTTGGTTTAGCCCTAGGCTGCGTTCGTAAATTCGCTCTGGAAATCTGATCAGCAGTCATGGAATGCCTCGTCCAATCAAATTACTTGGTCCCTTTATTACGTTGAGCCCAGTGTGCCCTCTGGCACTCTCAGAGAGAATTTACGAACGCAGCCATCATGTCAATCGTGTTTTTTTCTTTTCCGAATAATATCGAGCAACTTCGGATAGAATCTGTATCTGTTTAAATCTCATTATTCGTGCTATCCGAATATCGTATTCGTATTCGGGTACATCCCTAGTAAGGATATCTAAATAATACAGTTTCCATTTACAAACATTTTAAATATATTGTTTAAAAAAATGTAGGAAATTCAATTGAACACCTCAAAATTTGACCTATTCACTGAAAAGGGTTTTTCAGCCCACTCAGTTTTGACTGCTGCTACAGTCGCTTGGTTGGGCTATTTTATTTCGAACAACATAGGTTACACTCAGAACAACATAGGTTACACTCAGAACAACATGGGTTACACTCAGAACAACATAGGTTACACTCAGAACAACATAGGTTACACTCAGAACAACATAGGTTACACTCAGAACAACATAGGTTACACTCAGAACAACATAGGTTACACTCAGAACAACATATGGCGCTTTTCCACTACGATGCAGACCTGGTGCCGACCTGGTGCTGACCTAGGTCTGCCCGCTTCGGTTCCCTTTTCCATTCGTCGGTCCGGGTCGCTTCAGTCCTAGGTCCCAGGTACCACATCCGAGCAGGGACCTGGGACCTGGGACCTGGGACGCACGCAGTGACGTGTGACGCTGCACACCGTTGATTGGTCAATGGACAATCGTCATCCCATGTCCCATCCCATATTATTTCTTCACAACCGCCATCTTGAAAATACCACATTCACTAGGAAAATGTCACTACATTTTCTGTAATAGCTTATTAATAAAGATTCGGAAAATTATGCTGACCATCGTATTATCTTAGTTTAATGTCATTTCAATGAATCATATAACTTTTATTTACAACAAGCACAACACAAAAATTGCTATTATGCACCGTGTTTGTCCGTGAATAACACCGGCTGTGGAGGTGGTAAAAAAAACACAATACTCCTTTGCTAACTTCACCATCTGTCTACGGTCATTTTGAGCCCTTAACCACCGCGCTGACACCCCGAGAAGTTATGCTTTTAACCGTAAACTCGATGAACCGGGAGTTCGCCAGCAGCCGTCCAGCCATTTTCACCATTCACTCATGAGTCAAATGCCGGTTTTAACAGGGAATTCGCTCCGCGCTGTGTCCACGGTGATAGGAGTGGATGATCGACTCCATTCAAAAACTTTTGAATTCCCTGGCTTCTCCTCTTTCCGGACACGTTTGAATTGTTATCCTAACCCCCGGTAAACCGAAGTTATTAACCCGCAAACGGCACCGTGTTTGTCTGTGAATAACACCGGCTGTGTCATGAGTCAAATTCCGGTAGATTCGCGTCTTGTCTGCGTTTCCCGATGATGATACTACAGTTCATAAAGCAGACAAGTGAAGGCAGTGGTTTTAAGGGTTCAAAAAACATGACTTTATTATGTGTACATAGCTTCCTCTCTCTCTTTCTCTTTCTCTCCCAAAAAATCACTGCTGTGTACACCCGGAAGCTTTTTGCCAGGCTGCGTGTGACGCGTAACTCCGCCTACTATCGACGACTCCTCCTACTAGTCCGGTTCGGTTTGTGTAATGGAAACAGAACAGATCAAAAGTGACCCGACCTGACCCGACCCGACCCGACCTGACCCGACCCGGGCCGGCCAATGGAAAAGCGGCTATAGGTTACACTCAGAACAACATGGGTTACACTCAGAACAACATAGGTTACACTCAGCACTGGGCAAGTTGTTATGGATTCACACATTCTCTCAAACAGCCTAATACTAATACACTCTTCAAAGAGGTAATAGATCTTATAGTGGACTGCTTTCATATGAATAGCCTATATAATGTAGGTTTGCATTTAGTTTATTTTTTGGTTTGGTTTAGCCTATCTAGGTTTGCATTTGGTTTGTTTAATTTGTAAATGAATTCTGTTCACACATAGGTTACACAGCACCTGCGAGTCTATACTATTCTGATTTCTGAGAGTGGCTTTCCTCTTTGAATTTCATTTATATTGGGCATGTTTTGTTGTTCATCATAACTGTATTCTTATCAACCCTGCGTAGGGTTCATATTGAAACAACCCTAGTAACTTAGGAACAGTGCTAGGAAGATCGACTCCACTAGCACTTGCTTTTGGGTGGGAGGCCCAGATTCATTTTCAAAGTTGTTTGCTGCAACCCCAATTTACTACAATATCTTTCTTCCAGCACAGTACTGCCAGAAGATGTGTTAGCCTGAACAGGGAATATATCTGTATTCACATTATATTAAGTCTATCAGTAGCATCTGTCTAGCGAAAGTGAAGTTGTTCTATTAGTTAAAAGAAGTAACACAAATGATAAACGTACATTAAAACGTTTTCATGTGTAAATAGTGATCTATTGATGAATATTGCTTCTGTGTGTAGTAAATCAAGAGTGCTGTGTAACCTATTTGGTGGGACTGTAAAGGGGTGCTATGATCATTTTTACTTTGCAATACAGTTGGTAATGTTATCATTAGCTCATACTGTATACCTAATCAACCAAATGAAAACATACATTGACTATTCTGCTGAAAGATGTCCATTACAGTGTTTCCTCCAGGAATTTTTACAATGGTGGCGGGTAGTGCTGACCGCGCGCGCGCAGCGCGCGCCCGCGATTTTTTTCGCGTGCACGCGCATGAAACGCGCACGCGCGCTCAAAACAACGACGTAATTTCAGCCAAAACTCGATGATGGCCCAAAAAAATAAAATGTTTTCCTGTACTTCTCCCGTGTGTCTCTTATTGTCTGTGTCTGCATGTTTTTCCAGCATGTAATTCCGTTGTCAATAAAAACAAAAACACTGATCTGACGTTTTTTTTCACAACGTTATTACTTGTCACTTTAAGCCCAGGAGGGAGTTAGCGATTAGCGATGTTTAGCTTAGCTTAGTTTAACAGAAGTATCTTCACTTTTAACATGACTTCCCGTGGTCGTAGAGGGCTGGTCGACGGCTTAAAATGACCGTGTAGACCTTATCCAGCTATAGTCTTGTGTTTCTACCCCGGGCATAGCCGGTGTTATTCACGGACAAACACTCCTGTTAGAGTGGTTCTAGTACACTGGACATAGGTAACACATAGAGAGGCTTCTCCTCTCTCTCTCCATCCTACACTACACTACACTACGCATCCTATACTACACTACACTACGCTAGCTCGCGGTGTTCGGGTGACAGCCAGGGCGCGTTCGTAAATACGCTCTGGAAATCTGATCAGCACTCACGGAATGCCTCTTGTCCAATCAAATGACTTGGTCCCTTTATGACGTTGAACCCAGTGTGCGCTCCGGGGCTCTCAGAGCGAATTTACGAACGCAGCCTCAAGTTCAATACTCGCGACACACACGGACTGGTCCAGTTTCAGCGCTTGTGGGTGTGTCTAGCGCTGTGAAGGTCTGAAAAGCGGCCTAAATCTTTTTTTTTTTTTGGGTTGAGAAATCTGAATGGTGGCGGAGGAAATTCCATCGTGGCGATCCGCCACGATGAAATGCATGTAGAGGAAACACTGCATTATATATTACTTCCCTGAAGATTGTATTAGTATTAGGCTAGGCTGTTTGAGAGGTGTGAATCCCAAACAGTATGTCCATTGCTGAGTGTAACCTAGGTTTAATTTATCCAGGGAAAGTGAATGTAGGCAGGCAATTCAATTTGTTGCCATCATAAATACAGAAACTACCAGTGCTTTACCATTAAAGAGATGGTACAGGATCTGTGCAACTATGCTGGTATTTTTTAAACCTCCAGTTTTGGAGCGGCTGTGGCGCAGGAGGTAGAGCCGCCGTCTAATGATGGCAAGGTTGGCAGATTGGCGGTTCGAGCCCCGGCTGGTCACATGTCGAAGTGTCCTTGGGCAAGACACTGAACCCCAAAATTGCTCCCAATGAGCAGGCCGGCGCCTTGCATGGCAGCTTGCCGCCATTGGTGTGTGAATGTGTGTGTGAATGGGTGAATGAGAGGCCATTGTAAAGCGCTTTGGAATAAGGAATATTATTTTGGAATAAGTCAGTCCATTTACCATTTTTGAGCTCGAAATCAAGCTATGTAATATATAATAATCGAGCCTGTATAATACATCATATTGATCACTCACAGTATATGGCCACAAAGTTGTGCGCACTTTTTTTAACCAGTGGCAATGACATAACTGTTACTGCTACTGTAAAAAACACTATGCAAATAAAATGTGATTGATTGACAATACAGCAGGGTTTCCATTGCTGGCCAGGAGAAAAAAAAGAGCCGGACCCGAACGCAAACGGACAAGTGACACCCTAACCCTGCACAAACCCTGACAGGTCCAGTAGGATAGTTCATAAACATCTGTAGAAAGTCTGTTCTCATGTGATCGAGCCTAAACTCTGGAAGCTTGATCCTAGAACATTAAAAATGTGTCTTACACAGGGCATTTAACCCCCTAGAGAGAGCATCAGCGATGACATTGTCCTTGCCAGCTATATGCTTAACCACCAAGTTATAAGGTTGTAACACAATAGGGTTAGGGTTAGTCCTCAGCCAGCTGTGGCCCTACCTCCAACAGAACAACATCCTGGAGAAGTTTCAGTCTGGCTTCAGACCTGGCCACAGCACTGAGTCGGCACTTTTAAAGGTTTGGAACGACCTCCTCCTCATCGCAGACTCCAGGAAATGTGTTGCCCTGGTCCTCCTGGACCTCAGCGCAGCTTTTGACACTATAGACCATGCCATCCTCTTTAATTGCCTCCAGCAGGAGGTTGGCATCACCGACACCGCCTTGTCCTGGTTCAAGTCTTACCTCAGCAATAGAACTCACGCCGTCCACATAGCAGACAGCTCCTCCAGACAAGCCAACCTCACCTGTGGGGTCCCTCAGGGCTCCATCCTCGGTCCCATCTTGTTCTCCCTCTACATGCTCCCCCTCTGTCTAATCCCTCAACGCTACCAGATCTCATTCCACTGCTATGCGGACGACACCCAGCTTTACTTATCAATCAACACTGACCACCCCGCCGATCTGATGTGCCTGATGGACTGCCTCCACGATGTGAAGGAGTGGATGGCCCAGAACTTCCTACAGCTGAATGAGAGCAAGGGGGAAATCCTCCTCATCGGCAACACCACCGCCATCACTCAGCTCAGCACCAACATGGGAAGCCTGTCCACCCTTGTCAGACCACATGTCAAGAACCTCGGTGTCATCTTTGACTCCGAGCTCAACCTTAACCGACAAGTGAGCTCCGTCGTGAAGTCATGTTTCTACCAACTACGCATCATAGCCAAGATCAAGTCCTTCCTCACCCCCAGTGACCTGAGGAGGGTCGTCCTCATGCTAATTTCATCTAGGCTCGACTACTGCAATTCACTCTATGCTGGACTTCCTGTCAAGACCATCTACCGCCTGCAGCTAGTCCAAAATGTCGCTGCCAGGCTGGTGTCAGGCACTAAAATGAGGGACCACATCTCCCCTGTCCTCATCTCCCTTCACTGGCTCCCAGTAAAGAAGAGAGTGAAGTTCAAGATCTGCACCTTTGTCTACAAAGCTCTCAACAGTCTCGCCCCACCCTACATCAAGGACCTCCTGGACCTGTCTTCCACCTCAAGGCCCAGGCTCAGGTCCGACGCCCAACTCAGCCTGAGGGTCCCCCGCACCAACCTCAAGAGGAAGGGAGACCGTGCCTTTGCGGTGATAGCACCGACCCTGTGGAACGCGCTCCCTTCCGCCATCAAGTCTGCCCCCACTCTGGACTCCTTTAGAGCCAAGTTAAAATCCCACCTCTTCGGGGTGTGTGTGTGTGTGTGTGTGTGTGTGTGTGTGTGTGTGTGTGTGTGTCAGAAACGAGCCACATTTTTATGTCAGCTACAAAATCTTCTGTGAGAAGATCCAAGAAGTGAACCAAGAACCAACCAAGAAGTGCTGAAAATGAACCATCTGAGAAAGCTGTTCTGTAATACAGTGAAGAAACATGAAGATCTTGATGCTTCAAGCTACAGGTAATTGAAAAGGCATGTTTATTTTGCAACTTTGGAGGAAAAAAAAAGGTTTAAAAAGTTTTCAAGCTTTGTTTTAAATTATTTTTCTCACAAAGATGTGATGGTGGTATAACACAATTGAGTGTGAATGTCTTTATTTACACCTATATTTTATTTTATTTGTACATTGCAGACAGGCCAAATTGAAAGGGAGGTTGAGCCGTGATTTCCCCCAGCTGGTGTTTCACTCCCCCAGCAAGCGCAACATTTGTGAACTGTTTTTTGTTGAGTCAACTGAGGTAAGCCAGTCTGAAAGCCAAGTGGACAGTGGCGGTGAAACCACGCAAAGATCTGCTCCACAAACTACATATGGCACAAGGACACTTTATAAGATCTGCTCCACAAACTACACATGGCACAAGGACACTTTATAATGCAGCATTGATTTGAAAGATGCCTACTAGAGACTCCTCCCATGGCCACCCACTTCAGATGATCTAAATATTACTGAAGCTAAGTCTGTAGTACCTCTTGAACTGTACAATTATATTGCCTGGGTTATAGGTGCAACAGAGGACCCAGCAGTGGGCCATTGCCCCCGACAAGTTATGCCTTGTACCAACACTGCAAAAGGGCAAAGTTAAAAGTGACCTGGATGACTACGAATCCGGCCCCTGATAGTGTGTTGCAGGTAGTCCACTGCGGTTGCAAACTAGGCAAATGTGAGACAGGAAGATGTTCCTGTGTGTCTGCAAAACTGTCATGTACAGATTTGTGTCAATGCCAAAACTGTTCAAATGTGTCTAAGGAAACTGAGGATAGGGTTACATGGGATGATGATTCAGATGATAGTGGTGAGGATGATAAACATGTACAGTGTTGCCTGGGAAGTGTAGTGGTGGATGAGGGGTTGGGTGGTGGATGAGGGTGTGGACTGGGGTTGGGATGTATTGTCACAACTCCGCCCCTGGATCATCAGCCTTCAATCAGTGGTGCCAGGTGTGGCCGGTTAACACTGCGACTGGCTCCTACTTAAGCCCTGCACCTGCTGCCAGTCAACGCCAGATCGTAGCCTTCGATGGTTTGTTTCATACCTACGCTTCTGACCCCCCGTGTTTCCTATTTTCCTGTCAACCTTTGCCTTACCCTGTTCTCCCTATTCTCCTTCCCCGAAGGAAATCCAACCTTCCGACCACCTGCCTGCCTAACTACCTGCTACCTGTCTGACCCCCCGCCTGTCTACTGACCACTCCGCCTGCCTGATCCCCTGCCTGTCTGACTGCCTGCCTACCAGCCTGACCCCCGCCTGTCTGCCGACCACTCTGCCTGCCTGATCCCCAGCCTGTCTGACTGCCTGCCTGCCTGCCTGACCCCCTGCCTGTTCTACCAACCTCCAGCCTACTTCCCCTGGCGCCCCTACCCTTATCAATAAATAACTATTATTTCTGAAACTACCTGTTCTCTGATGTCTGCTTCTGGGTTCCGCCCTCTGGTCGTGACAGTACGATCTGGCCATGTCAAACCCAGCAGACATCGAGACAGTCCGTCATGTGGTGAATGGTCATGCCACCGTGTTGGAGAAACACGACTCCCTCCTACAGGAGATAGTGTGAAGGCTCCGACATGACCGCAGCTCTGACCAGTTTCCAGGGCGAGATAGTAGCCACCACCGCCGCTGCTAGCGCCACACCGACCGCTCCCCAGCCCCCGTCTGCTCCAGTGATCCGAGAGCCACGGGCCCCAATGCCGGATCGTTACGACGGCTAACATGGTTGCTGTCGTTCCTTCCTCATGCAGAGTGAGCTAGTGATGGAACAACAGACTACGTCTTTCTCCAGGGACCGGAGCCGGGTCTGCCTGGTAATCGGTCTCCTCCGTGGGGTCGCTCCTCCGTGGGTGTCGGCGCTGTGGGAGAGACAGGACCCGCTCACTGCCTCCTACTCAGCTTTCTCCGGTGAAATGAGGAATATATTCTATCATCCGGTCCGGGGCCAGGACGCTTCCAAACGCCTCCTCGCCCTCCGTCAAGGTACTCTAGTGTTGCTGACTATGCCATTAGTTTCCGCTCCCTGGCAGCTGAGAGTGGATGGAACGACGCAGCCCTCGTCGCGGCGTTCACTGGTGGGCTCGCCGAAACCATCAAGGACGAGCTGGTGTCACATCCCGAGCCCTACGACCTGGATGGATTAATCTCCCTGGCCATCATGGTGGATAATCGCCTCTCAGAACGGAGACGGGAATGCGGAAGTCGTCCTCCCATTAGTTTTTCCGCCCGGCGTGCTTCATCAATTCCAGACCCGATTAATGAATCTCGTTTTTTCCAGCCCAACGTCACATCTAGAGAGGAGACGTCCTCTGTCCCCGAACCCATGCAGCTTGGTCGGATGCGTCTCAGCCAGGAGGAGCACCGCCGGCGTTTTGAAAACAACAGCTGCCTTTACTGTGGGGAGCTCGGCCATTTCCTCTCCACCTGTCCCACTCGGCCGTTAAACCGGCAGGCTCGTCAGGAGAAGGGAGGATCCTAACGAGCCATTCTGCGATCTCTGCCTCTCCCCGCACCCGGACCCAGCTCCACGCCACTATCACTGTTAAAGGTCAGTCCACTGTGTTCCCTGCTCTCATTGACTCTGGTGCTGATGGCAATTTTATGGATGTGTCTCTGGTGGAGCAGTTAGGTCTCTCCACCAGTCCCCTAGACGTGCCCCTGGAGGCCATCGCATTGGATGGCAGGCTCCTCGCCAAGGTTACGGATAGGACTGAGCCTATGTCAATGTTACTGTCCGGCAATCATCAGGAGGAGGTGAGTTTTTTCATCACGTGCACTCCCCATGCTCCCATTGTTCTGGGTCACCCCTGGCTGGCTAGACATAACCCTAACATCAACTGGGCCCACGCCAGGGTTGATAGTTGGAGCCTCGAGTGTCATGCCACCTGCCTCCGGTCCGCTGTGTCTACCTCTGTTTCCCTCCAGGTGCCCAGACCAGAGGCCCCTGACCTTTCATCTATACCGCCGGAATATCAAGAGCTCCAGAAGGTGTTCTGTAAGCAGCTGGCTCTCTCCCTACCCCCTCATTGGCCCTATGATTGCGCCATTGACTTGCTGCCTGGAGCGCCTCTTCCTAGCAGCCGCCTGTACAGCTTCTCCAAACCCGAACGGGTGGCCATGGAATGCTACATTAATGACTCCCTGGCTGCTGACCTCATCCGTCCTACCTCCTCACCCGTGGGCGCTGGTTTTTTCTTTGTTGAGAAGAAGGACAAGACTCTGCGGCCCTGCATAGACTACAGGGGGCTTAACAACATCACTGTCAAGAATACTTACCCTTTACCCCTCATGAATACTGCCTTTGATTCTCTCCAGGGAGCCACAGTGTTTACAAAGCTCGACCTCCGCAATGCCTACCACCTGGTTCGTATCCGAGAGGGGGATGAGTGGAAGACAGGTTTCAACACCCCTCTGGGTCATTTCGAATATCTGGTCATGCCTTTTGGCCTCACTAATGCCCCTGCTGTGTTTCAGACCTTAGTTAACAATGTCCTCAGAGACATGATAGGCCATTTTCAGCGTCTTCCCGAGAACCGTCTTTTTGTGAAGAGGGAGAAGTGTGAGTTCCATGTCCCGTCTGTGTCTTTAGTGGGTTATATCCAGGGGTGCACATAACTTTTTGGGGCCAGTGCTCAGAGGAGCACCTAGGGATGCTGCTTGGTGCTCCCCGAGCTCGCGAGTCACGACCCGTCCCACAGGATGGATAAAAAAGGGATACATGGATAACTTATATTAGCAAAACGACATTTATTCATAAATAAAGATGAACGAACAAATGATTGTGTGCAAAACAAAAGAAACAAATGCAAAATCAAATGACTGCTCTTTAAGCATGAAAGTCTGTCAGACTCCTTTAAACACAATGAAATCAACTGACATCTCTTTAAGCACTAACTGAATGTCTGTTCTTTAAACACAATTAAATCAACTGACATCTCTTTAAGCACTAACTGAATGTCTGTTCTTTAAACACAATGAAATCAACTGACATCTCTTTAAGCACTGCTCTGTTCTGTAAAAACTGAAATCAACTTTCAACAAAAAGTTACAGCCTAAGCATTTACTTATGCTACAAGCTTAATCATCATCATGACTGCTCTCTTGAATGCTGTTAATACTGTCCTCAATTTCAACCATGGTAGAGGATGTTGTAGGCTATCACTTTAAATAGCTCATTATTTTGATTGTGCAACAAAGTCTTTTTTTTTCTTCTTCTAATAGAATTCCCAACCATATTCCCTGGGTCAGGGTCCTTTTAGCGTCGTTCGGGACTGAATTTTCACGTGCGGCGTGCTAACCGTGTGATACGCGATACGCGGAATGAAAGTACGAGTTACGATACTTTCCGAATGTTTTCGTGAGGGGAGTCGCCGTGGTCGTCGTCGGTCGACTGTTGTGATGGATTACTCGTCGGGCCTTCGGCTGAGGGGACGGCAAATAGTTACGTGGGGCTTGCAGTGATGCAGCAGTCAGCAGTCAGCAGGTGGATTTTGAGGAAGTAAATTCCTCTCCCAGCGCTTCCAGCTGTTGGTGCGCAAGAGCGTGTTCATGCCGCTGATCTGCCGCGCAGCATGCATTTTGGCGACGCATGCGCACTGGCGCACCAGTTATGTGCACCCCTGGTTATATCATCTCCAATGGACAGGTGAGGATGGACCCCGCTAAGGTTAGAGCAGTCCTGGAGTGGCCCGTCCCCAGTAACCGTAAGCAGCTCCAGAGGTTCTTAGGGTTTGCCAATTTTTATAGACGGTTCATCCGTATATAAAAATATAGCCGTGTCGCGGCCCCACTCACTGCTCTCACCTTTACTTCCCGTCAGTGCCTGTGGACCCCCGAGGCTGAAGGGACCTTCCTCGACCTTAAGACCCGCTTTACCTCGGCACCCATTCTCGTTTAGACGGATCCCTCCAGGCAGTTCATGGTGGAGGTGGATGCCTCAGACATCGGGGTGGGGGCTGTCCTCTCCCAACGTTCCACTGACAGTAAAGTCCATTCCTGCGCCTTCCTGTCCCACCGTCTTTCTCCAGCGGAGAGAAACTATGATGTTGGGAATCGTGAGCTGCTAGCCGTGAAGCTAGCGTTGGAAGAATGGAGGCATTAGCTGGAGGGCAAAGTGGTGTCGCTGTCACAGGTCTGTGGTCGGGGTTTGTAATCCGTGATGGTCTGAATCCCCTGCCACAGGCTCCTGGTGTCTCTGCTGTCACTGAAGCGGTGGGCTATCCTTTTGGTGTACAGCCTTTTTGCCTCTTTGATGCCACGGTCCAAGTTGGCCCTAGCTGTTCTCAGGCCAGCCTCGTCGCCTGCTCTGAAGGCAGCGTTCCGGGCCCTCAGTAACCTATGGACATCTCCTGTCAGCCATGGTTTCTGATTGGCCCGTACTGTGATGGTCTTTGTCTCTGTGACATCATCGATGCATTTACTGATGTAGGCAGTAACAGTCTCTGTGTATTCCTGGATGTTAGTGTGATGGTTGTCTGCCTGTGGCTGCCTGCTTGAACGTTTCCCAGTTTGTAGTTTCAAAGCAGTCCTGGAGTGCAGAGGAGGCATCCTTTGGCCACACCCTTACTTACTTCTGAACCAGTCTGATGACTTTAGCCCTTGGTCTGTATGCCGGCATTAGCATAACAGTGATGTTATCAGAAACACCCAGGTGGGGGAAGGGTGAAGCCTTGTATGCTCCTCGCTGGGTTGTGTAAACAAGGTCTAGTGTGTTGTTTCCCCGTGTTGGAAAGTCAATGTGTTGATGTAACTGTGGACACACTGACTTGAGGTTTGCATGGTTGAAATCGCCAGCCACAATGAGAAACCCATCTGGATGGGCTGTTGCTCATTGATAGCGTTGTTCAGTTCCCACAGTGCCCCGTCTCTGTCCTTCCAGGGAGGGATGTAAACAGCGGCTAGCAAGATGGCCGTAAACTCCCTCGGCAGATAGAAAGGCCGACACTTCAGTAACATGAACTCCACCAGGGCTGAGCAGTGTTTTCGTACCACTACAATGTCTTGACACCAGGCATCTTTGATGTAAACACAGACTCCGCCACCGCGGGTCTTACCTCCTTCAGTAAGGGTCCTGTCTGCCCGGTAGCATGTTAGCTGGTCGAGCTGAATGGCGGAGTCCAGGATTCCTTCGTTAAGCCATGATTCTGTGAAAACAAAAACACAACATTCTCTCATGTTCTGCTGTGTTGATCTCAAAAGTTGTATGTGTTCCTGTTCATTAACCAAAGAGCGTACGTTTGCGAGTAGGATGGATGGTATCGCTGGCTTGTTTGGGCTAGCTGCTAGTCTAGCTCGGATACCCCCACGCTTGCCTCGCTTCTGTCTCCTCTCGCACCGCCTGTGGCGCGTCCTATGCGGGCATGGTGCAGCAGTGGGGGTTGGTGATATGGTAGGCCACTGGAGTAGACCGAAGCCCCGTAGCTCCTCAACGTATGATTTAAGTCGGTAATTCCAATACTGCCGATGTCAAGTAGTCTCTCGCGGCTGTATGTTTGCTTTGAGGCAGATAAACGCGACGAACACTTACACATACGCGACGGATAACAGGACAAATAACATGTAAACATTATCGGGAGAGAGAATAGCCCCTGCGTCTGCACGCGCCACCATCTTGGCTCTAACTGGCCTACAGGCTGGCCTCCACTTTCTAAAGAGAATGCCACCTCTTACAAAGTAGCCTGTGGTACCTTCCTTACTCTCCCAAGCAGATGTTGCCACTTAGATCCATCATTGACTCCTCATCAACTACGGGTGAGGACAGGGCACTGTGGCCGCTGACTTTTCCTTAGGCTGAGCTCGGGTGAGAACACATGAGGTGAGGTGAGAACACATGAGGTAAAAACCTTAGGAAACTCTGCCTCTAACTTCGTAATCTCAACTGGGTACACCAGGCACTGCATAACTTCTGGGTTGACCCTAGTCCCAGCTATGTAATTTCCAAGAAGCAAATCAATGCCTTTCACCGGGAGACTGTTCACCTCAGCAACCTCAACACAAGCAGAAACCATCTCGGAATGGAGACATAATGCGGTTGGTGCACTCACATAGCCATCATGCACACGATGCACTATGACAAATCTGCCCGTAAATGAGGCAAGATCCACTAGACCACTACTCAGGGTTTGATCTGCTCCCGTATCATGCAGCATGGTTATGGGCACCTGGGGACCCTCCTGAGACACTGACACTGCTCCTTTAGAAGTGAACCTGTTACATCCCCAAATATTATCCAGGGTATGAGGGGAGTAGAATAGAACCGGTGGACAAGATCAAGAACCCTTCATAACCTTCCAGGTCACTGGTAACGCACCTGGCAGAAGATACCAGTGCCACAGGCCTAACTCTGCCGTCTCTCGACCTCAGACTTGGACACTGCGTCTTCTTATGCTCCACCTTATAACACCGAATTTCTAAGGGGGAGGCATAGTAGGCTATGAACTGGTCAGCTCGCAATGTTCTCCTGTCCACTGGCTGGGGAGAATGAAATCTGTTCCCCATGGGTTTTCTGGACTGCTGGTCACCACTAAATGAGTCAAATGGCCATCTCCTGCTTACCATGAATGACTTCATAATAATCCGCCAACTCAACCGCGTGCCGTGGAGTTTTCGCTTCAAGTTCATTTGAGTCAATTTCCACTTCCTTGAGAACACTAGATACACAGGAAAGCAGCAGGGCCGGATGGCAAGAGTCCTGCTCTGCTGAGCCACTTTGCAGCTCAACTGGCCCCTGTGTTTTGCAACATATTTAACACCTCTCTCCGCCAATGTACAGTCCCCCAGTGCTTCAAATTCTCCACCATCTTCCCTGTACCTAAGTCCCCAAAAATCACCTGCCTCAATGACTTCAGACCCGTTGCCCTAACATCTGTGGCCATGAAAGCATTTGACTCATTTTAATCATTCTATCATACCTGAAATCCTGCACCTTCCCACTGATGGACCCATATCAATTTGCCTACCATGCCAACCGGTCTGTTGAGGATGCAGTTAACATAGCACTCCACTACACCCTGCAACACCTGGAATTCCATCAACCCACTCAAACTCTTCACCACTCTCCTGGACATTAACATTGACCCAGCCATCTGCCACTGGATCGGGAGCTTCCTGTGGAACAGACCACAAAGGGTGAAGGTAAACAACCTCACATCACGCCCTCTTGCCCTCAGCACAGGAGCCCCACAGGGCTGTGTTCTCTCCCCCTGGCTCTTCCCACTATACACAACCCAATTCACATCCACAGACAGTTCTGTTATAATAATAAATATACATAAAGTATGTGGACGACACAACCATCATAGCCCTCATCTCCCAAAAATTATGAAACCCAGTATCGCTCTGAGGTGACCTAAGCTATCACCTCATACTTTAGCCAAAACCCATGAACTTACCATTGACTTCCGACGCAGGCCAAATCCCAAACATCCCATACAAATAAACGGCAACTCCATCACCACCACTGACTCCAGTGATTCCTGCAGAAATGAAATATACTTTGGGGGAACGACTCGGGGCGGGGGGGGGGGGGGGGGGTCGGGGGTGCGCACATGCGTTCCCCCCCCGTGAAAAATGTTGAGATTTTTTTTCTCAATTCCTGCATTCTAGTGAATTTTCATAGTAACACTGCACTTCAGACAACCTACAACTGGTAATGGTGTCTAGGGCTTTAAGTGTTAAACAGCTGAGAGCAGTCACTGCTGTTTTTTGTGGTCTTCTTTCACACACACATCTTACCAAGTGTGTATGAACATCCTCACAAACCAACAAAGAACATGATCTATATCACATTTAAGACAGAAAACTCCACACTGGTATCTGGCACAAATTATACTTTGGGGGGAGCCATTATACTTTGGGGGCCCCCCAAAGTATTAACATGCTGTGGGAATCACTGGACTCCTTCAAAATTCCTTTGAATATACATCAGCAACAATCTGAAATGTAAAATCAACACAGAATACATAATTGCAAAAGCTCAACAACGTCTCTATTTTCTTAGCCAGCTTAAAGAATTCCGGGTCAAACAACAACTTCTCATCCTGTTTCACTCAGCCATCATCGAGTCGATCATCACATCCTCTATTACAGTTTGGTACGGAAGCACAGACAGCACTAGACTCCCTCTAGCCCCCTCCTCACTGTCGTGACCGACATGCATACCACAATTGTCTGTTGTTGTCTATTAATAAATAAATGTTGACTGACAACTGATGTTGTCTATTGTGCACTTCCTTGTTTTTGTCATTTGTGTGCTGCAGTAATTAATACTTACCGAGAACAAATTCCACCGGCTTTGGTCGTGTGGCTAATAAACGATCTATTTCTATCTATCTATACCTCCAGCCACTCACTCTCTTTGGCAACTTTTTCAAACATCTCAAAGACATCAACAGTGTCTTCCTCAAAAAGAGGCATAAACTGATGGGCCCTGCCTATCTCAAATCCTGAGCCTCTGTTATCAGCAGTTTTCCTAGATGTGATGGCTGCCCTATCCACTTTCAGCCTAGCCATCTTCTCCCTCTGTGCCCACTCCTTTTTCTCATTCTGCAGCTTAGCCTCTTTGATCTGTTTTAGTTAGGAATTATATTTCCTCCAGATTCAAAACCTGAGTCAAAGGGTCAGGTCTCTCCCTTCTCCCCTCAGAGCTGGGTAATGCAGCTGGGCAGCTCTTTTCAGAATACCCACCATCAGGCAAGCCACTCCCCCAATTACCCTGTGTAGCCAATCGCCATAACCCACTGAGCTTACATTAACCCTTGTGTGGTGTTCGGGTTAACCAGACCCGTTTTACATTTTTACTAAAAGAGAAATGGTACAAGAATACATTTTATCAATCTGAAACTCCATGGCCGTGGCTTATTTTCTATGAATGTTAAATAGAGAGCAAGGGGAACCGTGCCATCCCCAATCCCCAACCAGTGCCAATCAACTAGCCCCAGGTGTGTACAAGAGAGGAGTAGAAACAACAACACAAAAGGTGCGCTTTTACAGACAGGAGGGAAACAGAATACAAGTAAAAGGTTCCGTCTGTGCACTAACCAAGGGTGGCAGAAGAGACAGCAGCAACACAAGGACATGTCATTTTCTTTACGTCACCCCATGACATAGGGCTCTGGCTCACTTCATGCACTGCCTTCCTATTAACATTGCCAGACTTGCAAACCTTGGCAAAGTGATTCCATTTGCCACATATAGCACATTGCTTTCCTTTTGCGGGGCAATTATCTCCTTCCCCATGCACTCTATTTCTACAATATCCACAGTTCTTGAGTTTTGTGTTTGCATTTAGTTCAAAAACTGTCACTGTGTTCTCCGGTCTGGGGCGCGTTCTCTGTCTGGCAGCCTTTGTCCGTGCCTGCGCACCGCGTGCACTAGTTGTTCGTGGCGCCGCTAAATGTCCTTATCTGTGTTTAGGCTAATTCGTGCGATCTAGCTATGTCTATAGCTTTGTCCAATGTCAGTTCTGATCCGACATTTAAGAGTTTCTCCCTTACTTTGGCTGAATCGATACCAAACACGATGCGGTCCCTAACCATCTCATCCCTGTTCACATAATCACAGTCTTTGACCAGTAGTTTCAATGCTGTGACAAATTGCTCGAACGACTCCCTGAACCTTCTCGTGGAACTTGTACCTAGCGAATATCGTATTCTTCTTTGGCATTACATATGCTTCAAAATGGTCGTAATAGCTTTTCAATACCTTTGCCTCATCTTTTCAATACCTTTGCCTCACCCGCTGTACATACCTAATGTTTTGTTGTATTGTTCTTCCCATGATGGATGTATATTTATCTTGTAGATAGTACTAGTTATTTGTCTGTATTATCTTGTAGATAGTACTAGTTTTTTTTTGTCTGTCTTACATGTAACGATGAATTGAGAATCAAGGACCCCAATTGAAATAAGCCAGTGGCTTTCTTGGGTTTTTATCCTGTTAGTTGACCTTGTATGTAATATGTACTTTCATGTACCTACTTCTGCAAATCTTCTAATAAAGTTTTCAATCAATCAATCAATCAAGCAGTGAGAATCCATGTGTTGAAGATGTCTCTCCCTTTCTCTCCTATCCACAGGAGCAGGTAGCTGCACTTTTCCTCCTCTCCTTTGCTATTCAGCGGGTTCGAAGACATTAGCACTACAAGCACACAAGCGCTGTCTAAACTTTTTCCATTCTCCTGGTAAATCCAGAGAGTCCCAATCCATTTACGGCGAAGGAACTCCAGCAATATCCATGTTCAAGCCTCTATTCTGACACCATTAATTATTTGTGCAATTATTTATACAAATTGCAGGACCACGGAGCAACGTCTTCAACTCTTTATTGTAAAACTCGACCGTCCCCTATCAGGGTCAGTAAAACCAAATATCACTCTGTTACCATGGCAACTACCAATGTCCATCCAGGACCTCCTGCTAGGCATTGTTATTAAGATGTCCAAACCTGTGCCTGTCATAAAAGGTAACTTAAATTATATAGGTAATTAAAACATATTCATATGTCATGAATATTACAGAACTGTCGTTCAGGATTTAGTTTCCACCTGTGAGACATTTTTTACACATCTTACTCTGGTAGCGACCAGACTGTAAACCTGGTCGCTACCAGGTTTGTTCTAAGGGATTGGTTGCATAGCAACCAAACAGTGGATTATTTGAGCCACATTCATGGTGCGGAACTGGAGCTGAAATTATCGCAAATCATCAAAACTAGTCTGGATTATCTCTAATCGCGCATCGTGGAACAGCCCCCAGGTCTGGATACTCTAACCCTACCATAAGGCACACATTCAGTTGATGTCTCCTTACTACTGTGCTTAGAATCTGTCATGTCACTCATACTTGGTCAGGACCATTAAAGGGTTTTATTACTGTGACAATGTTGACAAAGCCTCACCAGTATTATATTGATATCTTAACCAACAACAATGAACGGTGCCATATTCTCCCATATGTTACTCATCTGTTTACCCTGCCACCTGGCATGTTCGTTGACAGCTTCTACTGATGTATTGAGTCTTGCTTCCTCTATTACTTTGCCTTTGCTTCTGCTGGCACATTGTTCCCCAAAAGCTTTTTCCCCATAAAGAGACAGATTGATGTGTGTGTGTGTGTGTGTGTGTGTGGGGGGGGGGGGGGGGGGGGGGGGGGGTGAGCAAGATGCATATTCTGTAAATGCAGTTCATATTTCAGTACCCAAAGAGGAAAGAGAGACAGAATTGGGACACTGTGTGACTTAGGCCCTAGAGAGTATGACTTTTTGAACCAAGTGGGAAAAGAAAGCTGAAAAGGAAGCTTGGATGGCTGAGAGTGATTGCAGGCCTAAAGGTAAAGAGGACATTACTAATTCTGGCTCATGTATGGCAATGAGCCCACATGCATATTGTACAAGTGCACAAAGACAGTGAGAATAGCATCCCTGCAATTAAGCAACGTAAAATCAAGCAAATACAAATTATTTAACATTATTTACCAGAGGTTTACTTGTTGGCCAAAGGTATTGTCTATGCCCTTAACATACTGTAACCAACATAGTGTCAATCACACCTTATTTATCTATTATCTTATTAGCTCTCTGAATATAATCGAGTAATATGTAATCCAGACAAACAAGTAATGATCCTATAACATTTTGAGCAAATACTTGGCAAAGAATAAACCTCCTTTACCTACAGTAAAATATGTTTAGCCTACCATACAGTATTTTCTCTCTGGCTCCCTTGGTCAGTCACATGTAGCCACATAAAGTATCTAATTTAACTTACACATAATAGAACACTAAATTCAATTTGTTTTTTGTTTCCTTGCCATTTAGTGGACTTTCTGTAAAATGAGAGTGGCTGGCATCCAGAATCAATTCAAGCTGATTTCTAAATGTTCAACGACTAATGGAGGAGATAGCCAAACCACCAAGTTAATTGTTCGGTAATTGGTTCCTTGAAAACTGTGTGTCAGGCTTGCCAAAAGTAGCATGGCATCATATTTTCACAAGGTAGGGCTGTTGTATTGTGCAACATAGCCTACTTTTACAACCCTTGTTCAAACCCATAATTTTACTGCAGAAACAAAGCAAACATGGACACCTGTATTTAACTACAGAAATAAACAAGGCATTGTATAGTATTTTATTTACTTATTCATTCAATTATTTATTCATTTGTATCTGTGCCACTGTCATTCATTGGCAATTGACTGTACATTGTGTTTTGTTAACAACAAATACAAATAAATAATGACGGTAATTCTGTCAATATCCAGATTAGGGCAACAGGGAATCCATAATCAGTGGAATACATTCCTCTCATTGGGACTACTTGTAAAGGAATTTTGTGCATTTCACTTTCAAAGAGACACCTTTCTATCTTGAAGCTGGGAATTTCCAAGGATCAAGGAACGTGCCGTAATATTTTTGTTCTATGATTCTGTCCTACTTACTCTCTGTCTGAACAATAGGCCAATATGATTGGTTGAGAGGAAGTGTGTGTGTGTGTGTGTGTGTGTGTGTGTTTTGCACAGCGCGATCAGATGTTGTAAATTGTAACTACACCATCAATATAGTTTTTACTGCTCCAAATGGGTCTGAAACAGCGCGGCCAAAATGCTAAGCTAAAATGTTAAGCTAATCACAATGATAGGTGGGATAGCTACAGTAACAACGGGACCCCACCGGGCACTGTGGCAGATCCCCTCAGCAGATAGAATGCAGTGTTTATAACAATATTCTAAACTATCATAATTCACTTGTATATGTGGAAATCAACCAAGTATTTCATATTCACACATCCACACAAATCTGATATATTTTCTTCATTAGAAATTGTTCTTGTCTCTAACTGCAGGCAGGGTAGATAGATGATAAATGTATTTGTTCTAAGTGGATAAAGGCTTCTGCTAAATGCCAAAAATGTAAAAAATGTAAATGTAAGGGTGGCGCCCTAGCGCCCCTAGTGGACGACACATCACTGTCTGCCATGGCTTTTTTTCTTTATTGAGGTTTCCAGCATATTTCTTGATATGCTTGCATGTCTGATTCTCAGGCATTACACTGTGAACACTTTGATGGGGAGCAGCGTTTTGCAGAGGAATAGTGAGTGAGTCATTGTGAACAGATTGACATGCCAGTAAACATACTGTATTGAATAAGCTCAGCGCGGCTGCGCTTCGCTGTGCGGCAGATGAGACAGAGCTTCCCTGCTTCTGTGGCACCATTGTAGCCCCTCACCATCACCCCCTCCTTCGTCCTCAAAAAACAAGCTGAGAATGCAGGAAATATAACAAGGCCCTGACATTTCAGAAATGTAAACAGATCATCACTTTCAGCATGGACGTGCAAAAAAAATGTAGGCGCTTCACAGGAATTTCAACCAGGAAGACCATCTGCCATAACTATACTGATAGGTGTTTTATCAAAATCAAGGCTGATAGCTTCTTGCATGTGCAAGGAATAGCAGCCCTGATGTTACAGTCAGGTAAACATGTTACTGATTAGCAGGTAAACAAATGTGATCAATTTAAACTTTAGTTTGCTGTTCTATAATGCTGGACTGATTACTGTACTTCCCAATTTGAAAACAATATCACCCAGTTACTGTAGTCTTGTAAAAAATGAATGCCAAAATCAGAATGTCGACCTTGATACTATAAAAAGAAACATTTAGAACCAGAATGGACCACCTCCATATTGAGGTCTTGTGCTCCAGAGCTTTTATCTTCTATCCCATGTGCAAACTTTGGGATGCCCTTTCTTTAGTAAGGGTGACCCAATCCTCCCCCCCCCCCCCTCTGTTTTTTTATGTTTTATTTTGCTGATAAAAGGCATTTCTTATTCACTGCAGGACTTGAATTGAAGAACCTGCCTCCTATTTTTAGTCTCCTTTAATGAAGCCTGAGTTTCTCCCCGTTTCATTGAGCGGGTGCAAAGCCTTTTAAACCAAACGTGTGTTCTGTGATTGTGAGCACTGGTATAAAGGTTTGTGAAGGCTTCAGATGAAAGTGTGTTTCAGGGAGACTTTTTCACAGCACCTGAATCATTCAATCAATTTTAGTTTTAATTAACTATTTACTTTTTAACACAATGGGCCGATGTGACACTATTATAAAATAACTGCTGTTGTTTCCTAAATGTCTGTTTTTAACATAATATCGTAGGTAATTGCAAAATCACCCAGAAAACTATCTGGAAGCATTTTCATGACTACCTCAGCATTTTCTGATAGTCAACAACTCCAAGTCATGTCCTGAGGCAGATGAACACTCGCTCCCAGAAGGCTGTTGTGTAATGTCGCTCACCGTAGCCTTTCCCCTCATCATGGTGAATCGAAACATTTCAACCGTAATGGGTCACAGACATAGACAAAAAGACAATAACAGTTATTTGTGTGATAAATGTGCGATTACATGTGGATAGGAGCCAGTGCCTCAGTCTTTGAAGAAGAGAAACAGCTTTCCTCTCAGTCTATTTAGACCTTTTTGTCAATAAGCATCCTATGAAGTCTCCTCCCAATTGTGTATGTAGGCTACGGATTGTGTATGTAGGCTATAACAATACAACAAGGAAAATGGGCATTTAATGCGCAATGTGGATAATGGATGAGACAAACACACTTTTGTGTGTGTGTGTGTATGTCTGGTGGGTTTATGAAATGTACCTTACAGTTATGAATAGCTTACCCATTTCAACACTAATGGTGAAATCAACAACATAAACAGATACACTATAGCAGTTATTTACATGATCAAAGCACCATCAAAGCACCATATCTTCCCCATTTGTGTGTGTAGCCTACAACTGTGTGTCTGATTGATAGAGCACGATATCCACTCACTCTGATAACAGATATTTGAAACACTTTTGTGAGTAACTTGATTGCTTATTAGAAGCCAGGAAGCAACATCAATATTTCTTTTGAATGTTGTTTGCAAGTTGGAGAATAAGATTTGTTTGTGGACTTTACTAATGCATTTGCATAGTGCATAGACACTGAACGAAGCAGCAAGAAGAAGCATTTTCTGTACACTTTTATTTGTTGTTATAGCAAATGTTTGGTGTATAGACCTTCTTGCAATTATGTAGGGGGGGGTGATTGATTGATTGGCAAATAAAACAAGGTTTGTTTGTTGGTTTGGTTTGCTTGTTCATGACATTTGTTTGTTGATACCTAGTTAGTGTAGATTAGAGAGGATTACTCACCGAATCCATTGCATTGTAATGTTTTGGCTTGACTAGCGAGTGTGTCATTGATTTTCAACAACGTTGACATTTATTCAATATTTTCAGAATAAAAGTCAGAACATTTTGATTGGTTCCTGACTTGTTTCCTGCTGTTCACCAGCTGCTGAAGGAAATAAAACATTTCAGATTAATACACATATTTTATTATCTTGGAGTAATTTTTGAGTTTTCGTATGAGCTTTTCATACGAACATTTTTAATTTAGGAACATGTTGATAAATGAGGCCCACTGTGTCAAGCAGGGTCTGGAGATATCTGGATTAAGAAGACCTTTGTTAACAGATACCTATCCATAGCAACACTATGACCTGGCCACTTTCATTAGACTACCCCAAAAAAGACACCGGAGTACTCACATAGTCTGCACCTTCATTGCAGAATAAACGTGCAGACTATGAGTGCTCCGGTGTCTTATTTTGGGGAGTCTAATGGAAGTGCTCAGGTTATAGTTTTGCTATTATATTATCCTCTACTGCTGAGCACCAAAACCCTCAGATCTTAAACGTGGCTGAAACACGTTGGACTTCATTTTGGAACTTAGATATCTATCCATCTTTTTGTAAGTATATACATATATATCATATTAACATAAACTTAAACCTAGATACAGTGGGTTCGGAAAGTATTCAGACCCCCTTAAATGTTTCACTCTTTGTCATATTGCAGCCATTTGCTAAAATAAATTAATTTCATTTTTTTCCTCGTTCATGCACACACAGCACCCAATATTGTCAGAAAAACATAGACTTGTAGACATGTTTGCAGATTTATTACAAAATAAACACTGAAATATCACATGGCCATAAGTATTCAGACCCTTTGCTGTGACACTTGTATATTTAACTCAGGTGCTGTCCAATTCTTCTGATCATCCTTGAGATGGGCCTACACCTTCATTGGAGTCCAGCTGTGCTTAATTATATTGATTGGACTTGATTAGGAAAAGAACACACCTGTCAATATAAGACCTTACAGCTCACAGTGTAAAGTCAGAGCAAATGAGAATCATGATGTCGAAGGAACTGACTGAAGAGCTGAGAGACAGAATTGTGGCAAGGCACAGATCTGGCCACGGCTACAAAAACAATTCTGTTGCACTTAAGCTTCCTAAGAGCACAGTGGCCTCCATAATCCTTAAATGGAAGATGTTTGGGACGACCAGGACTCTTCCTCGAACTGGCCGTCCGGCCAAACTGAGCATCCGGGGGAGAAGAGCCTTGGTGAGAGAGGTAAAGAAGAACCCAAAGATCACTCTGGCTGAGCTCCAGAGATGCAGCGGGGAGATGGGACAAAGTTCTAGAAAGACAACCATCACTGCAGCCCTCCACCAGTCGGGGCTTTATGGCAGAGTGGCCCGACGGAAGCCTCTCCTCAGTGCAAAACACATGAAAGCCCGCATCGAGTTTGCCAAAAAACACCTGAAGGACTCCCAGACTCTGAGAAATAAAATTCTCTGGTCTGATGAGACCAAAATCGAACTTTTTGGTCTTAATTCTAAGCGGTATGTGTGGAGAACACCTGGCACTGCTCATCACCTGCCTAATGCCACCCCTACAGTGAAGCATGGTGGTGACAGCATCAGGCTGTGGGGGTGTTTTTCAGCTGCGGGGACAGGATGACTGGTTGCAATTGAAGGAAAGGTGAATGCAGCCAAGTACAATGATATCCTGGACAAAAACCTTTTCCAGAGTGTTCACGACCTCAGAATGGGCCGAAGTTTCACCTTCCAACAAGACAATGATCCCAAGCACACAGCTAAAATAACGAAGGAGTGGTTTCAGAACAACTCTGTGAATGTTCTTGAATGGCCGAGCCAGAGTCCTGACTTAAATCCAATTGAGCATCTCTGGAGAGACCTGAAGATGGCTGTCCACCAACGTTCACCATCCAACCTGACAGAACTGGAGAGGATCTGCAAGGAGGAATGGCAATCCAGGTGTGAAAAACTTTTTGGATCATTCCCAAGAAGACTCATGGCTGTATTGGCTCAAAATGGTGCTTCTACTAAATACTGAGCAAAGGGTCTGAATCAGTAACGTGCAGTGAGGTCATTGGCTGGGTAGGCAGTGAGCTATTTTTTAAAAATCATGCGATTAACGCAGCAGCCAGACTTCAAATGGCATAGCACATAATATTGTAGCGAACGGAGACTTGGTAGTGTAACTCGACCCATGCGGGAATCGAACCCCGATCTCCCGCATCACCGACGGCCGCGCTAACCATTAGACCAAGAGAGAACTCGTCTAATGGTTAGCGCGGCCGTCGGTGATGCGGGAGATCGGGGTTCGATTCCCGCATGGGGCGAGTTACACTAGAAGATTCCCGTTCGCTACAATATAAAGGCAATCAATAGCCCTTATATCTTTTAACGCAGGCTCAAAACTCACTTCTTCAAGAAGTAGGCCTACTACCAGAATCCTTCAAGCACCTATTGTATTGTTAGTTTGCTATTCTTCTCTATGCTATTGCTATTGCTATATTGCTATACTGTATTTTTAGTTTGCTATTCTTCATTTTGCCTTAAAAAAGCAGTACACTCCTACGTTAAATGCAATTATTGTAAGTCGCTTTGAATAAAAGCGTCGGCTAAATGACTGTAATGTAATGTAGGCTAATATACTATACTATAAAGTCAATCACATAGCCCATATATACTATACTATCAAATAGCTGGTCAAAAATGTCATGTATTGTTATCTCATAACTACACATAGCGTAGCGCAACAGCCTGTATGGCATTGCCTACATTCACCTGCATCTCAACAGGATTTACAGCAGCACACAAAACAGCTCAATGACAATATAAATTCACCTGCATCAACAACACAGGATTTACAGCATTTGAACCGGCACGCAATAGCCTACATTATCTTAACTGTTGGATATCCATGATGCTGATCTCAAGTTAGCTGTGGAAATGTAGAACCGCGGCGCGAACAGCAGAGGACTGGAATGCCGCTACGGCAAGCCAAACGCAAACTGTCAATCATGCTGTCAGAGGCAGCCTGCACGGTGCCTCAACGTCTATCAATGAAGACAATGTGAGAACAGACTACGCATGCGCAAACCTACGAAACCGTTGGTCTATCACTTCGCAAAGCACAGAAGCACAAGCACAGTCTGCCTCTCGCACACACAGGTGCCTCTCGCCAGCAATCAGCAATCAGCTAGCTTCAGTAGTATCTAGCTGCAGCGGGCCGAATGGAATGTGAGGACGGAATGGAATGTGGGGCCGAATGGAATGTGCCTTTCAGGACGGAAAGCGCCACCCAGCGGAGAACAGTTTCCAGTAGTGATAAATTGGAGTATTGCAGCGGAGAACAGTTTCCAGTAGTGTGCTATACAAATACAATGTATTACTATTATTATTATTATATTATTAAAGTGTGCTATACACTTTAACCATTTATTATTATTATTATATTATCATTGAGACAAAGTTACTAAAGTACATGGTTACAATAGCAGATGCTAGAAATTAATGCGTTACAGCAGCTCACTTAAGAAACAACAAAATAAATAAGTGGCAGGGGAACTCCTAACACTAGCATTATGATGCTTTTCAGTGGTCTAGTTTTTACCCTCTCTTAAAAGAGGATCTAGTTTTCAGTCTTTCTAGAAACACAAGCCACATGTTAGACCATTCCCGTGGTTACACAGTAAACCCCTAGCAGACGAAAGAACCCAGAGCATTTTATGGAACTCACCTAAGATCTTATGCATTTCCTCATGGCCAATCATGCGTGGGAAACACCTAGACGGAAAACACCCAACAACTGGCATTCTCCTTTATATACTATGTCCTTCATGAACGATTGATGCTCTCTCATGGCTGAACATTCAATACACACAATCAGTGAACGTTTTTGTAAACCACCAAGACATGAAATGCTAAGTCTATTTCACGTGTGACATAATGCTTACTCCTCCAAAAAAATCGCCAATACCTACTGTTTACAAGAGGGAATCCAGTTGGATTCTATTGAGTTTATCATTGAACCATTGAGTTTAACATTCCGATTTGTAGAACTGACTGATGAAGTGAGTCAAATGATGATCTCTAGCATTTATGAATGTTACATCTGTGATTTATGCAATACTTAACATGAAGCCTGAAAGACTCAGCATAGATTGTGTATTAGTTATACATAATTGTGACACCAACCACATGTACTTGATTCCCTCATAACCTAGGGTTAGATGGCACAGTCAAACCAAGAAATGGAACACGGATGGTGTTCCAAGTGCTATCCAGTTACCCCTAAACGCTGACCTTTCCTCAGTACCAAATCTTAACTCAGTAATGCAATACTGACGGCATCCTCTCGTGTTCCCAGTAGACTTCATATCAATAGGGTTTAGCTTTGTCAACAATACAGGGCAGTTCTACAAACAAGCCAGAGGATATACATACTGTATATGAGTAAATTAACTATACTTCATAAAATGTATTTTTCTTTTCTTTTTGCTCACACAATATATTAACAATATAAAACTCATAAGTAGTCACTGCAGCCGTTATCACAAGCTGTGCTCTTCTGTGTTCACTTACTTTTCCCAAAACTGACTTGTAATCTAAGTTGCCTAAACCAGATTGTCTACTTTTAAAAGGTCAGAGGACGGAACAGGTTTATTTGTTTATTTCTTTTATTGACAATCCGTGGCAGCTAGGAAGGAGGTAGGGTTGAATAGATAGAGGGATACCGTGTTAATTCTTGTAAACACACCTAAAATAAAAATTGGGTATAACATTTTACACGTCTTAAGTTTTACCAGGATGAAAATAGACAATATATATTTTGACAAATTTATTAAAAACAATATTACAACAAGATAATAAAAATACAATGAAAATAACAATGCAGCAGTGTAAAGGTGCAGGAAAAGGCACACATCAAATGTACAGGTGTACATACAGTATATACATACAAATTGTACACTTAAAATAAAAAAATATTCCCACAATGCTCCACAGAGACTAATAACAGAACAAAATATAAGAATAAAAATGGGCGCTCTGGTGGCACAGTGGTAAAGTCTCTGCGTCCTCACTGGCAGGTGAGTCAGTAGGATACAACAGTTTCCACCTTTGGTTAATATGGCAGCAGTGTCTTTCTGTGTGGCTAGAGCACTAACAAGCACACAAGATGTAAAACAAAAACTATAAAGTCAGGAAGGAGACGTATATCACAATAGACCAGTTTGTGCTGTCAAGGGGCTCTCTGACAGCTCTTTCAACTTGTGCTCTAGCCAAGGCATGAATACACTGCTGCTATGTTCGACAAATGTGGACACTTGGTTGGTTGAGTGTACAATGGCAGCTCCGTCAGTATACATCCATCAGGGTACAGAGCCTTTGGAAATGCGAGAGCCGGGGCCGGGGAGACGCGAGGGAGGGTCCGTGGGAATCTTGGGAGAGAACACAAACGGGGTAAGGCAGGGTTTGGAAAGAAGGCAGGTTACTAGAAAAACACAAGGAGCAAGATAGTACCGTGAACATAAGGCTACGATCTGGCGATGAACTGCATGTCTGGCAGGACCTCACTCTTTTCAGATTTCTCCTTGACCCACACACCCGCTACCATTTTTACCACAGCAAAGCCGGCACCAAAAATCAACCCAAAAAATACCTTTCAATATCTTCACCGGACATGGGCTGGAAGTTTTGTCATGCTGGCCCTCCCGCTTGGGATTCTGTAGACCGGGTTATGGTTACCCTTAAGCAACCCTCTGGCCTCATTGGTCCAAAAGGCAAACACCTGGCCATACCTTTCAAACAACAAAATACATTTTAAGTATTGGATAGCAAAAGGCTATGGCCTTGATGCCTGGGCTTTTTCCAATATCTTTTTAATGATGTTATACTGATAGAATGTGGGTGTTAACTTATGCATCCAACAAATGCTCCATTAAGTTTCAGATGTTTTACATCTTCTGCCAGTGACCCTATACATTAAGTGTTACCAAAATGAATACACATATTGGTCAGGGCTGTCATACCCTTGTAT
Source organism: Nansenia antarctica (assembly GCF_963989245.1). NCBI lineage: Eukaryota > Metazoa > Chordata > Actinopteri > Argentiniformes > Microstomatidae > Nansenia > Nansenia antarctica. The sequence continues at coordinate 3,544,629 of NC_137683.1, read as the reverse complement.
TTTGAAACGCTCCATGAGAAAGAGACACCACCACTTGCGGATCCGAGGCATGTCCGTCTGAAATAAATTACAGCGACCCGGATAATCTTTTGTCCATAATGTATTCCTTCTCTTCGAGATGAATAGTATGGTGCAACATAAACATTATTTTAACTAGCCTAATTGTTCTGTGGTTAAATGGTATTCTAACTTACCACATGGAACTCAAACCCTGTGTTCAGGACAAGGGACAGGGTGTACTGGAACAGACAAAGCGGAAGGCAATTTTATTCATAATGTTGACACACACACACACACACACACACACACACAGCGGGGTGATGAGGAGGAACACATACACACACACAGGACTTTTGTGGCCCTAAGCGAGACCATTCCTCTTATTTACCATCTGTACATACCTGCACATACATAGTATATGTTATAATAGTAATAGTTAATATAACATAATAGTTATATGTGCACTCCGGTTACATGCCAAACTTACTGCTGGTGGTGATACTGCTACTGCTGGTGGTGATACTGCTACTGCTGGTGGTGATACTGCTACTGCTGGTGGTGATACTGCTACTGCTGGTGCTGATACTGCTACTGTTTCAGCACACTCAGAAACACACACACACACACACACACACACACACACACACAGCGGGGTGATGAGGAGGAACACATACACACACAGGACTTTTGTGGCCCTAAGCGAGATCTTTTCGCTGTACTGTACTTGTACTGTACATTGACAATACATTTGAATCGAATCTAATCTAATAACTAAGGCAATTGAAATATAACAGAACTTTAAACTAGACAGAGATCAACTGTATGTAGACAGAGAGATGAACTGTATGTAGACAGAGAGATGAACTGTATGTAGACACAGATGAACTGTATGTAGACAGAGAGATGAACTGTATGTAGACAGAGATGGACTGTATGTAGACAGAGAGATGAACTGTATGTAGACAGAGAGATGAACTGTATGTAGACACAGATGAACTGGATGTAGACAGAGATGGACTGTATGTAGACAGAGAGATGAACTGTATGTAGACAGAGATGGACTGTATGTAGACAGAGAGATGAACTGTATGTAGACAGAGATGGACTGTATGTAGACAGAGAGATGAACTGTATGTAGACAGAGAGATGAACTGTATGTAGACAGAGATGGACTGTATGTAGACAGAGAGATGAACTGTATGTAGACAGAGAGATGAACTGTATGTAGACACAGATGAACTGGATGTAGACAGAGATGGACTGTATGTAGACAGAGAGATGAACTGTATGTAGACAGAGAGATGAACTGGTATGCTGATAATGTTAGATGATAAATAGTAGATGATAGATGATACTGTTAGATGATAGATAGTATAGATGATAATGTTAGATGATAAATAGTAGATGATAGATGATACTGTTAGATGATAGATAGTATAGATGATAATGTTGGATGATAAATAGTATATGATATATGATACTGTTAGATGATAGATAGTATAGATGATAAATAGTAGATGACAGATGATACTGTTAGATGATAGATAGTATAGATGATAATGTTAGATGATAAATAGTAGATGATAGATGATACTGTTAGATGATAGATAGTATAGATGATAATGTTAGAAGATAAATAGTAGATGATAGATGATACTGTTAGATGATATAGTATAGATGAAAATGTTAGATGATAAATAGTAGATGATAGATGATACTGTTAGATGATAGATAGTATAGATGATAATGTTAGATGATAAATAGTAGATGATATATGATACTGTTAGATGATAGATAGTATAGATGATAATGTTAGATGATAAATAGTAGATGATAGATGATACTGTTAGATGATAGATAGTATAGATGATAATGTTAGAAGATAAATAGTAGATGATAGATGATACTGTTAGATGATATAGTATAGATGAAAATGTTAGATGATGAATAGTAGATGATAGATGATACTGTTAGATGATAGATAGTATAGATGGTAATGTTAGATGATAGATGACAGATGATAGGTACTAACATATATGATAGATGATAAATAATAGCTCATGACTAGCACTGTCTCTCAGACATTATACACGATAGAATAGCCATTACACTCGACAATGTGGACATTAAACATGATGTTATGGACCTTATACACGATATTATGGACGTTATAAACGATATTAAAGTCATTTATTCCTTCCAGAGGCTGTTTTATGTTGCAATGTTTGCAGCCGTGACGCCATTTTGCTACTTCCGTTAGCGCTGCGCTAGCTCAGTCATGGCCTCATATATAGAGATGCTCCGATCAGGGTTTTTGGTGCCGATCACCGATCACCGATCACTGGAATCAGTGATCTGCCGATCCGATATCACCGATCACCGATCACAGCGTCGAAAATGGCAATTGAAGCATTCTATTTATTGTGTAGCATTATTTATGTTTTTAATTATTCTTAACACCATTGACATTGTATATTAAGTATTCAAATGAAATTAGGAGATGAGAAAGTATCATGAATTGACAACCATCTGTTTTATTGAATTCACAACACCCTGTAGCTTACTTCAGGAAAAACAAATAAAATGTGAAAAAAAAAATCATAATAAAATAAAATGTACACTGTCACATCAAATGTGCAACATTCCACTCGAATGAGAGGAACTAGGGGCTCTTAGAGAACTTGGAGCTTATAGTATACAGTAGCTTTCCTGAGGAACAATAAACATACCCAAACTAAACTGCAACATAAACAGGCTATAGACAAATATAAAATAAGTCATATTTAGGAGGAGATAAGACAGCAAGTCAGCAATAATCAATAAAACAAAAAAACAAAACATTGCACCTAAGGAGATTTCAGACTCAAACCTTACTTCTTAAGCAGCATCACTGGCAGATTAATAATTATTTATAATGATAATAATAATAATAATAATAATAATAATAATAATTATTATTATTATTATTATATATAATTATTCTAATTAAAAATTAATAATAAGATAATGACAATAAAGTCCATAAATAAAATAAATAAAGATTAGCCTTGAGAAATACAAGCATCTCAGCGTTTTTGGCACTCAGCCTGTTCCTCTTATCATCTAAAATATGTCCTGCTATGCTGAAAAGTCACTCGCTATCTACACTTGTGCAAGGTGCACAGAGGAAGACCTAAAACTCGCGCGCTAATAGTTGTTGTTGCTATGGGCCTTAGTCTAGCTTAGTGACTTCCTGCTCGCTGGGTCACATGACGTCGCTGAACACTACCTACACTACGCTCGTGAAGTCGCGCTGGAACTCTGACCAGCACTCGTGGAACGCCTCTCGTCCAATCAAAGCACTCGGTCCCTTTATGACGTCGAGCCCAGTGTGCGCTTCGGCGCTCTCGGAGCGAATCAACGAACGCAGCAAATGCCGTATTATATTCGTGGTATTGAAAGACCTTGCGTGCGTTCCTCCGCGAGGTATTTCTTTTGAGCAGACATTACAAACGGCATATTTGTTGTCTCTTTCCGACACTGTGTAATATTTCCAGACTGGCGACGCCATTTTGTAAACTGATCGGTCGTGTTTGATCGGCCGTTTTGAGAACTCCGATCAAAACCGATCAAGGCCATATCGGCCGATACCGATCGGCGCCGATCAGATCGGAGCATCTCTACTCATATATGACAAAATAGCCATTACACTCGACAATGTGGACATTAAGCACTATATTATGAACGTTATACACGATATTATGAACGTTATACACGATATTAAAGTCATTTATTACCTTTCAGAGGCTGTTCAATGTTGCATTGTTTGTAGGCCGCGCCTTCATCCTAACTACTTCCGTTTTCACCAAGCTAGCTTTGTCGTGGCCTCATACACGATAAATAGTCATTACACTCGACAATGTGGACATTAAGCACTATATTATGAACATTATACACGATATTATGAACGTTATACACGATATTAAAGTCATTTATACCTTTCAGAGGCTGTTCAATGTTGCTATATTTAGGCCATCTTGCTACCTCCGTATGTGCTTTCTGTCGTAATAAACTGTAACACACGACTGTTAAACATATACATAGCACGTTAGGGTTAGTTTCTACTTACTCTGTAGTGAGCCATGGCAGTAATCTAAATCTGAATCTCTCGGTAGATAATAACTGACTGATGTCTTCAAACGTTCACCAAGACAACTTCCCTGACAGCAATCAACACACAGGCTCGCTCGTGCTAAGCGCATGCGCAGATAGCAATCAACACACAGGCACATTCCATTCGGCCCCACATTCCATTCGGCCCCACATTCCTTTCGGCCCCACATTCCAGCTGCAGCTGGACCCTTCTCGCTAGCTTTGGGAGCAAACTCTCCTGGTGCCAGGGCATGCATTATATTTTTATAACAACACATTTTACATCATTTATTTTTATTTTAACAACATTTTAACACATTAAAGTTAAGAATAATGAGTAAAATAAATTTTAAAATATATATATAATTTTTTTAGATAAAAAAATAATTTAAAAATAATTTTAAAAGACTGATATTCTTTTTCTTTCTTAAATGCCTGGGTGAGGCACTACCTACCCTGCCTCACCTGACTGCACGCCACTGGTCTGAATACTTATGGCCATGTGATATTTCAGTGTTTATTTTGTAATATACAGTATCTGCAACATGTTCTACAAGTCTGTGTTTTTCTGACAATATTGGGTGCTGTGTGTGCATGAACGAGGAAAGAAATGAAATTAATTGATTTTAGCAAATGGCTGCAATATGTCAAAGGGTCTGAATACTTTCCGAACCCACTGTACATTCTAACCATAAACATAAACCTCCCAGTACTTGAGATTGGCAAGTTTGTGAAATGCCTCGTCTGTTTTTTTATCACCCGATGATGAAACTCACACCCCTCGTTACACTGGACAAGATCTGCATCTATTGACAGGTTGAACTTTAAACTAGTCTATTGGGACTCCCTCCAGTCCAGTGTACATCTTGCCAAACCTGATCCCAGAGCCTGCCTTCACACCTGCCGTGGACAGCCTTACAGGGAGAGTGAAGCTGGCACGGTGGTGATGGATAGGGGGTGATATGGTAGGTTTTTCCACATGGGATAGACTGTCACGAGGAATCAGGACCCTGTTTTTCCGACTCACCATGTGACAACCTTACTCCTCAACTCTCCCATCAGTGCTGGAGCCAGCAGAGATTCAACATACAATACAAAGCGGATTGTGTCTCACTGAAGGAAGCTGTCTACTTCTGTCAATGTGAATGAGCTTGACCAGATGCACAGAGAAAGACAGGGGGGGGGGGGGGTTGTCATGGCTACTGTGACTAAGATAAGTTGAGAGTTGCTGAGTGGCTAACAGACAATGATGAGGTAGAGAGGGACAAGAGATTCCAATGTAGCTAAACACCGTGATGTAACTAAACACTTAAGCAATATCACACGAGAGGGAGTGCTGTTATACTGAATATCAGCACGGCTGTGATTCGGTCGTAGGTACGAGGCCGCAGGCCTAGATATTGCTTTCATACAACAGTTCTACAGCGCCATTTATTAGTTAACAGTAATAAGCTACAACAGATTAGGATTTGTTTGTTTATTTAATCATTTTGGCTCCACCAACAAAAAATTGTTCCGCAACTGAACTACAACTGGACTGTTGCCTTGTAACCTGAACACAAACATCCGCAGCCTAGCTACTTTGTATCGTGTACATTTATCTGTACATTTCCATTTATTGTGCAACCAGTGAAATATGACTTGGTTGACAGTCACTTTGGGGGTGAATGTGTGAATGCGATTCAGACGAATTGACATCAGATAGTACATTGCTCCATCGTTTCCTGTTCTTGGTGGATGGTCTCCAGTAACTTTTTAGCTTTCAGACCTTCAAAACACATTCGTCCTCTTCAGATGACCATTCATAATTTAACTCAAATTATCTTTGTTTGAAACCAACACACTGATAGATAATCTGATAGATAACGACCGTTAATGTAGTCTAATTAACGGTCATTTAATAGAACACCTGTGTGGCGGAGTGATACATAGTTAGAAGTCCCAGTGCTGTTATACTGTATATCAGCACTCATGGAATGCCTCTTGTCCAATCAAATTACTTGGTCGGAACTAACTGTTGTATAATGTGATGTAACACTGTGATGTAAGATCTTAGCTGATTTGAACCCTCATGTGAAATGATGTTTCTTCACTCTACTGTATGTTTGTCTGTTATTTAGTTGGCCATGTCTATCGCCAAAAAAGGAAAAATGATTCCCTCAATGGGACTTTCTGGATACATAAAACTTGAATAGAGACAGCATGGAGAGCAGAAGCAAAGGCATGGTATGCCTTGGTATGGATGAGCTGGCATACAGAAGCCTTGGGCTATTGGGTAATCATTGATCTGGCGGAATAAACTCTGTAGGTCTCAGATGTGTATAACTGTCTTGTAGACACCTGGCGAGCTCTTGTAAAGTAAGTAAGTAAGTAAAGCTTTATTTATATAGCGCCTTTCGTACATGAAATGCAACTCAAAGCACTTTACAATAGAACATATACAACCAAAGATTACCAGAAGGGGGGGGGGGGGGGGGGGAGAAACGAGACACAACAGTAGGGGAGGGGTGGGGGAAGGGAGGGGTTACATCACCCTCTGTAGAACATCTGCTATCTAATCGGTGCACTGTGCTGCCACTGTGGGGAGGGGGGGGCGAAGGCGGCGGGATGGGTCGGGGGGGGCTGCATGTCCATGTATGTATGAGTCCTTGATGGAAGTCCAATCTCGGCGACCGCAGAGTGGCATCGCGATAACACCTCGATCGGGCCAGTCAAAAGTCAACAACAGGTTTCCATGAGGGATGGGGGAGGGGGGGGGGTGTAGAAGGGTTAGGGTTTTGCATGTGAATCTTCTGGGCGAGTTTTCTGCAGACGGCCTTGTGGGCCGAGCAGGGGGGGCCGGAATGGAGATTTGTTGTTTGGGTTAGGAATTTTCGATAGCACAGCAGGTTGAGATGACCTGCTATCATAAATCCAAATGGTTAGAGGTCATTGTTGTCTTAAGTCTGCGCTGGATCTTCTGACTTCATCTTGCAAAGCAGTGAGCTTCTCTAATAAGCTTTCCATCTTGCGATTTAGTTCAGATATCAGAACAGTTTGATTACTCACTGCTCTGCCCATCTCGTTTAACATGTTGGCCAGTTTAAGGCTGCCGTCTTTCCAATTTTCCAATAGAGCAGGACAAGACCAGGACAATGCTCAGGCCAAGTAGCAGATGTCCTGTATCATTAATCCAAATAGGTACACGTCTTCCACGTCCTCTCGGGAAAGAATCCCCAGGCACACAACCCTCCACTTCTCCCACGAGTCCATCATGTATCCTGCTGCGAAAGTGCCATCTGGGCAAACAGGTTCGCCGTATCCTGAGTTTCTTGTAGAATGTTTTTTGTCAATTGTGTTGAGAGACCAGCTTATCAATTCCATGTTTGTAGTTTTGAAAAGACAGTGCAAAACTCCGGAGGCAGAAAGCAGACAAGACAAAAGGTGGTGGGAGGGTATAGAGGGAGCGAAAATGCGACCGCCTACGTCGGGAGAGAGAGAGAAAAGTCTCTAACTTGAGAAATACACCAGAGGTCTATGTGAATGATGCACTGTCAATGGGAAACGTCAATGAAAGATGTTCTATATTTAAAATATTAAAAATAACTTATGAATAGGCCATAGGATTTTTTCGAACTTCATACATTTGATTGATTGATTGATTGTACTTTATTGTCCCCGAGGGGAAATTTGTCTTGGGCATGGTACTTTCATGCTTCAAGTGCAACAGTGACGATACATACAACATACAGTAGACAAAGTAAACAACAGGACAGCAACAAACATTGAGTGACATTGGCAGCAGTTTCCACCTGGACATGGCATCATTTGGTATAAATATATATTGCACATAACTTATCAAGTGGTGTTTTCGAATATTGCACATGGCCCTTCAAGTGGTGTCTAAGATAAAGTGCAGGTGCTGGTGATCATGTCCTAATCATCGTTTCTGCTTGAGAGAATTGATTAGTTTAATGGAGAATGGGACAAATGATAGTTTTAAGAGCTTATAGTTACATCTTGGCATGCGAAGCCTTCTACCTAGGGGGAGAACTTCGTATTCTGTGGAGAGCGGATGTTGGGGGTCTGCGATTATCTTGTTAGCCTTGTCCAGGACAGCTTTTTCATATAGTTTATTTAGGATCACATAGTCTCTTTCACCTACAATTTTCATAGCTGTTTTGTGAATGCTGACTAGTCTGTTTTTTTGTTGTACAGTTAAGTTGCCAAACCACACAATTATTCCATATCTGATTACACTTTCAACAATGGACTGATAGAAAATTCTCATGATCTGCTTTCTCACCCCATAAAGTCTGAGTCGCCTCAGGTGATAAAGCCTCTGCTGTAGTTTGTTACATAAGCTGTCTAAGTGTGTATTCCAGCAGAGATGGTTGTCTAACTGAATACCTAAGTACTTATAAGAGGGCACCTGGATGATTGTTTGGTCTTTAACGACCACAGGCTCATGGTCAGTTACCTGCCTTGGGTCTAACACAACCTCCTGAGTTTTGGTGGGGTTTAAGATGAGATGGTTGCTGTCGCACCATTTAGTGAATATATTAATCTCATCATGGAGCACCGAGGGGTCTGTATCTTTATCAAGGAGACTTAGAATTGCAGTGTCGTCAGCATATTTTATAATATGGTTGCTTGGGTGGTTACTTTTACAGTCGTTGGTGTATACTGAGAAAAGATATGGAGACAGAACGCAACCTTGGGGGACACCTGTACTGCAGTGTTTAGTCACTGACAGTGTTCCATTGACTTTCACTTGCTGTTCTCTTTCTAACATGAAGGAATGGATCCATTTGATTAAAGTACTATTGACACCCATGTCTTTGAGCTTTCCTAAGAGCACGTGGGGTTGTACCGTATTAAAGGCGGAACTAAAGTCAACAAACATAATTCGGGCATAGGCCTTTTTGTTCTCGAGGTGCTTGGATACAGAATGTGTGATATAGAGAATAGCATCCTCCGTGCTACGGTTCTGTTTATAGGCAAATTGAAAAACATCTAGCAGTGGGTCAATGTGTTTTCTAAGCAGAGACAGTACATATCGTTCAAAACATTTCATCACAATGGAAGTTAGAGCTATGGGGCGGAAGTCATTATTCTCCATGGCACGAGGTTTTTTCGGCACAGGGATTATAATTGACTTCCTCCACAGAGCTGGAACCTCGGTATTCAGGGACTTTTCAAATAGCGGACACCATGCTGTTGTTAGTTCTTCTGCACAGTTTTTGAGAAGAGAAGCTGATAGACCGTCTGGACCTGTGGACCTGTTGGTAGACACCCTGCTAAAGAGACGTTGAATGCTGGTAGGATTTACCTCCAACCAGCAGTTGGCATCAGTCTCTGGTAGGGTCTGCAACACACGGTCACACTCCTGAGAGTTCCGTGTGTCAAACCTCAGGTAGAAGTCATTCAGCTCGTTTGCTTTTTGTTGTTCGTCTAGGGTCATGATCTGTCTTTTTGTTGGGTTCATGTTGGTCACTGATTTCATTGTGTCCCAAAGTTTTTTAGAGTTGGAAGTCAAAAAACTTTGTTCCATTGTGTCCCTGTGTTTTTTCCTTGCACTAACAAGCAGTTGTTTTAGTTCTTTCTGGACCACTGACAGTCCTGCCCTGTCCTTATTTCTGAATGCCTGTTTTTTCCTATTTAGGCAATCTTTGATTTCTTTTGTGATATATGGTTTGTTATTAGGATAAACTACTATTTCCTTCTTTGGGACAACATTGTCAACACAGAATTTTATATAGTCTGTTATGGTAACAGTGGCCTCATCCAGCTCTAGTGCATGGAATATGGACCAGTCTGTGCACAGAAAGCTACCCTTAAGTGTCTCAGTAGCATCATGCGACCACACATTGACAGTTTTACATTCAGGTTTGCTTGATTTAAAGACAGATTTGTACGAAGGGATTAAATGTACAATGTTGTGATCTGAGTTTGAGAGGGGAGGTTTTGATTTGGCTACATATGCATTTTTTACATTTCCATAGCATTTATCTAGGATTTTGTCGTTACGGGTATTACATTTCACATATTGGAATTTCCGTAAAAGTACAATTACGGTGTCCTGAGAGGGATCGTTTTAATTATTGGGAATTGTTTTTTGATACATAACCCTGATGTATGTAGATATGTGATCATGTAAGAAGAGTAAACTGAACTACTTATGACGTCTCAGAGATAACATACTGTTCTGCATGTACAACCCCCTTCAGACCCTGCGTCCATTGCAATGGACATCACATGTTTGGTGTTTTTTTCCTTTGTTAATGTATGATTTACATAATGATCTTCTCGTTGGTTATTTAGTAGACCCTAATTAAACAATCAGATGCAAGTATATGACCGAACTGGTCGACGTCTGAAAAAGATCCATCACATGGCAACAGTCCCTCAGTGTTACGGTCAGATAGGGAACCCAAGCGCAGACACAGACAGAGACAGGTTAAAGTAAAATAAAGTATGATTTATTTTAGGGAGTAGGCAGAGAATGGTCGTAGGGCAAGCGGGGGGTCAGGCAGGGGGCGTAGTCAGCAGGCAGGCAGGAGGTTTAGGCAGGAGGGGTTGTCGGCAGGCAGGCAGGGGGGTTAGGCAGGAGGGGTAGTCGGCAGGCAGGCAGGGGCTTAGGCAGGAGGGGTAGTCGGCAGGCAGGCAGGGGCTTAGGCAGGAAGAGTAGTCGTTAGGCAGGCAGGGGTCAGGCCGGTAGGGCAGGCAGGCAAGAGGGCAGGTAGGACAGGCAGGCAGGAGGGCAGGTAGGGCAGGCAGGCAGGTAGGAGGAGGGCAGGTAGGGCAGGCAGGCAAGAGGGCAGGTAGGGCAGGCAGGCAGGAGGGCAGGTAGGGCAGGCAGGCAGGAGGGCAGGAGTCTGGTAGGGGTACTGGGGGGTAAAGGCAAAACAGGGGTAAGTAGGAGGCAGGTACAGGCAGGGTAGTAAATAGGTAGGGGAGCTGGAAGCGTATCTTTACGGTAAGCTGAAGCTACGATCTGGCAGAGAAGTGAAGGCTGGAACGGGTCTTTATGCAGGGCTAACAATGAGGTAATAGTGAACAGCCGGACAAAACGCACACCTGAAGCCACTCCTGCCAATTAGAGGGAGAGAGAGAGAGAGAGAGGGAGAGAGGGAAAGAGAGAGAGAGGCACTGCCCACTACCTAGAGGTAGAGGGCGTGACACTCAGAGCCTTCGAAGGAAGGAACTTTTATAACATCATGATTTTTAAAACATGAATTTCTACATTGGATTTGTTAAACCTAATATTTAAGCATCGAAAAAGTTATTTTAAGCATTATATATCTAATAGCACAACATGTTTAGACACAGGATTTTTTACAGTGGCTTTATATATATTTATATTATGAAAATTAGGTTTTCACATTTAAAAAAAAGTTCATATTTGGGGTATACAGAAATAGAGATCATGGAACTTTTGGCTGATGGAAATTGAGTCTTTGGATAGTGAGGATGAAGGTAAACCCTTGACAGCCAGGATTCTGAAAAGTTGGTGTGTAGAATATTAGATGTAAGAGAGAAATATATGAGAGGCCAAATATCTATCTATCTAATATATATTATCTATCCATTTTCACTATTGTATCCAGTGTGAATATACATGGGTAATAGACATATAGATAGACATGCAGGCAGATAGACAGTCAGATATTTCTTTTTACTGATTTCAGGGACAGACAGTGATGAGATTCCATGAGTACAAGGAGAGGATTAGGTTGTAGTAACAGAGAGTCAGGGTGAGGTAGCAGATGAGGATGATGAGGTTGTAGTAACAAATTGTCAGGGTGAGGTAGCAGATGAGGATGATGAGGTTGTAGTAACAGAGAGTCAGGGTGAGGTAGCTGATGAAGAAGATGAAATTGAACAGGAGGAAGAACCACCAAGAACCACAACTCGTCAGTTTTGTGCCTCACAGGAAACGTTTCAAGGCTGCTCAGCGAAAGAAACATTGAGCAGATGACAGTTCTGTTACTGTGGTCAATGTTTCATTAGTCAGTCACTGTTAACATATTGCATCACTCCAGTGTTTTCCTGTTCTTTTTAAGAAAAAACGACATACATACACATATCAATACATGTGTAATCTCTAGTTGTGAGATTTCACAACTGTTCAGACCTGACGTCCATTGCAATGGACATGAAATAAAGCATGTAAAGAGTTGACTGTTTTTTAGTTGGCTCAATTGCCTAATGTATGCATGTGATATGATTAAGAAAAAATACAATTAATTTTTCCCATGGCTTGAAATAATTCAGGTCTGAAGGGGTTAAGTTGGTCCCCTCTGACATCACTCTGATCATAACTATTCTTGCTAAACCATAGAGTTGCACACACTGAGAAACCCAGTTCATGTCAGGACATCCATAGAGACTACTGCAGTCTCAGTGGACTTACAGTTTAATCCCACAAAAAGTTGAGAAAGCTTGAGAAAGCATATTAAATGAAAGTGATGGCGAGTTGCTACTGTTGCTAATTGGATTGGCAAAGAGGCATGGACTCATTGAGAAGCAGAGAGCTGCAGAGTGAAAAGGCTCTGCGTTTGGCTCAGGTGACGCTGAGAGTAATTCACTTGGTTGCATTTGAACTGCTGCTCTGCTCAGATGGACCCTGACCAAGAACAGCTTTAGTTCCTACTCTGTATAAGTTGTTGGTTAGTAGGTCTTGGGTTGTGTAAGATCCCTAGAGGTTTGGTCATGTACCCATAGATAAGCTATTGAAAGAGAAGAGACCAGGTAGGCACACTTTTATTTTATTTGTAATCATTGCCATATGAATCTCCCCCGAACCTTTATGACAAACTGAAGAACTAAACATAAATGTAAATAAACTATTGACATGTTATTATATGAATCCCTTTAATCCCTTTCATCCCTTCCTTTCATAGCAGGGCAGTGCACAAACACAAATGCTGTTGCTTAAATTACATTTACAAAATGGTCTTGGCAGGTGTGATAGACAGACAGACAGGTAGAGACACAGACAGGTAAATGGTCTTGGCAGGTGTGATAGCAAGGAAGTCCAGAATGAATCATGGTCCCCGAGGTCCACAGGCTGAATGTTAGAACTCTCAACTCTCATCTAACTCATGTTAGAACTCAGTGGCAAACACATCTACCTGATTCCCCTAATTAACTAAGCAACACGTTCGATCAAATGTGTTACTGAACACATAACATGCACTAAACACTACTGAAGTTCACAATAATACCTTACTGTATATTGCACATAGCACATACCTCTTTAATATAGCCTCTTTTGTACATGACATACTGTACATGAACTCCCTTAACTGTACATAGCTCATAACTGTATATACCTCTAAACTACCATACATGCCTTACTGTACCTATCATTGTCATTGTCATGTTTTTATATCATGTTTTATTTTTATTTTATATCACTATACACTTCTGGTTAGATGCTAAATTGCATTTTGTTGTCTAGTACCTGTACTCTGCAATGACAATAAAGTTGAATCTAATCTACTGCTAGGCTGAAACAAAAGCCAGCACACCCTGCAAATCCCAAGATTGAATATGGAAATAAACAACTGGACTGTACAATAAAGTAAAGGAGTCTAGTCACCGAAAGAAAATGTTACAAATGCTACACAGGTTCTCTGAAAGAGACGAGGGAGACCCTCTCTATGGGACACACACTCATGTAGAGCTTTCCCTGGTACAACACACTCATGTGGAGCTTTCCCTGGTACAAGCCAGTGACGCTTGCAAGGAGATCTCGCCTATCACCCAAGAGGTGCAAGATGGGTGAAGAGTCCCCCCCATCTCCTCCAGAGAATCTGGGTTACATTTGTAACCTTTCAGTCGACTTGGTTTGATCCCCCCACTGCTGGGACCCTGCAAACGTGTCGCCAGGGAAGCGTGTATGGTAGGAAACCCACATGTCTGGGCTGAACACCTGTTCAGTTCCAGGTCACCGGTTCAGTGTCATGTGTCTGGTTGGGGTGAGGGGAACACTGAACGAGAGTGGTGAAAAAAATTGCTTTGTCAAAGCTATCCCAGGGTTCAGTTGTCTGAAGACAATGAGTCACTTAACACTAGAACAGCCATGAGTAAAGAAAAATGAGTGAGTAAAGAAAAATGTTATATTTTTGCACTCGATCAAATTTCAGGACCCTCCTTTCATGACTTGTCCTAGATATGTGCGTTCTACCACCCAGTATCCTTACATTTTCAAAATCACATCAGGATAAGCTAATGTAAAGCTATTTTGCCGTTTTCCTGTGTAGGAAGCAGGCTAATTTACAAGCGGTGGTCGTTGTGAGTAAATGGCCCTCATGGAATGCCTCTTATCCAATCAAATTACTTGATCCCTTTATGACGTTGAACCCAGTATGGGTTCATAAAGTCAATGAGTGAACCGTGGAAGAATGAAATGGTGCACTTGCTACGTCCCTTTATTGGAGCAGGTAATAGTAGGCACTACCTCCTTGCAAGCATTGCCGGCGTGTACCAGGCATGATTGAATAGGGGTCTTCATTAAAAGGTACATGTTATATCCTGAGGACTAGGAACCTCACCTGTATAACATGTACTACTCAGACAACGGCTGTAACTTGAGTATTTATTGTTATCTACTGTGGAGCCCCATGTTAGATCAACCTCACAGAACAACATGGCATCTTGAATACCCAGGATGCATAGCGTATACCCAGGATGCATAGCGTTAACAAAACCATGGCAACAGTGAATACATCACATCTCCTCCCCCCTTACAATAAATGTCCCATTTAACATCAGCTAGAAAATCTTCAAATAACACCATAACTCTATAGATGTCTGTAACAAAAACAATAACAATCCTGGGGTGAGGGTAGACCACCTCAAACCCCTGACTATACCCATGGAGATTATTCTGCTCCAGTTGAATTGGGTAAGTCAAGCTATAAGTCCAAACGATCAGGAGGCCGCCGCTGTCTTTCAGGATTTCGCCGTGCAGCTGGAACCTCAGAGTCTCTGTGTCTCTGTAGTGGGTTCGGACCAGAGGCAGAATCAGGCGGAGGTGTTACAGTCTCTTTGATTGGAGAGTCAGGTGCTGCGGCAGCAACCTCAGGCTCAGGCATAGAAGAGCCTGAAACTTCTGCAGGTAGATCAAGAGGCGGTGTATCGAGAGGGTCCTTGGCAAGCAGCGGGGTGTGTGTTGGAGCTTGCAATAGCTGGTCGATGTGCCTTCTCCAGACGATGTCAGTAGCAGTTTGAACCGTATATGATTCCGGTCCAGTCTGTGCAATGATGGTGGCAGGAATCCACTTAGGTCCACTGCAGTAATTCCTTGCCAACAGATTCTCCTGGAGTGAAAACTCTGAACTTGGTTTGGCCTCTTTGTTGGATTTGTTTCTTTTGCTGCTGTGAAACTGTCTCTTTCACTGACGTTGGCTTCAGGAGGTCAAAGTTGGATCTAAGCTCTTTTTGTAGCAACAAGCTGGCAGGTGATACTTTTGTAGTTGCATGTGGCGTGTTGCGATACGTTGCCTTTAATGCATTTTTCATTGTTTGCACAAACCTTTCAGCGAGGCCATTCGATGACGGGTGATAAGGTGCTGATCTTATGTGCTGTATGCCATTTGCTTGCACGAAAGCAGCCATTTCCTGGGACACGAACTGTGGTCCATTGTCAGAGACGAGTTGAACGGGACATCCAAAACGGCTGAACATTTCTCCCAGCTTCTCAATTGTCTTTTCTGTTGTGGTGGATCTCATGATAGCCACTTCAGGCCATTTACTGTGTGCATCCACAGCGACAAGTAGCATTCTGTCCTCAAAGGGTCCTGCGAAATCAATATGCACACGATGCCATGGCCTTTCTGGAAAGCTCCAGGGGTGCAGAGGAGCTAGTTGAGGATTGTTCCTGATTTTCTGACATGAGGAACAGGCTTTTGCTAGCTCCTCTATCTGTCCATCCATATTTGGCCACCAAAAGTAGCTTCTTGCTATTTCCTTCATCCTCACTATTCCACTGTGTCCTGAGTGGAGTTGCTGCAACACTGGTTTGCGTAGTGTTGGTGGTATAACCACTCTCCTTCCCCACAGCAAACATCCAGACTGCACCGTCAGTTCCGCCCTCCTCGCGAGGTAAGGTTTCAAAGCACCGTCGTTGCTGCTAGAGTGGCCCTTTACAACAATGTCCAAGACAGCTGACAAGACCGGGTCATTGCGTGTGGCCTTCTTCACTTGTTCAGCTGACACTGGCGCATCATCCACCTGACTGAAATAGGCAACATGCTCCGTGTGCAGCTCTGGTTTGGTGACAGGGAGTGGCATACTTGATAAGCCATCGGCGTTGCAATGTGAGTCTGCTTTACGATACTTTATGACATATGAATGCCCAGACAACAGCAGCGCCCATCGTTGCAGACGGCTTGCGGCACGGTACCCCGGTATGTGGTCCAAGGATGGTCGTAAGAGGTCGGTGATCGGTAAGGAGTGTACATTTCCGTCCATATAAGTACTGATGGAATTTACGAACGCCAAAAATTATGCTTAACGCTTGCCTCTCCAGCTGAGCATAATTGGCTTCGGCTTTGTTTAAAGTCCTTGAAGCAAAGGCAATGGGCCTTTCATCCCCATTTGGCATTATGTGTGAGATAACTGCACCCACCCCGTATGGAGATGCATCGCAGGCCAGCTGGATTGGGAGTGACGGGTCATAATGAGTTAGGACCACTGACCCCACTAACACATCCTTTGATTTCTGAAAAGCCTCCTGGCATGCTTTATTCCATTCCCACGCCTTGTCCTGGCGGAGTAAGTCATGTAGTGGCTTTAGTAGCGATGATAGATTTGGGATGAAACGACCGTAGTAGTTGAGCAGCCCTAGGAACGAACGCAACTGACTGACGTTCTGGGGTGGCGGTGCATCCATGATGGCTGCGACCTTGGATGGGGCCGTGTGTAGGCCCTCGGCATTAATGACATGTCCCAAGTACTCCACGGAAGAGCGGAAAAAGTCAAATTTTTCCTTGCGAACCCGGAGTCCATATTCCTTTAGTCTTTGAAGAGTGGCGTCCAGATTATGAAGGTGCTCGGAATCGCTGGCCCCTGTGCAAAGGATATCGTCTAAATAGCACTGAACACCAGGCAGGCCACTGAGGATTTGATCCATAGCACGTTGAAACAGTGCTGGTGCTGATGTGATTCCGAAAGGTAATCGGCGGTACCTGAAGAGGCCCTTGTGCGTTGTGATAGTTAGCAGCTCCTGTGAGTCTTCATGCACATGCATTTGCAAATAAGCTTGATTAAGGTCTATTTTACTGAACTTTTGACCCCCACTAAGTCCAGCAAACAGGTCCTCAATATGAGGGAGTGGATACTGCTCTACAGATAGCACAGGGTTAACTGTTACCTTAAAATCCCCACAGGTCCGGATTCCTCCATCCTTCTTAGGCACTGGCACTATCGGTGTCGCCCAATCACTGGTAGTGACTGGCTCCAGTACTCCACTCTTCACAAGAGCATCCAAATCAGCTTCCACCTTGTCTCTTATAGCATATGGTACCGGTCTAGCTTTCAAAAACACCGGTTTGCTTTCAGGCTTTACATGTAGCTTTACTGTAATATCCTTCATGCTTCCTAATTCGTTCCGGAAAACCTCCTTGTGTTTTTCCAAGACAGCCTGTAGGCCAGTGGAGCCGTTTGCTATCATGCGTACTGCTTGCCAGTCCAGCCTTATTTTGTCTAGCCACAGACGTACCATCAATGCTTGATAATCTCCATTAGTTATGTAAACAGGGATCTTTTCAATTTGTCCATTACACTGGACAGTCACATCCATCATACCCCTCATCGGAACGGGCTCTCCTGTATATGTTCGAAACTTGGTGTCTGATGCTCGTAATGGGAGGTGCTTCATGAATTTCTTGTAGACTCTATTTGAGATGATTGAAGCCCTTGACCCAGTGTCGATCTGCATTTTCACTGGAAGTCCTTCCAGCTCAGGGGTAGCCCAGTAGCAATCCGAGCCCTCATCCATGTTTAGTACTCTGAGAAAACGTATTCTCTCCTCCTCCTCTGAAGAGTCACTAGCTGTCTTTCCCTGCTCGACGGTACGGACATGTCTTTTCTTTTTGTCATAACCAGTGTTTTTCATGTATCCAGACTTTGTTGGCCTTTCAGCGCTCTTTTTGTTTCTACAAGCCCGCTCTACATGCCCTTTCTTTCCACAATTATGGCAGTCCAGGTCCTTACACCAGCACGTAGATGCAAGATGTCCTGTTCTCCCACAACGAAAACATGGACCCTGGCCACTTTGCTCCTCACTACTGACCTTATGCACTCGGCTCGTTGTATGTAAATGCTGGGCTTCCTTTGCCGCCATTTCCATAGTCACGCTGATATTGACAGCTTTCTCCAGCGTCAGATCACGGACTGTCAGTAGGTTCTTCTGTGCCGATTCACTACTCAAACCGCACACAAGACGATCTCTCAATGTGTCATTTAATGTTTGTTTAAAATCACAATGTTCAGCTAGCTTCCGTAAAGCTGCAACATACAGGGTAACAGACTCGCCTTCTTCCTGGCTGCGTCGGTGGAACCTAAATCTCTCAGCAATAACTAAAGGCTTCGGTGAAAAATGGAGGGCTAGGATATCAACTATTTCCTCATATGTCTTGGTACCTGGCTTTGTCGGCTGTAGCAGGTTACGTAACAAATTGAATGTCTTAGGGCCCATAATAGTCAGGAATGTTGGAACTATCTTGTCATCATCAATGTCATTTGCTGTGGTGAAGTAGTCAAAGCGCTGTGTATAGCTAGACCACTGTTCAATACTCTCATCAAAAGGTCCAATATTACCAATAATTCCAGCCATCTTCTTATTTTCCCTTAACTGGATATCTTGGTCGCTCCCCTCCTCTTGCTGCTCCATACACAGCGAGCGGGGCGCACTTTACCGTTGCTCCGGGTGCAGGCTAATAGCATTGGTGGCTAACGAAGCTAGCCCAGCAACCGAGCAAAACACACGCCAAAACTTCTTCCGGTCGCGCACACGTTGTGGATTCAGACGTCCTCGTCGCCAATTTATGTTATATCCTGAGGACTAGGAACCTCACCTGTATAACATGTACTACTCAGACAACGGCTGTAACTTGAGTATTTATTGTTATCTACTGTGGAGCCCCACGTTAGATCAACCTCACAGAACAACATGGCATCTTGAATACCCAGGATGCATAGCGTATACCCAGGATGCATAGCGTTAACAAAACCATGGCAACAGTGAATACATCACAGTACACAAGAGTGTTTCCCATAGTGAGGTGTTGAACCAAGTCGACAGAGAGAACCACAGGTACTGAAGGCTGCGTTGGAGGTCCAGAACACCGTCACTCGCTTATTTTTGTTCAGCTTTTTTAGATGTGCGTTCGCCCCTGCGTCTACCACAAGATTGATCAGGCCAGAGTGCTTGGCCCCTGTGTGAACAATGATTTGCCATTTTGACTCTCAATGCTGCTGAAGGACGAAGTAGTGAGTGGTAAGGGAACTTGTGGGTGATGTACTATAGTTGTTGCGTGTATGAGAATGGGGTGTATGTATGTATGAGTGCGGTTGTGTGAGTAGATGGAGAGTGTCTGGGAGTATGTATGGAGTGTGTCTCTCTCTCTCCAATTTGCAGCAGCTGACAGAGGGAGCTGGTTGGTTGGCGAGTCGGAGCGCGGGCTGCCAAGGCCGATAAAAGGGAGCTAGTGGCAGGTGACGACAGACGCACACGCAGCAACGAAACGTCATAGCAACCAGGAATACGAATGAGGAAGCGGCAATGGCAGAAGGGAGCAGAGATGGGAGCCGACGCTGAGCGAGGACCTGATTATACAAACCCACGCTTGCTGTTCTACGAGAGAAGGGACGTTTGAACCGTGACACTCGTTCATCTAGTATGTAAGTTGCACCCTGACACTCGTTCATCTAGTATGTAAGTTGCACCGCTATTTGTGTACCTTGCTGACGGCTGTCTTCTGCTTCGTATTCTTCCGAGGCACCGTGAGGGAACGTCGCATGACTGGGGGAGACGAGACGCCACTTCGGATGAATGATACAACGCACACTAAGCCCACGAGAAAGGGATGGGCGATTTCATATTCTTGGCTCTGCCTACAGTTAGTGTGAGTTACTACAGAAATACTCCTTTTTAAACAGGGTATATACAGGAATCTTCAATTTCAATACCTTTCTAAGACTTTTTAAAGACCTTGTCAATATTTTTCCAGACCTCACCGCCACTTCAAGCTGTAACCGTTTACATCAGTGACACCTTTAACTTAACAGTTTTAGTTTGCAATAGACTAGACCACTATCATACAACAGAATTTCCGGTTCATCTTTTTTTTAAATAAAACTAATAAATTCTAACTTTTACTAAACGTTTTTAGGACTCAAACTCTTTGGAGTCTAATTCAGAAAAATACCCAAAAAATTCAAGACCTCATAAAATTGTGATAAGACTTTTTAATACTTATTAAGGGTCTTGATTTTCCCAACATTTATTTATCAACTTTTAATACTTTTCAAGACACCGCGGATACCCTGTTAAATCAGCCTCTTGTTTTACTCTCTCCCTCCGAGGGTCTGGGACTCACCGCCTGAGAGGACTCTGGTTCTCCGCCTACCAAGAGTCAGGCCGTCGAGTGGCTACGTTCCCTACTGCATGCCTGCTGGATCGCAACGCTCTCTACATTGCAATGCTCTCCAATAATCATTTCAATGCTCTCTATATTGCAACGTTCACAAGCAACTATTGCAACGCTCTCTAGATTTCCACGCTCTCAAGTAATCACTGGTCCCGCGGCCATTGTAACAGGCCTGGCCTAAACCATTCACTCCGACAAAGGAGTGCCTAAATAGACTATCCTTCGACGGTGGACCCTAGAACCAGGAGGACGGAGAGGTAAATGGACATTGATTCACCTCCACGGGCTGCAGAATCTCCTTCCGGCCTGTCGGGACGCCCAGGCCCGAACGGTATGACTGAAATTAACTTTATTCTAAAGCCCCTTTCATTCATCCCTGTCTTGTCTATTTAGTGTGAGTAAAATACAGTTAGGTCCATATATATTTGGACACAGACAGAATTTCTGTTATTTTAGCTGTTTACCAAAACATCTTCAAGTTACAGTTATATAATGAATATGGGCTTAAAGTGCAGACTCTCAGATTTAGGGTAAGGGTATTCACATCCAAATTGAAGGAAGGGTTTAGGAATTACAGCTCTTTAATATGTAGCTCCCTCTTTTTCAAGGGACCAAAAGTAATTGGACACTTGACTCAAAAGCTGTTTCATGGGGAAGTGTGGGCTATTCCTTCATTATTTCTTTATCAATTAAACAGGTAAAAGGTCTGAGTTGATTCTAAGTGTGGCATTTGCATTTGGAAGCTGGTGCTGTATACACACAACATGCAGTCAACAGAGCTCTCAATGCAAGTGAAACTGGCCATCCTTAGGCTGCAAAAACAACCAAAAAAGAGTAGTAGTGTGGTACATTCTGAGAAAAAAAGGACTGGTGAGCTCGGCACCACAAAAAGGTCTGGACGTCCATGGAAGACAAGAGTGGTGGATGATCTTAGGATCCTCTACATGGTAAAGAAAAACCCCTTCACAACATCCAGCCAAGTGAAGAACAGTCTCCAGGAGGTTGGCATAACATTATCCAAGTGTACCATAAAGGGAAGACTTCACATGAACAAATACAGAGGGTTCACCACAAGGTGCAAGCCATTCATAAGCCTCAAGAATAGAAAGGCCAGATTAGACCTTGCCAAAAAACATCTAAAAAAGCATCCCTGTTCTGGAATAGCATTCTTTGAACAGATGAAACTAAGATCAACCTGTACCAGAATGATGGGAAGAAAAAAGTATGGATAAGGCTCATGATCCGACGCTTACTACATCCTCTGTAAAAAACGGTGGAGGCAGTGTGATGACATGGACATGCATGGCTTTCAATGACACTGGATCACTAGTGTTTATTGATGATGTGACAGAAGAAAGACAAATTCAGCAAAGTTGATTGGATGGCGCTTCACAATACAGATGGACAATGACCCAAAACATACTGCGTAAGCAACCCAGGAGTTTTTTAAGGCAAAGAAGTGGAATATTCTGCAATGGCCAGAGTCAATCACCTGATCTCAACCCGATCGAGCATGCATTTCACTTGCTGAACACAAAACATGAGGCAGAAAGACCCATGAACAAACAACAACTGAAGACAGCTGCATTAAAGGCCTGGCAAAGCATCACAAAGGAGGAAACCCAGTATTTGGTGATGTCCATGGGTTCCAGACTTCAGGCAGTCATTGCCTGCAAAGGATTCTCGACAAAGTATTAAAAATGAACATTTTATTTATGCTTATGTCAATTTGTCCAATTACTTTTGAGCTCCTGAAAATATGGGACTGTGTATAAAAATGTTTGCAATTGCTAAACGTTTCATACAATATTTCTGTTCAACCCCTTGAATTAAAGCTGAAAATCTGCACTTCAATAGCATTGTGATTGTTTCATTTAAAATCCATTGTGGTGGCATACAAAATTATGGAAATTGCGTCACTGTCCAAATATTTATATATGTATAGTTATTATTTTAGTTGGAGGCCTACAAAGGGAGGGAGTACAATTTGGGGGGGATTGGTACTGTTGTGGGGCTCACAGGGCTCGTGAGGCCTTGACGGTTGGTATTAGCTACCACCATACCACGAGTGACGGTTTTGGGTGGAAAGCCTCTTACGTGTGCCAAGTTTAGTCCATTCAAGTGGTCGTTGTTGTGTGGGTGTGTGAATGAATGAATGAATGAATGAATGAATGGACTTTATTGTCATTGCTACAGTACAGGTACCAAACAACGACATTTAGGAGGGGTGGCTCCCCTGGTGTTGGGAAAGGGAAAAAAAAAAACTTTTAGAAAAAGAAAAAAAAAATCACAAGAAGGGAAGGAGCTGGTTTACATAAATAAAGGATATGTACACAATCCACTGTACTATACTGTACAGATAGTCGACTAGGGTTGTCATATTGCACAATAGTATTTTTTTTCACGTATCTGCCACTTGAGAAATGCAGTGTTGAGTGAAGTGCTACGTCTATTGAGACAGTGTGTAGTGCCATACAAGTTATTTCACGTTGCATGCGTAGAGTGGGGCGGGTGCTGACGGTGAGGCTGGTTGGGTCCTGTGGGCACCCTGGTGACAGAGCAATTGTGAATCCCGATTAGTAGGGCTCCCTTATGAAAGTCAGGAGAAGCATGGGTGAGATGCGCCTCTGCCTGTGTCAAAGTACTGCTAAATGTTTTTCCCCTATTTTACTTTACTGCTTTATTTGAGGTTGCAACAAAGAAAGCTTTGTTTGAAAGTCAGGCGAAGCATGAGTGAGATGCGCAGTAGTTACAGTCGAGTCAGCCGGAGGAGGCAGGAGCAGCAGGAGTGTTCTCACAGTGCTAGCTAGATCTCTTTGCTTTTGATGCCAAGTATCATCAAAGCTGTCTTGCACATACATTTTCTGATAGAAATGTGTCTGCAGCTAAATTAAAGAGTTCAAATTAAAAAAGAAAAAAGAAAGTCAGCCCATGACAAGGCCTTCCATGTGCTCATTGAAGAAATTGACCAGTCGCAGAGAACTCACAGAGAACTTTGATAACAGCTTAAACATGTTCTCTACTGTTCTGACTATTAGGCTTTGTAGCAGTTGAAGGAGAAGCTTCTGAATCACTACAAAGACGATCTTGCGTTTGTTGAACCAGCCTCAACAAATCTGAAACTCACATATGTGACACGGTCTGGTGAAAAGGGCTGCATGTCAAGTCGCGCAAATGATCCGTCTTTTTGCATATTACGAAAGTTGAAGTGTCGTAGAGTGATACATGGCTTGTAAACAAACATACGTTTTAGGACGTGTTCAAAAGCAAGGACTGTGTGATCATCTAATTATATGTAGTTATGTGTTTTTAACATGTTGATGTTCTATCAGCATGTTGTGATGTGCTGAACATGCAATTCAATGTCCGTAGCGGTGTTCCTTGACTTTGCCAATATTACTTTATTGGAAAAGTAACAGAAAAGAACACCAATATAATTATATTAATCTGATTCTAAGTTTAAACTGCTGAAAGCCTGGCATGGAGATGGTAGCCTGGCCCCAGATGATCCCAGCCTGATAAGCAGCACGCTTGGCGTGGGCTGCCTGTGTTGGGGGAATTGAGTTGTACGACCTCTGCTTGCGGGTAAAGAGAGTCTTGCTTCGTCCACACCAGTGGCTGCACTTGATCTGTCGTACATGAGGACAACAAATCTCTCCAGCAGGTCAAGATCACTAACTGATGCTGGATGCTGGCTGAGGTTGGTGAAGGTTTCAGAAACCTCATCATAGATGTTCCAAGTCTGCCATGCAGTCTTCTTCCCTTTACCACGGAAGGCAGACACGACATCACATCCAGTGAATGCATGAAAGTATAGAATTCCACTGGCTTTCTCAGGCCCTATTGCAGAAACTACCTCATGGACTGGAATCCATTGTACATTGGCTCCTTGGCCAAAGGCGATCCACATGGTCTCAAGACCAAGGTCCTGTAAGGATGGCAGTACAGATATTGCTATGAAGAGGATGTCAGTGTCATTAGCCTTTGATGATGAGGGACTTGCTACCATCTGTTGTTGCATCCCTGGCATGTACAAATATTCGTGTGTCAGCTTCTTCATGACAGCATGGAGACACAGCATCCAGGGACCTCCTTGTGTTGCTGATGGCATCTTCTCCTTTTGTGACAAAGGCTGTGCTTGTCGTCTGTGCTTCACACATCTTCTCTGCAAGGAAGTGAAACAGCTCAGTCTTGTTGCTGTCATCTCGAAGGAAGCTTCTCCAGTTATTTTGGGTCTTACTGGTTCCTGTCACTCTTTTTCTCATTCCTTGCCCCCTGCTTTGCCTTCAGATTTCAGACTTGACTTCTTGTACACATCGAACACTATGTCCACCCTTTTGTACTTGGCACTGTAGCATTCCACCTTCTGGATGATGTCTTCTCTAGCATAGTCATCCAATGTCTTTGAGTTGCGTGGAGGTAGGGCATTGATCAGGGCTGAGCCATCTATGATGACTGCATCTCCCCTTGGTTCTCTGTCTGGGATATTCACTTGTGCTTGAATTTCAACCAGCTGTAACTTCTGACATGTATGCAGATTGCCACTGTCACTGAGAGATGCAGGACACAATGTAGACATGTAGGCCTTAATACGCTCTAATTGCCATCTCCTACTAAAATATGTTGGTAGAAAGACATGAAATATGTTCATTATATAAAAACATCTTAAATCTGTAATACATATTTTGACCCATGGAGGCAGCGATATTACTGCAGTCGCGCAGTGGTGACGTCAAATGGTTGCAAATGTTATTGCTGCTATCTTTCCTGACCTGCAGTGGATATAACATGCCACATGAAGAGGAGAAAGCAGTGGGAAGATGCATGTGGACAAACCCAACTGCCTAAAGATGCGCGTCTTCGTTTTCGGCACTTTTCCGAAGATGCATTCGAGGCATTTAATCGACCAACGCTAATGAAAGAGCTCACAGGTGCCATTAGCTGTAAGCGAAGGCTTAAACCAAATTCTGTGCCTACAATTTTCCCCCACAAGGAGTCTAAACGGCCTCGGGTAGCAAGTGAAGAGCGCATCAGGAAACGGCTAAGACAGGATACTCTGGATGTAGCAGCACTAACAACACCACCAGCAGACACTACCCTGACCATGGAGGAGCTTGACAGCAGTCCGTAAGTGTGCAGTGTTCTCCAACTTTAATTTAGCAACTCAGACGGATATAGACGTCAGATGCAGCAGTACAGAGGCGTGTGTGGTCCGGTAATTATGGACCATGTTTATGCATATAAACAAAAACATGAAATTGAGTTGGATGATTTCAGACACCAGCGATTATGTCCCACTCGCGCCTCCTCACCTCTCTGATCGATTAAGTTGCGCTGGGGTTCAAATTGAAAAGGCTGGACAGAAAACATAGCTAGCTAATTGCGAACGGTAGGCTAAAAGCAACCAGCAACCATCTGACGTCACTACTGCGACTGCAAAACAACACTTTTTCTCCCATTTAGTGTTTGAGGTGTACCAACATTCAAATATGCCTGTTGTGTAAAAAAAAATCTCAGATTTCAATGTATGACACATCATTTGAAAGCTTACAATCTGTAGTTTAAGCACTGAAAAAAGACGGCTACTGGTTGCAATTTTCACCAGCAGCTGTCACAATTGTGACCTGCGGCCGGTAGGCTAAAAGCTACCAGCAACCATTTGACGTCTCTACTGCGACTACAGTAATATGGCGAAAAATTATGGATTAAGGATTTTTAACATAATTAACATATTTCATGTCTTTTCAATAAGTGACCAAGACTTATTGAAAACAATTACAAAATTGACAGGATATTTTAGTAAGACAGCCGAATCTTCACCTAGACAAGAAAAAGAGCCACCACAGCAGCAGGTGGACTGCCAGCTTATAGCTAACGTTAGCGTGGTTGAAAACCTGGTGTTGCTAGCTAGCTCTAGGCCTAACGTACAGTGAGTGTTTCCAAATGTTGATATAGCACTCCGACTATTTATGACATTGCCTGTAATCAATGCCAGCGGAGTGCAGCCTTTTTCAAAACTGGCACTTGTTAAAAACAGACAATGGGCCAAGAAAGACTAAGGGCCAATCCCAATTCACCCCTAGCCCTTCGTTTTCACCCCTATGGCTCGATTTGCGCGTTCACGTTTAGGGGGAGGGCTATCCCAATTCATATTTCATCGAGCCATGGCTTCATTTCGAGGGCTAACTATGACTTCGTTTCGAGCGATTCCAGGACCAGACTAGCTTCGAAGCCATAGGGGTACGCTACCCCTTGATTCCAGGATGCATTGCGAATCATCTACAGAAATCTTATGTCGCTCTATTCAATGCGGAAATGTCATTTTACTTTCTCTGTAATTACTTATTAATGAAGATTTGAAAAATTATGATAACCATCTTATTGGCTTAGTTTAATGTCATTACAATGCATTATAGACCTTTTATTTATAACAAGCATAACCAAAAAAAAATCGCTTTTATGTCGGTGCTGTGTCTAACGTTACAGTAACGCAACGCTGCATGACAGTCGAGCATTTCAGAGATGTACAATCATAAATCAATTATTACCTGTGGCGTTTGACAGCGGATGATGGTACACATATGTAAAGTTATCTGTCAAACGTTCGGCTGACTTGTACATGATGCGCATTTTTACCTATTTCCATGTAGCGGCACCCGCAATCAGTTGTTATTATGTAATATTATTAATGGGTTGTATCATTCATTTAAATGCATTATAGACCTTTTCTTTATAACAAGCACAACAACAACAAAACGTTATTATGCCGATGTGCTGTGTGTCTAACGTTACAAGCTGATTTGTGCATGACAGCCACGCATTGACATATTTCCATGTTTGATGGCATGACACGCGAAATGTAACTACAGCTACAGCGCAGACTGGCATCAGCACGGGTTTAGTAGCGTGAACTATACCATAATGCATTGCATGTCATGTATAAAAAGATCAATACCACAATACCTATTGATAACGGCGAAGAAGAGAAGAGACAGAAGAGAGAGAAAGGAGACAAGAGACAAGAAAAGAGACCACAAAAAACAACAACAAAGATACACAAGATGCCACCAAAAACTGAGATCCACAAATGTAAGTATTTACTTTGTTAATGAAGTTTGTGAAAAGTTATGACCATTGTATTGTAATGTCCAAATTGTAACTATATACGACTGTCGCATCTGGCAGGCCGCATCTGGCAGGACCATGCAGAACATGACTTCGTCAGAAAGCAATAGCATTGGTTTTTTCGATTCTGAACAATTATACAACAATGATACAACTATGTTCCATCATTAGGGACTCCGGAGCAAACCAGACATCTAATCAATTGTGACACAGCCCAATGAAAAGGGCTACCTGTAGGCGAAATCATTTTTCAGTTTTTTACATGTGCTTAAACTACAGATTGTAAGCTTTCAAATGATGCATCATACATTGAAATCGGAAACAAATTGAAGACGACATGAGTATTTGAAAGTTGCTACACCGGAAATCACTAAGCACAGAAAATCCCCATCAAAGATAATGAATCCCCATCAAACAACAAGAAACGAAGTCATTGTGTTATAGATTACACTTATTTAACTCTTTGACTGCCAGCCATGTTCAGAGCGGAGAGCTCCACACTGCCAGACTTTTGGGGCATTTTCGCTGAACTTTGAAGACCCACCAAATATTGACTTTTCGGACTACATAAACATTGAACATATCTACCAAAACTTTAGACTCTCTTCTTTCATCAGAAAAAGAAAGTTTGTTTCTAGCCTCTTTGAGTGTTTAGAAATCGGCCGTAGAACATAGGGTGGTTTCAGCAAAAACACCTGATTTTGAATAAACAGAGAAGACGAGCTTTTTCTGCAGAACTTTTTTTTTTTTTGCTGCACTTTTTCTGTATCATCCGACTCTGAACTGTTTGAAGAGTCGCGCGATGGCCGCGCTGCTCCGCGATGATCCGCAATGCTCCGCGCCGCAATGCTCCGCGCCGTGTTTGGCACATACCCTGATCCGTTTCGCCTTTACTACAACCCACAGCAAGCCACTTCCTTCTCCAGGCTTTTATCGAACTACTGCCCCCATCTGGGACCGAAATACATTACACCCAAGTCTGAAATTCAATCGCTAGGTGTAGAACATGTCAATAACGCGATCCCCGCGAAAAAAAAAAAAAATTCTATAAGACGCCAATTGGCGTCTTTGGCAGTCAACGTTACTATTCTATAAGACGCCAATTGGCGTCTTTGGCAGTCAAATGAACGTAAAACTGTTCGGAAAAATAACGAGTGGGTACTTCACATCTTCGAGTTGAATGTTAGCTAAAAAAACTAAAATGTGAAAAAAAAAAAAAAAACTTTAAAGACGAATTTGACGTCTTTCTCATTTCCGAGAGGTGTCCAGAAACACCAGGAGCAGTCACAATTTCAGGAGCGAAAATGAGAGCAATTTTCTGAAAAGCAAAGCGGCCTCAAAAGGCCTTTTGGAGTAATTTGTTTTAAAGTTTCTTGACTGCATACAAACGTCTATGTTTGTTTATAGTTTTTTACATTCTGTTAACATATTTTTTTTATTATTGTTATGATACAGGGCGTTTATTAAACAAGTTGGTCTGGAAGGGAAGATGTCCCACCAGCAAGTGTCCAAGAAATGCGAGAACCTGAAAAGGAAATATAAGGTAACCTGAGAGCAATGTGGTTCGATGTACTATTTTTTCCATCACAAATACTGTGTAGGCTACTGTAATAAAGGCATAAAGGCATAATTTGTCATTCTTGTCATTATTAACATTGTGTGTTTATTGCAGGAGTTGAAAACCCCAAAGACCGGGTCAGGCACAGATGGTGGGGAAGTAACAGCGGCCAATTGGCAATTTTTTTGTGATATGCACCAGGTCCTGGGAGCTAGGCCATCCATCGACCCCCCTGTGGTGGTCAGCTCTTTGGTAAGGTTTGAAGATTAGATACAATCACATTTACCAAGTAATGCAATAGTAATTTATCAATTTCTAACATGTATTTCCTTCTCATTTTTTTTTCTTTCAGGAAATGACCAACCCCACCTCAGCCTCTCCCTCCACCTCTTCCTCAGCCTCTCCCTCCGCCTCAGCCTCCACCTCAGCCTCAGCCCCAGCTCCAGCCCCAGCCTCAACCTCAGCCCCCGCCCCAGCCTCAACCTCAGCCAGCCCTCAAACCCCGAGGAAGAAGAGGAGGAAGACCGCCCTAGAAACCCTGGTGGAAAAAGACATGGCGCTTGAACAGGAGCGTCATGCTACAAATGACGCAAACACGAAATAATTTTTAGCGCTGTTCAAACAGCTAGTGGACAAAGTCCCAGACATGTAGAGTAGATTTGTTTAGAGGGGCTATTCCATCAACTTTGCTAAAGGAAAGTCCATATTTTTGGGATTTTCCTTTAGCAACGTTGATGGAATAGCCCCAAAGTTGTTAACAGTTAATTAACCTTGTTGTTTTTATTGTGCTGTTCGAGGGGTATTCCATCAACTTTGCTAAAGGAAAGTCCACATTTATTGGATTTTCCTTTAGCAACGTTGATGGAATAGCCCCCATGATGTTTACATTTGTTGTCGTTGTTGTTGGACTACTAAAGTATTTGTTTCAAACCAATTGTTGGTGGATTCATTATGAGCATGAATAACAGATTGTCTTATATAATCAAACCACATTTTCCCATTTAGCTAGCAGTTAGTTAACTGTAAAAATCCTAAAATTGTAAGACAAATATTTCAGTAATATTTTTTTTATTTGAAGAAATCACACAATTAAGACATAAAACAGATTGGAACAAGCCTAAAATGGTATCAACATGGCTAACATAGAAACTATACACAATTATACATTTCTGGGTCACAAACAGCATTGTACTATGGTGCTTGCACATGGCCTGAAACCAAGGCAGCCAGTCTGTCCCTTGTAGCATTCCCAGAGGTCTCGTTACCTGCTAGGGGCTCACCGGGAGGTTGGGGGTCAAACATGTCCTGTGCATCTGGATCTAGCTCCAGCATGTCTCCATTATCGAGACACACATTGTGCAAAAAGGCACAGGACGCAACAACCACAGGTGCAAATGTTGGTTTCACCTCCACGGCTTTGAACAGGGTAGATCTCCATCTGGTCTTCATCATTCCAAAAGCCCTTTCTACAATGCTGCGGCCTCTGGAATGATAATAATTGAAGCGCCCCTGTATTTGTCCATTAACGGGTTCCTTGTATGGTGTGATGAGGAAGATTGGTGTGTCCAAACAGGGATAGCCACCATCACCCAGAAGCATGTAACCCCTGGGAGGGTACTGTCTGGTCCTGTAAAAGGTACTGTTCTTCATGATGCGTGTGTCATGAACCGACCCCGGGTAGCCAACAAAGATGTCAAGGAATCTACCCTTCGAATCACAAATCGCCTGCATGTTTATAGAAAATAATCCTTTGTAATTTAAATAGTCAATTCGGTGTAGTTGAGGGGGTTTGATCCTGATATGGCAGCCATCTATTGCACCCACAACGTTGTTGAAGGCAGGGCTTCCTGATAGCAGGGCAAATCCTTGCCCAACAGCATGAAGCTCTCCTGCCGGTGGGAGAGAGATGGCTCGCTTGAGGTTGTTCCAAATGTGCTGTGCAACTCTGTGGATGATGCGGTGGACTGTGGCTTTTGGCACATTGAAGACACGGCATACAACCCGATAGGACAGTCCATGAGCCAGCCACTACACATAAATGAGGACTTCCATCTGATTTCCCCAGCCATGATCCTGTTCCCTCTGTAGGAGCCTCTGCAGACCATGCATGGCTCTTCTGCTGAGGCGGTAGTCCTGTCTCAGCTCGGCCTCTACTGTACATTAAACCACAAACGCAGGATGGGCAGGTCCTGACTCAGCTTGCAGTATGTCATAGGATGACCAGTCTGTAAAAGGAAATACGTTCACATTCTTTAGTCTGAATAGGAAGGATTTTACTGCGGGACATTTCCCCATTCCCCATCCCCCAAGCAATGTCCCCATCCCCCAATCAATGTCCCCATCCCCCAAGCCATTTCCCACCAATCCCCCCAAACCAAACACATATGGAACAAACACGTTAATAGCACGATAGCATTAATTACCACGTAATTACACCATGTACGCATTGTACTGCACACAGATCATCACACAAATCAATAATACAAAAAGTAAAAGGTCGGTTACTCGTTGAGACAACATTTACATGAGTAACCACTATACTAGCATGTTGTGTTGCTTGGTTAAAAACGGTTTTGCAGTCTATCGTACATACCCAAAACTGTTCCATCAGTATTCTGGCGCGTGGAAGACGTCTTGCTCTTCCATGATTTCTCAGGTGTGTTGATAATAAACGAAAAAATATGCTTATAGCACACGCAACAGAAATAAACACAGCTGAAGAAGGCATTGCGAGATGTGAGAATTCGCCGGCAACATAACGCGTCACCCGTACCGCGTCTATTTAAACCACTGTTGATGACGTAGCCGCCGTGAAGGGCTGTCCCAATTCATAGGGGTAGATTTCAAGGGGTATGGCTTGTGTCTCTGTTCGAAGGCCTTGGCTTCGAATCGGTCACACTCGAAAACGAGCCATAGGGGTAGAAAAGGGAATCAAATCACCTGTCCCTGATGTCAATTGAATGTGATATTCTATGCAAATTGGATTATACCAGCCTCATTAAGGATTTTGCTGCCAGGAAAGTAAGGACTTCTAAAAGTAGGAACATTTATGATTTGCTGCCTTTTTATTTATTTGTTATTGTTTGTATTAGGCTATTTTAGCCTAACGTTTGAACACCTTAATTCGCCACTGCATACAACGCAATGCAAATTGTGTTTCTCTTCAACAAATGTGACAGCTGCTAGTGAAAAGAGCAACCAGTAGGCAAAGTCATATTTCTGTTTTTTACATGTGCTTAAACTACAGATTGTAAGCTTTCAAATTATGCATCATACTGTAACGATCCTGTATGGGGCCCGTTAACAGCTCCACCAAGGGAGTTAACTCTCTTGGTCTAATGGTTAGCGCGGCCGTCGGTTATGCGGGAGATCGGGGTTCGACTCCCGCATGGGGCGAGTTACACTAGAAGATTCCCGTTCGCTACAATACATTGAAATCGGAAACAAATTGAAGACGACATGAGTATTTGAAACTTGGAAAAGAAGGATTGTTCTTTTTCACACCTTCACACAGCCAGGTAATGGGCGGTAACAATAGCTGGTTAACCCCACCCCCAACCAGATTGCTCTAGATTGGAAACACTTTGTTCACTGGATACAGTTCCAGTAACTCCTCCAGGATGTCTGAATATTTGGTATAGCACGACTCCCAATCGACATTTTCTTGGGCCTTCATAGCTTTATTGCATTAAGCACCAACTCTACTTCATCCTCGGTCCACACAAATGAATCCGTTTTAGCTTTCTAAGCCATTACTTGCTTTTCTGTCTTTTGTACCTTTCTTTTCTGTCTGTTTAATTTGTGTGATGTTCACTTTTTGGACCCTTTCGTAGTGTTCGGGTCTAGTTGACCCGGGACATCATTGGGGTTTTAAAAGCACTTGTCTTGACACGGTGCTCCTAGTCCCAAGGGTGACCCATACAAGGGGGTATACTCAGGGCGCAAGAAAGCCCCAAAATAGCTGTGGGCACAAACAGGTACTGTACCCAATAATGCACAATAGGTACTGTGTACACATTCAAAAGTGCATATCTTTTGTTCTAGTGGATCTAGGGGGTTGCCCTTTGGAGAGGCTGGAGCAGATGATGCTTAGTAACAACCCACAAAGTGTCAGACCCCTGGGAATAGGTGGGGCCGAACGACAGCATGATGAGTAGAAGCGTTTTTACGCACATGATGCCCCTAACTTTGAAAATGCAAAATCCACTATAATAAAGACCTGGGTGTCATAAATCATACTTATCTAGGAAAAATGTTAATGAAACAATGTTTTCATTGCTGTTTATTATTTTGAATTTATATTCTCAATTGAATTTCACATTTATCTAATTATAATCAAAGCTGTAAAGAAAATACAGGTGATGAACAAGAATAGAAATGAAAGAACCAAACTAAGATTGTTTTTGCCAATTGCTATGAAATACATCTCTCAAAAATGTCTGCAAATGCTGAATCACAAAACACGAACGGAATGTACACTGTTTTCACTGTCACTGTCGAAATACAGTATTATGTCTGAAAAATCCCAAATAATTCTGAAATACCACTGGCTACAATTGTGTGTGCATGGGTATGCCTGTCTACACAACACATGAAGCACAGAATGTGACAGTGTGTGTACCTCAAATGTACTTTTTGCAGTTGCTGCATACGTTCTGTACAGTGCAAGAAAATGTAAAAATGTTTACAATGTTGCACTTCAAAGGGTAAAAAGTGCGAGAGCAGACGGCTTCTTGGCACGGGAAAGCTAGAGCAAAGGAGTGTGACTGAGTGAGTGAGTGTCAGTGTGAGTGTGTGTATGTTTCTGTGTGTCTCTGTGCATCCGGGCCTAAATGACCCGAAGATCTTATGAAGGACATAAATGTGTTGGGGTATTGTAGGATGTGTATTATTATTTTTTAACTTTTACATGTTTTTCATAGAAAATAAGCCAAGGCCATGGAGTTTCATATTGATCAAATGTATTCTTGTACCATTTCTCACCAAGTAAAAATGTAAAACGGGTCCGGTTGACCCGAACACCACACAAGGGTTACGTTTTGAGTAACTGTAACTGGTAACTTAACTTAGTAACTGCTGCTGTTTGATTACAATTTACTGCACGTGCCCATAACGTTCGATCAGGCGATCGTGTTCAGTTTTGGCTCTTCGTATGGACAGAGTTATTTTTGTGGTGTGGACAGGATTCTTAATAGGACTAGATGTTAAAATCCCTAAATAATTAGCACAACAATTGACTGAGTGGAGTTGGAGATGTCCTCTTGGGTGGAGTGGAATTTGGCAATGATCACGTGGTGCCACCAGTACGACACATCTTCAGTTGTGGTCCCCGACCTCATTGGGTGTTTCGGCCATTTATCACAAGACACCCTCTGCCGAGGTTGGCCCACCACAGGCTGATCAGGCCTGGGTGTGTGTCGCACGGTGGCACCACGTGGTCATTTGGGAGCCCATGTTGGGTCCCTACGTTTCAGCCACAGCCAGTGACTGCTCCGTTCTGCTGCAGTGGACAGTTCTTTAATTGCCTTCCGTTGGGCCTGTCCTCTGATCCCTACTGCCCTCAGGAGCCTTGTGGTGGAGCTGGCTACAAAGCCTCTGCAGCCCACCTCCACTGGCCACACCTTCACGTTCCAGCCCCGCCCCTCTGCTTCGACTGCTAAGTTGGCATACCGCAGCCTCTTCCGTTCGAATGCCTCATCGATGGCCTCCTCCCATGGGACCGTCAGTTCTACGATGAAGACACGCCGGCAGGACTTGGACCAGAGGACTAGGTCTGGGCGCAGGTTGGTCGCTGCAATTTCGGGTGGGAAGGTGAGCCTCTGGCTGAGGTCTACCCGCATTTCCCAATCCCGGGCTGCGTTCAGTGGGCCTGAGTCTGGAGGTTTATTATTATTATTTAGCTGACGAAAATATCAGCAAAAAAAAATATCCATATACGTGTAGTCCAGGCCTCAGACATGAACCTCTCAGTTAAGGTTTGACCCGTCAACTGACATAAAATGGGCCCATAATCCTTTGTGACAAGATAATATGCAAATTAGTTACCGCTAAACAGCCAATCAGTGAACACATGAAAAATAACAGTAGCCACAAACACTGGTTCGCTAGCTAGCTAGCTACAATACATAAACAGGCGATAACGTTCGCCACAGTGCTTTTTTGCTATTTTCGGCCGGATACATTCAGTGGCCGAACTTTCGGTGCATCCCTACTCTGTAGCATTTAGATTTTCTGTCGTTTTTCTTTTCCGTGTCAGTGTCCCTGTTAGAAATGCCATCATTATGAACAGCTAGGCTACAATTGGAAAAGGTCAGAAGCTGAGTGTAACTTGTTGACCTCCTGTCTCTCGCGCCCCCCAGGAATGCCATTGCGCCCCCACAATTTGAGAAACAATGGCCTAACACTTTCTGGCAATATTTTGTTGAATAAGAAGAACAGTTGGGCATAGGTACAGCATTTTGAACTGTGTCATGATTTATTAGCTATTGATAGTCACTTCACAGACCTTGCATGCTTACCTAGACCCGGCACCAGACAATTGTTAGCGGAGTGGCAAAAGATTTTCACGGGTGGGCACTGGGCACCCACTTTTTTACGTAGCCTACCGGTATGCTAGTTATAGATCTATATGAGAATGGTCTAGCTAGGCAAAGCATCTGTAACCCTGCCCTGCTCCATGCGTGACTTGGTTAAGCTACAAACTATAGTTCGCTCAGAGCCTCATACTCCCATCACACACACTCAGACAGACGCAGCCTACGCCTGAATGTACCAATAAACACAACGATGCGCATACGGACCAGGAGGGTATTCCACTAAAGGCGATTAACTCTGATCCAGGTTTAAATCAGATTCGGCGCTAATTTAAGCTTGCGGTCGGTTCCATCAATGTGGCTCAAATAATTCGCTGCTTGGTTTCTATGCAACCTATCCTTCTGAGTAATTCTGGTCCCGAGCAGACATACAGGCTGTGTTCGGAATGGTATACTAGCATACTGCATACTAGCATACTCAATGAGTATATACTGCATACTACCTACTAAATTCATAATTAAGTAGGTTAAGTATCCGAAAACCAGCCGACCATTATGCATACTGCATACCTCCTCCCAGAATGCCTCCCAGAATGCATTTCGCCGGGAGCGGCGAATGTAAACCTCCATAATTTTGGCTTTACAAGTGTTAACATGTCATTTTATGAAGTTTTAATATGTTTTCAGGTGAGAAAGTAACCACATATTCCCAAAATGTGTCCAGTTTACCAAAATAACCCGTTTATATATCTGATCTGACGATATTTTGCATCTTCTGTTCGCTAGCTGCGTTCGTAAATTCGCCCTGGAAATATGATCAGCACTCATGGAATGCCTCTTGTCCAATCAAATTACCTGGTCCCTTTATGACGTTGCACCCAGTGTGCGCTCTGGCGCTCTCAGAGCGATTTTACGAATGCACCGTACGTTTACCTTCACACACTCGACAGAAATATCGTAACATAATTACAACACGTTGTAAAATGATTTGGGGGGCCAATATCTTAAGTATATCTCAAGTAACTAGCTTACTATATTGTTGTCTTAACAGTTGGTAAAATAACATGATTAAAATAAATATATATGAGCAATAACTAGTGATGCTCCGATCTGATCGGCGC
Source organism: Nansenia antarctica (assembly GCF_963989245.1). Lineage (NCBI taxonomy): Eukaryota > Metazoa > Chordata > Actinopteri > Argentiniformes > Microstomatidae > Nansenia > Nansenia antarctica. The sequence goes on along the minus strand of NC_137683.1, from coordinate 3,507,518 downwards.
CGATTGGTATCGGCCGATATGGCCTTGATCGGTTTTGATCGGAGTTCTCAAAACGGCCGATCAAACACGACCGATCAGTTAACAAAATGGCGTCGCCAGTCTGGAAATATTACACAGTGTCGGAAAGAGACAACAAATATGCAGTTTGTAATGTCTGCGCAAAAGAAATTCCTCGCGGAGGAACGCACGCAAGGACTTTCAATACCACGAATATCATACGGCATTTGCTGCGTTCGTCGATTCGCTCCGAGAGCGCCGAAGCGCACACTGGGCTCGACGTCATAAAGGGACCGAGTGCTTTGATTGGACGAGAGGTGTTCCACGAGTGCTGGTCAGAGTTCCAGCGCGACTTCACGAGCGTAGTGTAGGTAGTGTTCAGCGACGTCATGTGACCCCGCGAGCAGGAAGTCACTAAGCTAGACTAAGGTCCATAGCAACAACAACTATTAGCGCGTGAGTTTTAGGTCTTCCTCTGTGCACCTTGCACAAGTGTAGATAGCGAGCGACTTTTCAGCATAGCAGGACATATTTGAGATGATAAGAGGAACAGGCTGAGTGCCAAAAACGCTGAGATGCTTGTATTTCTCAAGGCTAATCTGACAGTGATGCTGCTTAATCAGAAGTAAGGTTTGAGTCTGAAATCTCCTTAGGTGAAATATTTTGTTTTTTTGTTTTATTGATTATTGCTGACTTGCTGTCTTATCTCCTCCTAAATATGACTTGAAACTGACTGACTTGAAACAGTATTTTATATTTGGCTATAGCCTGTTTATGTTGCAGTTTAGTTTGGGTATGTTTATTGTTCCTCAGGAAAGCTACAGTATAAGCTCCAAGTTCTCTAAGAGCCCCTAGTTCCTCTCATTCGAGTGGAATGTTGCACATTTGATGTGACAGTGTACATTTTATTTATTATGATTTTTATTTTCACATTTTATTTGTTTTTCCTGAAGTAAGCTACAGGTGGTTGTGAATTCAATAAAACAGATGGTTGTCAATTCATGATACTTTCTCATCTCCTAATTTCATTTGAATACTTAATATACAATGTCAATGGTGTTAAGAATAATTAAAAACATAAATAATGCTACACAATAAATAGAATGCTTCAATTGCCATTTTCGACGCTGTGATCGGTGATCGGTGATATCGGATCGGCAGATCACTGATTCCAGTGATCGGTGATCGGTGATCGGCACCAAAAACCCTGATTGGAGCATCTCTAGCAATAACATATCGTGGGCTGCAGCAAGCACAATAACAACCCAACCTGTCCGTCTGAAGAGACAATACTGGGATCATTCGTGATTGGGCTACAAGCAGTCAAATACTAGGTGAACATGTGTAAGACACAAATAAACTTGGATTTCATGCATTTCAAGTGGCATATTTGTAATCATGACGACTAGCCTGGTCTAAGAATGCATTTCACCATGTTAATGTAGTGAAAATACCACAGCTCATCCGTGATCAGACTTAGCTGGGGTGCTGCAGCTGAAGAGTATCAAAAAGAGTGCAAGAAAGCAGCATCTGCACACTCAAATATGTGCAAAAAACGATGTTTATTGCAAGCTTTCGGTCCCCAGGCTATCGGACAATGTAAACAAAAGCTGTATGAGTTTGACGAGGCTGAAAGCGCACAGGGTTGCCAGATGGGATTGACAATTTACAGCCTAAACTTTCTATAACCTCAAAATCAAGTAGCCCATTCGGCGGTAACCCGCCCCATCTGGCAACCCTGGACGCAACTCTGCAACTCTGGACGCGAAATGCATTTAGGGAAATAGGAGATGAGATAGTGTCCATCAAAACCGACTTCAAATTTCCCGGAAATAACTGCTCGCCTACTAAATTTCTTTCATACTCAAATCTCGCATACTGTACGTTCGGAACTTGATATTTTGAAAGTGTGATAGATAGATCGATAGATTAAAAAAAAGTGTAAAAAAATAAAATAAATAAATAGGTATGTCTATCAACTTGCATTACTGTCATCACAGTGTTGTGGCTGGCGCAGTGGTTAAGGCAGCCAGCTAGAGTTCTGAAGGTTGCGTGTTCGAGACTTGATTTAGTTGTACGTTTTTTTTTACATTTAACCGAAGCCTTCATGCAAATCGATTTACAATAGATAAATCTGTCTAAGTGAATCATCTATCCATCAGTAATCATAAGAAAAAATAATCTATGCCAAATCCAGGGTCCAGTTAGAAGAACATAATTTACTACTCAGAAAGGCTTCAAACACCATTGCAATCGTGTCAGTTCTTGTAAATTAGCCTGCACCATCATTTTATAGCCTACATACTTTTATAGATTAGATTCAGACAACGAAATGCAGTAAAACGTGTGTCAGAAGAGGGATTTGAACCACCGTCTTAAAATGACAAATAAATACTATGGCAGCGGTCAATACCACTATGCCATCGTGACGGGATGTAGCCTGCTGCTCATATCACCATAGTAGTAAATATTAATTTATTAAAATCTGAACATAACAATAACAATAACTGGGGCTAGTATGACCTACGCATTTAATCGGTCAGCAATTTCTTGCCACACCATTTCCCTCGCCTTGTTAATTGCGGCAGTATTGCACTATTTTACATCTTATTTTTCCGTCTTCATAAAGATCAATAAGTCGGAATGCTGCGCAAAAGTAGGACCCCTGCAGAGTGGAGTATCTTCATTTCGACAGTTCGACTGTTCGGGGCTCTTTATGTCTCCGTGCACGCGCCCATATAGAGGATTTCTAAGCCGGTGTTCTGTGAACACTCATGACACAAGCCTGATCCTCGTTCGAGGAATCACCTGAGGCTTGAATTCCAATTCCGAGTTGCCTGATCGCCTGATTTATTTTTATCGCTGATATACTAATCAACGTTCGTGGAACAGCCCCCTGGCGACCAGTAATCAAACAGACTATCAATTCACTACCAACAGTAGGCTAGCCTACTGGCAGTAATATAGCCTTCCTAGTAGTCAACCTTTCATAATTAAGAGTTGTCATTATCAAACATCACACAACACAGAATATAGTTATCATCTTGCTGTCTCTGTAGCGGGAGAAAAAACTGCTGTATGAATGCAGCTCCATGGCGGGAGTGACCCTGCCCTCAGCCAAAATAACACCACAACACTCTGACTCTCATTTTCTCATTATTATTATAGTCTCATTACAGTAGGCCAACACATCAACCCACAAAATGACATGTTTACTCACCATTAGTAGAGCTGAAGGCGATGACTGGCTGAATGAAACTTTCTGAACACTTCATCCTTCCATTCATTCCGGCAGGGCCGCTTGGGAGATATGCGAGGCCCTGTGCGAAGTCAGATTTGCGAGGCCTTTTATAATGATGTAGGCTACTATTATAACGGCGCGACACCAGGCACGTGCCGTGAGCTTTTAGATTGGGTAAGCATAAGATATAGAAATACACATAATTACCCAAATAATAATAATACACGCTATCAGTGAACGCAGTTTCAAGGAAATTCAATTTTGATGCCCTAGAACCCGCTAATAAACTGTAGTGTCACTTTGTGATCAGATTACCAAAAACAAAAAAAACAGTTGCCAGTTTCGACTATATCAGGGGTGCTCATTGTTGTTTTTTGAACCAAGATCTTTTCAAGTAGCCAACCTGCTGAAATCTACAAGTCCAGTTTCAACATCGCAAACGCACACACGCACAACACAGACACACACCGTTTCCATCCTCCATAGTAAACTCACAACACACTTTCTTTTCACACTTTGTCACACAGGCACTTGACATCACATCACAAACCCTCCCTCTCTATCTCGCTCAAACACTTTTGGTCCAGAACCACTGGCACGGACAGCGACATTAGGCCTATCTCAGCGATTGATTAAGCAGCTCTCTCCAAACACAACGGCACAGGCCTACATTCAAAGGTAAAAGCAGAGGAAGTCTTAAATAAGAAGCCATAACCAGCAGCACAGCAGTACTCAAACCATATAAACAAGCATAGATCGCCACCAGCCTCGCGAATCATATAAATCATATAAACCGCTCATACCAGGCTTGCTGTAGGCCCTAGCGACTCTCCCTTTCTGGGTGTGAAGATCGGTGAGCGGTGGCTTCGGGTGGCCTTCAGCCAGTAGTTCTGTTTTTCCAGTCCAGTCCAGAATACGAAATGTCGCTGACAGTAATGTCCATATTCAGAAAATCAAGCAAGTTATCCTTATTGATTATTATTATTTAGATCGTTTGAGCTAGCTAACATAAGCTATTCTGCCGGGCGAGAGAAAGTAAGGTGAAATGTTAAGTGAACTTGAAAGTGATAAGAGCCAATCAGTAGCTCTTATCGGAATGAAAGAACTACTGATTGGCTGGTAAGCATGCTTACCCTGGCCACATTAAACAGTAGGCTGAGGCATCGGAAAAAATAAAAAAGACATTTTCACGCATTCGAATGTACGCGAGGGAAAGCAGAGAGAGAAGTGCTTATAATGCAATGCAATGCAAGCAAGCAGAGTAGGGAGTGCTTACTCCTGCAGCTGGCGTCAAAATGCCAATTTCTTTATTTTTTACCCTGCCTCACACGAGGCCCTCCAAAGCGCGAGGCCCTGTGCCACCGCCCCAGCTAGCCCCCGCTTAAAGCGGCCCTGCATTCCGGCACTTATCGGTCAAGTCTTTTTCGAATGCAAGCTGTACGAGTATCGCCTTCCTTGCGTGAAGCAGACTGCACCTCCGATCGGTGAACACACTTTTGAGAGTGGATGACGAGTTTTCACAACTTTCAGTCGAGGCACCAAATACCAAGGCCAGTTGTCAATACAGTCCTGACAATACAGTGGGCATTGCGGCTTGGATACTTGTCCAGATTTACCTGAATCAGGTTTTCACCATAGAGATCCTCAGGTGGACTAGTTGGTTGTGTAGACTCAGGTCCAATTCTTGACCTCCTTGTGTTAGCTGAGTAAGCTGCAGAATTGCTAACGTTCTCGTCCTCGTTAGCTAGGCTAGCTTGCTGAGCGGCAGGGATGGAAACATCCTTGATGCTTGGAGAAGTCGCCTCAGCCTGGGATGAAACTGATGGTGGTTCCTCAGAGTTTGAAGGAGTGGACCCTGGAGCAGATGCTGGTTTGTGTGGTGCAGATGGGGCTTTGAGACATTTTCGAATATCCATGTTCAAGTTCGACTGCTAGCTAGCTTCCACATGAATGAATGAAACAGGTGCGCGGCCCGCGATTGATGACGATGACGTATTTTCTAGTCAGGCGATTAGATTTTTCACTAAGAGGAGGGGGGGCATTAGGGGGTATGCCTACTCATGGTCAGATTATTTTATGTATTTTTAACGTGTTTTCAAAGTAATTGTTTTAACAATTAGTCAACAATAACAATACATGTTTATATTTTATGTAAAAAAATTACCATGGAAGCAATTTACCATGAGAGCAAGGGGGTTGTGGACTCATTTACCACTGGTACAGGGTTGTGGCACGAGTCAAAGCCGAACATGTATTGTTTTAAATTGCTTTTCTACAACAGTAGTGTATTGCATTAAATTGCTTTTCTACAACAGCCACCACATAATATAAAAAAATTATGCACAGTTGTAACATAAAATTCATGTATTTACAATCATGAATCATTTCAGAATACATATATCCTTCCGCAACAGAATATAGTCCCATAAATAAGATCAACCATTGCATTGTAGGTCAGCACAGGTGTTCTTAATCAGATTGATTGGGAGGGGCATTGATACTGGAAATGCGGTCTGAACAGTGGGTTGTTGAGATATGTACCACTGTTGCTAGCCAATCAGAATCCAGTATCCAAACATGCTGTTGTAGAATTTTGTTTTAATGTTTATTACAATATCTGGCACAAAAGCCCATTTGGGGGGGGCACAAAAGCCCATTTGGACAGGCATTGCCACCCCATGACGCCGGGCCTGTGCTTACCTGGGTATAGTCATTCTCAGTTGTTGCCCTCAGTTCAAACTGTACTTGTACTTGTAAAACTTGAAACTGAACTATAAGGCTGGACATTGACTACTAAGCACTGCACTATTTCCAAGACATAAGCAAATTACTCTTATTCTGATTTTGATTGATGATTTCTTTGGATCATCAAAAGAATAACAGTTACAACCACCATAATGACTTACTTGACTTATGCCATTGAATCTCTTGCAGAGCAAAGGCCATCAACGACTCTTCTCCATCCATCTGGGCTTTCTTTTCCACCTCTCCCCAGCTGGTACCCTGCCTCTTCAACTCAGAGTCCCGCCTCCAGCTGTTTCTGGGCCTTCCTCTTTTCCGCTTTCCCTGTGGGTTCCATGTCAGGGCCTGTCGTGTGATGGTAGCTGCTGGTTTGCGCAGGGTGTGGCCAATCCATCCCCACTTCCGTCTCCTGATCTGGCTCTCTACTGGCTCCTGGCTCCCTCTCTGCCACAGTTCCTTATTACTGATTTTATCTGGCCACCTGATTTTGAAGATGCGCCTCAGACAGATGTTGATGAAAGTCTGGATTTTCTGCAATGTTTTCTTTGTCATTCTCCATGTTTCTGAGCCATAGAGAAGGACACTTTTGACATTAGAGTTAAAGATGCGCACCTTCGTTGGAGTAACTATTTCCCTTGAGGCCCAGATGTTCTTCAGGATGATAAAGGCTGCTCTGGCTTTGCCTATCCTAGCAGTGACATCACTGTCTGTGCCACCCTGCTTGTCAATGACGCTGCCAAGGTAGGTGAAGGAGTCGACTTCTCTGCTGGGTCTGTCGTCTACGATGACGGGGGTGGTGTTCGGGGTGTTAATCCTCATCAGTTTGGTCTTTTCCTTGTTCATCCTGAAGGGATGTGATTGAAAGCTGGGTGGTCTTGTCCTGCATGTGGTTATAGCTGTGTGACAGGAGTGCCAGGTCGTCAGCAAAATCAAGGTCATCAAGCTGTGACCAGAGGGTCCACTGTATGCCTTCCTTCTTGCCCGCTGTGATGGTCTTCATTATCCAGTCTATGACCAGGAGGAACAAGAAGGGTGACAGTAGACATCCCTGTCGCACTCCGGTCTTGACCTCGAAACTGTCTGACATCTGGCCTGCATGTAAGACCCTGCAAGTCATTCCCTGGTAGGTGTTCTGGACCAGGGAGATGATCTTCTCAGGGACTCCGTAGTGCCTCATTAGTTTCCACAGTGTCTCTCTGTCCACACTATCAAAGGCCTTTTCGTAATCTACGAAATGTATGAATAGGGAGGAGTTCCACTCTATAGATTGTTCCACTATGATGCGTAGTGTGGCAATCTGGTCGGCACAAGATCTGTTACTCCGAAAACCTGCCTGCTGGTCTCGAACCACCATAATGCCTTCATGATAATAATAATATGCTGGCTAATTAGCTACGATAATACAAGGTGATAATGTTAGCTATAACTAGCTATGTAAACCTCTCTTTGAAAAGCCTATCTGACCCAGTGACTAACACTGACAGATATTGACAGCTGACAGCCAGTCAATCTAGAGGGGGAGTGGTTGGGGGTGGGATTAACCGGCTATCGTTACCGCCCATTACCTGGCTGTGCAGAGGTGTGAAAAACTCCCTGTTAAGACCCAGCCTCTTTTTCCAGCTTCTGCTCGAAAATGACATACCCAAAATTAATAGAGTATACCTTTGCAAATATAAGGTCTATTTGAATAATTATATAATAATTATAACAAAGAAATAAAATCAATCACTATCAGTATGTATGTCACTGGCTCGGAGTAAGACTATGAATATAGTACATGCATTTTGTGAGTCGGGGAACCTCAGACAAATTGCAACAGAACATCTTTCAACTGTTTATTACTTATAAAGGTCTCCTATATGACATATAAAACGTCTTAAGAGATCCAAGTGGTGCAACGTTTTTTATTTTATTTATTTATTTCGTCCTAGGCCTTTATTTATAAAGTCCCACCACTGCTTGGGGTTCTTTTTCTTTAGATTTTGCATTTAATTTTTATAGTATCTTGTTTTGGCCTTGTGGATAAGTCTTTGGACTTTATATCTTGCCTAGTTTTTTCCATTGCCATGAATTTTACTCTCTTGTACTTGTAAAGGGGTGTAAATAAACTTTTGGCACACATGGCAATAAAAAATCATGAATCTTGAATTATTATTATTATTATTTAGCAATTTTAACATGTCAGCCCTGCAATTTTGTTTCCTGAGGGTTAGCTGACAACCCCACTGACAGATGACAGGTAGATAATGAGAGACAGTGTAATGGGGGAGTGGTTGTCTTGAGGTAGTGATTAGGGTGGAGTTAACCAGCTATTGTTCCCACCCATTGCCTCTGTGAAAAAACTCTGTAAAGACTTTGAGCCTGGTTTTCTCAAAATGGTCATTTGGAGTGCAAACTGTAAAAACAACACAACTATTTTACACCATCTAACATGTCTGTCTACTGTCCATCATGCCACAACTGGAAACAGTTCTTTTTTGAGGTGAGGCAAAAGGGGACCTGACACTTTCTGCAAAAAAGATTGTCTTCACCCTTAGGATCCCAGCATTGTAGCACCTCTTGCAGTGCTTTCTGATTCTGGATTCCTCACTCGCATAAACCATGGGCATGCAGGTGGTGGGGGTGGAGGCAGGCGGTGAGGTAGGTACTGAGCCTCCAGCTAACTCCAGCATCAGCTGCTCTCTGAAGGTCTTCTGGGTGTGTGGCTTTGTCTGGGTTGGGTCATTTCTCAATTTGAACAGCAGTCTTATACCATTTTGGTGGAATAATATGCCTGATAAGACATGTTATTTATTGAAAAGACAATTAATTTACCTTCAAGACTGAATTAGCAAGAGTCACTGAGTCAGACTGTCTTGGGCAGAATCAACATATTGACGACCCAGTCTAGTAGACAATGACAAGTGTTTTCCTCTGCTCAGGGTTTGACTTTGGCTAGACAACAGACACATTTAAATAATAATCATAATAATAATAATTCATTACATTTATATAGCGCTTTTCCGAGGCTCAAAGACGCTGACAATATAGGAGATACGGAAAACACAAAAACAACAAGCAACATGGACACATGGAACACAGAGTCAGCGAACGGGGAGGGGGGGGGGGGGTGGTAGGGACAGGGGAGGTGGTTAGGGGTAGGGGAGGTTGTATGCGTGTCCGGAGAGGGGGGGGGGGGGGTATGGGTATGGGAGAACTGGTAGGTTTTGAGGTGGGATTTAAAAGTGAGGAGTGAGGGTGAGTCTCTGAGTGGTTGAGGGAGAGAGTTCCAGAGGCGGGGTGCAGCTCGTGAAGAGTTTGAGTTTTGAGGGTGGGACAGTGAGGGGAACAATCGGAGGATCGGAGGGTACGGGTAGGGCGGTGGGGGAGAAGGAGGTCAGTCAGGTAAGGGGGGGCCAGGCTATGGAGGGCTTTGTATGTGAGGATGAGGACTTTGAATTGGATACGTTCTTTGATGGGGAGCCAGTGGAGAGAGTGGAGGACAGGAGTGATGTGGTCACGGGAGCGGGTGTTTGAGAGGAGGCGTGCAGCAGAGTTTTGGACCATCTGGAGTCTATGGAGGGAGCGGGAGGTGATACCGGTGAGTAGGGAGTTGCAGTAGTCAAGGCGGGAGGAGATGAAGGCGTGGATGAGGGATTCAGCAGCGGGCGGGGAGAGGCAGTGTCTGATTTTTGCAATGTTTCGGAGGTGGAAGTAGGATGTCTTGACAATAGAACTGACGTGGGGATCGAATGAGAGGGTGGGGTCCAGAATGAAGCCGAGGTTGCGAGCCAGGGGGGAGGGGGTGATGGTAGTGTCGTCAATGGTGAGTGTGATGGGTCCGGTTTTATTGAGGATGGATTTGGTGCCGATGAGGATGACTTCGGTCTTTTCACTGTTGAGTTTGAGGAAGTTGTGTGTGAGCCAGGTTTTTATTGCTGAAATGCAGTTTTCGATGTGACTGAGGGGTGGGTTCTGGGTGGAGTTTGTGGTGATGTAAATCTGGGTGTCATCGGCGTAGCAGTGGAAGTCCAGGTTGAATTGGCGGATGATGTGACCGAGGGGGAGTGTGTAGCAGAGGAAGAGCAGGGGGCCGAGGACTGAGCCTTGTGGGACCCCCTGTGTGACAGAGGAGGAGGAGGAGGTGTGACCGGAGAGGGAGATGAACTGTTGTCTGTTGGTGAGGTAGGAGGTGAGCCAGTCCAGGGCGGTGCCCTCAACACCCAGTTGGCGCAGCCTTTGAAGGAGGATGGAGTGGGACACTGTGTCGAAGGCTGCGCTCAGGTCTAGTAGACCTAGGATGTTGAGGGCATCTGAGTCTGCGGAGGTGAGGAGATCGTTGATTACTTAGACCAGGGCTGTTTCAGTGCTGTGATGTGGGCGGAAGCCAGATTGAAGGGGTTCATACAATTTGTTGGATTGGAGGTGGGAGTGAAGTTGGGCAGCAACAGCGCGGTCTAGGGTTTTAGAAAATAATTGTAGGTTGGAGATGGGGCGGTAGTTGGAGAGGTTGGCGGGGTCAAGAGTGGGCTTTTTGAGAATGGGGGTGACAGCGGCAAGTTTGTAGCTTGAGGGAACGTGGCCTTGGGATAGTGACTGATTGAAGAGGGCAGTGAGGTGGGGGATGAGGGCAGGGAGGCAGGCCTTGGTCAGGGTGGTAGGGAGGGGGTCGAGGGAGCAGGTGGTTGTTTTGGAGGCGGTGATGATAGTAGTGATGAAGGAGGAGTTAACAGGGGAGAAAGTAGTGAGAGGAGTAGGGGGAGGGTAATCAGGAGGGGGAAAGATGACAGCGGGGGTGGTGGAGTTGGAGATGGAGGCAGTCAGTGAGCTGCTGATGTGGGCGATCTTGCTGTTGAAGGCGTGGAGAAAGGAGTTGCAGAGATCAGGGGAGGAAGTTGTGTTGTTGTCCGGGGGTTGGAGTAGTGTCTTGACAGTGGAGAAGAGGGTGCGGGGGTTTCGATTGGTGGTGTTGATCTTCTTCTTCTTTCGTGTAACGTCAGAGGTCCAACTCGGTGTCGCGTAGCCATGCCCGCATCTCTGGTTCTAAGTCGAAGAGGCTGGCTTCTGAAGGTGGTCTATATAAGGGGCAGATGGTGATTATATGGTCGGCGGTCTGCTCTGGGTCACCGCATTCGCATGCCGCACTGTCCGCCAGGCCCCACGCCTTCATTGATGTTTTAAAGCGACCGACACCAGTTCGTAGACGGTTCAGTGTGGTCCATTGCCGGCGTGGTAGGTCGTCTCCTCCAATGGCGCCATCTCCTGGGTCCCAGATGTAGCGGTGGATTCGGGAGGGCCCGGCTGACTCCCACTCCTGCTTCCAAGCTGCTGCCAACCATGCATGTTGATGAGGGTGGAGTAGTAGGCAGATTTGGCAGCTTGGAGTGCGTCACGGTAGGAGGAGATATGTCGCTTGTAGGCTTCGGCATGGACAGTGAGGTGGGTTCTATTGTGGAGTCGTTCTAGTTGGCAGCCGGTCTGTTTCATGGTGCGTAGTTCAGGGGTGTACCAGGGGGAGGAGGTGGTGAAGGAGACAGTGATGGTTTTCAAGGGGGCCAGTGAGTCAAGGGAGTCAGAGAGAATGGAGTTGAGCATGGTGGCATAGTCTTCCGGGTTGGTGGGAGTGGAGTCAGTGGGGAGGGCAGAAGATATGGACTGAGATAGAGTGAGTGGGTTGACAGATTTTATGTTACGGAAAGAGATGGTGCGTTTGATGGGGTGGCGCGGTAGGGGCAGGGGGGCAGAGAAGAGGATGCAGTGGTGGTCAGAGAGTGGGAAAGGAAAAGGTTGGGGGTTGGATATGGGTAGGGAGGCAGAGCAGACAAGGTCGAGTGTGTGGCCTTTTACATGGGTGGGGAAGTTGATGTGCTGGGTGAGGTGGAAACTATCAAGGAGAGAGAGGAAGTCAGAGGTGAGGTTGGAGTTGGGTTTGTCGACATGGATATTAAAGTCATCAGTGAGTAAGAGACGGGTAGAAAGGGAAGAGGCAATGGTGAGGAGTTCAGAGAGATCAGACAGAAAAGAGGGGTGTGGCTTCGGTGGGCGGTAGAGTAGGAGTGCAGTTATGGAGTTGGGGAGTGAAAAGGCGAGGTATTCGAAGGATGACATGGGTGGGAGGTTGAGGTCCAGTACAGTGACAGTTAGGGTGTGTTTGTGGAGAGCAGCGAGACCACCCCCTCGCTTAGAGAGGCGGGGTTTAGCGATGTAGGTGTAATTAGGGGGGGTTGGCCTGGTTGAGTGAGTAGTAGTCCGAGGGTTGTTGCCAGGTTTCAGTGAGGAGAAGTAGGTCCAGGTTGTTGTCCAGTATCAGTTCAGATATGACAGGGGATTTGTTGGAGAGAGAGCGAGTGTTCAACAGTGCAAGGGAGATGGATGGGGGAGCAGGGGGGAGAGAGCGGAGGTTTGAGGGGTCAGCGGTGCGGTGTGTGGTGATGACAGGTGAGCGAGAGTTAGTCCAGAATGAGGGGATGTTTGTGCCTTCAGGGTGGTGTAGAGTCCGGTGTCGATGTTGCTGGGAGCCTCGGTGGATGTAGCGGCGGCGGCGGAGAATGCCTGCCTTGGTGGCGGCGGTGGCAGCAGCAGCAGTGAGGCGATGGTTATGGTTCAGTGAGTGAAGGTCAGTGGCGGTATAGGTGAGACGAGAGAAGGGCAGAGGGAGGTGGGGGGTAGCTGAGATGGGCGGGAGTCCAGGGCAAAACCAGGATAAATCCAGTGGGAGTTAGTGATCCAGTGATGGGGTTAGTGGTGGCGGTGAATACTGTAGGTGAATACTGTACTGTTAGTGGAGGCAGTGAGAGGCAAGTAAAAATATGTGGAAAATAAAATAAATAAAATAAAAAGCTGAGACTTTTGGGGGAAGGCGGGCACACAAAACAAGGTAGACGTTGAAAACAAGAAACTATAGACACTTTAAGACAGGACACAAAAAGACAGGACAGAGAAACAGAAGCGGCAGTCGCAACGCGGACGCCAGCGGTGCTCTGAACCCGGAAAAGCAGCTACGGCAGACGCAACAGGACAAACACGGCTGGATGATAAATGATCACAAAGACCTGATTGCTCTCTTTTCTCCTAAGGAGGTACGTCGGGAAGAGGAAGCAGGAAGGCGCGCACAAGCTGTGGCGCAGGCAAAGCAAGGGCAGTGGATGGCATAGGAAGGAGTGGAAAAGAGGAAGATCTCCTGGAAAGATCTGTGGGAGATGGAGGCATTCAGAGCGAGCTTCACCATCAGGGCTGCCTACGATGTCCTGCCTTCTCCTGCAAACCTAAGCCAGTGGTATGGCGAAGACCCCACGTGCCCTCTATGTCAAAGTCCAGCAACACTGAAGCACATCTTAGTGGGATGCAAGACCAGCTTCACCCAAGGCCGTTACACCTGGCGGCACGACCAGGTGCTAAAGTGTCTTGCAGCAGTGCTGGAAAGTCAACGGACAAGTGTGAACGCCCTTCCTCCCCCGTCATCCCGGTGGCAGCCAGCACCATTTGTACGGGAGGGCGACGGTCAAGCCAGCCTCACCACCATAAGACCAGACACTAGGCAGCTGGGCAGAGCACGGGACTGGAAGGTGCTGGCAGACTTGGACAAGAAACTCTGCTTCCCAGCTGAGATCGCGTCCACCAACCTGCGACCAGACCTTGTGCTGTGGTCAGCCTCGCTCAAGCTCGTTTACATCATCGAGCTCACTGTGCCCTGGGAGGGTGCAGTGGAGGAGGCCTACGAGCGGAAGAGGCTGAGGTACACTGAACTCGCAGCAGATGCCCAACAACAAGGCTGGACAGCGAAGGTACGCCCAGTGGAAGTAGGCTGCAGAGGGTTCGTAGCCACCTCAACATCCAGGCTACTCAGGGAGATGGGAGTGCGAGGGAAGGCCCACCGGCAGGCAGCCAAGGACCTCTCCAGGGCTGCTGAAAAGGGGAGCCAGTGGCTGTGGATGAAGAGAAAGGACTCGACCCGGGCGTTCAAATGAGCTGATCGCATCTAGGGAGTGAACCTGGGACGCTGGGATTCACTGCTGAACCCTCTGGAGGTGTCATGGGCTTATCAGCGAAACATTCATGAAGGAGGGCGCCCACTTGACAACCCAAAGGATGCCATCGCTCATTTGAACACCACAGAGTCTCATCGGTGCCTTAAGTATGTATCTATTGAGGGATATAAGTCCTTATCTAGTCCTGCCTGTGATTGGCCTGTACCTTACCTGAGGGTGTGACTGTAACCTGTGTATAAAAATGTCATGTCTCCTCTGTTCAGGACTTTTTCTGAGAAGAATTTCACTGACAGACTCTGTTGTTCTCCTTTCTATGCCAGGTCTTGTGGTGGACGCTGTAGTAGCCAATCAATGCATCAGATACGTCCACACCTCCCATGTTGTGATTGTAGTCCACTACAGCGTCCGGAACCAGAATGGACTTGATTTGCCACACACCAGCCTCTTTCACCTTTCTCTTTACCGCCAGTCCACTGAAGGCCTCATGCACCAAAGAGCACATAGTCACTTATCGTGACGTTAGAATTATAAGGTTCTATCTCCATTTTTGTCAAAATGTAGTTTTTTACATAATCTGATCCATTAGGTGTTTATTAATGCCTGTATGGTGTTATTTTTAAAATGTTGACTTTTTGGAGTTAGTAATTCATAAAATACAAAGGTTCCATCTCACAAAACATAATGGAGTGTAAAAACTTTGGCGCTCAATATCTCTGAACTACCCTAAACGGAGATCGAAATTTATAATTCTAAGCTTCTCATGTGTCCATCCACTTTACAAACAGGAGGTTGTTGCTCCTAATCCACCGCAAATCTGCCCTCAGCTGTTTTTTCTTTTTTTCGGCAGGTCATTGGAAAACCAACACGTTTCTTCCTGATGGCAGATCCTTCCTCCCACAACAGCCCATGTTTTTTTGGGGCCAAATCCTGGAAGAGAGCAGGGCTTGTGTAAAGGTTGTGTAAAGGTAGTATACACACTGTAGCCCCCACCGAGCAGAGAAAATAGCAAAAGGTCCATTACTACTGTGTAACTCAGACCATGACCTGTGGTGGACACACTCTTGCCTGTATAAACAAAGACATTCCATGTATAGGCTATTGAAGCATCTGCCAGCACAAACAGTTTGTAAACCCACTTTGTGGGCTTGTCCTTCATACACTGCTTCATGCTTATCCTGGCCTTGGTCGCGACCATGCGCTCATCGATTTAAATGTTCTTATACGGATGGAAATGTGCTTTGCAGGCTTCCACCATCTCAGTGTAGAGGGGCTTTATTTTGAAAACAACAATAGCCAGGAAAATGTAGAAGTCCTTCACTGAAAGCACTTCCCACTTGAACTTCTTTCCGGCTTGTTGTCTCTTGGCAGCATTGGCTTTGGTGTTATTAATGATCGGACGGAAGGTGGAAAAAAACTACTGGAAGAGGGCAAAGGGGAGACTGTGATGTTGTTGTGTGTAGGGCCAGGGATCCTATCTGGCATGAATCGCAGAGGGTCAGGTCTTTTGTCTCTCTCCTGTCTCCTTCTCCTCTCTCACTCTTGGTCCTGCAGACCCACCTCGACCACGCTTGCTTGCTGTTTTTTGCCTGGCTTTCCCTTTTCGCTTGGGCTGCCTCTCTTCAGGTGAGTCTGAATCAGATGAGGCTGAGGAAGGGGAGCGATCGATATATATAAGATATATACAGCACAGGATGGCGCAAGCAGTTTGTTGGTAACTAGCTGCCACTCACACAGCAGATAATTATCTCTCTAGGTATAGTTTGAGCATTTGCTTATACAGGATAACGAGTTAGATAGATTGGCAATTTGACACCAAATCAATAAATCTATCTATCTAAAATACAACAGACGTTACATACCTTTCTGACAGTGGGATGCAATGATTGGAGTCACCGCTGCACAAGATGACGAGGCGTCTGCTGGACAAGCTGGGTCCTCGGGATCCTCATGTAACATTTGAAGCACTTGCTCCAAAGGATAAACGTGTTTTCGGACGACTTCCTGACATTTCTATTAAAGAAACGCCAACGAACTGTCCAGATAATTGCCTCGCCCTGCGCTCAGTGTCCTCGTGCGTTCTCCCCACTGTGACACTGGCTAATAACTCGGCAGTGGATTGGTCGATTTGGGTGATTGACACCTCTTGAACGGTCAGAGCTAATAGAATTGAGGTGCAAATCTGTACCGGACACACCATTGGCTAACCACAAGGAAGCAAATGCATTGAGAGCAGTGTGTTAAGGTGTTCGCATCCTCCCCCAATCCCCCCCCCCAGAAACTCAAGTGAAATCTGATACTATCGTCATTGATCTCAACAGAAAACACAGATGTTGGACTAACTAAAACCAGCATTTATTGCTCTAAAATCAATTCAAATTTTCATCACAAAACCAAAAAAGACAGAATTTCTGTTAATCACTGTAAACAAGCGTTTTTGCATTGCATTCTTTAGCTGCTGGTGTACTGAGTTTTCGTTAGAGTGATTGGTGGTACACCAGTGACAATGGTGGTACTGTTGGAATCGTCGCAGTCTCAGCTTTCATATGACCCCACTCATGTAGCGCTAGCCGTGGAAATGTGGCGTGGGTTGACTAATTGGCGCTGGTGTAGTGACTACATTATGGGTTCATGTTCTCCTCTTACTGTTGGTTGTGTAGTGGGAGGGAACCAGTTCTGGCACTAGGGGCAGAGGGGAGGATTATTAACGTTGCAACTTCCTGTTTAGACACAAGAGTTTTGGTGATCGATTTCCTGGTCCTGTACGGAGAGTACAAGTTGTTATTTTGATTAAACCGTTATCATTACGTTGCCTACGTCTTTCCTTTTTCCTCCGGCACTACACTGGTGACCCCCGACGTGGATTTTTGTTAACGTAATTGTGTACAAAAACCAGCGAGCGAACATTACAATCCTGCAAAATGTCCGGGCGAGGAAGACGTTCAAACCAGCGGCAGCCATCACCATCCCCTGTCAGGGTAACGCGTGGTGCGCACACTCCCACTCTCAAGCTACCACAGTTCTGGGACTCAACGCCTGCTGCATGGTTTGCTATTGTAGAGAGATCGGATGTGGCGAAGGAGGAGCGTGGTCCGCAGTTGGCAGGCGCGGACGGCACACCTATCTGCTCTTATGGCACTAGGGCGGTGGACGTGTGCTTCGGAGGGCAATGCTTTTCGTGGGATTTTGTCATAGCGGCTGTCACATTTCCCCTCCTTGGTGCGGATTTTCTGTGCGCCCACAACCTGTTGGTGGACGTGGGGAACAGGCGCCTGGTCAACTCACAGACTTTCGCTTCCTTCGCCTGTACGCAGGGGGAGGCGGTCTACAGCGGGTGGTCCAATACGCTCGCCGAAAGTGACCAGTACCTTCGGCTGCTCGCCGAATTCCCCGACCTTACCAAGCCCACCTTCTCCGCGCCCACGGTGAAACACGGAGTGGAGCACCACATCGAGACCGAGGGGCCTCCCCTCCACGCCAGGGCCAGGCGCCTCAACCCGGAGAAGCTGGCCATCGCCAGGGCGGAGTTTGCGCATATGGAGCAGGTGGGCATCGTTCGGCGCTCGAGCAGCCCCTGGGCGTCTCCCCTGCACATCGTCCCTAAGTCAGACGGCGGGTGGCGCCCATGTGGGGACTACCGCCGCCTCAACGACGCGTCCAAGCCTGACCGCTACCCGGTCCCACATGTCCAGGACTTTTCAGCGAACCTGGCAGGCAAACGCTTCTTCTCCAAAGTGGACCTGGTACGGGGGTACCATCAGGTGCCGGTGCACCCCGAGGACGTCCCTAAGACGGCCGTAATCACGCCATTTGGACTCTTCGAGTTTCTGCGGATGCCGTTCGGCCTGAAGAACGCGGCGCAGACCTTCCAACGCCTCATGCACTCGGTGCTCCGGGACCTACCATTCCTCTTCGTCTACTTGGATGACATCCTCGTCGCAAGCACCACGGAGGAGGAGCACCTGTCCCACCTCCGGGCCCTTTTCACACGGCTCAGCCAACATGGGCTGATTGTCAATCCGGCGAAGTGTGAGTTCGGACGGAACACCATCGACTTTCTCGGGCACCGGGTCTCCGCAGAGGGGGTGACCCCCCTCCCCTCGAAGGTGGAAGCTGTCGCTGCTTTCCCGCGCCCCAGCACAATCAGCGAGCTCAAGGGGTTCATCGGGATGGTAACCTTCTACTATCGCTTCCTCCACCACATCGCTCACATCCTGCGGCCTCTGTACGATGCCCAGAAGGGCAAGACTCTGAAGCAGCCGGTGGACTGGACGGCGGAGCGTGTCAAAGCCTTTCAGGACACCAAGGCGGCCCTGGCCCGCGCTGCCATGTTGGCCCACCCCTCGCCCTCGGCACCCACTGCTCTCACCACGGACGCCTCTGACTTTGCTGTGGGAGCGGTGTACGAACAGTGGGTTGGGGACGCCTGGCAGCCTCTTGCATTCTTCAGCCGCCAGCTGTCTCCCAGAGAGCAAAGGTACAGCACATTCGACAGGGAGCTCCTCGGGCTGTGGCTTGCTGTCAGACACTTCCGTTTTTTACTGGAGGGCCGCGAGTTTACGGCCTACGTGGACCACAAGCCACTCACGCACGCCATGTCCAAGGTGGCGGAGCCGTGGTCCGACCGCCAACAGCGCCAGCTCGCCTACATATCCGAGTTCACCACAGACATCCAGCACGTTGCTGGGAAGTCCAACCAGGTCGCGGATTGTCTCTCCAGGGCGGTGGTTGGTGCGGTCCAACTGGGTTTGGACTACGCTCGCATGGCTGCAGACCAGGCCGCCGACCCCGCCGTCCAGGCTCTCAAGTTGTCGGACACAGGACTGCGCCTAGAAGAGGTGGTTTTCGGTGACGCAGGGGCCACGCTCCTGTGCGACGTCTCCATGGGTCGGCCACGACCGGTGGTCCCCGCCAACTGGAGGCGCCCCGCCTTCGAGGCGATACACGGCTTGTCTCACCCTGGTAGGAAACCGTCCTCACGGCTGGTGTCAGAGAAATTCGTCTGGCATGGGCTCAAGAGGGATGTGAGGGCCTGGGTAGACACGTGCATCGCCTGCCAGCGCGCCAAGGTGCATCGACACGTCAAGGCCCCCCTGGAGCAGTTCTCTGTGCCTGAGCGGAGGTTCGATCATGTAAACGTGGACCTGGTAGGGCCGCTGCCCCCCTCGCACGGATACACCTATCTCTTTACCATGGTGGACAGGACGACTCGCTGGCCGGAGGCAGTTCCGCTCTCCTCAACGACAGCCCCCGACCTGGCCCGGGCGTTCATCGCGGTGTGGGTCTCCCGCTACGGCACCCCTGCTGATCTCTCCTCTGACCGTGGCTCACAGTTTACTTCAGAGCTGTGGGCAGCGGTGGCGGAGAATCTGGGGGTCAAGCTCCACCGCACAACCGCCTATCACCCGCAGGCGAACGGGCTCTGTGAGCGTTTCCATCGATCCATGAAGGCCGCCCTTCGAGCCAGCCTCACGGACAGCAACTGGCTTGACAAGCTGCCGTGGGTCATGCTGGGGCTCAGGACAGCGCCTAAGGAGGACCTCCAGTCGTCGTCCGCTGAGCTGGTGTTTGGACAGCCGCTGCGGGTCCCCGGTGACTTCATTCCCAAGTCAACGGAGCCCTGGTCCGCCGCCGCTCAGCGCGCCTCCCTGCTGGACAGCGCCAGGACCTTCGTCCCGGTCCCGACTACGCAGCATGGTGTCCCTACTTCGAGGGTGCCCCCGGAGCTGCACTCAGCGAGGTTCGTTTTCATTCGTCATGATGGCCACAGGACTCCACTACGTCCTCCTTATGACGGGCCTTTCCGTGTCATCGAGGCCGGAGCCAAGAACTTCATGGTTGACATGGGGGGTAGGCCTGAGTGTGTGTCCGTTGATCGCCTCAAACCGGCCCACTTGGACCTTGAACTGCCCCTGGACTTGGCCCTGCCACCGCGCAGAGGCCGGCCTCCAGTCCTACCTCCCCTGCAGCGCCCTGGCCATTCCCCCCTCCGACCCCGACAACCCCCCGCAGCTCGCGAGCCCCCGGTCGTCACTGCCCCCCGTCCTTCCCTGCAGGAGGACGTGATGGGCGATGTCACACCTCCTCCCGCACCTCCTGACTTTACCTACGATCGTAGGGGCCGGGCCATACGCCCTCCTCGCCGTGAGGATTTCCAATATTGAGGTGAACACTGGGGGGGCTGGTGTAGTGACTACATTATGGGTTCATGTTCTCCTCTTACTGTTGGTTGTGTAGTGGGAGGGAACCAGTTCTGGCACTAGGGGCAGAGGGGAGGATTATTAACGTTGCAACTTCCTGTTTAGACACAAGAGTTTTGGTGATCGATTTCCTGGTCCTGTACGGAGAGTACAAGTTGTTATTTTGATTAAACCGTTATCATTACGTTGCCTACGTCTTTCCTTTTTCCTCCGGCACTACACTATACAGATTTAGATATTTGATGATTAATTTGCTTGGTGTTGGAGTTGTGTTTGGTATGTGTAAATATAATGTGTGCTTGTAGCAGAGTTTTTCTTGTTTAATCTGATGTGCAATATGACTATATATCTACATGATTGCATTGTTTTATACATTTTGTTGCGGAGCAACAGCAGGGTCCGCCAATTGGGGGACGCTAGGGCTTAAGGCTTTTTCTCAGGAATGTGATTTCAGGGGTACCAACATTCAAAAGCACATGTCGTCTTAATTTGTTTTCCGATTTCAATGTATGACACATCATTTGAAAGCTTACAATATTAGGTGGTGGGCCGAACGCGTTTATCGCGAAGTTTATCTTTTTCCATCTACAGAGTAAACGATCTCTTACATACGATATTAAGTAATTCTCTTAAGTCTATAACAATTAGTTGGCAGCTGTATTTATGTCGGAGATTTTCACAAACTTATTTTTTAATCGTCTGTCTGCTCAGGGACATCGCTGGTCGCTCTAGTTGATAAACCAATCAGAATTCGAGTACGGCTTCATTAGGACGAATGAATGAATGAATGAATGAATGAATGAATGAATGGTCTTTATTGTCATTAATATAGTACAGGTACCATACAACGAAATTTGGGAGGGGGGGCTCCCCTGGTGCTAGGAAAAAAAATACTAAAAACAAGAAGGGAAAAGAGCTGGTTTACATAAATAAAGGCTATATACACTATCCACTATACTTTACTATACAAATAAAACACTGTGCTGTACTCTATGCTATGCTATAAATATCCTAACATTTCCTATCTCTGAACCTTATGTACCCGAGGGTTGTCATATTGCACATATTATTATTGCACATTCATTTAAAGTGTCGCAGTTTGCAGGTTTGAAATGTTCACAGTTGTGTTTCAGTATTGCACTTGATTACAATCTAGTAGCTGCCATCAAATTGTCTAGATTGTCCAGGGCCTAGAACCTAGGTCTTTGCTGTGTTCAGGGCCTGAATGGCCCTAGGGTAGAAGCTGAGCTTCAGTCTATTTGTCCTTGCGGACATGGTCCTGAACCGCCTGCCCGAGGGCAGCCGAACAAAGTGTTAGTTCCCAGGGTGGGATGCAAATGGTAAATGGTAAATGGTAAATGGCGGCTGGTGCTAAAAATGTTGGGTGGCGGCTGGCGGCAGTGGCGGCTGGTGCTAAAACATTTGGGTGGGGCACAGGTTATGGGGGCATGCTCCACGGGGAAGAATATCAACTTTAAAATCTGGATTTACAATCGATTTTAGCATGAGAATAACAGTGTTTCCCCTAGGTTTTCTGCCTTGGTGGGGTGGCATGGACCGTGGCATGCCCCCCCCCCCCCCCCCAGGGGGTAAGACCCTGCCTCATACCAGCGTCATGTCCAGGGGGTGTACTAACTTGTACATTAAGCCGCCTCATGCTACGGAAACAGGAGATAGGCTCCTTCCCTATGGGCCATTAGGCTCGAGAACCATCGGTTCTCAAGGCTACTTACTTATGTGGTCTTGACTACCTGTCCACTTTCTCACCTGGTTCTTGCTCTCTCTCTCTCTCTGGTGTGCCGACACCATCCTGCTCTCTCTCCTTCTCTCCCTCCCTATCCTCCTCTCTCCCTTTTGCTGTCAACCAAAAGGCAAACATAACAACCAGAGTATTTCTAATCTAATAAGAGGTATAAATTGATCCATATCAATTGTTATTCATATATAAATACATATCATATATTCGTCATAGTCAGGGACTCCAATTAAATGTCACGTAGCCTATAGGCATCTCCATCAATCCAGGATTCATTACATTGTCTACTGTCACATTGCCCATATAGTGGGCTGTTGTTCAGGTATTGATGTTAGCCATTGATGTAGTCAGGATTATAGAGTTGGTTTAATTACCTGGATGTAGTGTGCCATGGCCTCTCTGTGGTCCGTGAAGGAGGCAGTGTTGTTAGCAAATGTGACAATCAGCTTGCGTGGAAATAACAGCCCATACCTCACGTTAGCCTCCCGCGGGGTTGAGGTCCCAGCTTGTCGGCACCAAACACGTCGCATAACAGGGAATTCATAAAAGCAGTGGGATTGCCTTTCTCACTGTCTTCAGGCAGTCCCAACACTCGAATATTAAAACTGCGGCTACGTGCTTCAATCTGTTCAATTTTCTGTTTCAGTGACATATTATCCGTCTCGTTAGCGGCTGTTTCCAGGTCCTTTACCTTGGTCGTATTGGAAATCATATCCTTGAGGAGTGAATCCAGACATTCTTTATTTGGTTTAAGTTTCAGATCAAATGCGGAGTCAAGCTCTTCACGTATGACTTCTCTCATAATTGATGCAAGTTCTCCGCGGTCCATCACCGTAACTTTTTGTTTTAGATCGCTTCTTAGATTTCTTAACTCTCTGCTGCCAGCAGCGTTGGCCATACAACTTGAGTAACCTATATCAAACAATCAACAAACAGCCGGTGCGGAGATTGCGACCACAAACGAGATAAGTTTGACTTCGGTAATAGGTCCAGTTGCAATATCCTCAAGTTAGGAACAAAAGATGCCTCCTTCTAATCCATTTGTTCAATTTGTTTACGGAAATAAATCCTCCTTACATTGTAAAAAACTTAATTTGTTAGGAGAGCAGTCGTGCGTGCGTTCAATCCATGCTGCCCGGGAAGTCGAAAGTCCTCAGCATATGCATTTTCTGCTATACAACCGGATATTCAGGGCGCAATTTTTGCGCCCCGGCCGAGAAATAAGAGACAGCCAATTGGAGCGCTGCTACAGCTCACGTGTAAGCGAAAAGTATTTGGCCTAGCATAGACTTGCATTCGGCCGGCGCCCCGACTCCTCCACCTATGTATTTTAACAGTGAATTTTACACACACACAGATATAATGTTTTTTGTATTGGAGGATTTTTAATGAATGCTGATAGGCGCCGACAGAATATCAGCCGCATATTGTGAATAAACAATGTTTATTTAAAAAAACTTTTTTTACAAATCGCAACTAGGAAGTGAAGGTGGGGGCGGCGCCCCAGCGCCCTCTATCGGCCAGCCGCCACTGGTGGGATGGGTCTCTGGAGATCTTGGAGGCCTTCCTGAGGCAGCGTGTGTTGTACAGCTCTTCCAGAGAGGGGAGGGGGGCGCCGATGATCTTCTGGGCCGATCTCACGACTCTCTGTAGCGCTTTCCTCTCTGCGGCTGTGCAGCTGGAGAACCACTATAACCACAATATTGGCTACCATAGACAATGCTATATGCAGTATGCTAACATACGAAACATTGAAAGAGCCCGCAAGAGAAGGGAAAAATCAGTACAGGAGGCTGCAGGTGTGTTTTATAGCAATATAAGTTATTTATAAGAACAATATGATATAAACAAGCTAAGATATGACATGAACATTATTAACAATATGATATAAACAAGCTAAGATATGACATGAACAAGATATGAACAAGGCATCAATGGGTCAGGGTCAGCCCTGTCAGGTCAGGTCCAGAAGATGTGCAGTGCAGTCCAGGGCTGAGCATCTGGGGTTACCTGGGGAAACAGATTAGGAGAGTTGGAAATAAACTAGGCTATAACTTTGGAAGCATTACTATTACAATGCATAGGGCCGGTTTCACAGACAAGGCTTAAGCCTAGGCCTGGACTAAATCACACTTTCAATGTAAAATCTCCATTGAAGATGCTTTTTAGTCCAGGATTAGGCTTAAGCCTTGTCTGTGAAACTGGCCCATAGAGTATCATATGTCTCTCTCTCTCTCCCTTCCCCCCCCCCCCCCACCTTACAATGTAGTAGAAGCAGTAAAATGTAGTAGAGCTTGTATACTGCTCGTGCAAAAAAACTACATGTGTGAAAGGGAGATGCACATGCAAATCTAACAACCTACCATGTACAGACATGTGTCTGTGTTTGCACTGCGAAAACACACTAGTGTTATAAATGTTCTCTAACACTTGAATCTTTGTCTAGTCTCGTCAATTATAGGCAAGGCAAGTGAAGATACACTTAGTCTGGGTTTTGTCTTACCAGCTCACCTCGTAAAAGTGAGACGATTGACAATATCAAAAACATGCTTGCACACAAGTTAATGTTACTGGTCCCAATTTGGCACATTTATTACTGAAATTATTGAGAATAGACATGGTTGACATTGGTAACTTAGCTATTGTACCCTTTAAAGTTAGATAACTAGCTTGTTAATTAATTAGCTTCACAATCGCAGGTGACGTTAGTTCGGATTTTTCATTAAAATAGCATGTTTGTATTGACACAACATGACTTGTTAATTAATATGTGATATGAATTAGTATGACGTGCAAATCTTACCTGAAACATTACTTGACAGTAAAGTTATCCGAAACAACTCAGTCTTCTGGTCTTTCCAGATAATAGTTGTTTACTTCCTAGTTCCGTATTTTTAAGGAATATCATTGGCAGACGTCAAGTCAGGTGACGCTTTAACGGGTTTTGATTGGTTAGCGGCATAGTAGCCCCAAGCATTCTCCTTATTAACTTATGGATCGTAAGTTTACTTTTCATAAAACGTCGATCGAAAATCGGCTGCCAACCGACGTAAACATGTTCCAAAAAAAACTATTTAGCTTATATGAACAAATCAACTAGTCTGTAGTTGTAGATCGATCATTTCACAAACGAAAGCAGATAGACAGCTTCGGCCCACCGCCTATATGCAGTTTCCGTGTATGTAAAAAACAGAAATATGACTTCGGCACCTGGTTGGTCAAAACACTGGCTGGTGACACAAATGTTCAATTAATGGTGACCATAATTGTGGATTGCACCAGTTACATTTTTAAATTGAAGCATAGTATTCGTGAACCTTTGTTGGCGATACGCCAAAGTGGCTGGTAAGAGTTCCAATGCCAACATCTACCTGCACTTGGTAGATGTTCAGTTTTGGCCTTGTAGTAAATGCTCAGATAGAATTTGCCGTTTTCACATATTCCCATGTGTGTGTTTGATGTGTTTGGAACACTGATCCATGCTTTAGTGCATACACAAACATTAATTATAATTATGTTTCTGTGGTTACACTATCATCCCCCACGATCCAACCCAGTGATTCGTGGTTTGTCTTCCATGCATACATATCAATAATTTACTTCAAAAGCCACCCTTTTTACAAATTCAGATCTTTGAACCGTTTCGACCCCTTACAGTAACTAAGCATTGGAGAGCAACGTACATACATAATATATGCTGCTCTGACAGCCTTATGAGTGAATCCCTAAATTGCAGATATCACCATGAATTATCAATGAGAAGGTTGAGTGACCATGTGGAACGAGTTGTTCAGGAAGGCATGGACCATATTATTAAACACCCCAGAACACTGAGGTGAAGAGAAATCATTATTTCAGAACTTCCTTACAGAGGTTTTTCTAAGGAACAGTGGAATATTTACATCAGGAAGAAAGTCAGGCTGCTATTATTTACTGCCCTAGGGAGCTTGCACAGTGTGTACCAGGTAGCGTCGTATACCATGTGGTGGTGTATTTCTATGGCCTGATAAATAAGAGGCTCCCCAATTGGACAAAAACTATAATCTTTGTGTTAGGAATGAAGACCTGGTCATAATTCATTTAAGTTAATATGCTGTGGAGAATTTTCAAAACCTGCTGGTTGTAGCCAGTGGCGTACCGCAAAATCCCGAGGCCCCCCCGCAAGGTGGCGGCGGGGGCCCTTTCGCAACGGAGGTTAAAAAAAACGTGCGTTTTTTAGAGTCCGACAGTGTTTCCTCTATATGCATTTATTCGTGGCGGGCCGCCACATATACATTTTCTCCGCCACTAATTGATTCAGTCCACTTTATGACCGGAGAACAGAAAAAAATCTGATTGAAGCTAGTTTAGGCCGCTTTCAGACCTACATTTCGTTCCGATTTAGGATGTAGTAAGTTACAATATGTTACAATGTTGCAATTAACCTCGTCGGCGACGCGCTTGCAAAACAGTTTTGTGATTGGTCCGTTTGTTTAGCGGGACATTTGGATTTCTGGAAATCCCTTCCCTCTCTCTTCGCCCGTCCCTTTAATCCCGTAAGCGTATCCTAATCGAAAATGCAACATCATCAGCGACGACCTTGGGTTCTTGCATTTACTGCTGTTCTCTGGTTCATGTTCTTATACCAGTGCTCACTATAGAGCAGCGGTGTCCAAACTTTTTTCACAGAGGGCCACATACAGAAAAATATACTCAAGGCTGGGCCACTCACTAGAGGTGAGGTATCGCCTCACCTCTAATGTATTAAAGTTAATCAAATGTAGGTAAATTATGCTTGATACCTGAATATGCTTAAAGAAAAACAGCCCATATCAAAACTTTCCATGAAATGTTTTTTTCTTTTTTTTATAAAGACGGCTCATTCTCAAAACAGCAGCCTCAGATTGCTTCTTAGTCAGAGTGATAGAGCTCGTCCCTATATTCAGCATCAACATCAGATAGGAACACTTGAAATATTCTCTGTGGTAGAGCCCTCGTGCTCTAATTATGTTGATAGTTTTCACAACTGTGTTCATCACATCATTAAGCTGGACTGCCTTGGCACAGAGGGCTTCTTGGTGGATGATGAGTGTACAGGGTTTTTCCTGGCTCAAAATGAGGCAGAGGGGGTACCAGTGGTGTTTGACATCGGGGGGGACCCATGAAGCAGGGTTGTCTGAGGGTCCTTAAACATCAAACACTTAATTTCTTGCATTCTGGTGAATTGATATGCACCAATTTGTGACCTTTCTGCATCAACGTATGGTGGAAATGTCATTATTTATGTAAAGGAAAACACAATATTCAGGCACCAGATGACCATTCAAAATATAATGTAATATAATGCAATATAAGGCTCTCAGGCATTCTGTACTTTCAAATATGTATTCTCCTTGAGCAGTCAACATCAACTATCAGCTATTTCGCTAGCGAAAACGAAAGCTAACTTATTTGCGAAACAGCGCCCCCGCCACCACGTCGGCGCAATGCCGCAATTGCAGTTAGAAATGACAGAATAATTATATTTTTAGAATTTGTTTTGGGCCAATTAAAAACGGACCATGGGCCGCAGTTGGCCCGCGGGCCGTAGTTTGGACACCCCTGCTATAGAGTATTTTAAATGAACATTCGTAATGTAGTCTAGTCTCTGATGTTCATGGTCAACTAAATCAGGCTATTTTGTGAAACAAATAATGTTCCCGAGCAGCCTCGCATCTAACGCTAGCTTCGAACTATTGATAGCATAAACGTTGGTAAATGTCACAAACGACCAGTGTTGGGCACGTTACTTTAAAAAAGTAATTAGTTATAGTTACTAGTTACTTATCCCAAAAAGTAACTGAGTTAGTAACTGAATTACTTCATTATAAAAGTAACTAGTTACTAGGGAAAGTAACTATTGCGTTACTTTTTACCACGGTGCAGTGGGCTAGCCGTGGTGTCAGTCAAATCTTGTTTTGATTGCCTGAAATGATACATAATGCAAAGAGCATATTATACTGACTGTCTTACACACACACACACAAACAAACACACACACACACACACACACACACACACTAATAGCATTACACATTAACCATATTTAAAAACTTTTCATAATGTATGGATGCATTTAATGTATTTAAAGATAAATACTAGTTCTTACCTTGACAACTGCCTCTGGGAGGTCAACAAGGGTTTGCAGGCCACTCTTCAGTTCCAGGGTCTTGAACATCAGTGTCTCGAGCGTGGGTAGGAGTGTGCCATGGAAACAGTGGTCTTCTCCCTGAAGAATGTCTAAGGCCACTGTTAGTGGCTTCATTACACTACAGTACTCCCTGATGAACTGATGCTCTCGTTCAGTGATGGCTTTCAACCCGAACTTGGAGGAGATGGTGTTCAGCTCGACTATAGGGATCTCACAGATTCGAACAAGGGCATCATAGAACGAGTTCCATCTTGTAGTAGTGCAAGGGACTAGCAGCTTCCTTGCGATGACATCATCCACGGTCTCTGCGGCCACCGTTGAACGGCTAGCCTTGTTCCATAAGCCTGTGCATTTTGTCGTAGCACTTCTGTATATTGCTTTTGCTTCTGGTCTTGACAGTAGCCACTTGTCAACATCAGTACATGAAACCAGGTTTAATGTGTGCGATGCACATCTCTGATGTGGCGGCAAAGTAATCACAGCATCATCACCAACACTGTTTTGCAAGACATCATTAATGTTCATAAAAGTCACCTCATCCTCATCCTCCCCAGAGTCATCCTCCTTGGCTGGCTGGTACATTTTGAAGGCCTTGACGAAATTAGAGCCATTATCCGTGACAGTTGATGTTATTTTGTGGGATATGCCATAGGATGAGTGAATGTAGTCAAGTTCAGTTGCAATACTGTCGTGAGTATGACGGCCCTTGAATCGTCTGCATGCCAGGGCTGCTTTCCTTCGTTCCATGCTATGTGGATGAATCCAATGCGCGGTCACGCCAAGATAGCTTTTATTATGTGCAGTCCAAATGTCTGCAGTTGTAGAGACATATTCTAACTCTTCAAATTTATTTTGGAGCTCGGCATTCATTTTGGCGTACTTGGCGTCTATATATTTAGAAAACGTCTTTCTGCATGGCGGACCGGCCCCTCCTCTCGCCGGTATTTTGGCAATTAGGGCTCTGAAGGAGTCAGAATCAACTGTTGATAACGGAAGCATGTTCTCAACAACATACCTGCCTATCATTCCGTTCAGTTCAGTCTGTGTCACAAGTTTTTGTGGAGCTGACGCAGAAAAATCCAGCTTTAGCTGCTTGGACGGCGTGGCTCCGTGTCCTTCTTTGTTAGCGGAGCTCACGTTTGCCACACCTGGCCTGCTATCATCATCAACGGTTTTAGCCACTAGTTTTGTAGAAGCGTGTGCCGTTGAGAGATGCTTCATCAGGTTAGAGTCGCTTACAACGGACGTGGACAAACGTTTAGCTCCGGGACATAAAGTACACATCACATGTACGTTTTTACATTTTACCTCAATGAAGTTGAAATAGTGCCTGTATTTCCACCGTGAAAACGCCACGTTCACCTCAGAACACTCGGGACTCGCCATTGCTCTCTGATAGTTTGAGTGTGTGTGTGGTGCTGTGCGCGCGTGTGGTTTGTGTGTAGAAACATCCGCACAACACTGAACTATGGTTGGCTCTACCATACCCAATCATGATCACTTAAGCGGTTGTCTCGCCCCTCCCCTCCCCAGCAATCAAAAACACCGTTGCAGCTGTGACTGAGGTCGGATGACAATGAGAAGCTTCAGTAAAGTAACTAGTAACGCGCCGCATTGAATTACCGGTAACGGTAACGGCGTTATAGCGATGGAAATAGTAATCATTTAAATTACCCGTTACTGAAAAAAGTAACGTCGTTAGTAACGCCGTTTATTCTAACGCCGTTATTCACATCACTGCAAACGACACAGTATTGGCAGGGGAAAGAAGGGGAGTCGAATTTTTATTGACAACGGATTTACATGCTGGAAAAACATGCAGCTAAAATTCAGGGAACATTTAGACAATAAGAGACACAACGGAGCTGTGGTCGCGTGGTCTAATTACAGGGCAATATGCGCGGGGCAAAAATCTATTGCCTCCCAAATCACCACGAACAGAACGGCGGAGGTACGGGTAAACAGGGCACATTTTTAAAAAAAATTGCCACCCTCTATTTTTCGGTGAAATTACGTCTTTGTATTGAGCGCCAGTGCGTGTTGCATACGCTACGCGCGCGAAAAAAGAACACTCCGCCACTAAAGTGAAAAATCCTGGAGGAAACACTGTCCGATGCATTATTGACGTTGCGAAATTTCGCAATATGCACTCTACATTCTAAATGCTTGACTTAGCAAAAGGTACAAACAAGTGAGAGCAATGAGAGGGGGTGCTAGCAACCAATGTTAGGGGGCCCCCTAGTGGCTGGGGCTCCCCCGCGGTGCGTCGCTTGCGGGCCCGTCCGCTACGCCACTGGTTGTAGCCCCATGTGGACTGAGAGCGGATGGCATAAAAAAGCTAATTGTCTGAAGAGATTCACTCCTCCTCTATGCATACAGTAGATGCTCTGCAACGAATGTCTTGCTTCCTTCAATCTGCAGCGTCTCATTCACCAAATACCGACTGCTTGGAAGCGTTCTACATTACTTAGTGTACCCCTGGCACAGATGTAAATGGCTCTAGATTACCATTCTGTTCATTTGTAAATAAGTCAGCGGCTTGCCATCGGTGGAGTTTTGGACAGCTGAGACCCCATGTCCTCTTCATAGGATGAATTGGCCCGTGGCTGTGAGTAGTGCTTACTGAGAGTTGGAGCCATGAGACAACATTCATTTCAGTGATCAAATGTTACAGGAGCGCAGCACGAATACTCTGCACACAAACATACCCCCACAGTAATTTCTGCCAGGGCATGGGTCCAAGGCTTTTCACTATTCTGCAAAATGTGTGTGGTTACAATACAATATTTCACAGTAGCAAAGAGCTGGACACTCCATGGAGGATAATAGCGGCTGATTAGCCCTTATATTTAATGTTTATATAGAGAGTTTATGTATAGCTTTGTATTCATGTCATAGCTTTGTATGCAAACCAATTTACAGTAGGCTTGAACAAAAACAGCCTTTTAGAAGACAGCATTGCTGATCCACAATCATGTTCATAACTTGTACAATTAGATAGCATATATGTATGCGCACCAAAAAAGTGCCTGAAGCCTTCTCAATTGTGTAAATGTTCTGGAGTTGGATGTGCACCAGTCCTGGAATAAATGTAAATGTGATGTAAATGTAAACACCTACATCCAAATCTAGAAATGCTAACTACTAATTCCTTGTTGCTTGAGTCACATTTTGCACATTCAAACGCAAAAAGGATAATGTAATAATAATAATATGTAATAATACAAAGAAAATGCCTATTGCCATACTGTCTTGTGCTGCAATATCAGGAACCGAAGCCTAACGTCACATTACACTTGTGTAATGTGACGTAACAATAAACTTGAAACTTGAAAACTATGTATGCTATAACATGAAATATACAAATGAATCACAAATAATTGAATTTGACTTCAACTACCTAGCATAACTTTTTTTTGCATTTTTTAAATATGTATAATATGTGACACCAGCTGGTGAAAGTGGAAAGGTGGTAGTCTGAAACTACAGATTGTAAGCTTTCAAATGATGTCATACATTGAAATCGTAAAAATGTTTAAGATGACGCGCATATTTGAATGTTGGTCCACCTCAAACACAGAATGAAACCGCTACAAACGCTGCTAACAGTGGTACTATGCACCAGAAAGGCTCCTCGGTGGATGTGGCCTCTGATCACACTGTTTGTAGGAGGGAGAGCATCAATTCCAGCACTAGCACTGGTATAGTTTTCTACCCTGAGGTGGTGAAATGTCTCAGCACTTGTAGTTGACCTTGCCCCTTCCCAGACACATACCAAGTACTTCACTGCTAGTGCTGTATCTTGCTCTGACAAGGTGTCTGCCTCTCCAAAGTTTGTCAGATACTGTACTGGGTCAGAGGCAATAGCTTGCTCATACAATCATGTCCGGTCAATATATGCACCTTGATCACGGTCTTGGCTAGTGGTGCTCCAAGTTGAGAAACCGCTTGATGCAGTGGAAGCATGCGCCGCTTCTCACCAAAGCCATACTGCTACCAGATCTCGTTCAATCCCCGGTGCTTGGAAGTACGGGGTGTAGTGTAGCAGTAATGCAAAGGTGTCTGTATCATTGGAGATTATGACAACTCTCTTGCACTGTTTCACACAAACAGCCCACTCCACATGCACCACCAGCCTGGCGTCAGCCTCCTCGATCCAGTTCAACAGGTCCGGGAACTCTTCACCACCAGCCACTTTTGCTGGAAGCACCTCATCATCAGAGACAACAGAGCTGACGATGATGGTAGCATTGCCACAGGCTCGATTGCAAACCATATCCCGAACTAGCAGCTGGTAATTCCGCTTATTCTCCTCAGACGCCCAGAACTTGTCAAGTTGCTGAGGGATGGGTCATCTGTTCATGCCAATGATGTTGATGCCTGTTGTTGAGTCTGTACTCAAGACATGCAATCCCCTTCCTTTAGTCTCAATGTAGGAATCAAGAATGAGATGGATGTACTCTGACCTTTGGCAGAGGCATGATGCTGAGGTGATGATGGCGTTGATGACAGCACCTAGAGTAGGGAATTGTGCTAGTGGCATTTGCCGCATCTTAGACATGAAGTCTACCACAACATGAGTGGCAAGAGTAGACTTCTGACTCCATTGGGTGAGGTCAAGTCCTATGGAAGCATATAGGAGACCTAATTCAAATGTTAATCCAATTTGAGATTGCATTTGCATGTTCCACTTTTGCATGCATTCTTTGAGACAATATTCCAATTCAAATGCAATTCTAATGATTTGCATTTTCAATTTAATGTATCTCATGTGCACATTCGCTGTCAATATTAAAATGATAATGCAAAGCCATTTGACATTTAATTTTCAAAGTCATGCGCTGCTTTGTAGCTGACAAAATTCAAAAGTTCATTCTAATGTGAAAATGACTATGCAATCCCAAATAGTAGGGATGCTCCGATTTATCGGCCACCGATTTAAATCGGCCGATTTCACTCCAAATGACTCGATCGGTGATCGGCAAAAATGGCCGATCGCAAAAACCGTTTTTTTTTTTTTTTACTGGGGAAGACAGATAACTGAACAGAAAACATAGGAGGACGTAACAGTATGTAAACCATGAAGGCCACGTTTATGATGTCTTTTATACAGCCATATCGACTGACTTGGGCTTCAGGCCCTAACTGGGTGATAGGCCAGGGCCCTATTCCACGAAGCTCGATAAAGTTCTAAGCCTCGATAAAGTTTTAAGCCTCGAAAATGTTAGCTTGCGTTCGGTGCCATCAATGTGGCTCAAATAATTCGCTGCTTGGTTGAGCTCCTTCTGAGTCAGATATAACTAGCCTGGTCGCGACCAGGCTAAAACACAGGCTATAGTGAGACGCGCGTCGAAAAAGGCTCACAGGCGGAAACTACATCGCGAACGACAGTTCCTCCCTAGGAAATATTAGTTCCCACTTCACACGAGATAGATAGATTAGATAGTTTGACTGTGTGATAGATAGATAATTTGATATTTTGAAAGTGTGATCGATCGATAGATAGTTTGATTGTGTGATAGATAACTTGATATTTTGAAAGTGTGATAGATAGATCGATATATCAATAAAGAAAAGAGTGTAAAAAAAAAAGCAATTCTCTCAACTTGCATTAACGTCATCACAGCGGTCTGGCTGGCGTAGTGGTTAAGGCTGCGGACTCGAGTTCCAAAGGTTGCGAGTTCGAGACTTGACTAAGTCATTCATTTTTTTTTTTTTACATTTAACCGAAGATTTCATGCAAAGGTTTCAAACACCATTGTAATCGTGTCAGTTCTTGTAAATTAGCCTGCACCATAATTTTATAGCCTACATACTTTTTTAGATGAGATTTTAGATTAGATTCAGACAACGAAATGCAGTAAAAAGTGCGCCTGAAGAGGGATTTGAACCACCGATATAAAATGACGAATAAATCCTATGGCAGCGGTCGATACCACTAGGCCATTGTGGCGATATGACGGTTTGTAGCCTGCTGCTGATATCACCACAGTAGTAAATATTCATTTATTAAAATATGAACATATAACAATAACTGGGGCTAGTATGACCTACGCATTTAATCGGTCAGCAATTTCTTGCCAAACCATTTCCCTCGCCTTGTTAATTGCGGCAGTATTGCACTATTTTACATCTTATTTTTCCGTCTTCATAAAAAATCTATAATTCGGAATGCTGCGCAAATGTAGTACCCCTGCAGAGTGGAGTATCTTCATTTCGACAGATCGACTCTTCTGGGCTGCGTATGTCTGCGTGCACGCGCCCATATCGAAGATTTGTAAGCCTGTCTTCTGTGAACACTGATGACACAAGGCTGATCCTCATTCGAGGAATCACCTGAGGCTTGAAATCCAATCTCGAGTTCCCTGAGCGCCGCATTTATTTATAGCGCCGCTATACTGATCCACCTTTAGTGGAATGACCCCCAGACCTTTACTATGCCATAACAATGGGTCTGCGTTTGCTTGGTGCCTAATGGATCAAAACTTTTGTCTAAAAAGCAAAAAATATGTAGGCTATCCAGTCAGTAGGCCTACAGTTCTGTATTTAAAAAAAAATCGGTATCGGTATCGGTATCGATTGATCTTGAGAAAAAAAATCGGTGATCGGTATCGGCCCCAAAAATCCAGATCGGAGCATCCCTACCAAATAGCATATTCATTTGCCACTTTTGCCTGCGTTATTTGAGTCAATATTCAAATTGTAATGAAATAATGTGATACGCAATTGCATTTACATGTTCTAGTAAACACATCCGCTTTGTAGCTGACAAAATTCAAACTGTCATTCAAATGTGAAAATTACTATGCAATCCCAAAATAGCATATTCATTTGCCACTTTTGCCTGCGTTATTTGAGTCAATATTCAAATCGTAATGCAATAATGTGATTAGCAATTGCTTTTACATGTTCTAGGAAACACATCCGCTTTACAGCTGACAAAATTCAAACTCTCTATGCAATTCTCATGTTCTACCGGCCTGTCAGTCATTCTCTGGGGGCAGGACAATGTTTAACGCGCCGACCAGAAATAGCGGCAATTCCCCCTGTCATCAGAATGATCACGCCCCTTTTTGGGTGATAGAAGTGTAGAAGTTTGACTGGCGGTCAATGGGAATTTCTGGTCTTTGCTACTTTAATCCGATAAAATAAGAAGACAGTATTGCTTTTTAGATAGGCCTATTAGATGCCCAAATCCGATGGCCAGTTAGGCAAACTATTATATAGTGTGGTTTCCGATCAATGATCGACGTCGTTATATGGAGAAAAGTAATGAAATAGGCAATGTGTGTCCTTTCAGTCTGTCTCCAGAGCAGTTATAAGTAATATCCCTGTCATCAGAACGATCACGTCCCCTGTTGGGTGCTAGAAGTGTAGAAGTTTGACTGGCAGTCAATGGAAATTTGTGGTCTTTGCTACTTTAATCCGATAAAATAAGAAAACTGTATCGCTTTTTAGATATCTCAAATCCGATGGCCAGTCAGGCAAACAATTATATAGTGTTGATGTCAATGATCGACGTCGTTATATGGAGAACATTTATGAAATAGGCAATGAATGTGTGTCCTTTCAGTCTGCCTCCATCCATGTGGATGAACCCCCCGACCCAAAGGCCTGAGGTGTTGTAGGAGGAGGCATGAATATGATTTAGGGGGTATTTAGTATAACAGGCTAATGGGTTTATTGTGAGTTTACTTTGATTGTTTGTTTATTGCCTAGATCACCGTATTGAGAAGTCATATGGTTATGGGGGGTGATATTGCAAGGTAATTTAAGCACCTGCGCACCTTGCATGACGGTAGTGGAGAGAGGGGGGAGCGATGTATTTTTGTTGACTGCATTAGCATATTCTATACGCATTGTTTGTTATTTTTCTGGTTTTGATCGCGGATGGATTATTTTTGTACGTCGCCAAGTTTGGTTGTTCTATTCAATAAATGCTCTAAAACGTACTTTTCATCTCAGCGGATTGTTTGGCGCGTCATACAATTACCAGCCCAGACCCTGCTTGCGTCTCTCAGCGACTTTTTACTTTTGGCTCTATCTATCTATCTCGCTACAGGTGTCATATAACCCTAACCCATATCCTGTCATATAAAAGTACCTTATTGAATCTCCAGGTAATGTAGACTATTTCTGACATCCATCACTTTTGCTGTCGTTAAGATACTTTATTTTTCTGTTTTGGTAGTCTGTCCAATGTGACACTTGCCCTCCTCCACCGGCCCTAGTTTTGGATCTAGCTTGCTGTTCATTATGTTCATGATAAATCGTAGCTAGCTAGCTATAACATCTTCATATAGCCTACACCATACAGGCTAAATACTGATTAACAGTAGGCACTGATTAACAGTAGGCAAATGCCCAATGAACAGATTTATTCATTATCCTATCTTAAGAAAAGTTATGTAACACTCTCATCTGGGGATTTACACAGCAAATCAAATGAAGAACTACAAATCCCTGATGACAGGGAGATGACGTATGACTGCTCTGATGAATCAACCCCTATTTCATTAATTTTCTCTATATAACGACGTCGATCATTATTTTGCCAACTGGCCATCGGATTTGGGCTCCTAATATCTAAAAAGCACTACGGTTTTCTTATTTTACAGGATTATAAAGTAGCAAAGACCAGAAATTTCCATTGACCGCCAGTCAAACTTCTACACTTCTATCACCCAAAAAGGGGCGTGGACATGACGGGAGAGCAAAGTACCCGGATGCGTTGCTCTTATGAATTGCCGCTATTTCCGGTCGGCACGTTAAACATAGTCCTGCCCCCAGAGAATGACTGACAGGCCGGTAGAACATGAGAATTGCATAGAGAGTTAGAATTTTGTCAGCTGTAAAGCGCAGTGGCGGCTGGCCGATAGAGGGCGCTGGGGCGCCGCCCCCACCTTCACTTCCTAGTTCCCCACCTTCACTTCCTAGTTGCGATTTGTAAAAGTTTTTTTTTTAAATAAACATTGTTTATTCACAAAATGCGGCTTATATTCTGTCGGCGCCTATCAGCATTCATTAAAAATCCTCCAATACAATAAACATTTTATCTGTGTGTGTGTAAAATTCACTGTTAAAATACATAGGGGGAGGCGTCGGGGCGCCGGTCAATGCCAGTCTATGGCAGGCCGAATACTTTTCGCTTACACGTGAGCTGTAGCAGCGCTCCAATTGGCTGTGTCTATTTCTAGGCCGGGGCGCAAAAATGTGCGTCCCGAATATCCGGTTGTTAAGTCTGACGTCAAACGTGACGTTTTGCAATTTCCGGCTTTTACAAAAAAACAAAACAATGTGGTGGTCTGTAAACTGTGCTGAAATGAAATGGCCTATCACAGGAGTACATCTGCAATGAACGAGCACCTCAAGCGAAAGCATCCTGGAGCTCTTTGTGAAGACAGCCGCAAGATAGCACCGTAAGTCAGCGTTGTATTTCTGTTCACTTTTCCGGCCGTGTATGAGTGAAAAATGGATAGCTACTAGCTAATGTTACACAAGCAATGTAGCTCACCACAGTTTGTATGTCTTGTCTTCTGGTGTTAGTAATAATATATGAGCTATAGTCAGTCACAATGGTCCAAACTTCAAGTGCTTCGTAACACAGACGGGGTGAATTTCATGAATGAAAGTGAAAGTTCTGTCACAAAACGCCGTTACGTATCCTCACACATGTTTAAGTGGGTATTGCGTGGGTAAAGTGAAATTACGTCTTTGTTTTGAGCGACAGTGCGCGGTTTATGCGCGTGCACGCGGAAAAAAAAATCGTGCACGCGAAAAAAACATCTCAAAAGAGGACCCCCCCCGCCACTAATGTGAAAAATCCTGGAGGAAACACTGCTGTGCCCCACCCAAAATGTTTAGCACCAGCCGCCACTGGTAAAGCGAATGTGTTTCCTAGAACATGTAAATGCAATTGCTAATCACATTATTGCATTACAATTTGAATATTGACTCAAATAACACAGGCAAAAGTGGCAAATGAATATGCTATTTTGGGATTGCTTAGTAATTTTCACATTTGAATGACAATTTGAATTTTGTCAGCTACAAAGCGGATGTGTTTACTAGAACATGTAAATGCAATTGCGTATCACATTATTGCATTACAATTTGAATATTAACTCAAATAACGCAGGCAAAAGTGGCAAATGAATATGCTATTTGGGATTGCATAGTCATTTTCACATTAGAATGAACTTTTGAATTTTGTCAGCTACAAAGCAGCGCATAACTTTGAAAATTAAATGTCAAATGGCTTTGCATTATCATTTTAATATTGACAGCGAATGTGCACATCAGGTACATGAAAATGAAAATGCAAATCATTAGAATTGCATTTGAATTTGAATATTGTCTGAAAGAATGCATGCAAAAGTGGAACATGCAAATGCAATCTCAAATTGCATTAACATTTGAATTTGGTCTACTATATGCTTCCATAAAGTCCAGGCTTAATCTCACCAACAAGTTTTGACTTGTTGACATGAGCTGGAAGGTCACCGTCAAACAGTGGAGATGCTGAGAGCACATCGTGATTAAGTATCTGCCTGAGGTTCATGCCCCGCTCCTTAGCAATGTCCATGCTCCTATGTGCCTCTGCCATGTCCTTGGATGAAAGTTCCTTCTGCTCCTTCAAAATGGTTGCTGGTGTCTTCTGTGGTTGCTCGTTGAACTGGGGCAGCTTCGTCTTTGATATGGTTGTGCTAATTTTCTTGGTCTTTTGGACTAACCTCTCCCGACATTATGAGCAGTAGACACGCTCACCATTCTTGAGACAGTTGAGCAGGCACGCAAGCAACCTCTCAGTCAACAGCCAGCTTTGTGAGCAGATTATGTAAGTAAGTAAAATGTATTTCTATAGCACCTATCCCAGACCAGGGGGCACAAAGTGCTTTACATATATAAGGACATAGTAAAAGAGCAAAGGTTACTCAACTGATGCCAATTGAGTCCCCATCAGACGGCTCCCTCTGTGCGTGTGAACTTGCTACACATACTCACAGATTTTTTTTTTTTATCATACTCACATTTTTCATGACATCTCTTGTGTTCGACATTTCCACATATAACACAGGGCAATGTTCTGGGATCCTTGTTACAGCTCGGTGGTGCACAACACTTCTATGTAGGGTTGCCCTGAATCCAACACTTGTAGAAGCCTCATCTTCTGTCTCACACACCATAGATTATTCCACTCTTGCACTTTTCTCCTCAATAGATTTCAGTTTGCCAGAATGTGTGTATGACTTGTAGCATTTGTTGGTATTATGGTAAACAAACATGCCATTATCATTATCCTCCACATCGTCCCCATCACACTTTTGATACACTTCATAACAACATCATTACGGATTTTAGCAGCTCGTTTCATTCTCTCACGTCCTGTCTTTTCATTAGTTAAAGGTCTTGTCACATGTCATCCCCTGCCATTGAGGCAACCAAATGCATGCTTGTGAGGCCAGGTATTGAGCAATGTTCCATGGTGATCAATATCTCTGATACTCAATCGTGAGATGAAGACTTGAGAAACTTGGTTTGTTTGAGAGAATTAGAATCAGAATCAGAAGACTTTATTGCCATGACATGTAAACATGTTAGGAATTTGGTTTGGGACAGTGGAGCACGGTTTACAGCAGGACAGGTGCAAGACAGGACAAGACAGTGCAAACCAACATCATAGTGCAAGAGTCATAAATATTATAAATATAAGAAGTGCAAAGATCAAGTGTTCAAGTGTTCATGTCCAGACAGTCCAAAGCTCTCTGGGTGGAGGTAGGGTAGATAGATAGGGGTCAGGTCATTGGGGGGGGGGGCAGCAGCATTTAGGAGCCGGATGGCTGTGGGGAAAAAGCTGTGTGCATGTCGGGCCTTCACAGTTTTTAGAGACCGCACCCTCCTGCCTGAGTGGAGTGGGGTGAAGAGACCGTGTCCTGGGTGTGCGGGGTCAGCCATGATCTTCCTGGCCCTCCCCAAAGCCCTACTTTTAAACAGGGCCTCAAGGGGCAGCCAATCAACCTCTCCAATCACCCTCTCCACCGAGCGTATCACCTGCTGCAGCTTGGCCTTGTCCTTGGCCACTGCAGCGGGGAACCAGATGATGATGGCGGAGGTGACGATGGACTCAATAATGGCCGAATATAAAAGTTCACCAGCGTGTTCTTTGGGAGGTGGAATTTCCTGAGCTGCCTCAGGAAAAACAGTCTCTTCTGGGCCTTTTTTGTGAGGGCGTCGATGTTGGGCCCTGTTAGAGCAAATTATCAATAAAAGCAGCCTCCCAGCTAGCAGGGAATGTTCCCACAACATTGGCTAACATTCCCTACAAGTTCTGCTAATGTTTTAAAGAAAACGTTTTCATCTAATGTTCAAAGAGCATTTTAAGGATGTTTACCATTTCAAATAATGTTCCTATAACGTTAAATGTTGACAAAGTAAGAACGTTTTAGGTGCAACATTCTGAGGATGTTTTGGGGACATTGTTTAGGTAACAGATTATAGAATGTTTTTTTATAAAATGTTCCCACAATGTTACATGATAACAAAGAATGGACATTTTCAAAGCAACATTCGGATAATGTTTTCAGGATGTTATTGATGCCTCAGATCACAAAACGTTTTTTCTAGAATGTTCCTGTAATGTGATATGTAAACAAAGGAAGAACGTTTTACCTGCAACATTCCAAGGATGTTTTGGGGACATTGTTTAGGTAACAGATTATAGAATGTTCTTTTATAAAATGTTCCCACAATGTTACATGATAACAAAGGAAGGACATTTTCAAAGCAACATTCGATAATGTTTTCAGGATGTTATTGATGCCTCAGATCACAAAACGTTTTTTCTAGAATGTTCCTGTAATGTGATATGTAAACAAAGGAAGAACGTTTTACCTGCAACATTCCAAGGATGTTTTGGGGACATTGTTTAGGTAACAGATTATAGAATGTTCTTTTATAAAATGTTCCCACAATGTTACACGATAACAAAGGAAGAACATTCCCAGCTAGCAATTTTTGGTTCTAAAAATGTTCAAATAATGTTACCTAGAATGTTCTCGTAATGTTTTCAGCGGGAAGTTTTCTTTAAGTTCCCAGAATGTTCTAGGATAATGTTATCTAAAAACATTTTTTAAATGTTGTGTGATAACCTTCTTAAAATGTTAAGTGACAACATTGCTAGAACATTATGCCCTAATATTCTTGAAAATGTTTTCAGCGGGAAGTTTTCTTTAAGTTCCCAGAATGTTTTAGGATAATGTTCTCAAAAAACATTCTACAAAAGTTTGGTAATAACCTTCTTAAAATGTGAGTTGACAATATTGCTAGAACATTACACCATATGTTCTCAAAACAGCTTAAGTTTTTTGTTTATTCCCAGAATGTTTTAGGATAACGTGCTCTAAAAACCATTCTAAAAACGTTTGCTTATAACCTTCTTAAAATGTTTACTGAAAACATTATGCCCAAACATTCTTAAAATGTTTTTGGGATGTTATTAAAAATTCAAGTTTCAGACTTGCACCAATAACCGAGGAGGCTGAGGACGTGGCAGACCAATCAAACGACTCTGATTAGATTTCACTAAGCCTGACTGAGATGTTCAGTGGTCGGGCACAGGTAGACGGTTTTAGTTGAAGACAGCACAAGGGAACGGGACACTGTGGATTAAACCTTAAGGTTACAATAACTGTTTTTAATTGATTAACGTTACTTTGTATGGATACATTTACTTTCTTGACCACAAACTAACCGTTAATGCAAATAACGTTGAGCGTGTGTGTTGTCAGAAATTGCTAGGAAGCTGGGCGCAAAATTTACTTTTATCCACCGTCCAAATCGACAAATTGGTGAACGTTCAGATTTTACCAGCCACTCAATAGATTAATGTCATTGTTGTTGGTTTTTTGGCTGGTGAGTGAAGCAAATCTACCAGCCCAAAAGTTTGGGCCAGGTTTGGGAGCTAGCAAGCTATAGCAATGCACAATTACTAGCATTCTACATGTCTATTTTACATGGATATTACTTGGTTATTTACAATAATTACTGCATAATTAACGGCCTGTAATTTAAAGGGCTACCAAAAAGACTTCTGATGAATCAGAAACTATTCTGATTTTAAATACTATTTTAGTTATAATGCAGGTGGATAATACAGGTGGACCATCCATGACTGAGGACAGTGATACAGGTGGACCATCTGTGACTGAGGACAGAGTTCAGAGTAAGGATGTGTCCAGGGATGATGTTTAAGAATGTGTCCAGGTGCAGCAGCAGCACTTGAGGGGAGCAGAAGCCCCACACTGTTCGAGGACTAAATCAAGAACTACAACACTTTGGGAATGCCTGTCTGTCATGAGGATATGTACTGTCAGAGATATGTACTGTTGCAGTGATGATAGGTTCTGACTTCCATGTTTTCAGTATGTACAGTATATGATGTTTTTTATTGTTTTATATGTTCTCAAATGAAGCTGTGGCTGCCTCTCCCTGTCTCACCTCTGTTGTTAATGTTAATAAATAATGATACAATATGTTGAAAGACTTGAATATTGATGTTATCAAACTTTTACATGTGTTAATACGTTTAGCTAAAAACATTTTAAGAATGGTTGGGCATAATGTTTTAACAGGGTTTTCAGTAAACATTTTAAGAAGGTTATAAGCAAACGTTTTTAGAATGGTTTTTAGAGCACGTTTGTTACGAGGGGGGTCAGCGAGGATAACTCCCCGATGCCTCTGCTGGTTGAAGAGCAGCATCACTCCAGCCCTGGACTAATTACGTAATTATTGTCACCTGTGAGTGTTTGTATGTGTATTTAGGTGTGTCCCATTTCCCTGTTCCCTTGTCAGTTGTTCGTACTTGTTAGCGTCTTGTGAACCCTCGTCTTTCCCTTAAGAATATTGTGCATGATACTTGTCCCTGTCCTTTCGGTCCTGGAGGACTTTACCTTACCTGTCGCTACTTCCAGGTATTATTGACTATACGTGTGTTTTGATTTGTTTGTGTTTAAGTGAAGTTTGCTTTTAGTAAACGGAGCCTTGTTTGCTCATCTTTTGTTTTCGCTACTCGCAGGTGTTTTGTTTTTGTTATTAGTTATCGACTCGCTACACAGAGCCTTGCTTGCTCTCCTTTATTTTTCTGTGGTTCTGTATCACGGTCCTATGGATATTCAGTGTATTCATCTCAGTAAAGAGAAGTTTATTTTATTCATGTCTTGACCTCAATTCCTCTGAGTCGCACCGCACCGCACATGGGTCCAACACCACTCTACATTTAGAACATTATTCCAAAACGTAACACACGTTATCCTAAAACATTCTGGGAACAAACAAAAAACTTAAGCTGAAAATGTTTTGAGAACATAAGGTGTAATGTTCTAGCAATATTGTCAACTCACATTTTAAGAAGGTTATTACCGAACATTATCCTAAAACATTCTGGGAACTTCCCACTGAAAACGTTTTCAAGAACATTAGGGCATAATGCTCTAGCAATGTTGTCACTTAACATTTTAAGAAGGTTATCACACAACATTTAAAAAATGTTTTTAGAGAACGTTATCCTAGAACATTCTGGGAACTTCCCACCGAAAACGTTTTCAAGAACATTAAGGCATAATGTTCTAGCAATGTTGTCACTTAACATTTT
This sequence comes from Nansenia antarctica, assembly GCF_963989245.1. Classification (NCBI taxonomy): domain Eukaryota; kingdom Metazoa; phylum Chordata; class Actinopteri; order Argentiniformes; family Microstomatidae; genus Nansenia; species Nansenia antarctica. Next base: position 3,463,800 of record NC_137683.1, on the reverse strand, counting down.
AAGAAGGTTATCACAACATTTAAAAAATGTTTTTAGAGAACGTTATCCTAGAACATTCTGGGAACTTCCCACTGAAAACGTTTTCAAGAACATTAGGGCATAATGTTCTAGCAATGTTGTCACTTAACATTTTAAGAAGGTTATCACAACATTTTAAAAATGTTTTTAGAGAACGTTATCCTAGAACATTCTGGGAACTTCCCACTGAACGTTTTCAAGAACATTAGGGCATAATGTTCTAGCAATGTTGTCACTTAACATTTTAAGAAGGTTATCACAACATTTTAAAAATGTTTTTAGAGAACGTTATCCTAGAACATTCTGGGAACTTCCCACTGAAAACGTTTTCAAGAACATTAGGGCATAATGTTCTAGCAATGTTGTCACTTAACATTTTAAGAAGGTTATCACAACATTTAAAAAATGTTTTTAGAGAACGTTATCCTAGAACATTCTGGGAACTTAAAGAAAACTTCCCGCTGAAAACATTACGAGAACGTTCTAGGTAACATTCTTTGAACATTTTTAGAACCAAAAATTGCTAGCTGGGCTGTTTCGTTTCAAGATGTATAAGAAAATATATTTAATATTATTCTGCAGAAGGAGGAAGTTTACAGGTTCGTCAGACGCATCTGAACGATTCAAAGTTCCTTGTAAAGTCAAGATCATTCATTACATGTCAGTATATATGCTCTCAGTTCCCCTCATAAACAAGTCCGCCCTTAGGTGAGGTCTAAACCAATCATTTACAAGGGGTGTGGATCTGAACATTGAGGAAGATGATGGGGATGAAGGTTAGGGGGGAATCTGACCCTCCCTTCCTTACAGTATAACAAAAGTGAGGAGTGGTGACCATAGAGTGAACAATGCCGGGCAATCACTCTGGTGTGACTCAGCATTGTTCTGAGTTTCTATGTAAATGTATGGCACAGGAGGACAAGTAGAGAAAACAGGTTTCATTGTAATCATTTAAATGTGTCTGTTGTCTAGCCAATGTCAAGCTTCAAGTAGAGAAACTGGTTTCATTGTGTGACAACAGGAAATCATTTTCTATAGCTTGCTGTAGATATTCAATTTAAGATGATGGAGTTTGAATCTTAAATGTAGCTTATTACATATAATAATTTTCTCTCACAGCCCCCACTTCAAGTCCCGAGAGACTATCACCCCAAGGAAGCGGCATGACTCCACTGTGGTGACTGGAGTGCCTCCCAGTATGATTGGAGAGGGAGGGGGTGGGTTCCTCCTGAAGTCCACTATCAGCTCCACTGTCTTAAGAGCATTCAGCTCTAGGTTGTTCCGGGTGCACCAGGAGACCACCAAGTCGATCTCGCTCCTGTAAGCAGATTCATCCCCCCTGGAGATGAGCCCTACCTTGTTCCGGGTGCACCAGGAGACCACCAAGTCGATCTCGCTCCTGTAAGCAGATTCATCCCCCCTGGAGATGAGCCCTACCTTGTTCCGGGTGCACCAGGAGACCACCAAGTCGATCTCGCTCCTGTAAGCAGATTCATCCCCCCTGGAGATGAGCCCTACCAGGGTGGTATCCGCCAGGCATCCTCCTTCTCCAACCTCAGCCTTCTGAGCTGTGCTGTGAACCAGGGTTTGTCATTATTGTAACTGACCCTGGTCCGAGTTGGAACACACGCTTCCTCACAGTAGCTGACGAATGACGACACAGTGTCAGTGTACGCATCCAAGTCATTACCAGCCTCAGCCCCCGTCCACTCCACGTAGCCCTAGTCACAGCCAGCCCGCTCTAACCAGGCACTGGTTCTCTCCTTAGCCTCGCTGTTCCTCGCATGTTCTGTACGACTTCACTACAGGTTTTGACACTTTTAGTCTCTGCCTGTAGGATGGGATCAGATGGACAATGTCGTGGTCAGATTTGCCCAGCGCAGCTCGGGAGACAGCGTGGTAGGCGTTCCTGATGGTACAGTAGCAGTGGTCTAGCGTCCTCTCCCCCCGAGTGGGGCATTTGACCTGCTGCCGATATTTGGGCAGAGCCCGGCTCAGATTTGCTTTGTTAAAATCCCCCAATACGATCACAGCACTGTCCGGATATAAACGTTCAGTATTCATTATATGCTCAGCTAGTGCGCTCTGTTTCTCTTCGACAACAGCGTCGGGTGGAATGTATACACAAGCAAGAATAAAAGAGCTGAACTCACGGATCGAGTAAAACGGGCGACAGTTAATGATGATGAGTTCTAGAGCAGTCGAGCAGTGTTGTTTAATCACTGTCACGTCAGTACACCAGGAATTGTTTACGAAAAAAAATACCCCTCCTCCGCAGACTTTTCCGGACGAAAGTGTGTCCCTGTCGACTCGGTACAGCTGGAAACCCTCCAGTTGTACTGCTGCGTCTGGGACGTCATCGGAGAGCCAGGTCTCCGTGATGGCATAAGCTGTTGAAGAATGGTAGTCCTTGCTTTTCGCTTCCAGGCACTGGAGTTCGTCCATTTTATTGCATAAAGAGTTCACGTTGGCCAAAAGTATTCCTGGGAGTGGAGTGCGGGAGCCGGAGTCTTCTCAGTCTAGCGAGAGCCCCAGCTCTCTTCCCCCGCTGTCGTCTAACCCACCTCACAGCCTGGGTGAAGATTGCGGTTCCTCTGATCAAGATATCCTGCACGTCCGTAGATCGGGTGAGAAAAATAGGAAAAATGTCCAAGGGGGTGGAATCCCTAAGACATAAAAGTTCTCTTGCATAAGAGATGTCACAGAACACGAATCCAGACATACAAACACACCAAACAACACTCCACAACACCACAGCTGCCATGGGCGGCGCCATATTGGACATGCGCATAGAGCCCATTCTCATGATGTATTAGGGGCTGAGAGCTAGCTAAACACAAAAACACCGTAGCTTACAGCTGGTTGCCATCGATACAAACTGTCACAATTCAAAAACGCTGATCATGGCAGGAGTATTATAGGTTTCCCACAGATCTAGAGCAACACTGGAACATGGTTGCACACACATACACGCACACACTCACACTCACACTCTGACCTGCCCCCTACTGGCTGTGAGGGTCAAGCACACTTCACAATTTTCACAGAAATTATACCTATCTAGTTACACCTGTTTTTACTGTTAAAAATGGCCAAGTTATGGCCAAGGTCTTCGTCATAGAAAATGACCTTGACCATGACCTTTCAAGGTCAAAATAACCCCAAATGGTCATAACAATATCAGAAATGAATTCCATGTATTCCACGCACCACAATCAGTCAAAATAGAGGTATTACACGTGTATATACTCTCAAAAACAAAAAAGTAATATTTTCAACATGTCCGATGGCGGCCATATTTGATTAGGCCATAGCGGTAATTCGTGGCACCATGGAGGACAAGCACCTCAGTGATTTTTCATGTTTAGGGACCCATTGACTGAATTCAAACAGAAATTTGCATACGGGTCCACAGGCCAGGTACAGGACTACCACTGTTACAGATTGGGATAGCACTTTCCAGTGCGGTACGGATACTAGGTGTCTCCTTCCAGCCACCTACTGTGCCGCCTCGCCCATGGACTAATCTCCTGCACCTGTGTTTAATTTTAGTAATTTGATGTACCCTCACTTCCCTTCACTGCCCGCTGGTCTGCCTCCCTTCATCTGCGTCACACCTCTCATGGAGTTGGGAGGGATGCGTTTCTCCAGGGAGGAAAGGCAATGCTGCCTGCCAGATGGGAGCTGCCTATACTGTGGCCGAGCAGGACACATCAGTGCCGCATGCCTGGAGGGGAAACACCCAGTCTCGCTAGCCACGGGAGGCTAGCCACGGGAGGGGTGCTAATGGGTTGACGGTTGCCCTGCGGCCCAGGAGATACCAGGACCAAGAGCCTTTGTGGCTGGCTGCACGGTAGGTGCGCCGAACAATGGCTCCCCCCAACCCTCTGCTGGTCTTTTCCAGTCCCTACCCATTCCCAAGCTTCCCTGTTCCCGGAGAATGAGACGGAGTTCATAATAAGTATGCCAATAAGTATGCCATTACCAGCCGACTGTTCACACTGAAGTCTGCAGCTCAGTATCCCAGAATACATTTGGCACCGGCCGGCAGCAGGGATTTTACATCAGGTTAAACCTACATGAGCTAAAATCTGTAATTTTGACTCTACAAGTGTTAACATGTCATTTTATTAAGTTTTAATAGGTTTTCAGGCGAGAAAGTAACCATGTATATTCTCAAAATGTGGCCAGTTTATCAAAATAACCCGTTTATAGATCTAATCTGACGTTGGTTTTCCACTTCTGTAGGCTAACATCGCTAGCTACGTTAGTTAAGCCTAGTTAAGCGTTACCTAACCCTAACCATAGCTAAACAAGTTGTAAAATGATTTGGGGCCCAAGATCTTTGGCTAGCTAAAGTAACTAGCTTACTATATTGTTGTCTCAGCAGTTGGTAAACGAACAGGATTAAAGTACATATGAGCAATAACATACATCTACAGCAAGCACAATAAAAAAACAAATTGTTACATCTGAAGCTACAATACTCTGACCATTCGTGACTGGGCTACAAGCAGTCAAATACTAACGTGTGTCTGTGTGTTTGTAAGACACAAATAAACTTGGATTTTATGCATTTGTGGCGTCTTTGTAATCATGACGACTATGTTTAAGAATGCATTTCACCATGTAAATATCTGCACACTCAAATCTGTACAAAAACGTTGTTTATTGTGAGCTTTTGGTCTTTTCAGGCACCATCTAAACAATCTAAACAACAGCTGTATGACGAGTTTGTATGACGCAGTTTGACGAGACTGGAGAGACGCGCAATGCATTTTGGGGATGCTGAGTATGAAAAGTATGAAAAGTATGAAAAGTATGAAAAGTATGAAAAGTATGAAAAGTATCCTCACGCCTCAGACATGTTGGTGGATCTAGTATACATCCGGGCATTTCTCACTTACACAAATTTCACCTGCAATGTGAACACACTACATACTCAAATCTACGTCATACGAATAGTACGCTAGTATGCTATTCCGAACACAGCCCCTCACTTCCAGTGGCGTACCGCAAAATCCCGAGGCCCACCCGCAAGGTGGCGGCGGGGGCCCTTTCGCAACGGAGGTTAACTCAAACGGATGTAGTGGTACATTTATTTTAAGGCTGCATATAACCTACACAGCATAGACCGTTAGTTAACCCTAACCCTACTACAGCATAGACTGTATGGTTGGCCTGGACAGCTATCAGCTACAGCGGCTGGCCGTTTGCTCAGAATGACACCGTGTGTGTGACTGTGCGGACATATCCATACACAAACGGCAACAAGAACAGACCGACAGGCTACACACCACCCAGAGTTAATTTGATTCATAGATTAATACATATCTCTAATAATATCAAATAATAGACCATTCTTACCTTTAACAATGACCAACACGTCCTCTCTGTCCCATCGTGCTGATACCTTGCCGTGGTGGGGCAGCTTGTGTGCTTCTATGACTCTGAGAGCTATACCGGCCGGGGTTTACACCCCTGGCAGGTTCAACCAAGCCGGGCAGGTTTCAGAGGAGGGGCCAGACGAAAAGCAGCACCTGGTCCTCCAGGTTGGGGGTTGGGCGTGGGGCCAACAACCCCATCCCGTAGAAAACAATCCGTTACAAAAACGTTGACGACAGAACAGACCTCAGCCCTGGAAGAAGAAGGATCCTCAATGAGAGGAAATATGACGCTGTGTGATGAAAGCTGTCAAGTCACAGAAGTCACAGAGCCGAAACCCCTTCTGTCAACCAGAGACACACGAATTGGAACATGGAACGTCAGGACCTTGTATGAGACCGGAAAAACCATACAAGTAGCAGCAGAAATGAAGAGGTACAAACTAGATCTTTTAGGAATTAGTGAGTCACGATGGACACAATCTGGACAACAAAGACTGCAGACAGGAGAGCTGCTACTCTACTCTGGGCACGAAGAAGACAAAGCCCCTCACACTGAGGGGGTTGGCCTTTTGCTATCAACAACAGCAAAGAAAGCACTGATTGGATGGGAGGCACATGGATCAAGAATTATAACAGCCACCTTCAGAACCAAGAAAAGGAAAATCAAGTTGAACGTGATACAATGCTATGCACCAACCAATGACAGTGACGATGGAAAAAAGGATGAGTTCTACAACAGACTGCAGAGCATCCTGGATCAACAAAAAGGAAAAGACATCAACATTCTCATGGGGGACTTCAATGCAAAGATTGGCAGAGACAACACAGGCTTCGAAAAAGTGATGGGAAAGCATGGCCTAGGAGAAATGAATGAGAATGGAGAAAGATTTGTGGACACCTGTGCCCTGAACAACCTGGTTATCGGAGGAAGCGTCTTCCCACATAAGAGGATCCACAAGGCAACCTGGGTATCACCGGATGGAGTGACCGAGAACCAGATAGACCACTTCTGCATAACCAGCAAGTTCAGGAGATCACTACAGGACCTGCGAGTAAGGCGAGGAGCAGACATAGCATCAGACCACCACCTACTAAGCGCTATGCTCAAATTGAAACTGAAGAAGCACTGGATGGAAACAACATCAAAGAAACAGAAATTCAATGTCCACCTCTTAAAAGACACACAGACAAGAGAAGTGTTCACACTGAAGCTGAAGAACAGATATCAAGCCTTGCAAGATCTAAGCAGTGACGAAGGAGACCAGCAAGACCAATGGGAAAGGATAAGGGAAACCCTCATAACAACATGTAAGGAAGTGATTGGAATAAAGAAGAGAAACCATAAAGAGTGGATATCAGCAGAAACACTACGCAACATAGAAGAAGGGAGACAGAAAAAGACAGAAGTTAACAACAGCCGAACAAGGGCAACCAAGGCAAAAGCCCAAAGCGAGTACACTGAGGCAAACAGAAAGGTCAAAAGAAATGCCAAGAAGGACAAGCGAAACTACATCGACAACCTGGCTAAAGAAGCAGAAGAGGCAGCAGCAAAAGGAAACATGAAGGAACTGTATGACACCACCAAGAAACTGTCCGGAAAGTTCAGCAGACCAGAACGACCAATCAAAAACAAGGAAGGAAAGACCATCACAAGACTGGACCAACAGCAAGAGGGATGGGCAGAGTATTTTGAAGAACTCCTGAATAGACCGACACCACATAACCCCCCGGACATTCAACCTGCGGAGACTGACTTAGTCATCAACTGTGGAAAGCCCAGCAAGCAGGAAATCCAACAGGCCATTGCACAACTAAAGAATAGTAAGGCAGCAGGACCAGACAACATCCCTGCCGAGGCACTGAAGGCAGACATAGACACCTCGGTAGAGATGCTACACCCCCTGTTCGAGAAGATATGGGAGGAAGAGGAAGGGCCAACAGACTGGAAAGAAGGCTACTTGGTCAAAATACCTAAGAAAGGAGACCTCAGCCAATGCCACAACTACAGAGGAATCATGCTTTTATCAGTGCCAGGAAAAATCTTCAACAGAATCCTCCTCGAGCGAATAAAGAAAGTGGTGGATCCGCAGCTAAGAGACCAGCAGGCAGGCTTCCGACCCAATAGATCATGTGTAGACCAGATTGCAACCCTCCGAATCATAGTTGAGCAATCATTGGAATGGAACTCTCCATTATACATCAACTTTGTAGACTACGAGAAGGCATTTGACAGTCTCCACAGAAACACCCTCTGGAAATTGCTTCGACACTACGGCATACCAGAAAAGCTTGTCAACATCATGAGGAACTCCTATGAAGGAATGACCTGCAGAGTCATACACAGCGGGCAGCTCACACGAAGCTTCCAAGTGAAGACCGGAGTAAGGCAAGGCGGTATACTGTCCCCCTTCCTCTTCCTCCTGGCCATTGACTGGATATTGAAGACCACAACGGCACAGAGGAGAAACGGGATCCTGTGGACACTCACAACACAACTGGACGACCTAGACTTCGCAGACGACCTTGCCCTACTATCCCACAGTCGACAACAGATGCAGGAGAAGACAAACATACTGGCAGACACCTCAACACAACTAGGCCTCAACATCCACCAAGCAAAGACCAAAATCCTAAAGATCAACACAAACAACGAAGACCCAGTAAACCTGGAGGGAACAGCACTCGAGGAAGTAGAATCCTTCACCTACCTAGGTAGCATCATAGACAAGAAGGGTGGCACGGAGGCAGATGTCAGAGCAAGAATCAGCAAAGCAAGGGCCTCATACATCCAACTAAAGAACATCTGGAGCTCCAAGGTAATCAGTCAGCGGACAAAGATCAGACTCTTCAAATCCAACATCAAGCCAGTACTCCTATACGGATCAGAGACGTGGAGGACAACCAAGATCACAATGACTAGAGTGCAGTCATTCATCAACAGATGCCTGAGGCGGATCCTGAACATCCACTGGCCAGATACCATCAGTAACAACGATCTCTGGCAGAGAACGGGCGAACAACCAGTGGAAGAACAAATCAAGAGAAGAAGGTGGGGATGGATCGGCCACACACTACGCAAACCAAACACCAGCACCACCAGACAGGCCCTTAGATGGAACCCCCAAGGCAAAAGGAAGAGAGGCCGGCCCAAGAACACCTGGCGCAGGGACTTGGAGACAGACATCACACAGAGTGGACTAACATGGAAACAGCTGGAAAGCAAAGCACAGGACAGAGGACCCTGGCGAACTGTTGTCGACGGCCTATGCTCCTCCAAAAGGAGCGATAGGCGTAAGTAAGTAAGTAACACGTCCTCTCCTCCTGACATTAGTTTGTGCGAAGTCCTTCACTATGTAACATAGTATGTTTGTTAAATCCATTTGACTTGCGCGCTGGCTTTCAATGCTGAGAATCGCTAGCCTGGAGAGTCTGTCCTGGGACATGGTGCTTCTCAGATAGCTTTTGATAATTTTGAGTTTTGAAAACGATCTCTCGGCCGGGTCAGCCTGCGCCATGCCAGCTGCAGTAACACTGACCTCCACAGCGGTGCAACAGGTGCATCCACGACGTTCGTCCCTGACCCAGTGCTAATTGCATCCCTGCCCGCGTTAGTCGCAGAAGCTGGATTGGGTCGGTTTGTGAGAAAATATTACATTTTGGGAAGTTTCACTGCATTTTGTTACATTTTATATTGCTCTTGCCGTTTTTGCGCACCACTGAGGTACTTTTGCTTGCTCATTTTTCTGCAGGGTCTTGTGTCTCGCTGCCTACATTTTTTTCTAATCTAATAAAAAAGTTTGTATTGTAGTGCCGAGAGACGGGAGTCGTAGGCGGCGTATCAAATGACAAAGCTAAACGTTTAATGAAGGACGTGAACGATTGTCAACAACACACTCAAGCAGTAACTGAATAAACAACTCGGGTACCACGCACTTAACTGTCCGTGCGGAACAATACTCCCAACCCATAGTTCCATGGGTGAATTATGTCCAATGTTAGGGGGCCCCCTAGAGGCTGGGGGCCCCCCCGCGATGCGTCGCTTGCGGGCCCGTCCCCTACGCCACTGCTCACTTCCCTTCACTGCCTGCTGGTTCTTCACTGTTTGTTCACTGTGTGTTGATGACTTGAGAAACGTAAGCTATCGAGTATACGAGTACTGTTTTTTTTTGGGTGATTGGGTGCTCCCCCCTTTATGTTTGTGTATGTCTGTGTTGTATTCTGTTTTGCCTGTTCTACTTTAGTAAAGATCCTTCTGTTTGTTCCCACTACCTACGCGTCTGCCTACCTTCAGATGCACCTGGGTCTGCTCATCCAACTCAACATACAGGGTTTACAGATATTTTCTGAAAATGAAATTCCTATGTGACAATTAATTTTTCTCAGCCATCAAAGAAGGTACATTTACATTATTCCCCACACCAGGACTAATAGCCAGACTTTATTTTTTTTTAAATATATTTTGTGTCATTTTCATTATAAGTGACATTTTATCTATAAATCTATGCAAAATATCCAACTGTCATACAGTACATTGTGTTTTTTTTAATCCATTATCACAATGAAAAAGAACTACATTCTTAATTCAATCATTGTGCTCCAAAATTGTGTATATTTAATAATAATTAGTAAAGCGCTTTTAATTTAAACAATCTCAAAGTGCATATAATTGAGTGCATTTAAACAAAACTGAACAGAAAAATAAACAATGCATTATTAACAACACAGAAGACCATTCTATTCTGGGAGCCAGTGCAGGGACTTCAAAATCTTACCGGCCAGCTTACTTTACCTTGGGCAAAATCAGAACATATTAACCATTAGACTTATGTTTTGTAATGAATAAATAGGCTAAAGAAATCAGTTAAAATGTACAATACTAATATGCAAGCTCAGAGATGTTACTGGGGCATACTGTATGTCAATGTATGTCAGAAAAATCAAATAAAAAATAAATCTCTGGTTCAAAACAATGTAGAACATACAGTCAAAGTATAATTCCATTGCCTAGACTTCATCCCTGCAGTTGAAGAAAATGACAGCGCTGTACTGTTAAATTACCAGGTAGAGTGCATGCAGGTGTGTGTGTGTGTGTGTGTGTGTGTGTGTGTGTGTGTGTGTGTGTGTGTGTGTGTGTGTGTGTGTGTGCGAGAGTGAGTGCATGAGCGTGTGCTTGTGAAGCTTATGACTACAGCATGGCCGTGCTTGCCTCTGGAGATGAGCAGGAAGTGTGCCTGCATTGGGCCTTCGTGCCCATGTGATCATGGCGAGGCTGGAGAGGGGCAGCGTCAGGTGGGGAGGAAACAAAGGACCCTCATTATGTGACTGCTGAGTTGGGCTCAGTGACAGCACAGAGGTCATACTCTATAACCTGCCTCCATACTCAGGGTTTAGGAATACTGTGTGTCTGATGATTATCCCATCTCTCCATATGATTATCCCATCTCCCAGTGCGTTTTGTTGTATTGTATTGTTTTGTGTTGCCTGTCTGCATTTTGTGCTTACTGTTGTATTCTAGTCTTAATGTCCGTTGGTGCTTTTGTTGTATTGTTTGTCTTTCATGCCTGTGTTTAATGCTTATTGTTGTTTTGTGGCATCTCATTTAATTGTTGATTTAATTGTGGTTTTACGTGCTTTGTTTTTAACATGTTTTATCTTTCAGCCCTCCTACCCTTTCCCCTTATGAGGCAGGCCGGCATTGTAAATAAGAAGTGTGTTCTTAATTGTCTCGCCTGGTAAAATAAAGGTAAAATAAAATAAATAAAAATATAGATAAACATTGTATAGACACATCACTGAATGAATGAGTGAGCACTCTTCAAAGAAGATGTGATGTAGCTACTGTTAAGGAATAAGTATGCCATGGTAATTTGTACGTTTTTTGTACAGATTCTATTCTGAAAGGACAGATTGATGAAATTGGAAGAAGATATGTATATTTGAATGTTGGTTCACCTCAAATCAACTAACAGAGAAAACCCCTTTCAAAGGATTCAGCTTTTTCACAGGCAAGTAATGGGCGGTAACAATAGCTGGTTAACCCCGCCCCCAACCACTCCCCCACTAGACTGACAGCTGTCAGCTGTCAATATCTGTCAGTGGTAGTCACTGGATCAGATAGGCTTTTCAAAGAGAGGTTTACAGTAGATCGCTATCTATAGCTAACATTATTACCTAGCAAAGTTATTACCTAAGATTAGCCAGCTTAATTCTCTGGCTTTCTAGCACTGCACTGTGTTGCCTTTCCAGAGCAATGCCGTGAGTAGAAGAGACTACATGATGATAGAGACTAATAATAATAATAATAATAATAATAATAATAATAATAATAATATATTAAGTAAAGTGAGTAATAGTAAAGTAATGATAAAGTAATAAAGTGATAAGTGATGGTAGTCATACTACAGCGGAACCAGTGGTACTACAGTGTAATCAATAGTGCAAAATGCTGTGCAACATACAATACGATGAAATTCAATATGATACAGTACAAGTAGTCAGGTGTTCAAGTAGTCAGGTGTTCAAGTAGTCAGGTGTTCAAGTAGTCAGGTGTTCAAGTAGTCAGGTAGTGTGCAAGTAATCATATCATATATATTATTTTTGTAGTGTGAGTGTGGTTGGTGTGGTGGGGGACAGTCTTTGTTTTCTTCCAGTGCATTTCTCCAAGAGCCTGATTGCTTGAGGGGAAATAGCTGTTTGCCAGCCTCTTGGTTTTAGCCCAGAGGCTTCGGTACAGTTTCCAGCTGCGCCTTTCTCCTGCAGCTACAAATGGACAGTCTTGTTCTGAGCTGTTGTGGAGGCATGTGATGTCTTTGGCCTCATCAGAACAGAATTCTCTGATCACTTTGTTAATCACTCCATTCATCTATCTCAATGAAGGAAGCACAAGTAATTCAAATAATGAAATCGATTGTTTTTCAAACCCCCATGGGAAACCACACAGTGGTACATCCTGGTGGGAATGATAACCACATATTTCTGATACATTGGAAAACCGTCTACTTAATTTTTGTTAGCTATGTACTGTTGCTAGAATATAATTACCATCATACAGGAGGTGTACATGGTTCACCTGATGACAGATTAAATGCATCTTGTAGGTCATTACCATTTTCTTTTTGAGTTCCTATTTGAGGCTGCTTTTCACCCAAAATAAAAATGTCTATGATATTTTCTAGTCTACTCTTATGAAACACTTTGAATTGTGACTGCTTCTGATGCAGTTTCAGACGATCAGGAGTTTGTTTGGCATTCATTTTGATCTTGAAAGACGAATAATGAATGAATATGTTCTGGAACAGTGCATAATACATGACAACAAGGGGAGACCAGAGCTGGGGGAACTCAGGCGACTGTAGAAGAATAAAATACATATCTGAGATGAAGCTGCAAGGCCTAGTGGGACTTACAGTGTCTTCAATTCTTCAACGCTTGTAAAGCCTAGCTGCTTAATGAGAAGATCAGGTCCTGATCAATCGGTATATCACAACATGGATTATAACATGTTCTTTGCAGTCCAGGATGAGCAATGTGTCATATGCATGCACTCATATTGTTATGTACTGTATTAAGTACATACAAGTACAGTAATTTAACTTTCAATGTCATAACTGTAATTCAGTTAGTGTGTGTGTGTGTGTGTGTGTGTGTGTGTGTGTGTGAGAGTGTGAGTGTGAGTGTGAGTGTGAGTGTGTGTGTGCGAGTGGGTGCGAGTGTGTGTGTGTGAGTGTTGTACTGTGTGCTTACATATGTGCGTACCTGTGTGGAGGCATTCAAATTACGCTTGAATTTGAAACTTTATTTTGAATAATTTTCCACAATTATCTAAGCTAAAATTGTATTCAATTCTATAGGTTTGAGAACAACTTGCTATTCATCCATGTTTTCATGTGATAGTTGGTCGAGAACATTAATGGATGTCTCTATGAAAGACTGAATGACATTTCAGGGTCCAACTAGACATAATTGGTCTACTCAAAAATGTCCCCTATCTGGGTAATAAAGTATGGGCTGATATTTTGAGACCTTTTATGATTGTATTAAGTGGGAACAAATGCTTGATGGCTCTACCTTTGCAGAAGCTAAAGCCATTAATTGTTCAAGGTTCACCTTGTGGTAATAAAGCAGTGTGGTATTTAATAGGCCTAGATCTGCAAATGGTACAGCAGTAACAAACTGGGACATTATTATTTGGTCCAATTAAATTATGACAAAATAATTTCTGTCTATAAATGTAATGGAAATGCTGGACACTGGAGGAGGAGTGGGCTGTGTATAGGTGGTACGAGATGCATACAGTACATGTGACACTTATAATAACAATGATAACAATGATCAATTCACAACCACCAGCAATACTGCTTGGTGATTTAAATTATAGATTGGTTCTCTATCATTGACAGGGCCAGCATGCTACTAATCTAAGGCTGTGTTCGAAATGGCATGCTAGCATACTCAATGAGTATATACTGCATACTAAATTCATAATAAGTATGCCAATACAAGCCGACCGTTTACACTGCAGTATGCATCTCAGTATCCCAGAATGCATTTCACACCATCCGGCAGCAGGGATTTTAAATCCTCCATTTTAAACCTCCATTGGCTAAAAGCTGTAATTTTGGCTCTACAAGTGTGATGTCATTTTATTAAGTTTTAATATGTTTTCAGGCGAGAAAGTAACCATTCCCAAAATGTGTCCAGTTTATCAAAATAACCCGCTTATATATCTGATCTGACGTTTTTTTCCCCACTTCTGTTCGCTAGCTACATTACGTTGCTTAGATACCTTCACTGCGGGGTTCGACAGAAACGTCAGAAGCTGTTAGCTAAACAAGTTGTAAAATGATTTGGGGGCCAATATCTTTAGCTAGCTTAAGTAACTAGCTTACTATATTGTTGTCTTAGCAGTTGGTAAAAGAACAGGATTAAAATAAATATATATATGAGCAATAACATATTGTGGGCTTTCTCCAGCAAGCACAATACAACCCAACTTGTTCTATCTGAAGCTACAATACTGGGACCATTCATGACTGGGCTACAGGCAGTCAAATACTAGGCGAACGTGTGTGTAGGACACGAATAAACTTTTATAAAAAGACGCATATAAAATGCATTTTGGGGGTTGAGCATTTTGGGGATTGAGTAGTCGAATAGTGTGGTGTCATGGCATACTCAAAGATTCTGGAAAATCTAGTATCCATACTAGATTTGTCGTATACTCAAATTTCACATACTATACAGTGTGAACGCACTGCATACTCAAAATCTACGTCATACCTAGTATGAATATCAGGACATGATCACCAGCACCTGCACTTTATCTTAGACACCACTTGAAGGGCCATGTGCAATATTCGAAAACACCACTTGAAGGGTTATGTGCAATATATATTTATACCAAATGATGCCATGTCCAGGTGGAAACTGCTGCCAATGTCACTCAATGTTTGTTGCTGTCCTGTTGTTTACTTTGTCTACTGTATGTTGTATGTATCGTCACTGTTGCACTTGAAGCATGAAAGTACCATGCCCAAGACAAATTTCCCCTCGGGGACAATAAAGTACAATCAATCAATCAATCAATCAATAGTATGCTAGAATGCCATTCCGAACACAGCCTAAGTCTCCATCCAGGTGGTGGTGCACAAGCCTGTAGTAGACTCGTGGAGTCGTGTCTTACTCAACACAGACTACAAATTAACAAACTGACAAATTAACAAATTAACTTCTACAGTACATCCAGGTACTCTATAGGACCATGCACTAATCTGAAGCTTGCTGACAGGGAGAAATTAAACTAAACTTGAATTATCATGGCTGTTTCCTGCACCCAGTCCCCAGTAGAGTAGTCATTGAGTAACTGTCAATTTGGTATCTCAACGGCACCTATTTCTGACAGGGGCTGTAAATTCGATCACAGTCGGTGCCCAGTTTGTTGAAAATAGTTGCAGTTGGATTAACAGCCTCTATTGAAAATAATAGTGCTCTGACCATCCCAAGTTATTGTTAATTGGACAGTAATGTGTTGCTCCCCCGCTGTTCAAAACAGATAAAATAAATTAAATATTATGTCCCCATCTCCCACCCCCAGTTTTATTCACATGTTTGTCTCCAGGCTTTGGCACAACTTTTGCCACCTTTTTTAAATCAACACTTTTGTTCCCATGTGGACATGTGTGTGTTACCTCACCAGGCGTGTTGTTTCTAGTGAAGCCAACATTGAAAATTCAAAGCCTCAATCTACAATTTGGAGCGCTGTGACAAAATGGTTGGCCTTCGATGAGTCTCATCAGGCATAATTATCATCACCACCATAAATATCAGCTCAGATATCAGCTGAGATAACAGGCTGGAAATGTGGATCCTGTTGCACAGCGTACATGGGAATGCAAATACAGCTTGTATAGATAATTGACAAATCTGTAATATAACATCATCTTATAATTATTAATAACATTACTACTTTATTACTACTTCACTACTTTAATAATAACCACGTAATGCAAAGGGTACATATGATATGCATATGATAATATGCTATGTATGTTGATCCTCTGCAGGACATCTATTCAGTTTTATCAGCTTGTGATTGATAGTGTAGGATAATCGCTCCCTCTGTGGGGCTCAAATCAATCTCCCCATCACCACAGATAACATGGTCTGCCAAAAACAGAGCCTTAAAATGTCAGTTCCTCATAAAGTTTGGTTTTATGATGCAGGTGAAATGGCCATACCATTTAAAAATAAGGCTGTGTTCACACCTAATGCTCAAATTTGTTTTGTTTTTCAAATTCCTTTTGGAATACAGACTGTTCAAACTGCATTTTACATGTGACCAAATTGTATTTGTGTGTGTTCAGACCATAGACATATATTCACATATTTATATACATCATTGGTTCAGACAGTGTCGTTTAATTATGCTAGTTGTCATAGTAACGAAGGGACGGTGTGCAGTGTAGGTGGTGGTGCACATGCTTCCTTGACTATAGCTCAGAAGTTGTAATGATAATGTCTACCATGGAAGTCTTCCAGTTGCTTGCTCTTTTCTCTTTATGATAATCATGGCTAGTGATGTGATGTCACTGTGTTGCAAATACAGAGTGATAAAAACATAATTTCAGATTTGACTGTTCAGTGACCATGGCCAGGAATCAGATTTGTGTCTGATTTCAAACGACCTCTATGTATGGCTTGACATATGGTTTGAAATATCACATGTGGATTCATGTGGATTTTGCCTGGTCAGATTGCACCCCTCCCCCCTCCCCTCAGTCACAAAGCTAACAATTGTTAAGCCACTTTTGAAGAGCAGACATTTTATTAAATATCAGATTTTATTAAATATCAGGCATTCCACAAAAGTATGTTAATTTAGTTTTAAGCACACAGCCGTTGCCTAGGGTTTAATGCTGCATGTATCAGCGTGCTAATCAGTTATTCCTCCAGCTACAACATGTGTGTGGGCTAAATCCCCATTGTAAATCAGGTGATTACCATTAATTAACTACAATTGTGCAATCATTTCCATGATGACATTAATTACCACATTTGAGCCACAAGTGAGTAAAATAACACAAATGCATCCCATAACTATTGAGCTTATTATTCATCGTTTTGTATTTTAATGCCCCGTCACACATTCTTTTCAGGATAATAATAACAACACTAAATTAAAGATGGTCTCGCTAGTTCTCTGTTATGTTGTATTGGATGCACATTGATTGATACATGTAAGTTGTCACTAGTTTCAAAACCTGCTACAGAACAGTAGTATCAGTAGGTTATCTGATCTCAATGAGACTACTTGGGAAAATAGACGGTACATAACATTTGAACATAATTTCTTGCATACTGTACATTATCGTCTTGGCCATAATCAGCATTTATCTGTCATAACTATTTGTATTTGTAGGTTTTCCTCCTTCACCCAGGTGATGGCGCTATGCAGTCCAAATGATGCCATTAGTGAGGTGGCAGCTATCACTGTGTAAACCACTCTGTGCAGTCTCTTGAGATTCCTCATGGTCAATAATGAGCATATGTATGCTAATAAAGTGAAGTCGTTTGTCCTGGCGTTGCTCTTGACATAACCCCTAGACACTGATAGAGGTGAAATGGATCACATCTCTGTGAAAAGTCATCTCTGAAATAAGAAAAAAAAAGGAGAAGAACATGCTATTTCAGTATTACAAAACACGTCTGAGAAGACTATGAATATTTCATGGAGGACGGAGGTGTCCTTTGTACGCATGCAGACACAGTGCTCAGGGCAGGCTGTCAGTTTCCCTTGATAATGATGATGACCCAGCCAACCCTTTGTCATTGACTCCTGCAGCATTAGCAGTCTGTATGGACCAGGTGGCTAGACCCACATGCTAGCAGCATCTAGACCCACATGCTAGCAGCATCAGATGTCAGTAAGGGCTATACACTTGGTCAATATGCATGCATGCAACAAGCATTACCAGTGTGTAGGTCTAGACCTACATACTACCAGCATCAGCAGCACATGTTGTCAGCATGTCCTGCATGGCCATCTGTCATTAAAGATGAGGCCTGGGAAGAAAGAATCAGGTTGGGAGACAGCATTATTGTTAAGCGCATGCTAATGACCGCACGCTAATGAATGCTGAATGTGAAGGTAATTAATTGTTGCTAACATCATCACCCTGGAAAACTGTTTAATTATCTTTCGATGCACTCTGCTACACTCAAAGGCATTTGTGCAGTGTGTGTTCAGGTTGACAAACTGGATACTAAGAAACCATCTTAATACCATTCACTGCCCCACTGACTATTGCTCTGAATTTATGATGTTGAACACTAGCAAGTTCTAACATTCTATATAACACCAGTTATTATACTCAGAACATACAGAACTCAAATAAAATATAGACCATGATTGTAATTCATCAGCATTCTTATTGTTGTGATTGAAGGAACAGCCAGAGTAGGACTTCAGCTACTCTACAGTCATGACCCCATAGATTTTCAGGACAAACCCCATTATCTGGCTGTTCCCTCTCTACATTGGTGCCAGCACCATAGAATAATCTCTCAATAAATCATTATTTGTTTATTGTTCACATTGAGATTGATACGACCTCCGCCACTGAAGGGAGAACTCCCCTGTACTGTCTGAATTACCATTCCAATCCCTGCCAAGTGGTCTGTGTCTTCATGGCACGGATTGTAGTGCTCTTGTCGTGTGCATACAGGGTCGCTGGTTCAAATCCACTCTGGCTGCTCCTCTTCAATGCTACAATATTGTTTTATAGCCCATGTGACATTGTACTGTGCCTGAATGCTTTTTGACTGCATAACCATGCAACTTGGCATATGGACACGCCCACATTGGATATACACACTTCAACATGCCGTATGCCTTTTCACATATCTGTGGCTATCCATTATGTTTTTGAGTTGAGTGACATTGAAGCAGAATTCTGTTATTGATGACATATCAATAACTACTGCTTCAATAACAGATCATTATCTACATTCAGCACTGCCACTACAGGCCATTGCAAAGTTGAGTTCAATTGAACAGCATGTGGAAAGAGGGTTTGCATAGGCATAAAGGTGTTGACTTACAGAAATACAGTCTTGTTGCAAGAGCACCAGGCACGCAATAGGGAGCTGCTGCATACTGACGTTTCATCAACAGCCACGTACGGAGAACGAGGAGGAGAGCCTACTGTTTTACATAGCCTACTTCTCAACACCTTGTGCAAACAGCGCAGTCGCCAGTGTCTCTCGCAAAGCCTGTGGCACCGCACAGAAATAACTTCAGGATCCAAGCTATAGTTGCAGCATGTTACATACTCGGTATTCTGTATCCAAGCATATCCGCCTGGCAACAGTTTAATTTGCTGAGCAGTTTTGGAAGATCGTTTTTCCCTCGGCTGATGTGAAATTATTTTCCTTTGGAATGATGTGGACCTCTCATGACTCTATTGGATTTGTTTTCTTATCCAGCTTATGTATTCAATGTGGATTCTCCTTTGAAGGTAAGCAGAGATCGTCCTTCAACAATGTGGTCCGTTTATTACGTCTGAGATCGTCTTTGGGAAAAACAATGGGTCAGAACATCAAATAGAAATCTAACCCATCTCGCTTCTGTCAAAAGTGCTTTTAACTTAAAAAACAACAACAGGGAAATGCGGCATAATTTCAGTTCAGCTGTAAAATGAACATTGAATATTATCAACAGCCTTCTCGAGCAAAACGCAACTGTTGGTTGTTTTACATTTTGTCTGGATAATAATGTTGTGGTTTATAATTATAAGTGTTGTTGTTGTTTTTTTGCATTAATATAACATACATGCTTGACTATTTTGCACAAGTGCATTTATCAATCTACGAATAACTTTGAGAGACAGAGACAGTGAGCGCGACATGCATTTAAAGTGACTCATATGCAGAAATAGGGTGGGAAAATGTTAGACGGAGATGTTTTCAACACCATGGACAGCTACCCTGTTGACATACCAGTGGGAGCTTACGTGTCCGTTGGGGCTATGTTGGCTTTATTATGTCCCCTATGAATTTATTCCTACGATTTCTACGAATTTGTCTTCAACGTTGCCACTGTCTCCATAACGATAACACTGCCTCATGCAAAGACATGACTCTTTTTTGTTTGTTACGCAGTTCAGTGTTCCGGGGAATATGTAGCTTATAACATTATTTACATATTTTTTTCATTGATTAAACCAACTCAATATTTTGCAACATTAAACACAGTCTACTTTAGCCTATTCCTGTTTAATTTTTTCTTACGCATCTCCAATATGCGCATCAGATATTTTCAGTAGCATCCGAAGACTAAATAACGTTCTTCAAATATCTTGAGACTTTATCACGATGTTCTCATACACGTATGTAGTGTTATGTCATGCTGCATCAGGAAGCAGTAGTCAGTCGGCAAATATTTGCTACTTTATGATCAAGATGTGAGCCAGCTGTGACAGTTCTCGACGCAGGGGGAGCCCCGTCAACTCAGAATTCACTACTAGATGTTAACCTTAATCAAATATTATTTCGTAAAATGCTATGTCATAAACACGAATACAAGTTAGAAATATCATGTCACAAGTTTGTTATAAGTACATTATAATAGACAGTTGCAAAGACAACGACCTCGAATTGATTGCGTAGCCTACAACCGCTCATTGATTGCTTTTCTCTTCCAGGGAAGTTTACTGATATCCCCTCCAATTTAACGGTAAAGGAGGGTCAGAACATTGAAATGGCGTGCGCCTTCCAGAGTGGAACCTCATCAGTTTACTTGGAGATTCAGTGGTGGTTCATCAAGGCGCCAGAGGAACCCAGCTATAGCGAGGAGGATGAGGCTGACGAGGAGGTACGGACTTCAGTTGCATCAAATAAAATGGATTTTAAAATCCCAATGAATGCGATTTTAAGCACTGCTTCTATATAGTGATATCGAACAAAATATATATATATATATATATATAGAAAATCCAGTTTAACATAATTTATTTAGCCTGTACACTGTGGTAGCCTTTAACAAACTATCATCCGTCCACCATTACGCACAAAAACCCTGTTTTGACGAAAACTGTAATTACTTTATCTGCATATTGCTCAAATAACTATAAGACCAGTGTAACACTGAATTTGCTTGGAAACTTACAGTAACACCTCACAATATCTCTATCAATTATATCATTCCATGTACTATCATTGTACTATTATATGACAGCATTGTCATAAAGTGGTTATATAAGGTAAACAAAACCGGGGCTAATTGAAGTGAAAATGTTGAAGCTTCTCATTACCTTTGATGAACAGCTACTTAGACATGTTGGTGTGAGTTTGCAAAGGGCCCTGATGCCAGAAATATGTGAACAGATACGGTTGTGTATGATGGAGATGATTGGAGACCCCTCTGACTCCATGCAGGGGAGAGCTTCCGTGACACATTCTTGTGAATTGCCTCATTATAGAAGCGCGAACAGTGCACTGAAACCCACCTCTGCTGACATTTGTTATTGCTACAGTGTTATTGCTACTTATGTCAGTTTCTCGCACCAAACAACAGTTACTTTATGTCTGCGTCTGATTTGTTTACTGCATTCTGATAGCGGGTACATTTTAAAGGAGTTTGGCAGTTTGTCATCACTGACATCAAACAGAGGAATGTTTCCCTTTGATACATTTGCCCTCCCTCACAGTGACAACACAATGAAGAGACAGAGGCCTGTTCTTGGATATCCACACTTCAAAACAGTTATTACTGTTGCATTGTTGTCACCTATCATGCTTTCATTGCCGAGTCTTTGATCCATTTTGTATCCATCACTCTTAGATGTGGGCTGAGAGAGCTGTTGACGCACCCATGGCACTGTTGCTCGTCGGGTCTCATTCTTTTCATGGCATCTATTTCAAATGACAAGTGGTTTTGTCCTGAGACAATCATGGATTGGTTGAGAACAGATTTCAGAGCTATAAAAAGATCCTACATAAGATAGTCCAGCTGAGAAAGAGTGAATGTTAAACAGTATTTGAACAAAAACAGACATACTATTTTCAGTGTCCAGGTTATTACACATGTCCTATTGTTGAATAGCCATTTAGGGGTACCATCAGATGAGTGAAAATCATCATTTAGTGTGTGATATTTCCCAATGTTGATATAACATGCAGAGGTTGGTCGTCGTCTGAGCGCTGTGCTCTGCTTTGTATGACTGGGGTAGGAGGATGAGGGGATTCACTCCTCCTCAGGGTTGGATCTATCGCTATCCCTTTAATCCAGACCACCGCTATTTTTCCATCAAATCAATTTATGGAGTAAATCTTTACAGTCATGTTCACAGGTAACTCTATTTGATATTGAGATTATGTGGTGGATATATGCAAAACCAGGAAGATAACAGACGTGGTTCCTTGGCTCTTTGAAAAAGCCTGAACCATCAACTCCCAATAGCTGATTTTTGACAGCAGTGCCAGTACGTGCCAAGGGTTACTAACAGCCAGCTAGTACTCAGAGCCCAGTGCGTCGAACCTAATAAACAAGCCTGTTTGAATTTCCACAACTAGGCTTTATAGTCCTGCTCCATAATCTATATATACAGTATATATATATATATATATATATATATATATATATATATATATATATATATATATATCAGTGGAGGCTCCTCCATAGAGGTGGAGGAGGCCTGGCCTCCCCAATAATTTGAGAGAAGAGAGAGAGATTTAAAAAAGCAATATATATATATTTTTATAAGACACACAACATACAATTCAGAACAATACTTCATCCATTTCTAATATTTATCCTGCAGAACAGCACTCATACACGCGTGTGGCGGAAAAAGGTACTACACGGAGGCCAGGCCTCCTGTCGGAAAGTGGTTTCTCATAGAAGTCAATGTAATGCAATTTTTTTCATGGCAATATGTGATTGGCCAAATCACTGAAAATGGGTGGGCACAGGAGGCCTGGCCTCCGTGTAGTACCTTTTTCCGCCACACGCGTGTATGCGTGCTGTTCTGCAGGATAAATATTAGAAATGGATGAAGTATTGTTCTGAATTGTATGTTGTGTGTCTGATTGACATAGTGTTTGAGTGCTTTTGACATGTCATTGATTGTATGTAGTATGTTGTGGTGAATGTTGTGAGTCTGAGCAGAAGGGACAATAGCTGCTGCAGGCGGACCAGAGATTCATGCCAATTGTTTTGTTTATTTGATGACCCATTGTGCAGGCAATAAAGGCTGCTTCATCCACCATCCTGAGAGTGTCCCAATCCCTTCAGTACCGCCAAACACAAATTAATAATTTTTAACAAAGACAGATAAGAAGAACAGGGAACATTCCATCGCGAGTGAAGCGAGCAAGCGGAAAAAAATTTGGCCTCCTCAATTCTGGAAGTCACCAGCCTCCACTGATATATATATATATATATGACACGTTATAGTTTTTGGTCCGCATGTTGGCATGGTAATGTTCAGACTTTTCTTTAGAAAAATGTTAATACATTTCTGCATTGTTGAAAATCAATGACACATGACGCTTGTTTTGTGAGCCTGCTAACAATGTTAAGTAGTGTTCTAGTTAACTAGGTAGCAGTGGGGATTACTCACCGAATCCATTGCGTTGCAGTATTTTGGCTTGACTAGCGAGTTTGTCTTGTGATTCTCAACAACGTTGAAACGTAGTTCCGTGTTTCAAAATAAAACTCGGAACATTTTGATTGGTTGCCAACATGCGGACCAAAACACTAGAATGTGTCACATATTATAATCATAATATGATCTCCAGTTTGTTTGAATTAGCATTTTGCAATTCGTAAGGTGGTGATTTATATGGAGACAACATGTCCTCCAGTTACAGCGACCTTTCTTAGATCATGCCTGCCACCCACCATGTTCGCTGGCCAATTAAAGCACTAGGATGATAAGACTATCCCGCCCTTGCTCTAAACTGCCCCTAGCCCCGTTCGGCTTCATAAGGACCAGGAGGACAGAGGAGGCTAAAAGCCTGAGTGTTAAGCAGCAAACAGGCCCGGAGTAAGAAGCATTGTGGAAGGCCGGGAGTGACTGTGGAAAAGCAATTGTCCTTTGCACACACTGGCACGCATGGTGTAAGCCCCACTGTGGGAAGCCCAATAGTGTGTGCCATGGCTCTCTGTGAGAGATAAACAGTGTCAGTGTTCAAAACCAGATGAATTGTGAGAGGCCAGGACACAGACGTGACGCCTCATTATGACTCACAGACACAGGACAGGCCTCATTATGACTCACAGACACAGTACAGGCCTCATTATGACCCATCACACTACCAGGATCAAGCTGGAGAAGGTCTTTAAATGCGAAGCATTGTTGAACAATATTGTGTGTGTGTGTGTGTGTGTGTGTGGGGGGGGGGGTACCGTTTTAATGAGAACGCTTATTTCCTATTGTGGGTGTTTCAGCAGGAAGCATAAAATCCATAGCTACGGCCCTCTCTTTTGACCTCAATATCCACTTCTCCCTCCCCTTCCTCGTACTTGCCCCTTGAGCCTAGTACCTTGTCTGGCCAAGATAATAACATTCAGAGTCAATACAATGCACAGCCCTGATAACTGCCTCCTATCGACCTCACTCTCATTACAGAGAGACGCAGCTGTAATGGATGTAATGGTTTGCAGATCACACGATCAAGATGTGGGTGGGAAGACCCATCCCTACCTATCGGTGGGTTTTGCTCTCCTTCCATTTGTCTCTTCCTTGCAACTTGTCTTCTTGCACCGTAATGGAGCCCACATTACAGGATGCAAATAACAATACTACTGATTTCCCATTTGGAATTACGTTACGTTATTGGAGCCAAAGTGAGTTCAGTTGGAGTCAATTCATTTGATAGAGGACAGTGATAATAAAGAGATGGGAAGGAAAGAGAGAAGGAAAACATGTAGAAGATAGGAGATGATAACGATGCAAGGCCCTCTGGGAAATAACAAGAGCCGTCTCACACATCAAAGTGGTCTGAGTGGCTGAGTATTATCATTATTGGACCAATCAGTCAATGATGGAGGCCATCATTAGTAATCATGGCAACATGGCCTCCAGAAGATGCACAAAACATAGGCATAGCAAGTGGCCCCAACCAGATTTCCATTAGAAACATATCCTTGACTAGATGGTGTGGTCCCAATGGGCTTTGAAAAGCTAATAGATGTCAAAGACTGCGGAAATGGCTGTTGATAGAATTTGAAGTCTGAGGTTGTGTGCAGTAATTGAAAGATTATTTGTATCAGAGTTATCTGTATGCACATATCTGTCGGGTGGTATTTTGCCCATAGTTGGTGACAGCAGCTGTACTGTACCAACAAGACATTCTGTGTTCATTGTATATTCAGAATGAATAATAATAATACTAATAATAGATTCATCAAAAGTGTTAGCTAATAAAAAAAATTGCTTCACATATGTTCATTCACTGTTTGAGTATTTTACTCTTCACTTAAATCCTTGGATGTTATTGCATGAAGAAAAAGTGAGTTTCACTCCCTGTTGTCACTAAAGTAATGAATCTACTTTCCTAAATAAAGTATCTTCCAAAAACTCAAACATACTTATTTTACTCAGATTTCTTTGATACATCCAAGCAGTCATGAAGGGCCATCCATTGTCTACATTTTGATAGAAACGTTTGGATGATAGTGGTTTCTCAGTGAACTTGTCAACATGACAAATTGGTACTGGACCACTTTTGGAGCCTTTGGGAGGCCTTGAGACCACTAGTGGCAATGGTATGGTCAGGTTTGGTCTGGTCTGGTCTGGTATGGTCTGGTCTGGTCTGGTCTGGTCTGGTCTGGTATGGTCTGGTATGGTATGGTATGGTCTGGTCTGGTCTGGTCTGGTATGGTCTGGTATGGTATGGTATGGTCAGGTATGGTCTGGTCTGGTCGGGTCTGGTATGGTCTGGTATGGTATGGTATGGTCAGGTATGGTCTGGTCTGGTCTGGTATGGTCTGGTATGGTCTGGTCTGGTCTGGTCTGGTATGGTCTGGTATGGTATGGTCTGGTCAGGTATGGTCTGGTCTGGTCTGGTCTGGTCTGGTCTGGTCTGGTCTGGTCTGGTCTGGTATGGTATGGTATGGTCTGGTATGGTCTGGTATGGTATGGTCTGGTCTGGTCTGGTATAGTATGGTATGGTATGGTCTGGTCTGGTCTGGTCTGGTCTGGTCTGGTCTGGTCTGGTCTGGTATGGTATGGTATGGTATGGTATGTTATGGTATGGTATGGTCTGGTCTGGTATGGTCTGGTCTGGTATGGTTTGGTTTGGTCTGGTCTGGTCTGGTCTGGTCTGGTATGGTATGGTATGGTATGGTATGGTCTGGTCTGGTCTGGTCTGGTCTGGTATGGTATGGTCTGGTCTGGTCTGGTCTGGTCTGGTCTGGTCTGGTCTGGTCTGGTATGGTATGGTATGGTATGGTCTGGTCTGGTCTGGTCTGGTATGGTATGGTCTGGTCTGGTCTGGTATGGTATGGTATGGTCTGGTCTGGTCTGGTATGGTATGGTCTGGTCTGGTCTGGTATGGTATGGTATGGTATGGTCTGGTCAGGTATGGTCTGGTCTGGTCTGGTCTGGTCAGGTCTGGTATGGTATGGTATGGTATGGTATGGTCTGGCCTGGTCTGGTATGGTATGGTATGGTCTGGTCTGGTCTGGTATGGTATGGTCTGGTATGGTCTGGTATGGTATGGTATGGTATGGTATGGTATGGTCTGGCCTGGTCTGGTATGGTATGGTATGGTCTGGTCTGGTCTGGTCTGGTATGGTCTGGCCTGGTCTGGTATGGTATGGTATTGTCTGGTCTGGTCTGGTCTGGTCTGGTCTGGTCTGGCCTGGTCTGGTATGGTATGGTATGGTCTGGTCTGGTCTGGTCTGGTATGGTCTGGCCTGGTCTGGTATGGTATGGTCTGGTCTGGTCTGGTCTGGTCTGGTCTGGTCTGGTCTGGTATGGTATGGTCTGGTCTGGTCTGGTCTGGTCTGGTCTGGTCTGGTCTGGTCTGGTCTGGTCTGGTCTGGTATGGTATGGTCTGGTCTGGTCTGGTCTGGTCTGGTCTGGTATGGTATGGTATGGTATGGTATGGTATGGTCTGGCCTGGTCTGGTATGGTATGGTATTGTCTGGTCTGGTCTGGTATGGTATGATATAGTATGGTCTGGTATGGTATGGTATGGTATGGAGTGTGAGCTATTCTGGACAGTCACAGAGACTGAGGTAATCAGCAGTCTCAAACCATTTTCTACAACCTTCAGAGACGATGGTAATGTCAGAAGGTGGTGATATGCAGAGCAACACTCAGTGGTTACGTAACTCCTTCCAGTGTCCAAAGACGTGCCGTAGGAGGCCACCACACAAAGGAAACTCTTCTAAAGGTACATGACTAATGCAGGCTTGCAGAGTGGAAATACTGTTGGCAGTCAGACCATATTTGGTGAGGGAAAATTACAAGATTTGACAAGAATCAATCACTTTTAACTAAATATGAGCTTGAGAATAGAGTGGCTGTGCCAGCAGCATCATCCAATTCAATTTAGTGGATCAAACCAGAATCGGTGCTCTTTGAAGACACTGGGCATAGGGGCTGGAGTGACATTTATAGAATGACTACCATTTCATCTACTTCAGCAACTCAAGGGGACACTAGAGGAAAAGGCATAATGCATTCCTGCGCACGTGCAAGAGATACAGAGAGAGAGAGAGAGAGAGAGAGAGAGAGAGAGAGAGAGAGAGAGAGAGAGAGAGAGAGAGAGAGAGAGAGAGAGAGAGAGAGAAGAGAGAGTTGCCAATGTTGACATTGTCTGGTATTCTCCTGATGTCCCATATGGTCATATGAAACAGGAATAACATGTTGTACTGTAGCTTTCACCTATTTCCAGATTTCTCCAGAGGAAAGGGTTATTTTTTTGTATATATACATATATACAGTATCACAGTGGGACAGGAAATTAAACACTGATTTAGATGATTAGAGGCCCAGGATGTTCAATTCCATGGACGGATTTACAGAGGGACCGCTGCTTTGAAGGTGTGAAAATGGTATAGGCTACAGGACTGCACTGCGACAGGATCAGAATGAAAATCAGATAATTAGATTAGATTAGATTCAACTTTATTGTCATTGCACAGAGTACAAGTACTGAGACAACGAAATGTCATTTGGCATCTAACCAGATGCAGTGCAAAAGACATGATAAGGTAGACACTAGACAGTGTATGGTATTACTGTATAGTGTTACTGTATAGTGTAAGTTATTACAGTGAGTATAAATACATGAATATACAGGATATGAATATCAATATGATATGTATAGTTATGATATGATATGTACAGTATGATATATACAGAACAAGAACACACAAATGTATGTAAGATGTATGTATAATATATTTTCAATAATGTTTTTTTTTTCCCATTGGAACGTGAAAACAAATGTTTATCCAGCAGATGTTTGCCAAAAGCAGAGGTCAGTTCTATAACACATTAAAGACATAATGGTCATATTATGGGATGGCAGCTGGTAAAACCGGGAACAAGTCGGCAACCATTCAAATTGTTCAGACTTTTATTCTGAAAAATGTAAATACATTTAAACGTTGTTGAAAATCAATGACACACTCACTAGTCAAGCCACAATATTGCAATGCAATGGATTCGGTTAGTAATCCCCACTACTATCTAGTTAACTATAACACTACTTTACATTGTTAGCAGGCTCACAAAACAAGCGGTGTTAGTTGACTAGCGAGTGTGTCATTGATTTTCAACATTGAAATGTATATTACATTTTTCTGAATACAAGTCTTTTGATCGGCTGCCGAATTGTTCCTGGTTTCACCAGCTGCTGTCACATATGGGACTCTTTCCACTCAGTTCACTGATAAAACACAGCTATGGGAAATGTGACCATAGCATACTGGCTGAAGTATCTATTCTCCCCAAGGACAACATATTTGACAAAATATTTTAACTTTCAAAACCAAATCTTTTTAAATAACCTTTTGAAAATCATCCTTTCATCTTTTTGAACTGATGGAATTATACACAAATAACCCTTAACACAATCAAACATTATGTCATGAATTATGCATTAAACACACATAACTATGTTAGGACATGAATATACTGTATGCCTTGGTCTAATGTATTTAAGGTCTCATGGAGCACTTCTATTAATTCCATTGAATTGAATTATACAGATAACACACTGTGCTTTATATTAGAATAATCATTTGCCTCATATCCACTTGAGGAAAGTATAGTAGGCACATGACTCAAATGCATTTGTTAACTAATGTAGGGTAATGGATTAGGCCGTGTATTATGTGTAAGTGTATTATTCTAACAGCATTAGTGGGGAAAGGTATTTGTCATGGTTCCTTTGAGTACTCTCAGGGCATAGGCATATAAGGTCTGAGACTAAAGTGAAGAGTTAGGCCAGGGTCAGAGTCCCACACAGAGAGACTGCAGGGTCAGAGTCCCACACAGAGTGACTGCAGGGTCAAGGCCCTTGCACACCAATGCGTTTTTTACGTGCGTTTTTTACATCCGTTAAAAAAATAAATTAGAACTCATGTTGTGTCAACCACGCTTGCACACCAATCCGTAACATTCGTCCGTCAAAAAAAACAAACGCAACAGGTTCGATTTTCTGCGTTTTTCGCGTCCGTCAAAAGCCTTTTGAGAGTTGTTATTGACCACTCCGCCATGGTATAGACTGGGACACATCGTCAAATTAGAACTGCAGGACAGTTGGATTAATGTTTACAGAAGTACATGTCTCAAGTATTATCTCGGCGGTTAGTCGAGTGAAAGAAAACAACATACAGATGATAATTCACACAATATAATACCACGAAAGCGTACATCACTAAACAATAACATTCATTTGGGCAGCATCACTAAACAATAACATTCATTTGGGCATTTATTAGCAGGTGAAACTCCCCTTGCTGCCGACGAGTTCTGAGGATGGGGTGGATCCAATATTTCCTTTTCCTTTTCCTATTTTCAAGAAGTGAGAGGAGCACAAAATCATCCTCACTGCTTGAAGACTCCATGTTGCGTATTGCGAAAGGGTTAGGAGAGGAGAGGAGAGTAACGCAACGTAAAAAACGCAACGGACTCCGCAACGGACCGGTGTGCAAGGTCTCTGTGCGTAACGTTTTTTTCGGATGACGGATAAAAAAATACGCATGCGTAAACGCACGCATTGGTGTGCAAAGACCTTCAGAGTCCCACACAGAGAGACTGCAGGGTCAAGCTTCGTGCACACCAGGTCATTGCGTTGCACGGAAGTCATTCATCTCAATGGGGCAGTTGCGTTGATCCGTTGCGTTGCTCTGCATTGCGTTTCTTGTCCGTCAGGGTGCGGTAATCAGTCAAAATATTTCAGCTTTTGCGTTGCGTTGGGTCCGTCAAAACAACCGGAAGTAGTTTCTTGACCAGCGCTTTCGCATTTAGATGTAAAATCCGCCATTGGCGAAAATCTTTAATTTGGCTCTACAAGTGTTAATATGTCATTTTATGAAGTTTTTATATGTTTTCAGGCGAGAAAGTAACCATATATATTCGCAAAATGTATCCGGTTTATCAAAATAACCAGTTTATATATCTAATCTGACGTTTTTTCCCCCACTTCTGTGGGAAACTTCGCTAGCCTAGCTAAAGGCTATCATGTATCCTGGGCTTATAAGAGATGATGTTACCCACGTAGGAGCTCATTTTCTATCTAGTCTCCAGACTGGGTACTGAATAACCAGTCACTATTCACCTTATACAACTACTACTACTACTACTACAAGTGTAGTCTACTACTGTTCATGTTAAATCCGTGTGGAGCTAATGCTATCATAGCGTCTCCACAGGCTAGCAAAGATGGCGCCGTTAGCATCACAGACACTATGATAACATCCTCCGTAGTATCTAGTCTATCTCAGTCACAGACATGTTCAACAACAACACGTTTTACAACAAGGAAGGGATACAACTAATAAACATGTTAACTCACTATTCACCTTACATATGTATCAACATGTAGCTGTATCAGCATGTAGCTGTATCAAACTTTTGGTTGGCCAGAGACGGCAAGAATCAATTGCTCCTCCATTGTTAAAACTTTTTGTTCAAACTTCCCCCGCTGTGCACACATGTTGCGTCTGCATCGCATGCGACATGCGTCAAGCCCATCCCACCAGGTTGCGTCAGAACGGTGGGTCACGGTTCGCGGTGTGCACGAAGCTTCAGAGTCCCACACAGAGAGACTGCAGGGTCAGAGTCCCACACAGAATGCAGGGTCAGAGTCCCACACAGAGAGACTGCAGGGTCAGAGTCCCACACAGACAGAATGCAGGGTCAGGTCCCCCACACAGACAGACTGCAGGGTCAGGGGCCCCCACACAGACAGACTGTAGACCCTTCTCCATTCCACGGTGTGACACACTCTGTCAGCCTGCTTTATCTGCCCTGCTAGTCTTAAACTGTAATAGGATCAATTAAGAGCCAAGATGGTTCACGTAGATGTCTGGCGCCAGTGTGAAGTAGATGAGTGTCCGCATATAAACGAGGCTGATTAGATTAAACATGATGATATTGAACATATCGCTGCTGCACTTCTGTCACT
Source organism: Nansenia antarctica (assembly GCF_963989245.1). Lineage (NCBI taxonomy): Eukaryota > Metazoa > Chordata > Actinopteri > Argentiniformes > Microstomatidae > Nansenia > Nansenia antarctica. Next base: position 3,432,241 of record NC_137683.1, on the reverse strand, counting down.
TCTTTGAATCTGTATATCCTCCCCCCACCGGCTTCAATATGAGATAATTCTGAGGAGGGGAGGGGGGAGAGAAGGAGAGAGAAAGAGAGAGAGAGGGGGGGGAGAAGGAGGGAGAGACAGAAAGAAAGAAAGAGAGAGAGAGAGAGAGAGAGAGAGAGAGAGAGAGAGAGAGAGAGGACTCCTGTATGCCACGATAATAGAGCTGTCACACTATTTTGATTCAGGGCATTGATTCAGGTTTTAATTGCTTTGTGCCTCCACTGGCTGGTGGTCTGAGGATATTACAAGTAATGTATTGTCCACATGAGCACTTATGACACTGATCACAGAGTGATATGTTCTCTGTCAATAATACTTACCCTCGCACTATCAATTGTTTTGTATTTTTGTATTGTGTGTTTGTATGTGCAGACCTTTCTGCCCGATGGATATGATTTTGTTTGTGGTTTCTTTTCTCCTATTGACGTGCAGTAAGTGTCCCTTGATTTTCATTTGAAACAATGATATGGACGTGGAGTGGAACTCTGTACAAGCCTTCTGGGCTTCGTTCCCTCCTTGCACAATTTCTTGTGTGCTAAATAAATAAACTAAACTAAACTAAACTAATTGTTCCCTTGCTAACTTGTGATCATATCTCAAATATAGCCATCCTTCCAGACAGGCTAGTGACCAAACTACTAGACCTGGGTCTATCACACTCTATATGTGCGTGGATCAAGGACTTCCTGACCGACCGCCCCCAGAGGGTGCGGGTGGGCCCCCACACCTCCACAGCCCTCAGCCTCAGCACTGGGTCACCCCAGGGCTGCGTGCTAAGCCCCATCCTCTACAACCTCTATACCCACGACTTCACCCCCGTCCACCCCAGCAACTACATCGTAAAGTTTGCAGACGACACCACCGTGGTGGGATGTATCTCGGGGGGGGACGAGGCGGCGTACAGGGATGAGGTAGAGCAACTGAGCAAGCTGTGCAAGGTTAACAACCTGCTGCTAAACAAGTCAAAGACCCAGGAATTCATCGTAGACTTCAGGAGGAAAAAGTCAGAGATCCAGCCCCTGCTCATCGACGGAGAGAGCGTGGAGAGAGTCTCAACCCTCCGATTCCTGGGACACAACATGCGGGATGACCTGGCCTGGAAGGACAACACTAAAGGCACCATCAAGAGGGCACAACAGCGGCTATACACCCTGAGATGCCTCAGGAAACAACACAACAAGCAGGAGATACTGGCGGCCTTCTACCACGGCGCAGTGGAGAGCATCCTCACCTTCGGCATCTCCAACTGGTTCCACAGCTGCACAACAGCGGAGAGAAACGAGCTACAGAGAGTCGTGAGAACAGCACAGAAGATCACCGGCGCCCCCCTCCCCTCTCTGGAGGAGCTGTACAAAACACGCTGTCTCAGGAGGGCCTCCATGATCTCCAAGGACCCGACCCACCCTGGGCACGAACACTTTGTCAAGCTGCCCTCGAACAGGAGGTACAGGACCCCGGCCGCTAAGACAAACAGACTGAAGAACAGCTTCTACCACAGGGCCGTCAAGGCCCTGAACACAGAAAAGGCCTAAGTTCTGGGCCCAGGACAGTCCGGACGGATTGTATGGCAGCTAGTGCTGAGGCACAAACATGTACATTTTCAAGCCTGCAAACTGTGACACTTTAAAATAATGTGAAAAAATACTTTTTGTGCAATATGACAACCCTAGTTGACTATCTGTGCAGTATAGTACAGTGGATTGTGTACATAGCCTTTATTGATGTAAACTAGCTCCTTACCTTCTTGTGATCTTATGCATCTATGCTTTTTCTAAAATGTGTTTTCTTTTTCCTTTCCTAACACCAGGGGAGCCACCCCTCCTAAATTTCGTTGTTTGGTACCTGTACTGTAGCAATGACAAATAAAGTCCATTCCATTCCATTCCATTCCATTCCATTCCAATCCAACCTCCTTATTAGGTTTTTTTAGGTGACTGCTTAGGTGTTTTTTTTAATTAGATTTGAACATTTCCTGAGAGAAAAGAAAACATCCATTGTAGACTAGATATGTGTGTCCTTGGTGAAGAACATCACCAACACCACAGACGTCAGACAGAATGGACACGACGCTGGGCCTGGAGGGTTACAGGTCATTCCTCAAAGCAGATTCACTTTGCCGCTCTGATGTTCCCTCAACCTTGACTTACCGTACATCAATATATGCTGTGTTCTCTACACACTGGTAACCAAACTACCAATCAGGTTACCTTCGTACACAGTAGGCAATAACATAAGACAGGACAAAACAGCAATTCCAAGCTTTTGTAACGGTTGAACTCACATTGAGGCAATTTTCCATGGTGCCTTCAAGATGGCCAAACAACAAGAGTTTGGACATAATTCTCTAATTAGACATCCAGCATAGGTTTATTTACTAGAGATTATCTAGTAAATTAATTATCTAGAGAAAAAGGAAGGTTCAACCTTTCTCATTGCACAGAGTACAACAACATGTATTTTATGCTTTAGGCATCAGGGCCAGAGACATAGAACAGGATTTGAACCGCTGAGCTGCCGACCTTGCGATCATTTCAATTAGTAGAATGTGGTACTTTCACAAGATAAATGCAATAATACCTGAAGCTCTTCAAAGCAATGCAATTCAACACTTGATTTAAGGTTTGAAAGTGAAGCAATAATTCCTCTAATTTGGCAGACCAACGGAAGGTAAGTACTGCGTTTTTGAAAGACGCTGCCTCGCTGCATGGTTTGATTCTAAATACAACAGACTTATTTTAGGAAATGGAGAGTTAAGAGTCTCCCTATAATCTATCCTTTTGCTGGAAATCCATACAATACTTGCTTTGAAGTTCATGTGCCTCATTCAACACACAATTGTACGGTTATCACATAACAGCAAAATCAAATTGTAAATAGAGTGAGTCTGCACTGCAGATGCCATTTACCTGAGAAATATTTACCTGAGATGGGGGTTAGGAATGTGATCTCTGAAAAAATAATAATCATAAATAGCTTAAATAACTGTGCGGTGTCATACCACACACCTAATGTCAGGGCCCTAACTGCTATAACACAACAACTAAGCTTATAGAAGAAGAATGCCCTTACTAACAAAGTATAGTCATCTGAAAAGTATTTAGGTTAATTTATTATTTGAATTGCCAGAGACGTTAACATCTATTAAGGCATCAAATACTGTATGTCAATTGGGAATAAACCTTAACTTTGTATGTCGTACACGTATTGTCTTTATTTTCCATGAAGCCAACTATGCTAGCCACATATATACTTTGTTTACATTTATTACCCAACTGCATGACATATCCTGCCACCGTAGCTCAACATGAAAGTGTGGGGGTGTTGATGCTCCATGGAGTCTGTATAAGCAGCAGCCAAGCTCAACACTGTCCTACTCAGCGGGGCCATCAGGTGATTGATACCTCCAGTCTCAAACAGATCTCATCTCGGCTCTATGATTGACAGCTTGAAATGACTAATTTCACTCACTGAAAGTGGTTTCTGTTTGGTTCCACCTGAGAGCTGAGAATCAGACTTTTTTTTCTTCCAAAGTATATGTTTCTGCCTCAGACTGTCACTGACCCTGGCTTCCACAACCAACTGGAAGAAGAGTATGGTGGTGGGGACATGCATTTTAAATTCATAGTGTGGTGATAGTGTGGTAGTGGTGGCCTAGTGGATAGGGAGTTGAACTGGTGATCAGAAGGTCATTGAGTTCAAATCCTACCTAGTCACACCAACACTTGTGTGCCCTTGAGCACTTAGCTCTAGCACTTAGCCCTAAGTTACTCCAGGAAGACTGTCCCTGTAATATCTAATTGTATTTGGATAAAGCGTCTGCTAAATGGTGTCCATGTAACGTAAGATACAGACAAGGCGAAGGACATATTAAAACAGTACAAATTCAAGCTGGACTTGAATCTCTTTAGAAGGTTATAGAAGGCATTAACGGGTTCCTGGAAATCAAGGGTATACTGTATATAGGCAGTATGATCTTTGAAGAGTTGGGCTGGTAAATTAATTCTCAAAACGTTCCCATCCAAAATATCTGCTACACTGGTAATAACTTGTAAACATGCCTGGCATTTTTGCCACCAATCACGATTTTTGGAGAAGAAACATTTTGCGACTTATGAGAACAAACATGTTGTGATGTGATGTGTGATGTGCCCATTTTCCATATCCTGTAAATCCTTTACCAATAATGGGTGACCAAATGGCCAGACATAATACAGCTGCCTTTTGCCACAGAGCATGTACATGTTTTATATGACCTCACCAACCCACCATCTATTCGATTAGCAAAAGTAATCAAGGTAGTATTCTCTTAGTTAATGTTGAATTACAATTTGAAAGGTTGTTTTACCGACAAAGGACTAGCTTCTACATTCCTCATGTTCTCTAACTGGCTACTTTTGTCATCTGGTATGACAAACATGTTGTTATACTAGGGCAGTAGCATTTTTTTCTTTTTACACCAAAACAACTTTTCCCCTCCCCCCACGTGAGTGTAATTTCATCCCACCATGCTAGCTTGAGACATGCACCAGTGCATGTGTTTGTTTACATAGTTTCAGAACCTTCCTTTCTCTCTCTCTCTGACTATCATAGCATGCTAAACATCTCCTACAGTGTCATTGATCTTACCTCACACACTGCATATGCCATTGTATTAATTGAAAACATGTCGGCTCCTTCGTTTGGCCAGTGTGATGGAGAAATAACTGTATGGACAGTGTGGCAGGAGTTAGACCGGGGTAAGCTTAAGGGCTGCATAATTACAATGATTATTCAACTTGGATTATTCAACACCTGTCCTGTAAACGTCTCACCATAGAAATCTAAAAGTTACAAGGTTCTCTGAAAGATCTGTGGGAACCGCTCACTATGGGGCACGTATACCTCTTGCTGAAGACCCCTATTCAATCACGCCTGGTACAGGCCGGTGATGCTTGCAAGTGATATCCCCACCTATCATCCGTCCCAATAAAGGGATGTGGCAAACATGTCAGTTCATCCAGCGAGCCACTCTTCACAAGCTCAGCGTGAGAGGGGCAATGTGGTGAAGGGTCTCCCTGATCTTCTTCAAAGAACCTGGGTTGCATTTGTAACATTTTGTTCTCTTTTAGTCAACTTGGTTCTTATAACCCGATGAAGAAGTTGCACTCCCTTCATGAAACAACGTACAAGTCGTTCTACTGAAGCCTACATACCATGCGGAGATGGCAACCATGTCCATCCCTGTCCGAAAGCTGTTGGAGCCGCAGCCAGATAGCTTGTGAACCTCGCTGCCATTGTCCTCCTCATTTAACTCCATAATGCGTCATCGCCGCCCTGGGGCTGGAGAGTCAGGTGGTGAAGGTTGAGTCAGGGGCTGGAGGGTCAGGTGGTGAAGGTTGAGTCAGAACTGGGGCTGGAGGGTCAGGTGGTGAAGGTTGAGTCAGAACTGGGGCTGGAGGGTCAGGTGGTGAAGGTTGAGTCAGAACTGGGGCTGGAGGGTCAGGTGGTGAAGGTTGAGTCAGAACTGGGGCTGGAGGGTCAGGTGGTGAAGGTTGAGTCAGAACTGGGGCTGGAGGTCAGGTGGTGAAGGTTGAGTCAGAACTGGGGCTGGAGGTCAGGTGGTGAAGGTTGAGTCAGAACTGGGGCTGGAGGGTCAGGTGGTGAAGGTTGAGTCAGAACTGGGGCTGGAGGCGGGGCGGTGGTGAAGGTTGAGTCAGGGGGCCGTCTCCATGACGGCTGCAACGCTTCATCCTGGTTGCAGCATCTGAGATTGTCCAACGGCTGTTATTTGTTGTAATGGCTGTAATGGTCAGGATTAACAACAAATTAGGCCATAACGTTTGGAGCCCACACTCAGGAGGCAGTGAGGTTTGTAATTAGGGAGCACTTAAGAAGCGGCATGTTGTTTTATGTACTCTACCTTTACACACACTTACTTCATCATTAGGAGCTTGACTGTTGGTATAAAAAAGGAGTCAGACCAGAGATCAATGATAGGCTGGTGAGTCACTTGCCTGAAACTTAAAAACTTGTGTTAACTCCCTAACCCAGGCTAAAAGGAGCATGTGTTCTGACACCAGGTGAAATTCTGTTAAAATGTCCAAACAACGACATCTTCCCTAATGATAGTATACCCATTACCTGATTACTACCAATAAGGGCTAGTGGTGGCCTAGTGGATAATTAGTTGAACTGGTGATCCCACCTGGAACACCACCTCTAGTGGGCCCTTGAGTAAGGCACTTAGCCCTAAGTTACTCCAGGGAGACTGTCCCTGTAATCTCTAATTGTAAATTGCTTTGCATAAAAGTGTCTGCTAAATGCTTCAAATGTAAATATATTCATTACAATCATTAGAAAGTGTGTGTTACATACTGGACCTTTAAGCTCAGTGGACACAGATGGTCAGATAGTCCAAAACTCAGCTGTCCACCTGCTCTCAAACACCCGGTCCCGTGACCACATCACTCCTGTCCTCCACTCTCTCCACCGGCTCCCCATCAAAGAACGTATCAAATTCAAAGTACTCATCCTCACATACAAAGCCCTCCATAGCCTGGCCCCCCCTTACCTGACTGACCTCCTTCTCCCCCACCGCCCTACCCGTACCCTCCGATCCTCAGCCACTGTTCCCCTCACTGTCCCATCCTCAAAACTCAAAGGCTTTGGAGACCGTGCCTTTTCACAAGCTGCACCCCGCCTCTGGAACTCTCTCCCTCAACCACTCAGACTCACCCTCACTCTCCACTTTTAAATCCCACCTCAAAACCTACCTGTTCTCCCATGCATACAACCTCCCCTAACCCTGCCACCCCCCTCCCCCCCTGGACATTGCTGTGTTACTGTGTTCCCCGTTTGTTAACTCTGTGTTCTATGTGTTCGGGGTCGCCTGGTCTAGTGGATAGTGAGTTGGACTTGTGATCGGAAGGTTGTGAGTTCAAATCCCGCCTGAAACCACACCACTACTAGTGTGCCCTTGAGTAAGGCACTTAGCCCTCAGTTACTCCAGGGGGAATGTCCCTGTAATTCGTAATTGTAAGTTGCTTTGGATAAAGGCGTCTGCTAAATGGCAAAATTTATTATTATGTGCTCATGTTATCTGTTGCTTGTTGTTTCTGTGTTTTCTGTTTTTCCCATATTGTCAACGCTGAGCCTCGGAAAAGCGCTATATAAATACAATTAATTATTATTATTATTAGTACACACTGTTTTGTAGAGAGCTCGAAGCATAGGGTTCAAACTGAGTTATAATACATATAAGTGTGTATTGTTCACTGATCATAACACCAGATAACTTCTGTAAAGGTGCTCATTGCGTTGGATGAGACAAAGATTAATATGGTGACAACAACGACAAGGATCAAGTCTTTCATAACAAGTTGTTCCCAATCAGAATTAAATATGTGAGAGACAATCTTAACAGTGTGGGGGAGGCATGTCTCTATTTCAACCTAAATCATACCATTCTTCTCTCCTGAAATTAATTTAGGGACCTAGGCAGTCCTTTTATATTATTCACAGTAATTGTAGGACACATTTTACAAGATGTCAATTTGCGTTTGCATGAGGAATGGCAGTGTGTCATGGTGGAGGGTTTTGCAATAAAGAGACAAGAGATTGAAATTGAGATATTGAAAACTGCTGAGAGCTTTTGGCTCAGAAGGCAGCCATGCGTTAGAAATGAATTATAAATGGGGAAATAATGGGGACTCTGTTTCTTAGTGTTACCCAAAACTTTTGCATCGCTGTCAAATACTTTTAATCATTCTGAGGAACACTTGTAAATTACAAAACAAAACAAATCTGGACAAGAAGAGCATCATTATTGATGAAAATAGCATTGTGAGACTGTGGAATACCCTCAGCCTGTATTTCCTATTGAAATTAACAAACTTCTCTGTCATGCTAGACTATAAACTAACTGTCATGTACATTTGTATAGATTCCTCTTATCATGAAAGCAACACATTTCTTTCACAGTTAAATCTCGAATGACAAACACAATGTCTGCCTGCAAGTGGGCTGTAAATGTATATTACAACCAAGGATAAATGCCTGGATCCTGAAGTATTATTGGAAATTCATTATGTCACAATTAAGTTAATTGCATTTGTACAGGGTGGATGACTAATGGGGTTCTACTGTTAAAATGCCCAGCTTTTTTATAGTTTGCAAAGTGACTGTAAATCCACCAGGCCCAATTGGGATAAAGTACCCCATAAACCTGAGATGGAGGAGTGACCAGGGAATACAGATGAAACATGTTGCTGTCTCTCTCTGGTGGACATTCTCAGGACACTGTCAGATTATTCAACCCTGTATACTGTATATACATATATTACCAAAATATATTGGTATAGCTATGTTTGGAGTATTAAATGAATTATATACAGTATGGCGATTGATTCTTGATGAATATAACTTATAAACGCCTCGTGACTCGAAAGGTAGTTCAACTGTCTTACCCCATCAAAACCCAAAATATATGCTTGTTTTACTTCATAAACAATGTATACTGTATGATTTGTATAGTTTTGATCTCATGGAGGGTCAGTCCTTGGATCCATAGATACATCTCAAGTTGTGGGCTACTTTGTTGGTGCTTGGATCCCAGATTGCCCCCCCTCCCAAATGCCGTTGTATGGTACCTGTACTATATCAATGACAATAAAGACCATTCATTCATTCATTCATTCAATAATTTAAAGAGGAATCCCTTTTTTATGTGACAATCTTTGAACCATGGCCATCTACAGGCTACAAGATTGTGTTAGCCAGTTTATCTAAAGCCTAGATATGACCTTGGGTAATGAACAGAAGTCTTGTCTTTGTCTCACGCAAGGTTATTCATCCTGAATGAATGAATGAATGAATGAATGAATGGTCTTTATTGTCATTGATATAGTACAGGTACCAAACAACAAAATTTGGGAGGGGGGGCTCCCCTGGTGCTAGGAAAGAAAAAAACTAAAAAACAAGAAGGGAAAGGAGCTGGTTTACATAAATAAAGGCTATGTACACTATCCACTATACTATACTATACAAATAAAACACTGTGCTGTACTCTATGCTATGCTATACCTATTCTAACATTTCCTATTCTCTGCAACCTTATGTACCCTAGGGTTGTCATATTGCACATAGTGTTATTGCACATTCATTTAAAGTGTCGCAGTTTGCAGGCTTGAAATGTACACATTTGTGCCTCAGCACTACACCTGATTTCAATCCAGCAGCTGCCATCAATCCGTCCAGACTGTCCAGGGCCCAGAACCTAGGTCTTTGCTGTGTTCAGGGCCTGAATGGCCCTGGGGTAGAAGCTGAGCTTCAGTCTGTTTGTCCTTGCGAACATGGTCCTGAACCGCCTGTTCGAGGGCAGCCGAGCAAAGTGTTCGTACCCAGGGTGGGATGGGTCTCCTGTTACCGTAGCTCACCAAACTACCTCCACTACAATGTTATCTGACTGGACTGTCTAGAAAGTCCATATAATCACAATCACTCTAAGTTTGTAAGGGAATTGATTGAGATAGATGACTACAGACAAACCCATGCCACCTTTGCAGAATTTCACATCCCAATTTCACATCCCTCTGTGAAAAGGATATGATGTAAGAGTCTTGCATCGACAGTGATAGAGAGATTGCCTCTAATGCTGTCTATCAATCACATTTGACGTGGTTTTTCATTGCACGCATTGGTGTCTCTGAGGTGATCATCTATTTGACAGAAAACTCACTAGTTCAGATTTTCTTAAGTAGCTACTGTATCTCTCTGCCCTTAATGCATTTCCTCTATGGAGGTAAGATATGTTCTCTTCACTGTCTGTGTTTCTCTCACAGGCTGGTTTGAAGGAGGCTCCGTGGGTCTACTCCGCACTGTTCTGTAGTCAGCAGCCTTTTTCTGGGCAGTGGTCCATCTGGCATTCAATGTAGGATAAATAAATGATACCCTCTAAAATCAATGGCCAGTCCATGATGTAGGTTTTTGGCTGAGTGTTTGCCATCGTGCCAGAATACTGCCACCAGTTCAAGAATAGTGGCATGTTTGTATCTATAGTACTTGCATGCTTGAACTTTGAACCTACTGTAGCACTGTGGTGTTTTTCACATTTTTGAGTCTCTCGTTTGAAAAGCTGTTAAGTAAAGCCCCAGAGTGAACATTGTTTTTCGGGGGAAATTTAAATAATCAGTGGCAGTTTAATGCATTGTAACATACAGTTTAATGCATTGTCACATACAGTTTAATGCATTGTCACATACAGTTTAATGTATTGTCACATACAGTGTAATGTATTGTCACATACAACTGTATTTAATTTAATGTATTGTCACATACAACTGTATTTAATTTAATGTATTGTCACATACAGTTGAATGTATTGTCACATACAGTTGAATGCATTGTCACATACCGTTTAATGTATTGTCAGATACAGTTTAATGCATTGTCACATACAGTTTAATGTATTGTCACATACAGTTTAATGCATTGTCACATACAGTTTAATGTATTGTCACATACAGTTTAATGTATTGTCAGATACAGTTTAATGTATTGTCACATACAGTTTAATGCATTGTCACATACAGTTTAATGTATTGTCACATACAGTTTAATGTATTGTCACATACAGTTTAATGCATTGTCACATACAGTTTAATGTATTGTCACATACAGTTTATTATATTGTCACATAGCGCAACTGTCTGCAGGGATGTGCATCGTATCAAATGGTATAACATGTGCTGGTTACCTTGGTTACAATGCTTAGTACTACTCATAACGGAAACAATACATCTATCATTTTTATATTTTTCTCCAGCGAATGACTTCGTTACATGACCTTGAAACCAGAAAAGGAGTTTGATGGTTGAAGATGCAGTCGTTATTTAGTTTGGATATGTACACATAAACTAGCATTGATTGTTCTGTGAGCCACCCAGCTAAGTGACTCACATTTCACATGAAATGAAACAGGTGCTTCACCCGCAGCTGTACAAACTTAACAGTGCATATCAATGATTCTAAAAGTGACTTCAAACAACAATAACTAACAACAATAATAATAATGTATATAACAATAATAACAATAATAATAATAACATAATAACAATAATGTAGTTAGTTAATAACTAACTACAGTGTGGGAAATAAGTGCTCAACATGTTTTGCAATTGCAGCTATTGACATGAAAAGTACACCAGACATTGGAAATAGTTCATAAAAAATAGTTTATTGAAAATAGTTCAATAAAACTACACAGCTAAATAAATTGTAACATTCCAATCCATGAAAAAGCTATGTGCAATAAAGTGGAATGACACAGGAAAAAAGTATTGAACACAGTAAGAAAAAGCACCAAACCAGCAAACCAAACCACCAAACCTCGCAAGATTTCTGACCGGGCAGAAAGTTAGTCAGAAGATTGGCTCAAGAGCCATGGACCACTTGAGTAGAGCTCCAGAAAGACCTGGAAGCAGCGGGTACAGTTGTCACAAAGACAATGCACTCCACCACCATGGTCTCCATTCGCGATCACCCCGGGAGACTCCATTACTGAAAAAAAGGCATGTCGAAGCTTGTTTGAAGTTTGCTACAGAACATTTGGAGTAGCCTGTAGAGTACTGGGAGAATGTAGATAAAGATAAAGAGTGAACTTTTCGGCAACAATATGACGTGCCATGTTTGGAGGAGAAATGGCTCTGCGTATGACCCTAAAAGTACCATACCTACAGTGATGTCCCGAGGTGGAAGCATCATTGTATGGGGCTGTTTCTCTTCACATGGTACTGGTGGAATCTGCTGCCGTCCACCAGGATGACAAGGCTGAGACGTGGGTGGATCTTCCAGCAGGACAACGATCCAAAACATACTGCAAAGGAGACTCTCAATTGGATCAAGAGGAAGACAATAAAGTTATTGGACTGTCCGAGTCAATCGCCAGACATAAATCTAATAGAACATGAAGGAACTGAAGATCAAGATTCACCAGCAGACCCCCCCGGAGTCTTCAAACAAAGGCTTCTCCACCAAGTATCAAACACATTTCAGTTCGTGTGTTCAATACCGTTTTCCTGTGCCATTCCCCTTTATTGCACATGACTTTTTAGTGTTGCAATTTCCTCAAATGTTTAGTTTTATTGAATTAATACCAATGTCTGGTCTAAATGTCAAGTGAATAGATGCAATGGAAATATGTTGAGTGTCAAGTAAGATTGTGTGTCAAGTAAGATTGATGCCACCTGTCAATGAGCAATGAAAAGACAATGGGCTTAGTGTTGTTTTTGACCCATGATTTGTTGCAGTCATTTGTAATTTTTTTGTAGAGTACAAACATTCTATATTCATCCTCCTGTTACTGTCTTGACATCTCTGTTTAATCCAATCTTCTTAGACACACAGTTTAAATACACAACACGGTGACGAGTGACATTTATTTTAAAAGTATTTTCAAATTGGATAGTGGTATGTAGTCTTTTTCTCCATTACTATGATAAACTGTTTGATGTACGTAGCTATCAACCATTTAAAGCCATCGATGGTTGGTGCTGTGTTTACGCCCAAATCGAGATTGGAGTGCCACGTACTTTAGAAATGCCAGAGGCTTTTGGACTATTTCTGTATCAGTGACTGATGCTAATGCTAGACTTGCGTAAACATAATACTGCTCCTTGCAAACATTTCTCCCAAATGGCATTCTCTTGGAGAGGCATTCTCTCTGCTGTCCCCTTTTCATATTATAATTTCTTATTTTTCTCCTTATTCCTAGATGGAAATGATTCCAGAGCCAGATCCCTATGACGATGGGACTAAAATAAGTGTAAGTTGACGTGTGTGAGAACATATTGCATGTCATAACTATCACTATTTATACAGTGTATTGACTCATGTGTGCTAATACAGTAGTCATATCCATAACCTTTGGTACGGTAAGTTGACCTGCCTGTGCTAGTAAGAACGACAGATTGACTAACTAATGTACTGGTACTAACAGCATGTCATGGCCCCCTTTACACACAAGCTTGGGGGGGGCTGTGGCTCAGGATATAGAGCCGCTGTCCAATGATCGCAAGGTCAGCGGTTCGATGCCCAGCTGGCCACATGTCAAGGTGTCCTTAGGCAAGACACTGAACCCCAAATTGCTCCCAATGAGTGGGACCAGTGGCATGGTAGCTTGCCGCCATTGGTGTGTGAATGTCTGTGTGAACGGGTCAATGAGAGGCCATTGTAAAGTGCTTTGGAATAGGCGCTATATACAGTTAGGTCCATTGGACACAGACAGAATTTTGGTAATTTTAGCTGTTTACCAAAATATCTTCAATTTGCAGTTACATAATTAATATGGGCTTAAAGTGCAGACTCTCAGCTTTAGGGTAAGGGTATTCACATCCAAATTTAAGGAAGGGTTTAGGAATTACATCTCTTTAATATGGAGCTCCCTACATATGTAGGGGTTGCTGTATACGCACAACATGCAGTCAACGAAGCTCTCAATGCAAGTGAAACAGGCCATCCTTAAGCTATAAAAACAACCAAAAAATCCATCAGAGAGATAGCGGGAACATTAGGAGTGGCCAAATTAACTGTTTGGTACATTCTGAGAAACTCCCTGGTGAGCTCGGCACCACAAAAAGGTCTGAACGTCCATGGAAGACAAGAGTGGTGGATGATCACAGGATCCTTTACATGGTAAAGAAAAACCCCTTCACAACATCCAGCCAAGTGAAGAACAGTCTCCAGGAGGTAGGCATATCATTATCCAAGTGTGCCATAAAGGGAAGACTTCACATGAACAAATACAGAGGGTTCACCACAAGGTGCAAGCCATTCATAAGCCTCAAGAATAGTAAGGCCAGATTAGACTTTGCCAAAAAACATCTAAAAAAGCCAGCCCTGTTCTGGAAGAGCATTCTTGGGACAGATGAAACTCAGATTAACCTGTTCCAGAATGATGGGAAGAAAAAAGTATGGAGAAGGCTTGGAACGGCTCACTACATGGCAGTTCCAATGCCATTCGGGTCACTTGTGTTTATTGATGATGTGACAGTAGACAGAAGCAGACGGATTAATTGTTAAATTAAGTGTTTAGGGATATTCTGTCTGCTCAGATTCAGACAAATTCAGCAAAGTTGATTGGATGGCGCTTTTGATTGATTGATTGAAAACTTTATTAGAAGATTTGCAGGAGTAGGTACATGAAAGTACATATTACATACAAGGTCAACTAACAGGATAAAAACCCAAGAAAGCCACTGGCTTATTTCAATTGGGGTCCTTGACACAATACAGATGGACAATGACCCAAAACATACTGCGTAAGCAACCCACAAGTTTTTTAAGGCAAATAAGTGGAATATTCTGCAATGGCCGAGTCAATCACCTGATCTCAATCTGATTGAGCATGCATTTCACTTGCTGAAGACAAAACTAAAGGCAGAAAGACCCACGAACAAACAACAACTTAAGACAGCTGCAGTAAAGGCCTGGCAAAGCATCACAAAGGAGGAAACCCAGCATTTTGTGATGTCCTTGGGTTCCAGACTTCAAGCAGTCATTGCCTGCAAAGGATTCTCTATTAAAAATGAACATTTTATTTATGATTATGTTAATTTGTCCAATTACTTTTGAGCTCCTGAAAATAGGGGACTGTATAAAAATGGTTGCATTTCCTAAACGAATTAAAGCTGAATGTCTGCACTTCAATTAAATCTTGATTGTTTCATTTCAAATCCATTGTGGTGGCATACAGAGCCAAAATTATGGAAATTGTGTCACTGTCCAAATATTTACGGACCTAACTGTAAGTCAGTCCATTATGGCCCCCCGCCCTTTACTCACAAGCTTCATTTAATGTTACAGACCGTGAAGGTACAAGGAAATGACATCTCCCACAAGCTGCAGATCTCCCGGGTGGGGAAGAGTGATGAGGGCTTGTATGAGTGCAGAGTCACCAACGCCAACTATGGGGAGCTGCTGGAGTACAAGGTCCAGGCCTACCTGAAGGTGAACGCCACAGTCCGGCCCCGTGTCAGGCCCCCCAAAAAGACCTCCCCACTGCACCTGACGGACAATAAACCCCGCAAGACCAGCTCATCTGCAGCGCAGGACAGCTTGAGCTCCGACCAAAGGGTGGGATCTACATCCACCTCCCACACGTCATCATCCAAGACAGTCCAACACAACACAGGTTCAGGTAAGATACGTCTGCTGAGATGGGACTGATGTTGTTTGGTGTTTCAATTGCAAGCATGGGGTTAATGAGAGAAATCAAAACGTTGATATTGTGGGAACCCGCTCACTTGACCATGGGAATATGTACACACAGAGCTAGAGAGACAAGGAGACAGGTCATCTTTAGGCGCATCGGCACATTTATTCCTATCAGGAAGGTCTGTTGGGGCCCCGCCCACTCAGGAAGATGGCGTAGCCGTAACAGAACACAGAACACAGGTATCAGAAAGGTGGCTTAATAGGGGGGAAGGGGCGATGTCTCACTCATCAGCACAAAAGTATATTGCATTCAGTTCAAAGGTCAAAAAAGGATAACGGGGGTCTCTCTACTGGAGGGACTGGCGGTAGGCAGCGGGGATCCGTCCGTTCAGGAAGGGGGGTGGGGCTCCGTCGCACTCTTGGTTCTCCGGGAGCACTCCTGTGCCTCTCTTCTCACCCATCCGGCATTGTGCCGTTGTACTGGCAATGCTGCTCCATATGAGGGCTTGTCAGGTCGCTTTATCCTGTTCTCTCCTCTGCTGGCACAGCTGTTCCACGTCCGCTTAATGAGCCGCGCTCGTCGCTGTGTTGATTGCCGGACGCGGTTCAGCTGTGCGAGCAGATAGTATCCTCCGTTGATCACCCTGCCTAGGGGCGCGGGGCGCTGTCCATACTACTTAGGCCACGGCCTAGGGGCGCTGGTGAGCGGGTTGCCACAATATATTTATTGTTTTTAATGGCTAGAATGGCATTGATCATCTGATCTATACATTGTTAAAGTCTGTCTTTGGTGTCTGTCCAACCATCTGTCAGCCATCTGTGTTTCTGTCTGATTCCATCAATGATGTATATGATGGTCATTTACTTCATTCACCCTCAGAACTAGCCAGTCAAATACATTCTGTAGGTATACAGAGAGATACAAAATAGAGCAAAATAATGCCCCAAACTATGCGAGAGAGAGCGAGGGAGAGGGAGAGAGAGAGAGAGAGAGAGAGAGAGAGAGAGAGAGAGAGAGAGAGAGAGAGAGAGAGAGAGAGAGAGAGAGAGAGAGAGAGAGAGAGAGAGAGAGAAATTATGCTGACAACTCTGTTGTTGTGAAGTCTTGGTATAGTGTTTGACACTGATAAATGCTCCTCCATGGCTTCTCCTGTGGTCTTATCTCCACTGAACAGCTCCAGCAGTATCATGGAGGCAGGACAGATTATATCACTGAGAATGCAGGTTTGAAGCGGCATATAGTAAAATGTGTGGATGAAATTGTGACACAGTCTGATCATTTGGTCCGCATGTCCGGCAACCAATCAAAATGTTCAGACTTTTCTTTTGAAACACGGAACTACGTTTCAACGTTGTTGAGAATCACAACACAAACTCGCTAGTCAAGCCAAAACACTGCAATGCAATGGATTCGGTGAGTAATCCCTGCTGCTACCTAGTTAACTAGAACACTACTTTACATTGTTAGCAGGCTCACAAAACAGGCTGTGTTAATTGACTAGCAAAGTGTCGTTGATTTTCAACAACGTGGAAATGTATTCAAATTTTTCGAAAGTCCAATCATTACATCGGATACCAACATTAGGACCAAAGCATTAGAATGTGTCACAATTAGACCTTTGAGGGTACAAATATGACTTTTTCTGCATTGCCCTAAGGTGATGTGCATGGGAGTTTGTCTCTATTATGGGACTGGCAGCGTAGTGTAGACCATGTGACAGCTGTAGTTACATCACAGCTTGCATACTTTGTTTTTGACTGTTGTTTTCTCAAATCTCAGATGTGACTCCATTGGAATGCACAGTGTCCCTGGAGAAAGATGTTTCAAAAGGCCATATATTCTTTTAACTTTAACCCCTGTATCAACATCTGATTGGTGAATTGACTGAGAACTGTGAAACACGGTGAACGACACCTTGCTACACTACCAACTGATATGCCTAGTTGCCTACTGTCCAACAGGGAATTTGCTAGACATATCAAACTGTGTTATGGCATATATCAGTAGCCCACAGCTAGTAGCATTATGCAGGCAGATACAGTATATGGTACAAGACCAGGACTAGTCCCTATTGTATGGTGGAGGCAGGTGGTCTACCCTGCCCCACATTTAAATTCTGCATTCCAAAGTGCAAAATATGTAATCGAACAGTAGACTATCAGACTGAAAATGTGCACCTTACCTTATGTTAAGTGCTTTAAGACCTATCGTTGTTGATAACTATAGTAGTGGCTGTATATGAAGTTGTAGTAATAATAATATTGTCATTAAGAATACCAAATTGAATGAAGTCATGTCTGTATGTCAGGTGAATTGGGGCACTTGTGATGTGAAACACAGGAGCTGTTATTTTTGCAAACAAAATAAATGGCATCAAAATGTTTTTTTGTTGTTGCAGAAATTCATTATAAGACAGCTTAACTTTCACATACCTTACCAACAAACTCATATGTGACCTGCCTGCAAAAGCAAAACCGAAAATAAATATCATATCCTGGAGCATGTCACCAATTAAGACTTCAGTACTGGCAACTTATGTTATTTCAAGGCGCTGATCATTTCCTCATTCATATACGAAATATGAATTGTTATTATTAATTAATTAATTGATATTACCACTTATAAAAGAGAGAGGGGAATCCATTTTTAAATGACATGTATTGATTGAGGGATTGACAGAAAGCTTTGAGAGTAGAGCCTAGCTTTCTCTTGGTAGTGCAGCCCACGGCCCACAGCCCACCCGGGGAGGATGGGGACTGATTAATTATTCTTTATGCGGAGGATGTTTTGGCCCAGCATGATTGCTGCTCCTCTGAGGTGCTCCTGTTCTCTAGATCACCCAGGGCCAAATGAGATCTGGCAGGGAGGAACAGAGGGTCACAGGCCTCCGTCTCCCCCCCCCCCCCTCCATATATTGAGCTTGGCCGAAAGTGTCCCCAGACAATTCTCCTCTTAGAACATTGCTGTGCTTGGTCTGACGGAGAAATCCAGTAAATGTCACCATGATTTAGTGAATATTTCATTTTCTATTTCCTCAATGCTGCCTTGTTTCACAGGATTACATTCTTGTGCTCTTTTTTTTCTTATTTTTCCTGTCTTTTGCAATCTCGGCAGGTACGAACAAGTTCATTAGGGAATGAGATTTATTTTGATGTCTTTGAACCTTGTATCCCTTTTTAGTGTGTGTGTGTTCAAGGAGAATTTGAGGGAGAAATCACTTGTGTGTTGATACAATGCCAGTCAGAATACCTTACCCCCTTCCCTCAAAATAACTGTAAATGAAAAGGAACGTGAAGTCTGACATCACCCGTCACCATTTTGGTCTGTCCACCCACTTTTACATTTACATTAGCATTTTAACTCACTGAACATGCTCAGTGTTCGCTCTCGTCTAGAGCAACGCAAGATGAGTGCGTGAGAAAAAGGCGACCCCTGGCCAGCCACATGCAGGCCTCTGGGTTACCAGAGTTACGAGGGTACCAGAGTTCTGGGTTACTCTGGGTTACCAATACGAGAAGCACACAGGAATGCGTAGGCCTCTGCTGACCAAAGCACTCTGGAACACGCCTCACCCCTCAGCCAACAAGCATAGGCAAAACAGATACAGAACATCATCCAGATGATAAAACAATACCTGCTATAGTACACAATACCTGTCACTTGTCTTTAACCAAGGCTACCAAAGCATATATAGATAAACTGCAGTAATCTTAATGGGTAACCTACATCGTAATTATTCATCGTATTTATTTTGTTCTGACGTTTAATCATTTATGCCCCATTAGGTCAATGGTAGTAAAATAAGGATTGCCATAGTGTAATCTATTCTGATTCTATGCAAATCCTTTTTTATAGTATTTAAGAGAAGCTCATCTGCTTAGGTGTTCAGAATATACCAAGCGGTTTCAATATGGCCACAATATATACATGTTGTTACATCATCAACCAATTCATTGTCAATCCCATCTACACACACACACACACACACACACACACACACACACACACACACACACACACACACACACACACACACATCTAGCCCACTAAATGTCACCTTATTGACGTAGCCTAATAAGGAAAGTATAGGAGTTAGGTAAGAAAGCTGAGTACTGTATTTGAAATTGACACAAATGTGACATGTTCAGGTGAAAAGGGCCACATTTCCTTTTTTTCATATTACGAAAGTTTTAGTTGAAAATGTTCCTTTAGCGACGTTGATGGAATACAGGACGGCAGACGATACAGTGAATCGAAAACAAGCTGAGTTTGCTGACAAGTATTTAGTGATACTAAAAGTGCTGTTTGTTATAATGAGTGTGCTCTTCAACACTTAAACTTTCGTAATATGATAAAACATTAAAAAATGAATACATTTTTTGTCATTTCCGCGACTTCACGATTCCCAACCTTTGACCTTTCACCAGCCCCTGTCACAAACAGGCTATGTAGCTTAGTTTGTCCCATCTTTCATGAACAAGGTCCCCTACAACAGTACAATTAGTGCAATTATAAACACAACAAGATGGCATTTTGACAGACAACTGGTCAGTTCAAACTAGTGAAAGAAATTGCACACATTCTCAATTTACACTTTACACACAAATCTCTTGCGGGGGTGAATCCATGTGGTAGACCAATTGTGAATTGTGTCGCAATTTAAATTAAATGAATAATAATTATACAAATGATATGTAGTTAGAATTATTTCGGCCCAATTATATTAGTTTGACATGGTTAATCATTGCAATTTTGTGCAGCCTAATCATCGCCGTTATAATTTATTAACTTGAAATTAATTGCTGTCAAATGATGCCCTTTGCAAAATAGGAATTTATAGCCCATCACTCTCATGTTCTCATAAGACTCATCATTTTCAATATCAGTATATAATTACATTTTTATTGGACTCCTATATTGTCATCAACTATTATTGAGACAAATAAGAATATACAAAAGAATAATGCATGTACTGGCACAAAGAATGTGCTTTTATGTATTTTAGTATCAGTGTTCAATTGTTGCGGCACTTCTGGATGCAACGCACCAAAGTCTAGCTGGGTTCATAAGGTTTCTATGCTCCTTCTCAGTGCCTCACTCATGCTGATAGAATCCCTGCGCATTCCTGCCCCTTGGCAGACTCTTACATGACATCAGTGCTTTATAGAGGTAAGAGAAATGCTTCTATCGTCCGATCTGGGCTATAAAGAAATGACGGCGGCCAAGACGTGAATTTATATATTTTAAGTAATTGTAGAAGATCAAAGTCACCCTGGAATCGACCTCATTTGGCCAGGAACAATACCAACTATACTAACAATACCAACTATACTAACAATACCAACTATACTAACAATACCTACTCCACCTTTGGAATTGCTTTGAGAATCTTTTGGGCAGAACTACAAGTGAAACGGTATTGTACCACAAATGGCCACTCGCTTTTGTGATTGATCCCCCGCTCCCTCTGTACTGTACAGTATGTTCTGCATCAGAAAGAAGTGACTCAATACATTTTCTCTTCTTCTTGTTCTTATAATTTCAAGGACAATGTCCTGGAGACACAAATTAACCAAACAAACTTGCATGACTGCAATGCGATCATTATCAGTATCACATTTGTCAGACAGTGTGGGTTGCTCAACATGGAGTCAAAACTGCCTGCAGTATAGACAGCAGCTTGATAAGTTAAGGCAATGGTAGCTGTCCATGCAAATCCTTTCATGGAAGTTCAAAGACAATTTCTACTTCCTCCCTTAGGCTAAGATTCTATCGTAAATTGTTGTGGGTGTTTGGAGAAGAGGGTATTTATTTAAAAAACATTTAAATTGATTTACTGACATTTGGAATCTGTGGCCTCGATCTAGCCTAGCGGACATATTCAATGCAGGCTGCGTATTTATTTCAAAATCAGATCATTTTGTGAACTCGGTGCACAATGTACACAAATCTTAAATCTAATAATAAGATTAGAGTAGCATCATCCTATATTTTTTCTTTTTTCTTGATTTGTTTTTCACGTTCATGTTCACTGTGAATACTCAAAATGTATGACTATATGTGAGTAAGAAAAATATAATCTACCGCTTTTGGATGAACTGTTTGTCTTTGCCAGTGCTGGAAAAAAAGACAAGATGAGTGTACAGCATGTCTTACTGTATACCTTTTTTCACAGGTACGAGAATAGCGACAAGCTATGGGCTTGCTGTCCTCCTTCTGGCATGTGGCTTCATGAGGGATGCGTTGCTATAGTTTCAGCCACTGACTTGATTCCCACACTATCTCCCTCTCTTCTCAAAGCAAAGAGAAAATTGCCTGTTATTTCCATGAAGCGGACTGCACAGTTGGCCCTCATCAACCACTTCTCTGCACCCAATGCATTCTTATTATCTACTGTACACAAGAGCCACTTTTACAGAGGAGCTATGGCGAGGGTATTAACTGTTGTGCCTATTCAACGGCCCCAACTATCCAGTCACACAGGAAACTGACAGTGTCTCCTTGGATATCTTTCACAAAGACTTGTTTTCGGTTTCCTGCAGTTCATCTAATGTGTCTTTGCTCAAAGTAATAAAAGAAGAAAAAAAAACTATATTTGTGTAATATATGAGTACAGTATATATAATTGTTTTATTTGAAACACTATTGTATAGCTTACATTCACCGTGATGATCATGAAACTGCATTGTGCTAAGATATTCTGCTCTCTTAAAACATAATAGCTGCAGAAAAGAAAAGTATGGTATGTATGGTTGATTGGTTGTGACAAAGTATGATTTCAAACAAAGTATGATTTCAAACAAAGTATGATTTCACCCACCCCAAGTGTGTCGTCTGCAATTACAGTTGTTGTATTGAGGTTCCGTTTGTTATTGTTATTCCTCATATACTTTACTTTTTAAAGGGGTAATCTGGGGTTCAAAAAACAACAAAGCATTCACCCCGCCATTTATTTATTTTGTAATCAGGGATGGGGCTGGAGAAATGCTACCACTCTCAAATTCATAGTCAGCTATATGGATGGCAAGGAATGACCATCCATCAGATAACAATTAACCATGTTTTTAAGCTATAGAGTGTTTTTATTTATTTATTTAAATTACAATGTTTACAAACATTGGAGTAAAACAAGATTATATTTTGGATTCTGATGGGGTAAGACAGTTGAACTAGGTTCATGAAGAATTATTCAAGAATCAATGGCTATTTATCATTAATTCAAAAGTAAAACATTTAACAATCCCAGATTGCCCCTTTAAAGTGTTTTCTTTGCTATGAAAATGTCATCCATTATAATTACCTCATTTGCTCAAGGGGAATCAAATAGCTTCATGTTATGACTCATACAAATATACAGTAAATGTTGATATGTGACCATGCCAGCAGACCATTAGTTTAAATTGGGCTGCACTAATGTTGTACACAGTGTCATTTAGAAATGGTATGCTTCAGTTGCTACTCTCATGTGTAAGTGTGATCTATTATTTAAAAACGATGCCTGAAAATGTAGGTACTCTACGTAACGCTCCAGGGCGTTCTCTTTTGTTCTCTTTTTTTGTGAGGTGTCTCGCAATTATCTTTGTGAAGTATCTCACATTAGCAACATATAAAGCATTAGCATTAAATGGCACAAATAATGCCCAATAATACATAGAGTATGATTTCTTTATTGGTAACTAACTAGATAAGGATTAGGGAATAGTCTCAAAGTCTATAAAAAATAGGTCCTTGCTCCTGCTCTTAACAATGAGGAACGTTAATTTACTCAACGCTTTGACAATCTGACCTCTTGATTCAACAGACACTGGCCAAATCATATTGTTCCTACCGTCACAAAACCGTTGATAGATTACAAGCTTTCTGCATTCTGCATTCTTCCATGGACATTCTCCACTTGGAGTCATTTACATGAATTAACATTTAAAATGATTGCACTCCTTTTATGTAATGTGCTTTTAAGTGGAGTGATCACAGAACATGCAATCATACTGTAGCTTCTGTATGAGATGTTGGAGATGTTAGGTGGACAAGTTTAGACAAGTTTGAGTGTAAAGACATTCTATGACTCCACTGTAAAATGTTTCATGCTACCAAAGACAGTGGCAATGGCCATACAGTTTACTGTATTGTTGAAGTTCAGACTGACATTGATATTTGCACATTGCTGTTAGTAACGTCGCCTATTGAACCAATATATGCCCAATCTTTACAAAGTCAAACAAGGATGCAAATCTGCCAAGATTCACAAAGCACCATCTGCAGTGCCCATGTGATAAAATCATATTCAGCATAATGGAACTATGGACACACTGGAAGCTACAGTTAATCTAGTCACACACGATAGACACTAATTCCACAGGCAGCAAAGTATCACTTATCATTTATTCAAGGTAGCAATCAGCTTTGCAGAGAAAGCAAACATATAGTCCTATGTGTGGTGTACTGGGCTACTATGACCAGTGGAGAGATTGAAACCTGTTGATTCAGCATTTGGATTCAAAGGCGACAGAGCAGATAACGCTAAATGATCTAACTAGAGAGATGTCTTGATCAGCAAGTTTTGTTTGTGTAAGAGAAGTGTGGGAAAATCTCTGCTTTTCAAGTGGTATCAGGATATACAGCATTATGTAGTTGATCTGGACAGAGTCATTTGCTGCTAAGATTCAAATCAATTACAGTGCATTGAGAGCGAAAACATTTGTATGATGACACAAATCCTGAATGTTTAGTTAGAATGTGAGGGGAAGAAACTGTTTCTTATTAGAGCTTGACAGGTGACATTTGTACAATAAAAAGTTCCCTGGTGAGGCGCTTTCAAATGGATATAGGGCCGATTTCCTGGATAACGTTTAAACAGAGTCCAGGACTAAGTCATACTTATTAAACAGAGTCCAGGACTAAGTCATACTTTCGACAGAAAATCTCCATTGAAGATGCTTTTTGACAAGAATTACGCTTAATCTGTGTCTGGGAAACCAGCCCATTTTCTTTCCTGTGATCAGTCAAATGAATGCCTTCAGTTTGTCCAATCCCTGAAAAAAAAAAAAAAAAAAAAGGAACGATCTGTAAAACTTGTAAAGAAAATAATCAGCATGTAACCTTTTTTAATTCAAATGTTTAAGGCAGAGACCAGTGATGTTCTGTGTGTGTAACAATGTTGTCATGTATTCATTTTCAAGTGCTAACAACTTGAACTGGGATTTAATCTTCAAAACAAACTTTATTGACAGTTGGATCCACACATCATTTTATGGAGGATCTCTTCGAACGGCTGCACTCCCCTGATGCAGACCTTGCTTAAAGGCATCTGATGCAGACCTTGCTTAAAGGCATCTCAACTCACTGGATTTCGCCAACAAGAAATGGAGTCACTTGCAAAGTATTATAAGTTACTGAAAGTGGATATATCATTTCAAGGACTAAGGATAGTCATATTTGTAAGTATTTCTTGGTGGCTGTCAGCTGTCCATAATACATTATCAGCACTAGCTATTCAAGCATCCAGGGATGTTGTTTCAGAAATGACGACACAGCAGGTTTTTTGTTCTCTTTTCTATGCCGACCAATTATTTCATCTCCACACGTACTGCAGATGTATTGTTTCTTTATTACATTAAATTTAAATCCTGTCTGTTTGTTGAGCCTTCAAAAATGTATGACTTGTAATTTTATTTTATTTGGTACTGTGTAAAGCTTCTGTACTGCAATATTGCCGCAGTTTGTATTATACAAATTATATCAGAATAATATTTAAATAAATCATTTTCACAGATGGGATTCAAACACTGAAGGATTCCATATTTTACATGGTGATATATCAAATAGTTTCACATTAAACTCCAGAGCTACAGTACTTATACAGCACATAATGCAGCTATTGAACTGTAAGGTGAATCTCAAAACACTCAGAGCATTAATTTTGTACTCAGTCCACAACTTGCAAGCTGTATGTGGCTCTTTGAACTTTACTTTACTTTGCTTTATTTGTATAGCACTTCTCAAGACAGCAGTCACAAGGTGCTTCACAGTACATTTTGTACTGTAGCATATAGCATAAAAGACAGCAAGTAAACAAAGTAAAATATAATTAATAAAATGGAAACAAGGAATTCACAAAAGCAATAAAACAACTGATAAAATAATAAAATCTATACTGATATCAGAAACAACTTATATAGAAAACACTACTTTAAAACTGCATATGTGACAGGGCATGGTTAAAAAACCTGCAACTAGGGCGAAATAATTTTTCTGTTTTTTCCAGATTATGAAAGGGTAGATTGTAAGCTTTAAAATGATGTGTCATACATTGAAATCTGAAACAAGTTGAAGAAGTCATGGATATTTGAATGTTGATACCCCCTGAACCACCGTACTGAGATAAGTCTTCAGAGACATTTCAGAGACATTTTTCACAGAGGTAATGGGTGGGAACAATAGCTGGTTAACTCCACCCTAATCACTCCCTCAAGACAACCACAACCTCAAGACAACCACTCCCCCATTACACTACCTGTCATTATCTACCTGTCATCTGTCAGTGTGGTTGTTGCAGGGCTGACACGTTTAAATAGCTAAACAATAATAATAATAATAATAATAATAATAATAATAATAATAATAATTCAAGATTCATGATTTCTTACTGCCATGTGTGCCAAAAGTTTATTACATCCCATTACAAGTAAAAGAGAGTAAAATTCATGGCAATGGAAAACATTTGGCAAGATACAATTGAGCAATACAATAATCAGGGTATATACAGGAATCTTGAGGTTAATTTCAACGCCTTTCTAAGACTTTTCTGTCAATATTTTTCCAGACTTCACCGCCACTTCGAGCTGTAACCGTTTACATCAGTGACACCTTTAACTTAACAGTTTTAGTTTGCAATAGACTAGACCACTATCATACAACACGATTTCCGGTTCATCTTTGTTTTTTAATAAAACTAATACATTCACGAACTTTTACTAATAGTTTTTAGGACTCAAACTCTTTGGACAGAGTCTAATTCAGAAAAATATCTACAAAATTCAAGACCTCATAAAATCGTGATAAGACTTTTTAATACTTATTAAGGGTCTTGATTTTCCCAAAATTGATTTATCAACTTTTAATACTTTTCAAGACACCGCGGATACCCTGATAATAGAATGGTAAAAAATAATAATGTTGTGTCCGTGTGCACATGCATTTATCATTATAGTCCATAAAGCATCTAGTGGGACTTCGGTGTAGTTCCTTCCCATCCCATCTGGGCATCAAAGCTGTAATAAAAAAAGAAGACAGTACATTTAAAATGATTGCCCACTGTTACCAACACCACTTTTAACGAAATAGCCTACTACTATCTTCATAGATATAGAATTGCTTATACAATGACAATGACAAATACCTGTAGTGCTGGTGACTCATCAAGGTGTCATCTCTCAGAACCTCTCACCTCGTCATTCTGTAACACACATTTCAGGTCAGAGGTGTGGACACTTCTCTAGTGTAGGTTTTCCATAGTACTGTACTTGTACTGAAGTAGGCTAGTGAAATAATCTCAATTCACAGTATTATTCTACAGCAAATCTACATATCAATGAATTAATCATTATTTTTGATTCCACACAACATTATCGTTCATTACAAAAGCATTTACTTTTTCTATAATCTATTACATCTCTAACAAAGCTAGCTAGCTCGCTAACAAGCTAACACTTGTTTGGCTAGCTGGTACACACAAACACACTAAAATGGTGCATGAAACATACTGTACAGTATTTTGCATGTTTAGTAGGTCTGCAACAAATGTATTTATTCATCATGTTTTATCTTTGACAACCTATTTCTACCTCCCACCATCTCCTATTCGTTTTGTAGAGGGGTGGCATAATTGTGGTGAGCAGTTTCAGTGGTCTGATAACTGATGCTAACAACGGGGCTATCTACCTTACTCACAAAACAACAAATAACTGTTTGGCTATCCTAAGTAAACAACACAAAATCCTAGTAAACAACACATGTAACTCACTAAAACTTACCCAAGAACACAGCAGAAGTTCTGTCTGCAGACGACTGTCCCAAGAATAGTGAACTGATGTGGAGATCAATGTCTGAAATTCCGTTGTCATCTGTCATCGTCAGATTCGAAGTTCGGAGTTCCCGTTATGTATAGTCCAGTATGAAGGAGTTCATTACAGTTTTTCCCAATTGCTAAAACACAAAAGCCAATTCTCTAAACCAAATGACCAGTTCTCTAAACACATTTAATAAAACTAGCCCCCATTTGCCAAAACCATAAACACATTTCACATGAAGACACAATTCACAAAACACAATCCTCCTTTTCTCATAAATCTAAACACATTTTGTCTTGCTAAAACACAAGTTGCAAAAAACTCTGCTCAAATTCTCAAATTAAAGCTCATGTGATGCAAAATGCTTGCCACAGTCAGCAAAATTTGAACACAATGAACACACCTGGCTTCATTCATTAAACATAACGACTAAAACATTTAAGACACTTGTTGCAAATTATTGTGGTGTGTGTGTGTGTGTGTGTGTGTGTGTGTGTGTGTGTGTGGTATAGTTCCATAAATAAAAATAAAAACATCACACCCTGAACATTGTTTTCAGTGAGTATTGTTGTGTGTAATGGATCCTCTGTAGTGTTTGCATTGAGTTGTGATACAGTACAGTAGTGTACATGTTACGGTACATGTGGGAATACGGTACATGTGGGAAAACTAGGGTTAGGGTTAGGTGCTAGGGTGCTAGGGTTAAGGTTAGGGTTAGGATTAGGGGTAGGGTTAGGGTTAGGGTTAGGGTTAGGGTTAGGGTTAGACATGCCAGCATGTACCAAGTCACCCTAGCACCTAACCCTAACCCTAGTTTTTCCACATGTACCGTATTCCCACATGTACCGTAAAATACATACTGTATTTTCTGTAGATTTACATACTGTTCATATGAAACACACAAATCTATGAATGCCCAATACTCTACAGTGATATATTCTGAGAACAGATACTGTAAGGTTTCTAAAAATGTGCTTTGGCAGTTGTGAAAAAAAAGAACATTCTCACACACTGAACATTGTGTTTTCAGTTGTTTTGTTGTAGTCTGTAATGATGCATATAGTGTTTACATTTTTGCAGGCTATCAAAACAATTGATACCACTACTTTTACAAGCATATAAGTTTGTATTACAAACGGGAAATTGGGCAACTACTTGGAACTCATCTATAATAACGGTTATACATAAAGAAGGTAAGGACGCTACTGAATGTTCGTCTTACAGGCCAATATCACTACTGAATACGGACCATAAAATAGTAACAGCCGTTATTGCCAATAGGTTAAAGGACATCGTGCCAGATATAATAGACAGCGACCAATGTGGTTTTATACCAGGTAGGCTGTTGTCAGATAATATAAGGAGGACGTTAAATATAATGGACTACGCACAAAACAATGGTGCAAACCTTCTACTCTTAACACTGGATGCAGAAAAAGCATTTGACAGAGTGCTATGGCCATTCATGTTTGAAATTGTAAGAAGCTTTGGATTTCATGAAAATTTTAATAAATGGCTTCAAGGAATGTATAAAAATCCAGTGTCGAGAGTAAAAGTAAATGGCACAATATCCAGAAGATTTCCAATCTATAAAGGTACAAGACAAGGAGACCCACTCTCAGCAGTTATATTTGCTATATGCATGGAAGGACTAGCAGAAAGTATAAGGAAAAATAACACCATCAAAGGCATAACGATAAAAGAGGAACAGCACAAACTGGCATTATATGCAGATGACGTGGTTGTTTATTTAACATCACCAGCCCAATCCTTACCAAGCCTAATCGAAGCAATTACAGAATATAGTAAACACTCTGGTTATAAACTAAATGAAAGTAAGTGTGAAGTATTAACAATTGGAGAACAGATAGATTCGGAAATTAAGGAAAAATACAAGTTGAAATGGGATGCAAAGAAAATCAAATATTTAGGAATCTACCTCACTGGAGATATAACAACATTATACACCGACAATTATCAAGCCCTTGAAAATAAAATACGAGAAGATCTTAATAGATGGAAGATAACACCTGAATCCTTAATGAGTAGAGTAGAAAGCGTCAAAATGATGATCCTCCCACAGTTTCTGTTTTTATTTCAAACATTACCAGTTCCCATTCCACAGCGTAGCTTCAAAAAATGGAATACAATGCTCTCAAATTTCATTTGGAACTACAAAAGTAAACGGAAAAAACTTAGTATACTAACTCAAACCAGAGAAAAAGGAGGGTTTAATTTCCCTGATCTAAAGTCCTATTTCCATGCAACTCAAATAGATACAATAATGAAATGGATGAATAACTTGGTTCAAACCAAATGGAAAGACATAGAAAAACAAGCAATATCAATATCAATAGGAACACTACCTTTTCTGAGTCTAAAGGATATTCAAAAATATAGTGGAAATAACAGATGCATAGAAAATACCCTCAAATATTGGAAAACTATTCGTAAAATGTATAAATGTGATGACAAATGTATCTATTTGAGAGAGATAGCCAGTGACCCAGACTTTTTACCTAATAAAACAGACAAAATATTAGAAGAATGGGCTAGGAAGGGACTACAGGTGTACTCACAGATGGTTACAAATGACATGATAGACTCATTTGAAACCTTAGTTAATACATTTAATATAAGTAATAGCCATTTTTTAAGTACTTACAAATTAGAAGCTACCTTATAACACAGCAGAGGAGACAGGAACAAAGATCACATATACTAATGGAATATCTGATCAAAAATAGAAACAGTGAAAAGACAAAAATCTCAAAAATTTACAAAATCATGCAAGAAATCAAGATACAAGAAGATAACACTAAAGAAAAATGGGAAAACGAATTAGCAATAACAATTACGGATGACGATTGGAAAGAAGCATGCAAAAGAATATTTAAGACAACACAATCAAAATTCTGGAAAGAATTTGCTTGGAAAATAAATATGAAGATCTTCCTAACACCGAAAATGTTGTCAAAATATAGGCCAACAGGCAATGCAGAATGCTGGAGGAAATGTACGGAACGAGAAGCCAATCACACACACATTTTCTATACATGCCCTAAATTGAAAAGGTTTTGGGAGGCAGTTCAAGTAAAAATAAAAAATACATTTACCTTACAAAATCCTATACATCCAGTCAATATTATACTCGGTCTTATTCCATTAGATATATACAGAGAGGGAGATAAATATTTGTACACCATACTACGTATCGCGGCTTTAAAGCAAATCACACGTAAATGGTTGGACTTAAACCCACCATCTGTTAATAATTGGAAAAAAACTGTTGAAGAGATAAAAGAAATGGAAAGAATTACTTGCAAAGTGGGAGGCCGTGAAGAGCAATTCACTATGAACTGGAGTAAATGGACCGAATGAATGAGTAGGAAGGAAGCCCCCCCCCCTCCCCGATCCCACCCCTCCCACCCCCTCCCTTTGTCTCTTACTTTTCTATGTCTATCCCTATAATTTCTCTCTTCTTTCTCTATATTTTCTCTCTAGTCTCTATTCTTTATTTTCTTTATTTCTTGTTCTCTTTATAAAAAATAAAAATAAAATAAAAAATGATGCAGGATGAACTTAAACAAGTGAAGAAAACTTGTAAAGTGTGTGAAATGAACTTGTGAAATGTAATGTAAAGTCCTGCAATAAAGTATAAAAAAAAAGAAAAAATTTGCAGGCTTTGAGCAGCTGTTTTGGTGTGAAAGTTTGAGTTTTGAAGAGAGAAGGTGTGGTTTTGTTTATGTAGCTTTAGAAAAGAGTGTTGTGTTTAGAGATGAATTTTTTTGAGAAAAACTGTAATTGCCCACTGTCGATATTTCTGGCTGCTTTTGAAATTCTGTTGATAGCGTTAGCGAGAGGTTCAGCTCCATCTTGAAAATGTGTCAACAGGTCCAGACGCACACACGTGGCTCCTTACATAGAGCTGGGGTGGGCGTGGCTACACACACTGCCACACTAATACGAATAATACCCCCCACCCGACTTTGCTAACTAAATGTAGGTATTTAGTGAATGTAAAACTGTTGGATATGATATCGAGTGGGTTCTTCATCGCTTCGTTTGTCGTCCTATGGCAAAAACCGGAAAACACATTTTTTCACAACAAGACTTGTTTGGCTCGATTGTGAGGTTTCACAATTGCCGAGATTGGGACCTATTAATCAAACCCTGTCACATACTGTATAAGTCGGTTTTTAAACGTTTTTTTAAAAAGTGGTACAGACACAGCTAACCTGACAGTGAGAGCGAGGCGATAGTGTTGGAGCTACAACAGTAAAAAAAAAAAACGCCCTTTGTTTTGAGCCTGGACCGTGGAACATTTAAAGCCGTGGTCAGAAGATCTAAGTAATCTTGGTACAGTGTATTGGGTTAAAAGATCAGAAATATAGGAGGGTGTCATGCCATTCACCCCACACAACATGAGTCGATGATGAGACAAAATCATCAATAGTCACCCTTAACGATCTCTCTGTAAGATGAGGAAAGCCATCTGAGGGCAGTTCCATCTATGCTGACCCAATGCTTTAGTCTATCCAGCAGGATGGTATGATCAACAGTGTCAAAGGCGGCAGATAAATCCAACAATATTGAAATGGAGTGATGACCAGAATGTATTCATAAGTATGTCGTTAGTAACTTTCAACAAAGCAGTTTCAGTACTATGCAGCCTACGAAACCCAGATTGAAATGTGTCGAGAATGTTATTTGTTTCCACTATTTCCAGTAGTTTTTTAGCAACAGCCTTTTCAATTATTTTTGAGACAAAAGGGTTGTTTTGGGATTGGCCTGTAATTATGAGGGAGTGTTGGATCAAGACTAGGTTTCTTCAGAAGGGGCTGAATACAGGCTTGTTTGAAATAGTCTGGGAACCAACCAGAGGACAGAGAGTCATTTACAATAGAGAGAAGACATGAACAAACCAGAGGACAGAGACTCATTTACAATAGAGATAAGACACAGGGCAATGACTTCTAATAGTCTGGAAAGAGTGTCCAGGCCACAGGAGGATAAGTGCTTGTGTGTGTGTGTGTGTGTGTGTGTGTGTGTGTGTGTGTGTGTGTGTGTGAGTGCTTGTGTGACACCATGTCAAGCAGATTATCCAGGGAAATAGGTGTGAATTCACTCAACACTGTGGGGGCGGCGTCTGTAGTGTCTATACATTAACAACGTAACACCAAAAGAGCCACGGGTGGGGTTATTTGACCAAGTGAGTAAAATAAAAGTATTATTTGCACTCAATCAAATTTCACGACCCACCTTTCATGACTTTTCCTAGATATATACCACCCAGTATCCTTACATTTTCAAAATCACATCAATTAATTAATTAATTTTTAATTTTGCCATTTAGCAGACGCTTTTATCCAAAGCGACTTACAATTACGAATTACAGGGACATTCCCCCTGGAGTAACTGAGGGCTAAGTGCCTTACTCAAGGGCACACTAGTAGTGGTGTGGCTTCAGGCGGGATTTGAACTCACAACCTTCCGATCACAAGTCCAACTCACTATCCACTAGACCACCACTACCCCTCATCCTACCCCTCATCCTCACATCAGGATAAACTAGTATAAAGCTATTTTGCAGTTTTTCTGTGTAGGAGGCAGGCTAATTTACAAGAGGCGCCTTCTAGTGATCTCTGTGTGTAAGTAGCAGCTTCCCATTCTAAAGACTATGCACTAAGCTTAGGTGAATATGGCGCGGCTGTCCTAGTGTTAACATGTGTCTCTTCAGAAGGCTCTGAATATTTGTAGTTAACTACATTTCTTACTATTCACTGTGCGGTTAGTGCATCATCCACACACAGACACCCTCATACCCTTCCCCTCCCTGTTGTTCTCCCTCCTGTATTAGAGGGAGTCATTAGCTGGAGTTAAAATTCAAGTTTTGTTTTTTAAAGTTTTTTATAAAAAGGTTTTAGATCAAAAGCAACCATCAACAATTCAAATATAATTAATTGTTCATGAAATGCCCATAGCCTACTGAACAAGAGGTTGGATTCTAAAAGTTTCCCACGCCTTCTCTCTCTCTCACACTCACATACATACATACACACACACACACCCACCCACCCACCCACCCACACACACACACACACACACACACACACACACACACACACACACACACACACACACACACACACACACACACACACATACATACATACATACATACATACATACATACATACATACATACATACATACATACATACATACATACATACATACATACATACATACATACATACATACATACATACATACATACATACATACATACACACACACACACAGCCCTACGAGCCTGCTACATACATGTCATTATGATACAGCACCCTAATTTGAGTTCCAACACATTGCAGTCATGGAAAAGTGGTCCAAACGTGTGCTTACGCTATGTTAGCAAAGGAGATGCAATGTGATTATTATGAGAATTAACAATTCAATTTGATTATAATCTCAGGAGTAATTACATATAGACACATTCTAATGCTTTGGTCCTCATGTCGGGATCCGATGTAATGATCTGACTTTTCTTTAGAAAAATGTGAATACATTTCCACGTTGTTGAAAATCCATGAGACATCGCTAGTCAACTAACACAGCTTGTTTTGTGAGCCTGCTAACAATGTAAAGTAGTGTTCTAGTTAACTAGGTAGCAGTGGGGATTACTCACCCAATGCATTACTTTGCAGTATTTTGGCTTGACTAGCGAGTTTGTGTTGTGATTTTCTACAATGTTGAAACGTAGTTCCGTGTTTCAAAAGACAAGTCTGAACATTTTGATTGGTTGCCGACATGCGGACCAAATGATCAGACTGTGTCACATGCTAGCTCTTTATTGTTGGTAAATGTATTTACATGTGACTTTTGAGCAGCTAGCTAAGTTTACTCACCTGCACACATCTGCCTTCCTCAAAGACTCACCTGACCAGACTGCAGCCACACCCAAGTCATCCTAATTGGGATATACAATATACCGTATCTCTCTGTCCCATCTGTGTTCCAAATACATTTCACTGGGCATATTTGTGTTGGTATGGTTTTATATGTAGGCTTATATTTCATGACATGTCAAAATCTGAGATAGGTTGTCTGTGTTAGTATGGTATGGCAGAGTGTGGCTATATTGGTCAATGGCTGAGTCACTGACTTTGAGACTGCACAGGTATTTCTGTGACAGCAGAAATATGCTAGCAAGGT
This sequence comes from Nansenia antarctica, assembly GCF_963989245.1. Lineage (NCBI taxonomy): Eukaryota > Metazoa > Chordata > Actinopteri > Argentiniformes > Microstomatidae > Nansenia > Nansenia antarctica. The sequence continues at coordinate 3,397,729 of NC_137683.1, read as the reverse complement.
GTATTGTAAGAGCTTGGTACTGCATTACTCGAGGTCTGTGTTGGTTTCCATTCAGCCTCCATGCGCACCGGGAAATGTCTCTAATCACAATTTCTCTGCTGGAAAAAATGAGCTTGTCACATTTCATCCAATCATCCGTTTGAGGGGACAAGAAATTCAAGAAATTTGAAATCAGCAACTGTGGATGTAATCAAGTTTGTTTAATCAGAATGTTTGAGATGAGAAAGGAGGACATTTAGGAAGTGGGGTGGAAACGCTAGATGAGTAACAACACAAAATTATTCCTGGCTTGTGTTTGTTAATTTGGTCAGCACCAAGTCAGTTATTTATGTGGAAATGAGTGCAACCCAGCCTCCAGCACTTTAATCTGGATGCGGGTCTGCTGCTACAGATCCCTCCACAGGGACACATGGCTGGGGAAATTATTGTATGAATAAATCTGTGGACGGCAGCACATTCAGCCACTGGATTCAAAAGTGTATTAATCTGATAAGAAATATACCATATTACAGCAGTATGATCATTCCAGATGCCCATGGGTCTGTCTGTGTCTCCATGTAAGGTTGATATGGAAACGAGAGATTTGAAATTCACATTCCATATCTTCTTACACTGAAATGAAACACGTAGGGCCAAATCTGCACTCAAACTTTATTACTCTCCCTTTGATACTGATGCATGATTTACCCACCACTCGGAGTAACACGTGTTTTTACAAGTTAGAACAGAGCCCAAAGTGTCGAAACATAATCAAAGTGTTCAGAGTAGGACTTTCGGCCCCCAAAAATGTGCTGAATATTTGCAGTCACATCTGTATTCACTCAGTTCCTTCCACTTCTGAGAAATGGGTTTAGCAAATAGAGACTGATACAGATAAGGGCAGCTATGTACTGTAGCTGCTAAGTAGAATACCTCAATAACACCCCTGTGGGTGATTTAGAGTTGCGTGACATGCATGAATCTCTACCCTCCTACCCTGACCCTTGACCTGGGGGGGGGGAGGGGGCATTTAGAAAGAATAGTGGTGGGCGAAATTCATTTCATGGACATGACATTTTTCAGAGTCTCTTTTTCTCTCTCTCTCTCACACACAGACACACAGACACACACACACACACACACACACACGCGCGCACACACACACACACGCACACACACAGCGTTCTGCATTATTTATTTGTGCTCATTAAATGCAATCAATTGAAACTGGCATTGATGTAAGGGTCTTTAATGGGACTTTCAGAAATCCTTCACTTTAATGTACTGTGGCTTTTTTATCCTGTGTGATTGTTTTATTCTATATGACTTGGGGGGAGAAAATGTGTTTAAATGTCCCCTCAAGCCTTGTGGCTTCAGGATTTAAGAGCCCCGGGGCTTTAGAAGGAAACAATATTGGCATATCTGCCGAAAGAACAATGAGAGAGGGCTTAGCACACTACACATACAGCACAGCACAGTGGCATGTTCATTTCTGTAAATAATAGAGTAGGTTAACAATAAAGCATATGACACCATTTATTATGAGAACCAAATGTACCGGTAGGTGGATATGACGTTACTTTATATGCCATAAACTACTGGGTGTAGAGATTGCAAACACTATCAAAGGAATCGACTGTATGGGGATGTGAGGGACTTCTTTGTTGAACTAGGCGATATGAGGGAACTGCTTAGTGACGATGTAAACAAACAGGGCTGAAACCCTGTTATACAGGACTAGAAAACATTTTTTTTCAGATTTTACCACGACAGCGAAATATGTTGGCCTGGTTGTTTGTGCAATGCAGCACTATAACTAGCCCACTGAAAGCAAAGGTACAGTATGTACCGTAATATGGAATTACCTTCCAGCAGTATTGCATTCATCATCCCTGTCAGGAGCATAGTCAACAAGGCAATACACACACAAGAGCACTTGAGAGTGACACTCTGTCTTCAAATGAATTCAAGTAGTTTTAGGGAATCTTAGACTCTGAAATGAATCAATGACATGAATAAATAAAATCAATTAAAAAGTATACCGTAGTTACACGTTACTTATATCGTACTGTACAACTTCAAAGTCAAAGTTGGTCCACAGGGCAATTTTTATCCAGGTGTAATGTTGTTTACAAATATATATTGATTGTTTTTCTTTCTCAATCCACGTTTTATTAGAAACTGAACCTACATTAGCATCGATAGAGATTCAACTGGTAAAATATATTAAAACTATTGAAGATGTAGTTTTACAACAGCACATGGATCACTCTCATCTTTTCATAGCTTACTTCATAATAAATGGACCACAATGAGCCTGCACATTGCTACGATATATACTTCATTCATTTTGTGGCTTTTTCAGTCTCACATAATGGCCTATCCTTTTCTTTTGATCATAAGTTTCTTTTAAAGATATGATAGCTGACTTTAATAACTTTTCATCACATTGGGCAGAATCTCATTGTAATAGATGTCATGTGACAAGATAGGGGACGGCCCAACTAATTTGAGCTGAGAGCGAGAGTAATATATTGTCGGCAGCTCAATCACGTCTCACTGTAGAGTTACAGCATGTATTATGAAGCCATTTAGCCCTAGCCTCCCCCTTGGTTAACTTTTAAGATGAGTCAAGCTCTGAAATATAGCACATATTATATAGTAAAGCAATTTACTGCAGAAATTAGCCAAGTGCAAATCACTCAAATGAAATGTGCAAAGTCCTAGCGCAAAGACAGGAATAACATTTACACAGTGACAACACAATGATTTTGAAACGATTGCATGTTTTTTTTAACAAATTATAATTGACATTTAGATGTTGCATGTTTGACACTAGATAATACAGTGCATGGTGTTGATAACAGCTAATATTGCTAAATTAGATTAGATTAGATTCAACTTTATTGTCATTGCAGAGTACAAGTACCAGATAATGAAATGCAGTTTAGCATCTAACCAGAAGTGCAACTAGTGATATAAAACATGATAGGTACAGTATGGTGTCACGACCCTGGCTCGTGGATCGAGACAAGAAGGGGAGACCACTCCTCAGAATCAGTGAAATAACATAATAATAATATGTATTAACTTAAAAAAGCTAAAATAATACAAAACGAGAATAAGGTCACCGTCACCGGACACCGTCATTAACCAGTGGTGTGAGTGAGTGGAAGCATGTGTGTGTGTGAGTGAGTGGATGCATGTGTGTGTGGATGCATGTGTGTGTGGTTGGCTGCATGTGTGTGTGGATGCATGTGTGTGTGAATGCATGTGTGTGTAGATGCATGTGTGTGTGTGTGTGTGTGTGTGTGTGTGTGTGTGTGTGTGTGTGTGTGTGTGTGTGTGTGTGTATGTGTGTGTGTGTGTGTGTGTGTGTGTGTGTGTGTGTGTGTGTGTGTGTGTGTGTGTGTGTGTGTGTGTGTGTGTGTGAGTGAGAGTGGATGCATGTGTGTGGATGCATGTGTGTGTTGATGCAGGATGTTGTAGGGTGTCAAATAACATAACAAAAGTGCCCGCATGGAGAGAGGTCTCTCCGGGGAATAAAGAGCGACTGACTCAACCACCAGATGTAGGCAATTACTGATTAGGCCAACCTGCCAGGACCTTGTGTCGGCTCCTCCTGCAGAGAGAGAAAGCAGCCCCACAGCCCCAACAGACCTCACCGTGGCAAGCACAGTAGTTAGCGGTATATACAGGAGAGGATAATACTAGTAAGCTATGTGCTGTTAAGATAGCTATGTACAGTATGGTGCATACAGCTCCATGGTCCTGTCTGCCCTGAAAAGGCTCCGTCCTGTTAGCGTAGCAACGCTAACCAGTACACTGGTATTAAGCCATGTGTCAAGAGAAAATCATAATGTTGCAATCCATAATCCTCGTCTGTGAGATAATCCAGAGTTTGAGTTCATCCATTTGGTTCGCTAGTGAGCGGACATTAGCGATAAATTAACTGGGCAAGGATAATCTGTTCAGGCCTCCGTGACGGCTCCGACGTTGCGTGTGGTCACATCTCCGACGAGAGGCATTCCATTTTTTCTGTATGATTTACTCATCTACATTAATCTAAGGCTTTTCTGAATAGTTATACTAAATATACCAAATACTGTATTAATGGGCTTTATTATCAGGAAGCTATACCTTCTCATGCATTTACGCTAATACCACTAACCACCGATATGTTGAAGACTTCAAAGTGTGGTTCCCTACTGTTTCATGGCATTTGCAGTGTCCAACGGAGACAAGACTTGGTGACCTAAAAAAGAAAGACTCTGACTCAGACTATGGCTTCAGGGATATTGTCTAATTAACATTTTAATTAAGACAAAATATTGTTAACTCCAGGCTATTCTCCTCTCCTCACCTAAAACAGACTTATTCCAGTCAGTTTTAGCTCCCTTTAACTGCCCTAAAAAGTGCTGCAGTAAAAATGTAATCTTCCTCTGCAGCAATAATGTGTTCATTGACTCGGCTGTGTTTGTGTTCTTGTGGACAACTCATCCCAGGTCTGAGTGCAGTAGCTACTAGAACTAGAAAAGAAGAAACTTTGTGGGCTTATTTTGGTAGTGGAAAAACAGTTAAATGCAAGCACACCAAGTTCGATTTTTCTGCATTGTAAAGTTGGATTTGTGTGAATAACTTACACATTGTAGGCAGAGTAGCAGTGATTAAAAATAATTTAAATAATAATTAGAAAAATATGTTGGCTTGAAATGTCTAATTTTGTTTTAAAACATGTTTACAGATGGATAACTTTGGATGACAGACAGATAGACAGATGATATAGATAATAAATCAGAAAAATATCCAAAACATTAGGCTTGCCTTAATCAAGTCTGGAACATCATTAAAAAGAAAAACCTAAATGCACAGCTCAGCAATTGCAAATGGGCTGGTAGGCTAAGGAAGACACCCATAGTGGTGACCAAAGAATGCTCAGCATGATTAAGACAAGACCCACAGATCAGGAACACTTTGGGAATCTACTGTACCGTGGAAAGGAAGGAAACAAGCTATCTGGCCAAGTGGTTTGATACCTGAACTAACGTAGTAGGGATCTGCACATTGTTGCGAACAGGGGCGGATTTAGGATCGTAGGAGATCCGGGGCTTAGCCCAGAGGGAGAATATAATGTGCGCGCGGAGCGCGCCGATTTTTTTTGCCTTCAACCTTCAACTTACCACCACCTTAAAGCGGACAAAAGGCACTGGAGAACACATATACATTCACACCCTTTAATGAAGCAAACTAATTGTGGTGGTTCTGGGCACAGAGGGAGGTCAGCACACGTAGCTCCCCCTGTCAGTCACCATCATTTATATTTGTATAGAATTACATAATTGATGGGCTGAGGCTAGTTATGTTACAGTATGTATATCAGGGCAGACTCTGTGCTCACCACTTATATTGTATTTAGAGTCTTGTCCTGTGTTATATGACGAGTATTGTTGGCCTGTGTATAGTACTGTGAAATCAAATCCCCCCTGGGACATTAAACAAACTTAGTTAGTTAGAGTTACATCTTAGGATAGATTTGAGTCATGTTCTGTATACATACATACTACCATAAGGGCATACTTAATGTGGTTACTCCATGTTTACTAGCTGTAACATTAACGTTACATCATTCTTTTTCACTTGTTACTCAGTCAACCAGAGTGCAGATATCAAAGACTATCAGCCTGTTATTCACTTTATTTGAATAAGTATTATAAGTATAATATTACTTTATTTGAATAAGTATTATCCTTTGTTTGATTTCTTACCATGTACCGTAACAGTACCTTGCTATGTTTCATTTTCATTATAACATAACGTTATGTTATGATAGCCAGCTAGCATTAGCAAACCGGAAAAGTAGTGTCAGTGAGTCAGTCACCTTTCTAATAAGATTCACAAACCTGAAACATCATCTATGTCATCACTGCTGGTGAAGTCATTGTTGTCAGCTGCTGATACGGCTGCTGCAACAGTTCTTGGCGCTTGTTTTGTTGAAAACAACTTTGGGATATCCATCCTTACAATTGTGCAAGTCAGGCACTGATTGAGATCACTTCTTCTTCAGGGCAGGGCAGGCTAGGCAGTATGCAGGCTAATGTCGCGCAGCTGCTGCCTCTCTGTTGGACTCCGGTACTGCACGTTACTCACGAGAGTTTTTTTATTTTTATTTTTATTTTTATTTTTTTAAGTAAAACATTCGGGGGTTTTCAGAAAACATCCGGGGCTTGAGCCCCAGTAGCCACCCCTTAGCGCCGCCCCTGGTTGCGAACGTACAGTATGGTGACTGTATCTCAACAGATTCACCACATACACTTCCAGCTGTGTTAGGGTGTGTTCTCACTTGGCCAGATTGCTTCATTTGCTTCATTTGGAATCAGAGTTTTGGATAAAATGCGCTTTGCTCTGCGTCGTTTGGAGCTGTGAGAACGCGCATTCGAAGTCACTCCCGGAGCAAACAACCAACACATGCTCCGCCTGAAAAGCAGGTTTCGCTCCGATTAGAAACGACACATGCATTGGTGAGAACGCTGCTCGAGGCTGTCCATGTGTGTGTGTGTGTGTGTGTGTGTGTGTGTGTGTGTGTGTGTGTGTCACAAGCTCTCTGTAAATGAAAGCGTGCAGCTGTCTCTAGATCATGTGCGTGTGTTCTTCACTCTCTGCCGTTCATAAGAACAGCCCATCACTTGTTTGTTTGTTTGTATGTAGGCCTATTTAAATAATTACATATTTGTTTATTTATTTAAGAAGAAGAAAATCTTGTTACCTCACTGGCCTGCCCTCGGTGTGCTAGGTAGGTACAAGTCTCATTGGCATCTAGCAGGGCCCGTCTTCTCCGTCGGTACCATCTCCGCAGAGTAATTAGCAGGTGTGTAACGGAGTAGAAAGGTCAAGTTCAATTATAGCTAAAATAGGTATAAACTGCGCCCTCTAGGGGTTTAATGACGTGGTATATCCGGGGTGTGTCCGTGACCCGGATGCTGTGTAAATATAGCTGGACAGTGCAATTGCACGGGACGTAACGTGATCTCCCTCAGTTCATTCTTAACCACTGATGCGGTAAGGTCATGTTTTCTGCAGGGTCTGAGATCGCATATAATTTAAGAGATTATTAATGTACCTATGTTTTATTTGAATGTTTAATAATCAAGATAGCTGTTTTGAGTTTCTCTGGTTATAGTATTTTAGTTTGGAACATGCCACAAGTTTAGTAATGTGAGTTTTAAGTTGTTAACATTGATGGCGCTAACGTGAATGTTCGTGTAACACCATTTTAGAATGTAGCTCGATGACCCTGCAAGTCCCGTGTCCAGAATTTGATGCACTGTTTTCTACAGGTAATATTATTATTGTTGTGTTATTATATGTCTGTTGTTCTGTTAGTAGACCGTATTGTATGAGGTTGGGTCTTCCACCTCGCTAGTTTGCAACACGCTCGCGGCTTACCTAGCAGTCAGGTTGCAGCCATTGTTGCACGTGGTGCGCATGCGTATTCCAAGTGCGTGGTTTTTCCATGCATTTGGATGTTATGATTTATTGTTGTTGTTAAATGAATACCACTATATGATCACACAAGTGAAGATTTATGTAGTCTACACATTTTGTATTTTTGTTTCATATTATTATTATTTATTTTTTAAAATTTGTTTTTCAGATTTTATCCCTTTTTTCACCCAATTTGGTAGCCAATTGAACCCAACCTAGCATCCAATTATCCCCTGCCTATTGCGAGGGATCCGCCGCACGACCCCGCGGCCGGCAGTCCCAGATGAGGCCGCCAGGCAGACTAGCTGACTGGCTCCTCGAGCCCAGCACCGTTATTCCAGCACCAGACGGGGGCGCTGTTGCGCGACGGATCCTTGTCCGGAACTACTCCTATACCCCCCTCGGGAGCGGCCGCCCAATATGCCGTTCCCCGTGTGTGCCCTGGCCATATCCGGGTCTGGCGAGCCGGGATACGAACCCCGGCCCCGGTGGGCAGCATGCACTAGTGGCCAGTGCTTAGACCGCTACACCACCGGGGGGCTCCTTTGTTTCATATTATTGTTATAATTTGTGTAGTATGAGTGACTACTGTATGCTCAGTTCATTCTTAACCACTGATGCGAATGTAGCTCGATGACCCTGCAAGTCCCGTGTCCAGAATTTGATGCACTGTTTTTAGTGTTGTTCCGATACCGATACTAGTATCGGCATGGCCACCGATACGCACAAAAATGCTGGTATCGGTATCGGTGAGTACTAACAAATAATAACACCCAATACCAAATTTACACAGTGTCGGAAAGAGACAACAAATATGCAGTTTGTAATGTCTGCTCAAAAGAAATTCCTCGCGGAGGAACGCACGCAAGGACTTTCAATACCACGAATATCATACGGCATTGACTGCGTTCGTCGATTCGCTCCGAGAGCGCCGAAGCGCACACTGGGCTCGACGTCATAAAGGGACCGAGTGCTTTGATTGGACGAGAGGCGTTCCACGAGTGCTGGTCAGAGTTCCAGCGCGACTTCACGAACGTAGTGTAGGTAGTGTTCAGCGACGTCATGTGACCACGCAAGCAGGAAGTCACTAAAGCTAGGCTAAGGCCCATAGCAACAACAACTATTAGCGCGAGAGTTTTAGGTCTTCCTCTGTGCACCTTGCACAAGTGTAGATAGCGTGCGACTTTTCAGCATAGCAGGACATATTTTAGATGATAAGAGGAACAGGCTGAGTGCCAAAAACGCTGAGATGCTTGTATTTCTCAAGGCTAATCTGCCAGTGATGCTGCTTAATCAGAAGTAAGGTTTGAGTGTTTACTTGCTGTTGCACTACTACGACTGTTTTATATCTTAAAGTTATTTTGTTTGTAAATGTTCACTTGCTGTTGCACTACTACTACGACTGTTTTATATCTTAAAGTTATTTTGTTTGTAATTGTTTACTTGCTGTTGCACTACTACTACGACTGTTTTATATCTTAAAGTTATTTTGTTTGTAAATGTTAACTTGCTGTTGCACTACTACTACGACTGTTTTATATCTTAAATGGATATTGCACTGATTGGCATCTGTGAGAGCCACATTTCAGGTTTTATAAGGGGTTGATTTTCTTGTCACCTTACCAGGTAGACAATAAAAAAAAGTTCTATAGCATTCACTCTCTGTTGGTATTTTTTCCTGTTTTACAAAGGTTTTGAGCAGTGCCAGACTAAGTGTTAGCAATAATTTTACATCAAGCTGAGTATGCGGCTCAAAAAACATGTTTTTTTGTTTTGTTTTTTCAAACGCCGTGGTATCGGATCGGTACTCGGTATCGGCAAGTACTGCACGGTCAGGTATCGGTATCGGTATCGGGATAAAAAAATGGTATCGGAACAACACTAACTGTTTTCTACAGAATAAATGAACGTGAGCCATCCAGCTGAGAGTGATTCATGAAAAGATACACCCCGTCACAGGTGCACCAGTAGGGCAAACGCCATTCGTTGTTGTGGGTCCATCATTCGTGTCTCTGTTGAATTCCCTCTCAAAGTTATTGTCAGGTACATGTGGTCAGGGGAGGCAGAGCCTCACCTATCATATTTCAATGAAAATAGCTGTTACGAAAAGTAAAAAAACAAATACATATTATCACTTCCCCACAGATTTGTGTTATGTCATTTCTGTATTATTTCATTGTTTATAGTCAAAATCGCCAAATTTGCGGAGCTCATCTGCAAATACAGGGAGAGACGAGAGGTGCGGCAACGAGGAGCGTTCCTGTTACAAACAAAACTGCAGTGAAAAAGCCCAGGGCCAGGAGCACCAGGAGCAATCACATCTGCTCACTTGGGGGTGTGTATTGAGCCCATGTAATTGACGCTTGCTGACCCTCAATGTTAGCTAGCTCTAGCAAAAAAACGTCCAGCGGCTGCCAAAATTGAAAGCATTATATCTGACCTTAAACATTTCTAAAAATTGGACTTTCAATCAAAACAGGGAGTGATAAACAATGGAAGACCAATGCCTGAGCTTAAGGACCTACTTCAAACGAAGGGACAAAAAATAACACTTGTTTCCAATTGAGTGGTACTGCAACTTATCATGGCTGTCAAGCATAATTAGCCATAGCACTGTAGCAGGAACATAGAAAGGGGAACAGACGCCGCAGCGATTTATTGTAGAGCTCTGTATTGTGATTGTGTGAAACTGAAACCAGCGACACGTCCGTGACGTGCGCTGCACTGTACCAGGCGAATAAACGCTCTGAAACCTACCGTTCCTCTGTGTCGACCTCCCTCTGTGCCTAGAGACTCTTACATCTGGCGCCCAACGTGGGGCACAGTAGGGGGGGTCGGCACAACCCACACAGAGGGATGGATTCCCCGATGGGCCAGGTGGTGGCAAACCTGGCTCAGATCAACCAGCAGCAGCAGCTCCTGTTCGCGGAATTGGCCCGGGGGCAGACGGAGGACCGGGCCACGTTCCGCGAGTTCCTCCAGGGGCGGGCGGCTGAGGCTGCGCCAGTCGCCCGGCCAAGCATCAGGCCCCAGAAAATGGGGGAGGGAGACGACCCCGAGGCCTTCCTCTCGACGTTCGAGGGGGTGGCAAGAGCAGCTGGGTGGCCGGAGGAGATCTGGGCTCCCCAGCTGCTACCCTTCCTCACGGGGGAAGCCCAGCTGGCAGCCCACAGCCTCCCGGCGGCCGCCCAAGCGGACTATACGACCGTGGCCAGGGCAGTACTTCCAGGAGGGCGGCCGCCCCTTCAGCTACGGACACCAGCTGCGGGACCAGGCCAAGCGGTGGTTGGACCCGGAGGCGAAGTCAGGCACGGAGGTAATGGAGCTGGTGGTCATCGAGCGCTTCATCGAGGGGCTGCCAGCGAGAACCTCCGCCTGGGTCCGCTACCACCAGCCCGCCGACCTCACCTCCGCTATCACCCTCGCCGAGAACCACCTCCCGAGAGACCCGGTACCGGGTCCGGCCCCGGTCCCGCGTCCTGCCCCGGTCCCGGCCCCACGCAGGTGGGCAGGCGGGGCGCGAGCGGCGACGCGGCCGGGGGTGGAGCCGCGGCGGGTGCCACCGACGCCTGTCCCGAGGACGGGGTGGGCCACCGGGGGGTGGGACACACACGGGGGGCCAACCTCCACCCCACAGACAGCCCCATGGACGGCAGAGGAGGGTTGCTGGCGATGCGGACAGCCGGGCCACCTCCGACGGGACTGTCCCGCGATGGAGGTGGGCCAGGTAGTCCGTGTCGCCGGCGGTCCGTCCCCTCCCCCGTGTCCAGGCGAGGCGTGGCGTATCCCAGTAAGGGTAGAACGCCAAACGCACCAGGCGCTGTTGGAGTGTGGTTGCTTACAGACCATGATCCACCAGCGCCTGGTTCGACCCGGGGCATTGTTAGAGGCATCGCGGGTTTTGGTGAGGTGTGTGCATGGGGATATTCACGAGTATCCGGTAGTCACCATCGAAATTCGATATGGGGGGAAAAAGCATAGTGTTCGGGCGGTGGTTAGCTTGCGCCTCACGCACCCTCTAATTTTGGGTTTAGATTGGGCTGGGTTTCCGCAAGTATTAGGGGAAACTACGAGGGCGCGTGCACGACCGACAGGGAAATGTGAGGCGTGCGCAGTGCTCTGCGCTGATGCGAGGGCGTCCGACGCTGCGGAGGAGGCGGTGGGTCCAGCACCCGCGGATTCGCCGCCTGCGTTCCCTCCAGTAGCCGACTTCCCCCTCGAGCAGTCTCGCGACGTCACTCTACGCTCAGCCTATGACCAAGTGATAAGTATTGATGGTGTGCTGGTACGGCCAGACGCTGTGCGCGCCCACCCATATTTTGTATTGATTAGGTACAGACTGTATAGAGTGAGTCGTGACACTCGCAGGGACGAGGAAGTAACCCAGTTGTTGGTACCTAGGAGCCGCCGGGAAGCTATATTCCAGGCGGCGCATCATAACCCTATGGCTGGCCACTTAGGATACGACAAAACACTCAACCGTATAATGGCTTGATTTTATTGGCCGGGGATTCGGGCAGAGGTGCGGCGGTGGTGCGCATCCTGCCGCGAGTGTCAATTAGTCAATCCCCCGGCAGTGCCCAGGGCGCCATTGCGCCCCCTCCCCCTGGTGGAGGCACCATTCGATCGTGTTGGCATGGATATAATCGGGCCATTTCAACGTTGCTCACAGGGCTATCGGTTCGTGTTAGTCCTCATAGACTATGCGACTCGATACCCCGAGGCAATACCGCTTCGTACTATCTCTGCAAAGAGTGTAGCACAGGCGTTATTCCAGGTCATCTCCCAGGTGGGGATCCCGGAAGAGATCCTCACCGACCAAGGCACTAACTTTATGTCATGAACACTTAGGGAACTCTACGGGATGGTCATGCTGGACCTCCAGAAGGCCTTCGACACAGTAGATCACCACATATTGTTAGATAAACTGAAAGCAATTGGGTTCGATAGAACATCGGTGAGCTGGATGCAATCCTACTTAGAGGGGAGGGAACAGGTGGTTAGTGTGAACGGAACACTGTCCCCCCCCCTCCCAGTGACCTGCGGCGTTCCACAAGGAAGCATATTGGGACCTTTACTGTTCCTAATATATGTGAATGACATGTCATCAGCATGTGATTGCAATTTGTTCCTGTTCGCGGATGACTCGGCTCTGCTGGTCTCTGACAGGGACATATTGCAGGTGGAAAAAGCGCTAAGCACTGAACTGAGTAGAATCTGCATCTGGCTAGCTGACAATAAACTATCAATACACCTAGGTAAAACTGAAACCATCCTATACGGATCCCCATCTAAACTCAGAAAGGCTGTAAATTTCAAAATAAAAGTGGGTAACATCAATATCACAAGAAAAGAGGATATTACATACCTGGGCTCCATCTTAGAGGCAAATCTTTCCGGAGATAAAATGGCAGCAAAAGTAATCAAAAAAAGTGAACCATAGAACAAGATTCTTGTACAGGATATCCTCACTTGTCAGTAAAAACACACTGAGGACCCTATCAGGAGCTCTCATTCAATGTCACTTCGACTATGCCGTAACATCATGGTACTATAGAACCACAAAGGCCCAAAAAACAAGACTCCAGACAGCCCAAAATAAACTGGTTAGGCTTCTGCTAGGCCTCAACCCTAGGACACATCTAACCGCTGCTCATTTTTTGAGCCTTGATTGGCTACGAGTAGTTGACAGAGTGCAGCAGCTTGCACTGGGCCTGGTCTTCAAGATACGCTACACCACAAAGACACCCAAGTACCTGTCAACATACTTCCAAAAAGTGAACAACGTCCACACATACAATACCAGAGGAAGCTCCACGAACCACGTTCAACCGCGTTGCACCACAAACAAGGGGTTAAACTCGTTTGCAAACTATGCAGTAAAAATGTGGAACGCCCTTCCTATAATCTTAAAGGAGTGCAAAACACTGCCCACCTTCAAAACCACTCTCAAAAAACATTTACAGGAGGCTGCAATCCGTAACTGGACCCTCTAAATCAAAAATCAGATTAAAAGACCCGAACTACCCACTGTACATACTTTGTGTTTTGTCCCCCGCCCCCACCTGTGGTGTATGTCCCCACCTGTCCTACCCGCTGTACATACCTTATGTTTTGTTGTATTGTTCTTCCCATGATGGATGTATGTTTATCTTGTAGATAGTACTAGTTATTTGTCTGTATTATCTTGTAGATAGTACTAGTTTTTTTGTCTGTCTTACATGTAACGATGAATTGAGAATCAAGGACCCCAATTGAAATAAGCCAGTGGCTTTCTTGGGTTTTTATCCTGTTAGTTTACCTTGTATGTAATATGTACTTTCATGTACCGACTTCTGCAAATCTTCTAATAAAGTTTTCAATCAATCAATCAATCAAAGACATTAAGGCGGTCCGAACGAGCGTGTATCACCCGGCCAACGACGGCCTGTGTGAGCGGTTCAATCGGACGCTTAAGTCAATGATCCGTAAGTTCATACACGAAGATAGTCGTAATTGGCATAAGTGGTTCGACCCTCTGTTGTTCGCAGTGCGGGAAGTACCCCAGGCTTCCACGGGGTTTTCCCCCTTTGAGCTCCTGTACGGGGGCGCAAGCCACGGGGCGTCCTAGACCTGATTAAAGAAAGCTGGGAGGAAGGGTCTAGTGACAGTTTGCTACAAGCAAAGCCCCACTCACTGGGGGTTATGTCATGGGAGCATTTGCTTGAGGCCCAGGAGCGTCAAAAACGGGACAGAGGGACTAGCCTACGCAATTTCTCACCGGGAGACAATGTCCTCGTATTACTGCCCACGTCTAGCTCTAAATTACTCGCCAAGTGGCAAGGGCCGTTCGCGGTCACACGGCGAATTGGGGATGTAGACTACGAGGTAGTGCGCTCGGATAGAGGGGATAGAACACAAATATACCATATTAATCTCCTAAATAAATGGAACGACGTGGTCCCTGTTTCCCTGGTGTCGCTGCTCCCCGAGAGAGATGAGTTCGGGCCGGAGGTCCCAAATACTAGTATTAGCGCCCCGACCTGCTTAGGAGTTTTTTTGATTGATTGAAAACTTTATTAGAAGATTTGCAGGAGTAGGTACATGAAAGTACATATTACATACAAGGTCAACTAACAGGATAAAAACCCAAGAAAGCCACTGGCTTATTTCAATTGGGGTCCTTGATTCTCAATTCATCGTTGTATTGCCGGCTGTATATATATATATATATATATATATATATATATATATATATATATATATATATATATATATATATATATTGTAAATCGATTTGCATGAAGGCTTCGGTTAAATGTAAAAAAAATAAACATTAAATTAAATCAAGTAACAAACCGGCAACCTTCGGACCTCTAGCTGGCTACCTTAACCCCTGCGCCAAACACACCATTGTTAAGATGGCAATGCAAGTTGGTAGACATACCTATTTTTTTTTACACTTTTTTATTTATCTATCTATCACACAATCAAAATATATTTCTATCTATCACACTTTCAAAATATCAAATGATCTACCTATCACACAATCAAACTATCTACTTATCTCGTTAAAAGTGGGAACTAATATTTCCTAAAAGACACTTGACGGAACTGTCGTTGGGGATGTAGTTTCCGCCTGTGAGACATTTTTGACGCACGTATTACCTAAACCAGCCTGTAAACCTGCTCGCTACCAGGTTTGTTCAGAAGGATTGGTTGCATAGCCAATTATTTGAGCCACATTGATGGAACGGAAATTAGTACCCGGGTCTGATTTAAACCTGGATCAGATTTAATCAGGGTTGTAGGAACGGCCTCCAGGTAGTAATATAATATACACTGCTCAAAAAAATTAAGGGAACACTTAATCATCACAGTATAACACCAAGTCAATTAGGATAGTCCAGCTCCTCCAGGATGGCACATTCATACGTGCTGTTGCAAGAAGGTTTGCTGTGTCTCTCAGCACAAGAGCGTGGAGGAGATATTGGGAGACAGGCCATTACACGAAGAGAGCTGGACTGGGCCGTAGAAGGGCAACAACCCAGCAGCAGGACCGGCAGTGATGCAACCTGTCAGGATGCACTCGGTTGTGCCTCTGAAGTATCTTAGGCCCTAAGCCAAACTTTTTCAGCTGCCTGAGATGGAACAGGCAGCATTGTACTGTTTTCACCTGGTTGGTGTGTTCATCACAGGTGAGGTCGTTGATGATGTGAACCCCCAGAAACTTGATGCTGTTTACTCTCTCCACAGCAGACCCGTTGATGGTGATAGGGTCTGCCTGCCTCATTTTCCTGAAGTCCACCACCAGCTCCTATTGGGTTCATATGTGCGTAAATCTGGTATTTAGTGTGTAATTGATTCCTATGCAAATCAGAGACCCTATAAAAACAAATACATTGATTCCAAAATTACATAAACTATTATCATTGCATTAAGATGAACTCAATTCAGCTTATTGAGTGATTTGTTGATGACATTTTAGCTTTTTAGCTAATTATTACGTCCACATGTGTCCTTGTTGTGTTTCCTTCCCTTCTGTGTTCTCCTCTGTCATTCTACATCCAGGTGTAAGAGCAACGCATCCGGGTACTTTTCCCTCCCGTCATGTCCACGGCCCTTTTTGGGTGGTAAGAAGTGTAGAAGTTTGACTGGCGGTCAATGCAAATTTCTGGTCTTTGCTACTTTAATCTGATAAAATAAGAAAACCGTATTGCTTTTTCGATATTAGGAGCCCAAATCCGATGTCCAGTTAGGCAAACTATTATATAGTGTCGCTAATAAAGCGACCTGACAAGCCCTCATCGGGGGGAAGCATTGCCAGTACAACGGCACGACGCTGGATGATTGAGAACCGCTTTGCGGTGACCAACATTATATGTGAAAGTTAAAATAACGTGTCTTTGTGTGACCAGACCGAGATGACCTGAGGGGAGAACCCCAGAACGAGAGCTCGAGTGACGAGCAGATATACAGAATAGCCGGAGAGAGGCACAGGAGTGCTCCCGGAGAACCAAGAGTGCGACGGAGCCCCACCCCCCTTCCTGAACGGATGGATCCCCGCTGCCTACAGCCAGTCCCTCCAGTAGAGAGACCCCCGTTATCCTTTTTTGACCTTTGAACTGAATGCAATATACTTTTGTCCTGATGAGTGAGACATCGCCCCTTCCCCCCTATTAAGCCACCTTTCTGATACCTGTGTTCATCGAATTGTTTGAAGTTTGACTTTTCTGTTACGGCTACGCCATCTTCCTGAGTGGGCGGGGCCCCAACAGACCTTCCTGATAGGAATAAATATGGCGATGCGCCTAAAGATGACCTATGTCTCCTCGTCTCTCTAGCTCTGTGTGAGGACTTTCCCCTGGTCTCTCTAGCACTGTGTGAGGACTTCCCCCTGGTCTCTCTAGCTCTGTGTGTGAGGACTTTCCTCTGGTCTCTCTAGCTCTGTGTGTGAGGACTTTCCTCTGGTCTCTCTAGCACTGTGTGAGGACTTCCCCCTGGTCTCTCTAGCTCTGTGTGTGAGGACTTCCCCCTGGTCTCTCTAGCTCTGTGTGTGAGGACTTTCCCCTGGTCTCTCTAGCTCTGTGTGAGGACTTTCCCCTGGTCTCTCTAGCTCTGTGTGAGGACTTTCCCCTGGTCTCTCTAGCTCTGTGTGTGAGGACTTTCCTCTGGTCTCTCTAGCTCTGTGTGTGAGGACTTCCCCCTGGTCTCTCTAGCTCTGTGTGTGAGGACTTTCCTCTGGTCTCTCTAGCTCTGTGTGTGAGGACTTCCCCCTGGTCTCTCTAGCTCTGTGTGAGGACTTTCCCCTGGTCTCTCTAGCTCTGTGTGAGGACTTTCCCCTGGTCTCTCTAGCTCTGTGTGTGAGGACTTTCCCCTGGTCAAGTGAGCGGGTTCCCACAATATATACTGTATATATAGGATTTTTAACATATAAAAGCACTCTCATTCAACATGCACATTTACAACAATACCCAGCCCTATTTGTAATCCTCCTTCTGCCCACGTATTTGAATACGAGTCCCACAACGTTTTCTGTGTTTCATCCTTACCGCATACATGGCAGGCATGGCAGAGCAATGTGGGGCGTTCCTAATGAGCATGTGTTCTGGGATGGGAAAGGCAATTCTGAATGTATTATTCTGCAGTAATGAAGAACACAATAATTACTCTGATAACTAGGCTCAGAGGCATGAACTGCCTTGTTATGCCCTTTTCTTCAAGTCTGTGATTCATTTCATCAGAAGTTGATGTAGAGTTTCTGACAGTATTAGAGAACAGAGAACATTGTATTTAAGTACCACCAGAGGAGGAAAAATATACGTATAATTATTACTTATAAAGAAACTTAAATTCAACAGAATCAGAATACACTGTACTGGAAGGCCAAAAGAGGCACAGGGAACATCAAGGAACTTTCTGTAAAACTGCTTTGTACATGAATGGAAAGCAGTGGTTGTGATCTTCTGGCGATCAGAGAAAGCCAGCCTACATGCTTATATAAAACACAGTGACGGGCGTCAAACAGTAATAAAACGAAGGGCGGTATGTACTGAGTATGGTATGAGTATGTACTGAGTCCAGAGGAATTAGCACAGTGGTAACCGCATGCATATATCACCGTAAGGGAAGCTGGCAGCAGCATGGCCTGTACAGTTATGTTGCTATTATCTAGAGAGAAACAGGACTTATACCTGTACATTTACAGGAATCCAAGGCCTATCACTGCAAAAAGTAAATCTAAGTAAGAACTTAAATCAAGGCAATATAATATATTATGCTGTTTTTTTGTCCGACTGCACTAGTTTAAATATATCTTTTACCTAATTAAAAAAAATATATTGGCAAGTGAATGTTTCCTGTTCTGTTGGCAGATCATTTTGCTTATTTTAAGTAATATTTCCCCCATTGTATTGCTTTTTTTCCTTGTTTTTGAGAACTGACTTTTTGCAGTGTAAGTCTCTGTTCCCTGGTTAGGCCATCCAAATGTGTTTTAGAAGACCGCCTGCCATCAATTCAAATGCCTAGATACGAGTAGACTCATTCAATCAATTTGGGATCCATTCATGTGCAATATGGGAGTTGTGAGTATTCGTATTGTGGGCCATATGTATTTTTCTTTCCTGCATTCAATACCAATTTGTGAAGCAGCTGGTGAAACCGGGAACAAGTCGACAACCAATCAAATTGTTCTGACTTTTATTCAGAGAAATCTAAATAAATGTCAACGTTGTTGAAAATCAATGACTCACTGACTAGTCAAGCCAAAATATTACAATGCAATGGATTCAGTGAGTAATCCCCACTACTCCCTAGTTAACTAGAACACTACTTTACATTGTTAGCACCCTCACAAAACAAGCTGTGTTAGTTGACAAGCGAGTGTGTCATTGATTTTCAACAACGATTTACATTTTCCAGAATAAAAGTCTGAACATTTGATCGCCTGCCGATTTGTTCTGGGTTTCACCAGCTGCTGTCACATTTTAGATGCACAAGTGAGTTCTGTGTTAAATGCAATCTGCAGGTCATTAACAGACTGACAGATGGGTACATTAATAAACCACTGTGTCATCTGCATAAAGGTGCAGTTTACAATTATTTGTATAGAAGAGCCATTATCCTTAATATACTGTCGAAAAAATGTGCAAGTTGAACAGGTTACAAGTTACACAGGAATACAGCAACGTATTGTATGTGTTACCACATGTTAGAGCCAAGGAATTCAAGAGAGATCTCTAAACAAAAGTCTTCACCCAAAAATTGTGTTCATAATAATTACAGTTCTTGACATGGATTTAGCTGCACACCAGCTCAGACATCAAGGTTGATAGACACACAAGGCGCTGTACCCCATAGACACACAAGGGACTGTACCCCATAGACACACAAAGCACTGTACCCCATAGACACACAAGGCGCTGTACCCCATAGACACACAAGGCACTGTACCCCATAGACACACAAGGGACTGTACCCCATAGACACACAAGGGACTGTACCCCATAGACACACAAGGCACTGTACCCCATAGACACACAAGGCACTGTACCCCATAGACACACAAGGGACTGTACCCCATAGACACACAAGGGACTGTACCCCATAGACACACAAGGCACTGTACCCCATAGACACACAAGGCACTGTACCCCATAGACACACAAGGCACTGTACCCCATAGACACACAAGGGACTGTACCCCATAGACACACAAGGGACTGTACCCCATAGACACACAAGGCACTGTACCCCATAGACACACAAGGGACTGTACCCCATAGACACACAAGGGACTGTACCCCATAGACACACAAGGGACTGTACCCCATAGACACACAAGGGACTGTACCCCATAGACACACAAGGGACTGTACCCCATAGACACACAAGGGACTGTACCCCATAGACACACAAGGCACTGTACCCCATAGACACACAAGGGACTGTACCCCATAGACACACAAGGCACTGTACCCCATAGACACACAAGGGACTGATGCCAAACAAGGGAGGAGAGGGGATGGGGGAGTGGGATGCCGAATTCAGGATGTGGTATTGTTGTTTATTGAAATGTTTCAGGGCAGAGTTGTACATTTGTACAACACACATGAACTGGATCTCTACAACAATCTTCATATTTTGCCAAAAGAAACTATGCTACAAAAAGATGTGTTTATACTTTTTTAAGCTCAATGGACTATTAAAACAAATACACCACCAAAACATCCCGTTTCAAAAACAGTTTTCTCCCCTCTGCCATAAGGACTCTCAACACCTGACTCACTGCACTGTATACATTGTAAATTGTAAATATGTTCTTGTCTTGTCTTGTGGTTATGTGTGTTCATGTCCATGTAATAGTCATGTACAATGTGTGTATGTTTTTTGACACTGCTTTTGAGCTGTACCGACAACAAATTCCACCGACCTAGGTCGTGTGGTCATTAAACTATTCATCATCATCATCATCATCAAAACATGTTTTCCAGATAACGTATGTAATAAAGTATGGACATATAAGTAAGATCCTAAGATATCAAAAGAAAGTAAATTACTTTGCAGTTTGAAATCACAATTTCCATATCTCACTGTGAAAAACAGTCATTGACTGAAAGTCTTCTTTCAACAAGTCTCTTTAACCACCAGTGTGGCAACTGACCAATCACTCTCCTGAGGATTGCAGTTATCCAGAGAGGCCCTTGCATGATGAAATGACGCCTCTTCTGACACACAAAAGAGCAGATCACCCACTCCAACTGATAGAATTGTATAAATCAGCCAAAAATATATGTTTACAATACAAGTGAGAAAAAAACATTCCTCTTTCCCTAGGCAGACATTTACTCCAAACTGGAGTCCCAAACTACTACACAAGAAGTACAAAACTAGGAACAGTGTTAAAGGCATTAATCTTGTGTTTGCTATGCAAGTATCTCTGGGCTGGTATGTGCCTACAGTACTCTACTTGTTCTTTTGTTAGTTTACCTTGGTGCCAGGATCTCCAGAATGTTCTGATCAGCGACTATCCTCTCTGGACAGTGTGGTTTATTTTAAAAAGCAGTCATCCCCGTAGGAATAACTCACTCATGCACAGGAGCACAAACAAACCCCCGGGACAGTGCCGTTGGCTATGGCCTCAATCTGCGGTTGCGGGGTTCCACCCCTGGGGACATGGGCCCTGTACATATTATAGTAGAGACAAGACAGGAACAGAGAAGACAACATACTCTACATTATTACATTATACTGAGAACATACTGTAAAATACAATCACAATCAATGATTCATATAGATACTGTAAGTAAAATCAAAAAGAGAGCTTTGTGGTGTGTTTGCTTAATAATGAGAAATTGAAGGAATTACAGGATTGTGTGACTATCAGAGAAATACTCACTAAGATCCCTTTTCAAAGAACTACTGAAGGATCATTCTCCAAGACTACTGATATCTCTGAGATCTACTGAATCGTGACAGGTACTAACCCATCTCCTTATAGGGACAATCTGGGATTGGTACAGACATTTGTTTCTATTGTTTGTAAACAATGCATTTGTAAACATTGTATAGCTTCCAAACATGGTATCATTTTGATCTCATGGATGGTCAGTTCTTACATGCATATCTCTGTCTGTACATATGACAGTGGTTACACAGCCCTATCCCGCAGTTGTTTACCGAACAGGTGATGGGGTGAACGCTTTGTTGTTTTTTGAATCCCAGATTGCCCCTTTAAACCCATGTCTATGTATGTCTTTAGTGTTTTGTGCATTCACATATGGTGCTTGTGTATAGATGTGTATCACTTGTATTCAGACTGACAACTTAATTAAAATACATTTATGAATAAATGAAAAAGCAAACCCATGTCTAGAGAATTTCTCTTCTTGCCAGATATAATTTGTTGTTCTGCACCTGGATCCCCATCGTTCCTCTCGTAATTAGATATATTGTGTCAAGAAATTAAATATTCAAGGGGTTGTAAGTGGTGTTAATATTGCACATAGTTGCTAGTTGCATAGCTGCTCCAGGAAGGTACATCATTCTTATTTATGAAACATAATACACAAAGAG
The DNA here is from genome assembly GCF_963989245.1 of Nansenia antarctica. Lineage (NCBI taxonomy): Eukaryota > Metazoa > Chordata > Actinopteri > Argentiniformes > Microstomatidae > Nansenia > Nansenia antarctica. Next base: position 3,375,715 of record NC_137683.1, on the reverse strand, counting down.
AGCATCATTCTAGATCAATTCAACCTAATTGGAAGCTACTTATATTGGTTAATCTTGAAAAACTACAGCTGAGAAAATAGTTTTAGCATACAGTTTATGTTTTGTTAAGTTATTTTTTTTAACGTGGGGCAGTCCCACTTCTTTTCATTTTATTGGATAGAGATAGTGAAGAAATACAGGAAACTAAGGAGGACTGTACAGTGGGGCAAATAAGTATTTCATCCCCTGCTGATTTTGTGAGTTTACCCACTTACAAAGAAATGAACAGTCTATCATTTTAATGGTAGGTTCATTTTAACAGTGAGAGACAGATTTTTAAAAATCCCAGAAAATGACATTATATACATTTTTAAAGATTATTTGTGTTTTATTGAGTACAATAAGTATTTCACCCCCTAGCAAAACATGACTCAGTACTTGGTGGAGAAACCCTTGTTGGCAAGGACAGCGGTCAGACGTTTCTTGTAGTTGGTCACCAAGTTTGCGCAGATCCCAGGAAGGATTTTGGCCCACTCCTCTTTGCAGAATCCCAAAAAATCCTTAAGGTTTGGAGGATGTCGCTTGGCAACTCGAAGCTTCAGCTCCCTCCACAGATCTTCTATGGGATTAAAGTCCGGAGACTGACTAGGCCACTCCATGACCTTAATGTGCTTCTTCTTGAGCCACTCCTTTGTTGCCTTAGTCGTATGTTTTGGGTCATTGTCATGCTGGAACACCCATCCACGACCCATTTTCAGTATCCTGGCTGAGGGAGGGAGGTTCTCACCCAAGATTTCATAGTACATGGCCCCGTTCATCCTCCCCTCGATGCGGTGAAGTCGTCCTGTCCCCTTAGCAAACTCAGTATTCTTCCTCCTCCAAACACGGCGAGTAGAGTTGATGCCAAAGAGCTCGATTTTGGTCTCATCTGACCACAGCACTTTCTCCCATGCCTCCTCTGAATCATCCAGGTGCTCATTGGCAAACTTCAGACGGGCCTGTACATGTGCCTTCTTGAGCAGGGGGACCTTGAGGGCACATGTACAAAAGAAGAGATTTGGTGAGGCTGCATTTTATGCACCCAAATTGTGGAATGCACTGCCAGTTTACATTAGGGATGCAACCTCAGCAAATATGTTCAAGTCAAGACTAAAAACCCATTTTTTAAATATTGCCTTTAAATGACTAAATAATTAAATTAAGATGATATAATGATTAAAGCACTTTGAGCTGCAACGTTTGCAGGAAAAGCGCAATACAAATAAAGTTATTATTATTATTATTATTATTATTATTATTATTATTATTATTATTACTAAAGGATTTCTAATCCATTACGGCGTAGTGTGTTACCAATGGTCCGCTTTGTGACTGTGGTCCCAGCTGCTTTGAGATCATTAACAAGCTCCTCCTGTGTAGTTCTGGGTTGATCCCTCACCTTTCTCATGATCAACATCATCCCATGAGGTGAGATCTTGCGTGGAGCCCCAGACCGAGGGAGATTGATGGTCAATTTGTGTGTCCATTTTCGAATAATTGCACCAACAGTATTCTCCTTCTAACCAAGATGCTTGCCAATGGTCTTGTAGCCCATTCCAGTCTTGTGCAGGTCTACTATTTGGTCTTGCCCATGGTGGAGAGGTTGGAATCTGATTGATTGATTGATTCTGTGGACAGGTGTCTTGTATACACTTACTTACAGTACTTTCTTAAAGTGAGAGGACTAATCTGTGTGCCTCATGGTCACATAACTGGTCTGTGGGAGCCAGAATTCTTGCTGGTTGGTAGGGGGTGAAATACTTATTTTACTTAGTAAAACACAAATATTTTTTCAAAATTCATATAATGTCATTTCCTGGGATGTAAAAAAAATATTCTGTCTCTCACTGTTAAAATGAACCTACCATTAACATTATAGACTGTTCCTTTCTTTGTAAGGGGGTAAACTCACAAAATCAGCAGGCGGTGAAATACTTATTTTCCCCACTGTATGTCAGCAGCAAATGAGCCGGATTCGAGTCCATGCCGACATGGGAATATGTGTGCACTGTTGGCCATGGTGCTGGACTACTAGACTACCCCAGGCCATTATAAACTACTAGACTACCCCAGGCCCTTATAAACTACTAGACTACCCCAGGCCATGGTGCTGGACTACTAGACTACCCCAGGCCATTCTAAAACAGACTACTAGACTACTAGACTACCCCAGGCCATTATAAAACAGACTACTAGACTACTAGACTACCCCAGGCCATTATAAAACAGCTTTATTGATCTGAACACCCTTGTTTTAGAACACCGCATGTTGACAGTTGGTGTCTTCAAGACTCAACAGGTCAAATCTTAGCTTAAGATGAGAGAGAGCTGTGATAACAATTCAGTTAATAGTTCCAGTAATATAACAAGCTTTCTAGCTAGTTGGATCATTGAGCTAACACTAACAATCATTGTTTTTGTAAGGAACATTTGGCTAGCTAGCAAATATAATTTCAGTTACATCATTTTCTATGGTTGACATTTGTCACAACTGTGTTGCTGTGTTTCATTTGAAAACTGTCTCAGCTGTTGCATCAGTTTTATATGGAAAGTTGTTGAAGAACAATGGTGTCCCCATTCAATAGAAAAAGCCTTGACATTGGCTGAAGCTGTTGACTGTTGATCCTTAAAATCCTTAAAATAACACTTACCGTCTCACACGGGCAGGCGAACCCAGCCATCCAAGGCAGGACTAGAGTGGGCTGTTTGTACGTTCAGTCTGCTTTTACATTTTTTTTTAAAAATATTTGTACTTTTTTTATTATCCACACCGAGTTGTTCATAATTAGACATTAGAGAAAATTGAGGACTGCGATGTCTGGACAGCAAAAGAACAATTTCAGGCATGTTCATGCACACATTAGTATTACTCTCCTTCCAGAGGTACAGTATATATTGAAGTGATTTATTTCTTTATTTTTAGACACTGGGGGGAAGTAGAAATCTTAGGAAACTTAGTATAGGGGAAAGCAGGTGTCTCAGGAGACACAGTGCTGGGGGGCAGTAGATGTCTCAGGAGGAGCAGTGAAGGTGTAGCCTGAAGAGATGGGTCTTCAGTCTCCAACAGAAGATGGGGAGTGACTCATTCCCCCAGCAGGGAGCCAGTGGAATATTTCATAATAATAATGCATAATAATTCAGGAAATATGCTCTCACCTTTAGTGTTATTATCCTGACAACGATGCTTGACATGAAATAATGTAGTCAGGAATCACATGAAAAAGCAAAAATCAAAGATGTGGCTCAGCAGATGCAGCAGACATTCAGCTTCTAGTGAAAAGGAGAGGTAAGACACCCCTCTGCCTGTGTGTCAAAAACACCTACAGTAATTACTGCCGGATGTGGAACCTGATTACCTATCTATTCAGGATTTTAAGAGAGTGCCTCTCATGTCTTTAAATAACCAAACCTGATCTACCATCGGTATCCAACTGACTTATTGAAACAATTAGCATGTGTTAATCTACCAGCTCAATCTATAGTGTCGGATAGAGACACATTTCTTTTTTAAATGAACGGTTTGTTAAGGTTAATTCACCATTTACGGGGGAGGTTTTACAGAAATGTTTCCCCCCTGCCTCTTGTAGCAGTCTCTGACCTTATCTAGTTGATGGGTATCATACCCATTGATCCTACAACACTCCAACATCACTGTGGTGTTCGTAGGGGCTTTAATGAATGAATGAATGAATGAATGAATGGACTTTATTGTCATTGCTACAGTACAGGTACCAAACAACGAAATGTATTCTCATTATACTCATTGCATGTTGGGATTACACCAGCAAACCACAAAGCACACAATTTGAGGCAAAGAATTATAAGCATGGAGGGGGTTACAAACAGAGATAGAGCTATTTGTCGTTGTTGATTTTGTCCTTACCTTTACAGTGAGTTCATGTCCTGGGTGCTGATACTGCAGCACATTACTTATTTTACCAAGAGATCAGTAGAGAAAGGTTTAACTGACTAAACCAATTATACATTTTTACATAATACCATAAAGGGTTATGGGATTCAAACAACAACATAGCAGTCAGTCTGAACAGCAGAGGGATAATAATAATAATAATAATATAATAATAATAATAATAACTTACATTTATATAGCCCCTTTCAGGGGACCCAAGGTCGCTTTACAGAGAAACAGAAAGTTCTAGGGGCCGAAAGCACTAGGGGCCGAAGGCCTTGGCAAACAATGTGGGATTTGTTTTAAAGGCGTCCAGGGTGGGGATGTTGCGGATCGCCACAGGGAGAGAGTTCCAGAGGGTGGGGGGCTGCCACACTAAAAGCACTGTCCCAGAAGGTTGGCAGGTTGGTGCGGGGGAGGGGGGGGGGGGGGAGCAGGCCAGAGTCTGAGGGCCGCAGGTTCCAGGGAGGGGCATGTGGGAGGAGGAGGTGGGATAAGTACTGGGGGGCGCGGGCCTGGAGGGAGGAGGAGGTGAGCAGGAGGATGTTGTACTGGGGGGCGCGGGCCTGGAGGGAGGAGGAGGTGAGCAGGAGGATGTTGTACTGGGGGGCGCGGGCCTGGAGGGAGGAGGAGGTGAGCAGGAGGATGTTGTACTGGGGGGCGCGGGCATGGAGGGAGGAGGAGGTGAGCAGGAGGATGTTGTAGGAGATGCGGGACTTGACCGTAACCATTGTGTCACCTATGAAAGCTATGGCATATATAAAAATCATATCAGAAGACACATTCTCTCCAGTGCACTTAGGTTCACAGTATAGCCTATATCTGTTGATGCTGGGTTGAGAGTTACAGTATATTAGTCAGAAATATCTTATAAATAAGATAGAAATATCTATAATAGTCAAGCATATCTTACGTACGCGGTTACATCTACCGTAACCCCTTTTAAGGCCTAATGATGCCTTTATAAGATAATTGTAGAGCTGTACATATTAACTGATTAATCAAACAGACATTGTTTGGACGAATTACCATCTCATCCGAACGACATACTAATCTAATTTCAATAAGATAGCTATGTCGTTCGGATGAGATGGTAATTCGTCCAAACAATGTAGTCAGTGTTCAAAATGAGATCAACTTTGTGGAGCTATACTATTTATTATTATTTTGCTTTTGTTTTATGTTTCAGGGATTCTGTAGCTTTGGCTTATTATTATTTATTTTTTTACAATATTAGACACCAAGGACAAGAAGTTGAACTAGTGTTGTACCAAGGAAGCACAGTTTAAACAATTATTTGATTTGGAGGTAATTTCATTGGGTAAAATAACCCTTTTACTCATTGTTTAGGCACCAGATTGTATTTCTTGTCTAGAAATAAAAAATAAAAAAACTCTGGCCACTTCAATAGCAGGCCCTTACATCTGGGGCCTTACCAGAAATAATGTCATGTGTTCCTATGTGTTAACACATCTATCTGGAGGGCTCATAACACTGACATGATGTATTGATGCGTTTGGAGAATAGACCTGAGAAGAATGGAGTCCCTGCATCACTTAGCATTCTAATGAGAGGAGAACGCCACCATTACATATCCCACAAGTACTGTGCAACTGTGGTTCAGTCATTTTGCCATCTGTTGACAACATTTACACGAAGGGTAATTTGTCATTGGAAACAGCAGGACAAAAATTAACAAGTTTATTTATGATCCTGAGTGCATTCACACAATGTAAATATCATTGGTCATATCAACCAGACTAGGTTCTGAATACCATCAGGGTTGTTGGAAGGATTGGAGAGAGGATATTGAGCTGCTTTAAACAGTGTCAATATAATGTAGGCGATCTGGAAACAATGATTGAGTGAGATGGACTTTTTCTTTTAATCGGTTCTTGAATTACCGTCACAGCAGCATGATGGAACACTAAATTTGCTCTTTTCAAAATATATGAGAGAAAAAGGTCACGTAAAGAATGAAATCTCACCCAATATTGGATGTAAGATCTGAAGCGCAATATGACTGCAAAAGAGAGGAGAAGGGGGGAAGAGGGAAAAAACAATGTGTCGCGATGGACATTTGGAATTCCTTGCACCACCGAAAGTGTCTTCTAAGTTATGGAATCAGTTCCAAATGTTATATTCCTGAAGGAGCAGAATCTCATTTTGTATGTATAACTTTCAAAAGGTCAAGCGCAGAGCAGACATGCTGCAGCGAACTCTTGGGGGTGGGGGGCAGGGAGAATACCATGGTGCTCTGATTCTCACAAGGCCTAAAGCAGATGTGAGCCCAGAGACAGAATCAAATTAAAGATGTGTGTGCGTGTGTGTGTGTTTTGGTTTTTAGTATTTGCCTATTGCTATCCTTCTATAAGGTCAATCTCTTGCTCATTGGCTCTGAGAATTATGCAGCCGTTCTCAAGCTGCTGGTCCTCATTTTCTTTCCATTCTACTGCAGGACTGAGTAGTGACTGTTGCATAGACAACCTCATTTCACTACGCAAGTGCCAATCGGCATGTTGATAGAGCCAACATGAGCAGAGATATACAGTTTCAATATTCAGTAGCTGAATCCAAATCTAATAGTAAAGGTCCATCAAATAATTTGACAGGTTCAATTGTTAGGTCAGCTGAACAGGAATGATACGTACAGTATATCCCAACTATGCTGATGGAGATGGATTCATTAGTATTTAGTATTTTGGTTTTTAGTATTTGCCTACTGCTATCCTTCTATAAGATCAATCTCTTGCTCATTGGTTCTGAGCATTATGCAGACGTTCTCAAGCTGCTATTCAAATGGGTCCTCATCATGTTCTACATTCTACTGCAGAACTGAGCAGTGACTACTTCTATCGACAACCTCATCTGACTACGCAAGTGCCAATCGGATCCAAACAGGAATGATATATCCCAACGTTGCTGATGGAACTGGATTTCATTCTTGCAACTGTTTGGGTAAACAGTGACACAGGCTTGATGTTTGTTTTCAGTTTATAATGCAGCAGGACAACAAACCCACACAGTTTGACTAATGCATAGCTTTGTAGTCTGCACAACATTCACTGCTGTATATTACACTACTGGATTTTGTCCTGCCATCGTTACAGTTGTAAAATGTATTTCTGTGACATCATGGATGTCTGGTGGCAGATAAACCCAAGCAAATAGAAGTCGACTTGATGAAAGCGAGGCATATCTGCCAGCGAGGTTAAGCCTTTCATAAATTGAAATCTAACTGAAAAGATAAGTCTTCTTTCTGTGCGCGGGATAAGCTGTGAAGTGGGCTTTTCATCATTCTTTTTTTTAAAATGCCACTCTCGAGCGAGGCCCTACAGATTTTAGAAGTAAAGTTTGTCTGAAAACTGCAGCAAGGCTCAAGTTCTTGAATAGGGATATGACATATAGCATTTACATGTACAGTACAGTACATTCATGCATAAATATAAGAATTTAACAGTATGCTGTCATCGAATAATACACAGGGTATATTACAACAAAATCTTTTTTGGAAAGATGAAGCCTCTAAATCTATGATGGAGCAAAATGTAGAGCAAGGTAATGTCATGTCAATACTTACAAAACTGTTGACTTGAAATTAGACTTCATCATGTGACTCAGTAAAATGTGACTTCAGGTTTTGTAATGCAAGGGGCATAAGTGGCATTTTCTAGATGTTACAGGAGAGCCAATAGAACCTGCTTGTCACATTTAAACTAACAATTTAAAAGATTAGATTTTAGTCAATGATTATGTTCAGTAAAATATCTAATATACCCGTTCACACTAACAAAATTAAGTATGTTGAATACACTTTTATAGTTGAACCCATTTTGCCATTTTTCTACTCCTCCATTTTTGGGTAATAATGTCACTTACTCCCATTGTGCACCAAGCCCTCGAGTAACACTTTGAAGGTCACAGAAGAGAAGTGAGTTCAAATTCATTTAAATTAATGGATCATCGTGAAGGTGCCAACCTTCAACAATATAATGGGTAATATAAGGGGGAAGATTGGCAGTTATCTTCAGTTTTGCACTTCTGTGAAGAAAATGTTTCATTCATGAGTGGGCTGATATTCAAAGAAAGCATTGTGTTATCTTCAAATCAATCATATCCATGCCTTTGAACATTTTAGTCAATTAATGGTAATGCATTAAACATCAAAATAAGCATTATTTTAGATTATTTGACATTATTAGTATAGTTATTTTGTGTTACCAAAAGTTCTCACAGTGCTCTGTGGATTTGTGCAGAAACTGTTAAACCATGTTTTGCACACATTTCATTCTACATTTTCATCAAGTAAGGAATGTCACACTATATACTATACATTCTAAAATACATGCTGAACACAGTATGGACTGTTCATAATGTGTATTCCAATGAAAGATAGTGAAGATGACCTGTACAACAAACACTTGTTGATTTAGTGATAAAATATGTACCTGTCTGCTTCCAATTGGTATTATTAAAGGGAAGGAATAATCGACCGAAATAACATTTCCGAACTTTTTTTGAGGGGTTTAGATACTCATGTTGGATATCAGTAAGAAATGAATGAATGAATGGTCTTTATTGTCATTGCTATAGTACAGGTACCAAACAACGAAATTTGGGAGGGGTGGCTCCCCTGGTGCTAGGAAAGAAAAAAAAGAAAAAATAAACAAGAAGGGAAAGGAGCTGGTTTACATAAATAAAGGCTATGTACACTATCCACTATACTATACTGTACAGATAAGACGACTAGGGTTGTCATATTGCACATAGTGTTATTACACATTCATTTAAAGTGTCGCAGTTTGCAGGCTTGAAATGTACACATTTGTGCCTCAGCACTACACCTGATTTTTTCAATCCAGCAGCTGCCATCAATCCGTCCAGACTGTCCAGGGCCCAGAACCTAGGTCTTTGCTGTGTTCAGGGCCTGGATGGCCCTGGGGTAGAAGCTGAGCTTCAGTCTGTTTGTCCTTGCGGCCATGGTCCTGTACCGCCTTTTCGAGGGCAGCCGGGCAAAGTGTTCGTACCCAGGGTGGGTTGGGTCTCTGGAGATCTTGGAGGCCTTCCTGAGGTAGCGTGTGTTGTACAGCTCTTCCAGAGAGGGGAGGGTGGCGCCGGTGATCTTCTGGGCTGTTCTCACGACTCTCTGTAGCGCATTTCTCTCCGCGGTTGTGCAGCTGGAGAACCAGTTGCAGATGCCGTAGGTGAGGATGCTCTCCACTGCGTCGCGGTAGAAGGCCACCAGTATCTCCTGCTTGTTGTGTTCCTTCCTGAGGACTCTCAGGAAGTAGAGCCGCTGTTTTGCCTTCTTGATGGTGACTGCTGTGTTGTTCTTCCAGGACAGGTCATCCTGTATGTGCACCCCCAGGAATCGGAGGGTTGAGACTCTCTCCACGCTCTCTCCGTCGATGAGCAGGGGCTGGACCTCAGATTTTTTCCTCCTGAAGTCCACGACCCAAATCCAAAAGTCCAAATGTGATATCCTTACCTAAAATAGCAAAGAATGGGGATTTGTTTTATCGCATTGCATCATGAAAATGCGCACCTGATCCTGATAACCATGTTGTATGCAATTAGCCATCCCGTTGGATTTTCGCGGTATTGCGTTCAACTGTTCACCCATTTTGAGTTCCGGAAAAAACATTTTTAAATATATCACGTACGATACGTGCAGCGTTATAGGGTTAAAGGCCGATTTAAAGTTCTGCGTCGAAATTACGTGTGTTGCTTACGTTCCCTACGTAAGGGCTCTCGCACTTTACACTTCTGCGTAGGCCGCGCTGCAGATTTGAGTGTGCAGATGCTGATTCTTTGCACTCTATTTGATACTCTTCAGCTGCAGCACCCCAGCTAAGTCTGATCTCGGATGAGCGGTGGTATTTTCTCTATTTAGGGAATTTACATGGTGAAATGCATTCTTAGACATGACTATGTCGTCATGATTACAAAGATGCCACTTGAAATGCATAAAATCCAAAGTTTATTTGTGTCTTACACACACGTTTGCCTACAAGTTGGTTTGTATTGTGCTTGCTCTCCCTCGGCGCGTCTCTCTACTGGGTAAAAAGTTACGGCACTGGGGATTCCCAGGTGGTCTCCCATCCAGGTACTAACCCAGCCCAACCCTGCTTAGCTTAGTCGGACGAGAGAATAATGTCACAGATCATCCATATAGAACAACCGTGGGCACCTCCACACGCTGCCGGCGAGTGAGACTGCCCTGCCCGATCTGCCCTGAGACTGCCCTGCCCTGAGACTGCCCTGCTATGAGACTGCCCTGCCCTGAGACTGCCCTGCCCTGAGACTGCCCTGCCCGATCTGCCCTGAGACTGCCCTGCCCGATCGGACCCTTTTACGGAGCGGATTACATGGGAGCGGGGATCCTTAGGGAGCAGGGAACATAGGACCCTTAGGGGGCAGGGAACATAGGACCCTTAGGGAGCAGGGAACATAGGACCCTTAGGGAGCAGGGAACATAGGATCCTTAGGGAGCAGGGAACATAGGATCCTTAGGGAGCAGGGAACATAGGACCCTTTTCTTAGGGAGCAGGGAACATAGGATCCTTAGGGAGCAGGGAACATAGGACCCTTTTCTTAGGGAGCAGGGAACATAGGACCCTTTCCTTAGGGAGCAGGGAACATATGATCCTTAGGGAGCAGGGAACATAGGATCCTTAGGGAGCAGGGAACATAGGACCCTTTCCGTAGGGAGCAGGGAACATAGGACCCTTTCCTTAGGGAGCAGGGAACATAGGACCCTTTCCTTAGGGAGCAGGGAACATAGGACCCTTTCCTTAGGGAGCAGGGAACACGTTTGCCTACAAGTTGGTTTGTATTGTGCTTGCTCTCCCTCGGCGCGTCTCTCTACTGGATAAAAACTTACGGCACTGGGGATTCCCAGGTGGTCTCCCATCCAGGTACTAACCCAGCCCAACCCTGCTTAGCTTAGTCGGACGAGAGAATAATGTCACAGATCATCCATATAGAACAACCGTGGGCACCTCCACACGCTGCCGGCGAGCGAGACTGCCCTGCCCGATCTGCCCTGAGACTGCCCTGCCCTGAGACTGCCCTGCCCGATCTGCCCTGAGACTGCCCTGCCCGATTGGACCCTTTTTCGGAGCGGATAACATAGGAGCGGGGATCCTTAGGGAGCAGGGAACATAGGACCCTTAGGGAGCAGGGAACATAGGACCCTTAGGGAGCAGGGAACATAGGATCCTTAGGGAGCAGGGAACATATGACCCTTAGGGAGCAGGGAACATAGGACCCTTAGGGAGCAGGCAACATAGGATCCTTAGGGAGCAGGGAACATAGGACCCTTTTCTTAGGGAGCAGGGAACATAGGATCCTTAGGGAGCAGGGAACATAGGACCCTTTTCTTAGGGAGCAGGGAACATAGGATCCTTAGGGAGCAGGGAACATAGGATCCTTAGGGAGCAGGGAACATAGGACCCTTAGGGAGCAGGGAACATAGGATCCTTAGGGAGCAGGGAACATAGGACCCTTTTCTTAGAGAGCAGGGAACATAGGACCCTTTCCTTAGGGAGCAGGGAACATAGGACCCTTTCCTTAGGGAGCAGGGAACATAGGACCCTTTCCTTAGGGAGCAGGGAACATATGATCCTTAGGGAGCAGGGAACATAGGATCCTTAGGGAGCAGGGAACATAGGACCCTTTCCTTAGGGAGCAGGGAACATAGGACCCTTTCCTTAGGGAGCAGGGAACATAGGACCCTTTCCTTGGGGAGCAGGGAACATAGGACCCTTTCCTTAGGGAGCAGGGAACATAGGATCCTTAGGGAGCAGGGAACATAGGACCCTTTCCTTAGGGAGCAGGGAACATAGGATCCTTAGGGAGCAGGGAACATAGGACCCTTTCCTTAGGGAGCAGGGAACATAGGCCCCTTTCCTTAGGGAGCAGGGAACATAGGACCCTTTCCTTAGGGAGCAGGGAACATAGGATCCTTTCCTTAGGGAGCAGGGAACATAGGACCCTTTCCTTAGGGAGCAGGGAACATAGGACCCTTTCCTTAGGGAGCAGGGAACATAGGACCCTTTCCTTAGTGAGCAGGGAACATAGGAGCCTTTCCTTAGGGAGCAGGGAACATAGGATCCTTAGGGAGCAGGGAACATAGGACCCTTTCCTTAGGGAGCAGGGAACATAGGACCCTTTCCTTAGGGAGCAGGGAACATAGGACCCTTTCCTTAGGGAGCAGGGAACATAGGACCCTTTCCTTAGGGAGCAGGGAACATAGGATCCTTAGGGAGCAGGGAACATAGGATCCTTTCCTTAGGGAGCAGGGAACATAGGACCCTTTCCTTAGGGAGCAGGGAACATAGGACCCTTTCCTTAGGAGCAGGGAACATAGGACCCTTTCCTTAGGGAGCAGGGAACATAGGACCCTTTCCTTAGGGAGCAGGGAACATAGGACCCTTTCCTTAGGGAGCAGGGAACATAGGATCCTTAGGGAGCAGGGAACATAGGATCCTTAGGGAGCAGGGAACATAGGACCCTTTCCTTAGGGAGCAGGGAACATAGGATCCTTAGGGAGCAGGGAACATAGGACCCTTTCCTTAGGGAGCAGGGAACATAGGCCCCTTTCCTTAGGGAGCAGGGAACATAGGACCCTTTCCTTAGGGAGCAGGGAACATAGGATCCTTTCCTTAGGGAGCAGGGAACATAGGACCCTTTCCTTAGGGAGCAGGGAACATAGGACCCTTTCCTTAGGGAGCAGGGAACATAGGACCCTTTCCTTAGTGAGCAGGGAACATAGGACCCTTTCCTTAGGGAGCAGGGAACATAGGATCCTTTCCTTAGGGAGCAGGGAACATAGGACCCTTTCCTTAGGGAGCAGGGAACATAGGACCCTTTCCTTAGGGAGCAGGGAACATAGGACCCTTTCCTTAGTGAGCAGGGAACATAGGACCCTTTCCTTAGTGAGCAGGGAACATAGGACCCTTTCCTTAGGGAGCAGGGAACATAGGACCCTTTCCTTAGGGAGCAGGGAACATAGGACCCTTTCCTTAGGGAGCAGGGAACATAGGACCCTTTCCTTAGGGAGCAGGGAACATAGGACCCTTTCCTTAGGGAGCAGGGAACATAGGACCCTTTCCTTAGGGAGCAGGGAACATAGGACCCTTTCCTTAGGGAGCAGGGAACATAGGACCCTTTCCTTAGGGAGCAGGGAACATAGGACCCTTTCCTTAGGGAGCAGGGAACATAGGACCCTTTTCGGGAGGGAGCTAAGGCTAAGTCGGTCGCTCCTCTCTCGGGTTACAACATTAGTTAGCCTACTAGATGTGTATCTGTCCCACGTATTAAGCATCTTAAGCAAAAAAATATCACAAACGTCACAAAACAAAACAGACAAATATTCAGTAACAGCAGAGAAATTATAGGAAAAATAGCCTTTTTCAATGCAATGTCCATGCAGCTCGTAAACATGAGACAACACAGTGCATGCCTCATCATGCAGAGTATGAGAACTTTGGGAAAAACCTTTTGGAAAAAACTTTTCCAAAAAAATGTTTGCGAGACTCAGAGACCAAAATGGAGACAGATACATAAGACCACTTGCTTCTCCTACAGACAACCACTTTACAAAGTCATAATCTGAAAAGAAAATGGACTATCTTCAACTCTATTAAACTTAATTTGAAGGAAACAAACACAATTTGACAATTTATGTTCAAAAGGTCTAGTAGTGATTGGGATATCTTGCCCGCCGGGTTTTAGGAGAGAATTTCCTCTTTAGTTAGAGTCTTAGGTCATGTTCTCACATGAAAGTCTGAATCAGGACCCGGAGCAAGTGGATGAGTTTGCAACATTGTTGCATGAATTATTTCTCTGATTCGCGTTCTCACAACCCTTGATGTAAACGAAGTAACATACGCAATCGAAGCAACAGACGTTGTAGTTGATTGGTCCGAACATTTTTAAATTGCCCGTTCGTCCCGCTCTTATCCAGACCAACACGCATGCGCTGTTGTTTTCCTATGGACAGCCTCGATGCGTCGTTTCTAACCGGAGCGAAACCACCCATTTCAAGCAGAGCATACGTCGGCTGTTTGCTCCGGGAGCGACTTTGAATGCGCGTTCTCACAGCTCCAAACGACGCAGAGCAAAGCAAATGTTATCCTAAACTCAGATTCCAAGTGAAGCAAATGTTCTAGTGAGAACACACCCTTAGTCTTCATCGTACGTAGCCATAACCCTGTCTCTGGCACTCATCTTATCTCATTGGGTTTCTGCTACTATTTTTGGTGAAGAACAAATAGGAAAAGGCATGTACAAGGTGTATGGTGGCATTTAAAGTTCAAAATGCCTGTAGTTGAACATTACTTTCCACTCCCCTTTCTCAAATGACATTTAGAAATTAATTGAAGCACAGGGAAATTATTTGGGCGCATTTGAAGCACAAAATGACCTCATCTTTATTTTACCTGGTCATGGTCTTCTGCACCTCAGTGAAATAGAAGCATCAGGTAGAGCAACACTGGGAATTAATGCTAAGCATACACTTGTTGCATGTAGGCAATGTAAGAAATGTAAGAAATCATACATATCTGACTGACTTCACAATTGGTTGCATGTTTACATAGATCTTTATTTGAGCATATCTGATTTAATTTGTACTTCTTACCACTTCAAAGTTCATAATTTGCATGGAAATAAGAACAATGGCAAATAGCACAATGGACTTTTATTTTTCCATCAACTTTACATTCAGTTAATCGGCTTATCTCCTCAAATGTATTACCATTTCATTATTTCGGTAGCATCATATTTTATGCTTCACTGTTACAGTGTGCACTCTGCCTAGAAGTTACTAGGTAGTATATGCCAATAATGGTTATGTCTGGTGCTTACAGTTCCGAAGGTACCAAGTGGTGGTTGGTATAATTCCTAAATAAACTAAAGTAATGCACTGACTTGTTGTGTAATTGCCATTTTACTATGTAGTTTATATTCTCTATTATGTAAAATCACAATTTCACTTCTTTAGTGAAAGGTCAAGGTATTGTATCATTTTAAACAATCATATGTGGTTTGTCTTTTTAATTAAGTCTCTAATTGATTCAAAATCAGAGATGGAAGTTAGAGCAGTTCTAATGTTTGAATAATGACCAGCTATGAGCACTCATGCCTGTCCTGATTATATCTCTCATTATGACTGAGCCAATCTCAGCCCCTGGCTTACATCAGTGGATTACTCTCTGCAGGGCTCCTTGGCCCTAATTTAATTTGTGGACTAAATCATTGCAGTTTTGATTAAATTAAAGAGAATCTGAGATAGTGGGCTTAGGTATTGTTCCTAGTCTTCTAAAATGGGGTTAGGTTCAATCCTTGTTTTGGCTGATTGACTCTGAAGACATGTTTTTGCAATTCAATGTTTTACCGTAAGATCTCTAATTGCTGATAAATGTCAAATGTTGTAATGGGGAAATAGAGAATCACCCCATGTATTTTTTTACTTACACTGTAGCTCATATTGTTTATAATAATAATAATAATAATAATAATAATAATAATAATAATACATTAAAATGATATAGCGCTTTTCTAGACATTCAAAGATGCTTTACAAACTGAAAAGATTGAGTAGTAATAATAAAAATAAATTAAAGAAAGTATAGGGGCCTAATTAAGGTAGTGCTGGGGACACATGGGAAGGGGAGGGGGAGGGGGAGAGGGTTAACTGGTGAAGGCAAGCTTGAAGAGGTGGGTTTTGAGGGCCTGTTTAAATGTTGGGAGGGTGTTGGCCTGTCTGATGTGGTTGGGGAGGGCGTTCCAGAGGGACGGGGCTGCGGCTGAAAAGGCCCTATCACCCCAGGTCCGGAGCTTGGTCCTGGTGGCCTTGAGGGTGGTTTGGTCGTCATCCCGTTGCCTCAGGTTTGACGACCAAACCACCCTCAAGGCCACCAGGACCAAGCCCCGGGGGTGTGGAGGGAGACGAGGTCGGCAAGGTAGGAGGGGGCCAGATTGTTGATGGCTTTGTAAGTGGTGAGTAGGATTTTGAATTGGATCCTGAATTTGACCGGGAGCCAGTGTAGGTTTTGGAGGACAGGGGTGATGTGGTCACGGCGGCGAGTAGAGGTGAGCAGACGGGCAGCAGAGTTCTGGACGTATTGGAATTTGTTTAGGATGTTATTAGGCAAACCGTAGAGGATGCTGTTGCAGTAGTCGAGTCGGGAAGTTATGAACGCGTGGATAAGTGTTTCAGCAGCGGAAAAGGACAGGGAGGGTCGGATGCGGGCAATGTTCCTCAGGTGGAAAAATGCTGATTTAGTGACCTGGTTGGCATGGGGAAGGAACGAGAGGGTGGGGTCAAAGATGATGCAGAGGTTGCGGACGTGGTTGGAGGGGGTTACGGTGAAGCCATCGATGTTGAGTGAGAATGTGTGGGTGGAACGGGTGAGGGACTTTGGGCCGATGATGAGGATTTCCGATTTATTGCAGTTGAGTTTCAGAAAATTCAGTTGCATCCATGATTTTATGTCGCTGAGGCAGGTAGTGAGAGTGGAGTGGGAGTTAGGGGAGATGGTTTTGGAGGAGAGGTAGAGTTGGGTGTCATCGGCATAGCAATGGAAGCGGAGGCCGTGGCGGCGGAGGACCTGTCCAAGGGGAAGGATGTACAGGATGAAGAGGAGGGGGCCTAGCACTGAACCCTGGGGGACACCGTGGGTGACTGGAGCAGTGGAGGATTAACAGTTATTTATTGAGATGTATTGATGTCTGTCTGAGAGAGAGGACTTGAACCAGGAGGTTATGCCAATGTGTTGGAGACGGGTGAGGAGGATGGAATGGTTGATGGTGTCAAAGGCGGCGCTGAGGTGGAGGAGGATGAGGATGGTGAGGTGGCCAGAGTCAGCAGAGAGGAGTATGTCATTGGTGATTTTTAGTAGTGCTGTTTCAGTGCTGTGTTTGGAACGGAAGGCAGATTGGAATGGTTCATATAGGTTATTGGATTATAATGTAGAATTATTCTTCATTCTTTATCCTCAGTCACATTAGTGTGTTTTATGTACTAGTAATGCCTTTAGAACTTGTCGTTCTTATGAATTTACATCTATTAAAATGTAAACCATCACTATATATTAACATCATCCCGTCTTCACTATCTGACAGATAGGCTGTCTGATTAAGTGATATAATAATGTATACAGGTATCACAGCCTTGCAGAGGGTGTTGATTATTTTTCTACAAATGCACACATAGTATGTAGTATGGTTAGTATGCAGTATATACTTTTAGTAAACAGTAGCTAGGTAGTATGAACTTTCAGACATGCCCTCTCTCGTATGTGGCCTTTCACTGTGTCTGGATGTTCTGACAGATAACATCTGAGATTTACTTTGATCCTGTTCAGAGACGCTCTTATTTAGTATTTCAGGCTGTAAAATACCAAGAAAAAGGTGATAGGTTGCATAATGCCCTACTTTCCTACTTTCCTTTGAATTGTTTCATGAGAGTATAACAACACAGGACTTAGATTAGAGAAGGGATGTCTTCATTGTGGCAGTTGGAGCACTGATACTGAAACATGCTTTCAAAACAAGCACAGCAGGAGGCAATAAGCACACTCCTCATTTGCATATGAGAACAAATCCACTCCCTGAACCTCCCAAATGAAGCTTGTTACACTGGCAGCACAAATGAGCCGACTAATGTTGAACATATTCATGTTGTTATGACTGGAAACACGGTGGCTGAATCAAGTGAACAAAACACACATGCAGAGGGAGAGGGAGGACACGTAAAACACACATGCAGAGGGAGAGAAGAGGACACGTAAAACACACATGCAGAGGGAGAGGGAGGACACGTAAAACACACATGCAGAGGGAGAGAAGAGGAGAAACACACATGCAGAGGGAGGACACGTAAGACGTGTTCATTAAGAGGAGAAACACACACTAATCACCACCAGTTACCACACAAAATCCATCCACTATATGTTTAGTAAATCAAGTTTGACAAACAGCAGCAGAGCAAACTAACAAAAGTATTGTATGTTTTCGACAGGTTTCTAGGGATCTCACGACAAACACAACCATGAAGACAGGTGGTACAATCAGGAAAAGGTTCTTTATTTGTAAAAAAAATTAAATAAATGTATCACAGGTAAGACAATATCACTTCACTTCAATAGTGGGAGAGTCAAGCAGTCCTCTTCCAGTCCTCTTCCATCTGTCAGCTGCATGATGTGCTGTCGTCATTGCAGGAGGGGGTTCTGGCAGCACAGGGACATGGATGATAGAGGGGGTTCCCCAACAGCTTTGGTGGGGAAGACAAACAGGATGAGAGGCTGTAATAAATAATAAAGCAAGTGGTTTGACTATTTAGTTGACCCTCTGGTGTCGCTAGCCCTTAATAGACACCCCCTGCCACTAACACTGCACAGTGAAAAGTACAATGGGGCCCTATATGTGTGAAGAGAAGGACACAAAACATGTTGTAATAAAAAATAATAATATATATATATATATTTAATTCAAATATTTTGTTTTCTGGAAGATACATTGCTGATGTATGCCAATATTGGCAACAGATAGATCTGTTTTGACAGATATTTGCCCAACATTTAAGATGCAACTGTACTTTCATCCAGAATTCTATTGGGGCACTCTAGAGTCTAGACTAGACGGTCACATGCACAGAACTCAATGCATGGCAATACAAGGACCCCCTTCCTCTGACTACACTGTTTGTCCTTGTAGTACAGGAGAGTCAGGTCTTATAGTACAGGAGAGTCAGGTCTTATAGTACAGGAGAGTCAGGTCTTATAGTACAGGAGAGTCAGGTCTTATAGTACAGGAGAGTCAGGTCTTATAGTACAGGAGAGTCAGGTCTTATAGTACAGGAGAGTCAGGTCTTACAGTACAGGAGAGTCAGGTCTTATAGTACAGGAGAGTCAGGTCTTATAGTACAGGAGAGTCAGGTCTTATAGTAAGGGAGAGTCAGGTCTTATAGTACAGGAGAGTCAGGTCTTATAGTACAGGAGAGTCAGGTCTTATAGGAGAGTCAGGTCTTATAGTACAGGAGAGTCAGGTCTTATAGGAGAGTCAGGTCTTATAGTACAGGAGAGTCAGGTCTTATAGGAGAGTCAGGTCTTATAGTACAGGAGAGTCAGGTCTTATAGTACAGGAGAGTCAGGTCTTATAGGAGAGTCAGGTCTTATAGTACAGGAGAGTCAGGTCTTATAGGAGAGTCAGGTCTTATAGTACAGGAGAGTCAGGTCTTATAGGAGAGTCAGGTCTTATAGTACAGGAGAGTCAGGTCTTATAGGAGAGTCAGGTCTTATAGTACAGGAGAGTCAGGTCTTATAGGAGAGTCAGGTCTTATAGGAGAGTCAGGTCTTATAGGAGAGGAGAGTCAGGTCTTATAGGAGAGTCAGGTCTTATAGTACAGGAGAGTCAGGTCTTATAGTACAGGAGAGTCAGGTCTTATAGGAGAGTCAGGTCTTATAGGAGAGTCAGGTCTTATAGGAGAGGAGAGTCAGGTCTTATAGGAGAGTCAGGTCTTATAGTACAGGAGAGTCAGGTCTCGCACTTCTTGAGGTACTACTGGCTTGCCATGCATCTCAGGCTCCATCATTCCTTCTGTCAACCTCCAGCCCTTCCTCACAGGACTTCAAAGCACTGGTTTGTGGTGATGTCTGTGGCATAAAATGGCAGTTTGGTACGTGGCTCTCAGTACGTGCTGTTGGGATGTTGCTGCAGGGTACATAATCCTGACATGCACTAAAAGACAGGCTTTCACTGCTCACATAAAAGCCAGCGTCTTGATTTAGCTCTGCCATGCTTTTCCTCAATACAAATGCTGCCGCCTGGTCTGGTCCTCAAGTCATCATGGTCATTTTTCAGGTTTTCCAGATTATGAAAGTGCAGATTGTCAGCTTTCAAATTATGTGTCATACATTGAAATCTGAAAATAGTTGATTATTTGAACGTTCGGTCCACTTCAAATGAAATATCAGAGAAACGTGCCCTGGATCAAAACACAGGCAAAACAGCTATAGCCAGTGCTAAAAAGGACTACACAATGCATAACTACATAATTACATGATTTCACAGTCCTTGCTTTTGTCCTAAAAGTCGTTTCTTTACAAGCCATGTATCACTTACTAGTAGCAAAACTGTTATATCGAGTGGGCTCTTCAACACTTCAACTTTTGTAATTATGAAAGAAAAAAAAAAAGTGCGCTACTTGAGGATTGCTGACATGCGGCCCTTTTTACCAGACCGTGTCACATAGTTTAGTAGTGAGTTTCAGATATTGTTGGATGACATTCTTGATGCACTGAATCACTCACCATTGTCTCCTTTTCTTTTAAAAGAACAGTCTCCCTCATAGCAAATCCAATGGGCGTATTCGTAGAACAAACCAGATCAGATTTTCCTGGCTGGTTCAACAAACACAAGATTGTCTTTGTAGTGATTCAGAAGCTTCTCCTTCAACCGCCACAAAGCCTAATAGTCAGAACAGTAGAGAACATGTTTAATAGTCAGAACAGTAGAGAACATGTTTAATAGTCAGAACAGTAGAGAACATGTTTAAGCTGTTATCAAAGTTCTCTGTGAGGGAGCTCAGCCATGTTACAGCCATGTCCTGAGATAACAACGTCTGGTCAATTTCTTCAATGAGCACATGTAAGGCCTTGTCATGGGCTGTTTCTTTATTTTGTTATTATTTAAATTGTTTCATTTAGCTGCAGATACATTTCTATCAGAGAATGAATGTGCTAGACACCTTTGATGATACTTGGCATCAAAAGCAAAGAGATCTTGATTGCACTTTGTCCCTGGTGTTCTTGCCACTGCCAGTTGTGATTGAGATATGGCTCTCTGGTCTTACACAATCTTTTCCACAGACTTAAAAATCACTGTGCCTAGACATTATAAGGCTACTAGGGCTGAACTGGTACATTAAATTCACCATAAGGCTACGGGTTTGTTGGAAACACTAAGATTGGTGTAAACACTAATATAGTAACAGTTGCTAGGTAAACTGATCAAAGATATAGCAGTTAAATTCAGGATTTTACCGACTGAGATTTTACCTTTTTTTCCTACAGAAAATATTTTACCTTTTTTCCTACTGAGAAACATAAAAGACTGCATAGGCCTATGAAAATACAGGCATTCTTCATCTTCAATTTTTACAATAATGATTAGCCTAATGTTGAACAAACCTGTTCTAACACTATAATGCTAGGTGCACACATTAAATCCTTCATTGGATATTGTACATAATAGTATCCTACCTAGGATACTCATAGTACTATAAATAAAACAAAAGTTGGAAATAACGAACACATGTTTCTTCAAAATTTTTGAATTAAATGTATATCGTTTATTTTTATTTTTGTTGTCCTTCAGGGGGGACACATTTACCACATTGTATTTTTCACTGTGCAGTGTGCAGTGACTAGAGACAGTGACTAGAGACACCAGAGTACTGAATAGTCAAACAACTTGCTTTTATGAGAGGATAACAGTCTTTAGTACTAATAGTCAGGTTTGTTATATAATTTCGTGGGAATTTTTTGGGGATTTGCTAATCTATACATTTTTGGAAAGGGCATTGTATGAGGAATCAGAAAATATATATTTCCATTTGCACAGATGTCTGAAAGGCGGCCATCTTGGCATTTAAGAAATGGCCGCCATAATACACACGTTTTGTAATATCTTGGCTTGGCTTATCTTATTTTTTTAATTTTTTATATCATCACATAAAAATGTGTAACTTGTACTTTAAGAAATTGTCGTTTTTCTATTACTTCCATACGTGAGTCCACAGACCACAGTATGATCACGACAACCTCCTGCATTAGATAGTCTCGATGTTATGATTTAAACTTTTGTTGGCTTTTTGGGGGGATTTGCTAATCTATACATTTTTGGATGTTATGGCAACAGCCAGCAACCAGTAAGGCAATACAGAGGCAGGTAAATCTTTAGCCTAATGGCATATTTAATGATCTTCTTTCGGCGTATGGGTAGTTGTTTTCCTCTCCACTCCACCATGCTCGGGGCCGAGGGGCTACCCTTTTACCACCCCGAGACCTGGTTGAGGGGCTCACCCGGGCTATATTTCTGGACACCCCTCCAGAAGCCACGTCATCGTCTCGTCATCTAGTACCGACAGAACATGCATCCCGTTGGGTGGGTGGTACACCGGGCAATCCAGGATAACATGGTCTGCGGTTTGGTCCTCTGCGCCACACTCGCACGACGCATTTGGGGCCAAGCCCCATCTGTGCATTGATGAGCGGAAACGCCCGATGCCGGTCCGGAGACGATTGAGCCTCACCCAGGATAGCCTTGGCAAGTCCATCCCGAGGGGCTCAGGGCCGGCGACTGGGATATGGTCGCGGAGTTTTGAGGTGTTTGCCTCCCACTCCGCGCGCCACATATAATCCGCCCATCCTGCCGCACTGATGTTAAGATCTCTGCATTGCTGCCTGAGATCCTGTGCGGCAGGCACAAATGGGTGTCTCGACTTTAGACGCCGGGAGGGCTCCGCTGTTATAGTGAGCCTATCGTGGAGCAGATGGTTATTAAGCTCCACGGCCCGGCAGGCGAGACGTGCTGTGGCTCCCATGCGGCGGAGGCCTGCGGGCTGGATGCCTGCTAGGGTGGGAAGGTTGTCCACGGGGGTAGGACGCAGGCATCCTGTCACAAACCGCAAGGCCAGCCCCGCGGTGGTGTAGCGGTCTACGCACTGGCCACTAGTGCATGCTGCCCACCGGGGCCGGGGTTCGTATCCCGGCTCGCCAGATCCAGATATGGCCGAGGCACACGGGAAGCGGCATATTGGGCGGCCGCTTCCGAGGGCGGTATAGGAGTATTTCTGGACAAGGATCCGTCGCGCAACACCGCCCCCTGGGTGCCGGAATAACGGTGCTGGGCTCGAGGAGCCAGTCAGCTAGTCTGCCTGGCGGCCTCTTCTGGGACTGCCGGCCACGGGGTCGTGCGGCGGATCCTATGCAATAGGCAGGGGATAATTGGATGCTAGGTTGGGTTCAATTGGCTACCAAATTGGGTGAAAAAGGGATAAAATCTGAAAAACATTTTTTTTTTCTTTTTTTTTTTAACGCAAGGCTTCGTTTATAGGCGAGTCGATGAGGCGGGTGTGGGCACTGCGACACCATACTGGGGCGCAGTATTCACTAGTTGAATAAAGGAGGGCTAGGGCTGCCGTGTGCAAGGTCTTTGCGCCGGCGCCCCAGCCTGAGCCAACCAGTCGCCTCATCAACGCCACACGAGCTGTTAACTTCTTGCGCAGTGACTCGAGGTGCCGGCGAAACGTGAGCGTCCTGTCCAATGTCACGCCGAGATAGATTGGCTCAGCGGAACATGGCAAGGGAGTTCCATCTATGTATACTCTAAGCTCACATTTAGCCTCCCTGTTGTTAAGGTGGAAGGCAGCCGACACCGTCTTTGCCTCGCTAAGCTTCAATCTCCATTTCCGGAAGTATGCCACTATTGTCTGCATGTCCTGGCTCAGAATCCCCTCCACAGACTGCCAATTTCCAGCAGAGTACACCACTGTGAGGTCGTCTGCGTAGGCGTACTTCCGCGAGAGTGTGTTGGGCAGGTCATAGGTGTAGATATTATAGAGGAGGGGGGCCAGGACCGATCCCTGAGGGACGCCGTTCTTAAGGCGTCGAAGCCTGCTTAGCTGTCCGCAACCGGTGGTAAGGGTAAAGCTGCGGTTACGGATGAGCTCCATGATCATTCTGACCATGTGCCTGTCCGGCAGCAGGCGGAGCAGCTTGCAGGTGAGGCCACGATGCCATACGGTATCGTAGGCAGCCGTCAGGTCTATAAAGACGGCCCCGTCTCGAGGATCTTGAAGGGGATGCATAACAGAGAGATGGGACGGTAACTCTTAGGGTCCCATTCAGGCTTATTCGGTTTAGGGATCGCAACAACTAGGGCTCTTCGCCAGATTTTGGCGGGTGCGGCATGGAGAATAAGCTCCGTATATCATATTTAATGATAAAAATAGGGAATGAAACAAAATAAATGAATGGGAGGAATGTGGGGAGTGTATGGTGTGCTGGTTGTTCTGTTTGTGGGATGTGTATTTACTCTATGTGTAATGACAGGCGGGTTGTGTCTCTTGACTATGTATAAGCGTTTATGCTATGTGTGATGTGATATGTGAATGGCGAGTCCAATGCGTGCCAATGTGAGCTGGGCTGTTAGATTAGTTCATCATCATCACTTTCGTGCGTCACAGCTTGGGAATCGTCATCGTTCTGGCACTAGCTGCTGCACATGTCGGTACAGGCTAAGTTCTTAGCTCTGCATGAACATCTGCCAGAAGAACAGTCAGTTTTGCATTTGCATTGTACCATCTCAATGATGGACTTTGGGTCTGGGAGGACGTCTGTGGTTGTTGGTTTAAGCAAGCCATCCTCATGTTTGGAGTACCAATTTTGCAGGGGATCCAATTAGCCTATGGATCCTGCAGAGCAATGGCTGCCTGTGCCCATATACTTTTTTTTTTTAAGAAGAATAATACAAAAAATTGCTTTGTAACTCCAACCATTGGATTCATTGACCCTGAAAATGTAGGTTTAGCAGTTAAAATCAATGTTCTAGCTTATTTAGAAGCCAAGCTATTACAAAACGTGTGTATTATGGCGGCCATTTTGTAAATGCCAAGATGGCCGCCTTTCAGACATCTGTGCAAATGGAAACATATATGTTCTGATTCCTAATACAATGCCCTTTCCAAAAATGTATAGATTAGCAAATCCCCAAAAAATTCCCACGAAAGTTTAAATTGAAACATAGTGAACCTGACTATATGTCCGCCTATATTAAATCTATGTTTAAGGTTATGTATTTTCAAAAAAGTCAGAGATGTTGAAACATTTAAATATTGACTTTTTTATTTCACCGGATACAGTGGGGAAAATAAGTATTTCACCCCCTGCTGATTTTGTGAGTTTACCCTTACAAAGAAATTAACTATAATTGTAATGGTAGGTTCATTTTAACAGTGAGAGACAGAATACCCCCCCCCCCCCCCAAATCCCAGAAAATCACATTATATGAATTTTGAAAAATGATTTGTGTTTTATTGAGTAAAATAAGTATTTCACCCCCTAGCAAAACATGACTCTTGTTTCTTGTAGTTGGTCACCAAGTTTGCACAGATCCCAGGAGGGATTTTGACCCACTCCTCCTTGCAGACCCTCTCCTAATCCTTAAGGTTTGGAGGTTGTCGCTTGGCAACTCAAAGCTTCAGCTCCCTCCACAGATTTTCTATGGGATTAAGGTCCGGAGACTGACTAGGTCACTCCATGACCTTAATGTGCTTCTTCTTGAGCCACTCCTTTGTTGCCTTAGCCGTATGTTTCGGGTCATTGTCATGCTGGAACACCCATCCACAACCCATTTTCAGTGTCCTGGCTAAAGGAAGGAGGTTCTCACCCAAGATGTCATAGTAGGCCTACATGGCCTCGTTCATCCTCCCCTTGATGCGGTGAAGTTGTCCTGTCCCCTTAGCAGAGAAACAGCCCCAAAGCATAATGTTTCCACCGCCATGCTTGAGGGATGGTGGGGATGGTATTCTTGTGGTCAAAGTCAGTATCTTTCCTCCTCCAAACACGGCGAACCAAGTTAATGCCAAAGAGCTCGATTTTGGTCTCATCTGACGACAGCACTTTCTCCCAAGCCTCCTCTGAATCATCCAGGTGCTCATTGCCTGTATATGTGCCTTCTTGAGCAGGGGGACCTTGCGGGCGCTACAGGATTTCAATCCATTACGGAGTAGTGTGTCAGCAATGGTCATCTTGGTGACATCCAGCTGCCTTGAGATCATTAACAAGCTCCTCCTGTGTAGTTCTGGGTTGATCCCTCTCCTTTCTCATGATCAACGTCACCCCACGAGGTGAGATCTTGCGTGGAGCCCCAGACCAAGGGAGATTGATGGTCAATTTGTGTTTCTTACATCTTCCAATAATTGCACCAACAGTATTCTCCTTTTCACCAAGATGCTTGCCAATGGTCTTATAGCCCATTCATGCAACAATTGCAACGCACTCAAGTAATCACTGCTCCCGTGGCCATTGGAACAGGCCCTTAGAACCAGGAGGACGGAGAGGTAAATGGACATTAATTCACCTCCACAGGCTGCAGAATCTCCTTTATTCTAAAGCCCCTTTCATTCATCCCTGTCTTGTCTATTTAGTATGATTCTATTTAATATGTATAGTTGTTATTCTAGTTGGAGGCCTACTAAGGGAGGGAGTGCAATTTAGGGGGGATTGGTGCTGTTCATTGTGAGGCTCACAGGGCTCGTGAGGCCTTGCCGGTTGGTATTAGCCACCACCATATCACGAGTGACGGTTTTGGGCGGAAAGCCTCTTACATGTGCCAAGTTTAGTCCATTCAAGTGGTTGTTGTTGTGTGAGTGTGTATCTCCCACTTGAGAAATGCAGTGTTGAGTGAAGTGTTACGTCTATTGCGACGGTGTGTAGTGCCATACAAGTTATTTCACGTTGCATGCGTAGAGTGGGGCGGGTGCTGACGTTGAGGTTGAGTGGGTCCTGTGGCCACCCTAGTGACAGAGCAACTTCCCATTGTAAACCCTGATTAGTAGGGCTCCCTTACATGAATTGTTGGTTTGGTTGGAACATTGAATAAAGATCGTTTTTTAAAGGTATTCTTTGTCTTGTGTCTTGTCTGTGAACGTGGGGGGATCTCAAACCTGGAGGGGGACGGGAGAGGGAGACAGAGCCGTGTTTTCGGTGTCTTAGAATTAGTCCTGTCTGTTCCCTCTCTCACCCCCCCTACTGGTGACACTTTCTTAAAAGTGAGAGGACTAATCTGTGTGCCTCATGGTCACATAACCGGTTTGTGGGAGCCAGAATTCTTGCTGGTTGGTAAGGGGTGAAATACTTATTTTTCCTCAATAATACTTTAAAATTCATATACAGTCTCTAACTGTTAAAATGAACCTACCAGTACAATTATAGACTGTTTCTTTCATTTCTTTGTCAGGGGGTAAACTAACAAAATCAGCACGGGGTGAAATACTTATTTTCCCCACTGTACATCAATGCCTAAGGACATACATGCCTGTACATGGTCTACATGTGATAAAGCAGATGCTGGCCCTTTTGTAGAATCCAAAATGTTCACTACTTTTGGGTTTCTGAGGATTCAAATACCATCCAAATAAATGACTTTTGCAGTAAAATAATTGTTATACAACCATCCATTTCATGAAATAGACATATCAAAGCTATGAAAAAAAACATGCTTGTGCTTTGTTCTACCTCGGGTAGAGATATCTAAAGAACGATAAGTCAATAATATGCGACAGTGTCAGTAGAGAGCAAACCCTTCCAGAAACAAGGGGGTCATGAATGAATGAATGAATGAATGAATGGTCTTTATTGTCATTGATATAGTACAGGTACCATACAACAACATTTGGGAGGGGGGGCTCCCCTGGTGCTAGGAAAAAAACTAAAAACAAGAAGGGAAAAGAGCTGGTTTATATAAATAAAGGCTATGTACACTATCCACTATACTATACTATACAAATAAAACACTGTGCTGTACTCTATGCTATGCTATACCTATTCTAACATTTCCTATCTCTGAACCTTATGTACCCGAGGGTTGTCATAATATGACAACCCTCGGGTACATAAGGTTCAATATTATTGCACATAATGTTATTGCACATTCATTTAAAGTGTCGCAGTTTGCAGGTTTGAAATGTTCACAGTTGTGTTTCAGTATTGCACTTGATTACAATCTAGTAGCTGCCATCAAATTGTCTAGATTGTCCAGGGCCTAGAACCTAGGTCTTTGCTGTGTTCAGGGCCTGAATGGCCCTGGGGTAGAAGCTGAGCTTCAGTCTATTTGTCCTTGCGAACATGGTCCTGAACCGCCTGTCCGAGGGCAGCCGAACAAAGTGTTCGTTCCCAGGGTGGGATGGGTCTCTGGAGATCTTGGAGGCCTTCCTGAGGCAGCATGTGTTGTACAGCTCTTCCAGAGAGGGGAGGGGGGCGCCGGTGATCTTCTTGGCCGATCTCACGACTCTCTGTAGCGCATTCCTCTCTGCGGCTGCGCAGCTGGAGAACCATGTCGGTGGAGAGTCTCTGGTAGGGGACCAACCACAAGGCGGGTGTTGGTTGGTCACAATCTCCCCTGGTTCCATCTCTTCCTAAGGTAAGTGTCCATTTCCTTTTAATCGCTAATTCTGGGGCGTGTTCAAAAACGTGTTTAGGCAGGGATGAGGAATCACAACACAACACATGTTATTAGCAAAAACAATTGTTCATGTTCAATGTAATAGTCAAACGGGATTTGAAGACACTCAGACATAAGGTATGAGAGTCAACTAGAAAAATAAGTTCCAGAAGAAACTTGGGCAATATTAAATAATTATATACATTATTACAATAATTTTAATTGGACAATAGATATATTTGCAGGGTTTCTGAAAAAAAGTCTGATGGTCTCATTATGATAGCGGATAAAGTTAACGTTTCAGTGGGGTAGAACTGGTAACCAAGAGAGTGCATTGTTTTGTGATCATTCTAAGAATGTGTTCTGCAGATCTCGAACCTACGACCGAATCACAGCCGTGCTGATATTCAGTATAACAGCACTCCCTCTCGTGTGATATTGCTTAATTAAAGTGCCATAGCAGTTAACAGTTGAAAAGGTTGCATCTTTTGGTTTACATAGACATGTTAAAAAGTGCACTTTCAAGTTTGTATAGTCATAGCAACGTGAGTTAGACATCTCTGCATATTTTAAATTTGGATTGGTGTAAATAGCTTAAACGTTGTAGGAGGAACAGCACTGGAAAGAAATGGAATAATAACTAGAAAAGGAAGACACTTTGTGGACTTGCATGTCTTAATATAGCAGTGGGTATAGTTTAAAGTTGAATTGGACTGTGAAGCTTAAAAGATAAAGAGGAGTAGCATTTTGGGTATGACTATAGTAGCAGTATTAGAACCACTATTAATTTATTAAACTTAAAAGGCTTAAAGTTAAAAAACGTAACCCTAAATAGGTTAAATCTGAATGAAAGTTATTTAAGAGAGCAGAAAGCTGAAGCAAGCCTACTAATAAGTATGTTGAAGAACAATAATTGAACTTGCCAAAGCAAACACACTAACAAGTATGTCGAAGAACATGGATTTGGATTTGCTGAAGCAATCTCACTAATAATAATAATTATGTTGAAGAACAATAGTTGGACTTGCTGAGCCCACTAATAACTTAAAGAAGTATGAGCAATAGTCAATAACATGACATGCAAATATCTAAATATAATAGGCATGCTGATAATAATCACGACAAACTATAAGGCAGAATGGCTGTCTCTAGTAGCAATGAGTGTCATTTCTGACATTTTCCTACATAGCTCGGAAGTTTCAGTGTTGACCTCTGTGACCCTACCACCTAGGACAGGAGATGTGTGATCCTGTGATTCACCTGCATACCCTATCACAACGCAGTGTCCCTGACCTCTGTCACCTGGGTTTACTGCTGGTTGTCCATCTTACCTCAAGAGACAGGTTTGACTCTCCCGCTTTGGCAGATGTCTTTAGATATTCAGTCAAGAGGACACAGGTGGTGCTGTGCTTTTTTTTTTTCTCCTATCATCTGCTTACTATTACAGCTTTGGTGAACTGCGAATCATTTAGCATTTAAACACATCAAAACACAGGACACTATGCTGACTGTCTGATTTTATACTGTACAAACAAATCTATGACTTGTATAACAGATAATAAGTTAATTAGTCATCAGGCAGACCCCACACTCTTATCCTAATCACAAGCGTTGATTATTTGTACGATGAGAACTGATTCATGTACACCGTAATCAATCCCTCTCAAGTGTGTCGCCACCCTGGTTTGTGGTTAGAAGGTAAGTGACTCCTGGTGTCAGACCACATCACACAAAGACTCTTGGTGTCAGATCACATCACACAAAGCCCGAGGTGATTATGCAGGCGCTGTTGTCTTCCCAGTCGTTGGCTAGATTGGACGTGGCAACAGAGAATCAGAGGGAGACGGGGAGGGGTGAGATAAATCCTCCAGGAAAAAACCCTGTCATGCAGCTAGACTGCTTTGTGCACTCTGGGACGTCACACCAAGCTGTGCATATTCCACATTAAGACATCCTCCTCAGACCCCTGAGAGAGGAGAGGGAGAGAAAAGGAAAGGCATTGGTTTTTTATCAGATTGGCATTTTCCTTTCCTCGCTCTCACCCTCCTCACTCACTCTCTCTCTCTTCCCTACTTCTCTCTCCCTCCCTTCCTCCTTCATTTCCCATGCCCCATACTGGTAGGAAAGCCTAGACAGACAGATCTTTGGAAAGCGACTCCTCTAAGCAGGTTAGATGAACACCGATGAGTCAGTCCCAAAATAAGATGGCAATGTGTCTGTCTATCTTGAGATAAGCCATTACCAGATGTTTTTTTGTACGGCTACTACATTGGTTAAATCATATTTTCAAGATGTGACAAAACCATATCATATCATCAGTCATCATATCATTTCATTGAGAACTCTGTTCTCATCTCCCTCATCTGGGTCAGGATTGTTGCTACAATACAATAGAGGACAAGGAGTCGTCTCTGAATGTCTATGAACAATGGAAAACTCCATTAGTATAGAGAGACTATGCAGCTTTGGCTGCACAAAATGAATATCTCATTAGCCTGGTTAACCCCAGCTGTAAATTGTTTTAAATCCAGCCAGAGCTATATGCATTATGTAAAACAGCTCGGATCAGAACCGGACCATTACTTTAAAGCATACAGTCTACACTGCAATTAATTTGAAATAATTGTTAATATAGAACAAAAGAAAAACCTAATTTATTTTTGATTTACACGTCATATCGATTTCATGCTCGCATGACTAACCTGGCTCGATAAAACTAGGAGTTCTTCAAAATTAATTGTCCTCTCTGGGATTTGATACATTCATGTTGGTCTTTTCATGTCTGCCACAACTCCAAATTTGTTTAAAAGCTTTTGCAAGTGAGTCAAATAAAGAATATTCCAGATCCTACTGGACATAATAATTCAATAGATAAAGGATTTTTTTGTTGTTGTTGAAAGATCAAACATCAGCAAAGGGAATGGTGTAAGGGAAAGTAAATTGTTTGGTGCACTACTTTGAATACCTGACTCATTGTGTGCAGTCTAAAGATGATGATTAATAAGGATTAATTTGAAGGTGTGAAGTATGGTCTATTCCCCTGCATGCACAATCATTTTGAGCGGATTATTGGGCGAGAGGATAGGCCAATGTGGACTGAAGAGAGTTGTCAACTTGGCATGCCATTTGGATTATAGAGGAAAACCCATTCACTGTGACACTGAGGTTCACTGTGACACTGAGATTCACTGTGACACTGAGATTCACTGTGACACTGAGGTTCACTGTGACACTGAGATTCACTGTGACACTGAGGTCTCCATTGATTTCCCCCCGTCAGCATCCTGTCCCTTTATGTTGCTGCTCGACCACCTGTCCAGAGGAAGCTCTGAACCTCTCCACTCAGCCACGCATCAACAGGGTCACGTATTAATTTCTGTGAAGTGACACAGCCTCCCTTATGATCATCTGCTCACAGGTTTGTCTGTCATCTTTCATCTGCCTGACAACAACCCTCCATGTCCTCTCCAGGTACACTTGTCTTCCTTAAGTGCCTGCGCGACCCGCGAGACAAATTATGATATTACAGCCAAATTGGCGCAAGATATTTATCGTGCCCTGGAGTCAAGCCGAGTCATAAGTCGCTCCTAACGCTAACGGACAGGCATGCGCTTCGTAACCAGGTAGCCTTCTCTTGACAGCTGCTCCCCAGTTTGAACATCAATTTAATTACCTGTCTGACTCTGTGAATCCCCTAACAGCTTTTGACGCAGATGAAGTGCTTGCTTGGTATCCTGGTATTAATGAAATGCGGCTTTAAGAGCTGCTTATAGTGGCTAATAGCTAATGTGTGTTCTGGCGTAGTTATCATCTGGCATGTATCTCTGTCTTCATATCTGTCTTAATAGAGTGTGAGTGTGACAACTGTGAGTGGGCCTAAGTCAAGTCAGTTTGGTTCTGGAGTACAACGTTTGCATAACTACAGTGCCTTTAAGCAATAGAATAACTGATACACCAGTCACCACAACAAGACATGTCTGCATTTTACTGTTCACAGAACTGGAATTGAATGGATTGAGTTGTAAATGTTTAAAACTATACATGATATGTTCAAATGAAATAAATTGCCCCTATCTGTAGCAACACGCCCAAAAACAATCTGATAAAAGTGAATAAAAGTTCTGAAAACATCAAACTTGCTTTATAACAAAAGTTGTAAGTTATTGAAGAGGAAAGATAAAGGATGGATGTCTTGTCAGGGGAGTTCACAAACAAGACAATCACAGGGTGTAATTCATATAGAGACACTTCTGAAGGCATCAATAATATACATGGCTACAGAGCTTTGCTCACACTGAGCTCTCACTCTCAAATTCAAAATGGAGAACAACTTTTAAGACAATTGAATAATGCAAGGATAGAGTAGTACTGAAATCATTGAAGGCCGTGCTTGCTGTTTTTCAGACAAAGTAGGTTGAACAAACTACCCCACTACTCCTGATGGTTTTATAACTGCTTCTGGGACGACATTTATATATACATTGACATACAAAAGTCAATTGTGACACAGTCTGATCATTTGGTCCGCATGTGATTTGATTAGGTCAGCAACCAATCAAAATGTTTGGACTTTTCAGAGCTGCTTTTTATTGTGTTCATGTGTGAAAAGCTTGATTCACAGGTGTATGTTGATCCAAACATACTGAGCACATGGATTGCTACTTTCTTAACGTTAGGGAACTGGTGCACGTTGACTCCAAAATCACTCCAAAACTTCGCAGGTCAATTAGTGCGAAGCTCCTGTGCCATGGTTACGGATGACTGCATGTCAACAAGTTCGAGTATGCATTTCCCCTCGTCGATGGAAGGCACCACTCCCTTTCCTCTGGTGGATAAGTCCCCTTCTATTGCAGCAGTGAACGGGTCTCTGGCAAAGCCCATCACCTCTGCGGGCAGAGCAAGTCCATCCAGTCGACCAGCAAAGTTCTCTTTCAACCTCGCAATGAAATCAGTCATCACATCTGTGATGTGTGCCAGGGGATGAGACGCATTTGCGGAGCGTCGGAAAATGCAGCATTCTGCCGGTGCAGAAGTCGGCCGCGAAAAGGTCCAGTTTGATTTGAAACGCGCGCGTCTATTCCACAAGATAAATCACAGTTTTGTCTCTGCCTTGTAGCCCCACATTTAGGTCATTCAGGTGTTGTTTGAATATGTCGCTCAGAAAGCAGACATCAGCCATGAAGTTGTCGTCCAGTATGCGATTCAAGTGTGTTTCTGCCTTCGTTTGCTTGCTGCTGCGGAGGAAAGTTGTAATCTCCTCTCTGAGATCACAGAAACGCTCCAGTGCCTTGCCTTTGGACAGCCACCTGACGTCGTTATGCAAAAGCAGATCGTGGTGCTCAGCAGACATTTCTGACAGCAGCTTGCGGAATAAGTTAATAATAATAATAATGTTGGAGGCTCGAAGTGGAGCGAATAAAATTAATTGTAGCCATCACGTTGTCCATTGTTGTTTTAAGCTCCCCGCTTAGTTTGTTTAGAGTGTTATATTCACGTTCTGTAGGCTACTATAGTAGACATTTCTGCATGAATTTCTGAACACTTGCGAAATACGTTTTTCTCTGCTTTTATGGCTGGGCCAATCGGGGGTCACGTCTGGGCCGCATGCGGCCCCCGGGCCGCTAATTGAATAGGCCTGACCTACAGACTACTTTTAAATTAGAGGCCCTTATTTCCATAAGTATCTTCAAGCGTAGATTAAAGGATGTGGTCACCGCTCGATGTACCTGCTTTGGTTAGACTCAATGTTTTAATCACCTTGTAAATACCCCTACCATTGTTTGTCTATTGTATTGTTGCCACTGTCTTATGTCCTGTCTTGTTATTTGAACTGTTTTTTAAGCTACTATTTTGACCCTGTCTTGGCCAGGTCTCTCTTGTAAAAGAGGTTTTAACCTCAATGTGACTTCCTGGTCAAATAAAGGTAAAATAAAAATAAATAAAAAATGCTTAATCACGGATGAGCGGTGGTATTTTCAGTATATTGGGAATTTACATGGTGAAATGCATTCTTTAGATGTCTACGTCGTCATGATTACAAAGATGCCACTTGACATTTTTAAAATCCAAGTTTATTTGTGTCTTACACACACACACACACACACACACACACACACACACACACACACACACACACACACACACACACACACACACATTCACGGATGGTCCCAGTATTGTAGCTTCAGAAGGAACAAATTGTTTTTTATTGTACTTGTTGTAGCAAGCCGCATTATATGTTATTGCTCATATATTTTAATCCTATAGTAAGCTACTTACTTTAGCTAGCTAAATATATTATTAGCCCCCAAATCATTTTACAACTTGCTTAGCTATTATGTGTCAACATTTCTGTCAAAGTAGTAAAGGTATCTACGGGTATCTGCAGTAACTAAGGTACGTAGCTATCGAACAGAAGTGGGAAAAAACGTCAGATAAGATATATAAACGGGTTATTTTGATAAACTGG
This sequence comes from Nansenia antarctica, assembly GCF_963989245.1. Classification (NCBI taxonomy): domain Eukaryota; kingdom Metazoa; phylum Chordata; class Actinopteri; order Argentiniformes; family Microstomatidae; genus Nansenia; species Nansenia antarctica. Next base: position 3,341,084 of record NC_137683.1, on the reverse strand, counting down.
CCACATTTTGGGAATATAGATGTTTACTTTCTCACCTGAAAACATATTAACACATTATAAAATGACACTTGTAGAGCCAAAACAGCTTTTAGCCCATGGAGGTAAAAACTTTTTTGCGAAAGGCATTCTGGGATACTGAGATGCAATATACTACAGTGTGAACGGTCAGCTGGTATTGGCATACTTATTATGAATTTAGTATGCAGTATGTACTCATTGAGTATGCTAGTATGCAGTATGCTAGTATGCTAGTATGCAGTATGCAGTATGTACTCATTGAGTATGCTAGTATGCAGTATGCTAGTATGCACTCATTGAGTATGCTAGTATGCAGTATGCTAGTATGCACTCATTGAGTATGCTAGTATGCAGTATGCTAGTATGCCATTTCGAACAAAGCCCTGGTCGCTTGTTCTGAAGGATTGGTTGCATAGCAACCAAACAGCGAATTATTTGAGCCACATTCATGGAACGGAACTCAAGCTGAAATTATCGCAAATGATCAAAACAAGTCAGAATTAATTCTAATCGTGCTTCGTGGAACAGCCCCCTGACCAGAAGTATGAAAGGTATGAATAATTATTCTGACAGGCCCAGTCTACTGTACCACTGACACATTCTAAATTGTTTTTTTCCCAACAAATACAAATGTTTCTCCCTATTTTGTTGTTTATTCTTAGAAAAAGCATTTCACAGTAACTCATGTGCACTGGGATGAATCATTTCTAACACTGGTACTGAACACAACAAACATTCACCCTACAGGCTTTGTTGATCTAACTTCAATGTGCCATGCTCACTTACCAATCATATTAACCATATCAGCGTTATAGAATTTGTCACTGTTTTAGACATAGGCCTAATTGTATTTGTTTGTGTTTACCCTCAAGGTGCCATATGTTATCATTCTCTCCATACAATTGTATTAATTAGTGGCACAGTTGATATTAGGAACACAATGTAAGGACATATTTGGGGGCGGGGGGTGCAGAGAGAGAGAGATGGGGGCGGGGGGTGCAGAGAAAGAGAGATGGGGGCGGGGGGTGCAGAGAAAGAGAGATGGGGCGGGGGGTGCAGATAAAGAGAGATGGGGGCGGGGGTGCAGAGAAAGAGAGATGGGGGCGGGGGGTGCAGAGAAAGAGAGATGGGGGCGGGGGGTGCAGAGAAAGAGAGATGGGGGCGGGGGGTGCAGAGAGAGAGAGATGGGGGCGGGGGGTGCAGAGAGAGAGATGGGGGCGGGGGTGCAGAGAGAGAGAGATGGGGGCGGGGGGTGCAGAGAAAGAGAGATGGGGGCGGGGGGTGCAGAGAAAGAGAGATGGGGGCGGGGGGTGCAGAGAGAGAGAGATGGGGCGGGGGGTGCAGAGAAAGAGAGATGGGGGCGGGGGTGCAGAGAGAGAGAGATGGGGGCGGGGGGTGCAGAGAGAGAGCGATGGGGGCGGGGGGTGCAGAGAGAGAGATGGGGGCGGGGGGTGCAGAGAGAGAGAGATGGGGGCGGGGGGTGCAGAGAGAGAGAGATGGGGGCGGGGGGTGCAGAGAGAGAGAGATGGGGCGGGGGGTGCAGAGAGAGAGAGATGGGGGCGGGGGGTGCAGAGAGAGAGAGATGGGGCGGGGGGTGCAGAGACAGAGAGATGGGGGCGGGGGTGCAGAGAAAGAGAGATGGGGCGGGGGGTGCAGAGAAAGAGAGATGGGGGCGGGGGGTGCAGAGAAAGAGAGATGGGGCGGGGGGTGCAGAGAAAGAGAGATGGGGGCGGGGGGTGCAGAGAGAGAGAGATGGGGCGGGGGGTGCAGAGACAGAGAGATGGGGGCGGGGGGTGCAGAGAAAGAGAGATGGGGGCGGGGGGTGCAGAGAAAGAGAGATGGGGCGGGGGGTGCAGAGAGAGAGAGATGGGGGCGGGGGGTGCAGAGAGAGAGAGATGGGGGCGGGGGGTGCAGAGAAAGAGAGATGGGGGCGGGGGGTGCAGAGAAAGAGAGATGGGGCGGGGGGTGCAGAGAAAGAGAGATGGGGCGGGGGGTGCAGAGAAAGAGAGATGGGGCGGGGGGTGCAGAGAGAGAGAGATGGGGGCGGGGGGTGCAGAGAGAGAGAGATGGGGCGGGGGGTGCAGAGAGAGAGAGATGGGGCGGGGGGTGCAGAGAGAGAGAGATGGGGGCGGGGGGTGCAGAGAAAGAGAGATGGGGGCGGGGGGTGCAGAGAAAGAGAGATGAGGGCGGGGGGTGCAGAGAGAGAGAGATGGGGGCGGGGGGTGCAGAGAAAGAGAGATGAGGGCGGGGGGTGCAGAGAGAGAGAGATGGGGCGGGGGGTGCAGAGAGAGAGAGATGGGGGCGGGGGGTGCAGAGAGAGAGAGATGGGGGCGGGGGGTGCAGAGAGAGAGAGATGGGGGCGGGGGGTGCAGAGAAAGAGAGATGGGGCGGGGGGTGCAGAGAAAGAGAGATGGGGCGGGGGGTGCAGAGAGAGAGAGATGGGGGCGGGGGGTGCAGAGAGAGAGAGATGGGGGCGGGGGGTGCAGAGAGAGAGAGATGGGGGCGGGGGGTGCAGAGAGAGAGAGATGGGGGCGGGGGGTGCAGAGAAAGAGAGATGGGGGCGGGGGGTGCAGAGAGAGAGATGGGGGCGGGGGGTGCAGAGAAAGAGAGATGGGGCGGGGGGTGCAGAGAGAGAGATGGGGGCGGGGGGTGCAGAGAGAGAGATGGGGGCGGGGGGTGCAGAGAGAGAGAGATGGGGGCGGGGGGTGCAGAGAGAGAGATGGGGGCGGGGGGTGCAGAGAGAGAGATGGGGGCGGGGGGTGCAGAGAGAGAGAGATGGGGGCGGGGGGTGCAGAGAGAGAGAGATGGGGCGGGGGGTGCAGAGAAAGAGAGATGGGGGCGGGGGGTGCAGAGAGAGAGATGGGGGCGGGGGGTGCAGAGAGAGAGATGGGGGCGGGGGGTGCAGAGAGAGAGAGATGGGGCGGGGGGTGCAGAGAAAGAGAGATGGGGGCGGGGGGTGCAGAGAGAGAGAGATGGGGGCAGGGGGTGCAGAGAGAGAGATGGGGGCGGGGGGTGCAGAGAGAGAGAGATGGGGGCAGGGGGTGCAGAAAGAGAGATGGGGGCGGGGGGTGCAGAGAAAGAGAGATGGGGCGGGGGGTGCAGAGAGAGAGATGGGGGCGGGGGGTGCAGAGAGAGAGAGATGGGGGCGGGGGGTGCAGAGAAAGAGAGATGGGGCGGGGGGTGCAGAGAAAGAGAGATGGGGGCGGGGGGTGCAGAGAGAGAGAGATGGGGGCAGGGGGTGCAGAAAGAGAGATGGGGGCGGGGGGTGCAGAGAGAGAGAGATGGGGGCAGGGGGTGCAGAGAGAGAGATGGGGGCGGGGGGTGCAGAGAGAGAGAGATGGGGGCGGGGGGTGCAGAGAGAGAGAGATGGGGCGGGGGGTGCAGAGAGAGAGATGGGGGCGGGGGGTGCAGAGAGAGAGCGATGGGGGCGGGGGGTGCAGAGAGAGAGATGGGGGCGGGGGTGCAGAGAGAGAGAGATGGGGCGGGGGGTGCAGAGAGAGAGAGATGGGGGCGGGGGGTGCAGAGAAAGAGAGATGGGGGCGGGGGTGCAGAGAAAGAGAGATGGGGCGGGGGGTGCAGAGAGAGAGAGATGGGGCGGGGGGTGCAGAGAGAGAGAGATGGGGGCGGGGGGTGCAGAGAGAGAGAGATGGGGGCGGGGGGTGCAGAGAGAGAGAGATGGGGGCGGGGGGTGCAGAGAAAGAGAGATGGGGCGGGGGGTGCAGAGAGAGAGAGATGGGGCGGGGGGCGCAGAGAAAGAGAGATGGGGCGGGGGTGCAGAGAAAGAGAGATGGGGCGGGGGGTGCAGAGAGAGAGAGATGGGGGCGGGGGGTGCAGAGAAAGAGAGATGGGGCGGGGGGTGCAGAGAGAGAGAGATGGGGGCGGGGGGTGCAGAGAGAGAGAGATGGGGGCGGGGGGTGCAGAGAAAGAGAGATGGGGCGGGGGGTGCAGAGAAAGAGAGATGGGGCGGGGGTGCAGAGAAAGAGAGATGGGGCGGGGGGTGCAGAGAGAGAGAGATGGGGGCGGGGGGTGCAGAGAAAGAGAGATGGGGCGGGGGGTGCAGAGAGAGAGAGATGGGGGCGGGGGGTGCAGAGAGAGAGAGATGGGGGCGGGGGGTGCAGAGAAAGAGAGATGGGGCGGGGGGTGCAGAGAGAGAGAGATGGGGGCGGGGGGTGCAGAGAGAGAGAGATGGGGGCGGGGGGTGCAGAGAGAGAGAGATGGGGGCGGGGGGTGCAGAGAAAGAGAGATGGGGCGGGGGGTGCAGAGAGAGAGAGATGGGGGCGGGGGGTGCAGAGAGAGAGAGATGGGGGCGGGGGGTGCAGAGAGAGAGAGATGGGGGCGGGGGGTGCAGAGAAAGAGAGATGGGGCGGGGGGTGCAGAGAAAGAGAGATGGGGGCGGGGGGTGCAGAGAGAGAGAGATGGGGGCGGGGGGTGCAGAGAGAGAGAGATGGGGGCGGGGGGTGCAGAGAAAGAGAGATGGGGCGGGGGGTGCAGAGAGAGAGAGATGGGGGCGGGGGGTGCAGAGAGAGAGAGATGGGGGCGGGGGGTGCAGAGACAGAGAGAGAGATGGGGGCGGGGGGTGCAGAGAGAGAGAGATGGGGGCGGGGGGTGCAGAGAGAGAGAGATGGGGGCGGGGGGTGCAGAGAGAGAGATGGGGGCGGGGGGTGCAGAGAAAGAGAGATGGGGCGGGGGGTGCAGAGAGAGAGAGATGGGGGCGGGGGGTGCAGAGACAGAGAGAGAGATGGGGGCGGGGGGTGCAGAGAGAGAGAGATGGGGGCGGGGGGTGCAGAGAGAGAGATGGGGGCGGGGGGTGCAGAGAAAGAGAGATGGGGCGGGGGGTGCAGAGAGAGAGAGATGGGGGCGGGGGGTGCAGAGAGAGAGAGATGGGGGCGGGGGGTGCAGAGAAAGAGAGATGGGGGCGGGGGGTGCAGAGAGAGATGGGGGCGGGGGGTGCAGAGAGAGAGAGATGGGGGCGGGGGGTGCAGAGAGAGAGAGATGGGGGCGGAGGGTGCAGAGACAGAGAGAGAGAATGGCTGGGACTGATTCCTGTACAGATGGTAATGAAGTTAAGGCAGATGGCATGTCTCACCACCGCCAGTTGATAAATAAGAGGCAAGGATTCACTCCACGTTTTTAGATGACATGAAATGATAGAGATGTGTCAACTCCCTGGGTTAATCTGCACCAATTCAAGCTGTTACGGATGATTTGGACCTACCCATGCGTGGAGGAGGAATTATGTGTGATGTCCATTCGTTCTTGACAAGCTGATTACACCTGTAAATAAGAGTGCTGTGTTTTTATTGTGTGGGACTGTAGCGATTCCTGCTATCTTGATTTCAGAGGGTTGCTCCCATTTAGATTTGTTTCATTCGTTTGAAATTTCAGCTGGTAACAAAAGCAGTTTACCTGCATCTGGAGATACAGAAGGAAATACAAGGAAGACATTTGGACTAAGAGTGTGGAGACAAAGCCTAATAGCTCTCAATTTGCATTGGGAGGAGTCTTAGACACCTCTCCAGCTATTAAAGCCAGTGACTAGTGTCACACATTTGGACTAAGAGAGTGGAGACATCTATTATACAGCCTAGTAAGTGGACTGAACCATTTTGTACATTGTGTGTGTAGGAGGCTCAACTATTTTGGGGGATAAACGTTCTGTCTATCAAACTATTTTTCCAACTCATTTTATGACACAAATTCATTAATATTTTTATTAAACAAAAATCACAGGGGTGGCACCTGGGGTAGCCGATCAGATGCCAAGGGTGGCACATGCCACCCCCTGGATTCGCTGAGAGGAAATGGAGAAAAAACTGCCTCTATGATGACCTAAACCTCTAGCACTCTCTCCTCTCCAACTACGCCTCCTCTGCATCAGCTGCTAAAGCATCCTACTATAATTCCAAAATACATTCTTCTGCCTCTAATCCTAGAGAACTGTTCTCCACGTTCTCCACACTCCTCAACCCACCTACTCCCCTTACTCCTTCCTCCCTGTCTGCCAATGACATTGTCAGCTACTTTGAAAAAAGGTTGATGCCATTAGCAGCACCTTTCCCCCTCCTCCTTCCAACGCTGCTAACACCCATTCCTCTGGCTTATCATCTTTTTTCCCCCTCTCCCCTGATGAGATTCTCACACTGATCACATCCAAGCGGGCAACCACTTGCCCTCTCGATCCCATCCCCTCCCCTCTTCTCCATTTCCTCCAATATCCTTCCTTACCATACCACCGTTATCAACTCCTCCTTATTCACAGGATCTGTCCCAGCTGCCTTCAAGACAGCGAGAGTCAAGCCTCTCCTCAAGAAACCTACCCTTGACCTCTGTCCACAACGACAGACCGGTATCCAGGGCCAGCCCTAGGACTTTTGTGACCCTAAGCGAGGAGTTTTCGATGGATGGGCGTTTTCGATAGACGGGTGTTTAATCAACAAGGGGAGGCATACAAAACTGGCATCAATCCACACACAATACCCCATAATGACAAAGTGAAAACAAGTTTTTTGAAATTTCTGCAAATGTATTCAAATTTAAACACAGAAATACTTCATGTGCATAAAATTAGCTAAAAATAGTGACAAAAATGTCATCAACAAATCACTCAGTAAGTTCAATTGAGTCTTGATGCAAGGATAATAGTTAATGTAATTTTGGAATCAATATCTTTGTTTTTATAGGGCCTCTGATTTGGATAGGAATCAATTACAAACTGTGTAGATTAGGATGTCACTACCAACTCAGCAAATTGTATAATAATAACTTTCTTGATCCTGACAAACTCCTCAGTCCCTGCCAGTGACAAATATACCCATTAAATGATACAGCTACCACTATTCTTCACACGAGAGATGGTGCAGAAACTGGGAGCATCAAAGGGGGCACTTGGTTATAGACCAGTTTTGTAGAGTGACTGAGATGATGTTGTCCCATCGTCTGTGCTTTTTCCTCTCCACCATTTAACTTTGTACATTTTTGTAAGTCTCCTCAGGCCTCAGGGTCGCATTCCTGAGCAGTTTTGTTCCTCTCCATTTGCTCAATTTATAATGACAACCTGATCCACATTGATTCCTATGTAAATCACCCCTGAGACCCTATAAAAACAAAGTCCTCCTGGACCTGTCTGCTGCCTTCGACACAGTCAACCACCAGATCCTTCTCTCCATCCTCTCAGAACTGGGCATCTCTGGCACCGCACACTCCTGGTTTGCTTCCTACCTGGCGGGTTGCTGCTACCAGGTGACTTGGAGAGAATCGCTGTCTTCTCCATGAATCCTCACCACTGGGCTATCCCAGGGCTCTGTCCTAGGGCCTCTACTGTTCTACTGGGCCTCTACTGTTCTACTGGGCCTCTACTGTTCTACTGGGCCTCTACTGTTCTCCCTCTATATCTATCTCTTGGCGCGGAAATCTCCTCACATGGGTTCTCTTACCACAGCTATGCAGACAACACTCAACTCTTCCTGTCTGACCTACATGTGGCAACACGTGTCTCTGCATGTCTCGCTTACATGGATATCGGCCCACCATCTCAAACTCAACCTTAACAAGACTGAGCTAATCTTCATCCCTGGGAAAGCCTGCCCCCTCCAAGATTTCTCCATCACAGTGGAGAACTCTACTGTAACCCCCTCCCAGACAGCAAAGAACCTTGGATTGATCCTGGACAACCGCCTATGAATGAATGAATGGTCTTTATTGTCATTGATATAGTACAGGTACCAAACAACGAAATTTGGGAGGGGGGGCTCCCCTGGTGCTAGGAAAGAAAAAAACAAGAAAAAAAAACAAGAAGGGAAAGGAGCTGGTTTACATAAATAAAGGCTATGTACACTATCCACTATACTATACTGTACAAATAAAACACTGTGCTGTACTCTATGCTATGCTATACCTATTCTAACATTTCCTATTCTCTGCAACCTTATGTACCCTAGGGTTGTCATATTGCACATAGTGTTATTGCACATTCATTTAAAGTGTCGCAGTTTGCAGGCTTGAAATGTACACATTTGTGCCTCAGCACTACACCTGATTTTCAATCCAGCAGCTGCCATCAATCCGTCCAGACTGTCCAGGGCCCAGAACCTAGGTCTTTGCTGTGTTCAGGGCCTGGATGGCCCTGGGGTAGAAGCTGAGCTACAGTCTGTTTGTCCTTGCGAACATGGTCCTGTACCGCCTGTTCGAGGGCAGCCGAGCAAAGTGTTCGTACCCAGGGTGGGATGGGTCTCTGGAGATCTTGGAGGCCTTCCTGAGGCAGCGTGTGTTGTACAGCTCTTCCAGAGAGGGGAGGGGGGCGCCGGTGATCTTCTGGGCCGTTCTCACGACTCTCTGTATCGCATTCCTCTCTGCGGCTGTGCAGCTGGAGAACCAGTTGCAGATGCAGTAGGTGAGGATGCTCTCCACTGTGCAGCGGTAGAAGGCCACCAGCATCTCCTGTCTGATGAGGTCTTTCCTGAGGACTCTCAGGAAGAAGAACCGCTGTTGTGCCTTCTTGATGATGGCTGCTGTGTTGTTCTTCCAGGACAGGTCATCCTGTATGTGCACCCCCAGGAATCGGAGGGTTGAGACTCTCTCACGCTCCCTCCGTCGATGAGCAGGTCTATCCTGTGCGGAGAAGCGACACGCAACACGCTCCTGCAGATTCTTCCTTTACAACATCATAAGAATACGACCATTCCTCACCAGAGAAGCAGTGCAACTCTTGACCCAGTCACTGGTCATCTCCCGCCTTGATTACTGCAACGCACTCCTGGCCGGGCTCCCTGCCTCCGCCATCAGCTGCCTCTGCAGCTCATCCAAAATGCTGTTGCCTGTCTGGTCAATCTCCCCAAATGTTCTCATGTTACCCCCCTCCTTTGCAGCCTGCACTGGCTCCCAATAGCAGCTTGCATCAGATTCAAGACCCTGGTGCTTCCCTACCAGGCAGCAAAACGGACAGCCCCTGCCTACCTGCAGGTAATGGTCACCCCCCAAAATCAGCCCGTTCAATCCGCTCCTCCACCTCTGGCCGACTGGCCTCATGACCTCTACGCCAAAACGGCAGTCACGCTGCCTGGTCATGCCTCATGTCTCACTATACTGGCTCCCCGCTGGTGGAATGACCCACGGCTATCAGAACTGCAGAGTCACTCCCCATCTTCCGCCGGAGACTGAAGACCCATCTCTTCAGGCTACACCTTAACTGCTCCTCTTGAGACATCTACTATCCCCCAGCACTGAGACACCTGCCTCCCCCTATACTGTGTCTCCTAAGAGTTCTACTTCCCCCCCCTTGTACTGTTTCTCCTGTGTCAAAAAAAACAAAAACATATATTTCTTCTTCTATCACTGAGACTGCCAATGGCCCCTGGCCTGAGCTAGATTACTCTTCCTGCTACAACTGGTGAATTGATGATTCACTTGCTTAGTCAAATGTATCGATTGTAAGTCCCTTTGGAATAAGGTGTCTGCTAAATGCACAATTCAATCTCTCTAGCAAGAATATGCAATGAAAGGAAACCTCCCTGTGTGCAGTGGTGTCTCGTCACAGTAGACACCAATGCAGAGGGATTGTATAGATATTAATTAAATAATATGTGATTGCTGTGCGGTGACGTTGGATTTTAATTGATTTGTAGAGGCCGTTATTTTTATCCTACGCAGTCAATTCCTTGCAGTTGTTTTTGGCTCAATTATATTGACAAGTGCTCCAATCGAATAAGAATGATGACAGATGCTAATGTGCATCAAACAACTGCAACAACCTTAAACCAAGTTATGGTTTGATTTTCATTGGCAATTGTCATAATATAAATATAACAATAATTTGTACTGTACCATGGCTCATGCCCACAACAAGGACAAGCATGCAAAGTATCTACTGTAATATAACCGATACCTCTAGTAAGTAAGTAAGTAAGTAAAGATTTATTTATATAGCACCTTTCATACAATAAATGCAGCTCAAAGTGCTTTACAACAGGAATAAGAACATGAAGTGAATATAAAAACATATATAAAAACATATACAAGCATAGAATGAATATAAAAGCAGGGGAAAACAGTAAAAAGAAAAGGTAAATATAAAATACAATACAATACATTTAAAAAATAGAAACAATGTACAACGTCAGATCACAGTATTTTAACCAACTGGATCTGTACTGTCGTCTGTCAACTGGACCTGTAGCCTAACAGACTAGAGAACCACGCCTGTTCACCTCAGACTAGAGAACCAGACCCGTTCACCTCAGACTAGCGAACCAGTGTGTTCACCTCAGACTAAGACTAGATGGGCAATAAATATATGTAACAATACACTCCATCAACCTCGCTGGGTTGCTAGGGCAGTTGTAGCAGATGGCTTACAGCATTGCACAATGATATCACCTTCCCTAAGACCTGAAGTGTTGAGGTCCCCATAGCCACCCAGGCCATGGTTGCCGTAAGCTAATTGTATTGTTGATAGCTTCATGAGTTTGTTGTTTTGTTGTTATTTGAATGGGATCAGCTACTCAGACACTTCCCAAAGGGGAGCAGATGTTTCCTCCTCGGGCCCTCCAACAGAGGAGACTCTCTTAGGCTCAATGCCAGACTCACATAATGGCCTTCCTGCAATCTGTATGTATTAGCAAATGCTAATGACCAAACCATGGCTAGGCAATACTTCGGAAATGCACCTCTCCCTCTTGCGCACTCCATGAAACTACAGTACAGTACTTCTGTTGACATGAGAACTTTCATTCAGTAGGTATCTCTTTTATATTTCTTTAGCATTTATTAGTTAATTATTTAGCACTATTTGGTCTCAGATTTGAATTACAGATTCTGTACAGTCAATAAATAGTTACATGTGGTTTCTGAGGAATGTCCTTCGTAGTGTATGTCAGAGCTCAAAGGGAGGTTATTATAAATTACAAGACATGCTTCGGGTGATCCTGTACATATATATATATATATATATATATATATATATATATATATATATATATATATATATATATATATATATATATATATATATATATATACTGTATATCATATGTTAGCAGTGCCTATGGAACACACTGGGTAACTATTTGGAGAGTTGTTTTTTGTTGGTTAAAAGCAAATTACTCTGATTGGCTGAACAACATCTGTCCCATTAATTCAGCTCAGGCTGAGGCCTGCTTAAAGTCAGGAGTGCCAATGATGGGTGCTATATAATTCATCTCTTCATGTTATACAGTATGTTCCAGCATAGAGTTCCATCATTATTCTCATGTAATAAATAATATGGCAGGATAATCGTCAACATTGTACAACATTTGCATCTCGAGGACCCTGGTCGAAATATATTGTACAGTTGTGGTAAACAGAGGGATAGCCTTGTGTTGGGGTTTTGTAGATAGATTGAGTGTTGCAATACTGAAGGTGCTCTGCATTTTAAAGCAAAGCCTGACTATATTTGTTCGTATTTGTTTGTATATTTGTATATATGTTCATAATAACAATAACTTGGATGGACCCAAGGCCGCTTTACAATTCTAAAGGAAATGGTCAGACAGACAGAAAACACACAAAACAGAAAAAAAACAGTGACTAGGGGCCAAAGGCCTTGGTGAACAGATGGGTTTTGAGGGCTGATTTGAAGGAGTCCAGGGTGGGGGCATTGCAGATCACTATGGGGAGAGAGTTCCAGAGTTCCCAAAGGTCCGTAGTTTGGTACGTGGGGTGGACAGCAGGCCCATGTCTGAGGACCGCACGTTCCGAGAAGGGGTATGTTGGGAGAGGAGGTCAGTTTGGTACTGGGGGGCGCAGGCATGGAGGGATTTGTAGGTGAGCAGTGATGCGGAACTTGACCAGAAGCCAGTGGAGGTGGATGAGGGTGATGTGCTGCCAGGGCTTGGTGTGTGTGAGAACCCTGGCAGCTGAGTTCTGCACATACTGGAGCCTGTCCAGGGATTTGCTGGGTACCCCGAACAGGACTCCGTTGCAGTAATCCAGACGGGAGGTGATAAAGGCGTGTATGAGGGTTTCGGCCACAGAGTCAGTGAGAGACGGTCTGAGTCTTGATATGTTTTTTAGGTGGAAGATGGCAGTTATACTTGTTCTGCTCTATTTTTTGATAAGGTACTCCACCCCAGTGCTTTGATAGTACAGTATATTCCGATTTTCTCAATGACCCTATTGTCAGAATCACCATGATTAAAAAAAAAACTAGAACACTCAAATATTTTGGGAACCATAATGTATTTTTTTTTTAACTCTACGTAGGTTCAGGCAAGGCACTTTCAGGTGGCAGTTAACAGCTGAACCCACCTATAAAGACCCTGAGGCGCTTAGATGGCGTAGCGTACTAAGCGTTGACCACGTAACCGCAGGGTTCTCGGTTAAATTCTGGCCGTGGGCATATCCTGCATGTCATCCCTTCTCTCTCTCTCGCCCATCCTTCCTGTCAAATCTCTATCACAATAAAAATACTGCCCACTCATAACTTTAAAAAGACGCAAACCCATCACATGTTTACTGTGTCCTGATTGAAGTGAGTTTTAGTTTCTGAACACAATGTTCTGTTCTGTTTTAAACATACACTACCGTTCGAAAGTTTGGGGTCACCCAGACAATTTTGTGTTTTCCATGAAAACTCACACTTTTATTTATCAAATGTTTTGCTCGATTGCGAGCTTTCACAATTGCCGAGATGCGGACCTTTTAATGAAACCCTGTCACATATGTTAACAATTTAAGTGTTCAATAACTGCTGTGCTCAAATTTATGCTGATGACACTGTTATATACACATCCAAACCTGACACACCACAAATTCAAGCTTCTCTTCAGTCTGATTTCAATATCTTACAAGATTGGCTCTCACATAATAAATGACTGCTCAACAAATCAAAATCTTATATTATGATCTTTGGTACTAGACAGAAACTCAAGTCTAAACATAATAAATGACTGCTCAACAAATCAAAATCTTATATTATGATCTTTGGTACTAGACAGAAACTCAAGTCTAAACCCAGTTACTGTTAAATATCCTGTTGGCACTACTCTGCATAAAGTTGACAATATTAAATATCTTGGTGTATGGCTTGATTCCAATATCTCATTCAAAATACACATTGATCATATCTTCCATAAAGTCAACTTTGGAATCAATACTCTATATCGATCTCGTAATTGCTTTTCACCCAGTGTTCATAAAAAACTTGCCATACAACTTATACTCCCATTACTTGACATGATGTTGTCTTTCAAACTGCATCAAAATCTGATCTTGTCACGCTTAACACAGCATATAATAGAATCTGCAGATTTTTCCTCGGCTGTCTCACTTTTCTCACTCACCACTGTAACATTGTATCAGGCACTTAGGTCATGTTCTCACATGAAAGTCTGAATCGAGACCCGGAGCAAGTGAATGAGTTCGCAACATTGTTGCATAAATTATTTCTCTGATTTGCGTTCTCACAGCCCTTCATGTAAACGAAGTAACATACGCAATCGAAGCAACAGACGTGGTAGTTGATTGGTCAGAAACATTTAGAATTGCCCGTTGTCCCGCTCTTATACAGATCAACACGCGTGCGCTGTTGTTTTCCTATGGACTGCCTCGATGTGTCGTTTCTAATCGAAGCGAAACCACCCTTTTCAAGCGGAGCATCCGTTGGTTCTTTGCTCCGGGAGTTACTTCGAATGCGCGTGCTCACAGCTCCAAACGACGCAGAGCAAAGCAAATTTTATCCTGAAACTCCAATGTGAAGTGAAGCAAATGTTCTAGTGAGAACACACCCCAGGCTCTTGAATCGTGGTGTAACATTAGCTAGCTGGAAATCAACGTGTCTAAGACCTGTTAGACCCCAGTTCTTTTGTTGAGCAGCTCCAAGAAAGACGGAGGACATTTTCTATATTGCACACATGGTAGTTTATTGAAGATCACAGGCAGAGTTACAAAGCAGTGCTGCAGCGCTGGACTCTCAGTGAGGCAGTCCCCCAGAGAGAGTGAGAATTCTCCAGTTACAGTTGCATATATGATTGTTAATTTGGGCTTGGACACCTAGAACGCTGATTGGCCAACTATGAGTCACGGCATTCTATCTGCTCGTGACCAGGTCAAGATGTATCAAAACTATACAGTGATTGTTGTCTGTGCTGAGGCGTGTATCTTTGATGTTTCTAGGGAAGTAGTCTCTGCTCCTGGGCTTAAAGCGCCCACGGCCACCAGAGACTTCCACCCTAGAAGACTGCCTAATTCCTAAGAAGCAGCCGGTGCTGATTGCTCGTTAGTACACAAATGATAAGTGCTCATTAGTACAAAAACTGATAAGTGCTTGTTAATACAAAAACTGTATAGAAATATAATAGCATAACAAGCAGCTGGTGCTGATAAGTGATCAAAAGGACTATAGAAAAATATGTTATCCTAACAGACCAAAGAACTACATCATGTGTACCAAGCAAGATCTGGAAACTGAGCCAGTTTCACTTGATGGCCAACATGTTGAAACTGTGAATACATTCAAATATCTTGGTACAGTGTTAGATTGTCAGGTGAGCTTATCTGAAAACACACAGTATGTTTTCAAGAAATGTTCACAGCGACTCTGTCTTCTGAGAAGACTCCGGGGCTTCGGTGTCAGTCAGCAGCCCTTGACTGTACTCCTCACAGACAGGACAAGGAGGAAGGCGAGGAGCATCTTGGCAGACGGCTCCCATCCTTTATTCAGACAGTTTGAGCTCATGAGCTCTGGGAGGCGCGATATAGTTCCCCTGGCAACTAAGAATATATTCAAGAAGTCCTTCATTCCAAGTGCCATTACCATCCTTAATTCTGCAAGTGACCAACAAGATGGAAGCCACAGACATGAACTGTTTTGATGTGTTTCTAATGTGCAGCCCTGTCTATGCCTGTTTGTGTTTTATGTCGTGCTGGTTGCCTTCTGGCTTCTTGTGTTGATTTTTCTGTTTAGTGCTAAATATATTCTTGCTGTATAAGCTACACTGCCTTGCTAACACCGACCTCTGCTTTAGCTCAGTAGCTAACTTTACCTCAGATACAGTAGTAGTCTACACTGCAGCGTATATCACGTGAAGGCGTGTTGACAGGCGGTATCAATTTGATTGACAGCTGATATCACTTTTTTGTGTTGGATGGGGTGGGACCACTGGTCAGTATTGGATTGAAACTGGAAAAGGTTTCCAGGGTGAATTTATTTGTTGGCGGGTTTTTTTTGTACGTGTTGGAGACCCATGTTTTAGACTCAGAGGGACCTTCATGGTAAATTGCTCTATTTTTAGAACATGCCCGGGGGCACCGTGTTGGCTACCCCTGCTCTAGCTGATCTGATCTGATCCATTTTCAGTTTTTCTGTACCCCCCCCCCCAAAAATAAATAAAAAATGCATATTTATGAAATCCATAGTTCAGTGATTAATAAATGTCTATTTTCAAGATAAAACTGCACATTTTAAAGTGACCTTTTATTGTGATCAGCCTAAAGCCTGGTACACATATAAGGATTTTCTAAATCTTAACAGATTTTTTTATCTGAGAGAGACCCCACACATGAAGATAAACAATCATGGATTGAACAGCCTTGATCGTATTGTGTGTGGTGTGCTCCGATATTCCCAATACAGCACACCACATACATAAAGATCTGTCGTTTCGACAGTCTAGAGTCTCGTTCCCCAAGCCAGAAATAATATTGAGTGATCAAATGTGATCTAACGTAGTACCCTGACTGACCTGTACGAGGCAGCCATGTGCGACAGGGCAAATGAAGTGCCAAAGAACGAAAAGAAGAAGTCAGCTCGCTTCTTGATTGGCTACATTCCATCCACGTCACAATCGGACTCGGAAGCAGGGTTGCCAGATGGGATTGACACTCTGGCAACCCTGCTTAGGAGTTGTCAGGAGTCGGGAGATGCCCACACACATTAGGATTTTTGGTCGTAAATATTGAACACGTTTAATATTTACGATTGTCGGCCCCGACCATTTTCCGAGCAGATTGTCGGGAGAAATGGACTCTTAACACACCCCACACCACAGGATAATCTTGTAGGATAATCTTTAGAGCCATCCGATAATCGGCCAGATTATCTTTATGTGTGTACCGGGGTTTTTGCGGTCCTTTCCTAAGGTCCACTTCTTTTCCAATTAATTATGTTACCTGCCACTCAGAAGAGGCCTACAAGAGAAAAATCCTACAGAAGAAAATCACTTATTATGACATGTTGACAACTCTTGATAGAAGCCCCCCCCCCCAAATGCAGCACCGTGAACCAACTCCTGCATCTTAATGTTAAGATATGATGGTTGATAGTTTCTCTTGGGTGAGTCGTCTGATGTTGGGGGCCAAGCTGCAGAGAAAAGAGGAGGAAGACACGTCATCTGTCTGTAGCTCCTACCAGGCCTGACGCTGCTGTCGCTGCTGTCACTCTGTCTCTCGCTCCTTCTCCAGCCACTCATCCCTCTCACCCCTCCAACGGAGGTACCTCTCTACACCATCGCCAGTGCCACTCTCTGCCTGCTTCTTTGGTTTAGCACCCTGGCTACCTGGAGGGGCTGTATTTAGAGGAGAGGTAGGGGCGCACCCAAAGAACCAAAAATCTGAAAATTGTCTGTACTTGGTTTTATTCGTAGTTTTGCATGCACAGAGGAGGAAGCACATGCGTGCAAAACTATGGATTAAACCAAATGCAGAACTTGACTTTTTCCCCTTCTTTGAGTGTGACCCTACCTCTCCTCTAAATATATATATGAGATATACACACCAGTGGTTAGGAGCAAATTGTATATTTTTGTATATCTCTCTCGCTGTTCTCCTGCTCTGTCTCCATCCCTACACTGATGTTCTCCCTCTATGTCTCCATCCCTACACTGATGTTCTCCCTCTATGTCTCCATCCCTACACTGATGTTCTCCCTCTATGTCTCCATCCCTACACTGATGTTCTCCCTCTATGTCTCCATCCCGAGCCTCCAGCACATCCTGACAGGCTGCAAGACAGCGCTGTCCCAAGGCCGCTACACACGGCGACATGACCTGGTGCTGAAAAAGCTGGCAGAGGTGGCAGAGCCATTTAGACAGGAGGCAAACAGCAGACCTTCCGCTCCAGACAGACATCCCATCCAGTTTGCAAGGGCTGGAGAGAGAGTCAAACCCTCCCGTCAGAGAGATACAGCAAGACTCCTCGCACCGGCTAGTGAGTGGACCATGAGGGTCGACCTGGGGAGACAGCTCCAGTTCCCCAGGGAGATCGTGGAAACACCGCTCCGACCAGACCTGGTCATGTGGTCAGAGGCTTGCAAGACAGTCCTTCTGGTCGAACTCACTGTCCCTTGGGAGGGTGGTTTGGAGGCAGCCAACGAACGGAAGCGAGCCAAGTATGCAGATCTGGCGGCGGAGTGCAGGGAGGCTGGCTGGAAAGCCGTTACGTGCCCTGTGGAAGTGGGGTGTAGGGGCTTCGTAGGTTCCTCAGCCGATTGCCTACTCCGTGACATAGGATGCACGGGAGCAAGGCATCGGAAAGTCATGAAAGAGCTGGCTGAGGAGGCAGCTTCTGGCTGTGGCTAAGAAGGAAGCATAAGGGTTAGGGGGCTTACAACACCTAGGGCATCAGCAGGGGTGGCAGGCTCCGCCACCAGGAGATGTACTGGGGTTAAAGGAGCGAAACGTCAATGACTGGTGGTCCCCAGCTGATGACCCAGTTAGGCCCACATAGGTGTTCAGTGAGGTGTCACAGCACACCTGTTCTAAAGGCACTGTGGAGGTGCGTCAGACAGCAATGCCCAGCAGGAGTACCATCACCTGTATCATGATTTCATCCCTACACTGATGTTCTCCCTCTATGTCTCCATCCCTACACTGATGTTCTCCCTCTATGTCTCCATCCCTACACTGATGTTCTCCCTCTATGTCTCCATCCCTACACTCCTCTATGTCTCCATCCCTCTATGTCTGTGTCCTGTCCTCATCCTCTGTTTATCCTCCTCATGATCATCATCAAACTGAACATTACTGTCTGATCTGTTGAAAGTAGCGTTATGAAACCATACTCTGTGGCTATTAAATTGCACCCTGCTGTAAGCATCATCATCATTGTTGTTGTGCATTTCTGGATAGGCTAACCTTACCTTCTCTTTGTCGTGGAAGATTTTCAGAAGGACATTGCCTCCATGTACTTCAATGTTTTTTTCTTGCTCGCTCCCTGACCGCTTCTACTTTTTTTCGTCTCTTCTTGCGGATGTATGTGTCCCGCAAGTTGCGCCGTGTTTTCTTCACTGCCGCTGCTATATACAGTTCTTGCTAAATGGCATTCATAACTAGCTAGCTACCTAGAACACAATCACTAGTCTAATGTTTCCTAATCAATACATACCATTCCCGATTCCAGTCTGCTCTTCAATACTTTGCCATATTCTCTCTTTATAATCAGCATCTTTATATTCTCTACTCTGTTTTTCATAAAGTGCTTTGTTGCTCAGATACAAGGAGGATCAGCTTCTCGGACGCCATGACTTTCGTCCTGTTTACCTGGGTGTACATTCGCACGGTGGCCAGAGTGGTCAAAACAACTCTCAAAATGCTTTTGACGGACGTGAGAATCTAACCTGTTCCGAAATAAGTCAGTCCATTTTAATGTGCATAACCAACAATTCCTATCAATATTTACAATGACGGAACAGCAAGCAATTACACAGACGGGCCCTGGTAAATTAATCATTTAAAAAGAAATGCTAAAAAGCATTTGTCTGTGAGTCAGGTTGTTGAGTAGGGGCTAAATTAGCTGCATTAGCAAAGCAAGTTAAATATATTTTTTTCAGCTACTTCTCCTTCATTTGTTAAGAATTGAATTTGTCTTAATTAATGTCTCTCTCAATATATATTTCTCTCCCTCCAGAAAGATCTATATACAAAGTGAATCAGTGAAGTAGCTAGCCTATGCTTTTAACTCAACATACAAAATGATGCTGCAGCACACAAAGACAGTATAGCCACTGAACTATAGTTGTAAACCTCTCACAAACAATGACACATTTGCAGGCTACATTTGACAATATTATATATATTGTTATATTATATACGTGTGTGTGTGTGTGTGTTTTTTAATCTGGTATTATTTACATTGCAATGTTGCCCTTCAGCACAAGGTGCAGTGAGAGATATCCCACCTGCATTACTATGTGTGCTGCACTATTTGTCCTAAATATAAACATTGTGTCATTCAGTCAACAAAGCAAGCTTATTTTCATTCTGGTGCAATGAGTCTTGTGTCTGTGCATACTAAGAAGAATATCCTGCACTTTTTGTGACCTGTGTTTTGGACAACAATCATATCCTTGAGTCATAACTGGCTTGAGGTCAAAAGCAAAACTCAAGTACCGTATTGCTTTTATATAACGGTTACAATTCAAAACAGAATTATGACATGAAAACAATGCCGTAAGCATTTATTACATGATAAATATTCTTGATTTCTTTTTTTTCTTCTTGAGTTTAGAAATATAGCTCTCAAAACAACCACTGTTGTCAAAGTAACGTAATTGAGTGTTTGCGCATGGATATGACTTTAACATATGGTAAACAGGAAAAATGTGTCATAGCTGTTTATTAGGGAGCAAAGTATGGCTTTGAATGATACAGTATATATATTGATATATTGATATATATAATATATCAACTCCACAGGGACCTCTTTATGTTGCAGTACCTCCCTTTCATGCCACATGTGCACTGGTACCATTTAGTGCGTCTAACACAGAAGCGACATGTCACTACAGCAGATTATTTCATTACATGTCATTACTGTCAGGTAGCAATCAGCTAGCTGCCTGTCATAGCCCCTCGCTTGAGATGTTAGCCTGTATGCTGTTGAATAATGGAGAGATCCAGGGTTCTAAACCTGTCCACTTAACTACAGTACTACAGCAGCAGATAGATGGATGGGGTGTCACATTGGGCCTGTACTTGTAGACTGGTTGTGCTTGCAACTGGTTGTGCTTGCTTGTGCTTGCAAGGCTGATGAACTCACTGTCAGCAAGCTAACTGTTCTCATATGCTAAGAAAATCTGAAGTTGTTGACCCAATATATAAAATAGAGATACAATGGCAGTGCCGTTGGAGAATTGATGACAGTTAAAGAGGCTGCAATCAAAGTGGCCATCATTTCTCCTTAGTTACTTCTGTGGTAGCCATTTTGATCTCCTAAATCAAGACGCATGTCAGCCTAAACCTAAAACTTCAGTTAAATATCTGCCAAAGTCACACTAAGTCGGAAAAACTGCCATTGGCAATGCCTCCCCTGCATCCACCATTTAGAAAAATGAGTGTGACTCAACTAAATAATTATATTAAAAGCCAACCTTGATGATGCATTCGCTTTTGACACATACATTTTTCAATTTTGTGTAGAGAAATGTGGCTCTCTGATAAATATGTTTTCCAGCAAGCATTGTTATCATAATTGAGATCATGGTGAAACATTATTGGAAAAGAGTAATTCATATTTTCCCACGAGGCAACAGCCAGCATTTAAGAGCACTATACTGAATACAAGAGCACTGATTGAGGTGTGTAGCTGTCCCTGAACCTGTTGGTCAGGGTCTGGACATTCTGATGCCGTATGTCAGATAATAACAGAGAGAACAGAGTGTGGCTGGGGTGGCTGCAGTCCCTGAGGATCTTCCCGGCCTTCCTCTTGCATCTCCCAGAGTAGATGTTATGCCCGTTGTGAACTGGGTGGTTTTCACCCCCCTCTGCAGAGCCTTACGCTCCAGGGCAGTGCAGCTGCTGTACCAGGGGGTGATATAAACGGACAGGGTTCTCTCTATGTTGCACCTATTCGGTTGTTAAGTCGTGACGGGTTTCCGGGTCCAAAGTTGGCTGAGGCGCTCTCTTCGAAATGCCTCAGTAATAATCATAATTCATTATATTTATATAGCTCTTTTCCGAGGCTCAAAGACACTGACAAATATGGGAAAAACGGGAAAGTGCTGTGTCCCTTGTTGTATTAATAGATCCGAGTCTAAAAAACGATTGACCTGTCATTCTACCGCTTTAGTACACTGGTGCTCTGGTGCAGGGAATTTCTGGTTTGGACCCGGAAATTGCTAAACGTCATGTTTGACGTCAGACTTAACAACCGAATAGAAGTTAGGGGGTCATGCCAAATGTTCTCTGCCACCTGATCACTCTATGGGTGTGGTGTGACCATGTTACGTCCTCAGTGATGTGGACACAGAGGAACTTGAAGCTGCTGACTCTCCGCTGCAACCTCACTGATGTGGATGGGGACGTGGCCCTCCTGCTTCTTCCTGAAGTCCATGATCAGCTCCTTAGTTTTGCTCTTGTTGAGGGAGAGGTTATTTTCCTGTCACCCGTCTACCAGAACTCTTACCTCTTTCCTGTAGGCTTATCATTGATCAAGTGACAGTGGTGTCATCAGCATAACAAGTTGGAGCTGTGTCACACGGTTGTACAGTACAGCAGTGGACTAAACACGCAGCCCCGTGCTGAGAGTCAGAGTGGAGGTGATACTGCCTACCCTCACCACCTGGGGTCTGCCTGTCAGGAAAACCAGGATCCACAGCATACTATGTACTAGGCTAATTGGACACCTGTTAGCTGACACAAATGTATTTGATGTGCACATGCTAAATGTGTTCAATTGCAGTCCTGCAATTCTAAGGCAATTGAAGATCTATTTTGAATTTAAGTTAAACTTTAATGTCCTTAAAGGGGCAGTCTGGGATTGTAGACAACTTTAGTGGCACCATCCATGTCATTTAAATATATTTAAATGTAGCTGATACTATGATGTATGATTCGGTTTCTGTCTGTTCGTATGTCACATGCTTTATCTCCAACACCACTGGGAAAATGTTGACAAAACATTGTTAAATGATGCGTCTTGCCATACAGATATAGTTTTTATGAAATAATACAGATTCGTCTAATTTTAACAAAACTGTGGTGAAAATGTCTCTTGCCATAGACATTGTTTAATGTAGCAAAAAAAGATAAAAAGGAACCACGACTTGACGACAAACATTCGGAGAGTGAAGGAACGAGCACTGTCATGGCTGACATGGAGGATGACCCCGATGAGGGAGATGGCGAGGTATTGGACCCAGACAGGAGTAGCAATCAAGATATCATGAAAGCCATACTGTCCTTGAAAAGCGGTCTTTATAAGAAAATTGATGTTGTGCAAGCAACCATTGCAGATGTAAGGAAACAGGTAGAAGAATGCACAGGGCGCGTAGCACATGCGGAACAACGGATTTCCGATGCAGAAGACAGCGTCAACTATGGAGAGTGGATCGTGGCACATTCAAATGCAATACACACATCGGAATGCAATACACACATCGGAATGCAATACACGTGTAACACTAAATACAATGCAAAAATACGGCATATTTGTGCCAAAATAAAATCAATGTGTATTACATTTGAGCGCAGCGTATTACATTTGGTCATGAGTGTATTCCATTGAGCATGTGTATTACATTTGGTCACGAGTGTATTCCATTGTGCATGTGTATTACATTTGAGCGCAGCGTATTACATTTGGTCATGAGTGTATTCCATTCGAGTGTCGGTGTACTCATTTGCATTGCTTTTCGATATCCGGTGTAATTTGCATTGTATTGCATGATGTATGGAGGCCCTTTAAGTATTTCTTAAGGCATAATGTTAATGTTGGTAACTTGCTTCAACAAGAACAAGCTCTGGGGGAGTAGAGTAGCTTTATGATCGTGTACATTGACCAGGAATGCACCCTTGGCCTTGTATATTAATTTATTTTATTTTATTATTATTACTACTTATTATTAATATTCTTTAGGTTATATCATTTATTTATTGTTTAGGTTTTTTCCTTTTTTGTGTGTGTCTTTTCAATTGTTAGGGATGGGGTTAT
Source organism: Nansenia antarctica (assembly GCF_963989245.1). Taxonomy (NCBI): domain Eukaryota; kingdom Metazoa; phylum Chordata; class Actinopteri; order Argentiniformes; family Microstomatidae; genus Nansenia; species Nansenia antarctica. Next base: position 3,318,167 of record NC_137683.1, on the reverse strand, counting down.
GGGCGGGAGAACAGGGTGAAAAATGTTTGCTGTGTTTTGTACTGTTGTACAATTTGATGTGATTTTGCAAACTGAAAAAAGTGGTTTCTCATAGAAGTCAATGTAATGCAATTTTCTCATGGCAATATTTGATTGGCCAAATCACTGAAAATGGGTGGGCACAGGAGGCCTTGCCTCATCATGCATTGAGTCCAGGGCTGAAAGATTGACATTTTGTTCGTCCAATCATGCGCCACAGCCGCCCTGGCTGAACGCCAGTCACTTCAGTGCAGGACACGCTAGAACACCCATGGCTATTATCCCTGAAAATAATAGCTCATTTGGCCAAATACTTTTACTTAAAATGACCTCGGAAGTCGGCGAGATTCTGGCGCGATTTATACATCGAATAGGTAGACAACATTTAGGATTTATTGAACAGTTTTAATTTTAATATTAATAATTAATAATTGTATGTAGTATGTTGTGGTGAATGTTGTGAGCCTGAGCAGCAAAGACATATTACTGAACGGGCCTACCGGGCCCAGGCCCAGGGGCCCCAGAGATCAGGGGGCCCTTTGCATTTCTTGTCGCAGGGATGTCTTGCAAAAAAAAGAGAAGCTTGTGTGGGCTACATATAGCCTACTCAGATTCGAATGCGAATACAGGCTACATTCCCATTAGATTAATGAGTAGGCTATAGAAACTAGACACTAGAGGGCGCCATTAAAGTTTGTGTACTGGGGACAGGTCACAAGGTCACACTGGTGCAGGTCTTTTACAGATCTTTTATTAAGGCTGAAGATGATAAAAGCCCACAAGGACTACTCCGCGTAATTATCGATTGTGGCCTGCAATCTATGTTTCCAAATGTCTATGTTGCGCTGCGGCTATTTTTGACTCTGCCTGTAACCAATTGCGAAGGGGAGCGGTCATTCTCTGCTGTCCAGGATTAAAAACGAATTGCGGACTAAAATGACGCAACACCGTCTCAAGGCTCTTTCTCTCATGGCAATTGAGAGCGAACTGACCAAATCACTGGACTTTAATGATATCGTGGATGATTTTGCACGAAGCAGAGCCAGGAAAAAATGCATTGCATAAGGTAAGACTATTTTATGATTAATTTAGTCTTATAAAGCCATCCTGTGGTTGCTATATGACACCATAGTGTTGCCAATTGTTTTTGGTTGAAAGCGGTGTATTTTGTTAATGTACTGTTGTTGGCTTCAATTGAGTGTGGCATGCCTGTGTTGTAAATCCTGTGTCGTTGAAATACAGGTGAATTTTTTCTAGTTATTGTGCTGTTGGCTTTGAGTGTTCCTCCGCTGTAAAACCTGTTGAGATGCAGGTAAACGTAGGCTATGTCTTATATGCTGTTGGCATTGTGTTTACTTGAGCTCTAAAAAAAATATATGTGTTTGCGCTGGGGAGGGGGGGAGGGGGGGGGCCTTTCTACACGTCCAGGCCCAGGGGCCCATTTTTTCATGATCCGTCTATGCTGAGCAGAAGGGACAATAGCTGCTGCAGGCGGACCATGACCCATTGTGCAGGTAACTTATTACATATGTTGTTTGAGTTCTATGTTTTGGTGCATTTTGTAAGAGTCCACTCGTGGTGTTGCTAGCATTCGCGAGCTAGGGCATGGCTAGTCAGTAACGTCATGTTGCATTCCACGTGTAGTACCTTTTTCCGCCACACGCGTGTATGAGTGCTGTTCTGCAGGATAAATATTAGAAATGGATGAAGTATTGTTCTGAATTGTATATTGTGTGTCTGATTGACATAGTGTTTGAGTGCTTTTGACATGTCATTGATTGTATGTAGTATGTTGTGGTGAATGTTGTGAGCCTGAGCAGAAGGGGCAATAGCTGCTGCAGGCGGACCAGAGATTCATGCCAATTGTTTTGTTTATTTGATGACCCATTGTGCAGGCAATAAAAGCTGCTTCATCCACCATCCTGAGAGTGTCCCAATCCCTTCAGTACCGCCAAACACAAATTAATAATTTTTAACAAAGACAGATAAGAAGAACAGGGAACATTCCATCGTGAGTGAAGCGAGCAAGCGGAAAAAAAATTGGCCTCCTCAATTCTGGAAGTCACCAGCCTCCACTGATGTTCAGCCTACCTCAAATCTGTGGACTGACTTCAAATTAATGCAATTGGCTGTAAGAAGCAAAACTGATAATTAATCAAAGAAGTACTATACATTGTGGTAACTTTTCAGTCATACTTTTGAATAATAATTGTCACCAATTCACACAACTGCTAGATCATTCGTGGGGGACAGCATGTTTACTGTTATCTCAAAAAACTAAATTATTTTCTAACTAGCCTGACTTACAGTATATCAAGTTGTTTCAACCTTCCGTTGAGGAGATGTGAGAGTTTGAATGACTGGAGATCACATGCTCACCAGTAAGTGATGGAATGGTTGCGACTACACTAACCGCCTCTCTTTGATTGGTTTTGTGGCCAAAAGTGACATTAATGCACAGCACTCTTTACCAAAAGTTTAACAAAATTCCATATATGTGACGAGACGTCATCGAACTGCGAAACGGGCGCAAAGTGCAAAGGCTTCAAATTTGCGTTTTTGCATTTTTACAGCAAAAACAATCTGATTTCGTTTTTTTGTCACCAAACACAAGTTAAGGTTTTGAACTACCCACTCGTTATTTTTTCGAGCAGTTTTACGATAGTTAAATACGTGTACTTAATCAACAAAATAAGCTTATTTTTCACCGGATTTCTCCCGGGAAATCCCCCCTTGTGGGAGGGGAGGAACTGGATCCAGGTTGTTTCTCATTGGTCGATCGATTTGGTTACGAGAAGAGTCAGGAAGTAGAGTGCTGCTTTGAGAAGAGTCAGGAAGCAGCGCGCTGGTTTGTTTACTCCACTGAGACTCGTAAGGTAAGATCTATTATGAGCCAGATCTATTTATGTACATAGCGAATTTGTTAGTTAAGTTAGTTACTAGTTGAAACCAGTGTGTTCGTGTATTTAGACATTTCTTTATTATTACCCACTAGCAACTAACTGAAAGCACATTGTTGTGCCTCCATTGTTGTTAGCATTCTAGCATTGTAGCTTGGAAATGTCTGTCTATGTTGTAAGTACGGTTATGTCTACGTTGTAAAAGTTGTAAGACTCATGTTCAGTGTGTAATACTGGAATACTGTAACATATCAAGTGTAATAGATTACAGAAATGTTAAAAGTTTAAAAACATGTGTTCCTTTGTTTGTTATGAACGAGCTAGCCGCTAGCCGCTAGCCGCTAACACTACACTGAGCACTAGCCTAGTGACTAGGTAATTATCATTGTCATGTATTAGGCTAGCTATTTTATGAACATGGAGTGCCAGTAACTGTAGGCAATATTTTAATGTACTATCTTCTTTCTGTTGCAGCTTTGATGCCCTCCACACCACCAGACACAGCAACTCAACAACTCAGAGCAGAGTGCTCATTGAAGTACACCACACACTCTGGCAATATTTTGTTGAATAACAAGAACAGTTGGGCATAGATACATCATTTTGAACTGTGTCATGATTTATTAGCTATTGATAGTCAATTCACAGACCTTGCATGCTTACCTGTGTATAGTCTGTTGTATGTTGAACTATAAGGCTGACATTTGCTGGACAGAATGTATAGTCTGTTGTATGTTGAACTATAAGGCTGGACATTGACTACTGAGCACTACACTATTTCCAGCACAAGACATCAGCAAATTACTCTTAATGCCTCCATAATAATAAGCTGGCTAATTAGCTACAGTAATAACATTGATAGGTGATAATGTTAGCAATATCTAGCTAAGTACTGTAAACTTCTCTTTGAAAAGTATATCTGACCCAGTGACTAACACTAATGTTTGCACACTGATTGTACTTTGCACAGCTTGTCGCACCATTGTTCTGCTGTAGTGCGACTACCATCACTTATACTTATCACTTTATTACTTATTATTGTGACTATGTACCTTGTTGAAGAACCAAAGCGAAATATTTTTATTCTTGTGTACTGTAAAATAAATTCTGATTCTGATTGAAGACTTTTTTGTATCATTAAAAGACTAACAATAACAGTTACAACAACCATAAATAATAATAAGCTGGGTAATTAGCTTAGGTAATACCTTGCTAGGTAATAATGTTATAGCTGTATAACTATAGCTGTCTGACCCAGTGACCAGTATTGACAGCTGATAGCTGTCAATCTAGAGGGGGAGTGGTTGGGGGTGGGGTTGGCCAGCTATTGTTACCGCCCATTACCTGCCGGTGTGAAGGTGTGAAAAAGTCCCAAATCTTTCAAAGCCGTTTCCTCAGGATTTAGTTTTCAGGGTTAACAAGTTTCAAATACTCATGTTGTCTTACATTTTTCCCCGATGTCTATGTATGACACATAATTTGAAAGCTTACAATCTGTAGTTTAAGCATATGTAAAAAACAGAAAAATTACTTTGCCCCCTCTTTGGTCATTCCACCAGATCGCGTCACATTATGACACAGTCTGGTCATTTGGTCCGCAAGTCGGCATCCGATTTAATGTTCAGACTTTTCTTTCGAAAAGCATAAATACATTTCAGTGGTGTTGAAACTCAATGGCACACTCGCTAGTCAACTAAAGCCGGGTACACACATAAGGATTTTCTAAATCTTAACAGATTTTTTATCTGAGACAGACCCCACACATGAAGATAACAAATATTGGATTGAACAGCCTTGATCGTATTGTGTGTGGTGTGCTCCGATATTCCCATTTCAGCACCCCACAGACATAAAGATTATCGTTACGACAGTCTACGAGTCTCGTTCCCCAAGCCAGAAACCTTGCGTGATCTAACGTAGTACCCTGACTGACCTGTACGAGGCAGCCATGTGTGACAGGGCAAATAAAGTGCCGAAGAACGAAAAATGAAAAAAGAAGAAGAAAAAAGAAGAAGAAGTCAGCTCGCTTCTTGATTGGCTACATTCCATCCACGTCACAATCGGACTCGCGAGCAGGGTTGCCAGATGGGATTGACATTTTCCACCCTAACCACCGTCTAAAACCGCTAATTCCACAAAAAAAACCTGAGCCCATCTGGCAACCCTAGTCGGGAGTTGTCGGGAGTTGCCCCCACACATAAGGACTTTTGGTTGTAAATATTGAACACATTTAACATTTACGATTGTCGGCCCGACCATTTTCCCAGCAGATTGTCGGGAATAATGGACTAAAGCGGGTTACACACATAAGGATTTTTAAAATCTTAACCGATTTCTTATCTGAGACAGACCCCACACATGAAGATAAAAAAACTTGGATTGAACAGCCTTGATCGTATTGTGTGTGGTGTGCGCCGATTTTCCCATTTCAGCACCCCACAGACATAAAGATTATCATTACGACAGACTCCAGACTCTCTCGAGTCTCGTTCCCCACGCCAGAAATCTCGCGTGAACCCATCCTTTTAATATTGCCTTTGAATTACAAAATAATTAAATTAAGATTCTATAATGATTAAAGCACTTTGAGCCGCAACGTTTGCAGGAAAAGAGCTATACAAATAAAGTTATTATTATTATTATTATTATTATCTAACGTAGTACCCTGACTGACCTGTACGAGGCAACTAAAGTGCCGAATAACGAAAAGAAGAAGTCAGCTCGCTTCTTGATTGGCTACATTCCTCAGATTCAGATTCAGATTCAGATAACGTTTATTGCCATTATGCTTGACACATATAGGAATTTGTTTTGGCATTACAGAAGGTGCATTTATGCTTTTTTCACATATACATGAACAAAAACAAATACAAATACAAATGCAAAAACAGGACAACACAGGACAGACAGTGCATGGATAATGCTGTATATATATATATATATATATATATATATATATATATATAAAGTGCAGTGCAGAGTTATTCAAGGTCCAGTGCATGTTCAGTCCTGGGCAGACTTGGAGGCGGGGGGGAGGGGGAAGCCAGAGTCATTTATCAGCCTGGCGGCTGAGGGGAAGAAACTGAGCCTGTGGCGGGCCTTTACTGTCTTAGGCAGCCGCAACCTTCTCCCAGAGGGAAGCAGGGTGAGGAGGCCGTGACCGGGGTGGGAGGCCCTCCTCAGAGCAGTGCAGGGAGTTGAGGGAGGGCAAGGGACAGCCGATCACCCTCTCTGCTGAACGTATCACCAGCAGAGATGGCCGTGTAAAACTGGACCGTCATGGACCTCGGCAGCCTGAATTTCCTCAGCTGCCGGAGGAAGAACATCCTCTTCTGGGCCTTCTTCGTGAGGGCCTCGGTGTTCCGCTCCCACTTAAGGTCCCGGGAGATGGTCATGCCTAGAAAGCTGCATGACTCCACGGAGGCCACCGGGGTTTCCTCCCAGCGTGATGGGAGGGGGCAGGGCTGCTTTCCTTCGGAAGTCCACCACCATCTCCACTGTTTTTAGAGTATTGAGCTCCAGATTGTTAAAACTGCACCAGCTCTGCAGCCCCTCGATCTCACCCCTGTAGGCAGATTCGTCCCCCCTGGAGATGAGGCCCACCAGGGTGGTGTCGTCTGCACACTTCAGGAGCTTGACCGAGGGGTGGCGGGAGACACAGCTGTTGGTGTATAGGGAGAACAGTGCTGGAGACAGGATGCAGCCCTGCGGGGAGCCCGTGCTGGTGGACCTGGAGCTGGAAATGACCTGTCAGTCAGGAAGTCCGTGATCCACCTGCAGGTGGAGTCCGGCACCTGCAGCAGGGATAGCTGGTGCTCCAGGATGTGTGGGAGGATCGTGTTGAAGGCCGAGCTGAAGTCCACGAACAGGATCCTGGCGTAGTTGCCTGCAGTGTCTAGGTGTTCTAGCGCGTAGTGCAGAGCCATGTTCACGGCGTCCTCCGTGGATCTATTGGCTCTGTACGCGAACTGCAGGGGGTCCAGCACAGGATCCGTGATGAGCTTCAGGTAGGCCAGGACAAGGCGCTCCAGGACCTTCATGACGACAGAGGTCAGAGTGACGGGTCTGTAATCGTTAAGGCCTGTGACCTTGGCCTTCTTGGGGACGGGGATGATGGTTGACGCCTTGAAGCACGCTGGGATGTGACACAGCTCCAGCAAGGCGTTGAAGATGTGGGTAAACACCGGGGCCAGCTGGTCGGCGCAGTGCTTCAGGACAGAGGGAGAGACGGAATCCGGACCAGCTGCCTTCCGGGGATTCTGCCTCTTGAACAGTCTGTTTACCTCTCGCACTTTGACAGAGAGAGGGGGTGGGGAAAGGGAGGTGGGGGGGGGGGCGGGGCGGGTGAGGAGGGGGGAGGGAGGGGAGGGGAAGGGGGGAGGGTGGGGGTAGCAGGAGGGACATTGGCCCCCCTGGGGGACGGGGGTGGTGGTTGTAGCCGTGGGGGGTGGAGGGAGAGGGCGGGGGTGGGCGGGAACCTCTCTTTCTCGAACCTACAGTAGAACTCGTTCAGCGAGAGGGAGGTTGTCGGACATCAGCGGGGACTTGGGTTTGTAGTTGGTGATGGTCTTGAGGCCTTTCCAGACGGAGGCGGAATCCCCCTCAAAGAGCTGTTGCTGCAGCTTCTCCGAAAAGCGATGCTTCGCCTCCTTCACCGCTTTGGCGAACCTGTACTTGGCCTGCTTGACCCGGTCAACGTCCCCACTGCACCTAGCCACCTCCTTCTCTGACCTCAGACGCCTGAGTTGGGATGAAAACCAGGGCTTGTCGTTGTTAAAAGACTTCCTGGAGCGGAGGGGGACACACACCTCCTCGCCAAAGCTGATAAATGATGTCACAGTGTCTGTATATGCATCCATATTGTTACCAGCCTCTGGCCCCGCCCACTCCACCAAATCCTGGTCACAGCCTGCTCTCTCCAACCAGGCGCAGAGTCGCTCGCATGCCTCACTGGACCACACCCTGAAGCGCCGTACAACAGGCTTAGAGAGTTTTAACCTCTGCCTGTAGCGAGGGATCAGGTGTATGAGGATATGGTCACTGTAGCCCAGCGCAGCACGGGGGACAGAATGGTAGGCTTGACGAGCTGTACAGTAGCAATGATCCAGAGTGTTCACCCCCCTGGTGGGACACGTGACTTGCTGCCTGTATTTGGGGAGCACCCGGCTAAGATTAGCCTGGTTAAAGTCCCCCATAACAACAACAAAACTGTCCGGGTAATTTCGTTCCACACTCATTAATTGCTCTGCCAGTGTGTCTACTGCTGCGGTGACGTCAGCATCAGGTGGAATGTAGACACGCGAGAATGAATGAGCTGAACTTGCGGGGGGAATAGAATGGACGACAGAGGATGAATAGGGATTCTAACACCATCCACGTCATAGTCAGACTCGCGAGCAGGTTTGCCAGATGGGAATTACATTTTCCACCCTAACCACAGTCTAAAACTGCTAATTCCACCAAAAAAAACAGAGTCCATCTGGCAACCCTAGGATTTTTGGTCGTAAGTATTGAACACATTTGACATTTACGATTGCCGGCCACAACCATTTTCCGAGCAGATTGTCGGGAGAGATTGACTCTTAACACACCTCACACCACAGGATAATGTTATAGGAAAATCTTAATAGCCATCCGATAATCGGGCGTTTTCTGTCTTTGGTCGGAAGGGGGAAAATCGGGCCAAAATCGGCCAGATAATCTTTATGTGTGTACCCCGCTTAACACACCTCACACCACAGGATAATCTTGTAGGATAATCTTAAGAGCCATCCGATAATCGGGAGTTTGCTGTCTTTGGTCGGAAGGGGGAAAATCAGCCCAAAATCGGCCAGATTATCTTTATGTGTGTACCCGGCTTAACACAGCTTGTTTTGTGAGCCTGCTAACAATGTAAAGTAGTGTTATAGTTAACTAGGTAGCAGTGGGGATTACTCACTGAACCCATTGCATTGCATTATTGTAGCTTGACTAGTGAGTTTGCGTTGTGATTTTCAACAAAGTTTAAATGTATTTCCGTCTTTCAAAATAAAAGTCATGGAACAGTGATACACACCGCTATGGAACAGTGATGCACACCGCTATGGAACAGTGATGCACACCGCTATGGAACAGTGATGCACACCGCTATGGAACAGTGATGCACACCGCTATGGAGCGCCTAAAATGCCTCCTTCCTATTAAAAAGATTGTAAAAAAACGTCTTTTGGACACAGTCCCAAAACTTGAAGCAAATAATAATACTGGTTTTAGGGTAGACTGCTACTGAGATCTTTTGAGACGGTTGGCTTGAGGCATCTGTCAGGAAAAGCACATTGCATTATTTCTCCAACATCTTACAGGGTTCTTTGTATCTATTTAGAATAATTTCTTTCTCTTTTTTTCTCCTGGATGGCAAGACAACAATAATAAAGATATGAAATAACACAATGTATTCAACACACTTTTTGAAATGAGAATATGTGGAGACAAATTGACATTTAAGTAATGTAATGTTGTAGTGTTGTCAAAAATAGCAATAACAAATTACGGTTGAGGAAAAGTAGGAGACAAATGTAATTTCATGTTTTGTACAGCAGGTCATTCAGGGTAGTACACAGTGGTGTAGTCTACGTGATACGCAGGACTACGCCGTATACCCACTAGGAAAGGACAAGGATTTGCGTATACCCACTAGAAAATGCGCGAGGATACGTAACGGCGTTTTGTGACAGAACTTTCACTTTCATTCATAAAATTCACCCTGTCTGTGTTACGAAGCACTTACTTCGAACTTTCTGACATGTTTGTTATCGCATAACCAGTCGTTCAGAATGCTAGTCTCAGTATTTCCCCTACAGAGCCTTGGGGTGGGCGGGCCGCGAATTTGCGAAACCTAGGCTGGTAGGGGGAGGCAGCCAATGAGGGAGTGCTTCGCCAACCAATCAGGTAGCGGTATTGCACTGCCTCCCCTTACCATCCTAGGTTTCGCAAATTCGCGGGCGGGCCAGACCTCCACACACAGCTTCGTGCCGCTGGAGAATGCTTTTGGTTTGTTTTGTGTGCGCGTGCGACGCGAGAGAGTTTTTGCAGGGTGAAAGCTCTGCAGAAGAAAGTAAGCAAGTTGAAACGTTAGCAAATATAATTACTGTGTTCTGACAGAGAAAGTTGGTTCAAATTAGTCGTTATTATTGTGATTAGAAAGTGTCTGATTATAGTTTCATGGTGTGAATAATAGTGTCAAAGAACTAGCAAGCTAGCTAGCTCAGAGGTGATTAGATGAGCTAGTCTGCTGCACACTTGCCAGCTAAAGAGCTAACTGGAGGCACTTTATTATTTTACTTAAAGTAGATATACAATCTTTCTTATTCTGCTAGAATTGGGCTTTATGGTAATACCATAATGGTATATTTACAGTACATGGACAGTGGATTGAAGCATTGGAACAAACCCTCACTCATTGGAAATGTCTGTTTTTTTGTAGTTGGACATACGATTTTCTTACAGGTGAGAGAGTAAGTAAAGACAGTATCTGACTGCATTGCCCACAGCAACCCAATATTCAATTAGAATTATGTTATGATTTGATATGAATTCAATGTATACCTCTTATTAAATTATAAATACTCTGGTTGTTATGTTTGCCTTTTGGTTGACAGCAAAAGAGGGAGAGAGGAGGATAGGGAGGGAGAGAAGGAGAGAGAGCAGGATGGTGTCGGCACACCAGAGAGAGAGAGCAAGAACCAGGTGAGAAAGTGGACAGGTAGTCAAGACCACATAAGTAAGTAGCCTTGAGAACCAATGGTTCTGGAGCCTAACGGCCCATAGGGAAGGAGCCTATCTCCTGTTTCTGTAGCGTGAGGCAGCTTGATGTACAAGTACAGTCCATGCCACCCCCCCCCCCCCCCCCCAAGGCAGCAAACACTGGTGTAGATGCATACTGTATGCATAAGTGAGTGTGGTGGTGCTTATGGGGTGTCGCGGGACAGGTGTCGCTCTGACTGGGAGGGCAAAATCACAGTATACCCACTAGAAAAAACTAGACTACACCACTGGTAGTACATGAATTGGTTTCTATAGTGACTAGTCCATATTCCACTTGAATTATCTGAGGTTAGCTAAACTGTGTGTTACTCAAACACATACTGATAAATGACATGTTGAATGTATGTTGAAGGGCAAAGCTCTAATACTACATTCAACTGCATTTATGGTCCACGGCGCCATTTCTGAAATGGCCTTCATTTTCTATCATTCTCTCTTGAATTGGATGAATACATCCATCTTTCACCTAGTTGACTCTGTATTACTCACACTCACTCGGAAATGGAACTTGTTTAGTTAGTGTAAATGTAGGGGGGAGAAGACCTCTGTGAAAGCTGTTCAAACCAACATACACGCTGGTTTGCATAATAGGAATATGCTCCTCTGTGCAATTGTGTTCCTTTCTAAAGTGGTTTTGCTGTTTGCTAACATACATACAGTCACATGAATAAGATAGCTTTCATTGACACCCCATGAAAACCTTTGTTTGAGTTGGAGGTAATATATATACACATATATATATATTTGTAAAATGTAATTAATAGAAATGCAATTTTCTTATGAAAAAAAATATGACTACATAAAATGCCTAATAATCTGTGAAGATTGTTTTAAATAGTCTAGTTTTATTTAAACCTCAGACATTTATTTTGACATTTTTGACATTTTTTTTGACATTTTACATTTTGATTGTTGAAGTTAGTAGTATCACCATGGTATCAAAATAGCTTTCTGAGGCCTTCAGAAAGAAGGTTGTAGATGTGTATGAGTCTGGGAAGGGATTTAAAAAGATTGGGGGGGGGGGGATTTGCTCCATTCCCCTTCATTTCTTGGTGAATAACTCAAGACTGGCTTCATCGATGTTGAGTTGGCTGCTGGTGCGACTGTAGAGGAGAATTGTGAAGCGCTCCACAGTAGACATAACTTCCTCCGGTATGCTGTTTGGAGCCTGTGACAGAGCCATGAAGGCCTCTGTTGCCATGTCATAGGCATTCCAGGTGTCCCATGCTGCCTTCTTGCCCCTGGTTGCAAATGCAGACACTGTGTCACAGCCAGTCAAAGCATGGAACACAGGAAGAGCTGATGCTACAAGAAAGGGATATAGAAAGATCACCCTGTGCACTGTGGACACGGATGTTGTGGTCCTAGCCATTGCACATGTGTCAGAGCTGGACATTGAGGAGCTGTCGGTGGCGTTTGGGACTGGTAAGAATTTCAGGTACATACCCATCCATGAGATTGCCAAGTCCCTGGGTCCAGAGAAATCAACACTTCCTGTGTTCAATGCTTTTTTTTCTGAGTGGGGCAGTCCCACTCATATTTTTCATTTTTATTGATAGATAAAGTGGAGAATTAGACAGGAAGGATGGGTGAGAGAGAGAGGAGGGATGACATGCAGGATATGTCCCCGGCCGGATTCGAACCCGGGACCCTGCGGTTACATGGTCGACGCTTAACCCGCTACGCCCCTTGTGTTCAATGCTTTTACTGGCTGTGACACAGTGTCTGCACTTTATGATGTTGTATATGGTATGATTGTAATCCTTGACCTTCAAAACATATGGGTAGACATCATCTGTTCAGTGTTATCATGTTTGGTTAAGGAGATATGAAGCAAAATACATAATCCGTCTATGGTGGAAAGGGAAATTGCCGCCATGGCCACTAGAAGGAGTTTTTGCGAGGGCTCCACATCTGAAAATGTTCGGGACCCCAAACTGTACAAGTGTACCAAGTTTTGTGCTTTTATGAAAAAGTAAACAATTTTTTTCACATATTACCTATAAAGCATGCAGGTGGAAATGTCATGGCTGCTTTGCTGCAGCAGGGCCTGGGCCAGCTCAGCATCATAGATTCCACTATTAATTATTTATTGTATCAGAGGGTGCTTGAGGTTTGACCATCTGTCCAAACATTTAAGCTGAAGCGTATGTGAACCATGCAATATGTGACGCGATCTGGTGGAATGATCATGGAGGGGGCAAAGTCATTTTTCTGTTTTTACATATGCTTAAACTACAGATTGTAAGCTTTCAAATGATGACGACTAGGCAGAAACTTCAGAAGGAAGACGTCGAAAAAGACGAGACACCCACCGAGGCCATCCCGGTTAACATGCTAGCTCTGACGAGGCTACTGGAAGAACACCGCCAGTCCATAGCTTCAGCCCTCTCCATTCAATTTAAGTCCTCGTTCGCCTCTCTCGAAACCAAACTAGATGCCGTGCAGGCCACAGTGACTGACTTTGGTGAGAGAATTGAAAGCCTAGAGGCTAATGCCAACTCGACCGAGGACCGCATTCAGGCCCTTGAGAATTCGTGCTCCACTCTAACTGAGGCTTGCGCTAAGCTCAAAGCCAAAAACTCAGACTTGGAGGGGCGAAGCCGCCGAAACAACATAAGAATTGTTGGCCTACCTGAGTCTATTGAGGGCCCTCGACCCACAACTTTTTTCTCGGAGGCCCTGGTGGAAACACTCGGCAGCCAAGTCCTGCAAACTGCCCCGGAGCTGGACCGTGCCCATCGTACGCTAGCCGCCAAGCCACGACCGGGGGACAGACCCAGACCCGTAATCGTGTGCTCTCACCGACACCAAACCAAGGAACGGGTGGTTCGCGAGGCCCGAAAGCGGAGGAATGACCTGAAGTACCAGGACACACCGATACGCATCTACGAGGATTACTGTCCCGATGTCCTGGAGCAGAGGGCGGTCTACCGCGATGTCATGGCCAAGCTATACAACCTGGGCCTACGACCAGCTCTACTATACCCGGCGAGGCTCCAAATCACCGATAAAGAAGGCAACAAGACACGGTTCTCCTCGGTCAAGGAAGCCACCGCCTTCCTTAGTTCCTAGTTCCTGGCCTACCGTGTAGTTTAAGCTAAGGACACTTTAACCTGAGCCCGAGGATGGCCACAATGCTAACGCTACGTGAGTAGCAGCTAATGCTAAAAACATGGTAGGCCTCACAATGCCCTGAATAGCCGATAATTGTGTTGTTATTGGGACAATGTCCAGTTATCTAGCCCCGAGGCCTCAGTTAATGTTTTATAATACGTTTTTTGTGTCCATTGGGACCTCCTTTAATTGTTTTTATATCACTTTATCTGGACTTAATAGGGCTGTTCATTTGGTTTGTTATTGTCTAGTTCGCCTAGCCTAACCGTATCACCATGGGCCTGGACAGCTAGCGAACTTCTTGGTCCCTAAATGGGCCTGCTTTCTTGGTTTATATTTTTCATACTTTTATACTTTTGGTTAACATTGTGTAATAATCGGATTGAAAGTAATTGATGCGATGCAACAGTGTTTAGTTATGCTACTTGGTTAGCGACAGACATCACTCAGGGCGCCGCCATTTTGTATGTATGCGAAGACCACAGCACCCCTTGTGCCCCGGTGGCAGGGGAAGGATTTGATTATTATTATTAAACGCCTCAAAGGCAACAGGATTGTCTATGAACTCTTTACTTTTTGCAGCTTTACCGTCTTCTTTTCTGATAGATAGAAGCAATGCGTTGAGGTTTATTATCTTGTTGGTTATGAATCAAAGAACAATTCTGAGTTCAAGACTATTTATTTAAAGTACAAAACACAGGTATCAGCAGCTGGATTCTGGTCTGCTCTGGTCTGGTCTGATGGTCCGCTGGGGTGGGGTGAATAAGAGCGCGCTCCCCTTGGGCCCCACACCCTTATTTATAAACAATAGAATGTAAATCCAGTCACAGACAATGGCCTATCACCTTCACTGAAGTTGGTGACCTGAGTGTGAAAATGGGGCAGTCACCTGTGATGTCACTATGGCCTAAAGTCATTCCAGGAAGTAATTCCTCAGATGACCATAGAAGGACAGTCAGTGTCCTGAGCATAGGTCGTCATAAAACCCCCATCTTCAGTAGAACAGGCCCACACCACAAACCATGCATGTGTGTGTGCAATCAAGTAAAAATATACTACATATTCCCCCCTGAGAGGGTGTTCCGAAATAAACGACCATAAACCAAAAACAAAAACACATGTAAACAACCTTTACCGCTGTCTCAGATTGATAACCTTTCCATAGTCAGGACCTTTTTCTTCGTTGCGCTAGGAACAGAACCTCTCTCCCAGCTTTGCGTAACCATCACATCACTTCTCAACTGACATCAATCACATACGATATAGAAATAAACAAACAT
Source organism: Nansenia antarctica (assembly GCF_963989245.1). NCBI lineage: Eukaryota > Metazoa > Chordata > Actinopteri > Argentiniformes > Microstomatidae > Nansenia > Nansenia antarctica. The sequence continues at coordinate 3,303,049 of NC_137683.1, read as the reverse complement.
ACACAAAGAATCAAATAATCACAAATAATCACATTCAGTTATCATAACACATAATTCCCTAATGGTAAGCACAGGACAAAGGGAATGCATGAATGCATAGATCTTCACCTCAGATGAGGACTAGTCTTCTGAAAAGTTCATCAACGTGGACTGAGTGACTGATTTTCCAAAAACAGTCAATGAGGCCCTGTCTCCTAAGAAAGTCAAAAATCATGTCCGCTATAATAGGTGCTCCTATCTTAGCAAAATAAGTTTCCCATGCCCCTAAGACCGTTTCCAGCCATGCTATCATCTGCTGTCCATTCCCGTCATTCCCTTTGATCTGCTGCTTCACTACCCTATGCGTAGTCTTTAATCTCTTCCTAACTGGTCGTCGTCTGTCAGTGTCATTCAGGTTCAGGCAGTTGTCTGGTCCCCTTCCACGCTGATCAAGGTCTGGGGAGTCGCCCTCAGCATCATCTGAAGCATGATGCAGGCACTCACCAGCATCCCCGGTAGCACAGGTGTCCAGGCTTTGGACACTCCCAGGCTCAGTGTTTCCTCCAGGAATTTTTACAATGGTGGCGGGTAGCGTCGACCGCGCCCGCGATTTTTTCCGCGTGCACGCGCATGAAACGCGCACGCGCGCTCAAAACAACGACGTAATTTCAGCCAAAACTCGAGGATGGCCAAAAGAAATAAAATGTTTTCCCGTACTTCTCCCGTGTGTCTCTTATTGTCTGTGTCTGCATGTTTTTCCAGCATGTAATTCCGTTGTCAATAAAAAATTCGTCTCCCCTTCTTTTCATTATCATTATGGAGGCTTTATGGTTGTTGTAACTATTATGGGAAGCGGTTGACACAGTAGCCGCTTTTCGTGTACGCTGCAGTGGATCCCTTCACAACGCAGAAGAAAGAGGAGAGAGAAAACATTGTCAATGTGCAGGGAAGAATCATGTATCAGCAGGGTTCAACAGTAACGCTTGCCTGGGGCAAGTAAAAAAATTCGCCGGGTTTGTTTGCGCGAGCCCGAAGACGCTGCTGGATCCTGGATCTGTTTACCTGTGTGCAGGAAGAAAAACAGACGGAGCAGGCGCCAGACCAGACTAGATGATTGTGGAGTGAAGAGATTATTAAAGCGTACGCGATGCGACGGGTGATCGACAAGCACGTACACTTTCATAATATCTTCACTCCACGATCATCTAGTCTGGTCTGGCGCCTGCTCCGTGTTCTTCCTGCACACCGATGCACAGATCCAGGATCCAGCACCGTCGTCGCGCATATTGTAACATTTGAAGTAGTTTGTAGACTACACGCAGCCTAGATGTATTCGACCAATCACAAAACAGTTTTGCAAGCGCGTCGCTTCGCGCTTGTGGGTGTGTCTAGCGCTGTGAAGGTCTGAAAAGCGGCCTAAATTTTTTTTTTTTTTTTTTTGAGAAATCTGAATGGTGGCGGAGGAAATTCCATCGTGGCGGCCCGCCACGATGAAATGCATGTAGAGGAAACACTAAGGCTGGACCTCCAGACTGTCAACACACTCTGCTTCGTTTGTTGCTGGTTCATTGGCATCTGGACAGCTTTCCACTGTCACCTTGGTTTCAGGCATTGCCGGTAATGTCACTGGCTGTAACTCTGGCATTGCCACTGGCAATTCCACTGGCATTGCCACTGGCTCTGGCAACACCACAGCATCTCGTCGTAGCTCCTCCTTCTCAGGTTTTCTGGGAACCTCGGCACCTGTTGGCACAACATCCTGCCACCTGTGGCCCAATTGGGGTAGGGATATGCCCAGACACCACTGGTGTACCCACTCTGATGTTGTTCCTCCAACATACCCCACATTGACCTAAAGCATGGTCAATCTGTTCCATCAAATATGGACTCCAAAACCCACATTCCTTGGTGATCTTGCGTCTTACCTCCCCCCTAGCCACATGTGCTAATCCATGAGCTTCCCGTATTAACATGCCTAATAAATCTGAGGGTGCTTGTTAGGGTTGAATGATGTTTTCATAATGTTTTAATGTTGTGAATATGTTTGTTGAAGAGGACACTGTACATTTTGTCCTGTTCTGAATTCCCCAGCTCCAACCCCGTGCTGTATGCTGCAGCATAGACTCACAAGCTCATCATTGTACAAAATCTTATCTTGTGTCTGAGGCTAGGCTCCATTCCTTGGGGCCCTGTCGTAAATCTGATTTTGCTAAACGCTGTTTTGTTCATCAAACCGCCTCCCCCTACCCATGTGTGTTCCTACCAATGTGTGCTTCCTCACGAGGCTGTCCATGTGTGTCTTTCTGTGTTTGAGAATAAAATGCTGGCTCAGGAGAGGAAAAGATCAGTTTGAATCCGGGGTCTCTCTGAGACCTCGGGATTCACTCTCACTGCGCAAGAAAATAAGAATCATGATGAATCCGGGCCTCTTTGTTGTTTGAAGTCTACTACGGTCTGTTTGAACTAGCGATGGGTTAGCATGACCTGCTTTACAACCAGGCTGAATCAGAATATAGCATTTAACCCTAGAACCTAACATTTGGTCCTTCGTAAGCCGTATCCCTACGTCGTCTTTGGAGGAGATCAGAAGGAACGACACGCCGAAGTCTGTCGACAGCCCGGGATCGAGCGACCCGGAGAAAGTCCTGGGACGTGAATTCGCTCCAGGCCGGTGTTAGATGTCGAACCTTTCCTCCTCAAAAGACGGCTGACGGGATCCAGACCAGACACAGGCAACAAAGACACCGGTAAATAAGCGGGTTATTCTCACCCTAAGAGAAAAAGAAAGATTGCAATCGAAATGAATAGTCTATCTATCCTAAATTGTACAAAATAGGAATTGTTTGACATACAAAAAGAATCCATTTTGAAAAATAGATGTATATCTTTTGTGTTATGTAAACAGCAGACTAAGAATGGAAACTGAAACTATGACTGAAAGTGAATACTTGTGAGAATTGACTGTCACCGGTGACGAACGGAGAAACAGAACATAACTCTGTCATCCGCGACGCACACTGCGGTGAATTAGGAAACTAGGTTTTGAACGACACGTTGTCTAGTAAAAACAGAAGCATTGACATAAATAATGGGTAATTGTGGCAGTTTTGATATTAAGGGAAAAGATTAGAAAAGTGTAGAATTAGGAAGGTTATGTGTTAGAATTAGGGTCAAGATTATAGGGATACTGTATGTTCAGTGACAGAGAGAGAGCAGAGGAGAAACCCACAGGTGGGGGCTGTGGAGTGTGTGTGTTTGAGACAGAGAGAGCGAGGCTGTGTGTGTGTGAGAGAGAACAGAGAACATAGAACAGAGAACATAGAACAGAGAACAGGAGAACATAGAACAGAGAACAGAGAACAGAGAACATAGAACAGAGAACAGAGAACATAGAAACGAGAACATAGAACAGAGAACAGAGAACATAGAACATAAAACAGAGAACAGAGAACAGGAGAACATAGAACAGAGAACAGAGAACAGAGAACATAGAAAAGAGAGAGAAATGAGAGGACCCAACTAATCACAGACGTGTGTATGGTTGTGATTTAACTAGAGAGGAAAAGGGCGAGGGAGAGAGGAATGTTAAAGTGAATTAGACCCAGGAGCATGCAAACTCTTAGTAGAACGCCTAGAAACTGATATTAAAAAACAAGAAAGGTAGAAAAGATGAACAGAAACTAGAAAAAGAAGCATAAATATAAACCACAAGACTTGTGGAGTGACAGAATGCATGAACTATGCAGAACATGCAGTTGAGGATCTCAGACGAGAGAGAGAAAAAGAGCAGTCAGCTGATGCTAGAGACAGAGAGGGAGAGAGAGCGAGAGGGGCAGAGAGAAAGAGAAAAAGAGCAGTCAGCTGATGCTAGAGACAGAGAGGGAGAGAGAGCGAGAGGGGCAGAGAGAGAGAGAGAGGGAGACAGAGACAGAGAGAGAGTAGAGAGAGAAGGCAGGAGAAAGAGAGAGAGAGAGAGAGAAAGCAGTAGAAAGTGACAGAGAGAGAGAGCGAGAGAGAGCGAGAGCAGGAGAGAGAGACAGAAAGGAGAGAGAGAGTAGAGAGAGGAGACAGAGATAGAGAAAGGAGGCATGCGGAGAGGCTGTGAATGAGAGAGACTGAGAGAGAGCAGGAAAAAAGAAGGGTGGGGGTTAGAGACAGAGGGTAAGAGAATGTAGTAGAGTAAATTAACTTGTAATGGTATTATAGAAGAGCCAAAGACAAGACAAGACAGACAGACAGACAGACAGGAGACAGACAGACAGACAGAGAAACCGACAGAGAGGGAGACAGACAAACAGACAGACAGAGAGAGACAGAGAAACAGACAGACAGACAGAGGGAGAAACAGACAGACAGACAGAGGAAGAAACAGACAGACAGACAGAGAGAGACAGAGAAACAGACAGACAGAGAGGGAGAAACAGACAGACAGACAGAGAGAGAGAGACAGACAGAAGGTGTGTTTCCATTAGAGTTTTTCGAAAAATAAATGCGATATTTCTAACATTTCGAAAAAGTACAATTACGATAATGCAGCCGTTTCCATTCAAATGTATTTCGCTTCTCATGAGTCACGCATCCTCGTCTCGCGAGGGTAATACGCTGCTATCTCCCGCGAAATTCAATTTTGCGGAAGAAGGAAGAGCAAAAGATGGATATTCCAAACATGTTGCGAGCTGGAACTGTTGTTTTGATGGCCACAGCTGCTGCTGTTGTGGTTGTCAACAACAGAAGACGAAGGCAGCGGGTGATCCACCACGAACGGCAGAGTCCGTATGTGTGGGAACGAGCACGTTTGAAGGATTTCTGGGAGAGAATTGTTTTAGAGGAATTCACAGAGGCATTGTGGATTCAGAATTTCAGGATGAACCGGGAAACGTCCAATGTGCTGTGTGATTCTATTGAAGACCTTGTGGCCCCAGACCCGTTATGCCCCCGGGAGGCAGTTCCTACTCGAAAGCGAGTGGCTATCGCCCTTTACAAGCTGGCAACCTGCGCCGAGTATAGAGTAGTTGGTGAAACGTTTGGTGTCAGCAAAACCACTGTACATAGATGTGTGTATGGGGTATGTCGAGCCGTATGCAGCAGGTTGCTGAAGCAAAAAATCAGAATGCCAGATGTGGACGAGGCCCTGGAGATCGCACAGCGCAATTATGAGGCACACAAAATACCCCAGGTCTACGCTGCGATCGACGGGTCGCACATACCAATTCGTGGTCCGAGTGAAGGCTATCGTGATTACGTAAACAGGAAGGGGTGGACATCAATCTGCCTTCAGGTTGTATCTGATGATCGATTAATTATCAGGGACATCAACGTGGGAACGCCTGGATACGCGCATGATGCTGCTGTGTTTGCAACATCACAGCTGTTTCTAAGGTAAAACTCCAAATCTTATAGGCTAGGGCTAGTTGCACAGCAGCCAAATTTAACATAGTGGAGCCTACTGCCATCCTCATCCTGTTAGTTCAAGATGCTTGTAGCAATCAGCATTCCTCTGTTGTTTGCTATCTAATATACTTGTAACATTGTTCTCTTTTATTAAATCGAGAAACACTTCGGTCTCCTCCTCTGACCAAACGTACCGCGCCATCTTCCATCACCAGTTTGGAGCGCAAACCCAGTTACGTTAGTGTCCGGTTGCGTGCCTATGTCATGTCCGGTGACGCGAAGTTGCGAAAAAACCGTTTCCATTACACTTTTTCGAAATACTTCAATATCGAAACGTTTCAAATACCACCTCCTGAGAGCGTGAAAACTTTTTATCGATAATTGGGAGGTTTTTCGAAAATGTGCTGTTTCCATTACCAGTAATTCTTTTCGATATGTCGGTTTTGCGAAATTCTAGGGTGTATGGAAACGCAGCTAGAGAGAGAGAGACAGAGAGAGAGAGAGAACATTCCAGAAGTCGTGGGAGGAATGTGCTCCACTACAGCAGAGTACACTCCTCCACACACACACACACACACACACACACACACACACACACACACACACACACACACACACACACACCACACATGAATTTGGACGAATGACAAAGTTTATAGAATAAATGGGAAAATTGTATTACCACAAAGCCTCTACAAAACACCGGCTCATTTGATACATGGTCTTTTTGCCACGTATCAACAGCAGGGAATGATTGACAGTAATGCACATTTTCACATTTTCACATATATAATTACACGCAATTTTCAAAAAAAAAAATATAGTGATAATGGCGCACATTTCGTGAACGAATTGATCAAACACGTGTCCAAACACCTGGACATTGAACTAAAGAATCACTGTTCCTATCACCCTCAAAGTGCAGGGTTGATAGAGAGAACGAACGGCACAATCAAACTAAGACTTAAGAAAGCAATGGAAGAAACAGGGCGAAGGTGGGAAGAGCGTGTTTCTCTAATGGAAACACACATGAGAATAACACCGACACCTATGGGTTTGAATGAATGAATGAATGAATGAATGAAATGAATGAATTTGAAATAGTAAATGGGAGAAGGTTTAGACTACCCATAGTAGACGACATTAGGGAAGTAGATTTGGCAGAAACGGAAAACACACTGGCCACACTGTGGATGGCCCAGCTATTTAGGAAACAGGAAATAGCCAGAACAAATGATCTGCCAGACCTTTCTGTTTCCCTACAGGATTCCAGACTACAACCTGGTGACCAGATCCTCATCAAAGAAATAAAAAGAAAACACTGGCACAGCCCGCGGTGGGTTGGGCCATTTGAGGTGCTGCTGAGCACCCCAACTGCTGTCAAGATCGCAGAACGAGATACGTGGATACACCAAAGCCATTGTAAGAAAGTGACATTGTTTCCCTCGAACAACAGGTAGTGGTGGAAGCCCGGCTACAAAGGGGTCTATTCATTTAGTGAGTAGTACGTCTCAAACCCGGTGAAGAATTCTCCAGATCCACTACCTCTTAGAATGAGGGGACCACATCCTCCCGACGACCCAAACGAGACGCCCAAGTCCAGGCACACGACCCAGTCTGGGGCAGTAATGTCCCAGATGACAAGAAACTCTGGACTACTAGTCAAAAGATTGTACATGCATTATTCCCCTGGATAGGGGTAGGGAAGCATTCCCTGCGCCTAGAAACCCTGAACTATCAATTAGAGACATTTGTAAATGCATCCCTTACGACAAACGAAGCCCAGAACCGCGAAATCGATCAGATCAGACTGATGGTACTCCAGAACCGAATGGCTCTTGACCTATTGACTGCAGTGGCAGGAGGAACATGTGTGATGCTTAACACCACATGCTGCACTTACATCACCGACAACTTACACTCGCCCAATGTGACTGACGCTATGAACCGACTCCGTGACTTGCAACACATCCTGACAACATCCCACACTGATCAGAATGCGTGGGGATGGTTGGATTGGAAAAGGACTAATGATTTTCTTTGTTGTAATGATATTTCTGGCTGTGCTTGTATGTTGTGTCTTCCCCTGCTTCAAAGCTATGACTAACAAACTGATTTCAGGAATATTTGTACAACAAATGTTGACTCGAGAAATTATGATGGAACCTAAGTACCAGCCTCTAAACCAAGTTGAGAAAGATGAATATTCATGTCTGTGATCTGTACGGCGACGTTGAATGACAGTTGAACTAGAAAATGTGAAAGCAAGATAGCTCTACCTGAATAAAGAGACGAATGTTTGTATCGTGATAAAATATGAAAAACAGCAGGGAAATGTTGGGTTGAATGATGTTTTCATAATGTTTTAATGTTGTGAATATGTTTGTTGAAAAGGACACTGTACATTTTGTCCTGTTCTGAATTCCCCAGCTCCAACCCCGTGCTGTATGCTGCAGCATAGACTCACAAGCTCATCATTGTACAAAATCTTATCTTGTGTCTGAGGCTAGGCTCCATTCCTTGGGGCCCTGTCGTAAATCTGATTTTGCTAAACGCTGTTTTGTTCATCAAACCGCCTCCCCCTACCCATGTGTGTTCCTACCAATGTGTGCTTCCTCACGAGGCTGGCTCCCCCTGTCCATGTGTGTCTTTCTGTGTTTGAGAATAAAATGCTGGCTCAGGAGAGGAAAAGATCAGTTTGAATCCGGGGTCTCTCTGAGACCTCGGGATTCACTCTCACTGCGCAAGAAAATAAGAATCATTAGTCTACTACGGTCTGTTTGAACTAGCGATGGGTTAGCATGACCTGCTTTACAACCAGGCTGAATCAGAATATAGCATTTAACCCTAGAACCTAACAGTGCTACAACCAACCCCTCATGATTCCTCCATAGACCTGTGTCATCCTGACTTGCCCCCCTTGCTAGCCAAACGTTCTTGTCTAGCGTAGTTGCTCTACCCTGTAATATCAGCAAATCTTCAAGTGTGACCATGCCCTGTAATTGCATTTCATGTGTGACCAGAATAACTTTACCTGCCTTGTCTGCTCCTGTAATGACTTTGGCTGCATCATCTGCAGCCCTGTTACCTTGTGTGACATGTGATGAGTCAGAGCTGTGTGCGGCACACTTCACTATGGCTGATTCCTTTGGCTTCATCATGGCCTGTAACAGCTTCATGATCTGTGCGTGGTGCTGTACAGGCGAACCATCAGTTCTCTTAAAACCCCGCCCCTTCCATACAGCTCCATTAAAATGACAAACATTATGTGCATAGGCAGAGTCGGTGTACACTGTCACTCTCCGTCCGGTTCCCAAGTTGCATGCTTCTGTGAGGGCAATCATCTCAGCCAACTGAGCTGAGCAAGGCTGAGGAACTGCCTCAGCCTGTTCCACAATAAACTTTGAATGTTGTGCTTTAACTAAGGAATACCCAGCGCACAAAGTTTCTCCTACCCGGTAACAAGACCCATCAACCCAATATTCTATATCAGCTCCCTTTAAAGGCAAAGCTTGTAGGTCTGTTCTAAACTTAAACACTCTGGCTGTCGATGGAATCAACAGCACATGAGGAACTTCAGTTGGGTAGCTGACGACCACCTCATTCACAGCACGTAGGTCATGTACCAGACGATATGAACCATCAGGTTTCTTCACTGGCAGAAGAGGTGTGTTGCTTAACGGATATTGAGTTATCTTCAAGACTCCTTTGATCTGTGGCTCAATCCCATCAATTGCTTCCTGTTTCAATTGGTATTGATTTTTCCAAGGGGGTTCTGCACCCGGTCTGAGTTCAACTCTTAATGGACAAGCTGATTTCACAAATCCAATGTCTGTACTGTTCTTTGCCCACAGGTCTGCTGGCACATTCTGCATCATTTCCTCTCTGAGGTCTCTTTCCGCTTGTACAGGAAGGATTGGCTTGTTCATTAGCTTCACAGTGTGGGGATGTCCCATTCCTTTATTTTTTATTTATTTATTTATTTTTCAGATTTTATCCCCTTTTTTCACCCAATTTGGTAGCCAATTGAACCCAACCTAGCATCCAATTATCCCCTGCCTATTGCGAAGGATCCGCTGCACGACCCCCGTGGCCGGCAGTCCCAGAGGAGGCCGCCAGGCAGACTAGCTGACTGGCTCCTCGAGCCCAGCACCTGTTATTCCGGCACCCCGGGGGCGCTGTTGCGCGACGGATCCTTGTCCGGAACTACTCCTATACCTCCCTCGGGAGCGGCCGCCCAATATGCCGCTCCGCGTGTGTGCCCCAGCCATATCCGGATCTGGCGAGCTGGGATTCGAACCCAGTCCCCGGTGGGCAGCATGCACTAGTGGCCAGTGCTTAGACCGCTACACCGATGTCCCATTCCTTGAGCAGAGATCATCAGTTTTGTAAACTGTCCATCACTGCTCCTCCAGATAGCAGGGTTTTCTTTTGTTGTTACAAATCTGGCCTTTTCTGAGTCTGCCATCATTGCCCCTAAATGCTTCTGCTCATAGTGTTCAGATATCATAAGTGTCACATGTGGGATGCTACCCTCAACCTTATGCTCCTGATCTAGATAAGTGTCACTGTTTATCTTCATAGCCACTCCCTGAGGGCCTAGGATTATACAACTTGTGCTAAGCTGTACCTGTTTTGGCTGATGCTTCAGCCACTCATCTGGGTTTGCGTCTGCAGCATTTCTAAAATACTGGAGTGTACAATGCAATGGATCAGTAGGCCTTCTGGCCCCTGACATGTTTGCCAGGATGTAATTGTCCCACATCCTTGCTGGTTCCATTAGGTCTGGGCTAAGCCCTCCCACCCAATACACCATGGATGCGTTGTTGTCCATCATGACAGACAGCTGTCTGTTTTCTGATGGCACCGTCACCTGACAGCCGTCAGGTGTGCATTTTACTGTACAGTTCAATTGGCATAGAGCATCTCTCCCTAGCAGCCCTATTGGTGTGTGTTCTGACACAAGTATTGACAGAGTTGCTCTCTGTCCTTTGTACTCTAAGTTTATAAGCTCAGTAGTAGGAATCAGCTGTTTAATTCCCTCAAATCCGATTGTCTTCACATATTTTCCAGACATAGGAAGGTGCGTGGCGTCTTCAGGCTTCTTTGTCACCACCAGCTGGCACCTCCCACTCGGATCTTCCGGGCACCCCTATAGCCCAGCTGCTGGGCCTCCGTAGAGGTTCATCACTCCTGGAGCAGGTGTAGCAGGAGGCCAATATCCTCCTCCTTGGCTCCCCCCTGCGTCCTACTGTGACACTGCGCTCTCTCTGTGTGGAATGCGCCTTCAATGCGCATGCGCGAGTCTCCGTGTATACTGCGTGTAAACTCCTCTGTTTCTAGTCTATGAATGTTTAACCGTATCTTTAAACTATTTAAAATACCCCGATGATCAATTCACTATATCTCTATCTTTATAAATACTACAATCTATGTGAATGGATTTATCTTTATCTGTAAGAGATGAGTAATGTAACAATCAAATTCAGCTTCCCTGCCTATGTTTGATTCAATGCGTGTATGTGTGTACGAGCCCTGACGCTCGTGCGTGTGTGAACGCGTGTGTATTCGAAAACGAAGAGGAGAGAATGGCTTTACTCAATCACTTTCAACACGACTTTGCTTTCTTCAATAATGTTATTTTCCACGACACAACAATTTCAAGATTATCTTTCAATCCAGTTAAACTATTATTTATCAAATTAAATCTCATTCAAATATTCTACAATGCATATGCTTTTTCCACGTTCTCTTCACAGAGATTTTAAAGGCCTCTTTGTCCGCGTGTCTGCGCGTGCCCTTTCTCAAGGACAAAGAACAATGGATTCCGAGACACTGTTCTGAAGAATTGATTTCTTACCTATCTACTTCAAAAAATACTCTTATTTACAAAACAGACTTCACAGTCCGTTTACACTTTATCAAATCAGGAATACTTATTCCATACACACAATAACCAGCCTCTTTTGTGATCTAACACACTTACAATCAATATTATACCAGTCCACTTCAAAATGCATTTATCAGTTTGTTCCTGGCAGTCTACACTATTTCATATAGACACTATTAGAGTCCGTCTTCCTCTAATACCGAATTTTACACACACACACACACACACACACACACGATATTCCATAATACTATAGGCCTACACTCAAATCACATTTCCTTACCATCAAATCACTATATTTACAAAAACGGACTTCGTAATCCGGCTCTCACCACCAGCTATTTTAAGACTATGAAAGATTTGTTTCCATTACCAACAAGATTAACCCTACACAAGATTATTTTGAATATAACTTATCTGAGAGTCACAGTCAACCTTGCACACACTTCCTCCGCTTGGCCTAGCGGAAATTCAACAGGGAGGGGGGGAGTCCCTTGAGACTTACCTCGTTGCTGAATTGAAGAGTTGCAAAATGACTGTGAATAGATGGTTATTTCTGTTTCTCCTGGCTGGCTCGCCACTTATGAGGTTTATTACCTTGTTGGTTATGAATCAAAGAACAATTCTGAGTTCAAGACTATTTATTTAAAGTACAAAACACAGGTATCAGCAGCTGGATTCTGGTCTGCTCTGGTCTGGTCTGATGGTCCGCTGGGGTGGGGTGAATAAGAGCGCGCTCCCCTTGGGCCCCACACCCTTATTTATAAACAATAGTATGTAAATCCAGTCACAGACAATGGCCTATCACCTTCACTGAAGTTGGTGACCTGAGTGTGAAAATGGGGCAGTCACCTGTGATGTCACTATGGCCTAAAGTCATTCCAGGAAGTAATTCCTCAGATGACCATAGAAAGACAGTCAGTGTCCTGAGCATAGGTCGTCATAAAACCCCCATCTTCATTAGAACAGGCCCACACCACAAACCATGCATGTGTGTGTGCAATCAAGTAAAAATATACTACAGCGTCATTATATATTTCTGCACTGAACCTGTTTACACATGTATATATATATATATAATCTTTTTTTCCATTATTATAATAATTATTATATTTTTATTTTTATTTATTTTTTCTAAACCAAAAAGTATACTCTCCTGAAAGATGTATAACATATAATAACATTTCTTTATTTTTGTTATTACCATTATTTGTTATGGCTTGTCTGAGTTTATCAGAAGTTTTCTGCCCAAGCTATACTTTCAGACAGATATTTAGGGAGTTTTCTTTTGTTTTTATTATCATTGATTTATTACTATCTGCATGTTCAAGGGTTACATAGTTCATCATGGGAACCGCGGCCGAAAGGGAGTCGTGAGTATGGAAAAAAACAGGAAGCTTAATAAGGGTTTTGGGATTAGTAACAGGGTGGGTTTTTGTGTTTATTTATGTTTTTGTATAACTTGCTTTGTTTTTATTTGTTTTTCTCCCCCGCTAGTCATGCTAGCACCCTCCCTCTCCCCCTCCCCCTCCCGCCCCCGGCATCGATACATCATCATCAGGTACACACCATTACAACAGTGGGTGAGTAATGTGTAGCGCTATAACACCTCAGAGTCAGGGCTGCAGGTTTGTCTCATGGAATGTAAGGGGAGTCAATGGAGTCACTAAAAGGGGTAAGGTGTTAGCACACCTACAACAGCTCAGAGGGGATGTTTATTTTCTCCAGGAAACCCATCTCACATCCTCGGAGGTCTCACGTATTAAAAGACCCTGGATGAGTCATGTATTTCATTCCAAATTCTCCGCTAGGGCAAGAGGGACGGCCATCATAATTGGCAAAAACGTGTCATTCGAACCCTCGAAAACTGTAGAAGATCCTAATGGAAGATTTGTGGCCGTGTCAGGTAGACTTTTCGATATCCCAGTGATTTTAGTAAGCCTGTACGCCCAGCTCTGGGACGATGACAGATTTATCGCTCACCTTTTTTCTTCCCTTCCCGATATAGATAGCCATTATCTGATTTTGGGAGGCGATTTTAATCTTATCCGAGATCCCCATCTTGACAAGTCATCTAAACCCTCCGTTCTGTCTAAATCTGCCATGGCGCTGGAATCATTTACAGATAGGCTTGGCCTAACTGACCCCTGGAGGTCCTCCCACCCATCCACCAAAGCCTTTTCATTTTTTTCCCACGTACATCGCTCATACTCGAGAATTGATTTCTTTCTCGTCGACAACAGACTTTTACATGTGACTGACTCCAGTACGTACCACAGCATTGTGATCTCAGATCATGCCCCCACTTCAATCGACATACACTTCTACACTTCCCTAACCACAACCTCCCATCCAGACAGTGGAGACTCTCTCCTCTACTTCCCTAACCACAACCTCCCATCCAGACAGTGGAGACTCTCTCCTTCCCCAACCACAACCTCCCATCCAGACAGTGGAGACTCTCTCCTCTACACTTCCCTAACCACAACCTCCCATCCAGACAGTGGAGACTCTCTCCTCTACTTCCCTAACCACAACCTCCCATCCAGACAGTGGAGACTCTCTCCTTCCCTAACCACAACCTCCCATCCAGACAGTGGAGACTCTCTCCTCCCTAACCACAACCTCCCATCCAGACAGTGGAGACTCTCTCCTCCCTAACCACAACCTCCCATCCAGACAGTGGAGACTCTCTCCTTCCCTAACCACAACCTCCCATCCAGACAGTGGAGACTCTCTCCTCCCTAACCACAACCTCCCATCCAGACAGTGGAGACTCTCTCCTTCCCTAACCACAACCTCCCATCCAGACAGTGGAGACTCTCTCCTCCCTAACCACAACCTCCCATCCAGACAGTGGAGACTCTCTCCTCATACACTTCCCTAACCACAACCTCCCATCCAGACAGTGGAGACTCTCTCCTCCCTAACCACAACCTCCCATCCAGACAGTGGAGACTCTCTCCTCTACACTTCCCTAACCACAACCTCCCATCCAGACAGTGGAGACTCTCTCCTTCCCTAACCACAACCTCCCATCCAGACAGTGGAGACTCTCTCCTCACTTCCCTAACCACAACCTCCCATCCAGACAGTGGAGACTCTCTCCTTCCCTAACCATAACCTCCCATCCAGACAGTGGAGACTCTCTCCTCCCTAACCACAACCTCCCATCCAGACTGTGGAGACTCTCTCCTCTTTTATTAACCAACACACGTTTCAGAACGTTCTTTTCGGAAGAGATCACTAACTTTTTTCAGATAAATGATACCCAATGATAATTACCTAAAGTGTACAGTGTCTCTGTACTTTCTCCTCCTCCTTCCAGCTGTGATGCTTTCTCCTTTAAACCTGTCTTGACCTCAGAGGTTTTAGAGGAGCTAACCAAGCTAGACTCAAACAAGTCTGCTGGCCTTGATGGGCTTGAACCCATGTTTTTGAAAGCTGCTGCACCTGTCATTTCCGCTCCCATCACACGGCTATTCAACATGTCTTTTGAGCTGTCTGTCTTTCCTCCTGACTGGAAATCCACGCTGGTCTTTCCCCTCTTTAAAGGTGGCTCTAGCTCCAACCCCAACTTCTACAGGCCCATCTCCATCTTGCCGTGCCTGGCCAAGGTCCTGGAGAAGCTGGCTCTCAAACAGCTCAGCCACTTCATGGCCTCAAACAACATCCTGTCCAACATGCAGTCTGGGTTCCGGCCTGGCCACGGGTGCATCACAGCTACCTTGAAAGTTATGGATGACATTCTCACTTCCTTGGACTCCAAGCAGGTCTGCATCGCTGCCTTTATCGACCTAGCTAAGGCCTTTGATTCTGTCATCCATTCCATCCTTCTACAGAGGCTCTCCAACATTGGTCTCTCGACAAACTCTTGCAACTGGTTTGCCAGCTATCTAACTGACCGAGTTCAGCAAGTGAAGACTGAAAATATCTTGTCAGACCATCTCACCATCTCTAAAGGGGTGCCTCAAGGCTCCATCTTGGGACCAACGTTGTTCTCAATCTACATCAATGATATAGCAAAAGATGCTGGCAAATCCCAGATCCATCTTTATGCTGACGACACCATCTTGTATTGTGCAGGCCCTTCACTCCACTCTGCGGCTTCCACTCTACAACTCAGCCTCACCTCCATTGAGCAGTCTTTTCATCGCCTCCATCTTCTCCTCAACACCAAAAAAACAAAGTGCATTCTTTTCGACCGGAGACCTCGTGTCAGCAGCCCCCCTAAGATCTTCTGTGTTGACGGTTCCGAGCTGGAGTTTGTCTCTTGTTACAAATACCTTGGCCTTTGGCTGGACTCATCCCTTTCCTTCACCACCCACATAAAGCACCTGCAGACAAAAGTCAAAGCCCGCCTAAGCTTTTTATACCGGAACAAGGTCTCCTTCACCCGTGCAGCCAAACATACCCTTGTCAAGATGACCATCCTGCCCATATTCGACTATGGCGATACCATCTATAGGATGGCATCTCAGTCTGCCCTCAGGAAACTCGACACACTCCATCACTCCGCCATTCGTTTTGCCACTGGTGCACCTTTCACAACTCACCACTGTGATCTGTACACCCTTGTAGACTGGACATCTCTTCACAGCAGACGGCTCTGTCACTGGCTTCATCTTATCTACAGAACCATACTTTGCAAAACACCTTTCTACCTCTCATCCCTTCTGCACCTCTCTCACCACCCCGTCATCGTTCTAAGATCCAGTGATCTTGTCCTACTCACCATCCCCAAAGCCCGTACCGTAGTCGGGCGCAGCGCTTTCCGGTTCGCTGCAGCACACGACTGGAACACCTTACAAAACACCCTCAAACTCACCGCCCTCACCTCACTCACTGCTTTCAAACAAATCCTGCATCGAACCATAGTCGATCAATGCACCTGCTGATCACCGTCTCTCACCCATCCCATAACCCATCACTGCCTCATTTTAAGTACCCCTGCTCCACTACCCCCGCTATCCCTCCTCCGCTCTTCCTCACCCCTACCTCCTCCGTCTCTCTCCCCTCTCTCTGACTGTTACTATTTTAATGCATCTGTATTTGCCAGTGTTTTATTGTTGTAACTTATTTAACCTTGTTTTATTTCTAGCTTCCCCCCCCATTTTTTTGGTCAGGCTGCATTTGTAAATAATAATTTGTTCTTACATGTTTGATGTAATGATTGATGACAATCATCAGAGTAGTGTGTTTGGTGTTAGCCAACTAGCGGCTAGCTCGTTTCTAACAAAGAAAGCAACACATGTTTTTAAACTTTTAACATTTCTGTAATCTATTACACTTGACATGTTACAGTATTCCAGTATTACACACTGAACATGAGTCTTACACACAACTTCTACAACGTAGACATACTAACCGTACTCACAACATGGACAGACATTTCCGAGCTACAACAATGCTAGCATGCTAACAACAAGCTTAGTGCAGACTGGAACAATGTGCTTTCAGTTAGTTGCTAGTGGGTAATAATAAAGAAATGTCTAAATACACGAACACACTGGTTTCAACTAGTAACTAACAACTAACTTAACTAACAAAGGCACTATTTACATACATAGAAGATTTTACCTTAGAGTCTGGTCGAACAAATTCTGGTGTAAACAAATGCTTCCTGAATCCTCCCAGTAGCACATCGATCGACCAATGAGAAAAAACCTGGAACCAGTTAATCCACTCCCACAAGGGAAGATTTCCCGGGACAAATCAGGCTAAAAATATGCTTATTTTGTTGATTAAGTACACATATTTAACTATCGTAAAACTGCTCGAAAAAATAACGAGTGGGTAGTTCAAAACCTTAACTTGTGTCTGATGACAAAAAAACGAAATCAGATTTTTTGCTCTGAAAGACTTTGAACGCTGATTTGAAGCCTTTCCCGTTTGCGCCCCCATAGC
The DNA here is from genome assembly GCF_963989245.1 of Nansenia antarctica. Classification (NCBI taxonomy): domain Eukaryota; kingdom Metazoa; phylum Chordata; class Actinopteri; order Argentiniformes; family Microstomatidae; genus Nansenia; species Nansenia antarctica. Next base: position 3,285,882 of record NC_137683.1, on the reverse strand, counting down.
AAGTTGATGACGTCATGTCACATATGACAATGACCCAAAACATTCCAGTAAATCTGTTATCTATGCAATTGATATTGTCAAGAGTAGGCCTTGCTATTCCCATGTGTTAGGGGGCACTCTACCACATCAGGATAAGCTAATATAAAGCTATTTTGCCATTTTTCTGTGTAGGAAGTAGGTAAAAACGCACGGCTGTTCTAGTGTTTATTGTAACTGGTAACATTGTTTTGATCCTAGTAAAGCAGAGTTAAAATGGATATCAATGCCTCGACCTGCATTCTTGTGTTGCTCTCTACCGGTGTATCAATATATGATATGGTAAACATAATAAAATCCACCAAGGAAAGAAACCACGAGAGAGAGTTCTGGAATGGCCAAGTCAAAGCCCGGATCTTAATCTAATTGAGATGCTGTAGGTGATCTGAAACAGGATTTGCGTGCAAGACACCCCTCAATCATCCCACAACTGAAAGAATTCTGCATGGAGGAGTCGGAAAAACTTACCAGTTACTACGCCAGTCGATGTCAGACACTGGTAGACAGTCATAGGAAACGTCTAATTGAGGTTATTTCAGCCAAAGGGGGCAATATCAGTTATTAGGAAATATGCTGATGATTTTCATAGAGCTCCATTTGCAAGGCCCTTTCTCCTTTGTGGAGGCTGACATGTTTGGTAAATTTGGATAGGATTATGGAAAAGGCATACTGCATAATTTATTAGGAATCCTCCTTAAATAAAGTATGTAAAGTAAGTCATCTGTGTGTGTCTGCTTTTTCAGTCTTGACATTTATTTGTCTGTCCTCACACTCATCCTGTTGAGTTGGGCAACAACAAGTTATCAACTCCCAGTGATACATCAGCTATGCGCCATCAATTTAATGCCAACCTGAATCACAGTCAAAAACACTGGGGTTCTGTTAACTGTGGTTTACTTGCATAACCTGGTTGCTCTCCTTTGCTATGTTTTCTTGTTGAACTGAGATGCAATCAGAGTTGTGCTCTGTGTCTGATGTGACCTATTTATAGATCAGTGAATGCGGGTGGAGCTAGAAATTGGAGGACAGGCTCATTGTAATGCTTGGAATGAAGTAAGGGATTCTATCAAACACATTGATTAATTAAAAATAATGTGCTATAATATCAGGCTTGTAGAAGATTGTTTTGAGGTATCAGAGCAAATTAATGTCCTCAGTACTGCCCTGCATCCCCATGGCCCTGTGTCTCCACTACTATTAACCAGAGGATGAGAATGAGGAATGAACTGCCAGAGCTCATCATGACCTTCGCCATGCCACTCCTGTGAAGATGACTGTTAGTAAATTGTTTGCCACTCCAACATGCCATCAACATGCAATCCTTATCATTATCATTATCGTTCATCTACCCTTATCATGCAAGTAAACAATCAAATGTCGTATTAACTCATATCATCATCAATTACATTGTACAGTCATATTATTATACTTTTCATTCAAATTATCATAGGCAAATTATCATTTCGATAAGATTGTAGGTTCTATTGTGATTATTGTAATTCAACTTTTTCATTATAATCCTGATACTGTTAATAATATGTTATTTTCAAAGTCAAATACTAGCCTAGTTGATCAGATCAAGTCAATGAAGAGTGGAGCAAGAATGTCAAAAATGTGTGCAAGAATGGTACTATAGTGAAATGTGTCATTAATCGCATACAGTATCATGGCAGAAGTGTTAACAGTCAGACACCGTAGCTACACAATATGCTGTGTTCAGAGGAACTGGTACTGAGGGTCAGAGAGATGCAATATGTGTTATTTTATCATGTTCTTTCTTATGCATCCCATGTGGAGAGTTTAAAGAGAGCAGAGAAGAGGAACAATCTGCCTGTTGAATAACAAAGAGCCGTTAATACGGTGTCCTTGCATGACCTCTGCTTCTATTGATCACAAATGGTTCCTCTGGGTGACTAAACCATAGATGACATAGCAATTTAGAATTGCAAATGACCTGAGCTGTGTCAAAAGCAATGATATGTTCAGGATAAGCACAGTAAAATGGAGACCCAGAGGACATGTACCGGTATGCAAATGATATCTCCAAATGCTTCAATCACACCTTACTAGAACACTTGGTTGTATCACTCACACCTTACTAGAACACTTGGTTGTATACAGTCGTATCAGAATATTTTGAAGCCTTACAGATTATCATCAGTCTGACTACAAAGGTTGCAACTCTCATATTTCCCTTTGAAAATGAAATCCCAACACACACATCAATAGTCAGGAGATCAAGAGGGGAATAATTAAGTCCATGACTTATTTAGTAACTTAACAGTGGCATTTGCTTATTTGCCAACCTGTGTGGGCGTAGCTTCTCTCCCCGACAGGCAGTGGCAAGCTAAGCTCTCACCTGCCCCCCTGTCCCTCCCACAGTCACAGCTGTAATGATCTTTAATTTGGTGGGGCAGCAGATTTGTACATGCAACAGCAGGATATCACGCAGGGACGGATTAAACGTGATTTGTAGGAAGGATGGGGAGTTTTTTCTCTCTCTATGGATTCTGAAGAAATACCCCTGCTGCAATTAATGGTCATCAATACTCCCTGCCAGTCCCTCTCTGATCGTCAGACTAATGATTCTACATGTCTTCTTTTCCTACTCTTTATTCTTTATGATCTGTGTTTTGCCACAGCGATTACCGTGTGATTTGTCCAAACGAGTGTGCGGCTTACAGTGGGCTTTACTTGCGTTGAGTTGTTCCGTGATGATCTGTTCCTGTTAGGGGAAAGCGGTCTGAACGACACTGAGGGCCCTCCTGTCCTGATTATCGCTAACTCACTAAGCTCTATGTTTGATATGAGTGCTTTTAATTGCCCCTCGTTAGCCCCTCTCTCTTGTGATGTATGAATCAAGTAAACCTCCTCTGGCCGTCTCTTAAAGACTTGCACCTTTCCTTAATCCTTCTGGGCTCACTGCCAAGAGTGTAACATTGCTCAGGTGACAAAACCACGTCTTAGCTCTGCTCCCCTTTTCCATGGGGCTGGTCCTTATTCACAAGGGTCTGTTTTTTTTTGTATTTCTTCACCGAAATGTCAGGGCCATGCACTTTGCACATGTACATTTTAGAACAGTAGATTTCAGAGATATCATGGAAATCATGAGAATCATACTGTAGATAGTGAGGTACTATCTGCCACCTGGGAATCATGGGTACTGGCTTGTACATATCTATTTATAGAATTCAAAAGCAACCACACTGGTGGCAGAGGGAAAGTATTTGAGGTAAAGCACAGTTGGCTGCCATAGTGGATAATTTGAGTCCAACAATTTCATAAAATTGCGAGACAGCAGTCATTCAAGATAACAACATCTTCACCAATAATGTCGACAGTGTGAGTTTGACCACTATTGATCGGATCCTTAAAAGAGACAAAGTGGGAATGAGAACACTTGATAAGGTACCATTCCAAAGAACCGGTGACCGTGACCGTGGGAAGGAGACTAGACTCCAGTATGTACAGGTAAAGGTTTGTCACTGTAATGCCCTTTCTTACAGTAAAACATTGCATTGCATGCAGCTGTAATATTGTATTGTAATGTATTTATTTTATGCATGAACAACACTCCTCTGCTATATCAAGATATTCATTCCTTTAAAAACACTCCTTTTATTATTTTGAGGCTGAGAAAACATACATTTAATGGTGTAACTCATTAAAAGTTATTAAAATGTGGCTATAATTAATTTTGCATCCCTGACTTAAAAGCTATTTACATAATTTACATGGAGCAGAGTTCATCCGGTTGTTAAGTCGTGACGTGTTTCCGGGTCCAAAGTTGGCTGAGGCGCTGTCTTCGAAATGCCGCAATAATAATAATAATAAATTATATTTATATAGCGCTTTTCCGAGGCTCAAATACCCTGACAATGGGGAAAACGGGAAAGTGCTGTGTCCCTTGTTGTATGAATAGATCCGAGTCTAAAAAACGATTAAACTGTCATTCTACCGCTGTAGTACACTGGTACTCTGGTGCGGAGAATTTCTGGTTTGGACCCGGAAATTGCAAAACCTCACATTTGACGTCAGACTTAACAACCGAATAGCTTCAGTTCGACAGACTTGCAAGTGAGCCAATCGTTGCCTCTGATTTCCCAGCCAACAAATCAGATAACCGTTTATTTCCTGCTTCCCGGATGTTGAATCTCTCTCGTTCTTTTCTACCGTGGTCTGGTATGAGGAAGGTCGCATCTGTCATCAACTGCGCTTCCATCACTGCTGTTCTCAAACTCACATAGATCCACTATCATCTGTTTGAGAAGCGCGTGAGCCATAGATGCAAAGCACGAGATCCATCAAGATCGGCGAGTGCTGCCCTGTGAATAGCGGTCAGGTTTTTGGTGTATAGTTCAAAAGAGATGGAGCCGCGTCCAATGCCCAGAGGAGATGCCGAGGTCGCAGGTCCACTTCACCACTGAATGATCCAGACTCAAGTGAGATTTCGAGATCCCAGAACCAGAGATTCCCAGCGTGAGCTGGGTGGCGGGCCAGACCAGGGTTTGACGCTTACCTTTTCCCCAGGTAGCACTGTGCTACCATGTCAAAAAAAATTAGTAGCACACCAACAATTTCAGTAGCACAATGAAAATTGCGCAATTTTCGTATGACGACAACAAATTATCATAATCATAACATATCAGAATTATCATAACCGGCTCTTGGCCGTAATAAAAATGGAGACTCACACAATGTAAAGGGGAAGTAAGAATATTCATTTATTAATAAATGATTCATGAATAAATAAATAATTAAGCCCAGGCGAGATAGTGTGCGGAATTGATCTTCACAGCAAGGTCTTCTCTCATGGCATCCGCTATCTGCCCGATCATGTCAGCGCATCGTTTGTCATTACTATAGGTTGGATTTAATTCAACGCCATTTTTCTTGTGAAGGGCGAATAATTTGTGGAATTTAATAAATGGGATCTCTTCTTTTGCCACGTAGTAAGCGATGTTAAACTTTAACTTGAGCTGTCTTTTAATTTCCTCACTGGAGCTAGCCTTCTGGCGTCCAACAGCTTTCTCAAGGGGCTTGTTCTGAGCTGACATGAAAGCTTCCCTGCATTTCACATGTTTGCGAGACAGACCATGTTTTTTCACTGTGTCGCGTTTCAGCTGTGCGTCTCCTGACACAAACGCGGTCTTTCCAGCTAACTTCATGTGGGCGACACACCACTTGCAATACATCTTCCCTTCCTTCAGCAACAGCCACGGGAAAGATGTTTGCCACTCGGCACTGTACCTGTAGACCTTTGTCACTTTTGTCAGACCAGACTTCGCGTTGGCAGTGGCACCGCCATTATCACCGCGTGGATAATGACCTTCCCCCTCCCCTGACACACTTTCTGACCGGGCGCTCTCCTCCTCGCTTTCCCCGTCTCTGTTTTCTTCGTCACTCTCGTCTCCAGCTGTAATGTTGACTCCACTACCCCCCTCTACCTCCTCTCTGTCTGGAACGGTGCTAACATTAGCCTTGCTAAAGTATGCCGTAATCGGATTCATTTTAACAGCGGTCTTTTTCTGACAGGATTTTCAAATGTAAATGCGCGCTTGTTGTGCTTGCGGGTCACGTGTCTGTTTTTTTTCTTCTTCTGTTTTCAAAGGATTGCATTGGTTTAGATGCGCTGTGATCTTATTAACGAACATAAGATTGACTGCGCATGACAGTAGTTCAGCTTTTAAAAAAAATTTAAAATTTTTTTTTTTTTTTTTGTCGCACTGGTGCGATTAAATGTATTTCCAAGTCGCACAGAAATATATTCACTCGCAAATGCGACCAAAACAGTCACACTGTCGAACCCTGGGCCAGACTGAACTTTGTCACTGTGAGACGGATTTCCTTACCCATCTGGTGTGGTAGGACAAAACACTAACACACACTAGAACGGGCCCTAACGGAACTGAACTCAGGGTTTTCTTTTCTGTGCAACTTTATTATTTTGGTTTGTTATTTTAAATATTGTGGTTTATATTTTACCACCTGTAACAATATAATGTGTTGCTACACAAATGTATCCTCCTTGTCTGACTCATTATTGATGTTCAACGTTGGCTCTTAACAATCTGGTTTTCTTCTGATACTAGCCCATACTTATACTACTGACTATTGGCGCTTTTCCACTACCGTGCCGGGCCGCGTGAACTCGGTTTGTTTTCCTTTCTCCACTGCCAACCGAGCCGGGCCGTTTTAGCTACCCTTCATGACTAGGAACCAGTGGCGGCTGGTGCTAAACATTTTGGGTGGGGCACAGCAGGGGGGGTCTTCTTTCGGCGCGCAGCGCGCGCATTTTTTTCCCCGCGTGCACACATTTTTTTCCCGCGTGCACGCGCGCTCAAAACAAAGACGTAATTTCACTTTACCCATGCAATACCCACTTAAACGTGTGAGGATACGTAACGGCGTTTTGTGACAGAACTTTCACTTTCATTCATGAAATTCACCCCGTCTGTGTTACTGTTTAAACAAGTACAATCACAGTGTGACAGTCAGATGGAGCATTCGGTAAACAACAACAGCAAGGTAATGCTATCAGTTGAGTTAAAGAAAACAAACTCTTACCTTTGATGACAGAACATGAGCCGTGTTTACCCGTACCTCCGCGTGGTGATTTTAGAGGCAATAGATTATTTTTGCCCCCACGTTAGGTGCGAGGCTGCTTGGTTAACCCATTAGCGGGAACATTATTAGTTGCACAAAATAGGCTGATTTAATTGACCATGAACATCAGAGACAGACATTACGAATGTTCATTTAAAATACTCCGGAAGCCCGGAAGTCCGGAAAACCGGAAGTCGGAAGTCCTCAGCATAATGCATTGTCTGCAATACAACTGGATATTCAGGACGCACATTTTTGCGCCCCGGCCAAGAAATAGAGACAGCCAATTGGAGCGCTGCTACAGCTCACGTGTAAGCGAAAAGTATTCGGCCTGGCATAGACTTGCATTGACCGGCGCCCCGACTCCTCCCCCTATGTATTTTAACAGTGAATTTTACACACACACAGATAAAAATGTTTATTGTATTGGAGGATTTTTAATGAATGCTGATAGGCGCCGACAGAATATCAGCCGCATTTTGTGAATAAACAATGTTTATTTAAAAAAAAAACTTTTACAAATCGCAACTAGGAAGTGAAGGTGGGGGCGGCGCCCCAGCGCCCTCTATCGGCCAGCCGCCACTGCTAGGAACTACTAGGAGCTAACGGTACTTTCGGGCCAAGCTGTGTGTGACGTGCGACGCTGCAGACCATTGATTGGTCAACGGAAATCCTCATCCCATGTTCATAGATTTCATCGCTAACCGCCATTTTTAAATACCACATCAGATTTTGCTCTCGGAAAATGTCACTCACTGTTTCTGTAATAACTTATTAATAAAGATTTGAATAATGAAATTGTACAATGTCCCATGAAGGGGAAGGAGTGTGTCAAGTTTGGTGAGTGTGACTCTTTCGCAGCCCGTTCCCTGGGCCCAAACGTACCCCAGCACTTCAGGCTTTTGGGCCTAGTCTAGTGTGACATGAAAGGTTAAAGGACTTTAGCGTCGCAACCATAGGTGCCACAGACACGGTTCAGATATTTTCCGACTCGGCTCGGCCCCACCGACAGGCCACACCCACTTTGATACAAGCCACTCCCCCTTACTGTCTAAGCCACACCCACTTTGATAAATAAATTATATTTATATAGCGCTATTCCGAGGCTCAAATACCCTGACAATATGGGGAAAACGGGAAAGTGCTGTGTCCCTTGTTGTATGAATAGATCCGACCGGTCTCAAAATGTAGCCTATAATTAATGCAAGTGCAATCGGGCTAACGTTACTCATTCTCGCAGTTCCAAATGAATGAACGTTGAAGCGCACTGCCGTCGGGTTGTAAAATAGCCTAGTTTGATAGGCCTATTGACAGCGAATAAAACAGTGAAGATGACAATTGTTTCTGCTGTTGTTATTAAAATCTGTTCTCCGTTGGTTGTATCTCAAAATGTGGCCTATTAAAATCTGTTCTCCGTTGGTTGTATCTCAAAATGTGGCCTATTAAAATCTGTTCTCCGTTGGTTGTATCTCAAAATGATGTGGCCTAACTAATGATGTGGCCTAACTAATTAATGCAAGTGCAGCCATGGGCGTGTCCAGGGGGTGGCCTGGGGTAGCACGTGCCGTGCACGCACCGGAAGAGGAAATAGATAGACTGTTCTAATGTTTACACCTGCGTTCGCCCTGCTCAGGACTTGTTTAATTATTGTCATTTCATTAAAGCAAATGAACAAATAATCCAGCAAAGAGGAAGACGCATGTATTCGCGGACGACTCACACGGACATCGGCAAATAACACCACCCCGGAATCTGTAAGCAAATGGAATATTGTTCTTATTTAGAATCTATGTCATGGTATTTGATGTACTGTACATGACCACAGATTGCGTAGTTGTAGGCATCTAGTGATTTATATGCTCTCAATTTCTCACGGGCCTACACGCTAGGCAATGCAAACTTGAATGGCCAGGTAATGGATTGGAACAATATCTCGTTAACTCCGACCACTCCCCCAGATTTGTTTGTTTAAAGAATAAATATATTAACGCTTTATTAATGCAAGTGCAATCGGGCTAATGTTACTCATTCTCGCAGTTCCAAATGAATGAACGTTGAAGCGCGTGTATCTCAAAATGTGGCGTGCAGCCCGACAGGCGCACATATCACGCGCACCCCTGCGCTTTCAGAGCTCGTTTTCTCGTCGGAATTCGACGTTTGGAGACGAACGACAGACGTCGAATACTGACGGCTTCCGTGTGAGACCAGGTTGAAATAAATATATTTGACTACCAGCAAGACAGCGCAGCACTCGTGTCTATAACAAACGCGGAGATTGTATGAGCCCCGCGTCAGTCCAATGGGAGCGTCAAGCACAGCCTTTCCGTAGAAATACATCGCTCGATGTTTTAAGGCTGATCTGTGCATGATAATGCTGCATTTTGACATAATTCTTAGTGCATTTCCCCCCCCGTTGAGCTGTATAGCGGCACTTATTAAAGTGAAGTGCTCTTATGACACCTAACTCCTCCTACTGTCTCGACTCGCTCCGGGTCTGTTGTGTATAATGGAGAAGCGTTTCTGAAAGTATGGCGCGGGTAGGATACAAATGCGTGCTGTACCGAGCCGGACCGGTCTGGTCAATGGAAAAGTGCCATATTAGGCTATTACTATACCGTTTATCTGTTATTACATTGTAATACTGGTTACACATACATAAATACTTTATTGCATTTTTATCTTAGAGAATAACGGAGCTTGAAGCAAATGCAAAAGCCCATACATGAATGTATGTGGATGAAGCGGCTCTCAACCTTTCACAAGTAAAGGGGTGCAAACATCACCATGTGATCTCCAGCCATAGTGTCTCAATCCAATCGAGGAATGCTTCTCTGTGTGGAGGCGGAAAGTTTATGATCACTGTCCACATGATCAGATGTCCCTCCTAGATGCATTGAATGCAGGTTGCCTGGCAATCACTGCTTTTTATGGTAAATGGCATGGACAAATACGTAAAAGAGGGTTAACAATGTTAGGATATATTGATAGTTTTACTTTTAGCCGATTTTGATATAATAAAAGCGATTCTGATTCTGATTCTTTTTCAATCTAGTAACATGCAGTTCTCTCTCTGTCAGCAACCTTTAATATTCAATATGGATATCTGAGGAGCTGACAGAAATTCCTTTCAAGTGGAACTGCTGTCATATCACTTCATAGCAATATCATTAATGTGACATTGGTAACTCAATCAATTATTTAGACGTTCTGCTTCCTCTCTCACATACCAGTGCAGAAGTGGAGTGTTTCATGCTTTACCTCACTTTAGGCAACCTTCCTGGAGCCCCAAACTCGTACACATATCACTTTTGACTGCTTAATCAATAGCCGAATTACTTTTATGAAACCACCCACTGAAAATGACAGAGTCTTATGGGCCCAGCCAACCACTTAACATTTTTAATCTTCCAAAGTTGGTATGGATCGAAAGGGTAGTGGAGAGATCGGACCACACTGACGCCCATTGCTTTTAATTAGAACAGAGTCAAGCAGGCAGTGACAGCAAAGGTAACGATCAAAATTAGTAAAATGTAATGGTTTGATAGCTTTGCTGCACATGCTCTCGCCTGGCATTTTGTTGTAAAACATTTTAGTTATGTTTTAAGTTATATACAGGTTAATTAATGGATAGTGTGTGTTGATTAAATATGTTATCCATCACGTTTTGCCCTGACAACTAGCCACACTGAGGCCTCATTATGCTTTCCTCAACAAGCATGTTTGCCCTTTGATATACTCATGCCATGTATGGTTTCATACGGATGATTAATGACCAAAAACTATATGTAAACTGAGAAGTTATGGCTTATGGTTATGGCTTATGGTTATGGCGGAAAAAGGCAATTCAAATTTCTAAATGAGTACCACAGTAAATATTTGCTCATTAACCCTATAACCCCCGATGTTGAATATAGTCAACACTGTCTTTGAACATCTGGTAAAAATGTTCTTTTCACAATCAATTCACAAAATGTACTGTGCTGTGTTGGACAATACATCATAATAAACATTATGGTGGCCGATTGTTGTAATTACGCCAATATTCTCTGAAAACATTCTCAACAGGTTTGTAAAAACAGAAATTCTGGTACATGATCAAAAGGGTGAGTTTCTGCAATTCAATGAATGCAACATGTTCCTAAGATGGCATAGTACATTTCCTAAGACAAATATTCACGGTATATACAACATTGTGGTGGGTTGACATAATTCACCCACGGAACTATGGGTTGGGGGTTTTGTTCCGCATGGAGAGTTAAGTGTGTGGTTCCCAAGTGTGTGACTTCTTGAAGCATGTGGTAGAGACGTGTTCATGTCTGTAAATAAACGTTTAGCTGTGACATTCGATACACCGCCTCCGACTCCCGTCTCTCGGCACTACAACATACTGTATGTTCACTCAAATTTAAATATAGCATATACACAACATTGGGCATTAAGGACTGTAACCACATTCATGCACTTTTATGTAAAATAATATTTTTGGGCTAAAAAGCTAAATGAAAACGTACATTCAGACTCTGGATCTCTTTATCACACATACTGTATGTGTGAGAGCCATGCTTTAATGGATTCCGTTGTTGCATAGCCATCTCACCTTATGACATATAGTATAATCAGCTTATGGAGAACATTATAGGACATACTGTGCATGATTGTAGTACATTGAAGCATTTCACTACTGGCAGCAAGCTTGTGACAAGCTCGTCATCCTCAAGCTGACACCAATTTATAACTTTCAGAACCTTTCTTTTGCTGATGTTTGCATACCATACATAAAGTACTGAAATACATGTTTGTGAAGGTTTATACAAATAAAAGATTCCTTAAACACAGAAGTTGTAACTGTCCTTTTGTTTTCTTCATGTGCAGAATTAGAACACCTCTTGTTTGGAGCTCCAAGACAGCCTTCCCTTTGAAGTTTCCAAACACTCACTAATGATGTGTGTATACACTCCCCTCTACTAGGGGGTTTTGATGCACTCCTCAGGATTACCTACTAATAAAAAAGGCTTGGGCTGTAACTGTGCTTTTATTTTCTTACAAATGGAAGCCACGCAGAGAGGCCAGGAGACTATTGTGGAATAACAGAGGATTTGATTTTGAAGCATTGGAATTTTGGAAAAAGAAGAGTAACTGGATGAACAGGATTCCTGACATTGTTATAGTCATATGGATGTTCCCATCAGTAAAGATATTGTTATAGTCATGTGGATGTTCCCCTCCTGACATTGTTCTAGTCATATGGATGTTCCCCTCAGTAAAGACATTGTTATAGTCATATGGATGTTCCCCTCAGTAAAGACATTGTTATAGTCATATGGATGTTCCCCTCAGTAAAGACATTGTTATAGTCATGTGGATGTTCCCCTCAGTAAAGACATTGTTATAGTCATATGGATGTTCACCTCAGTAAAGACATTGTTATAGTCATATGGATGTTCCCCTCAGTAAAGACATTGTTATAGTCATATGGATGTTCCCCTCAGTAAAGACATTGTTATAGTCATGTGGATGTTCCCCTCAGTAAAGACATTGTTATAGTCATATGGATGTTCACCTCAGTAAAGACATTGTTATAGGCATATGAATGTTCACCTCAGTAAAGACATTGTTATAGTCATATGGATGTTCCCCTCAGTAAAGCAACCTAAGAATTAAAGGACACTTTCAAGTAACTGGCAGATAGAATTGGGATTCGAAAGTATTGGAACCGGAAGAGAAGATTCAAAAGCAACAAGATATTGATCTACGGCGCCTAACAAACTGAGGAAGAGGTTTGTAGTTCTACAAAGGCAAAGTTATAGCAGCCTGAAGTAACTGGACCAGATAGGCCCACAATAGTAGACACATTTGGTTGTTGTCTATTTGTAAAGCAACAAGAATACAAGGAGGCTTAAAGTAATAGCCTTAATAGTATACAATATTTTGAGATTTGGTCTGTTATGCCAAATAGTTTCCAATCCTAAAGAAAATGTATGTTTTATTGTTTTACCTTAAAGTACACTACATAGGACACCCTTTTTAATTGGTGGATTTGGCTATTTCAGCCACACCCATTGTTAACAGGTGCATAAAAGCAATCATACAGCCATGCAATCTCCATAGACAAACACTGCCAGTAGAATGGGTTGTACTGTACTATCAGTGATATTCAACGTGGCACTGTCATAAGATACCACCTTTCCAAGACAATACATTACATTACAACATTATCTGCCCCAATGCAGAGTGCCAACTGTAAAGTTTGGTGGAGGAGGAATAATGGTCTGGGGCTGTTTTTCCTGGTTTGGGCTAGACCGCCTAGTTCCAGTCAAGGGAAACTGTAATGCTACAGCATACTATGAGATTCTAGAGAATTGTATCCTTCCAACACGTTTGGGGAAGGTCCTTTCCTGTTTCAGCATCACAATGCCCCAGTGCACAAAGCAAAGTCCATAATGACATTTTGCTGGTGTGGTGTGGAAGAATTTCACTGGCCTGCACAGAGGCCTGATCTGAACCCCATCGAACACCTTTGGGATGAAATGGAACGCAGACTGCCAGGCCTTCTGACTCAACATTATGTCTGACCTCACTAATGCTCTTGTGGTGGAATGGCAGAGAATCCCCGCAGCCATGTTCCAAAATGTAGCGAAAAGTCTTCTTAAAGAGTGGAGACTCCATATTAATGCCTATTGTTTTGGCATGAGATGTTCAACAAGCGCATGGATTTGATGTTCAGGTCTCCACATACTTTTGGTTATGTGGTGGAGTTGGGATAGGAGAGACAGAATAAATCCTAAAGTAACTGGCTTGATTCTGAAGTATTGGTTGTACTATACATCCAAAATGTAACTTTAAGGTAACAGACCTTAAGTATTTGGTTCCTAAAGTAATGGGAATATAGTTACACATTGTTGCTAACGTTGTTAGTCAGGTTTCCTAAAGTCATTGGATGGACAGCCATTGGGAACACTTTTTTTATTTTTTATTTTTTTTGAGAAAGGAAGACAGTTTGACAGTTTGAGCTTTTCATAGTGTTTTTCATTTGATTTTATTGTGCCATTGGTTTCACAAGCTTATTGTTGAAGTATATTGATAAACATGGGCTACATGATATACTACAGCGGTTAGGCAATATAACGTAAACATTGACTTACTGCCCTCTGGGCTCATTGTCACAGGTCAATGATATGTTATGATGGAAACAGATGGACAAAGTCATTGTTTGAATTAAATAACATTATTTTTAATAATTACCACTCACTGGTGAGGACGAACGAAAGATTCAACATAACTACAGAACAAACACAAAAGAACATCACCCTTCCAAAATGGAAGGGTGATAATAATAACAAAGAGAACTTAAGACAAAACAACAAACAACAGCTAACAGGTAAGAAACCCAGAGTGGTGTGGTCTCAGGTATTTTATGCGTGTAGCACCAGGTGCAATCAGCACCTGAGGAATAGAACACAGGTGTTAACACTCAGACAATCAGACCAACAACACACAGGTGTTAACACTTAGACAATCAGACCAACAACACACAGGTGTTAACACTTAGACAATCAGACCAACAACACACAGGTGTTAACACTTAGACAATCAGACCAACAACACACAGGTGTTAACACTTAGACAATCAGACCAACAACACACAGGTGTTAACACTTAGACAATCAGACCAACAACACACAGGTGTTAACACTTAGACAATCAGACCAACAACACACAGGTGTTAACCTCATAGGAGCCAACGGACCCACAGGTGGATCCGAAGTGATATAAAGAGCTTACGATCAATTCTCTTCATCGATATCAATTTTTTTTCACAACTTTGCATGCTATACGATGCCACCATTTCCCCCCCGAATCATCTGTCCTTTAGTCATGATAGGAAAACCAAATCGATGCTGGGAGAAGGAATGGCAGACTGTATTCTGATTGTATCTTCTATGCTCTTTGTATGTTTCTATGCTCTTTGTATGTTTCTATGCTCTTTGTATGTTTCTATGCTCTTTGTATGTGTCTTGGTGTAGGAGAAACGTAGGACCACGTTGGAAACAAGTGTTTCGGTACACGTTGACGTGTAGAAACTGTAGAGAGAAAATTGTAGAAATTGTAGAGAAAACTGGGGGGGTAGAGGTGATGAAGAGGTCTGTACAGGGGGGGTAGAGGGGATGAAGAGGTCTGTACAGGGGGGTAGAGGGGATGAAGAGGTCTGTACAGGGGGGTAGAGGGGATGAAGAGGTCTGTAGAGGTGGGTAGAGGGGATGAAGAGGTCTGTACAGGGGATGAAGAGGTCTGTACAGGGGGTAGAGGGGATGAAGAGGTCTGTAGAGGAGGGTAGAGGGGATGACGGGGTCTGTACAGGGGGGTAGAGGGGATGAAGAGGTCTGTACAGGGGGGTAGAGGGAAGATTAGACAATCAGACCAACAACACACAGGTGTTAACACTTAGACAATCAGACCAACAACACACAGGTGTTAACACTTAGACAATCAGACCAACAACACACAGGTGTTAACACTTAGACAATCAGACCAACAACACACAGGTGTTAACACTTAGACAATCAGACCAACAACACACAGGTGTTAACACTTAGACAATCAGACCAACAACACACAGGACAGACATGGAGGCATACAGAGTGTGTGTCACACATCACAGGCAACCAAGAGGAGCCTTATGAGTTCAGTATGTCTGAGCTCAACAGGAACCCAAAGATGTGGAAGAAAAAGAGTTACAAGCATTTATTGTTTCTCACAAAAAGTTCAAGGCAAGAATATCTGCACTAAACGACAATAGTGTACTACAGGATCGGGTAGTAACAGCAAGCTTCTGCAATCAAACAGACTAATAATAGTACAGTTAAATGTTCAGTTACAGCTAATGCAGGAAGATTCTGGGCAAAATGAAATCATTGCTGCCACACAAACAGCCTTAGAGAACACATCTGCAGCTTTAGCGAAAGTGCAGGCAGCTTATGATGACTTGTTGGACAGATGCAATTGGAGGTCTGAACACTCTTTTTGGGATAGACTATCTGGTGATACAGTAAGGTTCCTTGTAAACCCAGTTCCCAAGACAACCACTCATAAACAAGAGCTCATGGTGATACACCAAGGCAATCAGTCGTCACCACAACAGTGAAACCAATGTCCCCAGGGCAAATACATTCAATAGTTAGGAATATTGGGAAGTTTGAACTGCTCAGTGGGACCTGTGGAATGTTTTGCTACTCTAGAACAGCAGGCTGATGTACATAACTTCACTGATTGTGACACTTGTGTTGATGGCTTGTCTGCCCCATTCTTTGGCCAGTGCCCTTCCTCAGAATATACAGACTAAGAATGCAGATGCAGAAGTTGGGTAAACATGTTTGGTGCTTGCTGCAATGCTGCACTGGGTACTTGTTCAGTAGATTGGGATGAGATAACGGAGGTACAAATGACATCAAAGGAACATCCAGTAGGATATGCATGCAGGTTATGGAAAGCTTTCAATTCATACAGTGGTATTGTTGAGTATACAGTACTCAGCAGGAACCCCTTTTCTTTTTTTGTAATCAGTATTTTATTGAATTTTTCAATTAACACATTTCTTGACTTATACAACTTTTGTATAAAATGGTAACAATATCACCGAATAAGTCTTGCTGTCATCAAACAGAAATAATACAGAGAAAAAAACAAAATATAAAATAAAAATAAAAATAAATAAAAAAGCACCCCTAGATTACATTCATCACTCATCCAATTTGTCAACTTAAGTCTTACAACCGACTAGCAATATATCTCAAGTAGCCTCCCCATTTTGCTGTGTATTGTTCATTTCTGTCCATAGTCCTGAAGGACATTTGTTCGTATGCTGCCACCTTTGCCAACTCCATAAGCCATTCCTGGAAAGACGGCTCCCCTGCGTTCCTCCAGTGTCTCATAATGATTTGTTTTCCAACCATTATACTGGTCTGAATAAATTCTGCAGCTCCACATAGAGACGTCATTTGTGGATCACTGAGAACATACAGTCTCGGACAAAACTCAAAGTTGTCCTGGGTAATGTTTTGCACCCATTCGTGGATCTTTCGCCAGTCATTTTGAATCATAGGACATTCCCAAAGTAAGTGAACCAGGGTCCCTTCCGGCCTGCAACATTTCCAGCAATCAGCATTGTCCTTGAGCTTCAGCCTGAACATCCTGGAGGGGGTCCAGTAGAACCGGTTAAGAACCTTGAACTGGATCAATCTAATTTTAATGTCTCTCGATACTCTCTTAATGTTCTCACATATTTTGTCCCATTCTTTTTCTGTGAAATCAATTTTCAAATCAACTGACCAAATGACCATCAATGCATAGGATACCTTAACCGTCTGTTGGAAAACCATTTTATAATAGATAGCCGCCTCATGTCCCATACCCATTATCTTTGTAATCTCAGACAGAAGAGTTGACTGTTGAGGTGTGATTCCTTTACCTAGAATACTGTCCAGCAAATGGCGGACTTGCAAGTATTTCCAAAAATCATGTCTAGGCAACCCATATTCATTAACCAACTCCTCAAATGATTTCAGACCATCTCCCCCATATATGTCTGTTAATGTTACAATTCCTTTTCTTACCCATTCCTTCCATATAATGGAATAAAGTCTTAGGGCAATACGAAGTGAGTGGAAGAGCCTCGGACTTAGACCAATTGACCTTGTACCCTGATAGCTTGGAGAAGGACTCGATGTTGTCTAAAAGTGCTGGGACAGATCTACCTGGGTCCGAGTCAAGCCATAATATGTCATCCGCATATAACATAAGCTTATGCGTGGACTCATTTATTCTAATTCCTGGAATATTCAGGTTGTTACGAATCATTACTGCAAGGGGTTCGAGGGCTAGACAGAAGAGACCTGGTGACAGCGCCGAGCCCTGCCGAGTGCCTCTACCAAGTGTAAAATAGGATGATATTAGACCGTTTGTGTTCACCGCTGCCTCCGGGTCTTCATAAAGGATCTCAATCCATCTCAGAAATGTTTGGCCAAACCCAAAAGCCCTCAATGTTTGAAACATGTATCTCCATTCTATCCTATCAAACGCTTTCATAGCGTCGAGCGAGATGGCCGCTGTTGGATTGTTAGAATTTCGCATAAACCACAAAATATTTATAAGGCGCCTCACATTATCAGAATAATTTCTACGTCTAATAGATAGTAGTCGACAATCGACTGAGATCAAACTTATCGGACGATAGCTTTTGCAATCAGTCGGATCCTTCTCTTTTTTCAATATAAGTGTAATAATTGCTTGATTTAGAGACTGAGGTAGCCTACCACTTTCAAATGCCTCCGTAAGCATCTTTTCAAACAATGGCAGGAGATCTTCAGCATAACATTTGAAAAATTCAGCTGTAAAGCCGTCATGGCCAGGCAATTTGCCTGCTGGTAGGGCCTTGATTGCTTCAATAATCTCCTGTGAGCTAATAGGTGACTCTAACTCCTCTTGTTGTGCACCACTCAGTTTAGGGAGGTTCAAATTATCAAGGAAGGATACTATCTCGTCATCCGTGGCACTGCTTTCAGACGTATAGAGGTTTATATAAAAGTCTTTGAAGATGTCATTTATCTTACTAGGTTCAGTTGCCAATGTCCCTTCTGCATCCCTCACTGCTGCTATAATAGATTTAGACTCTTTCTGTTTAATGTATCTAGCCAAGAATTTTCCCGCCTTGTCCCCAGATTAAAAAATAGTCTGCCTAGCTCTAAACAGAAGAAACTCAGTTTTCTTAGATATTATAGTATTATATTCATACTTAAGATTAGGGGTGTAAATCACCAGCTTCATCACGATACGATATTATATCGATTTGTTTGTATGACGATACAATGTTTGACGATATCACAATGTCAGTCACGATACGATTTCGATTCGATTCGATTCAAGATCGATATGACGATATGATCGATATGACGCGATATCATATGCCAATCTAACACAATTATCAACTCACAAAAACAACTAGAATATGATTTGACCATTTTATTTGTGAGCTCTTCCAGGTATCCAGCATTTAAATCATATTGTATTATACAGTATTCTTCTGTTACAAAAAGAAAAATAGACCCGTTCACTAGTCTCACAAACAAGAGATATTCAGCTTTAAAACATTAATGTCCTATGAAACAAAACTGGAAGAACTTGTCCCCCCTTTTTTAAGGCAGGATTTTTGTAAACGTTCACTTTTTTACTGTCTCATAAACACAGTATTTTTAACAGTTAGAACTGAACCAAGGTCACCATTTAACCTACAGTATATTTGTGCAATAATAATAAATAATAATAAAATAATAATAAATAATAAGTGCAAATGCAGTACAGTGCAGTACATCTTATATACATCCTTCTTAACCAAAATAAGCAATTTCAGCTGGAGAACAAAACAAATGTAAACAATTCCGCATTCTTAGTGCATATTGACAGATCACTAAGTATATCCTCCAGTGTTCTTCTTTGGGAGGTTTTTCTTCAAAAAAACTAACTGATCAACATGTTCAGGAGACAAAACACTACGCTCTGAACGCACAATGTCACCTGCAGTGCTAAAGACGCGCTCAGAGGGTACACTGGTACCAGGGATGCATAGGTACGTTTTGGCGAGGTTGGCCAGGAGGGGGAGCTCAGTCTGATGACTCTTCCACCACTCTAACACACTACCTCCCAGCATCAAAGATGCAGTGTCTTTATACTTAGCCACTTCAGCTTGGGCTAGCTCTCTGGAGGTCTTGACAGTCTGGCTAGGGTCCACAGTGAAGAAGGTGTCACCAAAGAGATCCTCAAGTGCCTTTGACCTCTTGGAGGTTGGGACATAATCTAAAATGACACAGAACACAAGATTTTAATATTTAGGCGGGCAAAATGTCTTGTTTGTACACTCCAAACACATACGCTTAATGTTAATTAACTCATTCACTTGTCTATGACATTGAATCAAACACAGTGAGTGAGTGAGTGTGTGGGCGAGTGATTGAGTGACTGACTGATTGAGAGAGTGTGTGTGTGTGTGTGTGTGTGCAGGGGAGCCCCTAGACTTTTGGGGGCCCTAAGCAAACAACATTATGGAGGCCCCTGGTAAGGGTCTTAGGCGGGTGACGATGTGGACATTTTAAAATGTATTTATTTCCCTGACACTAAAATATAATACGGTTTTACGAAGTTCGCGCATATGCGCGCGCTCGTGTGTGTGTAAGTAAAAAAACAGTCTGAAACAAAGGAATTCATTATAAATGTCATAATGTATTAATTAACAGTCACACACACGTCCGAGTATTTGATCAACAAAGGAGCCATGTGTAGTAACATCAAATTGGAGCAATATAAATAATGAAATATCAACTCACAATGGTGCTTATTAGAACTCTTAACACACTTACATTCTGAAACTGCTGGTGTTTTCACATTCTGAAACAGCAACATTAATATGTAATATCAAACAGAGCAAGAACAACAAATAAATAAAGAAATTAATCAAAAAAATCAATAAACAAGTATATTCTGAAACCGCTGGTGTTCTTATTTACATTTTACATGACTCCACTGGGTCTGTCTGTCTGCCTGCCTGCTTGCCTGCCTGCTTGTCTGTCTGCCTGCCTAAGACATCTTACTTATTTTGCACTCTGCATCTTATTTACATTTTTGCACTCTGCAGCTTCTTACTTATTTTGCACTCTGCATCTCCTTGCTTATTTTGCACTCTACTTATGTTTGCTGTTTGCTATTTGCTGAACCCTACTCTGAACCTGCTCTATACTCTGAACCCTGACATACAGTAACCTTTTAGAATCGCTGCTTTCGTGCCTTGGCTGCAGCAAATGCTGCCACCAGATCTTCCAGGTCCAAAGATCTTCTAACCTCCTGTTCTATCGAGATTTGTGCCAGCCCTGAAAGCCTTTCCTGGCTCATGGTGGACCTCAGGTAAGTCTTTATAAGCTTCAGGCTCGAGAAGCTTCTCTCGCCAGATGCGACAGTGACCGGAAGTGTTAACAGGAGCCGCAGGGCAATACTGAGATTCCCATAGAGATCTAGAAGTTCCTCCTTGTATATGTAGTCCAACATCTGTCTTGGAGAGACACACACATCATCAGGGAATGTGTGGATAGCAGCCCTGACCTCCATCACCATCTCCTCTCCATCGATGTCATCCATAGTTTTTTCAAGATTTAGGCACTGCTTCTGAAGCCTTCCAGACGTATTTGCCTTTGTCATTTCCTCTTTGGAGAACATAAAACCATACAGGCTGTAAATATCCTCCATCTTTGAGAACCTGCTAGTGATACTGGTGAGGGCGGCGTCCACCATTGGAAGAAAAAACTCCCGATTGAAGAGGTCATCTGGTGTAGACAATGTTTGTTCTCTGCCCTCATATAGAAACTGCCCTTTTGTTCTTTTTGTTCTCTTTTCAGGAAGCCTCATGTCAATCTCTAGAATCTCAGCAATTTCTCTTGCTTCTGCCTGGCAGGAAGCAAGCCCACGGTCCCTGAAGTCTGTAAGGTAGTTCTTGACTCCTCCAAGTTCCGTTCTCAGCGTTTGGATGGAAACTGTGGGGCTTTGTAATATTTTGCTAGCATGATTGATCTGGTATAAGACATTGTACCAGACCACCATGCATAGCAGAAACTGCCAGGTCATCAGCTCACCCTGTATGCCCCCGGCTGAGGACATTGTCTCGGAGTCCTTCTTTTCTACAGCAAATTCCTTCAGTGCAGACAGTGCTTGTACCATCTCTGGCATCTGGTACCTCAGAGCCTTCACACTCTGGATCCTTGCCTCCCATCTTGTCACTGATAAAGGTTTCAGAGTGAGGTCCTTGACATGTTGTTGCAGGATTGCCCAGCGTGACACAGATGAACTAAAAAGGGTGTACAGTCTCTGCAAAATACCAAAGAGGGACATAGACAGCACAGAGGATTTTGCTGCATCTGCTACTACGAGATTCAGAGTGTGACTGCTGCAGGGAACACATGATGCCTTGTTGTTCACCTGCAGTAATCTTGCCTGAACCCCCTGTTTGTGGCCCATCATGTTGCTCCCATTGTCGTAGGATTGGCCACGACAGTCTGCAATATTTAGGTTGTGCTTTTTCAGCTTTTCCAGAAGCATCTCAAACAGGCCTTTTCCAGTTGTGTCTTGTGCAGCAAGAAAGCCAATTAAGTGTTCACTGACAGAGGCACCAATGGATGTTTCACAGTTGACAATTCGCAGAACAATAGTGAGTTGTTCTGTGTGACTTATATCAGGAGTGCAATCCATTATGACAGCGTAGTATTTGGCCTTGGTTACCCTTCTGATTATCTCCTCAACTACTTTGTCTCCGACCAATTCAATAATCTCGTTTTGGATATTACTGCTGAGGTAATGCACTGTGGTTTCCTGGTTCTGGATTCTTCGCACATGTTCACTCAGGACTGGATCGAATTTTGCCATTAATTCAATCTGTGCTAAAACGTTTCCATTATGTCTGTCAAACAAGACTTTAGTATGGCCCCTTAGAGCTTGGTTTCTTTCGGCTAGATGGCATATGATGGCAATGACTCTTCTTATGACACCCTTCCAGTGCTCCACCTCATGCTTCATCAAATCTTGTTGGGTTTGATCGATCGCTGTCCTGCTTTCTAATCTCTTTTGCAAATCATGCCAGCATCTCATGTTGTCTGCATGTGGCTTTGAGAACTCATGCTCTTTAAGCCGAGACCCTAAATTCCTCCAGTTCCTGAACCCTTCTTTGCTGATTGCATTTTCCCGGTTTCCAAATAGAGTACATGCAAAGCAGAAGACAGCATCTGCTTTTATAGAGTAGAGTAGCCATGACCTTTTAATTTTTTCCCCATTTTTCATTTTTCTATTGTAGTGATCAATTGTGAATCTACGTGGAATCGTATCTGTATTTTTTGGAAACTCTAAGTCCGTAACCTGGACAGGCCCTTTTCTGACAAGAAACAAACATGCTGCATCTGGTATTTTACCAGTAGGCCATTCTGCAGGGTCATCAGATATTGTCAATGTCTCGATTATATCTGAACTCTTGGTCGGGCTGCTGCTGGCACTAGGGGGTAGGGTGTCCTTGTCGTGGTGATTATCCTCTTCCACTAGAGAGAGAATAACAGTGTTCACTTGTCTCAATTGGCCACTGGGCAAGACTATCTAATATTATGAAAGGGCTTGGAGTAGGCCTACCTTCTGTAGGAGTGATGGCATGATGGAGAGGCAGCAGGGTGCCATGCTCATGTGCTGAATCCTCTCCCTCGTCATGAACGACATGTGGTTGTGTGGATGTTGATGGAACTACTGCAAGAAAAATAATACATACTGCATGAAAGAGAGCGAGAGAGAGAGAGAGCGAGAGCGAGAGAGGTAAATAAAGGGGCCTGTAAGCATAGGATACATTGAACTTACAGTCAGTATCAGAAGTGGTACCTGGAGATGGTTCCGATGGCTTCAAAAATTTCAACAATGCTCTTAAGGCCAAAATGGAAAACACATTACATGGCAAGAATGTGAAAAAAACGAACTGCATGGCTTGCAATGTGAAGCTAAGCTAACATACTACACTGTCACATAAGCTAGCCTTTTTTTAAAGGCTTTAATATAGGCTACATGATGTATTAACTATTTGTATTTTGTACCCAGCTGTCAACTAAATACGTAACAAATAAATAGTTAACTTTAAAAATGTTACTTGCTAGCTAACGTTAGCTAGCTAAACTCAGTGAGCTAACTTGGCTGGATCATTGGAAGTGGAAACGGCTGGCACCGCGAGACTAGCCAGCTATCAAAAAACTACAATACAAACGTTTGCTAGTTAGGTATTTAATCGTGGTGTATTTATTTATCATAATTATATCCACTTACCACTATCCTGGTGTCGTTTTTCATTGTCTTCTCGTTTCTTTTTTCTTTTTTGGTGACCAGAAATGTGTGACCGCTTCATGATTGCTGGCTGCTGACAGGTGTGAGGAGAAGGGGGCGGGGCTAGAAGTCAATTTCAAGCTAGAAGGGGGCGGGGCCCCACTAGGGGGGTTTTGGGGCAGCGGTGTGGATACTGCCAATAGTGGATGGATGTCCGTGGTGTTATAGATCATATAATAACGCCGTAATTGCAGGGAATACTTTACCAAACTAGCTATTTCACAATGAAAAGTAGTTAAACTCTTAACTACCCTCATATTGTTTGTTTAGCTTGTCAAACTAAAACTGTCCTTGGATGAATGTATGCGCAGCACGAGCGCAGCGCAGCGCAGCGCGAGCAGACTCAGAGCGACTGAACGCTGAATGCAAAAAAAAAATTAAAAAAAAATAGTTTGACAAAAAGGCCCTTTTTGTTTGGTGGCCCCAAGCAATTGCCTTGGTTGCCTCTATGGACGGGGCGCCTCTGTGTGTGTGTGTGTGTGTGAGAGATAAGCTTATTGTTAATTATCTCATTCACTTGTCTATGACACTGAATCAAACACTGTCCACACAAAGGAAACACACCTTGTTCAGGAGCTTGAACCTGGAAAGCAGGCACCAAGTCAGGTTGATCAGAGGTTGGGTCATCACAGTGAGGTGGTGTTGGGTCATCGGATGAGTGAGGAGGTGTATTCTCAACCTGTGCCACTGTGCCATTCTGTAGATTACACACACACACACAAAAGCAAATGTAAATCATGTCAACAATTGAAAAAAGTAATGAATATATTCATGATTAATAGTTTTTCTACCAACAAAAATAAAAAAATATCTTACTTTCTTGTCCCACAGCTCTGCAGCCTCTTGTATGAGACACTGGAAAGTTGCATCTCTCTCCTCCTCACGTAGGAATGGCAGCTTCTTGAACCTTGCGTCTAAGGCAGATGCTCTCAGCAGGACTTCATGCACGTCCACATATCGCTGCTGAAGCTCCTGGGCCATCGTCTGCTTCATCTCTTTCACTAAAGTGGAGTCTTCCTCCATAGAGATATTGAAATGCTCCAGCAACTTAGCTTTGAGTGGTGCAATCATAGACAATGTGGGCTGCTTTTCCTCACACATGATGGTGGTTGCACTTTTCACTGGTCCGAGTAGCTTAACCAAGTCTTCAGCTGCAGTGATGTCTCCTTCGCTGAGTGTATGCACGTCATTTGCACCTTTCCTCAGTTTTCTGTCCAGGAGTGAAGCACACACTGCAGCTTGTTGCTCCAGAAACCGTTCCAACATTTCAAACGAACTGTTCCAGCGTGTGATTACGTCTTGTTTTAGCTTGTGTTCTGGAAGTCCGAGCAACTTCTGCTTCTCTTTCAACAGCGAGGTCGCCACTGTGCTGCGGTGGAAAAATGACACGACTAGAGATGCTCCGATCAGGGTTTTTGGTGCCGATCACCGATCACCGATCACTGGAATCAGTGATCTGCCGATCCGATATCACCGATCACCGATCACAGCGTCGAAAATGGCAATTGAAGCATTCTATTTATTGTGTAGCATTATTTATGTTTTAAATTATTCTTAACACCATTGACATTGTATATTAAGTATTTAAATGAAATTAGGAGATGAGAAAGTATCATGAATTGACGACCATCTGTTTTATTGAATTCACAACCACCTGTAGCTTACATCAGGAAAAACAAATAAAATGTGAAAATAAAAATCATAATAAATAAAATGTACACTGTCACATCAAATGTGCAACATTCCACTCGAATGAGAGGAACTAGGGGCTCTTAGAGAACTTGGAGCTTATACTGTAACTGTAGCTTTCCTGAGGAACAATAAACATACCCAAACTAAACTGCAACATAAACAGGCTATAGCCAAATATAAAATACTGTTTCAAGTCAGTCAGTTTCAAGTCATATTTAGGAGGAGATAAGACAGCAAGTCAGCAATAATCAATAAAACAAAAAAACAAAACATTGCACCTAAGGAGATTTCAGACTCAAACCTTACTTCTGATTAAGCAGCATCACTGGCAGATTAGCCTTGAGAAATACAAGCATCTCAGCGTTTTTGGCACTCAGCCTGTTCCTCTTATCATCTAAAATATGTCCTGCTGCTGAAAAGTCGCTCGCTATCTACACTTGTGCAAGGTGCACAGAGGTAGACCTAAAACTCACGCGCTAATAGTTGTTGTTGCTATGGGCCAAGTGACTTCCTGCTCGCGGGGTCACATGACGTCGGTGAACACTACCTACACTACGCTCGTGAAGTCGCGCTGGAACTCTGACCAGCACTCGTGGAACGCCTCTCGTCCAATCAAAGCACTCGGTCCCTTTATGACGTCGAGCCCAGTGTGCGCTTCGGCGCTCTCTGAGCGAATCGACGAACGCAGCAAATGCCGTATGATATTCGTGGTATTGAAAGACCTTGCGTGCGTTCCTCCCCGAGGTATTTCTTTTGAGCAGACATTACAAACGGCATATTTGTTGTCTCTTTCCGACACTGTGTAATATTTCCAGACTGGCGACGCCATTTTGTAAACTGATCGGTCATGTTTGATCGGCCGTTTTGAGAACTCCGATCAAAACCGATCAAGGCCATATCGGCCGATACCGATCGGCGCCGATCAGATCGGAGCATCACTAGACACGACCCGTCTCACTCTGCCCAAAAGACGCGCAGCAGCAGCGCATTTCAGGGCTTTCTGTGTGGACAAGTTAATAGTGTGCCCGAAGCATTTTATGTGTGGTGAAAGACTTGCCTCTACTCCGGCGACGGACATGTTGCTGGCATTATCCGTTACAAGCGCGGGGTTTTTGTCGCTTATATTCCACTCCACGCATGCCTCCTTCAAAACTGTGCCCAGATTTACTCCTGTGTGTGCGTCGTCCAAAATCCGTGTCTGCAGAACATAATTCTTCATTTGCCAGTCGTTGTCAATATGATGGCAGGTTACAGTTACGTAGGCTTGTGTTGTACATGACGTCCACCCATCTGTGGTGATAGCGACTCTGTCTGCATGCAATAACTCACGTTTAACTTCGTCTTTTACTTGAGTGTACAGTCTCGGTATGCACGTTTCACTGAAGTGCTGTCTTGATGGTATTTTGTATTTCGGCTCCAGAGTGTGCAGTAGTTCACGAAAGCCATCATTCTCGACAACACAGTAAGGTCTCATATCTTTGCAAATAAAATATGAAATGGCACTTGTGATACTCGTCGCTCTTTTGGAGTTGTTGTTCAGTTTTTGCTGAAAGAAAGTGCTCAAAGCTGGTGTGCAGGCTTCTGGCACGGTAACGCTGGAGCTAGCGTTAGCACTAGCATGCGGGTCAATATTGTGTTTTTTCTTTAGGTGCGCGGCCAAGTTTGTAGTGTTTCCCGAGTATTTCAACTCGCACTGGCATTGTTTGCATATGGTGAGTGTTTTGTCTGTAGAGCCGTCTTTGCTGCGGAATCCAAAATATTTCCAGACCGCCGACTTATTACCAAGAGGAGAGCGAATTTCGGCGTCGTTATCCCTGCTACTCGCCATGACTTGACCTGCACAGTGTGCAGCGCTCTTTGACTTTCTAGTTTGCCGCTGCTAGTCGCGCGCTGCACGGAAATGGTGACAGTCACGCAGAATGTGCCATTTCAAAATAAAGGTGTATCTTTAAGATGACGATATAGATCGATGTTTTTACATTGCGTCGATGTAATCAGATCGTTAGTCAATGAATCGATGCATCGATGTGAATCGATGTATCGTTACACCCCTACTTAAGATGAGTCAGTTTTTTACAAAGCACGTCAGATATATTCCTTTTTAATTTATCCTCTATATTCTTACCGTATTTTCCGCCCTATAAGGCGCACTTAAAAGTCCCAAAAAAAAAAAAAAACGACAGTGCGCCTTATAACCCGGTGCGCCTTATATATGGATCAAAATGTAAAAATTACATGACCAATATTTTTTTTTTAATAATAATACAATGTTTCAGTACGACTGGTAAACTACAAAGCCGCACCGCTTGCAGCATTACGGTAATCAGTAAACGACGGCCGCCATCTTGGAATCTCCGCGAATGCTATGCTTGTGGTGGGTTAACATAATTCACCCCCGGAACTAATAGTTGGGAGTATTGTTCCGTACGGAGGGTTAAGTGGGTGGTACTGAGTTTTAGTTCCTGTTTTAAGTGTGTGATAACAACTGGTTCATGTCTGTCAATAAACGTCTAGCTGTGACATTTAATACGCCGCCTCCGACTCCCGTCTCTCGGCACTACATGCTATTGTTATTCTATCATGTGCTCTGAATGGATGCCGTACTCACCCAACTGTTCAATTCGGACACTCACACCGCTTGCAGCATTACGGTAATCAGTAAACACCGGTGTTGTGCTTACTCACAGTCCCACACCACAAGACCCCAAGTTAAGAAGACTAAACAGAGTTTCCGAGGGAACAAAGTGAGATTCTTGGTGCTTTCAACTTGAAGTTTTAAAGTACCCACTCGATATAATAAACAACAGTTTAACGATCACTAAACACTTATCATTTGTGTATTGGATTCATTATTCTCGTTTGCCGGAGGCTACCGGTAAGGGAGGGTTGATTTGTAAACATACTTTCGTTTTAGCTCGTGTTCAAAAGCAAGAACTGTGTGTTCATCTAGTTATGTGTAGTTATGTGTTTTTAGCATGTCGATGTTCTCCCAGTATGTTGTCATGTTATTAAAATACAGTTTAGACCTTCGTAGCGATGTGTTTTGTTAGCTGTTAGCCGCTAGCAGCGTTTGTTGTTGTTTGGTCAGATTCACTTTTCTCCCATTCAGTGTTTGAGATGAACCAACATTCAAATACGCCTGTCGTGTTCAATCTTTCTCTGATTTGAATGTATGACACATCATTTGAAAGCTTACAATCTGTAGTTTAAGCATGTGTAAAAACTGAAAAAGTACGTTGCACATTTCACCAGGAGCTGTCACATATTGGTTGTTGGTTATAATTGTATAGCCTATTGGTTGTTTTCTGGTGTTGTTTTGCTCTGTTTGTAGTCTACTTGATGTATTTTTATCAGCTGTTAAATCACCACAGCGGTTAATCCACTAATAGAGATAATAGCAGATTGAAAATGCTTGTAGCTAACTACTCTATATCTCGTGGTTGCAGCTATTGCGAATTGCTATTCACGCGAGTCAGCTGTGAATCACCGCAGGTCCTTGACGCTTGTTGCAAAAATGGATGACGAACGGCTGATACTTGAGGTGGAAAAATATATATTTTTGACAGTGGAGCAGGTAGAACGTTGATGGTGACAACGCTCAGGTGGAGCTTGGACAACGGGAAGTTGACACAACACCGATGGAGAGGTGACGCAACGCAGTAGGTGGAGCTTGGGCGTAACGCAACCCCAGTCAAACGTTTGACTGCAGTATCTATTCTATGCGCCTTATAAGCCGGTGCGCCTTATAAGCCGGTGCGCCTTGTATATGGAAAAATGTCTAAAATAGGCCATTCATTGAAGGTGCGCCTTATACTCCGGTGCGCCTTATAGGGCGGAAAATACGGTAATTTCCCTTTCTAAATCTAGAAGTTTAGCAGTGGAAGCCTTTTTTTTATGAGAGGAGTACTGAATAATGAATCCCCTGAGAAAAGCCTTCATGGCCTCCCATGCTACTATGGCGGAGGGAGCCGTGTAGGGATGCTCCGATTTATCGGCCACCGATTTAAATCGGCCGATTTCACTCCAAATGACTCGATCGGTGATCACATTTTTTATTTTTTTTTTCCTGGGGAAGACAGATAACTGAACAGAAAACATAGGAGGATGTAACAGTATGTAAACCATGAAGGCCACGTTTATGATGTCTTTTATACAGCCATATCACTGACTTGGGCTTCAGGCCCTAACTGGGTGATAGGCCAGAGTTTTACTATGCCATAAAAATGGGTCTGCGTTTGCTTGGTGCCTAATGGATCAAAACTTTTGTCTAAAAAGCAAAAAATATGTAGGCTATCCAGTCAGTAGGCCTACAGTTATGTATTTAAAAAAAAATCGGTATCGGTATCGGTATCGGTTGATCTTGAGGAAAAATATCGGTGATCGGTATCGGCCCCAAAAATCCAGATCGGAGCATCCCTAGCCGTAGGGACATTGGTCTCCAAGTATAGATTGATCTGTGCCCTAAGCTCCTCCCTAAAACCAACGTCCCGTAGCAGCGATGAGTTAAAGCGCCACACTCGTGACCTCATGTTCTCTCGATATGGAGTCATATCTAATCTAACCATAGCATGGTCGGTCAACAGAATGCTGTCAATAGTGCAGGCCAGTATGGAGGGCAATAAGGATCTCGAAATAAGGAAAAAGTATATTCGTGAGTATACTTTGTGTGCTCCTGAATAGAAAGTATAATCCCTATCCACTGGATGGTTCGGTTCAGCCTCCATACATCTACAAGGCCCATGGAATGACATATTCTCTTAATAATTAAAACAGAATCAGTCTCTCTACCTCCTATTGGCTTACTGCGATCCAGGATTTTATCTAGGGCATTATTGAAATCTCCCCCTAAAACTATAGGGTACTGTCCAATATCACAAGTCCGCAAAGAAACTAGGATTATCTGCATTCGGTGCATATACATTGGCCAATATCAGGGTCTGACCTTGTATGTCAGCCAATATTATAACTAATCTGCCCTCCTCATCTTTAACCTCCTTCCTTAGCTTAAATTGCAAACCTTTGTTAATTAGTATGGCTACCCCTTTACTGTTAGAAGACCCAGCACTAAAGAATACATGCCCCACCCATTCTCTGCATAGTTTAACTGATTCCTGATGAGAGCAATGTGTTTCCTGCAAAAAAACTATATCCTGTTTTTTAATTTTCAAATGTCTCAAAATCTTTTTTCTCTTAGCTGGACACCCTAATCCATTTACATTCCAGGTGGAATAGCACAAATTCCTCTGATTGCTAGTCATAGATAAATGTTTACGTATTTAACCATAGAATGAGTGTTGGTTATAATATAATGTAAGACCCCTGGTGCATTAACAAAGTAACAATAACAACAAAATAACATGAAATTAAAATTGAAAATTAACAAAATAACATGTAACTTATAAGACACAAAACAAAAAACTTGGTGATCTCTATAAGCAGAGAACAATATGACTAAGAACAGTATCATAGTAAAACAAAACAATAACCTTCCTAGGTCCATGACTTAGAACAAGTCAGCCCAAAAGCCCTCTGCTTTGGGTAAATTGTCCAAGATGTGTTCAGATGATGTGTCCATCAGAATTGTAAGGGGTTGTACAGTTAGTAAAATAACCCACTGGGGAATTATGGCCATAACAAGCTTACATGTTGGTCACATAGCTTAGAACAAACTCAAATGTCAGATAAACTGTACAAGGTGCCAAGCGGGTAATAGACCAATACGCATATTGCGTTAAAACAAATTAAATAATCCCCGCACCTATTAAACCATATCCCAAATTAAGGTTTCTTGAAAACGCACCGTTACAGTAGGCCTACCGTCCTCAGCGATGTTCAATAAACTGTAACGCTGACTCCGGGTTGTCAAACACCCGTGGGCCATTTCCATCGGTGGAGATCCTCAGACGTGCAGGGTAGAGCAGGCTGAATTTGATCTTGCGCTCATGGAGTGCTCTCTTGCAAAGGTTGAATGCTTCTCTCTTCCGCTGGGTCTCCTTCGAGTAATCTGGGAAGATCATCACCGGTTTGTTGTCCCACGTTATGCGTCTCTTCTTCCGTGCCTCCTCGAGGATGTTCTGGCAATCTTTGTAGCGCAGAAAGCGGGCGACGATGGTTCTCACTTTGCCCTTGTCTCCGGTATCCAAACGTGTTCCAATCCTATGAGCGCGATCCATTTCGATTCCACCTGGGGGAGTAGTCTAGCAGGAAGGGCCCTCAGATTTTGAGATACCCCTACCCGAGGTAGAGCAAGTTACAACAATGATTTTTCTTATCTTTAGGGTCTCCCATTAATGAAATTGATTGTTGTAAAATTTTATTTTTGGGGAAAAGATGTTTTTTTGGTTGTTCTTTAGAGCTACCCCAATCCCTGAAAAAGAGCCAAATTAGACCAGGCCGAATATGGGGAAGGTGACAAAAAAGCCCATAACTTGAGAATGATCACTCTTTTCCTCTTCAGATTTGCTGAGGTATGAACCAGGTGGTTGTCCTACATCACCAAATAGTCAGACAACTATTTACCTAAATAAATACTGAATTATAGTCCTGTAAACTTAGCTTTAGTTTAGACGGAAATTGTACTTTTTGGTGACAGGAACATAGGACTCCATCACTTTTCTCTCATTTATCAGAAAAACAGAAATCCCTGAAAAATATATCATTACTGAATTGTCTAGGGTGCTATTGAACAATAACCAGTAGTTGTATGGAAATATCTCATACAGTTCTATTGCAAATGAGATTTCTTTAGACATAGGCCTACCTCTTCTCTGATACAGTCAAATTCCGAATGGGGGATAAGTGGCATAATAGCCTATAAGTTAAGAATGCTCACTCTGATGGTCATCATATTTGGAGAGGGAAATACCAGGTGGCTGAACTACATCACAAAATAGTCAGAATAAGAGTAACCCAATAAAATAAAGTGTGTTAGTTCTAAATTGCAAGCCTCTAAAACATAGGTGTAAATAGTACAGGTTTTATTAAAACTGGAACCTTAATTCAAAGTACAGTATGGAAATAATTGTGAAGCTTGACAGTGGAACACTCTCTGCCACTCTGGTTTGAGTGACAGCTGCATGTTTCAAAACATTGTAGCCAACTGGTCAGCAGCAGCCATAACATTCTCCATCTCAGAGGGAGAGGGGCTGTGGATTGACAGTTCTGTTCAGATGATCACCAATCTAATGACAGATAACAGGTAACACATATGTCCAACTATGATATTAATATGTTGTTAGATTTGTGAGCTTTTAAACTATAGTGCAGGCATTCTGATCTAGGCAGAGGCTAGCAAGCAGAGGCTAGCAAGCAGAGGCTAGCTAGCAGAGGCTAGCTAGCAGAGGCTAGCTAACAGAGGCTAGCTAACAGAGGCTAGCTAACAGAGGCTAGCTAACAGAGGCTAGCTAACAGAGGCTAGCTAACAGAGGCTAGCTAACAGAGGCTAGCTAACAGAGGCTAGCTAACAGAGGCTAGCTAACAGAGGCTAGCATAAATTAATTGTGTGTGTGTGTGTGTGTGTGTTTTCCATATTTACCAGAGTTCACTGTAACAATGGAGCCAACAGGGCCAACGCAGACAGCTAGCCAGCCATATTTACAGACACTGGATGAAAAAGTCTGCTTATTATGTGAAAAAGCTCTACAAGGACATCAAAATAATCCATATGTCAAGAATCCCACTTTACAAGGACTCAGAACCATACTGAACGTTGCTCAAGGACGAGATGATGAAGTTCATAAGAGACTATCGCCCCACTCAGATGACATACTGTCCTTCAAGGTCAAGGTTTCATATCACAAGTCATGTCGGGCCAGTTATTCAAGCACAACTAACTATATGCCTACAACCAGTGATCAAGAACCACCCCAGGATCAGTGTCAAAGTAAAAGACTTAGACTGTCCAGAGACACTATATTTGACATCCGTAGCCAGTGTTTCATTTGCAGCCAATGTTTCAATTGCAGCCAGAAATTCACAAAGAGAGAAGGCCTGACCCCTATCTGTACCGGTACAGGTGAAAGTACAAGGTCAAAGGTCCTCAATGCAGCCTCAGAGAGGTTTGATGAAATAATACATCACCGTATGCTGACCTATCAAGATCTTTTTGCCTATGATGCAAAGTATCACAGAAGTTGCCTAGGACACTATCTTTCAGAAAGGAACATTCTATCAGCTCGAAACAAACATTTAACAGAAAAGAAGTTAAATGAACATGAAAGAGCTTTCATTGAGCTAACTGAAGAATTAACTAAGACAGTTTTTTCAAAGCATATGACTGTCACAACACTGAGTGCTGTAACTGAGAGCTATATAGGAAAACTGAGTACAGCTACAGAACCAACAATGTATAAATCCTGGAAACTCAAAGAAAAGTTGATCCAGCATTATGGGGATAAACTCATCTTCATTGAACGTCCTGGAAAATCTGATCTGATCTGTTCTGAATCTGTTCTAAATGCTAATTTCATTGATGAACGACTTAAGAGTGATACACCAAAAAGTTTCTGGGATCCTGAGAAAAGACATAAATTGGCAACATTCACAGATATGATAGCAGTAATAAAATCTAGTAAATCTAAGCAGCTTCAGATGGATTCCGATGTCCTCTTCAGGAGACTCCTGGCTGTTTCAAAACAAAGGGACGTATCATTGGAGAATGTGATGCGTCATGAATTGGCTGCTGTCCCACCCTCTCTCTTCTATGACGATGGGGCGATGAGAAAAACCACAAAAGCAGACCTTGCAAAAAAACTGGAGTCGGTAGTAGAAGTGATGCAAGAGCTGTCTGACACCACAGAGAAATCTGCATACATCATTGATGGCATGGCTATGCTTCAAAGCCTCCATGATTCAGCCTTCCAGACCTTCAGTGAGCTAGCAGAATGCATCCTGAAGAAGATCTTGTCACTTCTAAATAGAAAACAAGAAATGCAATGTGTGGTCATGGTATTTGACAGGTATGACGGCCCACAGTCAATCAAAGACCTGGAGAGGCAAAGGAGAGGTGCAAGTGATGGAAGGCCTACACATGTTATCACTGGCAACACAAATGTCCCAAACTACAGGAAGTACTTGAGGAGTAGTGGAAACAAGACTGCACTGTGCATGTTTGTGAGCAACTACATTGTCACTGCAGCCCCACAGAGACTACACTCAGATGACTCCATCATCTTGGCAGGTGGATTTGATAAAGGGGAGGAGGTGAAGAGCATCTGCACAGCAGGAGTCAGCAGTTTGACATCACTGTACAGTGATCAGGAGGAGGCAGACACAAGGATGGTGCTCCATGCCATACATCTTGCAGAGTCATATTCCCGCATCATTGTGAGGTCTGATGACACAGATGTGGAAGTACTGCTCATATACTATGCAAGCAAAGAAATGTTTGGTTCATCTCTGGTGTACATGCATACAGGCCATGGAATGAGAGAGAGATATGTCCCCATCAACACCATATCTGAGAAGATTGGAAAAGACATGTCTAACTGTCTACCAGCATGTCATGCACTCACTGGCTGTGACACAACAAGTAGTTTGTACAGAATAGGAAAGACAACAGCATTCAACAAACTCAAGACCCATCTCAGCGAGCTCAAAGATCTGGCCCATTTTGGACTCTCTGCCAGCTTGGAAGAGTCTTTGCCAGTCGCAAGAGAATTTGCGCTTCTCCTATATGGAAAAAAGAAAATGGAAAATGGATTGATGTGCACAAACCTGGATGAACTGAGGTTCATAATTGCATCAACATCTGATACAGCCTCTGCAAATCTGCCGCCAACAGAGGATGCATTTCAGCAGCATGTGCAGAGAGCAATGTTCCAGACAGCGGTATGGTGTCACAGCCACATGCCCAAACCCCTGTTATGGAGTCCTATTGGCAAGGGGTGGATTATCAGAGATGGGGCCATTCAACCTGTCCTTTTTACAAAACCCCCAGCACCTACAGAAGTGAGAGACATCACTCATTTATATTGCAAAGATGCAAAGTGTGGAGAGAGTGGAAAGTGCCAGTGCCTCTCTGTTGGCCTTCCCTGTACAGAGTTCTGCACCTGCTGTGCAGAATGTCAAAATGTGTCCCCTAATGTTTGAGGACTGTATTTAATTGTACTTTGAATTAAGGTTCCAGTTTTAATCAAACCTGTACTATTTACACCTATGTTTTAGAGGCTTGTAATTTAGAACTAATAAACTTTATTTTATTGGGTTACTCTTATTCTGACTATTTTGTGATGTAGTTCAGCCACCTGGTATTTCCCTCTCCAAATATGATGACCATCAGAGTGAGCATTCTTAACTTATAGGCTATTATGCCACTTATCCCCCATTCGGAATTTGACTGTATCAGAGAAGAGGTAGGCCTATGTCTAAAGAAATCTCATTTGCAATAGAACTGTATGAGATATTTCCATACAACTACTGGTTATTGTTCAATAGCACCCTAGACAATTCAGTAATGATATATTTTTCAGGGATTTCTGTTTTTCTGATAAATGAGAGAAAAGTGATGGAGTCCTATGTTCCTGTCACCAAAAAGTACAATTTCCGTCTAAACTAAAGCTAAGTTTACAGGACTATAATTCAGTATTTATTTAGGTAAATAGTTGTCTGACTATTTGGTGATGTAGGACAACCACCTGGTTCATACCTCAGCAAATCTGAAGAGGAAAAGAGTGATCATTCTCAAGTTATGGGCTTTTTTGTCACCTTCCCCATATTCGGCCTGGTCTAATTTGGCTCTTTTTCAGGGATTGGGGTAGCTCTAAAGAACAACCAAAAAAACATCTTTTCCCCAAAAATAAAATTTTACAACAATCAATTTCATTAATGGGAGACCCTAAAGATAAGAAAAATCATTGTTGTAACTTGCTCTACCTCGGGTAGGGGTATCTCAAAAACTAAAGCCTTTTTTGAGGACTTGCTGCTAGACTAGAGGGTTGATGTCCAGGGATGTTGAGATGAGTTTGTTCAGGAAGGCAGTCATGTCGTTCTTTTCAGCTCCCTCTGGTATCCCAACGAATCTGAGGTTATTGCGTCTGGATCTGTCTTCAGCGTCAGCTAGCCTGTCTGTTAGTTGTTGCAAGTCCGCTTTAGTGACTGCAGGAACGGCACTCCTGTTAGCTTGTTCGTCCTCCAGCCTACTCACTCGTTCCTCCACCTCAGTAGTGCGTGTGCCGAGCGAGGTCAGTTTAGCGTCCATGGAACTCACAGAACGTCGGATTTCTTTCATTTCTGCCGTGTCCTCCGATATCTTATTCAGCATCTCGAGTATTTGAGCCATATCATACTCAGTGGCTCTGCTATCAACAGGAGCTTTGCTAGCTAGTTCTACCTCGTTAGCATCATCCCCGTTAGCTTGCATGTGGAGTTGCGTTTGTGTGGCTGAACGAAGTCTCTGTCTTGACTCCTTCGCCGATTTTTTTGGGTCTTCTGCCATATCTCCCGTCACTTAAAACTTTCCCCTCAAATTGTTAACAGTTGAACACTATTAAGGATAGTTTAAAGGATTTTAGTCCCAAAGTCGAAGAGAGCACGTTTTAGGCTGCCATCTTGCGTCTGCGTCACGTGACTCCTCGCAGGAACCCCTTTTCAAGTCAGCACTGATTGCACAGAGCGTTGCCAACACACACAAGTCATTGCACTACAAATACATTGAAACACCCCATACACAGACATAGTGATACAACTTACAAAGGTCTACAACAGTACTGTCAGAAACCTAATGGCAATTACAAGCTACCCAATAGCTGCTTTTGGGGACACATGTACCCACTTTGGTAGGAGAGCATAGAGGTTATGATACCCCAATTGAAACAACGGAGGGAGAGACCCCCAACATGACTCAGATCAAGTTATTGTTTTCTTTAAATGTGGGGAGAGTGGGCTCATAGCCATACATTATTAACACTTTCACAGGGAAAGATCCAATGAAATGGTTGTCTTTTTTGCATGTGGCAAAACTGCACATATTGCAAGACAATGTGAGTCCCATCAAGGTGATAGGCCAAGCAAACAGGACCTTTTAAGATAAGAAGAGGAGTTGCTAACTGACATGGCAATACACTTAGCAGGAACAGATCAAAGCTATATACATTTAGAATAGTGTGTTAGAGTGTTACCCGTGGCAACAGTGACACAGTAGAACATTTGGTTTAGTATGAATTTGAGATTGATAATTATGATTGTGACCAGATATTCAACCCTGTTCACAGTCAATGGGGGAAGTTCTGGAAGTCTGGAATGGATTATGCAGAAATAATAAGGTGTGATAGCAACATCTTGGGGATACGCTGGGATAATGTGATCAGTAGACTTCACATTAAATTAC
Organism: Nansenia antarctica; assembly: GCF_963989245.1. Classification (NCBI taxonomy): domain Eukaryota; kingdom Metazoa; phylum Chordata; class Actinopteri; order Argentiniformes; family Microstomatidae; genus Nansenia; species Nansenia antarctica. The sequence continues at coordinate 3,248,285 of NC_137683.1, read as the reverse complement.
CCCTTACTGCAGTCGAATGACCACATCCAGGAAAATGTTGGATGGACTAAGACAATCAGAATTAGAATCAGAATTCTTGTTATTGCATTTGCACATAAGGAAATTGACTTGGTGAGGTTGGTGCATAGGACCTAAACAAAACAATATATAAACAAAAATAATTTCAAAGAGCAATAGAACAATAATTAAGTAGTCTGCAAATTAGAATACATGTAAAACGAATATGTGTGTGTGTGTGTGTGTGTGTGTGTGTGTGTGTGTGTGTGTGTGTGTGTGTGTGTGTGTGTGTGTGTGTGTGTGTGTGTGTGTGTGTGTGTGTGTGCGTGTGGTGGGAGGGGGGTGGAAGTGAGAGGCATGTTTCTCAGAGTCAGTGAGAAGCATGTTTATATCCAGAACCTTTTGCTGGATGTAAGTCTTTGGAAGAGGTGGTGATCGGGGTGGGAAGGATCAGAGGGATGTTAGGTTGCAGCCGATGACCTTCTCAGCTGACCGAATAATCCGCCGTAGTCTGCCTTTGTCCTTGGCAGTGGAGGCAGCGAACCAGACGGTGATCGATGAGCTGAGGATGGACTCAGTGATGGACTTGTAGAACTGGACCGTGACTTTCTGCAGTCATCTTGGATTTGTGTCTGTTACACTTTGTTCTTCTCCCCAGGCTGAAGAGTTTGTCATTTCATGCCAAAAAACTGAGACCTAATAAAAATAACAAAAAAAGTGTTTTGGAGCTCTTTATAGCCCACTCCTGCTAATATGAAATGTTAAAAAAAAAAACTATAATTAAAAAGCTTTTTGATAATTTGCGCAACTTGAGAATTCCTGACATGCAGACCTTTTCACCAGTGTCACATTATATTATTATTACCACAGAGCTGGACCCAGAGACTTGCTCTGCTGCCTGATATACAAGTAAAACACATAACACAGAAGTTGTAACAGTCTTTTTATTTTCTTACATCATGTGCAGAATTATAACACATCTTTTTTGGAGCTCCGAGACAGTCTTCCCTCTGAAGTTTCCAAACACTCTTAATAACATGTGTCTCCACTCCTAATAGGGAGTCCCTGTTCTACTGTGGGTCATTGATACACTCCCCATGAGTACCTGCTCATAGGAGACACGTGTTAAAGGTGTTTAGAAACTGAAGGAACAATCATGTTTTTCATTGACTGCTGAGTTATTTCATCAGCAGCTCTCTCACACTATCAGTGCTGCCAAACGTTCCTGCGAGAGCAGGAAGCTCCTGGTCTGCCTGGGAAATTGATTTGAGGAAGTTGCCCATTTCTGCTTTTGCAGCCGTATTATAACGTTTTCAGAAACCTGCCAGACATGCGTACACACACACACACACACACACACATACACACACACACACACACACACATACGCACACACACACACATACACACACAAGCAAATTGTTTGCCATTAACCACATCATTACTCATTATACGGCCACTTTCAGTATTGTTATCACAGTGGTGGGCCGTGTGTTTCACACCTAGGCCTTCAGTGATATCTTCACGCAATTAAGCTCTTTATATCTGTTATATCCCCCTTGGTGGGGGCGTCACTCGGAACATTGTCAGAAACTGACATCTGTTATGATATCCCAGAATGTCTTGCGAATCATTGACACGATAGTGGAAGAAGGAATACAAGCAGGAAGAGAAAACCACAAATGTAATTATTTTCTTTGTTAATAATAAAGATTAAAACAATTATGATAACTATCGTATTATCTTAGTTTAATGTCATTTCAATGTATTATAGACCTTTTTCTTTATAACAAGTAACGCTTTTATGCAGATGTCTCTAGCTATCTATTTAATGTTACAACAATGTCTTAAGGCTACTTTGTGGATGATAGTTTTGCATTTTGACATATTTTTATGTCGCATTTCCCCCCTTTGATGGCATACGATGCCCGAAATGTAACTTAAGTTCAGCCGCGAAGTTGTTGCACTGTTGTTACCATTCCTCTAATATCACTGCATGTTATACTCAGTTCTGTTTTCAACTTTCCCTCCCGGACCTGTGTTCTAATAGTGTTTGAAAATCATTTCAAATGCTAAACTGAGCTCATTTGAGTTTTGGCAGGGTATGAGCATGGGTTGCTAGCCTACAGAGCACCGCTATTCTGTCATGAACTGGCCTGATAATGAAGCATTGTTCTTTTTTATTTGATAACTTATTTGATTGATAGCGTGAAACCTAAGTCGTGAATGAATCGCGAGCTGCGTTGCTTTTCTATGATACTACTGATGATGTATCTGGGTCTTGAAGGGTTATCCCATTTCGTAGGGGAACATTTTCAACCACTACCCCTTGTGACTCTGTTCCGAGGGGCAAGCCGAAAGACTAGTGCCACTCCAAAACGAGGGGTAGGGGTAAAAAAGAGAAATTGGATAGGGTCTAAACCGCCTTTGAATAACCTCACTATGACACTCGGGCTATGAGCTGTTGTCATTCACTGTAACCATTCCGTATTCACAGTGACAGTAGCATGAAAGTTAACGCTGGGGTCATCAAACCGAACAATGTCACCCATGGTTTCGGTACTTAATTCCCCAAAACACTTGACAACATGAACAGAAACAGTTATTAACAATTTAACAGCACTGAACAAACATGCGTAACACCTGCATAAGACAATTACAACTTCATAAGATAACCCTCGAAGTCTGAACTCAATGCATGCAACATAACTCTTGATGTCTGAACACAATGCATGCTGGGAAACAGGAAGGTACAATGCTAACTGTGTAGCCCCGTAGCTACAATACATTCTAATACGTTTAGGGCTGAACATATTGTCCTAGACGGCTAGGCCAGCTAGAAGGCTACGGCGTGTCAAAGAATAGACCCTAACCCTAACATGGCAACTCTAACATAGGCCCTAACCCTAACATGGCAACTCTGTGTTAGGCCCTAACCCTAACATGGCAACTCTGTGTTAGGCCCTAACCCTAACATGGCAACTCCAATTCTGATTGATTAACCAATATGACAATCAACAACATCGTCCCCATTTGATTCAACAGCGAAGGGGATTCACTCGAAATTCGGACTGCCTCAAGGGTAGATATTTCACCCGGAGACAGCCCAGGTGGAACATTTGATTGGATAAAAGCTCTAATTTATATGAGCTGCAAGACATTAATAGACTGATGGGAATGAATATTCTGATTGTATAAAAACAATCTCTAGGCCTGCAGAGAAGGCCTTGCTGGCCCTGACAGCCCTCTGCAGGGCCATAGCCAGGGTTTAGACAAAGCACTCCATGCCAGGAAGTTTCTAGGTGTCTGCCAAAGCGCTCTTGAGGCCTAAGTACATACAGTACATTTGTGCACAGTAATGAGCAGGGAAAATGTCTGCTAGCTTACACACGGTGAACTCCGTCTACGATGACTAGCCTATTTATTAACCCAAACCTTAGTTAGCCTGCATTTCTGGATGAACAACATTCATACCAAAATGATTCTCTGTTCTTCTGTCTGTCCTCCTCCTCTCTCTGCTCCTCCTCTCCATGCTTCTTTATGTCCTCCTCCTCTCCATGCTTCTGTCTGTCCTGCTCTATGCTATGCTCTCTGTCCTCATGTCTCTGTCCTGCTCTATGCTATGCTCTCTGTCCTCATGTCTCTGTCCTGCTCTATGCTATGCTCTCTGTCCTCATGTCTCTGTCCTGCTCTATGCTATGCTCTCTGTCCTCATGTCTCTGTCCTGCTCTATGCTATGCTCTCTGTCCTCATGTCTCTGTCCTGCTCTATGCTATGCTCTCTGTCCTCATGTCTCTGTCCTGCTCTATGCTATGCTCTCTGTCCTCATGTCTCTGTCCTGCTCTATGCTATGCTCTCTGTCCTCATGGTCACTTTTTTCTCTGGTTTCTTCTGTTTTTTGTTTTGTTTTTTTTTAAACAAATAAATCTAGCGTATTCTGCTATACGCTTTCTGACATAATCTGTCTGAGTTGTTTTCTTGAATCGGTCTGTCTGACTTGAGTGAGGTTGATTAGACCTTATTGATTACATCACATTATGTTGCTTGAAGATCATTTCGAATGAAGGGTTAGAATAACCGCTGCCGTAACCGGGATATAACCGCTGCCAGGTAGACACTGAAAGGACCTTTTTTTTTTTACAGAAAACGTTGAGATATATATATATATAGATAGGAAAATAATTACAGAGGTCCGGTCCATCAACCCATGAGTTTTGATGCAAAATGTTGAATCTCTCAACACCTGTTCTTTATAAGCAATATAAGCTACTTGGATGCCTTTGAGGAAGATATCAGTTTTACATATAGTGCATACCTGTCATTTTCTTAACGGCATCTTAGTACTTTCTATGTTCCATACAGTACCACTCAGTCAGAATAGCTGGTTAGGGAAAGTACAGCACAGCATAAATCATGCTGATTCAAGAGTCCTTACAGTATATAAATTATTTCATTTAATTTCCTAAGGCCCGGGTGGTGATATGAAGGTATTAGTAATTCCCTCACATTATAAATCAAGCCACAATGTTACCCTGTCAGCAGAGAAATTACCACCCAGATCTGGCCCGTGTCAGTTTTTTACAATAATATATATTTTTATATATATAAAATATATATCAGTAAATCGGTAAAATATCAGTGTTTACACCTTGTTTACAAGGTACATTCTTAGCAGTTACTACCCTAATATATATTTTTATATATTATTGTATATTAGAATAACTGTAAAAGACTGTTCTCAGTATGCTCCTGTTTTATGTTCTTTTATAATCAATTAATTAGATAGTGTAACATTAATTGTGATGTTTTGACACGCATAGATGTTATGATGATGGGGATGAGGATGGGTGGGGAAAAATAATGTTGATGACTTCAAATTACATGGAAATAGTCACTGCTTCATGTTACAGTCTTTCTATACCTTTCATACACAGTAACTACGATTGAAAGTAACATGTAGGAATATGGTACAGTATGTAGGCGTGATTATGGCAGTCATTTTAGGGCATCACAAGAAAACTTACTAGTTGCAGCCTACTTACCTTTCTCTAATCTGATGTTTTACTGTCTACTTTCATGGTAAAATATCAGTGTTTACACCTTGTTTACAAGGTACATTCTTAGCAGTTACTACCCTAATCATTAGACATTGTCTAAGGTATCATCTTTTGGGATATTTAATGGCATCAAGAGAACATAAGATTCATTCAGATCATTGAGTCTCAGGTTTCCATAATAAGAGAAGAAAATATTGATTGATTTTTGTTTGACATATTCCTATAGCAGCTCATCAGCAGAGACTCAGTCTACTGTGCAGTACTTCTTCTTTAGTAGGTAATGCAGCAGAATAATGGTGTCCGGAGACGGTGTGAGCTCATTGTATTCATATGTAGTGTGATACCATTAGGCCCAGTGTGATACCATTAGGCCCAGTGGCCCGTGGATTGAACAGCTAATGGACTGATGATCATTGTGTTTGAGTGAGGAAGTGAACTGTAGGGCCAAGAGGCAGGCAGGAGACAACAGCTGGGATTTGTGTGTTCAGTCAAAGTCAAAGTCACACACATCAGGAGCCTTTGTTACGCACACACACACACACACACACACACACACACACACACACACACACACACACACACACACACACACACACACACACACCACCCATTAATCTCTACACTGAACCACTCACTATTATTCAGGCCCCTTTTGCAGAAACAGACTGTTGCTACATAGTAAAATGTCATACAGAACAGGGAACAAAAACAATAGGGCCCCAAGAGTCTGCAGGACATTATCCTCTATTTAATACATTTCCAGTAATGACTAAACTCAGCCATGGTTGTGTGTGCCACAAAGACAGTTGTTTTCGAATTGTATGAAATATTGACGGAAATATGGCCCTGAAAAAAATGGATGCTGCAAATGATATACCCGTATTATTCTTAAAAGGGAATGGAGTTGTCCACAGGGGCTCCCAATTACACAGTATAAGAAAGAGGTTTAATCAGTACAATGACAAAGTTAAACTAAGATAATGAAGTTAACCTACAGCAATGACCCTTAGAATCAGACTATGCCCCTCCCCAGTGGTGCCAGCCTAGCCTACAACATGCTTGGTGCCCCTCCCTGTGAGGCCAGACACCTGGGCTCTGCTACCCAGGGAGCAGTTGGGTTGTGAGCATATTGCTCATCTCACACATCACTAGAGGAAGGCAACGAATGGTTGATGCTCAACATGACATTAGTAGCATATAAAAGAGCTCTGGGGGTCACCCACTGCTGGGCATAGACACAACACACACACGCACACGCACACACGCACACACACACACACACACACACACACACACGCACACACACACACACACACACACACACACACAAATGATGCTCAACATGACATTAGTAGAATATCAAAAGAGCTGTGGCGTCACCCACTGCTGGGCGCGCACACACACACACACACACACAATGGGACCATCTCCAACCCGCGCTCTCCCACTCTCAGGGTGAGTGAGCACGTCCCTCCCTGAAGGAATAATTTCACGCTCCCACATTAGAATAATTTGTTTGGCAGGGAAATCAGATGCACAGGGGGCATGTACCCACCGCCCAAACCTGTTTGATCATCATTAGAGTCACGGGGGGGGCGTCTGCCGGGGGGGGGCAGCCTCTTTGTCTTCAGACCGGAGACTGAGCGTGGCGAGAGCCGGCCCCGGCCGTACATCACCTCGCTGCAAACGCTGAAGTGTGCAGATTCTCCGCTGTGGATCTCCCGGCGTTCTGGGCGGGAAACCACCACAGGAGGTTTATGATGTGGACAGCTGTTAGTGAAGAAGAGAGGGGGGAAGTCCTTAAAAGCCAGGCCTCAGGACTCCAGTCTACCTGATAAATGACACTCTCTGTATCTCTCTCTCTCTCTCTCTCTCTCCTCCCTCCCTCTCTCCCTCTCTCCTCTCCCTCTACCTCCTCTTTTAGGGCATATGCTTTAATACTGATCCTGTACTGTAAGAGCTCTCACATTGTCCCCTGTTAAACCTACTACAGCTTCTCCCATATACACGTTCTGGTTGTGGGAGATTGTTCCTCTTGTTCTGTTATCTACCGTAACCCTAACCCATGCTAAACGCTCACCTGCCGTGTTGTTTTACTACACCATAAGAAGAGAAGGAGTGAGGGATGTCAAGTAGATGTCAGTTGGACACTTTAACATGAACATCAGAGAGAGAGCAGAGAAAGTCATTTACAGGTGTGGCATCTGAAGAGAGAGATGTGAAGAGAGTGAGAGAGGAGCTTCTTGTTATCTATTCGGTCAAAACAATAAATACAAGCTGTCCCCCGGTTGGGGTGCATCCTATCAAACTGTAATTGTGCTGTATTTTAACAGACACTTCCATTTTAAGAGGTGTCACAGGTAAGTAAATCTGTCAGGTGGGAATAATTGTGTTTTTATAGTATGTCATCTTTTTAACTGCTGGTTGAAGTACGTGATCATATTCCAGTGCTGGCTGGAGAGGAGGACACTAGATGCTGGTTTGTGATACTTCAATTTTTACAAGAGTCATCCTTCGTATTCATTGTTATCAAATGATGGGCAGTGAATAATATTGTCATAAAGAAGCATCATATTGTAATTAAAAAGGTGTATTGTAAAGGTGTATTGTATCGTATTGCACTTGAAAAGGTTGGCTCAGCCAAAAACGTACTGCCTGTAATATTAACTGCTAATGTTCTTGTATATCAATTTACAGTCCAGGTGTGATATAAAAGTTTTAAGACCCGTTGAACTACTTCAGTGTTAAAATTTACAAACCTAATCAGCGAAATGAGCAATGTGCCCGGTACTCTGGTTTTGTCATCTCCACTTTCCTTTGTGAGGAGGAGAGAGAGAGAGAGAGAGGAGTGATTAAAAACCTCTGAGCCAAGCCAACGGCGTCGCTCCAATAATCATAAACTGCTAGCTGGTTCAATGTGCCATGTAGGCAGCAGGCAGCAGCCAACTTGAACGTGTTGTCAGTGGAAATGAACAGAATATAATCTGCCTGCCAGCCTAATAGTCCTCATCCCAACAGACAGCAAGGAAGTGACCGATGGCGTGGCGATGGCGTGACGATGGCGTGGGTCCTGCCGGCAGCCAAGCCCTCTGGTTAATGGAGGGGAAACAGAGGGACAAAAGCCTGTCAGTCACCCGCGCTGCCCACAGCACTGCCCACAGAACGGATGAACGCCACTTACCCGCCTATCCTCTTAACAGGACTCTTCAATCAGTCAATCAGGCGAGCCAACATTCACACCTGACGCAGAGGGGCCTTGTCTTTAGTTAATTACTCACCGCTCCGCAAACTATTCTCATCATCCTACCCTCCTGCAGCTCAGTGTCTGGCCTGCCCACTTCAGTGAAATCATTGAGAGAGAGAGAGGGAAAGAGAGAGAAAGAGAGAGAGAGAAAGAGGAGAGAGAGAGAGAGAGAGAAAGAGAGAGAGAGAGAAAGAGAGAGAGAGAGGAGAGAGAGAGGAGAGAGAGAGAGGAGAGAGAGAGACCCCGAACGAAAAACCTGAGACCATCCGACATGGGAGGATACTGAAGAAGGGATGAAGGCGTGTGCCCCAGACATGGAACCGTACGTCTCATCTGGTGTGTTTAACTAGAGCCCTCGCAGCATGTGTATTGAGTTAGTGAATGACATCTTAACTTTCACTGCTTAGGATATATGTTGTTTTTATGCCATTTAAACACCCAAAAAAACGTTTTAAACACAGCAATAATCAATCTGCACAAATGCACACACACACACACACACACATACACATACACAACTGTAAATATGGCCTATTCATTCGTGAATGATAATGCAAATAATCTACCTGTTGTAAAATGCTGCATCAAGTGGATCATTTATCACGTTGAGATGTTCCACAGCCGGTGGAAAATTGATTGCCGGGTATGGTGATTTAATTGTCCTCCAGTACGAGGCTGTGTGAACGCTGTATAAATAATTGGAGCGGGTCTCCGGCAGGGTAGAGAGGTACAGCGAACTGACAGCTCTGTTTGATTCATTATCACCACTAATGGAGTGGAACATAATACAGTAATGATGACCAGAGGCCCTGCAGCATCAGTCTGGGACAAGACAGAGGTCACAGGTCAGGGCTAAAGGCACCTAGCCTACTCCACCATGGCATAAAAGAGAGGAGGCATCATTTAATATCATAATAGCAACAACTAACCACCATTTTCAATGGCATGCACCGAAACCCGAAACCCGAAACCCTGGTCTAATACGATGTAGGTGAGAGGTTTCGTTTCACATCAAACATGTAGACTATTTATTGTGTATGTTGGAAAATAATTCAGGGCAGGGTTAGATCAGAAACAGTGCTTAGATGTACTGTACAGTACAGTAGGTGACATACAGAAAGTACAAAGTCAAAGAATTGACTATAAGTGATTTGCCAGGATATGATACCTTGTTCAGTCTGTGAAACAGTAGTGGTACAGTATCAGCACTCTTAGAAGTCAATACACCCTGTGCAGTGTAAACTTTCTTTTATCACTTGAGCACAAATGGATAGGAAAGGTGCTGGTTGGCAGAAATCTTGACAGTTTCTCGACCTCTATTTTACTTACAGAATTGCTGACTTTGACCCGTAGGCTGCAGCGTAGTTTTATAGGCCCGGGTGGGACCAGGCTTGTAAACAACAGATGAGACGATAAATCCACTCTGTGAAACCTTCAAGTGATACAGTTGCACCCAATGTGATGTTCCTGAGACTACAACACCTGCAATACTGCAATCTTAAGAGTCGGTAGAAAACCTGTCAGAAGAATGCCTTACAAAATGCTTAAAAAAAAACTTAGAGCTGAATTGAAAGTCAACTTTTAAGGATTGCTAGTGCTGGTCTGGGAAGAGGTTATTCCCTACTTTTTCCCCTTTCCTAATTCCATCCTAAATTCCATGTTTCCATATTTACTGACTTGACAGGTAATAATATTGTATACCTAACCTAACCTAGACCAGTATTTTTGGTAGATGAAAATTGTCACTTCAAGTTTATTACAGCATTGCTGTAATAGTGGTGTGGTGTGTCACAGTGAAGCTGGGGTGGGTCTGCTACGTTCAACCCTCCTTATTGCATTATCAATGCCACTGCAGTGTCTGCAGATGGTGAAAACTGTGTTGCATCTGCTACCAGAGCAAGAGGCGTCCTCAGAAACTCAATGGCTGAGTAAATACACAGTGTTATACACAGTGTTAGTCAATGTCAGAGGAGTGAGGAGGATATTATTCCGAGAAAAAGATTCACTTTTTACACTCTCGCCCCCGGAGGGAGCATCAACAGGGTGAATCTACATGTGAACTCTTTCAGGTCCAACAAGTAAGTCTTTTACTTTTTGTTGTTAATGATGTAACTCCTAACTGTCATACTGTATTAGTGTGATACAGTACACATGACACAAGGTCTGATGTACAGTAGCGTGTTCGTCTTGTCGCTCTTGAGATCAAAGAGCTGGAGGGAAGTGTACATGCAGTCTGGTTATTTTCTCCCACTGTGAGGGGATCTGATATGCTACAGTACTGCATCAGAGGGGAGCCAATTACCCATCCTTGGGAGGCACCTATGGATATATAGAGCTATCTATATTAAGTGAGGAACAGCAGAGAGTGGATGTTAAGGGTAAGATGGAAGACAGGAGACAAAGAAATATATTGTGAACTCCCCGGTGAGAGAGATGGAGGTGTGGAAATGGATCTATCAACCATGTGAGAAGGAGAAGATGAGGCTGGTGAATGAGGAGAATGAAAAATGAAGTTGAAATGGGAAAAGTGCTGCTTGAGCAGTTAGTCCAAGACTAGTCCCCCTTATAGAACAGTGTCCTATGGTAGTTCATATACATGCGGTCGGCAGGTGCAGGTAGACCTAATGTGTCACTATATCTATGTAGATTATTATTGGTCCAGTTGTCACATGGGCAAATACATTGTTACTTACCGGTTAGAATCTGACATCAAGTATTTATCAGGGCTATGATCCAGGCTCAAATAGCAGTGTATACAGTGTGTAACTGAATGCAATAGAGATGTGTGTGTGTGTGTGTGTGTGTGTGTGCGTGTGTGTGTGCGTGTGTGTGTGCGTGTGTGTGTGCGTGTGTGTGTGTGTGTGCGTGTGTGTGTGTGTGCATGTGCGTGTGAGCTGGCCCATTGGCTGACATTTAAATGACGGCCTCCATCACCTAAGATCTTGACGCAACAACCGTTGGAGACGAGCTGAGTCTAATGGAGTTTAGATACTCTCGCTCTCTGATTACATCCATCATTGTAATTACGCATCAATCTAGCTAATTCTTCAGTATCATTAACCTTGGCAATCTCTCTCTAAGAACACTGCCATCTGGTAATTCCCTCAGACTTGCATGTGTGGGTACTCACACACACACACACACACACACACACACACACACACACACACACATCGGTGTCTTTGCAGTTCCTGGAGCACTACTGAGAAATGATGAGTCTCTCTTGAGAAGCTTTGGAAAAGAAACCATTTCTGGCCACACATCTCTGGCCTAGTTAATGAACCATCACAGCATTCCCTCGCTTTTCACCATTTGTCACATGCATGCGTTAACGCGCCCATTCCCTTACTAACATTAATCACTATTGGACGTGCCTTTTATTACAGTAATTGGAGACAGACTGAGGAATCTGAAAACATATTCCCTTTGTCTAGCAATTATAGCAATTATGTCCATTTAAAATGTGCTCCATTTGGTGTGAGCATATATAGGTACTGTGTTACCTGTGAATTCAGTATTCAAATTGAAAAACATGAATCAAACACAATACTGTTGCTTAAAAGCTATCTCATGTTGGATTGAGGAGTGAAGCTGATTGTCTTGGTTCCACATGAAAGGTTTGAATTCATAACTTGTGAATTTAGGGTCAAAACACCATTTATGCCATCCATGGACAGATAGCACACAGTTGCAGTTTCTCCGTATTAACCCCATTTCAACCAGGTAGGGCCTAATAGATACAGTTGGAATAGATAAAGTTGTCCACATGCCCCAACCTAAAATGTCACACAATGATAAACAACCCTGTTGCGAACCATTACTCTGGTAACTTCATTGAGAGCTGGACAGGCAGGCTTTATTCATATTTATACACCCCTAGTCTTATGTTTGCTCAAACATTAACATTCACTGGGCTGGTAGAATTTACATCACATGCACATACACATACACAGACACACATACACACACACACACATACACAAACATGCCGCAGTGTCAACATTGTCTTAGATCTGATGGATGATCTGGTATGCTCCACCATCATTCACCTGGTTCAGCCTGGACACGTAGCAAACGTCATTACTCTCCCCACCCAGGGTTATTGGTGTAAACCTTTGTATGCAGAACAACAAGAACTGGTGATAGAATCCCAAATGTAGACTTTTATTAGGTTTGGCTTTGACAAAGTACTTAGAATTTAGAACTTAGAACACCAGTGGATTCAGAATCAGAACCGTAGGCAGGATGTTTTGTCACTGCAGGTTTCTCCAATTTCTCCATAATGAATGCGAGGCATTGGACATTGATGAAAACTGTAATTAAAACATAAAAGTTTTTGAAGTGGACGGCCTCTGTCATTATGTGGCGATGCAAAAATCCATGTGCATATTCTTTACACCCCTTTTACTCTTGTCACAATGAATTGTCAGTCAATTTAGTCACAGATTCATTCCATTTGACAGATGAAAACATTTGTATTAACCAAAATAGACAGTTGATAGCATTTTTCCTTAGAAAATGTTAAACAAAGGACAACACTTATTTGGTTTAATTCAATTTTGAGAACAATGTTGTTCTCAAACTAGTTGAAACTAGAATCTATGGTGATTGGAAGGTTAGCTTTGTTCTAAAGTCAAGCCTGCAAGGGGGGAACAAATCCCGAATAGTTATGCATTTCTGTGAAATGGGAAAAATATCTTCGAAAACAAATCAATTCGTTTTTTGCTTTATTCTCTCTACAAAGTGATTGGTTGGTCATTTACAGCATTTACTGTTCAGAATGTCTGAAGTACTGAGTGGATTGTTCCCATCACAGGAGGAGTATTCTCCTTGAAGAGCCCATTAAAGCTGTCATGCTGAAGTCAAATGAACATAGACTGTATTTGAACATAGACTGTATTTGAACATAGACTGTATTTGAACATAGACTGTATTTGAACATAGACTGTATTTGAACATAGACTGTATTTGAACATAGACTGTATTTGAACATGGACTGTATTTGAACATAGACTGTATTTGAACATAGACTGTATTTGAACATGGACTGTATTTGAACATGGACTGTATTTTAACATAGACTGTATTTGAACATAGACTGTATTTGAACAATACTCCAATTCAACCTTGACCTGAAGTTGCAGTCTAGTGTCTTTCACAAAACCAACGCACATTCCTCTGACAAACAATGAACGAAAGTTTAACGGCAAGGCAATTATCTAGAAGTTAGTTTCTATGCTCAGAATAACTTGTGATTTGTCTGAGGCCATTATTATGAATTGTGCATAATATATAGGAATCGATATGTGGCTTGACTGCATTTTTGTGGATGTGCGTAGATCTTTAAGCCGACTCAAAGGGGACTGTCGTAGTCAATCAATAAAGGACCATGTTTGCTTTAACTCATGTCTGAGGCCTTACAAGAGACAGCGGACCGTAGCATTGTCTCACTGAAAGGTGGGTATTGTGACGGATTCGCTGAGCAAGCTGCATCGGTAAAGGCGCTGTGAAAGGAAACCGATGGGGGACTTTTCCTTTGGAATCCTTATGCAAATTGGCACCTCTTTTTCTTTGATCCGTTCAAGTCTTCGATAAACAAACGCTGCAGAACGTAATGGAGTGTTGAGGGGAGACTCCATACTCTGGCCCGAGCAGGGATTTTCAATTAGTTCCATCATCAGCAAAGTCCAGCCTGGTCCAGTCCCCCCCACCGCCCCCCACCCCCCCCAGACACACACACACACACACACACACACATTCCCCCAGATGGTATTTGATAGTATTTTTCCTCATTTTCATTCTATATGAAACCGCACTTCAGGACAAGGCTTTTAAAACTAATGAGAAGAGAGCTATGGCTGTGTTTTCAACACCGCAGTGCGAAGGGAAAGGCGAATTGGTGAGTCCAGCGGGGACTCTGTAATGCTAGTGTAATTATATTTGGCATGAGAGCCGGTTGAGGGCCCCTGTTAATGTTGCGTTGGGAAAGCTCATCAGGGTCTTACTAGCCTTGACAGTTTCATTAAAGCCAGCCATCTCCTCTGCCAAGACTTATAAAGTATTTATAAATACATCTTTAAGGCCTGCCTCGTTTGTCTATATGCATACAGGCCAGTACATTTCTTACATCTAATCAATGGAGCAACCACTGTCTCTGCGTATCTGCCTCACTGGTGGTTAGGCATTTTAATCTCAGCTACAGTACATATCTATCATTGTAATGGTTAAGGAGGATATATTGTCTTTTGTATATTTGCCATCTTAGACATGGAGAGAACAGCTCAGCAAGAGAGTGGAACAGTAAGATTTGCCAGAGAATGTGCCATGTCCTGTACACAGCGTGGGTTTTCTTTGAAAAAAGGGAGGTATTGTCAATGTTGCAAGTGATAGGTCATATTACACTCCTATGCATAGCTCGGTTGTCAAGGCCAATGGAATTGTCAATTGTCAATGGAAGATGAAGTCTGTGTCAACTAAGTGACGTAACCTAATTCCAGACGTGACTCAGCCAACTTTTGAAGATAGTGTTGGGCTTTCATTTTCAACTCAATAAAACAACCACTGAAACCCTTAACTTTGTTCTTGCTGTCAACACTCTCTCAGTAACACTCTCTCACTCTCTCAGTAACACTCTCTCAGTAACACTCTCTCAGTAACACTCTCTCAGTCTCTCAGTAACACTCTCTCACTCTCTCACTCTCTCAGTAACACTCTCTCAGTAACACTCTCTCAGTAACACTCTCTCTCTCTCTCTCTCTCTCAGTAACACTCTCTCAGTAACACTCTCTCAGTCTCTCAGTAACATCAATATCATTCCTGCTGACGTGACGTGCAGATCATCACTTTAGATTAGTGTGATTGAGTTTGTCTTTTCTGAAAAGAACGGACGTGACAAGATATTCAGAGCCTCTCTGAGTAGAGTACAGTAATGAGCTGCTCCCATCTTGGGGAAAGGGTTCGGGGCATGTCAGAAAGCCCAACAGACAGCTTGAGGAGAGGTGCTACTGCACCCAAACACCATCTACTGAATTTGTCTCAAGAGATCTTGTCACAGATCCTCGACTCATCAATAGTGCATGACTTCACTCTCTTCTGAGGGAAGTGTTTTTCCACACCTGTCCTCTATAAACCAATAGGAGCCTCGTTTGTGTTCTAGCCCAACTAGAAGTACAGTCCTGATTTAACAAATCAAGTAAATCATCCATCCTTGTGTTAGTTGAATCAGCTGTGCTAGTTCTGGCCCATTACCAATGCCCATAGGCAAGTTACTACCAATATGTCAAGGCATCTATCACATTATGACTTTATTAAAGTAGAAATAGTAGATAGTTCAGATTTATTTATTTTTTACCTTCATTTTTTTACATTTTTCATTTCATTCCATTCATTTACAGTTGTATGGCTAAATGCTAGCACCTGAGTCAGCCAAAGAGAGCTCAAGAATGGAAGTATGACCTGAAAAAGTGTCTGGATGAGCCTAGAACACCCCAAGTAAGTGTAAAATTCAGTCTAACCTTGAAAAAACGGAACTATCCCTTTAAGTCATAACAAAACATGGTGTTACTGTGATATGACAGTTTCTCACACCATATGACTTATGACAATATGTACCAGTACTTTATTTCCACAACTGCCTCACAGACCTGTATTGCTGTAACCCAACATGATGGGGAAAAGATCAAGATATGTACTGAGCTGAAATTAAATACTACATCCACTTAAGCCACAAGACTCTGTGTTGAAATGGATGCTTATCTGGTATCATATCTGGGAAGTCTGCCTTCCATATGCTGCCTTCATTATGCTGCAGTGGAAATGCTGAACTGACCAGCTTCAGTCGACAGGGGTGCCAACGTTTGCTTTTCATTTGAATCTGAAACAGATGAACATATTCAGAGCAACACCTGCTGTGTGCCGCCCACACACACACACACACACACACACACACACACACACACACACACACACACACACACACACACACACACACACACACACACTCAACTATTCTGACGCTGTCATTAATACCCTCAGGGATAATTGCATTCGGAAAACTACATCAGTTCACCTCAGAAGGTCATTATAATTATATAGCTAGATACATTAGAACATCAATAGTTGTACATTTATAGGGTATGTTCTTAACAGGTAGACTGGAAGTTGTTATATCTCACACATTTAATCTTGACTTACCAATTACGAATTTCCGTAGTAATATGATTACACAAATCTGCAATAGCATTAATTATACTGTAACCTACATGATAGGCATGTCGTAGTATTACAGGTTGTGGCAAAGGTTAAACCATATATGTATGAGGTTTGATTCTACCATGAATGGACAAGGCAAGCTTATCTCCTTCTGGGCTTTGATAGATCTTTGGTACAAGTTTTTCACGTGTATTGGAAAGTCATTGTGTTTCTGCTACCATTTTGTCTCTGTGGGCTGCTATGGATTGTTTCTATTTTAAGAGTAATTGCTGCCCAGTCTGGGCCTTTTCCTCTAATCTCCTTGACTGCAGATAGGGAATCTGAGAACATGGTAGATCTATATCTCTGGACCACCTTGATGCCGAACCACAATACATCGGAACCCAACATGGTAATCATAGATACATCCCCCAACTGTCAAAGTAAAATAATGCACATATAAAACATTCAAATACAGTAGATACATGGATGAAGACATCTGAACTAAAATAAAATGCAAAGCCTAGAATGAATGCTCGACATGATAGCTGAGAACAAATAATGTGGTGAAACACATGTGACCAACCAGAAACACCTGTTCATTGTTCTGTTACTTGTGGGGACCCTGAAATAGGGGGACTAATGCATAAAAAGTGTTGCTATTTCTGAATGGCAAAACAAATGTAAATGTGTACAGGAATACCATCAAATAAAACCTGAGAATCTCTACTTTAGCCTCATAGTAATTGTATGATTTCAAACTTTTTGAGTGTAGAGCCAAAAGAAGAAAAAATCATTCTCTGTACCGGTACTTAAAAAAAATTATGAAATAAAAGAGAAGCAAATCTTCCACAGATAAAGGTGTGTTGTATCCTATCTATGCTAACCTAAACATACACCATGACGTATGGAAGGCTATATGGAAGTAAGTTCTGTATAAGGAGTTATGTCTTGTGGGAATAATTAATGATAATTAAATGACTAGCACAACTCTGGCTCTGCAAGAACTTGTTAGAAGTAACTGCTTCGGTGGAGATAGGAAACTGGAAACTTTTACTGGGTGTTAAAAAATGTGGTCCCCCAGCTCATCTCTGGCTATCTGACAGTATTGGACTGCCCCGAATAATCTCTTCTCACAGGGGATCATTCTCCTGTTTTTTTTTTATATTCAGCAAGCCATCTGCACCATATGTTGCTTCCAGAGGAGGCTGAGAGATGTTTGTGTTGCCTGTAGGAGAGAGTGCAAGAGAACAGGGGAGAGGCTGGCCAGAGAGGGGTAGAGAGAGTGCAAGAGAAGAGGGGAGAGGCTGGCCAGAGAGGGGTAGAGAGAGTGGAAGAGAAGAGGGGAGAGGCTGGCCAGAGAGGGGTAGAGAGAGTGGAAGAGAAGAGGGGAGAGGCTGGCCAGAGAGGGGTAGAGAGAGTGGAAGAGAAGAGGGGAGAGGCTGGCCAGAGAGGGGTAGAGAGAGTGGAAGAGAAGAGGGGAGAGGCTGGCCAGAGAGGGGTAGAGAGAGTGGAAGAGAGAGGAATGACATCAAAATGCAGTTTCCCCAAACAGAAAAAAAAGCTTTTGCACTAACATTCCTTATTCACACACAGGCCATTATCTCAGATCAGTGGGCTGAGATGAACCGTGGGCTTGTACTTATGAGCGTTTACTTTGCAATCTCACATACACTGTGTACTGTGGATCTCGTGTTTACAGGGAATATTACTGACAACGCTATTTCTCTGCTCCTGCAAAGTAGTGCCCATCAGGTCTTGTGTTTTGGCTGACGTGTGTCATTTTGTTCTATACTTCACCTTGTGTACTTGTGGACTACTATGGGCACTCTCTTTGATAAATAAAGCATTCAGCTCAGGTGGGAGGTAGTTAGTAGCAGATCACTCACACACACACACACACACACACACACACCCTCACTCACCCCTCTGGCGGTCTACCCCTCCAGAGCTCTCCGTGCTACGCTATTAGTCTTATTTACTTTTAATGTGACATAGACAGAGAATGCCACACGGTGGTCCTTTATTAGAAACCTGTGGCCTTGAGAAATCTAGGGCCATGAATCACTCTAAGCCCGTCAACAGTGTGGCGGGGCTCTCAAGCAGAACAGGGGCATTCTGGGGCATTCTGGATGGTGCGGTATATCGGCGCACTGCATCCCCCTCCCCACTCCACCCCTCCAAAAATACATTTAAATGTGATACCTCAGAGTCAACAAATGTAAGAGTTTAATTGGAAGGTGTTTTAAAGGAGAGGCAAGGAGACGTTATTGTACCTTGAAGACAGGCTCCAGAATGCAACGTTAGGAGCCATAGGAGCCACAGTAGCTTGAACCCAGAGACACATAGGTATGCGAGGTGTAAACCTATTCAGCCTCCAGGTATTGCTAATATCCTCCACCATGCATGCATCATCCACCTCTCCAGGAGCTGATGGATGTTAATATCTAGCGTGAAATATTATTCCTTATCCTGCAGACCTAAATTATTTATCGTGGCAGTCTGGGTGGGCAGCGGACTGAGGGAAATCAATGGACCAAGCAATCACCCCTGGATTACAGGCTATGGAGGCTGAGGAGAGAAGGCTTTGGCTGTACTGTGTGAGGAGCCCTGATCTCACTCTGTTGCCTTTGGAGCAGGTTAGTTTGAAACTGAAATAGGCTAAACCTGTGTAAATAATTAACACTAGAAGCTCCAGGACCTCATTACTAACCAAAGTACCCAGAGTGAGGTCCGGTGACGTCTATTTGTTGATGTTAGGGTAACAGTATAATCATTGAATTAGATCAATGTCATGGAGAAAATAATGTCAGGACTTAACCCATTAACGCCTGATCTTATATGTCATGTGGGCAACAATGGCTTTGAGGCTACATGATCCATTCATACAAGGAAAGTACATCTATCTATCTACGTATCTATCTATCTATCTATCTATCTATCGATCTACCTATCTATCTACCTATGTATCTATCTATCTATCTACGTATCTATCTATCTATCTATCTATCTATCTACCTATCTATCTATCTATCTATCTATCTATCTATCTATCTACCTACCTATCTATTTATCTATCTACCTATGTATCTATCTATCTATCTACCTATGTATCTATCTATCTATCTACCTATGTATCTATCTACCTATGTATCTATCTATCTACCTATGTATCTATCTATCTACCTATCTATCTATCTATCTATCTACCTATGTATCTATCTACCTATGTATCTATCTATCTACCTATGTATCTATCTATCTATCTACCTATGTATCTATCTATCTATCTACCTATGTATCTATCTACCTATGTATCTATCTATCTATCTATCTATCTATCTATCTATCTATCTATCTATCTATCTATCTACCTATGTATCTATCTATCTACCTATGTATCTATCTATCTATATATCTATCTATCTATCTACCTATGTATCTATCTATCTATATATCTATCTATTTATCTATCTATCTATCTATCTATCTATAGGACAACAGATCCTAATAAATACTTTGCTGTAATCACAAGAGCAGGAAATGTTGCTCCTCTGAAACAGTTGTGTACATGGTATACACAACATTGGGCATTAAGGACTGT
Organism: Nansenia antarctica; assembly: GCF_963989245.1. NCBI lineage: Eukaryota > Metazoa > Chordata > Actinopteri > Argentiniformes > Microstomatidae > Nansenia > Nansenia antarctica. Next base: position 3,228,193 of record NC_137683.1, on the reverse strand, counting down.
AATCACACTTTCAAGCACTTTCATGCTTTGCATAGGCTTTCATGTACAATTATATTTTTGTAGCTCAAAAGCTGAATGAAAACATCCATTCAGAGTCTGTACCTCTTTTTCACACATACAGTGGGGGAAATAAGTATTGAACACATTAACATGTTGTCCAGTAAATGTATTTCCAATGTGCCTATTCAAGTGAAATTTGCACCAGACTTTGGTATTACAGTTGTTCTCAGTCGCTTTGGTGCATTTCTCACATCACTATTAACATGTGCACAACAGTTCAACACAACAGTGCATTTCTCAAAACAATTAGTACAAACTGCAAAACCTAGTTGATAACCTGCAAAAGCGTGTCACTTGCTCAAAATGGATAGTTCATTCCTCAAAAGCAAGTATTCATGTCAATGAAAGTGTCAGTGTCATCAAAATGAAAAGTCCTGACACCATTGTTTATGAACAAGATAGTCAAATGGCTTTGTCATGTTTTCATTATGACAGTTCACTCTGTAAGTGTTTTCCAATGCAAAAAGGTCAGATCTTGGTGACACTACCTGAAAATGCTCAAGACAGTACTATTCACTATTTGCACGGCCATTTGAAATCTACAGTGGGTTACACATTACTGTATTTAGTAAGGCAAATGAGTACAAGACACTGAATATGTATGTTTCAAATTTTTACTGCATATACTCTTTGCAATTCTAATTTGTTCACAGCATTGTGCAAAAGAAAAATACAAACGTATTTACAACAAACATAAGAAACACCCTTTGGGTAGAGCTGTGCACAACTGTAAACAATATTGCAGTACATATTGGAACTGAATTGGAACATACAACTGTAACAGGTTCGGGCACAGAGGGAGACAGACAATATGATTTGGCGGTTTAAGGAATGGGTTTTATTTGTGCAGCTGGTCTGGAGTCCGGTTTGGCTGAGCCTCGCTCAGGGGAGAACGTCCCCCGCTCCCCGCTTCCTGCCCGACCCTTCCGGTCGCGGCTCTCCTGTAGCGCTCTCCGACGTCTCTCTACAACCAACTCTCCGCTGCTTCTCCCCGCTTCCTCCGTTCTCCGCTCACCGCGTCCTACTCTGGGTCCCAGGGGAGAACAAAGCAACACATTAAGAGGGCGCGTTGATGAGGACCCAATTGGCATCAGCCAGTGCCAATTGCGCCCCCATCCCTTCACCAACCGTCCTGTGGCTCCCTCTGCAGGTCGGAACGCGTCATGTTCCCCACACACCCCCACCACCAGATCAAGGCCGGGCGCCCGGCCGCCAGCCTACTCCCCCCCCCCCCATCACGGGAGAGGAAGTCGGCCACAACCATCTGCGCCCCCGGTCTATGCACCACCGTAAAATTGAAGGGCTGCAGCGCGAGGTACCAGCGTGTGATCCTCGCATTAGAGTCCTTCATACAGTGGAGCCACTGGAGGGGAGCATGGTCGGAGTAGAGGGTGAACGCGCGCCCCAGCAGGTAGTACCGGAGGGCGCCGACCGCCCACCGGATGGCCAGGCACTCCTTCTCCACCGTGCTGTACCTGCCCTCTCGCTCCGATAACTTGCGGCTCAGGTACAGCACCGGACGGTCGGCTCCCTCCACCTGCTGGGTCAGCACCGCTCCCAGCCCCCTATCCGATGCGTCCGTCTGCAGGGAAAAAGGGATGTTAAAATCCGGAGCATACAGGACAGTTTTACCACAGAGAGCCGCTTTAATACCTTCAAACACCACCTGGCACGGCTCCGACCACTGGACCGGGTCTGGGGCACCCTTCCGGGTGAGGTCGGTCAGGGGGCTGGCCAGCTCCGCAAACCCCGGCACGAACTGCCGGTAATAGCCCGCCAGTCCCGGTGTAACAGAGTTGGGAATGTATGTTTAGTTGTGGTGAATGTAGATGAGTTTCGCCGTGCTTGAGCAGCCCTGGTTGTTGTTGGAGCCCCCCTTTGGAGTTTGGGTGTACTGCAGGTCTGCGCGTTCTTTTGTCCTTCTCTTGTTGCCGTACTTACGGTGGTACCAGAACATGGCCGCCATCTTAATGGGTATGTGCGCTATGTAAAATGCTCCTCGTGTTTTGTTGTTTGTATGGAGAATCTTGTAATGTAGGGTGAAAATGTTGGTGTAGTACTGTGCTGTTTGTTTTTACATGTATTGTGATGATGTGAAACAGAACATTTATTGTATGTTATTTTGAACGCGCAGATTCACAAGAGTTGCAGATCAGAGAAAAATTGTGTTTTATATGTCTTCTCTGCAGGTATGTTGCTCCACGTGTTGTTTGTAATTGTTATTTGTAATGTTTGAGGGAAATTTGTGTTCTTTCTGTGAACAAATTATCCTGATGTAAAATATACATAGACGGTGGTACCAGAACATGGCCGCCATCTTAATGGATTCACAAGAGTTGCAGACCAGAGAAGAATTGTGTTGTATATGTCTTCTCTGCAGGTCAAATAAAAGAATTGATGGAAAGAAGGTTGCCTGTTTGACCATCGTTACACTGGTGCCGTGACACGTCGATCTCAAGATCAGCTGAACGCCGATCTCCGTGGATGCTGCGTGGATGCCAGGTCTTAGTGTGATAGATCAAGTGTGGTCAGAGTATTATAGTAAATGGTCATTCAGTCTGAGGTCTGTGATTACATCAGTTTAAAAAGTGCTTTGATTGTTTTGGTTTTTATGTCCTGCTGTAACTTTATATATTTTTTAAACATTATTATTTTTATTTATTTTTTTCATTCAGTAATATTACACAACGCAAGTCTGTACCACTATGGCTCAGAGGCCAGGTTTTAATGATGAGATTTTTGCCAGTCCAGTGTTGCCTATGGGGAGGGGTGCATGGGGGGCATGTCAGAGCTTTTCTGACAGTGCTGTCATCGGTGGGTTGAATAGTAGGGAGGTGGGGTGTTCCCAGTTGTTTACTGACAGTGGTAGAGGCACAGGGTCAAGTCAGGACCCAGGTTGTGCTGCTGTCGGGCAGTTTACAGGGGAGGCTCCTCCCACATCCACACCCAGTGTTAATGACACTGAAGCTCTTCATCACCTTTCAGACATGATGGGTCAGCTAGGTGCTCCGATTGGCGAGTCCATTGTAACCAAGTTAATTTCAGCTGGTGTAGTTTACTCAAGTAGTATGAGCAGTGCACACCTCAACTGCACATCGCCTCCAGATCCTGTAACTGGTCCTTCTGTTGTTAGACAGGAGGTTCCGCGCGTTACTGTGTATGTAAAATCAGACAGGGAACCACCAATGTTCCGAGGTGATAGTTCTGATAAGTGTTCAGTCCAGGACTGGATTGACATGTCTAAAGCTTATCTGAGAAAGCAGAAATGTCCAATGCATGAACAGGCTGAGGAGATACTGGCAAGGCTGATGGGTAAGGCAAAGGATGTCGTGAGGGTTGGTTTGCGTAGCGATCAGACACTTGATGTGAAGCAGAACCCTGATCTCATCTATGATATCCTTCTCAAGTACTTCTGTGATGTGTCATCATGCCTCCCGTTGTCAGATTTCTATGCCACTCTACCCAGACCCAATGAGAACCCTGTAGACTACTGGTTGAGGATCAACAAAGCAGCTGATGTAGCTGGTGAGGGCCTTCGCAGACAAGGTAGGAGGATGGAGAACATGGATGAAGAGGTAGCACGGATGTTTGTCAGGCATTGCCCGGACTCTGGACTATCCCGTATTCTGGAATGCAAGGCTATTGAGGAGTGGAGCTCACGAGACATACAGTTGAAGATTGATAATTATCAGAGAGAGCTGAGAGCCTCTGGCAGGACCGGTAGTTCTGTGCCATTGAAGAGCCATGCCACCGCCCTCCACACTGTGCAGTCTCATCCAGAGCCTTCGATTCAGTCTGTGTCTGAGCAGTGTTCCACCCAGTACCCCCCTGCTCCTGCCCATAGTCCAGTGTACCACACACAGTGTCCGCCTTCTACCCTCATTCCTTCCCAGGACCATGCTTTAGGCCAGCTTCCGTGCCCCTCCTCCGCGACTGCTGTGGCCCAGAACACTCAGCAATCTGAAGACAGGATTCTTGCTCGCATTATGGAGAGGCTGTAGCAGATGATGGGGAAAGGGCAGCAGCGTGACAGTGCTCCTCGTGGCGGAAGATACCAGGGTGGCGCCCGTGAGAAGGCCTGCCGAGTCTGTGATGACAGTAGACACACTACCATCTCACACTGCATGTCAGAGAAGCTGTGCTTTGTCTGTTTAGCCCCAGGTCACACAAAAGTTGAGTGTCCCACCAGGTCGTCCCGAGCACCTCAGCCTCAGGGAAACTAGGTGGCCTGTATTCAGAGGGAGAAAGTATAGGTCGCCAAGTAAACTCCCATTGTGAGGACGAATCTAGTGCTGAGACAGTGTATATAGCTCTCAAAAGCTCAAGTGATAACTCTGAAGATATTGTTTATCAGAATACGCATACAATTAGTGGTAGTGACAGCCTTTTCTACACACCTGTGACAGTTGGTAATACAGTGACTCTGAATGCTATGCTAGACAGTGGGTCTATGGCTTGTACAATGAGTAAGACGGCAGAGGGAAAGCTTAGAGAGGTTGGAGTTGCTACAGAGCATAACCAGTTCAGTTCAAATGTGGTGCTTGTTGGCTGTGGTGGTCGCCGTGTCAAGCCTGAGTCAGCTTTCAACGTGGAAATGGAGGTGTATGGCTGTAGGATTATGGTTCCCACTCTGGTAGTTGAAGGCCAGCATGATGAGTTGATACTAGGCACCAATGTTATTAAATATATCCTCCGGCAGTATAAGCAATGTGATGGCTACTGGAAGGCTGTGTCTACGCCGTGTCCTGCTGGCGATCCAGAATCTGAACAGTTTCTCTCGATGCTCGCTGGTCTGAACCGTTGGCGAGGTGACGTCATACCTGACAAGATAGGCACAGTCAGGTGCAACTCAGCCGTGTGTCTTGAGCCTGGTCGGGAGTACCTGATGTGGGGCAAGCTACCTAAGTCCACTATTGTGTCTCCTGGTAGCGCTGTGATGACAGAGCCCACATCGTGTCGCTCAGCTCCAAGAGGGGTTCTGGTGGCCAGAGTTGTTACTCCTTTGTGGGGAGACGGATGGGTTCCATTGAAGCTGATCAACTCGTCCGACAGGCCCGTCTTGGTAAGACGCAATGCTAAATTGGCCGACGTCTTCTCCTGCATTGCGCTCGAGGACATGGATGAGACCGGACCTGCTGAGGTCCCACTACTCAGTTGCTGTCAAGTAACCCCGTCCAGTGAAAATGCGGCCCGCACTGTTGATGAGGAACTGAAGTACATGGGATTGAGTGGGCTCGACATACACTCCTGTGACGTGTCTGAACAGTGTAGAAGCAAGATGGCTGACCTGGTTGTGCGCTACAAGGACATCTTCTCACGCCATCACCTGGATTGTGGAGAGGCAAAGGGCTTCATACATCGCATTCACCTCTCAGATCACAGGCCATTCCGGCTCCCATTCAGACGAGTGCCCCCCAGTCAGTATCAGAAGTTGCGCCAAGTACTGAGTGAGATGGAGGAGAAAGATATAATCAGGAAGTCAACCAGTGAATATGCATCTCCGTTGGTTCTTGTATGGAAAAAGAACGGAGATCTCCGTATCTGTACAGACTTTCGCTGGCTGAACAAGAGGACCCTGAAGGATGCTCACCCTCTCCCTCACCAGGCCGACTGCTTAGCTGCACTTGGAGGTAACTCCTTGTTTAGTACTATGGATCTAACCTCAGGGTTTTATAACATGCCACTACACGAGGATGACAGAAAGTACTCTGCCTTTACAACACCTATGGGCTTGTATGAGTATAATCGCCTCCCGCAGGGCCTCTGTAATAGTCCTGGGAGCTTCATGCGTATGATGACTAGCATTTTCGGAGACCAGAACTATCTGAGCTTACTGGTTTATCTGGATGATTTATTGGTGTACGCCCCTGATGAGAGGACAGCTCTGGAACGCTTGGAGATGGTGTTCAGTAGACTGCGTGGTCATAACCTGAAATTGGCCCCCAAGAAGTGTTTTTTTCTCCGGAAATCCGTCAAATTCCTCGGCCACATAATTAATGACAACGGTGTGTTGACTGATCCCAGCAAAGTTGAGAGCATCGCAAAGATGACAAGTGCTGACCTGATGGAAGCGGACGGTGTAACCCCCTCACAGAAACGAATCAGATCTTTCTTGGGGATGATCAATTATTACCAGCGCTTTGTGCCTAGCTTCTCCGCTATTGCAAAGCCTCTCTTCTCTCTGTTGACGGGCCAGAAGAGAAAAGGGAAGGTGAAACAGTCCAAACAAAGGTCACAAAGCAGGAAGTTGAATGTTACTGACTGGACCCCCGAAACGGAGCAGGCTTTCCAGAAGCTGAAAACGGCGCTGGTTGAGACGGCTGTCCTGGCTCACCCTGACTTCAGCCGTCCCTTCATGCTGTCAACGGACGCGTCCCTTGATGGCATCGGTGCTGTCCTGTCGCAGATCCAAGAGGGTGAAGACCGAGCGAGGCCAATCGCATTCGCCAGCAAGTCCCTCTCTCAGTCTCAGAGAAACTACCCAGCCCATCGGTTGGAATTCCTAGCCTTGAAGTGGAGTGTCTGTGACAAGTTCAGCCATTGGTTGAAGGGGCATGATTTCACTGTTTGGACGGACAATAATCCATTGACTCATATCATGACGAAGCCCAAGCTGGACTGCTGCGAGCAACGATGGGTGGCTAAGTTAGCGAGCTATAACTTCGACATCAAGTACGTGCCAGGCCCACAGAATGTTGTCGCTGATGCCTTGAGTCGTGTGCCTTTCGTCAAGCAGAGAGTCAGTCACAGATTACTTGAAGAGCCCTACAAGAATCTCCTCTCCGAAGTCCAGGATGTGTCGAGTGCTTCTGTACAGGACGCCTTCCGGTCGTCCAATGATAGTGGTGACACTCCACGCCAGGCAGAGAGTTACGCTCAAAGTGTCCCATCACCTCTGCATGTCCACGCTCAGTCTATGGAGATGGATGAAGTGTCTGTTGTTCTACAGTCATATGACGATCTGTGGGAGGTCGGAGCAAGAACGCGCGCTGTAGCAGTCTTGCACCATTTGCCTCAGTTAGTCCCAGGTGGTCAGGACTCACTTCCTGCTTACAGTGAGAAGGAACTCCGGGATGAACAGCTCAGAGACAGGACTCTCTCTCGAGTCTTGTACTATATGGAGAGACATCGGAGACCCTCCAGGAGAGAGAGAGATAAGGAATCAGTCACAGTCATGAGGTACCTGAAGCACTGGGAGAAACTTGTTGTGAGCAATGGGATACTCTACAGAGTCTCGAGGGATCAAGTCGTGAAGTCAAAACGCCGCCAGTATGTGGTTCCTGAGTCTAAGAAAGTTGAAGTTCTGAGAGGTGTTCATGACCATGCCGGCCATCAAGGTCAGTTCAGGAGTCTTGGCTTGGCCAGACAGAGGTTCTTCTGGCTCAACCTTGACAGAGACGTAAGAGACTACGTCCGTAACTGCCAGCGGTGTATTGTCAGTAAGACTGTTGAACCTGCTGCGAGGGCGCCTTTGCAGAGTATCACATCAACCAGGCCACTTCAGCTGGTTTGCATTGATTTCTGGTCAGCGGAGGACTCAAGGAACAAGTCAGTTGATGTGTTAGTTGTTACTGACCATTTTACAAGAATGGCCCAGGCATTCCCCTGCAAAGATCAGTCAGCCAAACAGGTGGCGAGAGTTCTATGGGACAAGTTCTTCTGCGTCTTTGGGTTCCCAGAACGTATTCATAGCGACCAGGGAGCTAGCTTCGAGAGTCAACTAGTGAGTGAGCTGCTCAGAGTCTCCGGTGTCAGAAAGTCGCACACAACCCCGTATCACCCGATGGGTAACGGTAGTGTGGAACGTTTCAATAGAACTCTCGGTAACATGATCCGAGCGCTTGAACCAGAGGCAAAAATCAACTGGCCGAGGCGTTTGCAAACTCTGACGTTCATGTACAATAGCACAGCGCATGAGTCAACTGGCTATGCACCTTTCTATCTGATGTTCGGGCGTACTCCTCGTCTCCCTGTCGATATACTCTTCCGGACAGTCCTGAATGATCCAGCTGTGGTCAGCTACGACAAGTATGTGATGTCTCTCACGAAGGATCTGAGAGAAGCTATGGTCATAGCCCAGGAACATGTCATAAAAGAACAGCACCGTCACACAGAGCTCTACAACAGACGAGTGAAAGGGCCCACCATTGATGTCGGAGACCGTGTGCTGTTGGCGAACAAGAGAGAGAGAGGAAAGAGAAAGGTGGCTGACCGTTGGGAGTCTACTGTATACACTGTGGTGGATAGGAACTCTGAGACTCACACATATAGAATACAAGACACTGTCACTGGACGAGAGAAGGTAGTCCACCGTAATCTATTGATGTTGGTGAACTTTCTGCCGGTGTATGATACGAGTGTGATCTCTGACCCAGTTTCATCCCTGTCTGCTGTTCATACATCAAATGAGCCAAGTGGCATGTCCGTGTCGGAAGTGGAACAGGATTCCTTGCCTGGGGAAGTGAGTAGAGGAACCGCGTTCGAGTCGGAGAGAGTGGATTCCTGTCCTGGGAGTGAGGGAGGGGAGGTTGAAGACATGGAGTATGGGGGAAGAGCTGTTCGGGAGAGGGATGTTCCCTTGACTGTTCCAGAGCCCAAGGATCCCAAGGGAAGAACCCTGGAGTGGGTCACCCAGTTACCATTCCCTGACCACTCACGGACAGAGGCTACTAACACTGTAGTGTCTTCAGTCTCGTTTGCCCCTCAGAGGGTCCCCGAGCAGATGGCTGAGGAGCAAATGGTAGATCAGTCCATTAACTCTGATTCTAGATTTGTGGTTAGCGCTGATGATTGTACTGATGTTTCTGGTAACACAAATCAGACAGATGATGCTAGTGACACACAGCGTACTGACACTCTAGCTTCTGTCACACAGTGTGAACATCCTAGTACAGTCACACAGGTCAAGTCCAAGTTTGGTCGCCTTATCAAACCAGTTGACAGATTGATTTATACTATGTCAGGACAAGACATTATCCAAGACACTAAGTCAAACATTCGAGCTGTTTGTAGGTCAGTGTTCCAGGCTTTCCACAGTTACATAAGCCGAAGCTCAGTTCAGTGCATGTATACACTGTGCACACTGACATCCTATGACATATAGGTTTGTTCGTTATTCTGATTGTTTCATAAGAGGTTGTGGCCTCTTGAAGGCTAGTAATACACAGTGAACAAAGGGTCTTGTGGGGTGTAGAACGCATCCTACCGCCAGTAGTTGGTTGGAGAGATAGTTTACCTCTCTTTCCACTTCATCCTTATAGGATACGTTTCAATTTGGCTGTCCTGTCCTTTGGCGGCCCTATGTAATAGTGTAAAAAGTAAAAAGTAGTAAAAGTAGTATTTAAATGTATAGTTGCTGCTCAAGGTTGGCGAAATTCAGGGGAGGTGGGTGTAACAGAGTTGGGAATGTATGTTTAGTTGTGGTGAATGTAGATGAGTTTCGCCGTGCTTGAGCAGCCCTGGTTGTTGTTGGAGCCCCCCTTTGGAGTTTGGGTGTACTGCAGGTCTGCGCGTTCTTTTGTCCTTCTCTTGTTGCCGTACTTACGGTGGTACCAGAACATGGCCGCCATCTTAATGGGTATGTGCGCTATGTAAAATGCTCCTCGTGTTTTGTTGTTTGTATGGAGAATCTTGTAATGTAGGGTGAAAATGTTGGTGTAGTACTGTGCTGTTTGTTTTTACATGTATTGTGATGATGTGAAACAGAACATTTATTGTATGTTATTTTGAACGCGCAGATTCACAAGAGTTGCAGATCAGAGAAGAATTGTGTTTTATATGTCTTCTCTGCAGGTATGTTGCTCCACGTGTTGTTTGTAATTGTTATTTGTAATGTTTGAGGGAAATTTGTGTTCTTTCTGTGAACAAATTATCCTGATGTGAAATATACATAGACGGTGGTACCAGAACATGGCCGCCATCTTAATGGATTCACAAGAGTTGCAGACCAGAGAAGAATTGTGTTGTATATGTCTTCTCTGCAGGTCAAATAAAAGAATTGATGGAAAGAAGGTTGCCTGTTTGACCATCGTTACACCAGGAACCGCCTCACTTCCTTCTGGGTCCCGGGCCGCGGGGCGGCGGCGACCGCAGTGGTCTTATCTATCTGCGGTCGCACCTCCCCACCGCCCAGGACGTACCCCAGAAAGCGGATCTCCCCCCGCCCGATCACGCACTTCGCTGGGTTGGCCGTGAGCCCCGCCCGCCCCAGCGACTGCAGCACGGCCGCTACCCGCTGCATATACTGCGGCCACGTATCGCTGTAAATCACGATGTCGTCGAGGTAGGCCGCTGCATATGCAGAGTGCGGCCGTAGGATACGATCCATGAGCCGCTGGAACGTAGCCGGGGCCCCGAACAACCCGAACGGCAGCGCGGTGAACTGGTATAGACCGCACGGGGTGGAGAACGCTGTTTTCTCGCGGGACCCTGGCGACAGCGGAATCTGACAGTATCCCTTCGTACAGTCCAGGGTCGTATAGAATTTAGCCGCGCCAAGCCGGTCCAAGAGCTCGTCGACCCTGGGCATTGGATAGGCATCGAATTTAGACACCGCGTTCACCCGTCGGTAGTCCACACAGAACCGTACAGCCCCATCTCGCTTGGTCACCAGCACGATAGGGCTGCACCAATCACTGTGGGACTCTTCTACCACGCCCAGTTCCAGCATTGCCTCTAATTCCCGGCTCACCACGTCGCGTTTGTGAGCCGGCAGCCTATACGGCCGTGTACGCACCGTAACGCCCGGTGGCGTCTCTATGTGGTGTTCTATCAGCGTGGTGCGCCCGGGTAGGGGGGAAAACACGTCAGCGAACCTCCGTTGCAACTCGGCCACGTCCGCTCGCTGGGCCGCCGAAAGATGGTCTCCTAAGTGGGCCGGGGTACTAATTTTAGACTTTGGGACCTCCGGCCCGAACTCATCCCTCTCGGGAAGTAGCGTAGCCAGCGCGACAGGGATCACCTCGGTCCATTTTTTAAGGAGATTTACGTGATATATCTGCGTGCTATCCCCCCGATCCGAACGCACCACCTCATAGTCCACCTCCCCCACCCGCCGTGTGACCGCGAACGGCCCTTGCCACTTGGCGAGTAATTTAGAGCTGGAAGTGGGCAGTAGTACAAGGACCCTGTCTCCCGGTGCGAAGATGCGCAGCTTAGACCCCCTGTCATACAGGCGCTTCTGTCGTTCCTGGGCCTGGTGCAAATGCTCCCGTGATATAACCCCTAACGTGTGGAGCTTTGCACGCAGGTCCAGGACGTATTGAATCTCATTTTTACTGTCGCTGGACCCCTCCTCCCAGCTTTCTTTAATGAGGTCCAGGACGCCGCGAGGCTTGCGCCCATATAAGAGCTCAAATGGGGAAAACCCAGTGGAAGCCTGGGGGACTTCCCGCACCGCGAATAACAGGGGGGCTAGCCATTGGTGCCAATTTTGACTATCCTCGTGAACGAACTTACGGATCATTGATTTTAGCGTCCGGTTGAACCGCTCGCACAGACCATCGCTGGCCGGGTGGTACACGCTCGTCCAGACCGCTTTAATATTCAATAATCCGTACAGCTCTTTGAGGGTGCGTGACATAAAATTGGTACCTTGGTCAGTGAGGATCTCTTTCGGGATCCCCACCCGGGAGATGACCTGAAACAACGCCTGCGCCACACTCTTCGCGGAGATGGAGCGCAGGGGAATTGCCTCGGGGTATCGGGTTGCGTAATCTATCAAAACTAACACAAACCGATAGCCTTGTGCACATCGCTCTAATGGGCCGATAATGTCCATTCCAATATGGTAAAACGGGGCCTCAACCAGGGGGAGAGGGTATAACGGCGCCCGCGGGACGGCCGGGGGGTTGGCTAGCTGGCATTCGCGGCAGGATGCGCACCACCGGCGCACCTCCGCCCGTATCCCCGGCCAGTAGAATCGGTCCATTATGCAACTAAGTGTTTTATCATATCCTAGGTGGCCCGCCATGGGGTTATAATGTGCCGCCTGGAATATCGATTCCCGGCGGCCCCGGGGAACCAGCAACTGGGTGACGTCCTCTTCCCTGCGAGTGTCACGACTCACTCTATATAGTCTGTCCCTAACCAACGTAAAGTATGGGGGAGCGAGCGCCGCGTCTGGCCGTACCCGTGCACCATCAATCACCATCACCTGGTCATAGGCTGAGCGTAGGGTAGCGTCACGAGACTGTTCGAGGGGAAAATCTCCCACCGGAGGAAACACCGGCAGCGGCACCTCGGTGCCTCCTCCTGCCCCTCGTCAGCGTCGGCCGCCCCCGCATCAGCGCAGAGCACGGCGCCTGCCCCACGCGTCCCTACCCGTCGTGCAGTCTAGACCCAAGATTAGGGGGTGCATGAGGCTCGGACTAACCGCCGCCTTGACTCTATATTTTCTCCCATTATATTTAATCTCGATGGGGACCACCGGGTATACGTGAACATCCCCATGCACACACAGTATTGACACCCTCGATGCCCCCACCAATGCCCCTGGTCGCACCAGGCGCTGGTGGATCATAGACTGTAGGCAGCCCGAATCCAGCAGCGCCTTGTGCGTACTCCGCTGCATCCTTACCCGGATGCGGTACACCTCGCTCGGGTCCGGGGGAGGGGTGACCTCGTCGGCGGTGGGGACAGCCCGGCCGACCTCCATAGCTGGGCACTCCCGGCGGCGGTGGCCAGGCTGGCCACACCGCCAGCACCCCTCCTCTGCCGCCTGTGGGGCTCTCTGTGGGGTGAAGGCCGCGCCCCCCTGCGTTGCCTCCGGCCACCCGCCCCAGGGAGCGGCCATCGGCCTCTCACGCCGTGTCCCCGCCACGGGTCCGGTCCGGGCAGCCCCCCCCCCCTGGCTGCGGGGAGCAGGGACCGGGACCGCGGCGGGTCCCGCCACCCCCGCGTCTGGAGAGGGCAGGTGGTTCTCGGCCAGCCCGATGGCGGTGGTGAGGTTGGCGGGCCGGTGGTAGGCTACCCAGGCCGCGGTCCGCGCCGGTAGGCCCCCCACGAACCTCTCCAGGGCGACCTGCTCCACCACCTCCGCCGCCGATCTCTCCTCGGGCTGCAGCCACCGCCGCGCCATGTCCATCACCTGCTGGCCGTACAGGAACGGCCTCCCGCCGGCCTCCAGGGTCAGGGCACGGAGCCGGCGCCGGTGCTCTTCCGGGCTCAGCCCGAGCCGGTCCCGGATGGCCCTGACCACTGTCGGGTAGTCGGCCTGGCTGGCCGCCGGGAGACCCGCCAGCACGAGCTGCGCCTCCCTGATCAGCAGGGGCCGGAGCTGGTGGGCCCACTCGTCCTCTGGCCACCGTTGTCTCCGGGCCACCTGCTCGAACGTCTCGATGTACGCCTCCGGGTCGTCCCCCTCCGTCATCCGCAACATCCGGACTCGGGTCCCACCGCCTGCCACGCCGTAGTCCCCGTACCCCTCCCGGTCGCGGATGATGGCCCGGAGGTCCGCCCGGTCCTCGGCCTGGGCCCGGGCCATGTCCATCAGGGCGTCGTGGCTGGCCCGCGCCATCGCCGCCTGCTGCTCTTGCAGCTGTGCCAGGTGGGCGAGTACGTGTCCCAGGGGCGACTCCATGCCCCCGCCTGTCTGTTATTTGCAGGGGTGCACATAACTGGTGCGCCAGTGCGCATGCGTCGCCAAAATGCATGTTGCGCGGAGGATCAGCGGCATGAACGCGCTCTTGCGCACCAACAGCTGGAAGCGCTGGGAGAGGAATTGACTTCCTCAAAACTCCTACTGCTAACTGCTGACTGCCCGTTAATACCAATACCATATCCTTTCATGACCACAATGTACCCACCGACGACGACCACGGCGACTCCCCTCACGAAAACATTCGGAAAGTATCGTAACTTGTACTTTCATTCCGCGTATCGCGCATCGCATGGTTATCACGCCGACACGTGAAAATTCAGTCCCGAACGACTCGTCGCTAAAAGGAAAAACAACACCAAGGCACTTCACGTTTCTTTTCTCTGAAGCTTTCAAACGTTCAGACGTTTGTTTTACAGCTTCATTATCACACCTCGACCCCTGACCCAGGGAATATGGTTGGGAATTATATTAGAAGAAGAAAAAAAAAGACTTTGTTGCACAATCAAAATAATGAGCTATTTAAAGTGATAGCCTACAACATCCTCTACCATGGTTGAAATTGAGGACAGTATTAACAACAGTCAAGAGAGCAGTGATGATGATGATGATTAAGCTTGTAGCATAAGTAAATGCTTAGGCTGTAACTTTTTGTTGAAAGTTGATTTCAGTGTTTACAGAACAGAGCAGTGCTTAAAGAGATATCAGTTGATTTCATTGTATTTAAAGAACAGACATTCAGTTAGTGCTTAAAGAGATGTCAGTTGATTTCATTGTGTTTAAAGGAGTCTGACAGACTTTCATGCTTAAAGAGCAGTCATTTGATTTTTCATTTGTTTCTTTTGTTTTGCACACAATCATTTGTTCGTTCATCTTATTTTTGAATAAATGTCGTTTTGCTAATATAAGTTATCCATGTATCCCTTTTTTATCCATCCTGTGGGACGGGTCGTGACTCGTGAGCTCGGGGAGCACCAAGCAGCATCCCTAGGTGCTCCTCTGAGCACTGGCCCCAAAAAGTTATGTGCACCCCTGGTTATTTGGGTGTTTGGGTCCGCCTCTCCTCTGTGCCCCACGTTGGGTGCCACTGTAACAGGTTCGGGCACAGAGGGAGACAGACAATATGATTTGGCGGTTTAAGGAATGGGTTTTATTTGTGCAGCTGGTCTGGAGTCCGGTTTGGCTGAGCCTCGCTATGGGGAGAACGTCCCCGCTCGCTTCCTGCCCGACCCTTCCGGTCGCGGCTCTCCTGTAGCGCTCTCCGACGTCTCTCTACAACCGACTCTCCGCTGCTTCTCCCCGCTTCCTCCGTTCTCCGCTCACCGCGTCCTACTCTGGGTCCCGGGGGAGAACAAAGCAACACATTAAGAGGGCGCGTTGATGAGGACCCAATTGGCATCAGCCGGTGCCAATTGCGCCCCCATCCATTCACCAACCGTCCTGTGGCTCCCAATGCAGGTCGGAACGCGTCATGTTCCCCACACAACAACATACACAGTACTGTAAATCATTCACATCCAGACATTCCTGTCTGTCTGGCCACATATTTTCATCGTCATCACAGCGAATATCATCCCTGGCAATGCAGCGAGGAAAGTATCTCCTTGAGTGGCGAATCCACCCTCTGCAGGACTGTCCTGTGATGTCATCACATGCTGCATCCGTGGCCGCTAGCAAGGCCATTTGGGTATGTGGATGCCGGTCATATACCTTCCACCTCCAGGCAGAGAAAAACTCCTCTATTGGATTCAGGAATGGGGAGTAGGGAGGGAGATATTCCACCAGCATCCTTTCATGTGCTGCAAACCACTGTCTGACCAGATCTGAGTGGTGAAAATGCACATTATCCCATACAACAACATACTTGTTCAGATGGTCTCCATTTAGACCCCTCTCATTCTCAGGGATTATGTCCCTGTAAAGAATGTCTTAAAAAAGTCAGCAGATGTTGTGTGTTGTATGGACTAAGACATGTATATGGGTGAGGACGCCGTTTTCTGAGATGGTAATATTCCCTCCTCGTTGGCCTGGGACATCAATGGTTGCTCTCTGTCCAATGCGATTTTTTCCACGCCTTCTACCTTTTGCCAGATTGAAACCCGCCTCATCAACGTATATGAATGTGTGCAGCGGTTCCCTGGCCTCCAGCTCCAGTACACGCTTTATCCCAGAATAGAGAGAGAGAAAAAAACTATAAAATGTTTTCCTGTGTAACATAATGCATTTTGGACAACATATTGTACAGTATGAACTGTCATGTAAGTGTACTGCATGGCACTACACAAAGTAACTAGTTTACAGCACTGGACATTAGAGTATGCATAGAACACATAAATGTTTTACCTGTACATACTGGTGACGGATCTCCTTCACTCTGTCGCTGTTCCGTTCAAATGGCACATTGTACAATTGTTTCATGCGCATTTCATTTCTCCTGAGCACTCTGTCAATTGTAGCGATTGAAACAGATTCAATATTCCCAAAGATAGTGTCATCCTCTATAACAGCGCTTTGTATCTCTCTCAACCTTATGGCATTGTTTGCAATCACCTTTGCACAAAAAGGGGCCCTTTTCCACCTCTGCAAGGTTGTCTTGCCTTGTCTTGTCTATGTGGTGCAGAGTAAAATTACAGTAATGTACAGTAAACATGAGATATACTGCTTCAACCCATATTATTGTAGTGTACAATAGCAGTGCTTCCCACGTGTAAAATGCTGCAGTACAGTACCATACTGTAAATATGGCAAATCTTTACTGTAACACTACTTTACACTACAATACAGTAAATCTGTGCTGCAGTAAAGCTGTAAGTCTAAATGTAAAATGTAAAAAGTGACAAGTTCTTGTCCTACTGTAAGCTTCATGTATGACACAATGACAGTAGTGCAGTGCAGATTTAGTGCTGAATTACTGTCCAATATACACACCTGTTCTCCCGAAGAAATGTTTGAATAATTGAATTTACAGTGGTTCTCCCAACATTTGGCTGCACCCTTCGGCCTGCCTCAGCCATTGTGAGGCCGTGATTGACAACATGGTCCACAATTGTAGCCCTAATTTCATCAGGAATCTGCCTATGTACTTGGCCTCTTCTTCCTCTTGCCCTGTTTTGTCCCCTCCCCGCATCCTCGCCCCTCTTCCATGATGCTGACCTTCTATTTCTGTGTCACAGTATTGTCAAAATGGTACACACTATGTCCTGCTCGGTTCATATATGCTTGCCAATTGAGGGTTCATAGGATTCAGCTCTGAGTGACTGTGGAGAAGTGGCTTATCATCGGTTACAATGAATGCTTCACACACTCCTCCTCATCAGTGAAAGCTGAGGTTCACCCGAGAGAAATCGTTTTTTCAGGAAAAAATTATGAAGAAATGTATACAATTTGCTTGACAGATTTTGACAACTTGTTCAACATTTTTGTATGTAATGACTCAAGCAATGAAATGAGGACTATTAGTTTTATAGGGAATGACTATTCAGCATCCAAAAGTATAGTTCATTTTGACTGACATGACATAAGCAAATGATAATGTTATAAAACAGCAGATAATTGTATGACAGCAATTGATGCATGTCCAAAAGCATTTGCAATTTGTTGGAAGCAATGAGAAACTGCTACTATGATGTGCACAAATGACTAAATGTTGTGGAGGTTGAACTAACAGTTATGAGAATGTTAATTCTGATCAGAGAAATGCACCAAAGCAATTGAGAAAAACTGTAACTCAAACAATCCAGACAGAAAATGTAAACATTAACGTCCATATGTAAATAAAGTTATGTGTAATAAAGTGGAATGAAACAGGAAAAAGGTATTGAACACACTAACTGAAATTAATTCAATACACTTACTGCCTTCATTTGTAATGATAGCTTCAAGGCGCTTAATCGCCCGCAGTATTCAGGTGTGATTTTGGCCCATTCCTCTACACAGATTGTCTTTAAATCTTGAAGATTGCGGGGGGCCCTCTTGTGAATCTGGATCTTCAGATGCTTCCTCAAATGTTCAATTGGGTTTAAGTCAGGTGATTGGCGGGGCCATTCCAACAAGTTGATTTTCTTTCTCTGAAACCAATTGTGAGTTTCCTTTCCTGTATGCTTTGGATCGTTGTCCTGCTGGAAGGTCCACCCACGTCTCATCCTCAGTATCCTGGTGGATGGCAGCAGGTTCATCTCAAGGATCTCTCTGTACATGGCTCCATTCAGTGTTCCTTCAATGATATGAAGTCTGCCAGTACCTTGAGAGGAGAAACAGCCCCACACCATGATACTTCCACCTCCAAACTTCACTGTTGGTATAGTGTTATTCGGGTGATATGCAATGCCATTTTCTCCTCCAAACATGGTGTGTTGTGTGACAGCCAAAAAGTTAAATTTTGGTCTCATCTGACCAGAGTACATGCTCCCAGTAGTTCACTGGCTTGTCCAAATGTTGTTTGGCGAACCTTAAACAAGCTTCAACATGTATTTTTTCAGTAGTGGAGTCTTGTGGGCTGAGCGTGCACAGAGGCTATGGCGGTGGAGTGCATTGCCTACTGTCCTTTCTGTCATAGTTGTACCTGCTGCCTCCAAGTCTTTCTGGAGCTCTTTCCTAGTGGTCCTTGGCTCTTTGGCTACTCTTTTAAGTATGCTTCTGACGCCCTGATCAGAAATCTTGTGAGGAGCTCCTGTGCGTGGCCGGTTGATGGTGGAGTGATGTTGCTTCCACTTAGGGATAATGCCCCAATGGTGCTTACTGGAAGATTCAGAAGTTGTGAAATATGTCTGTAGCCAATTCCATTTTCATGTTTTGCAACAGTCTGGTTGTGAAGGTCTTGAGACAGCTCTTTGCTTTTACCCATCATTAGATGTTTGTTGTGTGGCACCTTGGTAACAAACAAAAAACGTTTATAGCCCATCAATATATTCTAACCCAGCTGACATTAATTAGCACAGATTGGAGTTGCCTCCTAATTAGTTATGGTTTTCAGCTGGTTCCTTGCCTTTCCTTGCTGTGGTGTACTGCTTTTTCTTAGGTAATGTTCTCACATGAAAGTGTGAATCATGCCCTGGATCAAGTGGATGAGTTTGCAACATTGTCGCATTTTAGTCAGGTTCACTATGTTTCAATTTAAACTTTCGTGGGAATTTTTTGGGGATTTGCTAATCTATACATTTTTGGAAAGGGCATTGTATGAGGAATCAGAAAATATATGTTTCCATTTGCACAGATGTCTGAAAGGCGGCCATCTTGGCATTTACAAAATGGCCGCCATAATACACACGTTTTGTAATATCTTGGCTTCTAAATAAGCTAGAACATTGATTTTAACTGCTAAACCTACATTTTCAGGGTCAATGAATCCAATGGTTGGAGTTACAAAGCAATTTTTTGTATTCTTCTTCTTAAAAAAAAAAAGTATATGGGCACAGGCAGCCATTGCTCTGCAGGATCCATAGGCTAATTGGATCCCCTGCAAAATTGGTACTCCAAACATGAGGATGGCATGCTTAAACCAACAACCACAGACGTCCTCCCAGCCCCAAAGTCCATCATTGAGATGGTACAATGCAAATGCAAAACTGACTGTTCTTCTGGCAGATGTTCATGCAGAGCTAAGAACTTAGCCTGTACCGACATGTGCAGCAGCCAGTGCCAGAACGATGACGATTCCCAAGCTGTGACGCACGAAAGTGATGATGATGATGAACTAATCTAACAGCCCAGCTCACATTGGCACGCATTGGACTCGCCATTCACATATCACATCACACATAGCATAAACGCTTATACATAGTCAAGAGACACAACCCGCCTGTCATTACACATAGAGTAAATACACATCCCACAAACAGAACAACCAGCACACCATACACTCCCCACATTCCTCCCATTCATTTATTTTGTTTCATTCCCTATTTTTATCATTAAATATGATATACGGAGCTTATTCTCCATGCCGCACCCGCCAAAATCTGGCGAAGAGCCCTAGTTGTTGCGATCCCTAAACCGAATAAGCCTGAATGGGACCCTAAGAGTTACCGTCCCATCTCTCTGTTATGCATCCCCATCAAGATCCTCGAGACGGGGCCGTCTTTATAGACCTGACGGCTGCCTACGATACCGTATGGCATCGCGGCCTCACCTGCAAGCTGCTCCGCCTGCTGCCGGACAGGCACATGGTCAGAATGATCATGGAGCTCATCCGTAACCGCAGCTTTACCCTTACCACCGGTTGCGGACAGCTAAGCAGGCTTCGACGCCTTAAGAACGGCGTCCCTCAGGGATCGGTCCTGGCCCCCCTCCTCTATAATATCTACACCTATGACCTGCCCAACACACTCTCGCGGAAGTACGCCTACGCAGACGACCTCGCAGTGGTGTACTCTGCTGGAAATTGGCAGTCTGTGGAGGGGATTCTGAGCCAGGACATGCAGACACTAGTGGCATACTTCCGGAAATGGAGATTGAAGCTTACCGAGGCAAAGACGGTGTCGGCTGCCTTCCACCTTAACAACAGGGAGGCTAAATGTGAGCTTAGAGTATACCTAGATGGAACTCCCCTGCCATGTTCCGCTGAGCCAATCTATCTCGGCGTGACATTGGACAGGACGCTCACGTTTCGCCGGCACCTCGAGTCACTGCGCAAGAAGTTAACAGCTCGTGTGGCGTTGATGAGGCGACTGGTTGGCTCAGGCTGGGGCGCCGGCGCAAAGACCTTGCACACGGCAGCCCTAGCCCTCCTTTATTCAACTAGTGAATACTGCGCCCCAGTATGATGTCGCAGTGCCCACACCCGCCTCATCGACTCGCCTATAAACGAAGCCTTGCGGTTTGTGACAGGATGCCTGCATCCTACCCCCGTGGACAACCTTCCCACCCTAGCAGGCATCCAGCCCGCAGGCCTCCGCCGCATGGGAGCCACAGCACGTCTCGCCTGCCGGGCCGTGGAGCTTAATAACCATCTGCTCCACGATAGGCTCACTATAACAGCGGAGCCCTCCCGGCGTCTCAAGTCGAGACACCCATTTGTGCCTGCCGCACAGGATCTCAGGCAGCAATGCAGAGATCTTAACATCAGTGCGGCAGGATGGGCGGATTATATGTGGCGCGCGGAGTGGGAGGCAAACACCTCCAAACTCCGCGACCATATCCCAGTCGCCGGCCCTGAGCCCCTCGGGATGGACTTGCCAAGGCTATCCTAGGTGAGGCCCCAAATGCGTCGTGCGAGTGTGGCGCAGAGGACTAAACCGCAGACCATATTATCCTGGATTGCCTGGTGTACCACCCACCCAACGGGATGCATGTTCTGTCGGTACTAGATGACGAGACGATGACGTGGCTTCTGGAGGGGTGTCCAGAAATATAGCCCGGGTGAGCCCCTCAACCAGGTCTCGGGGTGGTAAAAGGGTAGCCCCTCGGCCCCGAGCATGGTGGAGTGGAGAGGAAAATAACTACCCATACGCCGAAAGAAGATCATTAAATATGCCATTAGGCTAAAGATTTACCTGCCTCTGTATTGCCTTACTGGTTGCTGGCTGTTGCCATAACATCCAAAAATGTATAGATTAGCAAATCCCCCCAAAAAGCCAACAAAAGTTTAAATCATAACATCGAGACTATCTAATGCAGGAGGTTGTCGTGATCATACTGTGGTCTGTGGACTCACGTATGGAAGTAATAGAAAAATGACAATTTCTTAAAGTATAAGTTACACATTTTTATGTGATGATATAAAAAAAAAGAATACAAAAAATAGCTTTGTAACTACAACCATTGGATTCCTTGACCCTGAAAATGTAGGTTTAGCAGTTAAAATGTTCTAGCTTATTTAGAAGCCAAGATATTACAAAACGTGTGTATTATGGCGGCCATTTCTTAAATGCCAAGATGGCCGCCTTTCAGACATCTGTGCAAATGGAAACATATATTTTCTGATTCCTCATACAATGCCCTTTCCAAAAATGTATAGATTAGCAAATCCCCAAAAAAGTCCCATGAAATTATATAACAAACCTGACTATTTCTCAGATTTGCGTTCTCACAGCCCTTTATGTAAACGAAGTAACATACGCAATCGAAGCAACAGACGTGGTAGTTGATTGGTCCGAAAAATGTTAAATTGCCCGTTCGTCCCGCTCTTATCCAGATCAACACGCATGCTCTGTTGTTTTCCTATGGACAGCCTCGATGCATCGTTTCTAACCGGATAGGCGGTGGGCCGAAGCTGTCTATCTGCTTTCGTTTGTGAAATGATCGATCTACAACTACAGACTAGTTGATTTTTTCATATAAGCTAAATAGTTTTTTTTGGAGCATGTTTCCGTCTGTTGGCAGCCGATTTTCGATCTACGTTTTATGAAAAGTAAACTTACGATCCATAAGTTAATAAGGAGAATGCTTGGGGCTACTATGCCGCTAACCAATCAAAACCCGTTAAAGCGTCACCTGACTTGACGTCTGCCAATGATATTCCTTCAAAATACGGAACTAGACGTAAACAACGTATTATCTGGAAAGACGAGAAGACTGAGTTGTTTCGGATAACTTTACTGTCAAGTAATGTTTCAGGTAAGATGTGCATGTCATACTAATTCATATCACATATTAATGAACAAGTCCATGTCATGTTGTGTCAATACAAACATGTTCTAATATGCTATTTTAGTGAAAAATCCGACCTATCGTCACCCGCGATTGTGAAGCTAATTAATTAACAAGCTAGTTATCTAACTTTAAAGGGTACAATAGCTAAGTTACCAATGTCAACTATGTCTATTCTCAATTATGTCAATAATAAGTGTGCCAAATTGGGACCAGTAACATTAACTTGTGTGTGAGTATGTTATATGTGTGTGCAAGCATGTTTTTGATATTGTCAATCGTCTCACTTTTACGAGGTGAGCTGGTAAGACAAAACCCAAGACTAAGTGTATCTTCACTTGCCTTGCCTATAATTGACGAGACTAGACAAAGATTCAAGTGTTAGAGAACATTTATAACACTAGTGTGTTTTCGCAGTGCAAACACAGACACATGTCTGTACATGGTAGGTTGTTAGATTTGCATGTGCATCTCCCTTTCACACATTTTGTTTTTTTGCAGGAGCAGTATACAAGCTCTAAAACTGCGACTGGGGCTGGGGGAAGGGACATCCAGTCAATCTCAAAGAAATCTCCCTCTATCTTCCAGCCATGGCTCATTGGCGGAGGGATGTCTGGCTGGCTCTTAAGGGACCTCCTGTATATGGCTGCCTGGTAGTTTGCCCGCTGACTATGTTTGTGCAAGGCATCCTTATTTAGTGGTAGACTTCGGTCATTGCACTTCCCACTCTTAAACATTTGACACCTAGCTAAATGTACATCCCTACAGCCTTTGTGGTCGTAGAGGTCGCATGTAAATGCCTCAATTTCCTCATAAAGCTCTGTTGGCAGTTGAAAAGCTGTTCCCAACTTTTGGAAAGTAGCACAATGCTCTTTTTTGGACAGGAGTGTTTTTACGGCCTTCACTTTTCCATTGCCGTGCAGTGCACTCACTGTATCACAGCCGGTGAAACAGTGAAATCCAATGAGCGCATCAGAGACTTCATCACCAAGATGGCTGTGTATTCTCTGTACGTGTATGGTGTTTGTTTGTCCCTTTCCCTGTGTGGAAGTACAGGTTTGCTCCTATTTCCTTACAGAAAGCGATAGCCAGTACAAACACATCTGTGTCAGGACTGCTGATCACAACATGTAAGCTATACTGTGAGGCATGTTCACAGTGAAGCAACAGCAGGGTGTCTGCCTCCTCCTGTATTGAGAACAGTGTGAGCAGTGGTAAAACCTCAAGTTCTGTGCCACTGCTGTTGACTCTGATCACATGACACTCAGACCCATGTCCAACAATCAAAGTGATGTCTTGAATTTGGTTTTTCCTGGACTTGGACCATGTCTCAAAAAGAAACTGTTGTAGGTTTTCTTTGTTTTGGCCACAAGCCAAGAACTTGGACCAAAGTCTTCTGGTCAGCTGAATATATTGTTGTCAACTGCGCAATGTGCAATATTCGAAAACACCACTTGAAGGGTTATGTGCAATATATATTTATACCAAATGATGCCATGTCCAGGTGGAAACTGCTGCCAATGTCACTCAATGTTTGTTGCTGTCCTGTTGTTTACTTTGCCTACTGTATGTTGTATGTATCGTCTCTGTTGCACTTGAAGCATGAAAGTACCATGCCCAAGACAAGTTTCCCCTCGGGGACAATAAAGTATAATCAATCAATCAATCAATCAATCAATCAATCAACTGACATCCTTTTGTTGCTCGTCGACCTCGTTCTGCATTCTTTATACTCAGTGTTTTGTAGGTGTCAGGGACAAAATGCACCACTTTAGATTTACTCACTTTGGCTGCATTGATCAGGTACATTAGTGCACTGTTGGCAAATCTTCCAAATGTATCTTGGGGTTTCATAGCCTGTACTAGTGCCATTGCATCCCACACCCAGGTTGAGCCATCAGGGATTTCTACGGTGGCTGGTGGATTTACTGATCCTTCTAGAAAGTGCATTAATTTGGCTTTGTTTTCACAAGAGAGCCATCTATGTTCGCAATTGCTGCAGGAAAGGGTCCCAGACTATAGACCAGCATTTCCCCTATGTCTATCTTCCTCACTGTTCCCACAACAATAGTAAAAGTAGTAAAGCTTCCAAAGTTATAGCCTAGTTTATTTAAAACTCTCCTAATCTGTTTACCAAGGTAACCCCAGATGCTCAGCCCTGGACTGCACTGCACATCTTCTGGACCTGACCTGGCAGGGCTGACCCTGACCCATTGATGCCTTGTTCATATCTTGTTCATGTCATATCTTAGCTTGTTTATATCATATTGTTAATAATGTTCATGTCATATCTTAGCTTGTTTATATCATCTTGTTCTTATAAATAACTTATATTGCTATAAAAAACCTGCAGCCTCCTGTAGGCCTACTGATTTTTCCCTTCTCTTGTGGGCTCTTTCAATGTTTCGTATGTTGGCATACTGCATATACATTAGGGATGCAACCTCAGCAAATATGTTCAAGTCAAGACTAAAAACCCATCTTTTTAATATTGCCTTTAAATGACTAAATAATTAAATTAAGATTATAAAAACCCATGCTTTTAATATTGCATTTAAGTTACAAAATAATTAAATTAAGATTATATAATGATTAAAGCACTTTGAGCTGCAACGTTTGCAGGAAAAGCGCTATACAAATAAAGTTATTATTATTATTATTATTATTATTATTATTATTATATAGCATTGTCTATGGTAGCCAATATTACCGTAGCTGGCACATCTGGAATGTAACTGTCTACTAGGTTATATTTTTTTTACAGCCCTTTCTGCAATTTGGCTTTCTGCAGTGTGAAGATTCACCCACTGTAGAGAACAATGTACAAATTTGGTCCAACTTGCATCTGAAAATGCTATAATATTGTCCGTTCGGTTTGTTAAATGCATACAACACTCCATAATTCATCACATCTCGTTATTTTCCCGTGGTTGCTAGGGTTAACATCCAGTCAGTTGCTAGGGTTAACAGCCAGTGTTTACATTTCGGGGTCCTAATGAAGCCGTACTCGAATTCTGATTGGTTTATCAACTAGAGCGACCAGCGATGTCCCTGAGCAGACAGACGATTAAAAAACAAGTTTGTGAAAATCTCCGACATAAATACAGCTGCCAACAAATTGTTATAGACTAAAGATAATTACTTAATATCGTATGTAAGAGATCGTTTAGTCTGTAGATGGAAAAAGATAAACTTCGCGATAAACGCGTTCGGCCCACCACCTAGGAGTGAAACCACCCTTTTCAAGCGGAGTTGAGCGGAGCGGTTGGTTATTTGCTCCGGGAGCGACTTCGAATGCGCGTTCTCACAGCTCCAAACAACGCAGAGCAAAGCACATTTTATCCTAAACTCTGATTCCAAGTGAAGCAAATGTTCTAGTGAGAACACACCCTTAGTGTGTTCAATACTTTATTACACATAACTTTATTTACATATGGACTTTTTTGTCTGGATTGTTTGAGTTAATACCAAAGTCTGGTGAAAATGTCATTGGAAATACATTTACTGGACAAAATATTGATGTGTTCAATACTTATTTCCCCCATATATGAGTGTTAACTGCCCATAAGCTACTGTATTTGTAAAATGAAATTTTGATATGATATGATATGAAAGCTTTATTTCGAACATGTGAACATTTTTTAAATAGCAAAGACAAGATCAAAAAGATCATAAAAAAAGATTATTAAAAAAAAACACTATTAACTTAACACAGGGGTCGGCAACCCTAAATGTTGAAAGAGCCATATTGGACCAAAAAAAACAAAAAACAAATCTGTCTTGAGCCGCAAAAAATTAGAAGCCTTATATAAGCCTTATAATGAAGGCAACACATGCTGTAAGTGTCTATATAAGCTATATTAGCCTACTATCAAAATTACTAAGTAGGCTACAAATACATAAGTCTTAGCACATATACAACCGAATGCAAACGTATTGTGCTTTACAAAAGTGAAACACTAGGATAGCGTAAAGAGGGTCGTTCCCCCCCCCAACATTTTTTTTAACAGAGTAGATGCAATTTCGTGTATTCTGGTGCCTTTTAACAGGTGGGTTGATACTTTTATCTGGCTATACTAGCATGAGAAAAAATATGGATACGTTTGTAATTTCATCCGGAGGAAGTGAGCAAACCAAGAGATCGTCAGCCAAAAAATAGACAAATCTACAGACTGTAGACTACCGTACCGCGTCCTAACGATTCCCACCGTGGTTGGGCGCTCCGCCACGCCCCCAGCGGGCTCGACTCCGTCGCCACGCCCCCAGCGGGCTCGATTGCGAAATGGCATACATTTTGCCGGACTGCATACATTTTCGCGCACTGCGTGGCTATTATCAACCACGTAATATGTCACTGTCAGATATTTATTCACCAGAACTAGTAAAACAGAGGTAGAGGACAACAGAGGGGCCAGAAAAGTGAGCTGTAAAAAAATATTCCCTGACCTCTTTTTGATTGATTGAAAACTTTATTAGAAGATTTGCAGAAGTAGGTACATGAAAGTACATATTACATACAAGGTCAACTAACAGGATAAAAACCCAAGAAAGCCACTGGCTTATTTCAATTGGGGTCCTCTCTTAACGAGACGAGCGATAAGTTACATTAAATTACAATATCAGAGCATAAAAACATCACAGGAGAGACATGGCAAATGTGCGTCCATGAGTGTGAGTCCATCCCACCAGCTAAGCAGTTTTTGAGTCGATTATATCGCGATGAGAGGAGCTCCAGCAGAGGAAGTGGTCATCCTGGCACACACTTCTCCACACTTGGTGTTGTACTCCACCACCTGTCGTTCCAGAGCTTCCAGCATAGAAGGGCCTTGCTGTGCACCATACTCTCCCCTGCACACCTTTTGGAAGAGTCTGAACAAAAAAATGTTAGCCAATAAAGTTATAATATGCATGCTGTATACCGTTACAAACTATACATCCCACTCCACTGCTCATATGTGTTCAAATGTGTGACACATACACAACCATCATCAACATAGTATTATACAGTCTCAACCCCAATCATGTGAGGGGTCTTTTGACAATACATACATAATAACTACAATATGATCTTAAAAAAAAGGTGCACCTTTGGACAAACTGGAGGTCTGGGCAGATCTCTCTGTTCGCTGAGGCATGGACATATCTCACGCCATACTGCATTTGCAGGTCGTGCTTCAACACACAAAGTGCTGATGTGGGAGAGGCGCCGATTTCAAAAAGCCTCGTCAGGCTCTCAATTGATGCCTTCCCCACATCTCTGTGCCCAAGGGCCTCGGCCACAAACAGGTTGTGGTTGTGGGTGTTCTTTACCCTGACTTCCAATGGGAAGTCAGGCATGTGTCTGTCCTTGCAGCTGTTGACAGAATCATATCAACATTATGTTAAGTTTGAGCCAGTGAATGAGGGAATCAGTGGATTGGTGAGGTAACAAGGAGGATGTGGATGAGTTGAAATACTTGGCGTCAACAATCCAAAGTAATGGAGAGCGTAAAATAGAGGTGAAGAAGATAGTGCAAGCTGGGTGGAGTGGGTGGAGAAGTGTCTTAAGAATGATTTGTGACAGAATGCTACCAGAATTCTACCACCAATAGTGAAAAGGGAAGTTTACACGTGGTGGCATTGTCTGACAAATAACTAAACAAGAGGCAGAGCTTGGTTTTGGACATGGCAGATAGGAGACAAGCTGGTAGGGGTAATCGACTCAAAAACTGCTTAGCTGGTGGGATGGACTCACACTCATGGACGCACATTTGCCATGTCTCTCCTGTGATGTTTTTATGCTCTGATATTGTAATTTAATGTAACTTATCGCTCGTCTCGTTAAGAGAGGTCAGGGAATATTTTTTTACAGCTCACTTTTCTGGCCCCTCTGTTGTCCTCTACCTCTGTTTTACTAGTTCTGGTGAATAAATATCTGACAGTGACATATAGTACGCGAAAATGTATGCAGTCCGGCAAAATGTATGCCATTTCGCAATCGAGCCCGCTGGGGGCGTGGCGACGGCAAAATGTATGCCGTTTCGGAGTCGAGCCCGCTGCGCGTGCATCGAGCCCGCTGGGGCCGTGGCGAGCCCGCTGGGGGCGTGGCGGAGCGCCCAACCACGGTGGGAATCGTTAGGACGCCACCGGCAAGCTCCCGTTCATCGATGTGCGTCGGCGA
The DNA here is from genome assembly GCF_963989245.1 of Nansenia antarctica. NCBI lineage: Eukaryota > Metazoa > Chordata > Actinopteri > Argentiniformes > Microstomatidae > Nansenia > Nansenia antarctica. The sequence goes on along the minus strand of NC_137683.1, from coordinate 3,199,790 downwards.
TGTCCGTATATAAATCTAGCCACAAAGTTGTAGACAATGTGGATAGTTTCTTGCTTTGCCTGCCGCAGTACTTCGTCAATCCCTGTGGATATAGGTCTACTCTTGAAAAAAAAACGTCACATCCAGTCTAATGTTGGGTCCAGTCAAAATGTATAATATTAGTCATATGCTAACATATCCGAATCCTATTGGCCCTCGTACAACATTACAGCGTAAGCAGGGAGTTGTAGTTCAAGGAGAGAGACCTCAGCAACGTAAAAAATAAATAAACGTTAATTTCCATATAATTTGTGGTCAAAGCCACAGGGAGCCACTGAAGATGGGCAAAAGAGCCGCATGCGGCTCCGGAGCCGCGGGTTGCCGACCCCTGACTTAACATGTCCGAAAAGGAGTAGGAAGAAGCATAAGCTTATTTAAACCTACCCCTTCTCCAATACTCAGAGATTAATAATTAATAATCTACAGTTAACTTCAATATTAACTCTTTCACCGCCAGTTTTCTGAAAAAGTTGCCAGCCAGCGCCAGCCTTTTTGATAATTTTGACTCATCTTCATAAATTCCCAGAATATTCTGTTCTATGAATATGTAAACACTGAATACATCAGAAGAAAAAAGAGACCTGCTTCTTACACACAAAAAAACAAGTTTGATTCTATCTTCTTCCTAGCATGTTCAGTGAACACTTCAATGTTGGTAATTTTCATCAAAAAACTACTTTTCGGACAAAAAACAGAAAAAAACGTGTTTTTGTGAAAAACTGTTTATGTTCACCCCCAAGACCCGTTTGACCCATTTGACATTATAAAACTATAATACACATAATGAATCTCATTGTAGGAGCCATTTAGTCCTACATGTTATGTTAATTTTCTAATATTCATTATGAACAGGATCAGTAGTAATGGATATTTTGAGAAGATAAAAGAATGTGTTTATTTTTATACATGTGACGCATTTGAAAATAATCATGTAAACTTGCCAGTAAGGCAAGGCAAGTTTATTTGTATAGCACATTTCATAGAAATAACAGGGGCAATTCAAAGTGCTTTACATGTATTATTTAAAAATACAGCAAGAGAAGCATAGTAAGAAAAATTAAAATTACAATGAATAAAAGCAAATATAACAAGTAAATAGATAAAACAGATAATAAGACAATGTAGCTGGTAGAAATATAAATACAATACAATTATCTGATGTGTGTTACCTTGGACAGGGGAATGTGACCTTGCACTTCAGGTCCAATCTAGGTCTGAACCCGGGTCTGAATCTGAATCCGACAGGGGGGGGGGGGGGGGGGGGCTTGAAGGCTTAGCACTGTGCGCTGTTTGATGTGTACATAATTAGAATTAGTATAACACTAACTAAAACTATATTCCCGCCCGCACCAGCTGGTAGAGATCTGTGTCTTACCTCTAGCAAGGGAATGTGACGAGTCACTGACTTGCATCCGACGACGGGGTCCTGATGTCCCGCTTCATTCACAGCGCCGCGCCTAATTCGTCTTCGACGCTTAGCACTGTGCACTGTTTGATGTGTAAATAATTAGAATTAGTATAACACTAGCTAAAACTATGGTATAAAACTAAGTTGTGCAGCAAACTCTTGGCTATGTACTGTTGACAAAATACATCCAACATCTAAATAGCAAAAAATATCGTTTTAGTAATATTGTTACTAACGTCAGAACTGGAGCCATTTGCACATGAAGAGAGAGTCTCTAAAAAAAAAAAAGACTCACTTTTTTTTTTTTCTTGCCGACTCCAGAGGGATAACGTTTATAACGTTGACCCACCGCTGGACTGGCCATACAATCTACCTGCCCGCTGGCAGGTGGGCCGCGCCAGTTTTGGGCCGGTCGGGCCCCCCCCCCCCCAAAAAAAAATGTTTTTTAATATATATATAAAACTAGCGCGGCCGACCCCAAACTAGCGCGGCCCAAAATAGCGCGGCATCAACTAGCGCTGAATCAAGCGGCGGCCCCCGTTTATACTAACACATGGGCTGGCCCAATCACATGCTTAGGCCCTGCTGTCCATCGGCCCCCTCCCCCACTCTGATCCCTCGGCAGACAACCCAAGTGCAGTGTCATGTTCGTAGATAAGATAGTGAAAGGGGGTGCCCAGAAAATTAGGGAGAAAAAAAGTAAGAAGCTAGCAGAGGAATGAGAGGATGCCTCAAAACTGACAGATATGTTCTCTGGATCGACTGTGGGGGCTAGGCCTACTACAGATACAGCAGCCATGTCTCATCACCGTGGAGTACGTCAACAGTGAGTGAGTACACTGGGTCACACTTGCATTGGTATACTTGCTGTCCATGTCACTTACTCCGCTCTATAGTTTTTTTTTACAAATGGTATATTCTACAGACTGCCAGCATGTTGATCGGCGGTGTCGGACCGATTGTGTTGGGCCGGTCTGAGCCACATGGCAGGGCCTAATTTTTGTCCCAGTCCAGCCCTGCGTTGACCCAACGTTACTGTATGATAATATTGCACATTGCTGTACTCGTTATTCAGTGAATTGTCTTACCTTGTCCATCATCTTCTACACCGCCGTTCCCCTGCGTCTCCATCTTTCGCGTCACACTGTCCTCCGGCTCAAAGTCACTATTACGGTCGTAATGTAAATCACCTGCCTCATCAAAAACCTCTCGGTCTGAGTCCCACAGTTTGGACATGACAAATTTAGCTATTTCAGCTGCTGAATAGCTTTTAGGCCGCGGCATCTTTGGGGAAAAAGTGGCGCGACTGTGATTTGATAATCCCGCTTATTACGCACTGGAAAACAGCTGCACAGTTTTCCTGAAAATTCCTGTTGGCTTGGTGAAGGATGTACATGTGTAATACTTGGTCAAACGATGCATAACAGAGCCCCCTAGCGTCTGGCAGTGATAATATATTCCGTTATTGGCGGCCAAGCGTTCTATCATAAAACACAGAATTTTCCGGGTTTGTCGGTCAAAGAGTTAATATATTTTTTTTTAAATTAAATCACATTTATTTACGTATTTACATATTTACCAACAATAGAAAACAAAAAATGTAAATAAACAAATAATCCTTGAAAACACCTGGGGCCCGTTCCACTAAACGAGATTATCTTCTAAGCCTCGATAAAGTTCGTGCCATCAATGTGGCTCAAATAATTCGCTGTTTGGTTGCTATGCAACATATCCTTCTGAGTCAGATATAATTAGCCTTTTCGCGAGCAGGCTAAAAGGCTGGCTAAAGTAATGCGTGCGTCAAAATTGTCTCACAGGCGGAAACTATATCCCGAACGACAGTTCCAAGTGTCTTTTAGGAAAAAAAGTGTGATCGATCGATAGATAGATAGTTTAATTGTGTGATAGATAGCCTGATATTTTGAAAGTGTGATAGATAGATAGATCGATAGATAAATAAATTAAAAAGTGTAAAAAATAAAATAAAATAAATAGGTATATCTATCAACTTGCATTGCTTTTGACACAGCGGTCTGTCTGGCGCAGTGGTTAAGGCAACCAGCTAGAGTTCCAAAGGTTGTGGGTTCGAGACTTGACTAAGTGATTATTATTATTTTTTTACATTTAACCGAAGATTTCATGCAAAGGCTTCAAACACCATTGTAATCGTGTCAGTTCTTGTAAATTAGCCTGCACCATAATTGTATAGCCTACATACTTTTTTAGATGAGATTTTAGATTAGATCAGACAACGAAATGCAGTAAAAAGTGTGTCCGAAGAGGGATTTGAACCACCGTCTAAAAATGACGAATAAATACTATAGCAGCGGTCGATACCACTAGGACATTGCGGCGATATGACGGTTTGTAGCCTGCTGCTGATATCACCACAGTAGTAATATTCATTTTTAAAAATATGAACATATAACAATAACTGGGGCTAGTATGACCTACGCATTTAATCGGTCAGCAATTTCTTGCCAAACCATTTCCCTCGCCTTGTTAATTGCGGCAGTATTGCACTATTTTACATCTTATTTTTCCGTCTTCATAAAGATCAATAATTCGGAATGCTGCGCAAATGTAGGACCCCTGCAGTGGAGTATCTTCATTTCGACAGATCGACTCTTAGGGGCTCTTTATGTCAGCTTCACTCCACATTTAGAAATACAAACATTTTTAAGTTTTTAACGTTGTACGTACACAAAGATGTTTTAAATTTAACTCCCCCCTCAAATTATAACTCCCATCTCTATCAAAACATTTTTGGGGGGGCGCTTAGGTGGCGTAGCGGGTTAAGCGTCGACCGCAGGGTCCCCGGTTCGATTCCGATAGATATCCTGCATGTCATCCCTCCTCTCTCTCTCACCCATCCTTCCTGTCATAATCTATACTGTAGATAGTACCGAATAGTACTCATTTTAATGTTTTTGATACCTTGCAAATATCATTTATATAAAGAATAAACAGTTTCGGACCCAATACTGACCCTAGGGGGACGCCACAAGCAATGTCCAAGCATGACAATGAATACTCTCCCAACTTCACAAATTGTTTCCTGTCTCTTAACCCTCCGGTTGTGTTCCCGGCCAAATCTGACCGAGAGCAACTTTCATCAATCATAAATATTGTGTTTTACATTTGATTGCCTCAAGGCCTTATGATATCCTCCACACTAGGCATTTGAACATATACAATTGCTGACTAACCACTGGCATTGCATTTTGAGGTTTTAGTCAACTTTGTAACATCGGTGGTGTTTCCGGTCAAAAATGACCGCCATAGGAAATTAATGGATAACACAAGTTGTAACAAGCTACAACATTCCAGGATGTATCAGACCTGTTCAAATACCTCATATATAAAGTTTGACACATTTCAAACTAAACAATTAGGTGTTTGTTATGGGAACCCTTCTCTTTCCCGTGCTTATTTGCCCATCCGAACCAGACCTTCCAGACTAAACATTGTTTGGTCTGGAAGGTGTGGTTCACCTGGGGTGAAAGAGAAGGGTTCCCATGGCTCTGGAAGGTATGGTTCTGATGGACACATGAGCGCGGGAGGGAAAAGGGTTCCCATGGCAAACACTGAAATGTATCAAACGAGACAGGTGTTTGTTGTGGGAGCCCTTCTCATTCCAGTGCTTATGAAATGTATCAAATGAAACAGGTGTTTGTTATGGGAACCCTTCTCTTTCCCGTACTTATATGCCCATCCAGTTATTCAGGTTAACCAATAGTCTACATTGTTTATGTCTCATCAAATTTTGCACAGTAGCCTATATGTTGAGATGTTGAAGAACTGATCCAATGTGTTGTTTGGCAGAGATATATAAAGTTTCAGGGTGTAACTGGCCTTCTTATTTGAAATTCTCAAAAACGGAAATGAAATATTCAATTTCTACTGTGTATTTAGTCACATTACAGTAATTTGGTCATATCTATGTTAATTTTTTAACATCTCGCAGGTCTCAGCTTTCACCAGGTACCAAATTTAGAAAATGTGACCACGTGGTTTTGGAGATATGAAGCAGTGAATCAGACTGGTCTAATAAGACCGGGAACACCGAGGATGGGGGGGCAAACATGAACACAACCGGAGAAATCACTTCCCACCCAGTGCAATGCTACCCCCCTGATCCCATACCGTTCCAGTTTATTGATTAATATGTTATGATTGATTGTGTCGAAAGCTTTTTTAAGATCAATGAATACTCCAACTGCATACTGTTTGTGGTCTATAGCGTTTGTAATTCCCTTGATTGATTCAATTAATGCCAGTGATGTTGAACTATTTGATCTGAATCCGTATTCACTGTCAGAAAGTAATTTATGTTTATCTATGAATTTGTCTAATCTGTTATTGAATAGTTTTTCTAGATTTTGGAGAATTGTGGAAGTAAAGAAATAGGCCTGTAATTTGTGAAGTGGTGTCTATCCCCAGTTTTATACAGCGGTACAACTTTAGCTATTTTCATTTTGTTAGGAAATGTACTGGTTTGGAACGATAAGTTACAAATGTATGTTAGTGGTTCTGAAATCCCCTCAATTACTTTTTTCACAATTTTCATATCAATTTCATTGAAATCACTAGATGTTTTGTATTTACATTTATTAACAATATCTATTATTTCCTTTTCTTCTACTGGTGTAAGGAACATCAAGCTAGGATTCCTATCTATAAGGTTGTCATCCCAATCCTCAGATGACAATGGATCAGGATTTTTTTCTGCCAGGTTTGGTCCAACACTTACAAAAAATGTATTAAAGCTATTAACCACATCATGCATATTATCCTTTATAATGTTGTTATCAATAAAATATTGAGGGTAACTCTGTTGTCTAGAACCATTTTTAATAATACTATTTAATATGTCCCATATTCCCTTAATATAGTTTTTGTTAATATTCAATATTTTACTATAATATTCCTTCCTACATACCCTTATAATATTTGTTAAGTTATTTTTATATTTGTTACATTTATTTTCTGTCTCTTTAGTTCTTTGTTTTATGAATTCTCTATAGAGTGTATTTTTCTTTTTACAGGCATTTTGTAGTCCCTTTATGATCCATGGTCGGTCTGTGTATTTTTGTTTTCTGCTATATTGTTTTATTGGACAGTTTTTTTATCATATAATGAAGTGAATATTCTTTAAAATGTTTCATATTTCAATATCATTTTCTTTATATACAATTTCCCAATGTTGTGCTAGTAAGTCATTCTTTAATGCATTCATGGTTTCCTCTGTCCTCACTCGTCTGTATTTTAGTTTTTCATCTGGCTGATTTCTCTTGTAGTTGCAGTCATAGACTGTAAAAACTGGTAGGTGGTCACATTTTGTGATTTGATGTGATTTTGTGTGCATTAAAAAAGCCATAGAGACATGAATAAATGCAAGATTGCATAACTATTTATATGATTGGTGACGTAAAAAAAAGAAAGATCTGAAGTGTGTTATTTGGTAGTGGTATGTGGTTGGTTGGTCGCACATTTCACAGGCATCTGGTTTTGTTTCTATGTGCATTTGCCCAACTGACACATCTATGTGAAGGTTAGGTGCATGATTTGCATTTATCACCACATTCGCAGACACTTGCTCACCTGCTTGCCAAGATGGGTCAAAATCGTCGGGCTTGTTAGCCATGAACTTAGTAACACCATCTGCCTTCAACACCATCCTTCCAGACAGGCTAGTGACCAAACTACTAGACCTGGGACTATCCCACTCTATATGTGCATGGATCAAGGACTTCCTGACCGACCGCCCCCAGAGGGTGCGGGTGGGCTCCCACACCTCCACAGCCCTCAGACTCAGCACTGGGTCCCCCCAGGGCTGCGTGCTAAGCCCCATCCTCTACAACCTCTACACCTACGACTTCACCCCCGTCCACCCCAGCAACTCCATCGTAAAGTTTGCAGACGACACCACCGTGGTGGGCTGCATCTCGGGGGGGGACGAGGCGGCGTACAGGGATGAGGTAGAGCAACTGAGCAAGCTGTGCAAGGTTAACAACCTGCTGCTGAACAAGTCAAAGACCCAGGAAATCATCGTGGACTTCAGGAGGAAAAAGTCCGAGATCCAGCCCCTGCTCGTCGATGGAGAGAGCGTGGAGAGAGTCTCAACCCTCCGATTCCTGGGGGTGCACATACAGGATGACCTGTCCTGGAAGAACAACACAACAGCCACCATCAAGAAGGCACAACAGCGGCTCTTCATCCTGAGAGTCCTCAGGAAGGAACACATCAAGCAGGAGATAATGGTGGCCTACTACCGCGGCGCAGTGGAGAGCATCCTCACCTACGGCATCTGCAACTGGTTCTCCAGCTGCACAACCGCGGAGAGAAATGCGCTACAGAGAGTCATGAGAACAGCCCAGAAGATCACCGGCGCCCCCCTCCCCTCTCTGGAAGAGCTGTACAACACACGCTGTCTCAGGAAGGCCTCCAAGATCTCCAGAGACCCAACCCACCCTGGGTACGAACACTTTACCCGGCTGCCCTCGAAAAGGCGGTACAGGACCATGGCCGCAAGGACAAACAGACAGAAGCACAGCTTCTACCCCAGGGCCATCCAGGCCCTGAACACAGCAAAGACCTAGGTTCTGGGCCCTGGACAGTCTGGACGGATTGATGGCAGCTGCTGGACTGAAAAAAAATCAGGTGTAGTGCTGAGGCACAAATATGTAAATTTCTAGCCTGCAAACTGCGACACTTCAAATGAATGTGCAATAACACTATGTGCAATATGACAACCCTAGTCGTCTATCTGTACAGTATAGTATAGTGGATAGTGTACATAGCCTTTATTTATGTAAACCAGCTCCTTCCCTTCTTGTTTTTTTGTTGTTGTTGTTGTTGTTGTTTTTTCTTTCCTAGCACCAGGGGAGCCACCCCTCCTAAATTTCATTGTTTGGTACCTGTACTATAGCAATGACAATAAAGACCATTCATTCAAAAGGGATTTACATTTTTTAATATATTTCTTTTTATTAGTGAAAATGCATTACAAAGACAAATAGTGACTTAGAAGACAAACAAGATTGACATAATGAACAGATATACAGACAATTAAAAAAGAAGTTACAGTGATGTGTGTTGATATAAAAGTCTGAGCGGGATAAGAATAATAAGAATAAGAATAAGAACAAAAACACAAAACTTAAACAAACACAAAATACACAAAAAATTATATAATACAATAACAATGCAATACAACACAACAATGACTACTATACTACTTGATATTACATATGGCAATGAGAAGTGAGGCAAGACCAGGGCACTGGAGAGACGAGTGAGAAGCTGTGGTATTTTCACAGACAGACACACATAACCTGTATATAATGTATAGACCTGTAGAATTTGTCTTTTGCACACACATTCATAGACCTGTATAGTTCTGTAAGGATTCTCCTAGCAAGTTTTTTTTTATGAATTAGCATTCCTTTGTCTTAAGTCACATGATCATTCTTTTGTCCTAAGCACATGGTCAAGATGGCCTCCCTTCCTGTGACCTGCCCCCTGACCTTTGACACTAACCCCTTTTTCACACCTTGACCATCCCTAAGTAATGTGATAGGCCTGTATAGATGCCTTGTCATAGACTTGTACTTGCATGTCATTGAGGGTATTTAACGTGTGAAGAAAGGAAGATGCCCTCTCTTTCTCTCCACCCAGCACCATTGACCGTCGACATCATCAGAGAGGGGTGCTGTAACCTGTAATGTACCTTTGATTGAGTAAATGGTCTATAACTCAGACGTTTTACTCGTGATCTATTTCAACCAAATGATTTAAAGTAAAGATACTTCAAAGCCCCCCCACCCGGCCCCACAGTAACAGAACCGGAGCCCGAGCAGGAGACAGGCTGAGTCCGCCTTGGAGAGCTGCCCTGGTCGATGCTCCACCCCCTCAGCCCAACCAGGAAGGGCCGTGGACCACGGCCACTAGGCACCTGCCGTTGAGGAGCATCACCAGGAGGACGTAGCACAGAGACGACCACGCTATTCCCCTAGCTCCTCTCCCCCCTAGCTCCTCTCCCCCTAGCTCCTCTCCCCCCTAGCTCCTCTCCCCCCTAGCTCCTCTACCCCTAGCTCCTCTCCCCCTAGCTCCTCTCCCCCCTAGCTCCTCTCCCCCTAGCTCCTCTCCCCCCTAGCTCCTGTCCCCCCTAGCTCCTCTCCCCCCTAGCTCCTCTCCCCCTAGCTCCTCTCCCCCCTAGCTCCTCTCCCCCCTAGCTCCTCTCCCCCCTAGCTCCTCTCCCCCCTAGCTCCTCTCCCCCTAGCTCCTCTCCCCCCTAGCTCCTCTCCCCCCTAGCTCCTCTCCCCCCTAGCTCCTCTCCCCCTAGCTCCTCTCCCCCTCCTCTCCCCCTAGCTCCTCTCCCCCTAGCTCCTCTCCCCCCTAGCTCCTCTCCCCCTCCTCTCCCCCTAGCTCCTCTCCCCCCTAGCTCCTCTCCCCCTCCTCTCCCCCTAGCTCCTCTCCCCCTGTAAAGGGGATTTTGAACAAGCTCTTATTGGAAACAATAGCTCATCAACAGTGATTGTGTTTTCTGGTTGGAACTTATCGTATAAGTGTTCCAAATGTCTGTAATTGAGGCAAATGCGTCCATCTCATTTCACATGTATCTTGTGCCTTATACTGTATCAGCCTACATACACCCACTTATTCCGACCTGTAATGTAAAGTGCTACAGAAATTGTTATTTTATGTTTTATATAAAATAGAGATCATATTTTATTTTACTTTATATAGAGAGATTTTACTGTAAAATAAAGAAAAACATTTTATTTTATTTTTAAAATATTGTTTGGTCAATTTATTCTATATTATGTGGATAGTCAAAAGTGCAATAGAGAGAACGGGATTGCTGTGCCTCACTAATAATATTATCAGGTGGTGAAAGCTGAGCTCCAAGCAAGAGCCTCAATTTAGACAATTATCATGTTTGGCTTGGAACATTTGGCTTGGTGATTTGGACTCCAGCTGAAAATAATTAGTTGGGTGCTTACTCAGTTGAACAATATTCTGAGTTGGTATAAAAACAACACATGCTGCTGACCAAATGTAGGCTTGAGTATGGTTGATATCCTTGGAAATGAATGTAAAACATGCTTCTCACCTTCCAGTGAACAGTGGACTCAGTTTCTAAGTCTGGGTGATATACCCCATGTGGTTCCCTTAAGGCTTGTTGTTAAGCCTAGAGGACATATCTGGCCGCCTAATAAATCCATATGAACAGATACCAATCTCTATTGAAAGGTGTAGTTAGATGTATACAGCACATGCAATATTGCCTCAGATCTGTATCTTAAAGATCCAGTTTTCTGATCAGATATCATGACCTGAGCCTACTGTGCTTGATCAGAGAATGTACTTATGAGTTATGGAAATGTCTCTGCTTACACAGCAGCAGTGGTCATCTGAGACATGACAGAGTGAAAACGACAGAGCATGATGCTTCCACACTTTGAAGGATACTAAAGGAACATGTTTGATGGAGTAATACATGACTGATCAGAGACAGTGTCTGCAACAATGGACAAACAATGGACCTGTAGGATTCAATTGACTTAAACTCGCTGGCAGTTGTTTTCCTCAAGCTGAGTGAGGTAAATCAGTATTCCATGATTTAGATAACACTGGGCTCATTAAGCCTCTGTCTCTCATCCCTAGTTTTCATGCCCTCTGATATATCCTCCACCATGACATACGAGTGACTGAGGGGAAAAAGAGCAGACAACTACTTCAGTCAGACAGTCTTATCGTCATGCCACTGCCAGGGGAAAAAGACAAACAGACAGAGGTTGAAGTGAGTGAGATAGTGGGTGAGTGGAGGTCCAGTGTAAGCTTCAACAAACTCTCCAGTGTGTCAGCTGAGGAACAGGGCTCCAAAAAGTTGGACAGTAACTTAATTAGTGACTTATCAAATTATAGTCTAAGGCAATTGATATTCTGCCCTGCAGCTAATGCAATTATATTTTTCATTTATTATTTTTCTCCTCTCGTAAATTTGACTTGTCCCTTCTCTGATCATAACAAAGATTTATAGATTTTTTTCACAACGCTTTTTTATCTCACTGATCTCATGCTGTACTGTACTCCCAGTCCAATTATTTCCCATCATTCTACACACCGAGGCACCCTGGCACCCAATAATTTATTTAAGCCTACAGGGTTTCATTATTGTTAAAGCACACACAAGAGGATTTCTAATGCATTGTTTCATCTGGGTGAGCGCTCAGAATTAGTCTGGATAAAATATGTCTGCGTCATTGATTGCTTCCCTGACATATCAAACATATACTGTATCATTCATATATACGGTATCATTCACATATACTGTATCATTCTCATATACTGTATCATTCATATACTGTATCATTCATATACTGTATCATTCACATACTGTATCATTCATATACTGTATCATTCACATACTGTATCATTCATATACTGTATCATTCACATATACTGTATCATTCATATACTGTATCATTCACATATACTGTATCATTCATATACTGTATCATTCACATATACTGTATCATTCACATATACTGTATCATTCATATACTGTATCATTCACATATACTGTATCATTCATATACTGTATCATTCATATACTGTATCATTCACATATACTGTATCATTCATATACTGTATCATTCATATACTGTATCATTCACATATACTGTATCATTCACATATACTGTATCATTCATATACTGTATCATTCACATATACTGTATCATTCATATACTGTATCATTCACATATACTGTATCATTCATATACTGTATCATTCATATACTGTATCATTCATATACTGTATCATTCACATATACTGTATCATTCATATACTGTATCATTCATATACTGTATCATTCATATACTGTATCATTCATATACTGTATCATTCACATATACTGTATCATTCACATATACTGTATCATTCATATACTGTATCATTCACATATACTGTATCATGACATATACTGTATCATTCATATACTGTATCATTCATATACTGTATCATTCACAAAACTAGTTGTTGGCTCTCTGGTGCTAGACAGATCTAAGGTTTCTATCAGCTGTTTTGGCTTCACAAACAAAAAATACTGTCCAGCTCTTTTCATAATGTCATACTAAGCAAATTACTTGCCACTATAACTTGAGTTGAAGTCTGTAATCATTTTCAGCATTAAGATCATCTCAAACAGCCCCAGTGATCTTTCGTCAGTGGCTAAAGCACCAGGCAACACCAGATATCCAGCTATCCCCCTCAGTGCAGTACTTCAGACCAGAACCACTTAGAGGCATAGGGCGTATTGCATCATTTTGAGATACCCTCATTTACTGTGTTTTGCCCCCCCTCTAACCTTAAAGAAACTTGAGATCCCTTAAAGAAATGCTTCTAGTACACCTGCACCCCTTTCTACATAAGCTTGCAGTTCTCACTTCTTTTCTGTTGCAGAAGGGTTTGACTAAAAGTACGTCTACACAGCTCCTTTCCATCTTAATATCTCTCTGGAGAGAGTAGACGGACCTTCTGAAGTGACCCACAGAACGTTTTTCTATCACACTGATGGGAATTAAATGTCTGCCTGTCTCCCCTCTCTAATTGGCAGTTGATATTCCGCGGTTGTCAATTCGCCAGAACGAGGATGCCATTTTGCAATGTTCCAGTAGGGGGAGGGCAACATGTCAGTCAGGCTGACGGTTCTGTAATGTATTTCTCCGGCCAGGATGTTCAAGACCTGACTGTCATTTAGGATACAGTCGTCTTACCATCCCATTTTTTTATTATTATTTTGGGCCAGGATTTCATTTACCCAAGCCATCCATCAAGAAGATTCTCTCTTGAACTCTTGGGTTGGAGCAGCTGGTTTCCAGAACGAAAATAAATGGATTGTTTGCTACACAATGAGTGGTCCAAACATCAATGAACAACGGAGTGTTGCTTTCTTTACCCTGATGAAATTCAACTCAAATGTGAAGGTTGCATTAGTCCAATTAGAAGGTATCTCCTAACATTGTAAAATAGATGTTCGTTTGTCAAGGGAATTAACATGTTGTTTTTACATCTCTGCACAGTTTCCGCCACAGTCATTTAAAAATTGCATTATGTCGATATGGAGTGTGAATCCAAATTAAATAGATAGTAAATGGGTCCTCCCTGCAGTGAGCCCTTGCCTGATGCTCTCTCGTTTCCGAGCAGACTGTTAAAGAGTCATTTAAGCTCTGCTTGAGTTATCAAGCAATTTATGCGGTGGAAATGGGCTGTGATAGCTTTTCCACCGCTGTGACGTTCATATTTGTATTATTTGTTCCAACATTATCTAAATATATCCCGAATTAAAGTCTGTTCTTGGCAAGTTCATCTACATAATGTTATTTATGATCCCCCACTCTGGCTTCAAGGACCGACTGAGCAATAATGTGTGCTTATTGTACTTATTCATTACGCTGTGAGACCAGTGGGAAAAGCCAAGGACAGGACTAAATAAAACATGAGAGTCAACCTTTGCAAGGCGAACATCCCAAATCTTGTATCACATCTTGGCCTGCAGTGTGCAGAAAGCAGGGAGGAGTGCTAGAATGACAGCTAGGGTTCAGCCATAGTTCTGAGTCTGACCGTCCGGTTACAGAGCCAAAAATGACCAGTCAAATCTCCTCTCCTTCACTTTCACTGACTAGTAGGATTCTGTTTGCATATTCATGCAATCCCTGTCTCATCCTGCAATATGCAAGTCACCGCTATTTAAGGTTAACACATTATCACTACAGACAACGTATGCCAAAATGTATGTGTTCAGCTCTCCCTCTAGTTAGCTGATGGCGAATCCTCTGCTTGCTCCGGCAGTACGGGTGAAATGATGAGACTGGCACAATTCGGTTTGGTTTCTTTCTTCATCTATTAAACAGATTGTAAAACTAAACACAAAACATTGATATCAGTACATGTAAATAAACAGTGAACAAACTAACAGAAAAAGATTTAACAAGCTACACAATCATACAGAACTCCTTACCAACTCCCATCTCTCTTCACACTGTCATTCCGATTCCCTGCCACCCAGATTACCTCCATTAAGCCCGCCCCCATTTCTATCTAAGCCAATCACCCTCTGCATGCATACTTTTACCCAATCAAATGAATCAAACAATAAAATAAACTCCCAATCAAATACCCTCCCATGGATTAGCCAAACACCTCCCACTTGGTCCATTGGTCCTTTGTGCCTAAATGGACCACAACTTTCCCTCTCTTTAATACAGTTATTTTCTACTGCTCCTCCACGGGAAGCAGCACGACCACCCGCCCAACGTCTCGGTCGAGCGTTGGGAAGAGATCGTGGCCCTCGCTCCTTCCTCGTCCTGAATCACCCACGCCTTCTTGCGCATCTTCAATAGGGTGCCAGCCAACCCCTCGTGGCTCGCCCCATGGGCCTCCCCTGCCAACAGAGTGCTGATCCATGCAGTGTAGGGGACAAGTGGGATTCCCACCTCCTTCGCCTCCTGGATTCCTCCGGAACACACCAGCAGCCCCGGCCCTTCGACCCTCTCAACTACCAGTCTGTCCCAAGTCATTTTAGGAAACTCTGTTCCATCCTGTGCAGCCAGACACAGGTCGCGGAAAGCTGCGTTCAGCTCCTGGACGCCGAGGCTAACTCCGCTTCTTGTCTCCCTCGGGCGTGTAGCCTCCCACTTTGCGTCTTCTGGAGCCCTCCTGCAAACCAACCACTGCCTAACAGCTCGCCGGACCCACCCAACTACCCGAATGAGCCTGCCTATCTCACTGAAGCGTTCTGGCTCAATCAGGTCCATGAGAGCAGCGCCCCAGAGCCTCTCCCTCTCATGCTCGGGGTCCCTGGAACTCCCAACCGGTGTGGATGTCCCCTTTGCATTTGCTTCCTCCTCAATGCCGCATTTCGGGTCCAGCCCCTTCCTCGCCTGAGCGCGTGTTACAGCTGCAGTGAACGCTTTCCGTTGCAGCATGCTCACGCTGTCTCGAGCACTTACAGCCACTCCCCTGGATGTTTCCTCGCTCAGCTGATCAGCCAGCACCAACACCTCTGACTCTGGCTCCACATTGGCCCTCGTTTCTGCAGGCTGGCCCTCTTTGCTCCTCCCACTTTGACCCGACTGGATCCGTGGTTCCGGAGCGAAACCTCCAGCGTTGAGCGTCCTCTCGATTCCCTCCGTGATGCTCCTCAGCTCTCTCCTGTCGACATGAGACGCTAGAATGTCGTCTACATAGGTGTCCTCCTCAAGTGCTCTCCGCTCTTCTTTTAGGTGGGCGACCTCTGGCAGCCTTGCCGTCTTCCTCATGGCCAGCTGGGCGATGCATCCGGCTGGCTTGTCCCCGATGTTGACGCGGGTAATTGCGTAGGTTTTGATCTTCTTTTCCCCTGCGAGAGTCATCTCTTTCCCGCCCGGCTGACAATTTCCGCAGCGACACCCTCCACACTTTGGCTCGCACGCGGCGCTGATGCTATCCCAGCTCCACCACTCGAGGACCTCTTTGCTGCTTGCAGCTGTTCTCCCGGTCTTTTCATGACCTTGCGGCTTCTGGTCTCCATCCTCTTCTTTTGCGCTGGGCGTCTTGCAGGGGATCTCCTCAAAACTTACTGCCTCCGTTCTCAGAGAACGCGCAAAGTGCGTCTAGGAGTTGTGTGCGGATCTTTCCCAACTTTCAAACAGGTCTGGGTGCGTTCCTCCCACGGTCTTCCCCAGAGGCCCGTCCCACAGCACTAAGTCTCCCGTCCCTCTTCTCCACCGTGGAGCGAGTCGTCCCTCTCGGTGGCTGATCAAGAGCTCGATTTCCTTAGGTCGGACCAGCTCTTTCTTCTCGACCCCAGGGAAGAACTTACAGAGTCGCTCTGGACTGATGACCTTGTCTGCACGAGCGATTGTGTCGAGCCCGTAGCATACCATCTCGTGGGGACTCCATCTGTTGTTGCTCCACGCCCTGACCTTTAGCAGGTATTTGTTAGTCTTGACCCTGACCTTCATTCCACCGACCCCCTGCACGGTCAGTGTTACTTGCCTCCGCTCCAGTTGGAGACGATCGGCGGCCCGGTTGGTGATATAATTTGTGTCGGAGGCGAGGTCTATGAGGGTTCCCAGGGCATTTCCTGCTTCTGTTTTGACTATCAATGTCATCATTAGTACTGGATGTTCCTCTGGCCCATTCTCCGCGAAGAGACCCCCGCCTTCTGCGCCCGTGCTCAGCGTCATCGAAGCCTTACTGGTGAATGCGTTCGCCCTCCTTTCCTGTTCAGGGTTGAGTCCCAAAGAATCCAGGAATTCTCGTTGCTTGTCAGCGAACCCTGGCCCTGTCTTCTTTCCCTCACTCCACTCGGGACACAGAAGGTAGTGATGACTTGCCTTTCCTTCATTCTGCTTGCACACATTTCTGCACAGGTACCGGTTACTACACTCTCCGTCGGCACCGTGCATGCCCAAACATTTCTGACAGGCTTTGCTTTGCTTTGCTGTGGCTCGCTTCTCTGCCAGACTGAGACTCTTGAACTTACGGCAGAAGAATATTTTGCCACCGTGCTGGTCGCTTCCACAGATGTCACACTCTTCTCTTCTTTCCGAGTTCCTGCCTGTGACTCTGGTTTCACCTCGATGTTCCTCCTCTTCTTCATCTACCGGTGAGTCTTTCTCCGCGGCCCTCGTGAATGCCCTCTTCTCCCATCTGACTGGCCTCTCCAGTGTTCCCCCAGAGGTTTCTGTGGAGCCTCGGATTCGCGCCATCCTTTCGAGGATTACTTCCTGCCTTTTCAGAAACAGAAGAAGAGCATCGAATTGCTTGTCTGGGGTGACTTGGTTTTCGGGTTCGGTTACAAAGGTAAACCAGCCTTCCTGCACGCGATCTGGCAGTTTGCTCTCGATGGCCTTAATTACAAGTGGGTTCTTCATAGCGCCCACTTCTCCTAAGTCAGTCAGGTCCATGAGGGCTCTTTCCACTGCCTGAATAAGGTCGATCGCTTTCCTCGGCTGGTTTCCTTTTACCGCTGGTATTCTTTCCAATTCCTCAATAATTTGCAGCGCGATGGTTGCCTTGTCTCCAAACCGATTCTCCAAGGCTTTGAATACGTCCTCCGCTGAGCGGTAGCTCGAGAGTTTGAGTTCCTCGAAAACCTTTCGGTCTATGCTCTCGAGGAGGTGGAGTTTCTTCACCTCTGGCGACCCCGATGGGTCTCCCTGCTGCTGCAGGCTCTCCCAATCTTTCCGCCAGCGATGAAAATCTCTCATACACCCGCTGAACACGGGCAGCCTTGTTGGAGGGAGTTTGATCTTGGCTCTGGTGCGGTTGCCTCCATATGTGGCGCTCTCCAGCCCTGCCTCCCGGGCTTGTTCCCATGCTTCCCGCTGAGCCTCCAGTAGTTTGGCGCGCTCTTGAGCGGCTATTTCTGCTGCCTTCAACTCAATCACGGCCGCCTTCTGCCTTGCCTCAGCGATCTCTTCTTCGGCCCCCAATTTCACCTTCGCTGTCTCCTTCTCAAACTCGGCCACGCTATCAGCTGACTTCAGTCTTGCCTCAGCGGCTTTCCTTTCCAGCTTGGCAATCGCTTCTTTATTTTCTCTATTTGTCGCTCGATCTTTGGCCTCTTCTTCGGCGAGAGCGTCGGCCCTTTCTCTATTCGTCGCTCGATCTTTGGCCTCTTCTTCGGCGAGAACGTCGGCCCTTTTCCTCTCATCTTCGGCGAGAACGTCGGCCCTTTTTCTCTCATCTTCGGCGAGAGCGTCGGCCCTTTCTCTATTCGTCGCTCGATCTTTGGCCTCTTCTTCGGCGAGAACGTCGGCCCTTTTCCTCTCATCTTCGGCGAGAGCGTCGGCCCTTTTCCTCTCATCTTCGGCGAGAGCGTCGGTGGCCATTTGCTTTGCTGCGGCGGCCTTGTCGGCCATTTTGTCAGTATTCTCCTTCTCAACTCTTCCAAATTCAGTCACAAACGTTTCCCAAAGTTCATCCATTTTGTCCTCCAGCTCCTCTAGTGACTTTCTCGTGTTGCACGCCTCAACTACAGGGATCCACTCCCCCCAGCTTGATAGCAGACTTCGCGCTTTGATGATGAGGCTCTCTGTGAGTGTGCTTCGTTCTCTACAAACGTCGTGGGTTGCCCCCTCCAGACTGATCCTCTTCACGCCTTCGTGACTCCTTTCTGCTCGTCTAATTGTGGATGAAAGTTCGACCCCCGCGAACCTTGTCCACATGTTGGCCTTTAAAACGTGACCGACCTGTTCAACCTTCTGAGCTCTCTCCTCAGCGGCCTTGGTGATGTCTTGAAGAAGCTGACTGTTACCTGTCTCAGGTTCCTGACTTGCTTTGGCCTGCAAACCTTCCTCATAATTGTCGTCTGCAGAGTTTAGGTCTTTCGCGTTTGATAGGAGCGCTATCCACTCGCGTTTCATGTCATCTTCGCCCATCAATGCCACTGACCTGATGATGTGGCGGTATCCTCTCTCAAAAGTGACTGCCAACTTTTCCCTTTCGGTCCTTAGTGCCTCCATTCTGCCTGTGACTCAGAAATAACTTGTGTGTACCTGTTTCGTCTTTCTATCTTATATCTTCAGCCCTCTCTGACTCCCTGAGCTGATTTGCGCTGGTCCCTGCACTTCCTTAACTAGTCTTCGGCAGCGGAACCAGGTTCACCGTGAGGTCATCCCAGGGATACTGCTAAAAATAAAATAATAAAGTGGGAGAGGATTTTCCTCCCCCCGACGACTTAATACCCAGGTACACACAAACCTATTTTAATGCAAACAGTCAATAGAGTCACAGAGAAGAGTGCTGGGTGTGGGTAGCTCTCTGGGTAGCTGCTATTAGCTCGCAATTCCTTTCTTGGTGGGTCTTGTAGGTTAGCCTAGCTGGCTGTGGATTCTTGCAGTTAGGTTAACCAGTTGAAGCTAGCCGTGGATTGTTTCACTCCTTGCCTGCCTAGCTAGCTGTAGCTTTGAGTGCTATAAGCTCTACCGCGTGCCTGTGCGCTATTGCGACAACAGGGCTAACGCTAGCTTAGTTTGCTAATGCTACGCTGGCTAGCAAGTGGCTAGTTAGCCACGGTCGCGGGCGCCCCGGCTCCGTTGCCGGCCTAGTTAGCTGTAGCTTTGAGTGCTATAAGCTCTACCGCGTGCCTGCTGCGCTATTGCAACAACAGGGCTAACGCTAGCTTAGTTTGCTAATGCTACGCTGGCTAGCAAGTGGCTAGTTAGCTACAGTTGCGGGCGCCGCGGCTCCGTCACTAACCTGACCAGGCTTTAGCTTGCTCTTATCTCCGGTGAATGGATCCTTGTCCTCCCGGAGCTTCTGTTGCGTCCAACCGGGCTTGTATTCCTTAGCTAACTGACGGTCCGTCCTCCTGCGGTCGTCAGCGGGTGTTTTACAATTGTTCAGCTCTCCCTCTAGTTAGCTGATGGCGAATCCTCTGCTTGCTCCGGCAGTACGGGTGAAATGATGAGACTGACACAATTCGGTTTGGTTTCTTTCTTCATCTATTAAACAGATTGTAAAACTAAACACAAAACATTGATATCAGTACATGTAAATAAACAGTGAACAAACTAACAGAAAAAGATTTAACAAGCTACACAATCATACAGAACTCCTTACCAACTCCCATCTCTCTTCACACTGTCATTCCGATTCCCTGCCACCCAGATTACCTCCATTAAGCCCGCCCCCATTTCTATCTAAGCCAATCACCCTCTGCATGCATACTTTTACCCAATCAAATGAATCAAACAATAAAATAAACTCCCAATCAAATACCCTCCCATGGATTAGCCAAACAGTATGTCATCAAACTATGCCTTAACCAATAGACATACTCTGTTCAACCAAGTATATGTCATCACTTATCAAGGAATAAGATTACGATCTTAATCACACGTCACACATTTTGGATTTTGAATTATTAATGTGAATGTCAAGTGCATTTTCCTTCAACAAAACTGTTTGTTCTGGACTTCTGTCAAAAGCTGTGAGGGTGATTCAGCTCAGGAAGATCTAAGCTGCTACTACAATGTAGATGTAAAAGGCCTCCTCCTCTCCATCAGATCTGCATACAGAAATGGAGGTCTCTACGACCACTCTGTGGCTGCCAGCCATTTCATGTGAGATTCAGACAGGGAGGAAGAATTTTCACACAACCTTGTGATTTTGCAGATCAAGGACAGAAGGATGGTGCCAGTCTATTGAATATTCTGCCAATGTGCAGACGTTATTTAAACCCTGCATGCGAGGATAGATTTTGGAACAAGCTGCTCAGTCCCCTGGCCATTTCTACAGAGAGAGAGCAGGCTTCTAATTTCTTACCAGCTTAAATAACTTGCAAACTAGGACCAATAGAACCTGTTTCTGCCGGTATATCTTTGAAAATGAATATTCACCCTCGATGTGAATTAGCCAGTGGGGTGGAGGTTCAACCTTAATCAAAATCTATCATTCTGTGCATTCAAATTCCCTCCTCAAATGCTCTGCTGTTGTAGTGTGGTGAGCATTCTGGCGCAAAATGGCTGCACTATATCACATGAGTGCTATAAGTAGTGGATTGACTGAATTCCCCTCCTCACAACCTACTTGGAGAACTTGTTGATAACATGACTTGCAGTCCATTATTTCTATTATTAAAACATATCCTCAGCTGAATACTGAAGCAATGACTCTCTGATATGAAGTACTGTACCCCGTTGTTGAAAGGCAAAGAGTTCACAGTGTGTCTGGATAAGCACAGCTAGCAACATTAGGTTTGCAATGCAAGGCAAACTAGCTAAAATGTTTATCTATGGCGTATAGAGATATGCTCTAGTCTAGATAGAGTGCAAGAATGCATTTTGGAACACAGCCAAGTCATTTGAGTGGGCCTCTAACATCTAAGATCTGTAAAGCCTGCAGAATGTAGCAGCAGCTGGCAGTCCAACTGTCCAATGAACTGTACATAATTGATTTAACATTTTATTAGAAATTCTATATCGTTAGCCTCATAGCATAATTGCTAGTCATGCTTCACTTGTGGTCTGCCGAGCCATCTTTGTATGTAGTGTCAAAAATGCCTATGTCAAAGTGATGACTTAGTGATTTTGGAATGTAACAAGCATTCTGATAGGCTGATGGCATAGGCAATAATGCACAGTGAATCAGCAGTGTTAGGAGAGTAGAGTTAATCATGGTACACACATGAAGATAATCTGGCCGATTTTGGCCCGATTTCCCCCCTTTCGACTAAGGACAGCAAATGCCCTGTGTGAGGGGTGTTAACACTAGAACAGCCGTGAGTGGGGTCATTTGACCCCTGTGAGGAAAGAAAAATGTTATATCTTTGCACACCTTTCATGACTTTTCCTAGATACTCAGGAACTCAGGATAAGCTAGTATAAAGCTATTTTGCAGTTCTTCTGTGTAGGAGGCAGGCTAATTTACAAGTGGCCAACTAGTGGTCGTTGTGTGTAAATAGCAGCTTGAGCATTGTAAAGACCCCCGAGGTGGCTCTTTTAGTAGGTAAAAAAAGGCATGGCTGTTCTAGTGTTAAGAGTCAATTTCCCCCGACAATCTGCTTGGAAAATGGTCGGGGCCGACGATCGCAAATATTAAACGTGTTCAATATTTACGATCAAAAGTCCTCTTGTGTGTGGGCGAAACTGACAACTCGCGAGTCCGATTGTGACGTGGAATGGAATGTAGCTAATCAAGAAGCGAGCTGACTGACGCGTCTTCTTCTTTTCGTTCTTCAGAACTTTATTTGCCCTGTCACACATGGCTGCCTCGTATAGGTCAGTCAGCGTACTACTACCCTAATCACGAGAGATTTCTGGCTTGGAGGACGAGACTCTAGACTGTCGTAGGACAGATCTTTGTATATGGTGTGCTGTATTGGGAATATCGGAGCACACCACACACAATACGATCAAAACTGTTCAATCCATGATTTTTTATCTTCATGTGTGGGGTCTCTCTCAGATAAAATATCTGTTAAGATTTAGAAAATCTTTATGTGCGTACCAGGCTTTAGGCAGATATCTCAATTTGGCCAAAATATTACTTAGGCAATTATGCTATGAGGCTAACGATATGTTGAGGAAGCTTCTATTTAGAAGGTTTCTCCAATTCTGAAGTTCCTCTTCCTCTTTCAAGATTACACACAGATTTGGTTTAACTCTACCGAGAGATCAGGGATATAGCATTGTTATTTTGAGGACTGTATTTAGCAAGTTAGTTAGCCTCAAATTGAATACCTTATATTGTTAGCTAACTGGCTTTGTGGAACTGTGTTGTTGTTCCTTAACTCAAGTGACTTGTTTGAGATAGATCACGAGTACACTTCTGAATTCTAAGACTATTTATTAATTTTACTTATTAATTATTACTATTTATTTTTTACTTCGAAAAAAAGGTTGATGACATTAGCAGCACCTTTTCCCCTCCTCCTACCAAGGTTGCTAGCTTCCCTTCCAGACACTCTACTCGACACTCTGGCTTATCATCTTTTTCCCCCCTCTCCTTCCTTCCTTACCTTACCACCGTAATCAAATTTTCCTTATCCACAGGATCTGTCCCGGCTGCCATCAAGATAGCCAGAGTCAAACCTCTCCTCAAGAAACCTACCCTTGACGTGTCCTCTGTCCACAACTACAGACCGGTATCCCTTCTCTCCTTCCCTTCCAAAACCCTTGAACGTGCTGCATCTAAACAGCTGACTGACTATCTCCAGAAGTTGGAACATCTGGACCCCCACCAATCCGGCTTCAAGGCTGGCACTGAGACTGCTCTCCTTGCTGTCACGGAGGCCCTCCACTCTGCTCAAGCTTCCTCCCTCTCCTCAGTTCTCATCCTCCTGGACCTGTCCACTGCCTTTGACACAATCAACCACCAGATCCTTCTCTCCATCCTCTCAGAACTGGGCATCTCTGGCACCGCACACTCCTGGTTTGCTTCCTACCTGGCGGGTCGTTCCTACCAGGTGACTTGGAGAGAATCGTTGTCTTCTCCACGAACCCTCACCACTGGGGTACCCCAGGGCTCTGTCCTAGGGCCTCTACTGTTCTCCCTCTATACCAAGTCTCTTGGCTCGGTAATCTCCTCACATGGGTTCTCTGACCACAGCTATGCAGATGACACTCAACTCTTCCTGTCCTCCCCCCCATCCCTCTGACCTACATGTGGCAACACTTGTCTCTACATGTCTCACTGACATCTCTACGTGAATGTCGGCCCACCATCTCAAACTCAACCTTAACAAGACTGAGCTACTCTTCATCCCTGCGAAAGCCAACATGAGAAGGATACCATTCCTCACGAGAGAAGCAGTGCAACTCTTAACCCAGGCACTGGTCATCTCCCGCCTTGACTACTGCAACGCACTCCTAGCCGGGCTCATCACCTCCGCCATCAGACCTCTGCAACTCAGCAAAACAGACAGCCCCTGCCTACCTGCAGGCAATGGTCACCCCCCAAACATCAGCCCATTCACTCCGCTCCTCCACCTCTGCTGGCCGACTGGCGCCACCACCTCTATGCCAACACGGCAGTTGCGCTGCCCGGTCACGTCTCTTCACTATACTGGCTCCCCGCTGTTGGAATGAGCTCCCTAAGGCTGTCAGAACTGCAGAGTCACTACCCATCTTCCGTCGGAGACTGAAGACCCATCTCTTCAGGTTACACCTTAACTGCTCCTCTTGAGACATCTACAACCCCCCAGCACTGCTTCCCCTATACTGCGTCTCCTAAGAGTCTTACTTCCCCCCCTTGTACTGTTTCTCCTGTGTAAAAAAATAAAAATAATAATAATAATGATTTCTTTCTTCTTCTATCACGACGACTGCCATTGTCCCCTGGGGCCTCATTCATAGAAAGTACTTTGGATCAAATGTGATCTTACCCGTGTCGTACGTAGAAAAGCAGGTCAAAGTAGTGATTTATAAAATTTCAACGTGTCAATTTGACCGTGGAAACGATCGTAGCTCTACGTCAGGTATTGACTTGACGTACGCACATTACCTACTGGTTATGCAGAGTTATTACAGGCATGTGAGCCGCACTGCCTACTGTAATTCATGCGAAGGCTCGTAATAAAATTAACAATGTTGTTATCAGCCGAGAAAATTAGTTTAATTCAAGATTTAAGGGGAACTGATGTTTATGATTGTATTTCAGTCTTCCTTTATATGCCATTAGGCTATTGTATGGTGTAATCATTCTAAATTGAGGCGTGATAAAGGCAGTCGGGTATATCCCAGCCCTCCTTCAGCCGCATCCTGCCTGATGTGATCGGGGGAATTCGGGGGCGAGCGTTTGTGACTGCGTGTCTATTTCTGATATAAGACAGTCGATCTCCTCCTCAGTAAAGTTTTTCTTCTTTCCTCTACCATTGTGTGAACTCGTCAAAGGTGCTGCACAACACCTCAATCAAGCCTATTGAAGCCGCTATCACAGGGCGTAAATACAAAGCTCATTCACCTGCGTTCAATTTCAAGTATATTTGTTATTTATAGACGACAGTACGTACGCAATGTTAAACAAGCGCAGCCTGTTTTATAAATAATGCTTACGTCCGTTTAGAAAAATGTGCTTACGTGCAAGTCAAGATGACGTTCAAGCACATTTTTATAAATGAGGCCCCTGGCCTGAGCTAGATTACTCTTCCTGCTACGACTGGTTAATTGATGATTCACTTGCTTAGTCAAATGTATCGATTGTAAGTTGCTTTGGAATAAGGCGTCTGCTAAATGCCAAAAATGTAAATGTAAAATGTAGGATGGCTTTTGGCTATATGGTAGCTAATTAATTTCTTGTTTGTTTGTTTGGTCCTCCAACATCAAATGTAACTGAAGTTGTTCAACGAATAAACAATAAATAACAATTCTCATTTATGTGGTCGTTTGAATGCTTCATTGTATGGTTTTTGATCTTATTGAAATGATTAAACATTTCAATAATTTGTACCAATCGTCCACAAATGGCTTATAAACCTTTATACTGTACATGTAGGGTGAAAAATGTACAATTATTGATGTATCATGTAGTGATGTAGAAGTCATTTATAAAATATGAGGACATGTCACAAGTTCTGTATTAAGGTCTACAAATGGTTAAATGGTAAAGGTATAAATGTATTAAATGGTTTACATTATTTTCATGTACTAGTTACACAATGGTACTACAATGTTGTTACTACACATGTAAAGTGTCAAACCTTTTACTGTAAACTATAATATAAATCCCAGAAAATACTATAAATCATTGTATCCCCAACAACCACTACATTATTTTCATTAATGTGTGCTACAGTATGCAATTGCTATGGCATTTCAAACATATCATAGTTATTGGGAGACACTCTGAGATCTGTTAGGTTCCACTCCCCTCCATTGTATTCAATTTCTGCCAATCTGTTAATATGGCGTAGTGTTTGCTAATGTTCTTAAATATATCAGTCTCCCCATGGTTAATGACCTCACAGGCTCCCTACAGGGAGAGAAGGGAGAGACTTCAGCTAAACACTCCCAGGCCTTGTTAATGGTCTCACTCAGTGGAGAAGGGGCTACGGTGTTCCATCTCCAGAGCTGTCTTTTCCTATCTTCCACTCTGTATTGAAGGGACATATCTTTGAAAGAGGAAGAAAGGGAGAATTGGAGTTCTTGGAGATCTCTCAGACTGACAGATGTGGTGTGTTATCATCACCTTGCTCTCAATCAGTTTCATATAATGGTCTAACTGCCCATAATCCGCCGTGTGTGGTTCTCTCTGAGATTAAGAGCTTCCCTCTGCCAATCGTGGGCAGCCCAGGATATCACTATGTCATCCTTTGAAGGCCAGTGGTCTGAAGATGATAATAGTGTCTCATCGATGGGCATCTCTAGACTGCCTTAGGCAGACTGCTAGACATTCTCCACATGTTTTTCTTTGGAGCATGGTTCTGAATCTCCAATGAAGTGGGAAACAATCCTTGGATAATCATATTTGTCATCTCACAGAAGACAACATCAAGATACACTGAACGATAACCTTTTCAAGAGACAAAAACCAACAGCACAAGAATACAAATCATCTTAGAGGTGAATTTCCTTGATTTGCTAATGCACAGATTCAGGATTTGCGCTCCTCCAATTTCAATATTTGGAAAGGCATGAGGCCAATTTAAAAGAAAGTCCTAATATTATAATAATAATCATATCTTAATCTTTTTTTTAAAGTAGTAAAAAGGATTACAATACTGGGCATAGTGTAGAGCAAGTACCTCAATGAACTCATAAACAGTAGAGGAAATGTTACTTGTGGCAATGTGCTAATAATATCCTAATTTAGAGCAGTGACGAAAAATAACAGCTCATGGCAAAGTGCTGCCATGACTCATCTATGGTGCTGAGTATCCATTATCAGTTCAGGGCAGAGTATCCATTATATCAGAAACACAAAAGAAGCATACAGAACCTTCCAGGCAAGCAAGATAAATGGTGCTTTGGGTCCTTCATCATTCCATCCCTCTCATATTCCTCAGGTCCTCTAACTCACCACTGTCACATGAGTGCTAACACAAGGTACAAAGGGACTGTTTACATTGTCCCACTCCCAGCCCAAGGTAATAGTCGATTTTTACTAAATGTGAAATATGAATACATTGAATATCCATTTGAGCATTTTCCAATGTTAATATTTTCTCCATTTGCAAAAGTGTCCTCAACTTCAAGCATTGTGTCTATTTTATTATATATACAGTATATGTATTTATTCGTATGTGTGTATTTTATTATATATATATGTATCTATTCGTATGTGTCTATTTTATTATATATATGTATCTATTCTTATGTGTCTATTTTATTATATATGTATCTATTCGTATGTGTCTATTTTATTATATATGTATCTATTCGTATGTGTCTATTTTATTATATATAATGTATCTATTCGTATGTGTCTATTTTATTATATATAGTGTAGCGAACGGGAATCTTCTAGTGTAACTCGCCCCATGCGGGAGTCGAACCCAGACCTCCCACATAACCGACGGCCGCGCTAACCATTAGACCAGTGGTTCTCAAAGTGTGGGGCGCGCCCCGGAAGGGGGTGCAATAGCAATACTGGTGGGGCGCGAGAGACTGGGGAGGTCAACAATTAACACTCAGGTGAACTCTTTGACTTGTTCTAGTTGTAGCTTCATAATCTTCGTAATGGAGTCATTTCTGACAGGGACAGCGAAAACAAAAACGGAAAATGCGACAAACATGGTTTAAAAAAAAAACTGTTCGAAAGTATGACGAGGCTTACCTTGCAATGGGCTTCACCGTGAATGTGGTGGGAGGTGAGGAGAGACCATTGTGCGTGCTATGTCTCAGAACATTAGCAGCAGACAGCCTGAAGCCAAACAAGTTAAAAAGGCACCTTGAGACAACACACCCCAATGATGCAAAGAAGCCACTGGCCTTCTTTAAAAGAAAACTTACAGGGTGTAGTGACTACATTATGGGTTCATGTTCTCCTCTTACTGTTGGTTGTGTAGTGGGAGGGAACCAGTTCTGGCACTAGGGGCAGAGGGGAGGATTATTAACGTTGCAACTTCCTGTTGAGACACAACAGTTTTGGTGATCTATTTTCTGGTCCTGTACTGAGAGTACAAGTTGTTATTTTGATTAAACATTTATCATTACGTTGCCTACGTCTTTCCTTTTTCCTCCGGCACTACACTGGTGACCCCGACGTGGATTTTTGTTAACGTAATTGTGTACAAAAACCAGCGAACGAACATTACAATCCTGCAAAATGTCCGGGCGAGGAAGACGTTCAAACCAGCGGCAGCCATCACCATCCCCTGTCAGGGTAACGCGTGGTGCGCACACTCCCACTCTCAAGCTACCAGAGTTCTGGGACTCAACGCCTGCTGCATGGTTTGCTATTGTAGAGGCACATTTCAACAAAAGTGACATCGATGACGACGACGACCGGTACAACCATGCTGTGGCAATGTTGGGCAGCTCCACCGCAGCTCGAGTGGTAGGTTTTTTGTCTGCTCCCCCGACGACGAACAAATATGAGCGCCTCAAGGCCCTGCTTCTAGAGACATTTGAACTGTCCACTGCGGAGAGGGTGCGTCGCCTATTTGCCATGTCGGACTTGGGTGACGAGAGGCCTTCTGCGCGCATGGAGAGGATGCTAAACCTGCTCGGTACAGAAGACCCCATGATCCTCTTCACAGAGCTGTTCATGCGCACATTGCCAGCTCAAGTTAGGATGGCGCTGGCCAACACCGCCATCATGGAGCCCCGCGCCCTGGCCAGGGAGGCGGACCGGTTCGTCTTGGCCATGCCTCAACGGTCCCCCGACCTGCTCGCTCCCGCGGCCGCCCCGCCACCCGACCGTCGCAGGAGAGCGAAGGATGACGCCAGACCTTCTGGCCAGCAGGGTAACGCTGCGGGCCATTGTTTCTACCACGCCACTTTTGGCGCCAAGGCCAAACGGTGCCGCTCACCCTGCACCTTCGGACCGACGGGAAACGGCGGGGCCGGCACTCAGTAGTGGCCCTGAGCGCTGGCGTCACCAACAGGCTGCTCTTCATACAAGACACCGCCTCTGGTCGCAGTTTCCTTTGTGACACAGGTGCCCAGTGGAGCATCATTCCGGCAGAGAGATCGGATGTGGCGAAGGAGGAGCGTGGTCCGCAGTTGGCAGGCGCGGACGGCACACCTATCTGCTCTTATGGCACTAGGGCGGTGGACGTGTGCTTCGGAGGGCAATGCTTTTCGTGGGATTTTGTCATAGCGGCTGTCACATTTCCCCTCCTTGGTGCGGATTTTCTGTGCGCCCACAACCTGTTGGTGGACGTGGGGAACAGGCGCCTGGTCAACTCACAGACTTTCGCTTCCTTCGCCTGTACGCAGGGGGAGGCGGTCTACAGCGGGTGGTCCAATACGCTCGCCGAAAGTGACCAGTACCTTCGGCTGCTCGCCGAATTCCCCGACCTTACCAAGCCCACCTTCTCCGCGCCCACGGTGAAACACGGAGTGGAGCACCACATCGAGACCGAGGGGCCTCCCCTCCACGCCAGGGCCAGGCGCCTCAACCCGGAGAAGCTGGCCATCGCCAGGGCGGAGTTTGCGCATATGGAGCAGGTGGGCATCGTTCGGCGCTCGAGCAGCCCCTGGGCGTCTCCCCTGCACATCGTCCCTAAGTCAGACGGCGGGTGGCGCCCATGTGGGGACTACCGCCGCCTCAACGACGCGTCCAAGCCTGACCGCTACCCGGTCCCACATGTCCAGGACTTTTCAGCGAACCTGGCAGGCAAACGCTTCTTCTCCAAAGTGGACCTGGTACGGGGGTACCATCAGGTGCCGGTGCACCCCGAGGACGTCCCTAAGACGGCCGTAATCACGCCATTTGGACTCTTCGAGTTTCTGCGGATGCCGTTCGGCCTGAAGAACGCGGCGCAGACCTTCCAACGCCTCATGCACTCGGTGCTCCGGGACCTACCATTCCTCTTCGTCTACTTGGATGACATCCTCGTCGCAAGCACCACGGAGGAGGAGCACCTGTCCCACCTCCGGGCCCTTTTCACACGGCTCAGCCAACATGGGCTGATTGTCAATCCGGCGAAGTGTGAGTTCGGACGGAACACCATCGACTTTCTCGGGCACCGGGTCTCCGCAGAGGGGGTGACCCCCCTCCCCTCGAAGGTGGAAGCTGTCGCTGCTTTCCCGCGCCCCAGCACAATCAGCGAGCTCAAGGGGTTCATCGGGATGGTAACCTTCTACTATCGCTTCCTCCACCACATCGCTCACATCCTGCGGCCTCTGTACGATGCCCAGAAGGGCAAGACTCTGAAGCAGCCGGTGGACTGGACGGCGGAGCGTGTCAAAGCCTTTCAGGACACCAAGGCGGCCCTGGCCCGCGCTGCCATGTTGGCCCACCCCTCGCCCTCGGCACCCACTGCTCTCACCACGGACGCCTCTGACTTTGCTGTGGGAGCGGTGTACGAACAGTGGGTTGGGGACGCCTGGCAGCCTCTTGCATTCTTCAGCCGCCAGCTGTCTCCCAGAGAGCAAAGGTACAGCACATTCGACAGGGAGCTCCTCGGGCTGTGGCTTGCTGTCAGACACTTCCGTTTTTTACTGGAGGGCCGCGAGTTTACGGCCTACGTGGACCACAAGCCACTCACGCACGCCATGTCCAAGGTGGCGGAGCCGTGGTCCGACCGCCAACAGCGCCAGCTCGCCTACATATCCGAGTTCACCACAGACATCCAGCACGTTGCTGGGAAGTCCAACCAGGTCGCGGATTGTCTCTCCAGGGCGGTGGTTGGTGCGGTCCAACTGGGTTTGGACTACGCGCGCATGGCTGCAGACCAGGCCGCCGACCCCGCCGTCCAGGCTCTCAAGTTGTCGGACACAGGACTGCGCCTAGAAGAGGTGGTTTTCGGTGACGCAGGGGCCACGCTCCTGTGCGACGTCTCCATGGGTCAGCCACGACCGGTGGTCCCCGCCAACTGGAGGCGCCCCGCCTTCGAGGCGATACACGGCTTGTCTCACCCTGGTAGGAAACCGTCCTCACGGCTGGTGTCAGAGAAATTCGTCTGGCATGGGCTCAAGAGGGATGTGAGGGCCTGGGTAGACACGTGCATCGCCTGCCAGCGCGCCAAGGTGCATCGACACGTCAAGGCCCCCCTGGAGCAGTTCTCTGTGCCTGAGCGGAGGTTCGATCATGTAAACGTGGACCTGGTAGGGCCGCTGCCCCCCTCGCACGGATACACCTATCTCTTTACCATGGTGGACAGGACGACTCGCTGGCCGGAGGCAGTTCCGCTCTCCTCAACGACAGCCCCCGACCTGGCCCGGGCGTTCATCGCGGTGTGGGTCTCCCGCTACGGCACCCCTGCTGATCTCTCCTCTGACCGTGGCTCACAGTTTACTTCAGAGCTGTGGGCAGCGGTGGCGGAGAATCTGGGGGTCAAGCTCCACCGCACAACCGCCTATCACCCGCAGGCGAACGGGCTCTGTGAGCGTTTCCATCGATCCATGAAGGCCGCCCTTCGAGCCAGCCTCACGGACAGCGACTGGCTTGACAAGCTGCCGTGGGTCATGCTGGGGCTCAGGACAGCGCCTAAGGAGGACCTCCAGTCGTCGTCCGCTGAGCTGGTGTTTGGACAGCCGCTGCGGGTCCCCGGTGACTTCATTCCCAAGTCAACGGAGCCCTGGTCCGCCGCCGCTCAGCGCGCCTCCCTGCTGGACAGCGCCAGGACCTTCGTCCCGGTCCCGACTACGCAGCATGGTGTCCCTACTTCGAGGGTGCCCCCGGAGCTGCACTCAGCGAGGTTCGTTTTCATTCGTCATGATGGCCACAGGACTCCACTACGTCCTCCTTATGACGGGCCTTTCCGTGTCATCGAGGCCGGAGCCAAGAACTTCATGGTTGACATGGGGGGTAGGCCTGAGTGTGTGTCCGTTGATCGCCTCAAACCGGCCCACTTGGACCTTGAACTGCCCCTGGACTTGGCCCTGCCACCGCGCAGAGGCCGGCCTCCAGTCCTACCTCCCCTGCCGCGCCCTGGCCATTCCCCCCTCCGACCCCGACAACCCCCCGCAGCTCGCGAGCCCCCGGTCGTCACTGCCCCCCGTCCTTCCCTGCAGGAGGACGTGATGGGCGATGTCACACCTCCTCCCGCACCTCCTGACTTTACCTACGATCGTAGGGGCCGGGCCATACGCCCTCCTCGCCGTGAGGATTTCCAATATTGAGGTGAACACTGGGGGGGCTGGTGTAGTGACTACATTATGGGTTCATGTTCTCCTCTTACTGTTGGTTGTGTAGTGGGAGGGAACCAGTTCTGGCACTAGGGGCAGAGGGGAGGATTATTAACGTTGCAACTTCCTGTTGAGACACAACAGTTTTGGTGATCTATTTTCTGGTCCTGTACTGAGAGTACAAGTTGTTATTTTGATTAAACAGTTATCATTACGTTGCCTACGTCTTTCCTTTTTCCTCCGGCACTACAAGAGTACAGAAAGCAAGAAACTCATATGACAAAAGCGGCATCCGTAAGTACCAAAGCGCAAATAGCGTCATTCAAGGTTGCATACAGAATTGCGAAGTGCAAGAAACCGCACACCATAGCTGAGGAGCTCATACTCCCAGCTGCACTGGATATGGTGTAAACTTTGATTGATGAGACAACCGCTGCAAAATTGAAGACCATTCCCCTGTCCAACGACACCATTGCAAGACGCATAGGTGAGATGTCAGAGGACCTTGAGGAACAACTCGCAGAGAAACTACACAAACGTTTTGCATTGCAAGTTGATGAGGCTACTGACAGTAATAAGGACTGATTGTTTATTTCTTATGTCCGCTATGTAGATTCGGAGTCAATGAATGAAGACTTGCTGTTTTGCAAGCATGTGACAGGGAGAGCGACAGCTAATGAGCTATTTGGGATTCTTGACACTTACCTGACAGAACACGGACTGAAATGGGAGAACTGTGTGGGGTTTTGCTCAGATGGTGCGCAGACAATGGCCGGGAAAAGGGACTGCAGGCGCTAATAAATCGCGTCGCACCAAACGCGCAATGGACACACTGTGTCATTCACAGAGAGGCGCTCGCATCCAGGCAGCTTAGCCCTGAGCTAAATGAGGTTTTGACCGAAGTGATCGGTGTTGTAAATTTAATCAAAACCCGCCCGCTGAAAGCACGTCTGTTCTCTGCACTGTGTGAGGAAATGGGAGCTGAACACTCTGCTTTGCTGTTTCACAGTGAAGCAAGGTGGCTCTCCCGAGGGAAAGTGTTGTCCCGAGTCTTTGAGCTCAGAGAGGAGATTCGGGTGTTTATGGAGGAGGTGGGAATGCACGAATCTGCAAGCAAGTTCAGTAATTTAGAATTCCTGATGAAACTGGCCTATCTCATTGATGTGTTTGGAAAGCTCAACGAGCTGAATCTTCAGCTTCAAGGAAAAGACAAACACCTACCCCACCTGGCAGATAAGGTCAGCGCATTCACCAGAAAGCTGGAGGTGTGGGCAGGGGAGGCTGGTTCATTAGGGGCAATTGGACAATGACTTCTAGACAGTGTTGCTTCTGAATATCATAGTCCAATCAGCTAGTGTTCTGTGGAGTATATCATAGTCCAATCAGCTAGTGTTCTGTGGAGTATGTTCCAATCAGCTTCAAGTCCCGCCCCTTTCAGGGCAACTTTCAGTCTACTCGAAATTGCACTAGGCTGTTCTCGTAGACTTGCATGTAAAATCTATTTTGGTAACTTCAGGCCATTCGGTCGTTTGTCTATGGGGTTTTGGGACATGCACAAAGAATCGTACGTGCTTACGTCATGTCATACGGCCGGCGTCACGTTCGTTCGTTCTGCTTCACCATGGCAATGGCGGCTAGTAATGTTCTGAACAACTCAGTTGAATCTTTAAAAGACACACCGTTCAGCCGTCGTAGCAACCAGGAGAAATTAACAGTAAAGGAATTAGGACTACCCAGACCAAATTTAATTATAAAGCAAGTTTATACAAAGGCAGGAAAATCGTATAACCGAGGATTTACGAGGGGTTGACATTGACGCAGTCTTCATAAAACATGCCGTCCACAAGCAGCATGCAGGCCATAAGGTAAGATCAAAAAATATAGTTTGTACCTTCTCCGTAATATAGAACTTTGTAATAATCAAATGTATGCATGCTATGATGAATGGGAAAGGCGCCGGTAAAACTAG
Source organism: Nansenia antarctica (assembly GCF_963989245.1). Lineage (NCBI taxonomy): Eukaryota > Metazoa > Chordata > Actinopteri > Argentiniformes > Microstomatidae > Nansenia > Nansenia antarctica. Next base: position 3,165,637 of record NC_137683.1, on the reverse strand, counting down.
TAGGCTTATATAACAATGAGTTGAATTAAAATTAGGGCTTGCCCGAGTAATTGGAGTAGGATATTCCACTATTCATTTGGTAGGTTGCTATGCGAAGCTTCTTTTTTGCAACAAAACTTTGCATTTAATGTATTATGTTACATTATATTAATATGTAGTTACTTAATGTAATGTAGTATATTACATGTATCAAACAATACATTTTGTCAGCGAATTACAACTAAGCATTTTTTTGGATATATGTATTAGGCTAATATATAGAACATGTCTAAAAATGTCTGAGGTTTAATTTGTGAATAGATAGACCTACATATTTATATTCAAGAATAAGCATATCTACCTAAATAGCTCCAAGATATCTAAGTGGTCGGGAGTGACTCATGTGCACAGCCTGTTAAAGCTAAAGTCAACTGTTATACTTAAAACAGATCCCTCTCTCCTGGAGACCTTAAATCATCGTTAGACTACATTTCAGAAATTACTGTAGATACAATTACAACTACAAGACAGCAGATTGTTCAGCTACATTTTCTTATTTGAAATCTTAACACTGTTGGTCTGTCTGCCTTCAGGGACCAAAGCTCATCTCAAGAGCAGCAGCAAGAAGCCACAGGAACCAGAACATCAAGGAGGGTCTTGGGAGAAGAAGAGAAGCAGAGGCTGTCTAAAGAGGTAGGTCCAAGTTTTGAAACACAGTGTTGGAAAATCACCACCAATCAGAGTTACATTCAGGGATGGGATGGTAGCAGTCTTTATTCAGTGTTGTACTTCCAAAGTGCTTATTTCCACATTTTCTTTCACACCCCATACTTTTGACAGATCTGCGACACAATCCTGGCCCACTCCAAAGAAAGGTTTTCTTTCACCAACCACCTTGTGAGTGCCACGCTGCTCCAAGGAGAGATGTTCCAACAGCACTGCCATGCATTCCCTGTTGAGGCTCTGAACACCACTGTCAAGGCATACCCCATGCTGAACCAGGTGAAGCTCAAGACTGAGCTGTCCCTTGTCTATGAGAGTGCTGAGTTCAAGGGCTGCTCTGGTGCACTGGCACTGTACCAGGTTCTACACAGTTACAACCTCCAGGAGACTTTCTCTGAGACTGTAGCTCTGTTGAACATCCTAATTACTACTCCCATGACAACAGCTGAAGCTGAGAGGTGTTTCTCGACCCTTAAGAGAATCAAGAACTTCCTGCGAAACACAATGGGCCAGGAGCGCCTGAATGCACTGGCCATGCTTTCAATGGAGAGGGAACTAGTCAGGAAGATGCCTGATTTTAATGAGAGGGTCATTGATTGTTTTGCTGCTTTGAAAGAGAGACGAGCTAAATTTCAATACAAGTGAGCAGTATGTATGCCGTCCATATTTTGTATTTTGTAGTATGTAAATAGTTTTATCCATCCATTGCACATTATCAGCCCCTGTGCCACTGCCCTTTATCCTGGATTTGCTGCACCTAAAATAAAATATGTGATAACTGAATACCAATGGCTGTGAGAGTCAATTTATTTAAGCCCGCTGATTTAGGTGAATTTACCCTTGAACGTGTCACCTTAACCATCAACGCAACAATTGCCCCCCCTGAGAGATTTGGCAGGAGCCGCCACTGGGTGTGGGGCAGGCGCCTTGATGAAGGAAATACTGATCCTTTTCAGAACCTGACCACGTTTGTAGAAAGCAGTGATTGTGATGCCACCACAGTGATCCCCTGCCTGAAGCAACACATCTCTTCCCTGGGAGCATTGTTCCAGAAATACTTCCCACACAACACTGCTGAGTATGACTGGGTGGTGGATCCATTCAATGCAGCAGGTTGGTAGGCAATTTTGATGACTAAATATAACTGTGAATATTTTGTGCTGTAGGCCTATATTTTATTATTTTGTATGTATGTTACTAACTAACTACCTGGAATGGATTGTTGTAAAATTGAATCGTGTTGTGTTTAATATGCAATTAATTACAAATAAGGTATCTCTATCCGTGTTATGTGGTTCAGTTCAATAAATGTAAAATTGCCCCATGTTGTGACAGTTTTTTGGGGGTGAGGTGGGGCTCACACATTTTTTGTCCTCCCAAGGGGGGCTTGACATAAAAAGTTTGAGAACCACTGCATTAGACCAAGAGAGTTAACTCCCTTGGAGGAGCTGTTAACGGGGCCTCATACAGGATCGTTACACTATCCTCACCGTTCGGGAAAGCGTGCCCTCACGCTTCACTCACGTGGACACGCTCTCCGATGGCCTTCCTTCCATCCCAACTTTCAGACACCAGTGTAGCGAACGGGAATCTTCTAGTGTAACTCGCCCCATGCGGGAATCGAACCCCGACCTCCCACATAACCGACGGCCGCGCTAACCATTAGACCAAGAGAGTTAACTCCCTTGGAGGAGCTGTTAACGGGCCTCATACAGGATCGTTACACTATCCTCACCGTTCGGGAGAGCGTGCCCTCACACTTCACAATGTCAAGTCCCTCACGTGGACACGCCTCTCAGATGGCCTTCCTTTCATCCCAACTTTCTATCTATTCTATTCGTATCTATTCGTATGTGTCTATTTTATTATATATGTATCTATTCGTATGTGTCTATTTTATTGAATTGTGTTTTGTTCGTTGCTGCCTTCTTTGGCGACACAAAAAATCTGAAAATGTACAATACATTTACATTTACATTTTTGGCATTTAGCAGACGCCTTATTCCAAAGCGATTTACAAATACAATACATGCTAGGTTTTCTAATAGCAGCAAATGCGTGCATATTCACAAAATGTACACATGGTAGTGCTAGGCCACGACACCGTGAACAAAGAAAAGTGCCTTGTCTGGACCAAAACAGGGTCCAGACAATGCGATCATGCGATCTCATTCCTTAATCTCATTCCTTAATCGCTACCGATTTTAAGCTCAAATATCCTGGACCTTAACACCATGTTCAACACTGTTGATGGCCGAAAGCAATGATAGGCCTCCATAACGATGACCTCCATGCCTCACATTGACACTAATGCCATTTTGTGTTTGTTAGTTGCAGATTCACAGTGCCTCGTTACAACTAGCATCTAAATCTAGTGCTACGCTAGGCGGATCTAGTGTGTGGGTTCAATAATTACTTATTTTCATAAAAAACAATAGATTTACCACACTGGGCCACAGAGTTAGAGTTACACACCTCATCCTGTATGCATGAGGGTTCTCCTGTCCTTCTGTGTTTTGTGATCCCGTCTATGTGTCCTCCTCTCATTCAACCATACAGGTGTCAGTCTACGATCGGCCTGTCATTCCCAGCCGTCATCATTCACGCACCTGTTCCGGACCAATCAACCGTCCGTCCGTCTATTCAAAGCCCCTCCTGTCCTCTGTAAAGGAGTTGTCGTCTTTCGTGTTTTGTTTGGTGTCCATTGGTGAAAGTGGATTAGCCAAGCCACATGCATTGGTAGCTGTTTGTTGTTATAGTTTAACATCATAAATGGTATAGTGTTTGGTTTTGGTTTTTATGCCCAGGGACAAGGTCAACTAAAGGTGGGTTTACTTTACCTCACAGAGCTGCATCTTTGTTATAAACATTAGGCTAGGAACCGCTGCCCCTGCCCCCGTTGCGTTAGATAGCTAGGACTTTCTTTTAATAAGTTATTTTATTTGGCACTGCTCACAGTCCCCTTGTTCCCTTGTGGCGATCATGTGTTTGGTCAATAAATATTCTTGCATTATAGTCCTGGTTTCATAGAATTTGTGTTGCAATGCACCTACATTCAGCATGCTCACTGTATCGTGTTAGGCCCTTATTTTACTCTAGATAGAAGGGTCGTAAACATAAAGGCGGATCTAGTGTGTGGGTTCAATAATGGCTTCCATTCATTAAAAACAATAGACTTACCACACAGGGCCACATGGCCCGCCTACAGCTACCCCACAACGCCACTGCTAGAGAGCTCATATCACCTCATATCACCTCTGTCCTCGCCTCCCTTCACTGGCTCCCAGTATGTTATAGGATAGATTTTAAAGTTATTTTATATGTCTATAAAGCTCTAAATGGTAAGGCCCCCTCCTACCCATCAGACCTCCTCGCCCCCTATACCAACAGGGCCAACAGGGCCCTCAGATCTGCTGATAAGGGTCTCCTAACCACCCGTAGGTTCAACCTCAAGTCTAGGGGGGGGGCGTGCTTTTGCTGTTGCAGCCCCTGACCTCTGGAACAGCATCCCCATGTCCATCAAATTTGCCCCCTCCATCGAGTCCTTTAAATCTAAGCTCAAAACTCACTTGTATTCCTTAGCGTTCCCTGACTCACTCTGACTCCTGCCTTGTTTGTTTTGACGTGTTGTTCTGTTCCTCTGTTTGTTGTTTATTTTCAGTTTTTTTACACTTTAGGAGTACTTTTACTGTAAAGCACTTTGGTTGTCAAGTGTCATGTTTAAATGTGCTATATAAATACATTTGATTTATTAATTTATTGACAGTGTATGTCTTTGTTAGAGCTGAAGCCAAGAACATGCATATGTATACACCCCCCTGGAAGGATTGGATGGCAAACAATTTCCTCCAACTGAACCCAGATAAAACCGAGGTTCTTATTAAAGGTTCAGATAAAGTCACTCAAAAATGCATGGGGACCCTCTCAACAACAGTAAGGTCTAAGTTCAGAAACCTTGGTGTTATTTTTGACCAGCAAATGCACTTTGATCTCCACATCAGATCACTGACACATACCTGTTTTTTCCACCTGCTTACATCTGTGACCTACTGCGTCCTTACAGCCCCAGTAGGTCTCTCAGGTCCTCTGACCAGGGTTTGTTGGTTGTCCCCTGTGCCAGATTGAAGACCAAGGGTGATAGAGCATTCTAAACCATAGCTCCCAGGCTTTGGAATGCTCTTCCCTTGGATCTTAGATCAGCGGTCTCGGTTGAGGCTTTTAAAAAAACAACTAAAGACTGTCTTGTATAGACAGGCTTTGGGATAGCCCCAAAAGCCTGTCTTTCTGTGTCCTGTTGATGTTGTTGTACACCTGTTGTCTGTTACTTGTTCGTATTTTCACTTGTTTGCTTATTTTAACCTGCTATGACTTTCGCTCTTTTATTATGTTTTATTATGTTTCTTCTTTATTATGTTTCTCTATATGTAAAGCACTTAATGACCCTTGGTCTGGGAAAGGTGCTATACAAATACATTTTACTTACTTACTTACTTACTGGACTTTTTCCACATTTTTGTTGTCTTACAACCTGACTTTAAAATTGATTTAATAGATGTTTGGGCACTGATCTACACAAAATACCCTTTGATACCAAAGTAAAAATTATATTTTAGAAATGTTTGCAAATTCATAAAAAATTAAAGGCTGAAATGTCTTGAGTCAAATGCTAATATTTTGTCAACAAGTCAATCAATACGTTTAATTGATTCCATCTTAAAGTAAGGATAATAGTTCATGTACATTTGAAATTAATATCTTTGTTTTCATAGGGTCTCTGATTTGCATAGGGATCCTTTACACTCTGTGTGGATCATTAAGATACTCAATTCAACTCATTGAGTGATTTGTTGATGACATTTTTGCCAATTAGCTCATTTTAAGAATGTCATAGCAAAGGGTCTGAACACTTATGTACAGGAGGTATTTCTGTATTTAATTGTAATACATTTACTGAAATATAAAACATTTGTTACTCATCTGACATGTTTTCACGTTGTCTTTATGGGGCGTGTGGATTGATGGCACATTATTTTAATTTAATCCATTTTAAATTGAGTTTACAACACAACAAAATGTGAAAAAGATGGTAGATTCCGAAGACACTGTATAGACACTTTTCAACATTATCTTTAGACTTTTGAAGGCTAAAATATTCCACTTGGTATAATATTAACTTTCTTTTCACTGCTGATTTTTTTCTCTACATCTGTCTATAGAAGATGACATTCATTTTCTGAGACGAACGAGCTCTTCAATAACTATACACACATACACTGTGTACTTGTCCAACGTTTTCCAGATCCAGGCTCAGCATGACATTTGTTTTTAATAAAAGACATGGATGGGGACATGTCTGTATTTGCACAGCCAGGGTTACTAGCCGCTGTGCATAGCCTATTTGATTATTCAACCTGTGCTGTTTGCCTTCGTTGGTGAAGCAAGAGCAATTTGTCATCCTTTGCAGACGATACATTTGTGCACCTAACTGAGAAATTGAAAGGATTGGGCTTTGTTCTTCAGGTTATCTTTCTTTGTATTGTGTTGGGTCATGTGTAGGCTGGTGTATGTGTTTTAAAAAATGTATGTGTGTGTGTATGGGTATGCGTGCACATGTGTGTGTGTGTGTGTGTGTGTGTGTGTGTGTGTATGGATGTGCGTGCACATGTGTGTGTGTGTGTGTATGGGTGTGCGTGCACATGTGTGTGTGTGTGTGTGTGTGTATGGGTGTGCGTGCACGTGTGTGTGTGTGTGTGTGTGTGTGTGTGTGTGTGTGTGTGTGTGTGTGTGTATGGGTGTGCGTGCACATGTGTGTGTGTGTGGTGATGGTTTGATCTTGTATTGTGAATGGTGATCAACACCCCCCCCTCAGCCCAGAACACCTATTAATAGTTGAATGAGCATGTATGATGGATGTCCTGACCATATTGCACCTCACCTGTTGCCAATTCCTTTGCTATTGTATAGCATACGCTAACAGGCCTCTCCCTTCTTTTGTTGTTTGGAGAATATTTAAGGAGATACAGAGCATTCATTCTTTGAGTTTCTCAGATTAGGCCTATGCACACCTATGCACACCTATGCACACCGGTCTGTCACACACACAGCCTTAGACTTATGGTTAAACTTCCAGTTTGTTTATTTTGCATGTTGTTTTAAAACTAATAAATTGGTTCAATTAAAGCAGCATGACATAAACGTGACCAGGTTATCACAGAGTTCACTATTATCAGGGGTGCACATAACTGGTGCGCCAGTGCGCATGCGTCGCCAAAATGCATGCTGCGCGGAAGATCAGCGGCATGAACGCGCTCTTGCGCACCAACAGCTGGGAGCGCTGGGAGAGGAATTTACTTCCTCAAAATCCACCTGCTGACTGCTGACTGCTGCATCACTGCAAGCCCCGTAACGCCATCACAACGACCACGGCGACTCCCCTCACGAAAACATTCGGAAAGTATCGTAACTTGTACTTTCATTCCGCGTATCGCGTATCGCACGGTTATCACGCCGACACGTGACAATTCAGTCCCGAACGACTCGTCGCTAAAAGGAAAAACAACACCAAGGAACTTCACGTTTCTATTCTCTGAAGCTTTCAAACGTTCAGACGTTTGTTTTACAGCTTCATTATTGCACCTAGACCCCTGACCCAGGGAATATGGTTGGGAATTCTATTAGAAAGAAAAAAAAAGACTTTGTTGCACAATCAAAATAATGAGCTATTTAAAGTGATAGCCTACAACATCCTCTACCATGGTTGAAATTGAGGACAGTGATAACTTACAGCAGTCAAGAGAGCAGTGATGATGATGATGATTAAGCTTGTAGCATAAATAAATGCTTAGGCTGTAACTTTTTGTTGAAAAGTTGATTTCAGTGTTTACAGAACAGAGCAGTGCTTAAAGAGATGTCAGTTGATTTCATTGTGTTTAAAGAACAGACATTCAGTTAGTGCTTAAAGAGATGTCAGTTGATTTCATTGTGTTTAAAGGAGTCTGACAGACTTTCATGCTTAAAGAGCAGTCATTTGATTTTGCATTTGTTTCTTTTGTTTTGCACACAATCATTTGTTCGTTCATCTTTATTTATGAATAAATGTCGTTTTGCTAATATAAGTTATCCATGTATCCTTTTTTTATCCATCCTGTGGGACGGGTCGTGACTCGCGAGCTCGGGGAGCACCAAGCAGCATCCCTAGGTGCTCCTCTGAGCACTGGCCCCAAGAAGTTATGTGCACCCCTGACTATTATGCTATGCGTATTATACTGCTATCCGTGAACTCCTCATCATTACACTAAACCATGGTCATAGCATTTGGGCATTAATAATGGAATCTAGGATCTGATATGATCAAATGTCTGTCACACAATGATAAGCTAATCATTATCAATCATGAAATCATGACCAGATATAATTTAATGTTAACTTGTGTTAGTTGATTATGTGACAACTAGTGTTGAGTCCACTTTATAATGGCCAAGAGTCATAATGTCTGAAGTTGCACTGTACTGAAGAATCATGCATTTTCTTAGTCCTTCTCTTCCTTTCATTTATCCTTGACTTTTCACAGTGTAAAGCTTTACACCTTTACAATATTCCACATCATTGCTATGAATCATCCTTGCAGTTAAAAAGCTATGTAATTGGCAACAAGTGAATGGATGTTTTTTAAGCCCGTCATAGTGAGGTGAGAGACAAGCAATTAACTGGGTGAAGAAGTGTCCTTGGTCTCCGCTTATTGAGGGCTTTATAAGGAAACAAACAAAAGGCATAGAATATTTAAAAAATCAATAGCCAGGAAACAGTTCCTTAATCTTCTTTGTGGTTTGAAGAAAGGTCATAGCCTTTGAAAGCCACAGACTTTCAACTCTACGCAACTTTAATCTACAATGCTTTTTTTAGAGGCATTTAACTAGTACTTACTTGGGAATTGTGTGATAACCAAATAAGGCGTGTGGCATAAGGCACTCAAGGCCCCGAATGGTTGCGGCAAAACAGTTTTGTTACATGAGGTGAGGTCCTCGGGACTAAAGTAAAGCACTCATGTTCGTATAAAAGGGAGGAGACATGAAACCAATTCATCAAAAAGACAAAACTTTATTAATTAACTAAGATAAATGCTGTAAATGTGAGAACCTAAAAGAGAGGTTATGGTTCAGTAGAAAAGTATTTTATTCAACAGTTATTTTTTAAAAGGTTTACTTTGTTAAAATACCATAAACAACAAATGACTAAGGCTAAAAATGAGGGTAGGACGACTGGCGGTAGAGAGGGACATTCATCAGAGCAATTGCGCGTCATCTCCCTGTCATCAGAATGATCACGCCCCTTTTTGGGTGATAGAAGTGTAGAAGTTTGACTGGCGGTCAATGGGAATTTCTGGTCTTCGCTACTTTAATCTGATCAAATAAGAAAGCCGTAGTGCTTTTTAGATATTAGGAGCCCAAATCCGATGGCCAGTTAGGCAAACTATTATATAGTGTCGTTGCCGATCAATGATCGATGTCATTATATAGAGAAAATTAATGAAATAGGGGTTGATTCATCAGATCAGTCATACGTCATCTCCCTGTCATCAGGGATTTGTAGTTCTTCATTTGATTTGCCGTGTAAATCCCCAGACTGCCCAAATCCGATGGCCAGTCAGGCAAACAATTATATAGTGTTGTTGTCGATCAATGATCGACGTCGTTATATGGAGAACATTTATGAAATAGGCAATGAATGTGTGTCCTTTCAATCTGCCTCCATCCATGTGGATGAACCACCCGACCCAAAGGCCTGAGGTGTTGTAGGAGGTATGAATATGATTTAGGGGGTATTTAGTATAACAGGCTAATGGGTTTATTGTGAGTTTACTTTGATTGTTTGTTTATTGCCTAGATCACCGTATTGAGAAGTCATATGGTTATGGGGGGTGATATTGTCAAAGACCCAGGAATTCATCGTAGACTTCAGGAGGAAAAAGTCCGAGATCCAGCCCCTGCTCATCGACGGAGAGAGCGTGGAGAGAGTCTCAACCCTCCGATTCCTGGGACATCACATGCGGGATGACCTGGCCTGGAAGGACAACACAAAAGGCACCATCAAGAGGGCACAACAGCGGCTATACACCCTGAGATGCCTCAGGAAAGAACACAACAAGCAGGAGATACTGGTGGCCTTCTACCACGGCGCAGTGGAGAGCATCCTCACCTACGGCATCTGCAACTGGTTCTACAGCTGCACAACAGCGGAGAGAAACGCGCTACAGAGAGTTGTGAGAACAGCACAGAAGATCACCGGCGCCCCCCTCCCCTCTCTGGAAGAGCTGTACAACACACGCTGTCTCAGGAAGGCCTCCAAGATCTCCAGGGACCCGACCCACCCTGGGCACGTACACTTTATCAGGCTGCCCTCGAAAAGGAGGTACAGGACCACGGCCGCTAAGACAAACAGACTGAAGAACTGCTTCTACCACAGGGCCGTCAAGACCCTGAACACAGCAAAGGCCTAAGTTCTGGGCCCAGGACAGTCTGGACGGATTGTATGGCAGCTAGTGCTGAGGCACAAACATGTACATTTCAAGCCTGCAAACTGTGACACTTTAAATAACGTGAAAAAATAATTTTGTGCAATATGACAACCCTAGTTGACTATCTGTGCAGTATAGTACAGTGGATTGTGTACATAGCCTTTATTTATGTAAACCAGCTCCTTACCTTCTTGTGATTTTATTCTTTTTCTAAAAGTTTTTTTTTCTTTTTTTCCCTTTCCTAACACCAGGGGAGCCACCCCTCCTAAATTTCGTTGTTTGGTACCTGTACTGTAGCAATGACAATAAAGTCCATTCATTCATTCATTCATTAATTCATTGCAAGGTAATTTAAGCACCTGCGCACCTTGCATGGCGGTAGTGGAGAGAGAGGGGAGCGATGTATTTTTGTTGACCGCATTATACGCATATTCTATACGCATAGTTTGTTATTTTTCTGGTTTTGATCGCTTATGGATTATTTTTGTACGTCGCCAAATTTGATTGTTCTATTCAATAAATGCTCTAAAACATACTTTACATCTCAGCGGATTGTTTGGCGCGTCATACAATTACCAGCCCAGACCCTGCTTGTGTCTCTTAGCGACTTTTTACTTTTGGCTCTATCTATCTATCTATCTATCTATCTATCTATCTCGCTACAGGTGTCATATAACCCTAACCCATATCCTGTCATATAAAAGTAGGCTACCTTATTGAATCTCCAGGTAATGTATTTCTGACATCCATCACTTTTGCTGTCGTTAAGATACTTTATTTTTCTGTTTTGGTAGTCTGTCCAATGTGACAATTGCCCTCCTCCTCGCCCTAGTTTTGGATCTAGCTTGCTGTTCATTATTTTCATGATAAAATGAAAATCTTATATAAAATCTTATATAAAATCTTCATATACACCATACAGGATAAATACTGATTTACAGTAGGCTACTTTGGCAAATGCCCATTGAACAGATTTATTTATTATCCTATCTTAAGAAAACTAATGTAACACTCTCATCTGGGGATTTACACAGCAAATCAACTGAAGAACTACAAATGCCTGATGACAGGGAGATGACGTATGACTGCTCTGATGAATCAACCCCTATTTCATAAATTTTCTCTATATAACGACGTCGATCATTGATCGGCAATGACACTATATAATAGGTTGCCTAACTGGCCATCGGGTTTGTGCTCCTAATATCTAAAAATCACTACGGTTTTCTTATTTTATCGGATTAAAGTAGCAAAGACCAGAAATTCCCATTGACCGCCAGTCAAACTTCTACTCTTCTATCACCCAAAAAGGGGCGTGGACATTACGGGAGGGGAAAGTAACCGGATGCGTTGCTCTGATGAATACAGATAACATATAAACATATAATATGAGCAAAACAGCAGCTAGCAATCCTATGGGCAAAGGGAAAAGAGTTGGATTAATCATCTACCCATAACACTGTAGCTGCGTCTATTCTGTAGACCACAAAGCCCCTGTACCTGAGTACCACGGCAGCTATCGGCTAGCCCGCTGTATTGGCACCACACAGGTCAGGCTAGACTGTTACGTCTGTAGTTTTACAACAGTTTGGACTTTACTACAGTGCCGTATTACGTTATGTGTTACACACGTTGTTGAATAAATGGAGTACCAGCTCCGACTAGAAGCTCTGAGTTCAGGCTCCGTTATTGAACATAACATTGGCGACGAGGATGGCTGATTGTTCTCTACCTCCACCCTCTCCTTTCCTAGCAGTCCCGGCAGAACCACCGATTCCGTGGAACCGCTGGATTTCCTCTTTCGAGACATACATCCTAGCCGCCGGCTTGGAGGACATATCTGACAAGAGGAAATGTGCGCTGCTGCGGCACTTCCTGGGAGCGGAGGGTCAGCACGTGTATGGAACTCTCGGCACCGCGGCGAGATACACAGACGCTGTGGAACTACTGAAGCAACACTTCGCCCCTCCACAAAGCGCTCTTCTCCGCCGCGTCATATTCAGACGAAGATACCAACGTACAGGTGAGACAGTGACACAGTATGTGGCTGATCTGCGGGGTTTGGCGAGCTTATGCAAGTTCGGGACATTACAGAACGAAATGATAAGAGACCAACTCATCTTACACACGAACTGTGACAAGATTAGGGAAAAACTGTTACTGGAAAATGATGAACTTACATTATCAGCAGCTCTGAACATAGCGGTCCAGGTTGAAACAGCCTTGGAATGTGCAGTTAGTTTTTCAGCCTCTCCGAGCTCACCGGCAGCGGACGCGCACAGCCTACAGGTGCCCCTCCTCCACGTGAGTGCAGCCAGCGGCGGGGAGAGCGTTTTACTGGCCTCTCGGTCACGCGACCAGCCACACCAGCCGTGTGGGAATTGCGGCTCTTCTGCACACAATTCAAGAGCTCAGACATGCCCAGCCCGTGGTAAAACCTGCTCCAACTGCGGGAGACTAAACCACTTTCACAAGGTCTGCAGGTCTGCCCCAGCTAGAGCTTCCCAGTCACCTACCACAGTCATCCATAATGTCAGCTCAGGACGAGCGCCATTCAAAACATGCTCGTTGATGGTTGGTGATGTCACTCTGCCGCTCCTCCTAGACACTGGAGCCACAGTGTCCCTTGTGAACTTGACGACCTATACACAGTTCTTCTCCCATGTGCCCCTGGGGTTGCCCTCCACCACCCTGCGTGGCTATGCCAACTCTGAGATTGACATTGTGGGCTCTTTTCAGCTGCCTGTGAAGTACGGGGAGAGGACACTGCCGGCTTTCAGGTTCAATGTTGCACGCCACGGGACCAACCTGTTAGGCCTCGACCTGTTCAACGCCCTCGGTTTCACCCTGCTAGACACAGCTGGCTCAGAGATTCACACCGTTTCCATCCCCTGGCAGCAACAGTGGCCTGCGCTGTTCAGCGGTGTAGGCTGCCTCGACACTTTTGCCCACCAGCCTCTGTTAGATCCTACAGTGATGCCTGTTATACAGCCCCTCCGCCGCTCCCCCCTGGCTCTCCGCGATGACATCTCCTCTCAACTACAGAGCATGCTCGATAGCGACATCATTGAGCAGGTGAATGCATCGCCTTGGATCTCCAACCTGGTGGTGGCGAAGAAGAAGTCTGGGGGGCTGCGCATCTGCGTGGATCTGAGAGCGGTAAACAAGGCCATCATCCCTGACAAATACCCCCTGCCAACTATAGAGGAGCTCACCGCCCAGTTCTACGGGTCCAGCGTGTTCTCTAAACTGGACCTCCGTCAGGGTTACCTCCAAGTGCCACTACACACCGAGAGCCGCAACCTCACAGCGTTCATCACTCACAGAGGGGTTTTCCGCTACAAACGCATGGCTTTCGGTTTAAGCTCCGCCCCCAGCTGTTTCCAAAAGATCATGGCCTCCATCTTCGCTGGGATTCCAGGTGTGGCCATCTATCTTGATGACATCGTGGTTCACGGGGCCACCGTCGAGAGCCACGACGAGCATCTCCACAGTGTGTTCAGTGCATTGGCCAAGCATCACCTCACACTCAATGGTGAGAAGTGTGTATTCGCCGCCCCAGCCATTGACTTTGTGGGGTTCCGCCTCTCAGCTGATGGCACGTACCCACTGCACTCGAACACCGAGGCCATCCATCATGTCCCGGAGCCCACCACAGCCGCTCAGGTGGCCTCCTTTCTAGGCATGACGGCGTACTACCTCCGTTTCCTGCCACAGTACTCGGCCACAACCACACCACTGCGGAAGCTGTTGAAGCATGACGAGCCCTGGCTCTGGACGTCTGCCTGCTCAGACGCCGTACGCCTCCTGAAGGCCCAACTCACCTCGCCACCGGTCCTGGCGCATTTCGACCTGGCCAGCCCCACTCTTGTCACGTGCGACGCCTCTGCCACAGCCATTGGTGCTGTGATGTCCCAGCTGCAAGGGGGGGTGGAGAGACCGATCGCCTTCGCCTCCCGTGCTCTCAGCCCCACGGAACAGAAGTACTCGGTGGGGGAGCGGGAGGCCCTAGCATGCCTCTGGGCATGTGAGCGCTGGCACATGTACCTCTATGGACGTCTATTCACACTGAGGACAGACCACCAGGCCCTCATCACCCTCCTGGCCACGTCTGGCACCGGTCACAAGCCACTCCGCCTCCACCGCTGGGCCGACCGCCTGCAGCAGTACAACTATCGGCTACAGTTCACGCTAGGACGAGACAACGTGGTAGCCGACTTGCTATCACGCTCAATCCCCACCCCACCCACAGCCCCAACCTTGACCCCCGGACTGGACCAGGCTGAGCATGACCTCGTCCAGCTCCTCCACACACCCCTTCAGGAGACGGTGTCGCTGAAAGAGCTCCGGGATGCCTCAGCCGATGACCCCACCCTCTCTACACTCTCAACCTACATCACGCAGGGGTGGCCGGCAAGAGTACCTGACAAGCTACTCACTTACTCCAGGATCAGGGAGGAGTTGTCGGTTTGGAATGACAACTGTGTCGCTCGCGGGTTCTGCACTGTGGTCCCAGGTGTCCTTCGGGCGCGTATCCTTGCTATGGCGCACGAGGGTCACCTGGGCATAGTCAGGCTCAAACAGCGCTGCAGTGATGTTGTGTGGTGGCCAGGCATCGACAGGGAACTCAAAACCCTGGTCAAGGATTGCACTGCCTGTCTCCTTAGTGGTAAGACCAGAGCTCCAGCTCCACCCCCGCCCATGCAGCCGTTGGACTGGCCATCTCAACCCTGGGAGCACCTGCAACTGGATATCTGCGGCGAGCTGCATGGGGTACCACATCACCAGCGTTTTCTCGTCGTGACCTACGACCTCCACTCTAAGTGGCCAGAGGTGACACCTGTGGGCTCGGTCACAGCAAAGGTGCTGATCGACACTCTCGACGCTCTGTTTGCACGTTGGGGCCTGCCCAAGAGGATCACGACTGACAACGGTCCTCAAATGATTTCCCATGAACTGTCCTCCTATCTAGTGGGTAAAGGGATCCACCACATCCGCACAGCGTTCTACCACCCTGCTGCGAACGGGGGGGGGGAACGGCTGAACCAAACACTGAAAAATGGCATCAGGGCCCACCTGGCACAAGGGTGCACGCTCACCACCAGCCTCCTCCAGACGCTGTTGCATTATCGGGCCATGCGACACGCCACTACAGGAGTCTCCCCAGCCTCCCTCATGCTGGGGCGGGAGCTCCAGCTGCCTCTTGATAGGCTTCGCCCTACACTAGCTCAGCCCCCGGTCCATCCAGTTCAAGCCACAGTCACCAAACACCAGCGCTTGATGAAGGATCGTTTCGACAGGTCCAGACGTGCTAGGCCACCTGTCATTGCTGTGTCGGACTGGGTCAGGATCCGACGACCTCATCGGGACAACAAACTCCAGTCGTTTTGGTCTGACCCTGTCCAGGTCAGCAAACAGCTTGGCCCGGCCTCGTTTAGGCTCGCCGACGGCACTCGCTGGCATGCTACCCGCCTGCGTAAGGTGCAGCCTCCCCCTGGCCCAGCGCTGAGTGTGGCCTCTTCCACAGTCTTGCCAGCCGCACGGTTGGATGAAGCAGCAACCCCGGCCTACCAGGCTCAGCCCCAAGGCGTGGAGCCGCCACCAGTGGCTGTGGCTGCACCAGAGCCACGTCTGGTTCGAGCACGCAACAGGCCCGATCACTTGCGTGACAACATGACTGAGTATCACACCTAGGTTGTGTGAGGGGGGGGGAAATGTTACGTCTGTAGTTTTACGACAGTTTGGACTTTACTACAGTGCCGTATTACATTATGTGTTACACACGTTGTTGAATAAATGGAGTACCAGCTCCGACTAGAAGCTCTGAGTTCAGGCTCCGTTATTGAACATAACATAGACCTGTAGCAAAGTACGATAGTTAACACCTTCTCAACATCGCTTCTCATAATGTACGACAGCAGTAATCAGTAGCTGTATACGCACCCTCACGTCTCCCTTCTTAGTATGCTAGCACCACTCTGCAACCACTCCTATCTACACCACCTGCACAAACAACGTGATGAGAGGGGACAACAAAATATATGACCTTCAGATTTACAACAGATTTACCTTCAGTACTTCAGAGCTCCGGACGGATATGCCCACAGTGTGTGTTCCTGGTTCTTAAATGCACATATCCGCCCCAACGTCCCCTCTAAAGTCTCGCCTTGAGCGAAACTAATTGGCTACAGGTGGTACCTGTTACAATCGGATACTTTGTTAAACACAATGGCACAGACTCATCCATGTTAAAAAGGTAACAAAGATTCTATAAAAAAACAAATATTCTTATATATATATAATATACATAACATCTATATCTTGTATGTATGTATGTATGTATGTAATTACTGTTACCATGTTATTTTGATAATATGCTACCTGGTCATTTCTGTACTGAACATGCTACCCATTTTCTCTAGAGATTCCTCCATCACCACTCTAAGACAGATGGGCAGGCTAGATTGTGGAAACATTTTTCCATGTCTGCCAGTTACCAATATCTTACAGAGGAACACTAATGGGGTATAGACCTGGCGGGTACCAATCCCTCAGATCTACATGGAGGAAAGGATAATCCACACATTTCCCCCCAACAACTGCAGGTGCCACAGTTTCTGTCTCTGTGACTACTGTTTTCACTGTATGTGCCGTCACCATGCCACATGCCATTGCTGGCTCATGATAAGTTAGGAGCGGAGGGAGACAGCCCTTATCTGCTTGAAAGTGCTGGTTTGGAGCGCGGTCAGGAAGGAGACGGCTGATGGAGCCTGTTGTCGACATAGCCTCCTGCTCTCTATATGCTCAGCGGGCTAAGGGGGCTAAGGGAATTCTGGGCCTGCTGAGAGAGAAAACAACACTTTGGTCTTTATGACTTATAGGTTGTGGCGGGCGCAAACTAACGGTAGGGGAGACCAGGGGCAATTGTAACATCATTTGCAATTATCTCTATTACTCATTTATCAAAAAAATATCTATTACTTTTTTATATCAGAAACTTACCTAAATGTGTAGGTCTCTAAAGAAGATCACAGTATTCATGTGAATAAACAACTAAATCGGATCGGGGCACTACAAGGGCTGCTCCTCCTGAGAGAGGAGAAGAATTGAAGCCTGGCAATCAGTGTGTGGTTTGTCGAAGGCCTCGCAATCAGTGGCTTCCAGTCTATTCACCAGTTCTACAGAGTCAGCAAACTTGGCCCTCCGCTGCAAATTCCAGACCGAAATGCAAGCAACGTAACAAGAAGGATCAGAGGGCAGAGTATGCCGGGGCAGCCAGGGTGAGAATCCCAAGAGGGCGTAGTGCGTGTATGAGAACAATCCAGGCACAGACATCTTTGATTGACCCACAAGAGGAGAAAAGGAGAAAAGAGGAAGTGAGGAATGTCAGTCATGTACTGTGTACAATGTAGCTAGCTCCGAATACCAAGCAAACAAGCCAGTAGGAACACTTTAACTTGTTGCAATGCAATCTAAAGTTGAACCTGAAAGGAACTATGCGAGAAAGTTGCCAGGAAGTGGTTTTAAAACATAATCCAGGCAAAGGGATTGTATTTGTTTTTGAGAATGTGTCAACATAGTTTTCAGAGCAGAGCACGCTCTTAGCATTTATTTATCCAGACTCACTGTGTACATACAAGGGACGCTCTGTGACTGCAGGATGTGGATCGAGGCAGAACTGAGATCTGACTCATGTAATCTTCATCTTGCAGCTAGATAGACAGTATGGTTGTATATTTTCACACACACACATAGACCTGTGTATAGAACCTGTAGATATCTGTCTTATTGCACACACATTGGTAGACCTGTATAGTTTGTCCCATTCCTAGAAGGGGTTTTTATGATGTTCTCCTTTGTCTACTCAGGCCTAGGGCCCAGGGACATCTGGGCAGGCTACCTGCCCCCGCTCCACCCCTCTCCCCATCCCCCGCTTCCTGTGACCTGCCCTATTGATTGATTGATTGAAAACTTTATTAGAAGATTTGCAGAAGTAGGTACATGAAAGTACATATTACATACAAGGTCAACTAACAGGATAAAAACCCAAGAAAGCCACTGGCTTATTTCAATTGGGGTCCTTGATTCTCAATTCATCGTTACATGTAAGACAGACAAAAAAGCTAGTACTTTCTACAAGATAATACAGACAAATAACTATTACTATCTACAAGATAAACACACATCCATCATGGGAAGAACAATACAACAAAACATAAGGTATGTACAGCGGGTAGGACAGGTGGGGACATACACCACAGGTGGGGGCGGGGGACAAGACACAAAGTATGTACAGTGGGTAGTTCGGGTCTTTTAATCTGATTTTTGATTTAGAGGGTCCAGTTACGGATTGCAGCCTCCTGTAAATGTTTTTTGAGAGTGGTTTTGAAGGTGGGCAGTGTTTTGCACTCCTTTAAGATTATAGGAAGGGCGTTCCACATTTTTACTGCATAGTTTGCAAACGAGTTTAACCCCTTGTTTGTGGTGCAACGCGGTTGAACGTGGTTCGTGGAGCTTCCTCTGGTGTTGTATGTGTGGACGTTGTTCACTTTTTGGAAGTATGTTGACAGGTACTTGGGTGTCTTTGTGGTGTAGCGTATCTTGAAGACCAGGCCCAGTGCAAGCTGCTGCACTCTGTCAACTACTCGTAGCCAATCAAGGCTCAAAAAATGAGCAGCGGTTAGATGTGTCCTAGGGTTGAGACCTAGCAGAAGCCTAACCAGTTTATTTTGGGCTGTCTGGAGTCTTGTTTTATGGGCCTTTGTGGTTCTATAGTACCATGATGTTACGGCATAGTCGAAGTGACATTGAATGAGAGCTCCTGATAGGGTCCTCAGTGTGTTTTTACTGACAAGTGAGGATATCCTGTACAAGAATCTAGTTCTATGGTTAACTTTTTTGATTACTTTAGCTGCCATTTTATCTCCGGAAAGATTTGCCTCTAAGATGGAGCCCAGGTATGTAATATCCTCTTTTCTTGTGATATTAATGTTACCCACTTTTATTTTAAAATTTTCAGCCTTTCTGAGTTTAGATGGGGATCCGTATAGGATGGTTTCAGTTTTACCTAGGTGTATTGATAGTTTATTGTCAGCTAGCCAGATGCAGATTCTACTCAGTTCAGTGCTTAGCGCTTTTTCCACCTGCAATATGTCCCTGTCAGAGACCAGCAGAGCCGAGTCATCCGCGAACAGGAATAAATTGCAATCACATGCTGATGACATGTCATTCACATATATTAGGAACAGTAAAGGTCCCAAAATGCTTCCTTGTGGAACGCCGCAGGTCACTGGGAGGGGGGGGGACAGTGTTCCGTTCACACTAACCACCTGTTCCCTCCCCTCTAAGTAGGATTGCATCCAGCTCACCGATGTTCTATCGAACCCTATTGCTTTCAGTTTATCTAACAATATGTGGTGATCTACTGTGTCGAAGGCCTTCTGGAGGTCCAGCATGACCATGCCGCAGTACTTGCCCGAGTCCACCTCATGGTTGATGTGGTCGTTCAAATAGAGAAGGCATGTGTCAGTGGAATGGGATGTTCTGAATCCTGATTGAAATTCATACATCAGCTTTTTTTCGGTAAGGTACCTATCGACCTGTTCATAAACTATTTTTTCCATAAGTTTCGAGATGGAATTAAGAATAGAAACAGGTCGGTAGTTGCCTGGGTCTAATTTGCTTCCTTTTTTATACAGTGGGGTTACCCTTGCTATTTTAAAGTCAAGGGGGACGTGTCCCTGTTTGATGGAGAGGTTTATTATGTGGGTGATGATTGGGGTAATGGAGGCAGCTGAGTCTTTTAGAAATCTGGCTGGAATATTGTCATGGCCCGTGGCCTTTTCTGAGTGTAGAGCGCCTAGCTTTTTAAACACCTCATCGTTTGACACCATGGAGAGTTTAAAATCATCATTGCGTACACCCAGTTTATTGTAGAACTCACGGATGTGCTCTACACCATAACGCCCTGAGTGGGGTGGTAGATTGTTAACTAATTTAGTGGCTATGGTTGTAAAGAAAGTGTTTAAGCACTTAGCCACATCCAGCTTGTCTGTAAGGAGAGAATCACCAGATTTGATGCTGATGTTTGTAGACCTGGTTTTGAGTTTTTGACTGCAACCTAGTTGGCTATTAAGTAGCTTCCAAAGGTCACGTGGTTTGTTTAAGTTTTCTTCGATTTTGTTATCGAGGTATTCTTTCTTAGCAGATTTGGTCATGGTAATTACCTGATTGCATAGTTTGTTGCATTGTTTTTTAATTTTCTCAAAGTGGGTTTTGTGATCTTCGTTTAAGTGTTTCACTAATTTTGATTTGCATTTTTGAACTTCAGAGCATTTTAGGTCTCTGACTTTCATAGCATTTAGAATGTCCGAATTCATCCATGGTTCCGATCGGGTTTTAACCCTGGTGGTTCTCATGGGGGCTATACTGTCAATAATATTTAGGAATTTGGTTTTGAAACCTAGCCATGCCTCTTCAACCTGTGTGCATTTTATTTCATCAAACCAGTCTTGATTCTCCAGTTTATGGTTTAAGGTCTCACTAGAATAGGATTTAAGGGATCTAGTAGTTATAGTTTTATGACCGCCAGCCTTGGGTTTTTGTTTTTTACGAGTGCAAAAGATCATGTAATGATCACTTAGCCCACATACAATAACCCCACTCTTGGAGATTTTGGACTCATCCGATGTTAGAATGAGATCTATGGTGGTTTGAGTAGAAATACACACCCTAGTGGGTTTGGTAATTTGTTGACGGAGACCGTGTAATTCAGAAAACCTAGTGAAGGATTTGAAAACGGATGCTTCATTTCTGAGCATGTCCGTGTTCAAATCTCCAATAAGAATCTTTTCCACACAGTCAACGTCATCCAAGCACCCCTCAAGAATATCATAGAAATCACTCTGATCGGGAGGTCTGTAGATAGAACCAACCAGCACCGGTTTTGCTTTGTTAAAGATAATTTCAACCCAAACAGATTCTAATTTGTCATGATTCAGGTCATCACGGGTGTTAAAGATAATATCGTTGTGAATATACATGCAGACACCACCCCCATACCTGTTCCTGTCGTTTCTGATGACTGTGTAGTTGACTATTTCAATCTCTGGGTCTTTGATGGATTCATCACACTTGGTCTCAGAGAAGCTCAAAATATGAACCTTGCTGTCATGGAACATTTCTCTGATTTGGTCCAGTTTAGGCACAAGACTGTTCACATTAAGGTGAACAATATGCAGGCCCTTACTGCTGTGTCCAAATAGAGAGTTTATGTCTTTGACTTGGAAATAGTCACCACCATTTTGGTCATCGTCACGTTGAGGATTGGGTGGGGGGGGGCGCCCATTGTTCATCGGTTTCGTCGTAGAGTCTCCGGGTGGAGAAGGGGGGGGTCGTCGTCGGGTGGGGGAGGGAGGGGGGAGGGGGGGGTTCGTCACCGGGTGGGTGAGGCCTCTGTGTTCGTCACCGGGTGGTGGGGGGGGGTTCGTCACCGGGTGGGGGAGGCCTCTGTGTTCCCTGGCTAGGTGGTGGAAGATAGGTGGGGGGGTAATGTTATTAGCATATCTACCCATTGTTTTGCTAGCCACGTCTGAAACCTGGATGTCTGCTGTTGCCGGCAAACTAACCGGTTTGTCGACAATGGCGTCAATGTTTATGCTCGTAGCATTTGCCTGGGAAAGATATAGTTGTTGTCTGGCTAAACGTGAAGCCCGCCTGGTTGCGACTGGTCCGGGATTCTGCTGGATGTCTCCCGAGAGCAGTAGATAGAGCCATATCACGGTTCTTCTGTCTATTCTACCTGTCGGGGGTTTGTTTCTTCTCGTCCGGTCCGCAGTTAGCGTCGTGTGAATGGTTGTTGCTCCGAAGCCCAAACATTTCTTCGCGGCGTGGAGATAAAAGTCGTTATGTGTCTCACCTTTTCCAACAAAGTTTGACTCCTTCTCCATAAGATGCAAGTTCTGTGGTGATTTGATGTACAAATCCGTAATCCATAGAAGGAACAGAAGAAAATGCGGTATAATCCTCGCCTAATCATTTCTTTGTCCTAGAGAAACACATGTTCAAGATGGTCTCCCTTCCTGTGACCTGCCCCCTGCCCTTTGACCTGAGTGATATTGTCTGTAACCCATCCCTCTTTTCACACTCTAACCTGTCCTGAGTAAGGTGATAGGACTATATATGTGTTTTGTCATAGCCTTGTATTACCATATTATTGGAAGTATAATGTGTGAGCTAAGACAGATCTTCCTCTCTTTATAACATCCAGAGTAGGAATGCTGTAAGCTGTATGTAACTTTGCTTAAATAAATAGTCTCAGAAGCTTTGCTTTGATCTATTTCAACCAAGTGCTAACGTAAATATCCTACAGTATCATTAGCAATAATAATCAAAATAGCCTACCAACTCAATCTCAGGACTTGTGTGGCTAATGACGCTGTGTATGTAACTTTCCTGTTTACCTTTATTCCTTTGAATCAAATTTAATTCCAGAAATGTACCCCACATCCCATGTATAGGCTATTAAAAATGTTAAGATGTTAAATAACGGAGCTGAATTAGAAGCGTTATGATTAAATATTATGCTTTGAAACAGTTAAAGTTAGTTGGTATTGAAATTAGTTGTGTTACAGATTGTAAGGCAATACAACACCATATACATAAATGATAATAATGCAAACTAAGTCATGATAGTTGGCTTCCATAGAGCTCAAATGGATACTAAATAAATCTATCAAATTAATATTTTTTTCAGATGGCTGAGGCTGGCAGCAGTCGTTTGCAACATGTGGGCAGTAAAAGTCAGCCAAGGATCTAGAAAATCCAACCAAAGAAACAAGCAATTTGTTGGCACACCTGAGTAAAACACCTGAGTAAAACTATGATGACGCACAGGTAGGAGCGAGAGCTACTCAGTCAACGCAGTCGGCATCTCCAACTGGTTCCACAGCTGCACAACAGCGGAGAGAAACGAGCTACAGAGAGTCGTGAGAACAGCACAGAAGATCACCGGCGCCCCCCTCCCCTCTCTGGAGGAGCTGTACAACACACGCTGTCTCAGGAGGGCCTCCAAGATCTCCAGGGACCCGACCCACCCTGGGCACGTACACTTTGTCAAGCTGCCCTCGAACAGGAGGTACAGGACCCCGGCCGCTAAGACAAACAGACTGAAGGACTGCTTCTACCACAGGGCCGTCAAGGCCCTGAACACAGAAAAGGCCTAAGTTCTGGGCCCAGGGCAGTCCGGACGAACACAGAAAAGACCTAAGTTCTGGGCCCAGGACAGTCCGGACGGATTGTATGGCAGCTAGTGCTGAGGCACAAACATGTACATTTTCAAGCCTGCAAACTGTGACACTTTAAAAAAATGTGAAAAAATACTCTTTGTGCAATATGACAACCCTAGTTGACTATCTGTGCAGTATAGTACAGTGGATTGTGTACATAGCCTTTATTGATGTAAACCAGCTCCTTACCTTCTTGTGATTTGATGCATCTATGCTTTTTTCTAAAATGTGTTTTCTTTTTCCTTTCCTAACACCAGGGGAGCCACCCCTCCTAAATTTCGTTGTTTGGTACCTGTACTGTAGCAATGACAAATAAAGTCCATTCCATTCCATTCCATTCCACTCATCATCCGTCGATTGACCTGACAACGGTCTACAACTGATCCAAGACCAAAAGAGATGGAGAAGGTGATTATTTATGGAGATGATCGCCACAGACATCCAACCACAGACAATGCCATGTCGAAGAACCTAAGGCTAAGAATTGTACTCTTGTGTACCTGTATGTTGGATGTAATAAAAGCAATTCTGATTCTGATTCTGATATGCCATGATAGAGGGTACTGGCTTTAAAAGGTTCATGTCAAAACCAGAGCCCAGGGACACTTTGAGGAGTGAAACGTGTTTCCGCAGTCATATGCAGGGGAGGGGCCAAATTCACCAACAAATTGTTCTAAAGGTCAAACTGAAGACATAGAAAATGCAGGTTGTTACAGCTTGTTGGTCAGGGTCAACAGAAGCACTGATGAGCTTGCTCATTTCATTGACAGGAATTGGAAGAGAGTCCAAGTCACCCTTAATGTAATGGCCATTACATTTTAACCAATTGGCCGATGCTTTTATCCAAAGCGACTTACAATTAGAGGTTACAGGGACAGTCTCCCTGGAGTAACTTAAGGCTAAGTGCCTTACTCAAGGGCACACTAGTGGTGGTGTTCCCAAGTGGTATTTGAACATGTGATCTTCTGGTCACCATATCACAAGATCTCCAGAGACCCAACCCACCCTGGGTACGTACACTTTACCCGGCTGCCCTCGAAAAGGCGGTACAGGACCATGGCCGCAAGGACAAACAGACTGAAGAACAGCTTCTACCCCAGGGCCATCCAGGCCCTGAACACAGCAAAGACCTAGGTTCTGGGCCCTGGACAGTCTGGACGGATTTATGGCAGCTGCTGGACTGAAAAAATCAGGTGTAGTGCTGAGGCACAAATATGTACATTTCAAGCCTGCAAACTGCGACACTTTAAATGAATGTGCAATAACACTATGTGCAATATGACAACCCTAGTCGTCTATTTGTACAGTATAGTATAGTGGATAGTGTACATAGCCTTTATTTATGTAAACCAGCTCCTTCCCTTCTTGTGTTTTTTTTAGTATTTTTTCTTTCCTAACACCAGGGGAGCCACCCCTCCTAAATTTCGTTGTTTGGTACCTGTACTATAGCAATGACAATAAAGACCATTCATTCATTCATCTGTGGATTATTATTTTCAATTAGTGGTCTCCTGAGAGGAGCGAATCTTGATTTTTTTAATGCTATAAATAGCCTACACTTGAAAAACTAGTGCTGTGATATTATTGATCGTCTTAGTTAAACATCGGTGTAACAAACATTAGTGAAACCTCAGTACAACCTTACATTTTGGAGTGCTGGGAGGTGTGGGCGATATTATGAAGGGCTTGCTGGATAAATTGGCACGCCTTTGTTTGTTGATCGGAAACGTTCAAGAAACGATCATTAAGAATAAGATGACGCGCCCCCATCAAACATTACCTCAAGTGAGATGTTCCATGTTGCATGAAAATTCGTTGATGATTAGATACAAGATCAAATGTAGGCTACTGCAATTACTTACTTAGACATACTGTACAGTTTATAATTTCAACTGTCTGTACATATACCAGGGACGTAAATTATTAGCGCAATCTGACATGAATAAGCGTGAGTCTGCTGAAAACGAATTTCCGTGCAACATGGAACAAATTAAATCTGAAAAATTTCCACAAGTTGATTATCATTATTAAAAAATTATAGTAATAAATATTGCAATTGTGGGTCTTCGGCTACTGTCATGCGCCCGAACAAGGTAGAGGCCCTAGTAGAGGCCCTGGTAGAGGCATTCCCTGGTAGAGGCCCTGGTAGAGGCCCTGGTAGAGGCCCTGGTAGAGGTCCTGGTAGAGGCCCTGGTAGAGGCATTCCCTGGTAGAGGCCCTGGTAGAGGCATTCCCTGGTAGAGGCCCTGGTAGAGGCATTCCCTGGTAGAGGCCTTCCCTGATAGAGGCATTCCCTGGTAGAGGCCCTGGTAGAGGCATTCCCTGGTAGAGGCCCTGGTAGAGGCCCTAGTAGAGGCCCTGGTAAAGGCATTCCCTGGTAGAGGTCCTGGTAGAGGCCCTGGTAGAGGCCCTGGTAGAGGCCCTGGTAAAGGCCCTGGTAGAGGCATTCCCTGGTAGAGGTCCTGGTAGAGGCCCTGGTAGAGGCCCTGGTAGAGGCCCTGGTAAAGGCCCTGGTAAAGGCATTCCCTGGTAGAGGCCTTCCCTGATAGAGGCATTCCCTGGTAGAGGCCCTGGTAGAGGCCCTGGTAGAGGCCCTGGTAAAGGCCCTGGTAAAGGCATTCCCTGGTAGAGGCATTCCCTGGTAGAGGCCCTGGTAGAGGCCCTGGTAGAGGCCCTGGTAGAGGTCCTGGTAGAGGCCCTGGTAGAGGCCCTGGTAAAGGCCCTGGTAAAGGCATTCCCTGGTAGAGGCCTTCCCTGATAGAGGCATTCCCTGGTAGAGGCCCTGGTAGAGGCCCTGGTAGAGGCCCTGGTAGAGGTCCTGGTAGAGGCCCTGGTAGAGGCCCTGGTAAAGGCATTCCCTGGTAGAGGCCTTCCCTGATAGAGGCATTCCCTAGTAGAGGCCCTGGTAGAGGCCCTGGTAGAGGTCATGGTAGAGGCCCTGGTAAAGGCCCTGGTAAAGGCATTCCCTGGTAGAGGCCCTGGTAGAGGCCTTCCCTGATAGAGGCATTCCCTAGTAGAGGCCCTGGTAGAGGCCCTGGTAGAGGCCCTGGTAGAGGCCCTGGTAAAGGCCCTGGTAAAGGCATTCCCTGGTAGAGGCCCTAGTAGAGGCCCTGGTAGAGGCCCTGGTAGAGGTCCTGGTAGAGGCCCTGGTAGAGGTCCTGGTAGAGGCCCTGGTAGAGGCATTCCCTGGTAGAGGCCCTGGTAGAGGCATTCCCTGGTAGAGGCCCTGGTAAAGGCATTCCCTGGTAGAGGCCCTGGTAGAGGCATTCCCTGGTAGAGGCCCTGGTAAACACGGGGATGTGTGTATTTTGATGTTAGCCCCCCCGGGAAATGAGGCAAATATGAATGAATGGCATGCCCCCTGCCCACGAAGCAGTGCGCTATGGGGAGCGTATCTCCATGTGTATCTCCATGTGTATCTCCATGCTCCGGTCACCTGTGTGTTAGATTCGATCGGATCAACCCACCGAGCATCCCACCCCTGCTAGAGTCCCCTGGCCCTGGTAAACACAGAGATGTGTGTCTGGCCCTGGTAAACACAGAGATGTGTGTGGGGGAAGGCATAGCGTCTCCATTCAAGTTTTGCCATGTTCCCCTGTTCCTAAGGAACATGGGGATATGTCGTTTTTGATCGTAGCCCCCCGGGATTTGTTAACCTGTTTCCTAAAGTTGTCATACCAGTACCCTCTCCCTCCCGACACCCTGCCATCTTTAGAAGTCGCCATTCTATTGAAATGCTAAATTTTTACTATTCAAATCATTGATCATCCTAACGATCTTACATCTCTACATCAGAGTGATATTCTCATCCCCCTCACAATCGTGCCAACATAAGCAAGATGGAAATGTATCTGATACATTTCAAGGCAAGAGAATACCGAGATTTGTGGCAAGAGAGAGTTTATTCACCCAATAAAGTAAAGATGGAAAAATACTGCCCTTCACCTGATGTTCTTATTATCAGATGTTCAGTTATGATGAGAGTAGCCTACAATTCTCGTGTCGACCTGGCAGCAGCAACGATAATAATGAACACGCAAGACGGTTGTACATAGATATATGCAAATTAATATTTGTAGATTTGTTTTCAAACATTAGATAGTTGATTTTGGCAACATTGTAGCCAAAGTAGCCAATTGCAGAGTGTAATAATTATTGTATTGCTTTGCTCTAATAAACCTTAGTCCCCTCAGAGCATATTTTTAGTAGTAGCAATTGTTTATTATGTATATTAAATACCTTATTTTTTACTAGTAGTACAAAGTACATTGCTAATTCCCTTGCCAATTATGTGCCCTCAAGAACACTAAGATCATCTATCGCAGGTTTATTAGAGGTTCCCAGCAATAGTCAGAAGAAGATCGGGAGCGCAGCCTTTGCCAACTATGCCCCAAAGCTTTGGAACACATTACCTTTAGAGATCAGGGAAGCCAGCTCACTAAATATTTTTAAAAGAAAGCTAAAAACGCACTTCTTCAATATAGCCTTCAACTAGCTCATCTGCACCTGCCTACTGCTCATTTCCCCTTTTTAAAATTATTTTTTATTGTATTTTCTTTACCTTTTCTTTTTACTGTTTTCCCCTGCTCTTATATTCACGTACACAGACTGACTAGTTGAAAGAGGTGTGCAAAAGAAAGAAACTGTTGATGTTGATACTGAGTAGTTGGATTTTTGGTGCAAGGTCTTGCAGAGACTGAGAACGTACACAGAGACTGGGAACGTACACAGAGACTGAGAACGTACACAGAGACTGAGAACGTACACAGAGACTGAGAACGTACACAGAGACTGGGAACGTACACAGAGACTGAGAACGTACACAGAGACTGAGAACGTACACAGAGACTGAAAACGTCTGGTGGGTCTCGGGAGTAGTCTGTCAATAAAATCTATAAGAAGTCTATTGATAAAGTCTATAGTAGTCTGTCAATAAAATCTATAAGAAGTCTATCAATAAAGTCTATAAGAAGTCTATTGATAAAGTCTATAGTAGTCTGTCAATAAAGTCTATAAGAAGTCTATCAATAAAGTCTATAAGAAGTCTATTGATAAAGTCTATAGTAGTCTATCAATAAAATCTATAAGAAGTCTATCAATAAAGTCTATAAAGAACGTACACAGAGACTGAGAACGTCCACAGAGACTGAGAACGTACACAGAGACTGAGACAGACCTTTTCCAAAAAACTGTTTGTGGTGCTGGTGGAAAGCCAGTGGGAAGTACAGAAAGACTGTGTAAGGTAGGGAGATGAAAGGGATATGGAAAGTTAGATCTTTACCTTTTCTTTTTAGTGTTTTGCCCTCCTTTTATAGTCATTCTATGCATGTATATGTTTTTATATATGTTTTTATATTCACTTTATGTTCTTATTCCTGTTGTAAAGCACTTTGAGCTGCATTTCTTGTATGAAAGGTGCTATATAAATAAAGCTTTACTTACTTACTTACTTACTAGGAAGAATTGGTGTGAACATACGTAAACATGAGCAGAAGCGTGGCAATTTATTTTTTATAAATAAATGGAGCACAATGTGTACCGAAATGTTATACGATTTTTTACATTTATCACGTCCTACCAAGTATTTGCAAGTAAATAAAAATGTAACTTTAATTATCTGTTTCTCTGTCTGTGTTTGTTTGTTTGTTCACTGCACATTGTAACCTACTAGTTCTTCTTACTTACACGTTTATTTGTCAATTACACTCTCTGCGTGTTTCTATTCATGATGCTAATATCTGTGTTTCTGTAAATTCATATATATAGCCTATTGCATTATTTGGAAATTGACAGCGCTGTAAATAGTCATTCAATGCACAACGCACATCATTTCACGCGAAACATAAGTTTGAATAATTGTCACCAATTCACACAAGGAGGGGCTGCTACCATGATACTTTGTGGGGGACAACATGTTTACTGTCGTTTTTATTTTACTGTGTAAAATGAACTTCACTTATATAGCACCGTATTCCAAAGCGCTTTACAACGGCCTCTCATTCACCCATTCACACACACATTCACACACCAATGCGGCAAGCTACCATGCAAGATGCCGGCCTGCGCATTGGGAGCAATTTGGGATTCGGTGTCTTGCCCGAGGACACCTCGACATGTTGAGCCGGGGATCGCACAACCGACCCTACGATCATTAGACACCGGCTCTACCTCCTGAGCCACAACCACCCCATAGCAGCATGTTTATACCGTGTTTCAGGATCCATATTTAAAAGCCCCAAAACCCATTAAATCTCTTTTTGAACTTTTACTAAGGACGTAAACTTGACTTGTGTGGTAAGTGCACTTCCACAAAATCGCTGCATTTCGTTGTCTAGTACTTGCACTCTGCAATGACAATTAAGTTGAATCTAATCTAATCTAATCTAAGTGGTGGACCTCACTGGTGAGCTTTTCTCGACTTTAAACATGTTGATTTTCAATCCATTCCTACCTTAGCCAAGCAGAAAATATACTTGCTGAAATATGCCAACTATTGATCAGGTGACCACAATGTAAGAAAAAGTTTCTGCTCACCCTGTTAGCATTTCTCAATGAATAAACTCAGTGTGTTCTGGGTGTGAGTAATCATGTTGAACACTTCATTTCATGCATCTCCACTTCTATTAGAGTCATTTGTGTGTTTACTCATGTAAATGTGAGGAAATGCGGTACAGTTGAAAGAACATGTCAAGATACAGTAAATGCTGAACTTCAGTATCACTTAGGGTTTATCATCATTATTGGTAACACTTTACTCAAACCCTCATCATAAGAGCTTCATAATGCTGTCATAGTCATGAATCATGACATAACATAAATCATTACTAGTTATGACAGCTTGTATCAGCTTCCCATGCCACAACTGACTTAACACTGTCACAGTAAGCATTTGCCAACAAGCTGATTCAAGCCAACAGTTTGTGTCGGGACAAGGCCAGTTGTCATAAGACATAAGTTGCTTATAACAGTTAATAATAACATTGCATATTTCCAATACAGAATTAACTAATTACAATCACATAATGAGTGAGGCTGTTATGACACAATACACACATGCTTGATCCACAACTCAGATTGAGCAGATGCAAATGAAATACCTCAGACATGAGACTACTGGAGTGTAGAAAATCTGTTTTTAATGCTTTTCAAAGTTAACTTGAGAAGTTCATTCTAGGTCTCTGATTTCCATTAATTATACTGCTCATCATCCCTGTTGCATATGCACGTTGCCTGATGATACAACTGCACAGTTCCACAGTACATACACCAATCCAAACAAGTAGTCACTGCGAATGTGGGTAGGATGAGCTTCTCTTTTCTTCACTGCGAGGCAATGCCACCGTTATGTTAATGCAACAGCCAGGGGAGAAAGAGAGTGGAACTGCAGAGTCTGTGTGGGCGATCAAGCTTCTTGTGCGTATCATCTGGTGCATTCAAATGTCCTCCTTCTCCTTCTCCTTCTCCTCTCTATACACGTCATTAAGACTGAGGCCGAGAAGAAAGCACTTCAAATGCATCAGGGAGATACTAAAACACAATCAGGGAGAAGAGGAAAACCATCTCAGACATGCCATTACATTGCTAAAATGGTGTAGTGGCACATTAGTGTACAGTAATAACTTGTACAGTGTGATGTACAGTACAGTGCAGTGTGAGTCACAGATGTAGTAGCATTAGTGTATGTCACGTCCTTTATGGAAAGGCTCTTTCTTACCTGAGATTTAATACACTAAAACCTCTCATGACGCATTAGAATATTGAGATGGTAATGAGAGTGGGACATGGTAAGTGCAGAGTAAATGGTGGGTACTATTCACAACATTATAATGAAGGACGTTTAATGAATACGTAAAGACCAAACATACATTTTATGTTGACTTAAGACACAAGCAACCCATACTGCATGAGACCAGGACAGCCATACTGCATGAGACCAGTAGGACAGCCATACTGCATGAGACCAGTAGGACAGCCATACTGCATGAGACCAGGACAGCCATACTGCATGAGACCAGTAGGACAGCCATACTGCATGAGACCAGTAGGACAGTCATACTGCATGAGACCAGTAGGACAGCCATACTGCATGAGACCAGTAGGACAGTCATACTGCATGAGACCAGTAGGACAGTCATACTGCATGAGACCAGTAGGACAGCCATACTGCATGAGACCAGTAGGACAGCCATACTGCATGAGACCAGTAGGACAGCCATACTGCATGAGACCAGGAGGACAGCCATACTGCATGAGACCAGTACAGTCATACTGCATGAGACCAGGACAGCCATACTGCATGAGACCAGTAGGACAGCCATACTGCATGAGACCAGTAGGACAGCCATACTGCATGAGACCAGTAGGACAGCCATACTGCATGAGACCAGTAGGACAGCCATACTGCATGGGACAGCCATACTGCATGAGACCAGTAGGACAGCCATACTGCATGAGACCAGTAGGACAGCCATACTGCATGAGACCAGTAGGACAGCCATACTGCATGAGACCAGTAGGACAGACATACTGCATGAGACCAGGACAGCCATACTGCATGAGACCAGTAGGACAGACATACTGCATGAGACCAGGACAGCCATACTGCATGAGACCAGTAGGACAGTCATACTGCATGAGACCAGTAGGACAGTCATACTGCATGAGACCAGTAGGACAGCCATACTGCATGAGACCAGTAGGACAGACATACCGCATGAGACCAGTAGGACAGCCATACTGCATGAGACCAGGACAGTCATACTGCATGAGACCAGGACAGCCATACTGCATGAGACCAGTAGGACAGTCATACTGCATGAGACCAGGACAGCCATACTGCATGAGACCAGTAGGACAGCCATACTGCATGAGACCAGTAGGACAGCCATACTGCATGAGACCAGTAGGACAGCCATACTGCATGAGACCAGTAGGACAGCCATACTGCATGAGACCAGTAGGACAGCCATACTGCATGAGACCAGGACAGCCATACTGCATGAGACCAGTAGGACAGCCATACTGCATGAGACCAGTAGGACAGCCATACTGCATGAAACCAGGACAGCCATGTTGCTGCGCTGCATTTGCAGATGTTATTCAGTCAATTCAAGTTAATAGTCTCTGCCAGTTTAGGACCCAATTTATGGTTACTGTATTTTCCGGACTATAAGTCACTCAGGAGTATAAGTCGCATCAGTCAAACATATATAAGGCGCACTGGACTATAAGTCGCATTTATTGATGAGTATGGATTATGAGTTATGAATTATGAATTATGAGTATGAATTAACATTTAAAAACATGTTAAATTATATATATTTTTTGATATATAAGTCGCACCTAACTATAAGTCGTAGGACCAGCCAAACTATGAAAAAAAGTGCCACTTATAGTCCGGAAAATACAGTAATTTTTTATTAAATGTCCGATGATCAGGCAGACGCAATCCACCCAACATGCTGGAAAAGTCAAATAAAGAGCACCTACTATTTGGACCTAGTACACCCACACTACTTCTGTGGAATGGTTTCATCTGTGACAGCAACTTATCTGGCCTTTAGTTCAGTTTTCTTCTGCATATGCCAAGCCTTCACTGCTTTACCCACATCTCATTAATAGTGCCTGTGTATCTAATAGAGCAGGTCTCTCAGTGCAGCTGACACTTATAACTGCTTCACTGGTTTGCTGTGCTTTGTTTTTCCATCATTACTGAGTTTTAGTGCGTTCGGCTGATGGATGTCTCTTGTTGGATCTCTCTTCCTTCGCCTCTGCGTGTGGAAGAGAGGATGACTTGATTGATTTATTTCCATATCGCTGGCTTCATTTCCAATTATTGTTATTTTGATGATGTTACGACAATGGGCTCCACTGTATGGTATTACACAATCTATCACACTCTGGCACTTGGTTTAATTGTGTCTCTGTAATGTTAATTCATTGTTTTTCGACAGTTCCTCTACGAGAGAAATGGCGGCCCCTTTTCTATCATTTTATTAGTCATTAGAGTATGCATCAAGAACGTGACTGTTATGGGACGTAGGGTTATTCCTGGTCACATGACTGTTATGGGACGTAGGGTTATTCCTGGTCACATGACTGTTATGGGACGTAGGGTTATTCCTGGTCACATGACTGTTATGGGACGTAGGGTTATTCCTGGTCACATGACTGTTATGGGACGTAGGGTTATTCCTGGTCATGCCAGATTTACCCATGAACGTAGAATCAAGCGTTATGGAAGGAGAAGTATCGTGTATCGTGGATATCGCCACAGCTAGCGGGGTGGTTAGGCACGACGGAAAGCAGAGTGCCGTTACACCCCCTAGCTGTGCCGATATCTACGATATACCACAGCTTTGAGTTCCATAACACTTTTATACAACGGTTACCACATTTTTCGATCAATATTTCACAAAAGAAAGACAAGACAAACTTTTAATTAATGTATTTTAATGGAACTATGTTTTATTGTAAGTCTATTCTTCCGCTGAACAGTTGTTTATTGGTTGCTAAGCAACGGTAATAATGTAACTTCGATAATGGTAATATTGTGGTGGGTTAACATAATTCACCCCCGGAACTAATAGTTGGGAGTATTGTTCCGTACGGAGGGTTAAGTGGGTGGTACTCAGTTTTAGTTCCTGTTTTAAGTGTGTGGTAACAACTGGTTCATGTCTGTCAATAAACGTCTAGCTGTGACATTTGATAAGCCGCCTCCGACTCCCGTCTCTCGGCACTACATTGGTGACCCCGACGTCAGTCCCGTTGAAGTATCCGAGACTGAACCGAACATGGCAAATAACGCCGTTATACTCAAATTGCCGGAGTTTTTGGAGACCTCCGCGGCAGCATGGTTCGCACAGACGGAGGCGCAGTTCGCCCTCCGTGGGATTGCAGACGACGCTGCACGCTACTACCATGTCGTCTCGGCTCTGGGGAGCTCCACTGCAGCCAGAACGGTGGGCTTCATTACAGCTCCCCGTGCCCTGAATAAATATACAGCGTTTAAGACTCTCCTCCTCAGGACCTTCGGACTATCACGGTCGGAACGAGCCCGACGTCTGTTCGCAATTCAGGGGCTGGGAGACAGCAAGCCTTCCCAGCACATGGACATGATGCTGAACCTACTAGGTACGGAAGAACCAAATTTTCTTTTTATTGAACTGTTTCTTCGGCACATGCCTGCACATGTACAGACGGCGCTCGCTAATACGGCTATTACGGAACCCCGTGAGTTAGCAGAGGAGGCTGACCGCTTCTTCCTAGCTACCCAGCGTTTTACCCCTGAAGTGCTAGCCCCGACACACAATTACACTCCCCCTGGCAGAGACAGGCTAGCTAACATGGGCCCACCTACCACCGGTAGCCGTACTAGCCCAGGCATGTGCTATTTCCACTCACGCTTTGGCGCGAAGGCGAAGAGGTGCCGCTCCCCTTGCAACTACGGCTCGGCGGGAAAACGGCAAAGCCTGCGTTCTGTAGTGGCTGTGAGCGTGGGCACAGCAAACCAGCTACTGTTCATCAGAGACACTCTCTCCGGGTGCAAATTCCTCTGTGACACCGGTGCTCAGAGGAGCGTCCTGCCTGCGACAGTGGATGACACCGCCAGGGGAGGTCATGGCCCACATTTAAAGTCCGCTAACGACACCCCCATCCGCACCTATGGCACGAAAGCTGTAGACCTATGTTTCGGGGGTCAGCGGTTTACATGGGAATTCGTCACGGCCGACATCTCTTTCCCCCTCCTCGGTGCAGATTTCCTATGTGCTCACGGACTGCTCGTGGACGTCAAGAACAACCGCCTGGTGGACGCACTGACATTCTCCTCACTTGTATGTGTCCGCGGTGAGGCGACATACGGTGGGCTCTCCAGCTCACTCTCAGAGGGTGACAACTATCAGCGCCTGCTCAGCGAGTTCCCCAGCTTGACACAGCCCACATTTTCCGCCACCACTACCAAGCATGGGGTGGAGCACCACATAGAGACCAAGGGCGCCCCCATCTACGCTAGGGCCCGGCGGCTCAACCCCGACAGGCTAGCGGTCGCTAAGTCTGAGTTCGCCAACATGGAGCGCCTTGGTATCATCCGCCGCTCAGACAGCCCATGGGCCTCACCGCTACACATCGTGCCGAAACCAGACGGCGGATGGCGACCGTGTGGCGACTACCGCCGCCTCAACGACGCTACGACACCCGACCGCTACCCAGTCCCCCACATTCAGGACTTCTCTGCGCATCTGGCGGGTAAGCTGGTTTTCTCAAAGGTGGACCTAATGCGTGGCTACCACCTAGTCTCCGTGCACCCTTCAGACATTCCCAAAACGGCGGTGATCACGCCGTTCGGGCTATTCGAATTCCTACGCATGCCGTTTGGACTTAAGAATGCGGCCCAGTCCTTTCAGCGGCTAATGGATTCGACGCTCAGGGAAATGCCATTCCTATTCGTCTATTTGGACGACATCCTCGTTGCCAGCTCCTCGGTGGAAGAGCATCTGGCACATCTCCGAGACCTCTTCACGAGGCTCAGCCAACATGGCCTGATCATTAACCCGGCGAAGTGTCTGTTCGGGTTACCCTCCATCCGATTCCTTGGGCATCTCATCAACAAAGATGGGGCCGCCCCCCTCCCATCGAAGGTGGAGGCCGTTTCCGCCTTCCCCCGCCCACACACAGCTCGAGCACTCCGAGAGTTTCTCGGAATGGTGACTTTTTATCACCGGTTCATCCACCGTGCAGCCCACACCATGCACCCGCTGTACGAGGCTATGAAGGACAAATCCCCCAACCAGGCCATCGACTGGACGGCCGAGAGGGAAGCCGCCTTCATTGCCACCAAGACCGCCCTAAGCCAGGCCGCCATGTTGGCCCACCCGTCACCCAAGGCCCCTATTGCCATCACCACCGATGCGTCCGACTACGCCGTCGGCGCGGTGCACGAACAATGGGTCGCAGGCGCCTGGCAGCCGCTCGCCTTTTTCAGCCGTCAGTTGACGCCCAGAGAGCGCAAATACAGTGCGTTCGACAGGGAGCTCCTTGGCCTCTTTTTGGCAGTCCGCCACTTCCGGTTCCTGCTGGAAGGCCGTGAGTTCACGGCGTTCGTGGATCACAAACCCCTCACGTTCTCCATGTCCAAGGTGGCCGAGCCTTGTTCTGCCCGCCAGCAGCGCCAGCTCTCGTACATATCTGAGTACACCACGGACATCCAACACATCGCTGGCAAGTCCAACGTGGTCGCGGACTGTCTCTCCAGAGCGGTCGTCGGGGCCGTTCAACTGGGTCTCGACTACCTCCGCATGAGTGCGGACCAGGCCTCCGATCACGGGGTCCAGACCCTCAAGAACGCGGACACAGGACTACGCTTGGAGGATGTCGCAGTCGGTGACTCAGGCGCAAAACTGCTGTGCGACTTCTCTACGGGCCAGCCGCGGCCGCTAGTCCCTGTGAACTGGCGCCGGCCCGTTTTTGAGGCTGTACACAACCTCTCCCACCCCGGCAGGAAACCATCCGTAAAATTGGTTTCTGAGAAGTTCGTATGGCAGGGACTCAAGAAGGAGGTAAGGGGCTGGGTCGACACGTGCGTGGCCTGTCAACGCGCCAAAGTACACCGCCATACCAGAGCCCCTTTTGAGCCCTTCACTGTTCCTGAGAGGAGGTTCGACCACGTCAACGTCGACCTTGTGGGACCACTGCCCGCCTCTCACGGCTTCACCTACCTTTTCACCATGGTGGACAGGACGACCCGCTGGCCCGAAGCCGTTCCCCTCTCCTCGACGGCGTCTTCCGACGTGGCCCGTGCGTTCATCGGCACGTGGGTCGCGCGCTTTGGGACCCCGTCTGACCTGTCCTCTGACCGTGGCTCGCAGTTTACCTCGGAGCTGTGGAACGCTGTAGCTAGTGGTTTGGGGGTAAAGCTGCACCGCACTACTGCCTATCACCCCCAGGCTAACGGTTTGTGCGAGCGGTTCCACCGCTCAATGAAGGCGGCCCTACGCGCGAGTTTGACGGACGGCAACTGGGTGGACAAACTTCCGTGGGTCATGCTTGGCCTCAGATGTGCCCCCAAAGAGGACTTGCAGTCCTCGTCTGCCGAACTCGTGTACGGCCAAACCCTACG
This sequence comes from Nansenia antarctica, assembly GCF_963989245.1. NCBI lineage: Eukaryota > Metazoa > Chordata > Actinopteri > Argentiniformes > Microstomatidae > Nansenia > Nansenia antarctica. The sequence goes on along the minus strand of NC_137683.1, from coordinate 3,128,019 downwards.
AGTCCCCGGGGATTTCATCCCGGATGCCACTGTCCCCTGGTCTGCAGCCAGGCAGCGCTCCTCCCTACTGGAAGCCGCTGAGGTGTTCGCACCCGTCCCCACTTCACAGCACGGTACCCCTGCTTTCCGGGTCCCCACCGAGCTGCGCTCGTCAGACTTTGTCTTCATTCGCCACGACGCCCACCGCGGCCCCCTACGCCCCCCTTACGATGGCCCGTTCAAGGTCCTACAACACGGGGACAAGACCCTGGTGGTGGACGTTGGTGGTAGACACGAGACGGTCTCCATTGATAGGATCAAGTCCGCTCACGTGGACGTTTCCCGGCCATTGGAACTGGCTCAGCCCCCACGCCGTGGCCGCCCCCCCATGCCCGACCCCCCGCCCCCGGTCGCGGTGCCTTCAGCTGCCCCTGCCCCTGCCCCTGTCCCGGTTCCCCCTGCCCCGGCCCCGGCTGGCCCTGCCCCTGCCCCTGCCCCGGATGCCCCTGCGTCCCGCACCCGCCGGGGTCGGATCGTCGTCCCTCCCCGACACAGGGATTTTGACTATGGGTGAATTCTGGGGGGGCTTGTGTGGTGGGTTAACATAATTCACCCCCGGAACTAATAGTTGGGAGTATTGTTCCGTACGGAGGGTTAAGTGGGTGGTACTCAGTTTTAGTTCCTGTTTTAAGTGTGTGGTAACAACTGGTTCATGTCTGTCAATAAACGTCTAGCTGTGACATTTGATAAGCCGCCTCCGACTCCCGTCTCTCGGCACTACAATATATACAAACACGGAGTAATATGAAAAGATGTGTCAACATTCCATTTAGCTGTGCGTATATCATGGATATCAGCACGGCTGGAACGCAAACTGACCAATAGAGCCAGTGGACCGGATCTATCCGTTGTATAATTCAGGTTAGTATTCCGTCATGGCACACCTTCTCACCCTGTAGGCCTATCTCTTAGGAAGACAAATTAGTCGGAGTCCTGTGGTCTCTGTAAAAGTACAGCCAGGAAAACTCTGACTTTGTCGAATGAGAATATAATGGATTGCAAAGCTGAGAACAGAAAGTCTGAGCCTCGGCTCTGGAAGCCAGGGAAATCATTGCTCCTAAATCTGTCTGTTTGTGTGAGTAATGCTCACCTTTGCCTCATTTATTCCACTTGACCCATTGGCACTGACAAGGTCAATCATGCTTCCTGAACCTCTCTGGCTCTGGATTGCACTCCAGCTCTCGAGATGATCCTATAGTGCCGGGATGACTCTGGCTGTGTGGGCTCTGTGTAGTTTAGTTACTGTAAGGCCGTAATTAATAACAAAGCCAGACAGCCAGGCACTCATATCATCATCATATCATCTGTCCTCACATAACTGTGACACGGTCTGGTGAAAAGGTCTGCATGTCTGCAATTCTCAAGTCACGCAAATGACCACAAAATGTGTTTTCCAATGTTTTTCATATTACGAAAGTTTAAGTGTTGAAGAGCAACAAACAAAAAAACAACAGTTTTAGGATCACTAAATACTTTTACTAGATCACTAAATACATTTGTGAATTAGATTCACTGTATCGTGTCCTGTCCTGCTTCAGGCTACTGGGTTAGTGATACATGACTTGTAAACATAGGTTTTAGGACGTGTTCAACAGCAAGGACTGTGTGATCAACAAATGATGTGTAGTTATGTGTTTTTAGCAGGTTGATGTTCTATCAGCATGTTGTGATGTGCTGAACATGCAGTTAGATGTTCATAGCGATGTTCCTTTTTAGCTGCTAGCTAGCTACGAACGTGATGGTAGCAAACGCGTCTGTTTTGATTCAGAGCGATTTTCTCCAGTATTTGGTTTGAGGTGTATCTTCTACTAACTATTTTCAATGTATGACACATCATTTGAAAGCATCACAATCTGTAAGAAACTGAAAAATGACCTTGCCCTTCTTGGGGACTTTTTTTACCAGACCCTGTCATAAATATCCTGTCATATTGGTTAACCTAGAACTACACATTCGATGTCATGCAATTCAATGTGATTACCAAATTACTATGTACAAATATCTTCAATATTGTTCAATATTCATATATTCAATGAATTCAATATTATTACTAAAGTAATTCCAATGTTACATGTAGTGTATATTGGCAACTTAATTTAATGTTCATATTTTATCATTTTATTTATATTTAAATCATGTTCTTTCTATTACACTATAGGAGTTAAGATGATTCTATTACACTATAGGAGTTAAGATGATTCTATTATACTATAGGAGTTAAGATGATTCTATTACACTATAGGAGTTAAGATGATTCTATTACACTATAGGAGTTAAGATGATTCTATTACACTATAGGAGTTAAGATGATTCTATTACACTATAGGTGTTAAGCAACATTTTGTCAATGTTCAGTTAGGCACAATATTAGGCCACTGCTGCTTGTGCCGGGCTTTGGACAAGAGATGTTGATGGGGTAAGAGATGTTGATGGGGTAAGAGATGTTGATGGGGTAAGAGATGTTGATGGGGTAAGAGATGTTGATGGGGTAAGAGATGTTGATGGGGTAAGAGATGTTGATGGGGTAAGAGATGTTGATGGGGTAAGAGATGTTGATGGGGTAAGAGATGTTGATGGGGTAAGAGATGTTGATGGGGTAAGAGATGTTGATGGGGTAAGAGATGTTGATGGGGTAAGAGATGTTGATGGGGTAAGAGATGTTGATGGGGTAAGAGATGTTGATGGGAAGCCAAAAGAAATACAAGCTGGTCAGGCGGTGTGGGAGATCAGACCAGGGATTGCTCAGATGGCTACAAATCCCACTAAATCCTATTGCCCCCTATCAATTATGAACAATAATCAGTTTTTCTGGGAGTAAAAAATGGATTCCAGCATAGCTCTCCATAATGCTTGGCTTGGTATCAGTTAGCATTTGAAAGAGACGTCAGTGAGGGAGAAGGAGAGATAAAGAGGGAGTGGATATAGGAGGGGAGGGTGTAGAAGGAGAGAGAGAGAGAGAGAGAGAGAGAGAGAGAGAGAGAGAGAGACGAGAGAGAGAGAGAGAGAGAGAGAGAGAGAGAGAGAGAGAGAGAGAGAGAGAGAGAGAGAGAGAGAGAGAGAGAGAGACAGAGAGAGATAGACAGAGACAGAGAGATTGGCAGGTCATATCTAGTCAGGAGACAATTATGGGCAAGATCTATTCTTGTGGTGGCACAGTATATGTATATGTATGTAGTATGTATGTAGTATGTATGTATACAGTATATGTTTATGTATGTATGTATACAGTATATGTATGTAGTATGTATGTATACAGTATATGTATATGTATGTATGTATACAGTATATGTATGTAGTATGTATACAGTATATGTATATGTATGTAGTATGTATGTATACAGTATATGTATGTAGTATGTATGTACACAGTATATGTATATGTATGTAGTATGTATGTATATGCACAGTATATGTATATGTATGTAGTATGTATACAGTATATGTATATGTATGTAGTATGTATGTAGTATGTATACAGTATATGTACATGTATGTAGTATGTATGTATATGCTCAGTATATGTATGTATATGCTCAGTATATGTATATGTATGTAGTATGTATGTATATGCTCAGTATATGTATATGTATGTAGTATGTACACTACGGTTCAAAGGTTTGGGGTCACTTAGAAATTTCCTTATTTTTGAAAGAAAGTTTTTTCAATGAAAATAACATTAAATTAATCAGAAATACACTCTATACATTGTTAATGTGGAAAATGACTATTCTAGCTGCAAACATCTGTTTTTTAATGGAATATCTACATAGGTGTATAGAGGCCCATTTCCAGCAACCATCACTCCAGTGTTCTAATGGTACATTGTGTTTGCTAATCGCGTTAAAAAGCTAATGGATGATTAGAAAACCCTTGTGCAATTACGTTGGCACAGCTGAAAACGGTTTTCCTGGTTAGAGAAGCTATACAAATGTATGTCAAAATTCAAATGCTAGTAGTGTTGCGCATGCGTGTCTATGGATAAGCTGGTTCACAGCCAGCTTTTTTGCCTATCAAAATGATAACGTTCAGTAAACAGCCCTACTACGTACTGTAACTACTCGGAATCACAGAGCGCATGCGCTAGGTAAGCTGTTTATATTTGTATAGCGCTTTCCCGAGGCTCAAAGACGCTGACAAATATGGGAAAAACAGGAAAGTGCTGTGTCCCTTGTTGTATGAATAGATCCGAGTCTAAAAAAACGATTGAACTGTCATTCTACCGCTGTAGTACACTTGATTGATTGAAAACTTTATTAGAAGATTTGCAGAAGTAGGTACATGACAGTACATATTACATACAAGGTCAACTAACAGGATAAAAACCCAAGAAAGCCACTGGCTTATTTCAATTGGGGTCCTTGATTCTCAATTCATCGTTACATGTAAGACAGACAAAGAAAAAAAACTGGTACTCTGGTGGGGGGAATTTCTGGTTTGGACCCGGAAATTGCGAAACGTCACGTTTGACATCAGACTTAACAACCGAATAGAGCCGAAGTTGGCCCTGCCCCTTTTATTTTGGAAGATCACCTCCGCCAGCCCATGCGCGTACTTGGCCAATGTTCTTGGTGCCTAGTCTCATGTAGTCATCCATGTTGTTCTCATGCCTCCTTTGGCGTTTTGCCTCCTTTGACGTGTGGCGAGACATGAGTCCATTCAAACGGGTTTCCACCCCATTGAGCCACTTTCTATAAAGGATTTCCACAGGCTTTTTGAACTAGGTACAATCAGTACAATCAAATGAGTGGCATTCATTCTTCACTCATGGACAACACAGCACAGTGCTATTGGCACAGCAAGCTAAACCCATAAGATGTTGTATTTCAGGTACAGTATGGTACAATAGGTAAGCCTTCATGATTATGCCACTCGTGTTAGGGCCTTGCAAGAAAGGTTTAAATTAACCCACTAGGTATATGACCAAGGGAACAGACACTTTAATTTACAGTCCAGTTATTGCATCCATTCCTGGTATTTAACAATGACTTGAAGGGTAACACCATGGTATTTACACGTCATATCATTAGACAACCGCATACTTTTGGACTACCATAATTACTGGCATCAAGGTAACTAACTAGCTGAGAATGCTGAGAATGTTCTGTGTACTTTCACCATAACTTTGGTTTGAATAATGTCTTGGTCTTGCTTTCCTAATAAATACCTGGAAAATAGGGACCTGTTAACTAAAGGGTTACCCTTAAAGTAAAAAATCAGGACGTTTTTATTAAAATGTATTTTGGATGCTGTATAGACCAAGGTTGTAAACAATTAGTAAATAATACGGCCAGCACTTTCAAATAGAAAAATAATTTGTGGTTTAATGCATAATCAGCATAGCCACTGTGGACGCATCTCGGAATCAAGCCATCTTCTGTTCTGAGTAATTAAGTAAGGCTTGACACTGTAAACGAGAAATTATTTTGTGCAAATTCTGGTTGTGCTCCGACCATCAAGTGTAATTTTTGTTGATGATGAATAGGGGGCAGGTAATTATAAGATGTTTCTTCTTCCTGCTCCTTTTTAAATTAATTGTATAGGACACATACAAATGTATGACATGTATGACAATCTCATGTGCAAAAATAAATAAATGAAATTAAATGAAAATGAAAAAGTTCATGTGACTATGCTGCCCGACTCCATTTTGAATTTCTCAGGAGGAAGTCAAAACGGTGACTCAGAGTGATGAAGGAGTGAGTGAAACCCAGGGAACAGAATTGAGATAATTAATCTGTCAGCCATTCATTCAAACGTTCAGCGTTGCAGTCAAGTACGCCCACCTAATATCAGCCTTTCATTCAGTCGGTCAAAAGGGTTGTTCAAAGCACCTGCTCTGTTTCCATAGACAGACTGTAGAACGGAGAGACATACGTTTTACATCATGTAAAAGATGGAGGCTCTCAAATTAGCAAGGAGGTCTATGAATAGTTTGTTTTTCCCTCCATCAAACATGCTTGAGCTTTCATTTTCATCAAACAGCATCTATTATCGTTTCGCTAACTAATAAGGATGTTTACAATGATTCAAGAGCAAAATGATAGCATAAATTCCCACACAAAAAAAGTATGCCAACGCATGTTTCAGGTTCCTTGAGTCCCAATTATCCCTGATATCATTATCTAACCCATCTCACATGCACCGCTCCCCCAAAACAGACACACACACACTATCACATGTGAGTCACTACTTGACTTCTCATCATCATGTTGCCTGCTGTGGAATAGATTGTAAATAAATTAATAAATGAATACAGTAGGCGGATAGGGCTGTGCTCTCTCCAGGGGCCCTTAGGTGGTCATTAAAATGTAACTGTCTGACTTGTGGAGGAGCGGGATACTGTGACGACAATGGTGGCAGTGGAAATAGCAGGTAGGGAGAACAGAAAACAGACTGTCATTGGCTGCTTGAGAAGACGAGCCTCACAAGTTGTATGTCTCCTCATCCTTTGACTGTTATTGTCACAGCTTCCTGATCCCCATCCCCCCCGCCCCGCCCTGCTCACCCAAGCTTTCAGGCTCTAGGCTGTAGGGGCTGCTGTGTCTCCAGCTCTTCTGGTTGTGAAGGAGCCCCTTCTTTGGGCTGGTGCTGGTGGTGGGGGTCCTACTCATAGGGCATCTGGGGAGCACACGGCCCTGTGTCAAAGCCCTGCAGCTCTATTGCAGCAACTTCACGTAAGGTGGGATGGAGAGGAAACACACAATAACATGCCCAGCAGCCTTCCATTCCTGCCAGACTATACAGGTGAGGTCGCAGTGGGGAAGAGCTCTGTATCTTCCTGTCATGAGATTATGGTTGGATAACAATAGGACAGGGTAGATTAGCTAGCTAGCTTTAGCTATGCAACAATGCCACTAATAGAAGGCAATGGGAAGGGAACTGTTCGTTACTACTGTGTCAGGAGCACAACTTCCCTTGTAGAATTTCAGCTGTAAACTCACATCAACTATCTTACTGAAGCAACAACCTGGATTTTAGTTGATCTAAACATACTATGTGATATATTATATATAGAATATATAATTGTGATATTACCATAACAAGTCATGGCCCTTTCCTGGGCGTCTGATAACATAAGTCAAGAGAGGATGAAAGGGAGAGCCCTATTATTATTTGCAGTTTCTCTCTCTCTCTCTGTACCGCCGAGTCAGAACACACGCTCAGGAAGGCATTTAAGTACAAAATCATTAAGACTAAATAGAGGGGGGAAGTCTTTCATCCTTTGATCAGCACGGAAGCGGTTTGTCAGGAATATTCTGTTCCTTTGCATTCTGATTCGTCGTCTTCTTTAGAGGAGGGTGGCGATATGAGATGTTCTATTTATGTGGGGTGATGCAATGTTGTTGGATCCAGATGAAGCCAATTCTGGTGCTGCTGCTTGTTCTCTTTCTGAGATAAATATGAAACAGTGCTGTGGTCCAGCAGGAATGGACAAGACCGCCTATAGCTTTCTATTATACAAAATCTGTCATTACATACAATAAGAGGCAGAGGAGGGAGTGGGTGAGAAAGGAAGAGAGGGAGAGGGGGAGGGGGGAGAGAGGGGGAGGGGGGCAGTGGTGTGGGTGTGGGTGGGGGGGGTGTTGGGGAAGAGAAGTGACCCAGGAATGACCACAGTGCCCCCTAACGGAGACTGTCTGTATTGTCTTGGGAGTATGCCAGGCACAGTGTGGAGGAGACAGCTGCGCTAGTGTCTCTGGCAGCCAGGGGAGCAACTCAGCTATCCTCCCCAGGCCCAGGGCATCCTAGCGTGGGTGTCCTCACTGCCATGTTCCTATTCCCATGCCATTCCTCCATCTTCATTTCAAACATTGCTACACTCGCCTACCAATCTGTCTCTCCCCCTTAATCTCACACATCTTTGATGTCATGTGCAATTGAAAAATAAATAGATTGTAAGGGAGGAATTTCCTCCTTTCTTCTGCCTTCAATTAGTCATGTAAGACGGGGGGGGTGGGGCGCAGTTATCAGGGGTAGGCAACACTATGGGCTTCTGTCTCACACACTCAATATCTCTTTGAGCTGAGCATCCAGGGATATCGTTTCTCTGTTGCTGCCTATAAAAAAATAAAGAACAAGTCAAGTGGGGTTAAGAGCTCCCGGCCTATCTGTGCACATTTCTAATACTATCTAATCATACCCACAAATGATGCATGGCACACTGTAGACACACATCAAGTCACAACAACAATAAGGCCTTAATTCAGTTAACTGCAGGTAGTGGGGTTTCCAAGATGAATCAAAGGCATTTTCATTGTCATTGTTTTTTCTGGTATAAAACTGCACATTTATTATTAAAGCGCATTTGATTTATATTTGAAACCTGTGACTAACTACGTCTGCCTTTATGACGGTGTTGCAGAGGAATGGAACCGTGTCTGTCTCATCTCAATCTCTGTTCATCTCAGCTTTCACCGCAACCGATACCGACTGCAGCCTGAGAGGAATGCTTAATCATAGAGATGAATCAATAAAAATGTAAGAGCATGTTCTGTCAGGTTAGCTTTCATTGGCCCCCACTTCAGAGTAAGTGGCCCTTGTGTATGGACCACTCGGTATGTAATTACAGTACATGTTCGCCCTGCTTCAAATGAGCAAATCACAGCCTAAGAAGAGATAAGAGCTATAATTTCACAGTATATCAAGTTTCAGTTTATTGTTACGTCACATTACACAAGTGTAAGAGAGTCAAATGCTTAGGCTTGGGTTCCTGACGTTCAGCACAAGGCAATAATAACAATAATTCAAGATATGAAAAAAAAAGTGTGACAGTAGTACAGGACATAAGTGACAAAAAATGATAGTCATAATCTACTTTAGAGAGTAAAATAACACAAAATAACAATAAAATAAGTAAAAAGCTGCAATGTTTGTCAGGAGCCCGAAACACAGCGGCCACGGGGGGTGCCGTCTTGGTTGTATATGTCTTATATCAAAGAAATATGTCATCGCAGTTCTATTTATGAATAATGAGAGAGGAATGACTAAGAGGTTGTACCCAAACTAACTCACTCCAGAGAGCAAGTTGCAGTAGTCAGGGTAAATGTACACTGATTAGATTGGATTCAACTGTTTTGTCAGTGCACAGAGAGCAGCGAAAATTTAAGACATTAGCATCTAGTGTAGTGTAGTGTGTGTGTGTGTGTGTGTGTGTGTGTGTGTGTGTGTGTATGTGACGTGACGTGCCCCTCCTTCCCTCCCCTTTACGATTCCCTCAGGCATCAGTGAGCTCTCAATCTAATCCCTTCCCCCCCCCCCCCTCCCCTCCTCTCTTTCTCCTTCACATGTCATATCTCCAGGCAAACCAGCCATCGCCCACAGGGATCTGAAGTCTAAGAACATTCTGGTAAAGAAGAACGGTACGTGCTGTATCGCTGACCTGGGCCTGGCCGTCCGCCACGACTCTGCTACAGACACCATCGACATCGCCCCCAACCACAGAGTGGGGACCAAAAGGTAACCGGAGCTCCCCCTCAGGGGGGTAACCCTTCTGGCTTCACTCACTGGCTGTCAGATCTCCCTCTACTACTGGCTAGAGGAGCTGTCAGATCTCCCTCTACTACTGAGGACCTCTAAGACCTTAAGACAAAGTGGGCGGAGCTTAAATCAAAGTGGGAGGAGCTTGTGTAAAAGTGGGCGGAGCTTGTGTAAAAGTGGCGCCTGTGGCCTGTGTATGATGATGATGATGATGGGGGGTGATAGGAAGGTCGTAGAGACACCATTCAAATGGTTTTAGATTCCCTGGGTTCTCCCCTATCCGGGGGCGTTGGAATTATTCTCCTAACCCGCGGGGAACCATACGTTATTAACCCCGGGAGGGGTCACACTACGGGACGTATAACGCTGGCTATGAATGTGGTAGAAACACAAGGTTTTCATATTTAAGTTCATTAGGTCTACACGGTCATTTGAAGCCTAACGCCAGCCCTCTGCGACCCCGGGAAGTCATGTTAAACTGAAGTTACAGACGACAGATCTGTCAAAAAAAAAAAGTTACAAAAATGCTTTCACCTAAGCTTTCATCTAAAAAGAAAGTAAAAAAAAAAAAAAATGAAAAAAAAACGTCTAAGTCCCCGTGCCACCTAGCTAGGTTAGCTTAGGTCTCCCTGGCTCGGTTAAAGGACTTTAGCTCAGCAAGCGTAGGTGTCACAGAAACACCATATTTCATATTTAAGTTCATTAGGTCTACACGGTCATTTTAAGCCTAACCCCAGCCCTCTACGACCCCGGGACGTGACGCTATTGACCCCCCCGCAGATTCGTCACATGCTAACCGCGGATTACACTACGGGACGTATAACTTTGGCTATGAAGGGGGTAGAGACACGCGGTTTTCATATTTCTGTTCCTTAGGTCTACGCGGTCATTTTAAGCCTAACCCCAGGCCTCTACGACCCCGGGACGTGATGTTATTAAGCTTCCTGCACGTTTTGGCCATGCTAGCCCTCACCGGAGGCTTACCCCTTTTTGGATACAGCGTGATCTCACGATCATAAAAGCCTATGGGGCAGAAAAAAAAAAAAAAAAATGTGATAAAAAAAAAAAAAAAAAAAAAAAAAAAAACGATAGGGTGAAGATAGTGGATGCACGCGCGACTCGATATTAGTCTGTGGAGACCAGATAGAATGGATTTAACATCTCTCTATGACCTGGGGTCACAAGGGTGGGGAATTCCTGGGCATATGTGAATGGTCATGCTAATGAGCTGTATGTTAATGAGCTGTGTGTGTATGTTAATGAGCTGTATGTTAATGAGCTTCATGCTAATGAGATTCATGCTAATGAGCTGTATGTTAATGAGATGTATGTTAATTAGCTGTGTATGTTAATGAGCTGTATGTTAATGAGCTTCATGCTAATGAGATTCATGCTAATGTTAATGAGATGTATGTTAATGAGCTGTGTGTGTATGTTAATGAGCTGTATGTTAATGAGCTTCATGCTAATGAGCTGTATGTTAATGAGCTGTGTAAAAGTGGGCGGAGCTTGTGTCAAAGTGGGCGGAGCTTAAGTGGGAGTGGGAGTGGCTTAGACAGTTAGTGGGCGGAGCTTGTGTCAAAGTGGGAGTGGCTTAAGTCAAAGTGGGAGGAGCTTAAGTCAAAGTGGGAGGAGCTTAAATCAAAGTGGGCGGAGCTTAAGTCAAAGTGGGCGGAGCTTAAGTCAAAGTGGGCGGAGCTTAAGTCAAAGTGGGAGGAGCTTAAATCAAAGCGGGAGGAGCTTAAGTCAAAGTGGGCGGAGCTTAAGTCAAAGTGGGAGGAGCTTAAATCAAAGTGGGAGGAGCTTAAATAAAGTGGGAGGAGCTTAAGTCAAAGTGGGCGGAGCTTAAGTCTAAGTGGGAGTGGCTTAATTGATTAATTCAAATTGTGGGCGGAGCTTGTGTCAAAAGTGGGCGGGACTTGTGTCAAAGTGGGCGGAGCTTAAGTGGGAGTGGGAGTGGCTTGGACAATTAGTGGGCGGAGCTTGTGTCTAAGTGGGAGTGGCTTAATTGATTAATTCAAATTATCTCTCATTTGAGCAATAATGTCTAGTAGACCTGCGTACAGTCTAGGTAGGTCGTTTGTTGGCAAATGAGAGACAATTTGAATTAATCAATTAAGCCACTCCCACTTAGACACAAGCTCCGCCCACTAATTGTCTAAGCCACTCCCACTCCCACTTAAGCTCCGCCCACTTTGACACAAGCTCCGCCCACTTTGACTTAAGCTCCGCCCACTAACTCAATTAAGCCACTCCCACTTAGACACAAGCTCCGCCCACTAACTGTCTAAGCCACTCCCACTCCCACTTAAGCTCCGCCCACTTTGACACAAGCTCCGCCCACTTTGACTTAAGCTCCGCCCACTAACTCAATTAAGCCACTCCCACTTAGACACAAGCTCCGCCCACTAACTGTCTAAGCCACTCCCACTCCCACTTAAGCTCCGCCCACTTTGACACAAGCTCCGCCCACTTTTGACACAAGTGGGCGGAGCTTGTGTCGTAGTGGGCGGAGCTTAAGTCAAAGTGGGAGGAGCTTAAGTCAAAGTGGGCGGAGCTTAAGTCAAAGTGGGAGGAGCTTAAGTCAAAGTGGGCGGAGCTTAAATCAAAGTGGGAGGAGCTTGTGTAAAAGTGGGCGGAGCTTAAATCAAAGTGGGAGGAGCTTAAGTCAAAGTGGGCGGAGCTTAAGTCAAAGTGGGAGGAGCTTAAGTCAAAGTGGGCGGAGCTTAAATCAAAGTGGGAGGAGCTTAAGGCAAAGTGGGCGGAGCTTAAGTCAAAGTGGGCGGAGCTTAAGTCAAAGTGGGCGGAGCTTAAGTCAAAGTGGGAGGAGCTTAAGTCAAAGTGGGAGGAGCTTAAATCAAAGTGGGAGGAGCTTAAGTCAAAGTGGGAGGAGCTTAAGTCAAAGTGGGAGGAGCTTAAGTCAAAGTGGGAGGAGCTTAAATCAAAGTGGGAGGAGCTTAAGTCAAAGTGGGCGGAGCTTAAATCAAAGTGGGAGGAGCTTAAGTCAAAGTGGGCGGAGCTTAAGACAAAGTGGGCGGAGCTTATGTCAAAGTGGGAGGAGCTTAAGTCAAAGTGGGCGGAGCTTAAGTCAAAGTGGGCGGAGCTTAGGTTAAAGTGGGAGGAGCTTAAGTCAAAGTGGGAGGAGCTTAAGTCAAAGTGGGAGGAGCTTAAGTCAAAGTGGGAGGAGCTTACGTTAAAGTGGGAGGAGCTTAAGTCAAAGTGGGCGGAGCTTAAGTCAAAGTGGGAGGAGCTTAAATCAAAGTGGGCGGAGCTTAAGTCAAAGTGGGAGGAGCTTAAGTCAAAGTGGGAGGAGCTTAAGTCAAAGTGGGCGGAGCTTAAATCAAAGTGGGAGGAGCTTAAGTCAAAGTGGGCGGAGCTTAAATCAAAGTGGGAGGAGCTTAAATCAAAGTGGGAGGAGCTTAAATCAAAGTGGGAGGAGCTTAAGTCAAAGTGGGAGGAGCTTACGTCAAAGTGGGCGGAGCTTAAGTCAAAGTGGGAGGAGCTTAAGTCAAAGTGGGCGGAGCTTAAGTCAAAGTGGGAGGAGCTTAAGTCAGAGTGGGCGGAGCTTAAGTCAAAGTGGGAGGAGCTTACGTCAGAGTGGGCGGAGCTTAAGTCAAAGTGGGAGGAGCTTAAGTCAAAGTGGGCGGAGCTTAAGTCAAAGTGGGAGGAGCTTAAGTCAAAGTGGGCGGAGCTTAAATCAAAGTGGGCGGAGCTTAAATCAAAGTGGGAGGAGCTTAAATCAAAGTGGGCGGAGCTTAAGTCAAAGTGGGAGGAGCTTAAATCAAAGTGGGAGGAGCTTAAGTCAAAGTGGGAGGAGCTTAAGTCAAAGTGGGAGGAGCTTAAGTCAAAGTGGGAGGAGCTTAAATCAAAGTGGGAGGAGCTTAAGTCAAAGTGGGCGGAGCTTAAGTCAAAGTGGGAGGAGCTTAAATCAAAGTGGGAGGAGCTTAAGTCAAAGTGGGCGGAGCTTAAGTCAAAGTGGGAGGAGCTTAAGTCAAAGTGGGCGGAGCTTAAGTCAAAGTGGGAGGAGCTTATGTCAAAGTGGGCGGAGCTTAAGTCAAAGTGGGCGGAGCTTAAATCAAAGTGGGAGGAGCTTAAGTCAAAGTGGGAGGAGCTTAAGTCAAAGTGGGCGGAGCTTAAGTCAAAGTGGGCGGAGTTTAAATCAAAGTGGGAGGAGCTTAAATCAAAGTGGGAGGAGCTTAAATCAAAGTGGGAGGAGCTTAAGTCAAAGTGGGAGGAGCTTAAGTCAAAGTGGGCGGAGCTTAAGTCAAAGTGGGAGGAGCTTAAATCAAAGTGGGCGGAGCTTAAGTCAAAGTGGGCGGAGCTTAAGTCAAAGTGGGAGGAGCTTAAGTCAAAGTGGGCGGAGCTTAAGTCAAAGTGGGAGGAGCTTAAGTCAAAGTGGGAGGAGCTTAAGTCAAAGTGGGTGGAGCTTAAGTCAAAGTGGGAGGAGCTTAAATCAAAGTGGGAGGAGCTTAAGTCAAAGTGGGCGGAGCTTAAATCAAAGTGGGAGGAGCTTAAGTCAAAGTGGGCGGAGCTTAAATCAAAGTGGGAGGAGCTTAAATCAAAGTGGGAGGAGCTTAAGTCAAAGTGGGAGGAGCTTAAGTCAAAGTGGGAGGAGCTTAAATCAAAGTGGGAGGAGCTTAAATCAAAGTGGGAGGAGCTTAGGTTAAAGTGGGTGGAGCTTAAGTCAAAGTGGGAGGAGCTTAAGTCAAAGTGGGCGGAGCTTAAATCAAAGTGGGCGGAGCTTAAATCAAAGTGGGCGGAGCTTAAGTCAAAGTGGGAGGAGCTTAAGTCAAAGTGGGCGGAGCTTAAGTCAAAGTGGGAGGAGCTTATGTCAAAGTGGGCGGAGCTTAAGTCAAAGTGGGCGGAGCTTAAATCAAAGTGGGAGGAGCTTAAGTCAAAGTGGGAGGAGCTTAAGTCAAAGTGGGCGGAGCTTAAGTCAAAGTGGGCGGAGTTTAAATCAAAGTGGGAGGAGCTTAAATCAAAGTGGGAGGAGCTTAAATCAAAGTGGGAGGAGCTTAAGTCAAAGTGGGAGGAGCTTAAGTCAAAGTGGGCGGAGCTTAAGTCAAAGTGGGAGGAGCTTAAATCAAAGTGGGCGGCGCTTAAGTCAAAGTGGGCGGAGCTTAAGTCAAAGTGGGAGGAGCTTAAGTCAAAGTGGGCGGAGCTTAAATCAAAGTGGGCGGAGCTTAAGTCAAAGTGGGAGGAGCTTAAATCAAAGTGGGAGGAGCTTAAGTCAAAGTGGGCGGAGCTTAAATCAAAGTGGGAGGAGCTTAAGTCAAAGTGGGCGGAGCTTAAATCAAAGTGGGAGGAGCTTAAATCAAAGTGGGAGGAGCTTAAGTCAAAGTGGGAGGAGCTTAAGTCAAAGTGGGAGGAGCTTAAATCAAAGTGGGCGGAGCTTAAGTCAAAGTGGGAGGAGCTTAAGTCAAAGTGGGCGGAGCTTAAGTCAAAGTGGGCGGAGCTTAAGTCAAAGTGGGCGGAGCTTAAATCAAAGTGGGAGGAGCTTAAGTCAAAGTGGGCGGAGCTTAAATCAAAGTGGGAGGAGCTTAAGTCAAAGTGGGCGGAGCTTAAATCAAAGTGGGAGGAGCTTAAATCAAAGTGGGAGGAGCTTAAGTCAAAGTGGGAGGAGCTTAAGTCAAAGTGGGAGGAGCTTAAATCAAAGTGGGCGGAGCTTAAATCAAAGTGGGAGGAGCTTAAGTCAAAGTGGGAGGAGCTTAAATCAAAGTGGGCGGAGCTTAAGTCAAAGTGGGAGGAGCTTAAGTCAAAGTGGGCGGAGCTTAAGTCAAAGTGGGAGGAGCTTAAGTCAAAGTGGGAGGAGCTTAAGTCAAAGTGGGCGGAGCTTAAGTCAAAGTGGGCGGAGCTTAAGTCAAAGTGGGAGGAGCTTAAATCAAAGTGGGCGGAGCTTAAATCAAAGTGGGAGGAGCTTAAGTCAAAGTGGGAGGAGCTTAAATCAAAGTGGGCGGAGCTTAAGTCAAAGTGGGAGGAGCTTAAGTCAAAGTGGGCGGAGCTTAAGTCAAAGTGGGAGGAGCTTAAGTCAAAGTGGGAGGAGCTTAAGTCAAAGTGGGCGGAGCTTAAGTCAAAGTGGGCGGAGCTTAAGTCAAAGTGGGAGGAGCTTAAGTCAAAGTGGGAGGAGCTTAAGTCAAAGTGGGCGGAGCTTAAGTCAAAGTGGGAGGAGCTTAAATCAAAGTGGGCGGAGCTTAAATCAAAGTGGGAGGAGCTTAAGTCAAAGTGGGAGGAGCTTAAATCAAAGTGGGCGGAGCTTAAGTCAAAGTGGGAGGAGCTTAAGTCAAAGTGGGCGGAGCTTAAGTCAAAGTGGGAGGAGCTTAAGTCAAAGTGGGAGGAGCTTAAGTCAAAGTGGGAGGAGCTTAAGTCAAAGTGGGAGGAGCTTAAGTCAAAGTGGGAGGAGCTTAAATCAAAGTGGGAGGAGCTTAAGTCAAAGTGGGCGGAGCTTAAGTCAAAGTGGGAGGAGCTTAAGTCAAAGTGGGAGGAGCTTAAGTCAAAGTGGGAGGAGCTTAAGTCAAAGTGGGAGGAGCTTAAGTCAAAGTGGGCGGAGCTTAAATCAAAGTGTTTTAATCATATGCTTAATCATAGAGATGAATCAATAAAAATGTAAGAGCATGTTCTGTCAGGTTAGCTTTCATTGGCCCCCACTTCAGAGTAAGTGGCCCTTGTGTATGGACCACTCGGTATGTAATTACAGTACATGTTCGCCCTGCTTCAAATGAGCAAATCACAGCCTAAGAAGAGATAAGAGCTATAATTTCACAGTATATCAAGTTTCAGTTTATTGTTACGTCACATTACACAAGTGTAAGAGAGTCAAATGCTGAGGCTTGGGTTCCTGACATTCAGCACAAGGCAATAATAACAATAATTCAAGATATGAAAAAAAAAGTGTGACAGTAGTACAGGACATAAGTGACAAAAAATGATAGTCATAATCTACTTTAGAGAGTAAAATAACACAAAATAACAATAAAATAAGTAAAAAGCTGCAATGTTTGTCAGGAGCCCGAAACACAGCGGCCACGGGGGGTGCCGTCTTGGTTGTATATGTCTTATATCAAAGAAATATGTCATCGCAGTTCTATTTATGAATAATGAGAGAGGAATGACTAAGAGGTTGTACCCAAACTAACTCACTCCAGAGAGCAAGTTGCAGTAGTCAGGGTAAATGTACACTGATTAGATTGGATTCAACTGTTTTGTCAGTGCACAGAGAGCAGCGAAAATTTAAGACATTAGCATCTAGTGTAGTGTAGTGTGTGTGTGTGTGTGTGTGTGTGTGTGTGTGTATGTGACGTGACGTGCCCCTCCTTCCCTCCCCTTTACGATTCCCTCAGGCATCAGTGAGCTCTCAATCTAATCCCTTCCCCCCCCCCCCCCCCTCCCCTCCTCTCTTTCTCCTTCACATGTCATATCTCCAGGCAAACCAGCCATCGCCCACAGGGATCTGAAGTCTAAGAACATTCTGGTAAAGAAGAACGGTACGTGCTGTATCGCTGACCTGGGCCTGGCCGTCCGCCACGACTCTGCTACAGACACCATCGACATCGCCCCCAACCACAGAGTGGGGACCAAAAGGTAACCGGAGCTCCCCCTCAGGGGGGTAACCCTTCTGGCTTCACTCACTGGCTGTCAGATCTCCCTCTACTACTGGCTAGAGGAGCTGTCAGATCTCCTCTACTACTGAGGACCTCTAAGACCTTAAGACAAAGTGGGCGGAGCTTAAATCAAAGTGGGAGGAGCTTGTGTAAAAGTGGGCGGAGCTTGTGTAAAAGTGGCGCCTGTGGCCTGTGTATGATGATGATGATGATGGGGGGTGATAGGAAGGTCGTAGAGACACCATTCAAATGGTTTTAGATTCCCTGGGTTCTCCCCTATCCGGGGGCGTTGGAATTATTCTCCTAACCCGCGGGGAACCATACGTTATTAACCCCGGGAGGGGTCACACTACGGGACGTATAACGCTGGCTATGAATGTGGTAGAAACACAAGGTTTTCATATTTAAGTTCATTAGGTCTACACGGTCATTTGAAGCCTAACGCCAGCCCTCTGCGACCCCGGGAAGTCATGTTAAACTGAAGTTACAGACGACAGATCTGTCAAAAAAAAAAAGTTACAAAAATGCTTTCACCTAAGCTTTCATCTAAAAAGAAAGTAAAAAAAAAAAAAAATGAAAAAAAAACGTCTAAGTCCCCGTGCCACCTAGCTAGGTTAGCTTAGGTCTCCCTGGCTCGGTTAAAGGACTTTAGCTCAGCAAGCGTAGGTGTCACAGAAACACCATATTTCATATTTAAGTTCATTAGGTCTACACGGTCATGTTAAGCCTAACCCCAGCCCTCTACGACCCCGGGACGTGACGCTATTGACCCCCCCGCAGATTCGTCACATGCTAACCGCGGATTACACTACGGGACGTATAACTTTGGCTATGAATGGGGTAGAGACACGCGGTTTTCATATTTCTGTTCCTTAGGTCTACGCGGTCATTTTAAGCCTAACCCCAGCTCTCTACGACCCCGGGACGTGATGTTATTAAGCTTCCTGCACGTTTTGGCCATGCTAGCCCTCACCGGAGGCTTACCCCTTTTTGGATACAGCGTGATCTCACGATCATAAAAGCCTATGGGGCAGAAAAAAAAAAAAAAAAATGTGATAAAAAAAAAAAAAAAAAAAAAAAAAAAACGATAGGGTGAAGATAGTGGATGCACGCGCGAGTCGATATTAGTCTGTGGAGACCAGATAGAATGGATTAAACATCTCTCTATGACCTGGGGTCACAAGGGTGGGGAATTCCTGGGCATATGTGAATGGTCATGCTAATGAGCTGTATGTTAATGAGCTGTGTGTGTATGTTAATGAGCTGTATGTTAATGAGCTTCATGCTAATGAGATTCATGCTAATGAGCTGTATGTTAATGAGATGTATGTTAATTAGCTGTGTATGTTAATGAGCTGTATGTTAATGAGCTTCATGCTAATGAGATTCATGCTAATGTTAATGAGATGTATGTTAATGAGCTGTGTGTGTATGTTAATGAGCTGTATGTTAATGAGCTTCATGCTAATGAGCTGTATGTTAATGAGCTGTGTAAAAGTGGGCGGAGCTTGTGTCAAAGTGGGCGGAGCTTAAGTGGGAGTGGGAGTGGCTTAGACAGTTAGTGGGCGGAGCTTGTGTCAAAGTGGGAGTGGCTTAAGTCAAAGTGGGAGGAGCTTAAGTCAAAGTGGGAGGAGCTTAAATCAAAGTGGGCGGAGCTTAAGTCAAAGTGGGCGGAGCTTAAGTCAAAGTGGGCGGAGCTTAAGTCAAAGTGGGAGGAGCTTAAATCAAAGTGGGAGGAGCTTAAGTCAAAGTGGGCGGAGCTTAAGTCAAAGTGGGAGGAGCTTAAATCAAAGTGGGAGGAGCTTAAATAAAGTGGGAGGAGCTTAAGTCAAAGTGGGCGGAGCTTAAGTCTAAGTGGGAGTGGCTTAATTGATTAATTCAAATTGTGGGCGGAGCTTGTGTCAAAAGTGGGCGGGACTTGTGTCAAAGTGGGCGGAGCTTAAGTGGGAGTGGGAGTGGCTTGGACAATTAGTGGGCGGAGCTTGTGTCTAAGTGGGAGTGGCTTAATTGATTAATTCAAATTATCTCTCATTTGAGCAATAATGTCTAGTAGACCTGCGTACAGTCTAGGTAGGTCGTTTGTTGGCAAATGAGAGACAATTTGAATTAATCAATTAAGCCACTCCCACTTAGACACAAGCTCCGCCCACTAATTGTCTAAGCCACTCCCACTCCCACTTAAGCTCCGCCCACTTTGACACAAGCTCCGCCCACTTTGACTTAAGCTCCGCCCACTAACTCAATTAAGCCACTCCCACTTAGACACAAGCTCCGCCCACTAACTGTCTAAGCCACTCCCACTCCCACTTAAGCTCCGCCCACTTTGACACAAGCTCCGCCCACTTTGACTTAAGCTCCGCCCACTAACTCAATTAAGCCACTCCCACTTAGACACAAGCTCCGCCCACTAACTGTCTAAGCCACTCCCACTCCCACTTAAGCTCCGCCCACTTTGACACAAGCTCCGCCCACTTTTGACACAAGTGGGCGGAGCTTGTGTCGTAGTGGGCGGAGCTTAAGTCAAAGTGGGAGGAGCTTAAGTCAAAGTGGGCGGAGCTTAAGTCAAAGTGGGAGGAGCTTAAGTCAAAGTGGGCGGAGCTTAAATCAAAGTGGGAGGAGCTTGTGTAAAAGTGGGCGGAGCTTAAATCAAAGTGGGAGGAGCTTAAGTCAAAGTGGGCGGAGCTTAAGTCAAAGTGGGAGGAGCTTAAGTCAAAGTGGGCGGAGCTTAAATCAAAGTGGGAGGAGCTTAAGGCAAAGTGGGCGGAGCTTAAGTCAAAGTGGGCGGAGCTTAAGTCAAAGTGGGCGGAGCTTAAGTCAAAGTGGGAGGAGCTTAAGTCAAAGTGGGCGGAGCTTAAGTCAAAGTGGGAGGAGCTTAAATCAAAGTGGGAGGAGCTTAAGTCAAAGTGGGCGGAGCTTAAATCAAAGTGGGAGGAGCTTAAGTCAAAGTGGGCGGAGCTTAAATCAAAGTGGGAGGAGCTTAAGTCAAAGTGGGAGGAGCTTAAATCAAAGTGGGCGGAGCTTAAGTCAAAGTGGGCGGAGCTTAAGTCAAAGTGGGAGGAGCTTAAGTCAAAGTGGGCGGAGCTTAAGTCAAAGTGGGAGGAGCTTAAGTCAAAGTGGGAGGAGCTTAAGTCAAAGTGGGCGGAGCTTAAGTCAAAGTGGGAGGAGCTTAAATCAAAGTGGGAGGAGCTTAAGTCAAAGTGGGCGGAGCTTAAATCAAAGTGGGAGGCGCTTAAGTCAAAGTGGGCGGAGCTTAAATCAAAGTGGGAGGAGCTTAAATCAAAGTGGGAGGAGCTTAAGTCAAAGTGGGAGGAGCTTAAGTCAAAGTGGGAGGAGCTTAAATCAAAGTGGGAGGAGCTTAAGTCAAAGTGGGCGGAGCTTAAATCAAAGTGGGAGGAGCTTAAATCAAAGTGGGAGGAGCTTAAGTCAAAGTGGGAGGAGCTTAAGTCAAAGTGGGAGGAGCTTAAATCAAAGTGGGCGGAGCTTAAATCAAAGTGGGAGGAGCTTAAGTCAAAGTGGGAGGAGCTTAAATCAAAGTGGGCGGAGCTTAAATCAAAGTGGGCGGAGCTTAAATCAAAGTGGGAGGAGCTTAAGTCAAAGTGGGAGGAGCTTAAATCAAAGTGGGCGGAGCTTAAGTCAAAGTGGGAGGAGCTTAAGTCAAAGTGGGCGGAGCTTAAGTCAAAGTGGGAGGAGCTTAAGTCAAAGTGGGAGGAGCTTAAGTCAAAGTGGGCGGAGCTTAAGTCAAAGTGGGCGGAGCTTAAGTCAAAGTGGGAGGAGCTTAAATCAAAGTGGGCGGAGCTTAAATCAAAGTGGGAGGAGCTTAAGTCAAAGTGGGAGGAGCTTAAATCAAAGTGGGCGGAGCTTAAGTCAAAGTGGGAGGAGCTTAAGTCAAAGTGGGCGGAGCTTAAGTCAAAGTGGGAGGAGCTTAAGTCAAAGTGGGAGGAGCTTAAGTCAAAGTGGGCGGAGCTTAAGTCAAAGTGGGCGGAGCTTAAGTCAAAGTGGGAGGAGCTTAAGTCAAAGTGGGAGGAGCTTAAGTCAAAGTGGGCGGAGCTTAAGTCAAAGTGGGAGGAGCTTAAATCAAAGTGGGCGGAGCTTAAATCAAAGTGGGAGGAGCTTAAGTCAAAGTGGGAGGAGCTTAAATCAAAGTGGGCGGAGCTTAAGTCAAAGTGGGAGGAGCTTAAGTCAAAGTGGGCGGAGCTTAAGTCAAAGTGGGAGGAGCTTAAGTCAAAGTGGGAGGAGCTTAAGTCAAAGTGGGCGGAGCTTAAGTCAAAGTGGGCGGAGCTTAAGTCAAAGTGGGAGGAGCTTAAGTCAAAGTGGGAGGAGCTTAAGTCAAAGTGGGAGGAGCTTAAGTCAAAGTGGGCGGAGCTTAAATCAAAGTGGGCGGAGCTTAAATCAAAGTGGGAGGAGCTTAAGTCAAAGTGGGAGGAGCTTAAGTCAAAGTGGGAGGAGCTTAAGTCAAAGTGGGCGGAGCTTAATTCAAAGTGGGAGGAGCTTAAATCAAAGTGGGAGGAGCTTAAGTCAAAGTGGGAGGAGCTTAAGTCAAAGTGGGAGGAGCTTAAGTCAAAGTGGGAGGAGCTTAAGTCAAAGTGGGCGGAGCTTAAATCAAAGTGGGAGGAGCTTAAATCAAAGTGGGAGGAGCTTAAGTCAAAGTGGGAGGAGCTTAAGTCAAAGTGGGAGGAGCTTAAGTCAAAGTGGGCGGAGCTTAAATCAAAGTGGGCGTAGCTTAAGACAAAGTGGGCGGAGCTTAAATCAAAGTGGGAGGAGCTTAAGTCAAAGTGGGAGGAGCTTAAGTCAAAGTGGGAGGAGCTTAAATCAAAGTGGGCGGAGCTTAAGTCAAAGTGGGAGGAGCTTAAGTTAAAGTGGGCGGAGCTTAAGTCAAAGTGGGAGGAGCTTAAGTCAAAGTGGGAGGAGTTTAAGTCAAAGTGGGCGGAGCTTAAATCAAAGTGGGAGGAGCTTAAGTCAAAGTGGGCGGAGCTTAAGTCAAAGTGGGCGGAGCTTAAGTCAAAGTGGGAGGAGCTTAAGTCAAAGTGGGAGGAGCTTAAGTCAAAGTGGGAGGAGCTTAAATCAAAGTGGGAGGAGCTTAAGTCAAAGTGGGCGGAGCTTAAGTCAAAGTGGGAGGAGCTTAAGTCAAAGTGGGAGGAGCTTAAGTCAAAGTGGGAGGAGCTTAAGTCAAAGTGGGCGGAGCTTAAGTCAAAGTGGGAGGAGCTTAAGTCAAAGTGGGAGGAGCTTAGGTTAAAGTGGGCGGAGCTTACGTCAAAGTGGGAGGAGCTTAAGTCAAAGTGGGCGGAGCTTAAATCAAAGTGGGAGGAGCTTAAGTTAAAGTGGGCGGAGCTTAAGTCAAAGTGGGAGGAGCTTAAGTCAAAGTGGGAGGAGTTTAAGTCAAAGTGGGCGGAGCTTAAATCAAAGTGGGAGGAGCTTAAGTCAAAGTGGGCGGAGCTTAAGTCAAAGTGGGCGGAGCTTAAGTCAAAGTGGGAGGAGCTTAAGTCAAAGTGGGAGGAGCTTAAGTCAAAGTGGGAGGAGCTTAAATCAAAGTGGGAGGAGCTTAAGTCAAAGTGGGCGGAGCTTAAGTCAAAGTGGGAGGAGCTTAAGTCAAAGTGGGAGGAGCTTAAGTCAAAGTGGGTGGAGCTTAAGACAAAGTGGGCGGAGCTTAAGACAAAGTGGGCGGAGCTTAAGTCAAAGTGGGAGGAGCTTAAGTCAAAGTGGGAGGAGCTTAAGTCAAAGTGGGAGGAGCTTAAGTCAAAGTGGGCGGAGCTTAAGTCAAAGTGGGAGGAGCTTAAGTCAAAGTGGGAGGAGCTTAAGTCAAAGTGGGTGGAGCTTAAGACAAAGTGGGCGGAGCTTAAGACAAAGTGGGCGGAGCTTAAGTCAAAGTGGGAGGAGCTTAAATCAAAGTGGGAGGAGCTTAAATCAAAGTGGGAGGAGCTTAAGTCAAAGTGGGCGGAGCTTAAGTCAAAGTGGGAGGAGCTTAAGTCAAAGTGGGAGGAGCTTAAGTCAAAGTGGGAGGAGCTTAAGTCAAAGTGGGAGGAGCTTAAATCAAAGTGGGAGGAGCTTAAGACAAAGTGGGCGGAGCTTAAATCAAAGTGGGAGGAGCTTAAGTCAAAGTGGGAGGAGCTTAAGTCAAAGTGGGAGGAGCTTAAATCAAAGTGGGCGGAGCTTAAGTCAAAGTGGGAGGAGCTTAAGTTAAAGTGGGCGGAGCTTAAGTCAAAGTGGGAGGAGCTTAAGTCAAAGTGGGAGGAGTTTAAGTCAAAGTGGGCGGAGCTTAAATCAAAGTGGGAGGAGCTTAAGTCAAAGTGGGCGGAGCTTAAGTCAAAGTGGGCGGAGCTTAAGTCAAAGTGGGAGGAGCTTAAGTCAAAGTGGGAGGAGCTTAAGTCAAAGTGGGAGGAGCTTAAATCAAAGTGGGAGGAGCTTAAGTCAAAGTGGGCGGAGCTTAAGTCAAAGTGGGAGGAGCTTAAGTCAAAGTGGGAGGAGCTTAAGTCAAAGTGGGAGGAGCTTAAGTCAAAGTGGGCGGAGCTTAAGTCAAAGTGGGAGGAGCTTAAGTCAAAGTGGGAGGAGCTTAAGTCAAAGTGGGTGGAGCTTAAGACAAAGTGGGCGGAGCTTAAGACAAAGTGGGCGGAGCTTAAGTCAAAGTGGGAGGAGCTTAAGTCAAAGTGGGAGGAGCTTAAGTCAAAGTGGGAGGAGCTTAAGTCAAAGTGGGCGGAGCTTAAGTCAAAGTGGGCGGAGCTTAAGTCAAAGTGGGAGGAGCTTAAATCAAAGTGGGAGGAGCTTAAATCAAAGTGGGAGGAGCTTAAGTCAAAGTGGGCGGAGCTTAAGTCAAAGTGGGAGGAGCTTAAGTCAAAGTGGGAGGAGCTTAAGTCAAAGTGGGAGGAGCTTAAGTCAAAGTGGGAGGAGCTTAAATCAAAGTGGGAGGAGCTTAAGTCAAAGTGGGCGGAGCTTAAGTCAAAGTGGGAGGAGCTTAAGTCAAAGTGGGCGGAGCTTAAATCAAAGTGGGCGGAGCTTAAGTCAAAGTGGGAGGAGCTTAAGTCAAAGTGGGAGGAGCTTAAGTCAAAGTGGGAGGAGCTTAAGTCAAAGTGGGCGGAGCTTAAATCAAAGTGGGAGGAGCTTAAGTCAAAGTGGGAGGAGCTTAAGTCAAAGTGGGAGGAGCTTAAGTCAAAGTGGGTGGAGCTTAAGTCAAAGTGGGCGGAGCTTAAGACAAAGTGGGCGGAGCTTAAGTCAAAGTGGGAGGAGCTTAAATCAAAGTGGGAGGAGCTTAAGTCAAAGTGGGAGGAGCTTAAGTCAAAGTGGGCGGAGCTTAAGTCAAAGTGGGAGGAGCTTAAGTCAAAGTGGGAGGAGCTTAAGTCAAAGTGGGAGGAGCTTAAATCAAAGTGGGAGGAGCTTAAGTCAAAGTGGGCGGAGCTTAAGTCAAAGTGGGAGGAGCTTAAGTCAAAGTGGGCGGAGCTTAAATCAAAGTGGGCGGAGCTTAAGTCAAAGTGGGAGGAGCTTAAGTCAAAGTGGGAGGAGCTTAAGTCAAAGTGGGAGGAGCTTAAGTCAAAGTGGGAGGAGCTTAAGTCAAAGTGGGAGGAGCTTACGTTAAAGTGGGAGGAGCTTAAGTCAAAGTGGGCGGAGCTTAAGTCAAAGTGGGAGGAGCTTAAATCAAAGTGGGCGGAGCTTAAGTCAAAGTGGGAGGAGCTTAAGTCAAAGTGGGAGGAGCTTAAGTCAAAGTGGGCGGAGCTTAAATCAAAGTGGGAGGAGCTTAAGTCAAAGTGGGCGGAGCTTAAATCAAAGTGGGAGGAGCTTAAATCAAAGTGGGAGGAGCTTAAATCAAAGTGGGAGGAGCTTAAGTCAAAGTGGGAGGAGCTTACGTCAAAGTGGGCGGAGCTTAAGTCAAAGTGGGAGGAGCTTAAGTCAAAGTGGGCGGAGCTTAAGTCAAAGTGGGAGGAGCTTAAGTCAGAGTGGGCGGAGCTTAAGTCAAAGTGGGAGGAGCTTACGTCAGAGTGGGCGGAGCTTAAGTCAAAGTGGGAGGAGCTTAAGTCAAAGTGGGCGGAGCTTAAGTCAAAGTGGGAGGAGCTTAAGTCAAAGTGGGCGGAGCTTAAATCAAAGTGGGCGGAGCTTAAATCAAAGTGGGAGGAGCTTAAATCAAAGTGGGCGGAGCTTAAGTCAAAGTGGGAGGAGCTTAAATCAAAGTGGGAGGAGCTTAAGTCAAAGTGGGAGGAGCTTAAGTCAAAGTGGGAGGAGCTTAAGTCAAAGTGGGAGGAGCTTAAATCAAAGTGGGAGGAGCTTAAGTCAAAGTGGGCGGAGCTTAAGTCAAAGTGGGAGGAGCTTAAATCAAAGTGGGAGGAGCTTAAGTCAAAGTGGGCGGAGCTTAAGTCAAAGTGGGAGGAGCTTAAGTCAAAGTGGGCGGAGCTTAAGTCAAAGTGGGAGGAGCTTATGTCAAAGTGGGCGGAGCTTAAGTCAAAGTGGGCGGAGCTTAAATCAAAGTGGGAGGAGCTTAAGTCAAAGTGGGAGGAGCTTAAGTCAAAGTGGGCGGAGCTTAAGTCAAAGTGGGCGGAGTTTAAATCAAAGTGGGAGGAGCTTAAATCAAAGTGGGAGGAGCTTAAATCAAAGTGGGAGGAGCTTAAGTCAAAGTGGGAGGAGCTTAAGTCAAAGTGGGCGGAGCTTAAGTCAAAGTGGGAGGAGCTTAAATCAAAGTGGGCGGAGCTTAAGTCAAAGTGGGCGGAGCTTAAGTCAAAGTGGGAGGAGCTTAAGTCAAAGTGGGCGGAGCTTAAGTCAAAGTGGGAGGAGCTTAAGTCAAAGTGGGAGGAGCTTAAGTCAAAGTGGGCGGAGCTTAAGTCAAAGTGGGTGGAGCTTAAATCAAAGTGGGAGGAGCTTAAGTCAAAGTGGGCGGAGCTTAAATCAAAGTGGGAGGAGCTTAAGTCAAAGTGGGCGGAGCTTAAATCAAAGTGGGAGGAGCTTAAATCAAAGTGGGAGGAGCTTAAGTCAAAGTGGGAGGAGCTTAAGTCAAAGTGGGAGGAGCTTAAATCAAAGTGGGAGGAGCTTAAATCAAAGTGGGAGGAGCTTAGGTTAAAGTGGGCGGAGCTTAAGTCAAAGTGGGAGGAGCTTAAGTCAAAGTGGGAGGAGCTTAAGTCAAAGTGGGAGGAGCTTAAATCAAAGTGGGAGGAGCTTAAGTCAAAGTGGGCGGAGCTTAAGTCAAAGTGGGAGGAGCTTAAGTCAAAGTGGGCGGAGCTTAAATCAAAGTGGGCGGAGCTTAAGTCAAAGTGGGAGGAGCTTAAGTCAAAGTGGGAGGAGCTTAAGTCAAAGTGGGAGGAGCTTAAGTCAAAGTGGGAGGAGCTTAAGTCAAAGTGGGAGGAGCTTACGTTAAAGTGGGAGGAGCTTAAGTCAAAGTGGGCGGAGCTTAAGTCAAAGTGGGAGGAGCTTAAATCAAAGTGGGCGGAGCTTAAGTCAAAGTGGGAGGAGCTTAAGTCAAAGTGGGAGGAGCTTAAGTCAAAGTGGGCGGAGCTTAAATCAAAGTGGGAGGAGCTTAAGTCAAAGTGGGCGGAGCTTAAATCAAAGTGGGAGGAGCTTAAATCAAAGTGGGAGGAGCTTAAATCAAAGTGGGAGGAGCTTAAATCAAAGTGGGCGGAGCTTAAGTCAAAGTGGGAGGAGCTTAAGTCAAAGTGGGCGGAGCTTAAGTCAAAGTGGGAGGAGCTTATGTCAAAGTGGGCGGAGCTTAAGTCAAAGTGGGCGGAGCTTAAATCAAAGTGGGAGGAGCTTAAATCAAAGTGGGAGGAGCTTAAATCAAAGTGGGAGGAGCTTAAGTCAAAGTGGGAGGAGCTTAAGTCAAAGTGGGCGGAGCTTAAGTCAAAGTGGGAGGAGCTTAAATCAAAGTGGGCGGAGCTTAAGTCAAAGTGGGCGGAGCTTAAGTCAAAGTGGGAGGAGCTTAAGTCAAAGTGGGCGGAGCTTAAGTCAAAGTGGGAGGAGCTTAAGTCAAAGTGGGAGGAGCTTAAGTCAAAGTGGGCGGAGCTTAAGTCAAAGTGGGAGGAGCTTAAATCAAAGTGGGAGGAGCTTAAGTCAAAGTGGGCGGAGCTTAAATCAAAGTGGGAGGAGCTTAAGTCAAAGTGGGCGGAGCTTAAATCAAAGTGGGAGGAGCTTAAGTCAAAGTGGGAGGAGCTTAAATCAAAGTGGGCGGAGCTTAAGTCAAAGTGGGCGGAGCTTAAGTCAAAGTGGGAGGAGCTTAAGTCAAAGTGGGCGGAGCTTAAGTCAAAGTGGGAGGAGCTTAAGTCAAAGTGGGAGGAGCTTAAGTCAAAGTGGGCGGAGCTTAAGTCAAAGTGGGAGGAGCTTAAATCAAAGTGGGAGGAGCTTAAGTCAAAGTGGGCGGAGCTTAAATCAAAGTGGGAGGCGCTTAAGTCAAAGTGGGCGGAGCTTAAATCAAAGTGGGAGGAGCTTAAATCAAAGTGGGAGGAGCTTAAGTCAAAGTGGGAGGAGCTTAAGTCAAAGTGGGAGGAGCTTAAATCAAAGTGGGAGGAGCTTAAGTCAAAGTGGGCGGAGCTTAAATCAAAGTGGGAGGAGCTTAAATCAAAGTGGGAGGAGCTTAAGTCAAAGTGGGAGGAGCTTAAGTCAAAGTGGGAGGAGCTTAAATCAAAGTGGGCGGAGCTTAAATCAAAGTGGGAGGAGCTTAAGTCAAAGTGGGAGGAGCTTAAATCAAAGTGGGCGGAGCTTAAGTCAAAGTGGGAGGAGCTTAAGTCAAAGTGGGCGGAGCTTAAGTCAAAGTGGGAGGAGCTTAAGTCAAAGTGGGAGGAGCTTAAGTCAAAGTGGGCGGAGCTTAAGTCAAAGTGGGCGGAGCTTAAGTCAAAGTGGGAGGAGCTTAAATCAAAGTGGGCGGAGCTTAAAGTCAAAGTGGGCGGAGCTTAAGTCAAAGTGGGAGGAGCTTAAATCAAAGTGGGCGGAGCTTAAGTCAAAGTGGGAGGAGCTTAAGTCAAAGTGGGCGGAGCTTAAGTCAAAGTGGGAGGAGCTTAAGTCAAAGTGGGAGGAGCTTAAGTCAAAGTGGGCGGAGCTTAAGTCAAAGTGGGCGGAGCTTAAGTCAAAGTGGGAGGAGCTTAAGTCAAAGTGGGAGGAGCTTAAGTCAAAGTGGGCGGAGCTTAAGTCAAAGTGGGAGGAGCTTAAATCAAAGTGGGCGGAGCTTAAATCAAAGTGGGAGGAGCTTAAGTCAAAGTGGGAGGAGCTTAAATCAAAGTGGGCGGAGCTTAAGTCAAAGTGGGAGGAGCTTAAGTCAAAGTGGGCGGAGCTTAAGTCAAAGTGGGAGGAGCTTAAGTCAAAGTGGGAGGAGCTTAAGTCAAAGTGGGCGGAGCTTAAGTCAAAGTGGGCGGAGCTTAAGTCAAAGTGGGAGGAGCTTAAGTCAAAGTGGGCGGAGCTTAAGTCAAAGTGGGAGGAGCTTAAGTCAAAGTGGGCGGAGCTTAAATCAAAGTGGGCGGAGCTTAAATCAAAGTGGGAGGAGCTTAAGTCAAAGTGGGAGGAGCTTAAGTCAAAGTGGGAGGAGCTTAAGTCAAAGTGGGCGGAGCTTAAATCAAAGTGGGAGGAGCTTAAGTCAAAGTGGGAGGAGCTTAAGTCAAAGTGGGAGGAGCTTAAGTCAAAGTGGGTGGAGCTTAAGTCAAAGTGGGAGGAGCTTAAGTCAAAGTGGGCGGAGCTTAAGTCAAAGTGGGAGGAGCTTAAGTCAAAGTGGGAGGAGCTTAAGTCAAAGTGGGAGGAGCTTAAATCAAAGTGGGAGGAGCTTAAGTCAAAGTGGGCGGAGCTTAAGTCAAAGTGGGAGGAGCTTAAGTCAAAGTGGGAGGAGCTTAAGTCAAAGTGGGAGGAGCTTAAGTCAAAGTGGGAGGAGCTTAAATCAAAGTGGGAGGAGCTTAAGTCAAAGTGGGCGGAGCTTAAGTCAAAGTGGGAGGAGCTTAAGTCAAAGTGGGCGGAGCTTAAATCAAAGTGGGCGGAGCTTAAGTCAAAGTGGGAGGAGCTTAAGTCAAAGTGGGAGGAGCTTAAGTCAAAGTGGGAGGAGCTTAAGTCAAAGTGGGCGGAGCTTAAATCAAAGTGGGAGGAGCTTAAATCAAAGTGGGAGGAGCTTAAGTCAAAGTGGGAGGAGCTTAAGTCAAAGTGGGAGGAGCTTAAGTCAAAGTGGGCGGAGCTTAAATCAAAGTGGGCGTAGCTTAAGACAAAGTGGGCGGAGCTTAAATCAAAGTGGGAGGAGCTTAAGTCAAAGTGGGAGGAGCTTAAGTCAAAGTGGGCGGAGCTTAAGTCAAAGTGGGAGGAGCTTAAGTCAAAGTGGGCGGAGCTTAAGTCAAAGTGGGAGGAGCTTAAGTCAAAGTGGGAGGAGCTTAAGTCAAAGTGGGTGGAGCTTAAGTCAAAGTGGGCGGAGCTTAAGACAAAGTGGGCGGAGCTTAAGTCAAAGTGGGAGGAGCTTAAATCAAAGTGGGAGGAGCTTAAGTCAAAGTGGGAGGAGCTTAAGTCAAAGTGGGCGGAGCTTAAGTCAAAGTGGGAGGAGCTTAAGTCAAAGTGGGAGGAGCTTAAGTCAAAGTGGGAGGAGCTTAAATCAAAGTGGGAGGAGCTTAAGTCAAAGTGGGCGGAGCTTAAGTCAAAGTGGGAGGAGCTTAAGTCAAAGTGGGCGGAGCTTAAATCAAAGTGGGCGGAGCTTAAGTCAAAGTGGGAGGAGCTTAAGTCAAAGTGGGAGGAGCTTAAGTCAAAGTGGGAGGAGCTTAAGTCAAAGTGGGAGGAGCTTAAGTCAAAGTGGGTGGAGCTTAAGTCAAAGTGGGAGGAGCTTAAGTCAAAGTGGGCGGAGCTTAAGTCAAAGTGGGAGGAGCTTAAGTCAAAGTGGGAGGAGCTTAAGTCAAAGTGGGTGGAGCTTAAGTCAAAGTGGGCGGAGCTTAAGACAAAGTGGGCGGAGCTTAAGTCAAAGTGGGAGGAGCTTAAATCAAAGTGGGAGGAGCTTAAGTCAAAGTGGGAGGAGCTTAAATCAAAGTGGGAGGAGCTTAAGTCAAAGTGGGAGGAGCTTAAGTCAAAGTGGGCGGAGCTTAAATCAAAGTGTTTTAATCATATGCTTAATCATAGAGATGAATCAATAAAAATGTAAGAGCATGTTCTGTCAGGTTAGCTTTCATTGGCCCCCACTTCAGAGTAAGTGGCCCTTGTGTATGGACCACTCGGTATGTAATTACAGTACATGTTCGCCCTGCTTCAAATGAGCAAATCACAGCCTAAGAAGAGATAAGAGCTATAATTTCACAGTATATCAAGTTTCAGTTTATTGTTACGTCACATTACACAAGTGTAAGAGAGTCAAATGCTTAGGCTTGGGTTCCTGACATTCAGCACAAGGCAATAATAACAATAATTCAAGATATGAAAAAAAAAGAGTGACAGTAGTACAGGACATAAGTGACAAAAAATGATCTAATCATAATCTACTTTAGAGAGTAAAATAACACAAAATAACAATAAAATAAGTAAAAAGCTGCAATGTTTGTCAGGAGCCCGAAACACAGCGGCCACGGGGGGGTGCCGTCTTGGTTGTATATGTCTTATATCAAAGAAATATGTCATCGCAGTTCTATTTATGAATAATGAGAGAGGAATGACTAAGAGGTTGTACCCAAACTAACTCACTCCAGAGAGCAAGTTGCAGTAGTCAGGGTAAATGTACACTGATTAGATTGGATTCAACTGTTTTGTCAGTGCACAGAGAGCAGCGAAAATTTAAGACATTAGCATCTAGTGTAGTGTAGTGTGTGTGTGTGTGTGTGTGTGTGTGTGTGTGTGTGTATGTGACGTGACGTGCCCCTCCTTCCCTCCCCTTTACGATTCCCTCAGGCATCAGTGAGCTCTCAATCTAATCCCTTCCCCCCCCCCCCCCTCCCCTCCTCTCTTTCTCCTTCACATGTCATATCTCCAGGCAAACCAGCCATCGCCCACAGGGATCTGAAGTCTAAGAACATTCTGGTAAAGAAGAACGGTACGTGCTGTATCGCTGACCTGGGCCTGGCCGTCCGCCACGACTCTGCTACAGACACCATCGACATCGCCCCCAACCACAGAGTGGGGACCAAAAGGTAACCGGAGCTCCCCCTCAGGGGGGTAACCCTTCTGGCTTCACTCACTGGCTGTCAGATCTCCCTCTACTACTGGCTAGAGGAGCTGTCAGATCTCCCTCTACTACTGAGGACCTCTAAGACCTTAAGACAAAGTGGGCGGAGCTTAAATCAAAGTGGGAGGAGCTTGTGTAAAAGTGGGCGGAGCTTGTGTAAAAGTGGCGCCTGTGGCCTGTGTATGATGATGATGATGATGGGGGGTGATAGGAAGGTCGTAGAGACACCATTCAAATGGTTTTAGATTCCCTGGGTTCTCCCCTATCCGGGGGCGTTGGAATTATTCTCCTAACCCGCGGGGAACCATACGTTATTAACCCCGGGAGGGGTCACACTACGGGACGTATAACGCTGGCTATGAATGTGGTAGAAACACAAGGTTTTCATATTTAAGTTCATTAGGTCTACACGGTCATTTGAAGCCTAACGCCAGCCCTCTGCGACCCCGGGAAGTCATGTTAAACTGAAGTTACAGACGACAGATCTGTCAAAAAAAAAAAGTTACAAAAATGCTTTCACCTAAGCTTTCATCTAAAAAGAAAGTAAAAAAAAAAAAAAATGAAAAAAAAACGTCTAAGTCCCCGTGCCACCTAGCTAGGTTAGCTTAGGTCTCCCTGGCTCGGTTAAAGGACTTTAGCTCAGCAAGCGTAGGTGTCACAGAAACACCATATTTCATATTTAAGTTCATTAGGTCTACACGGTCATTTTAAGCCTAACCCCAGCCCTCTACGACCCCGGGACGTGACGCTATTGACCCCCCCGCAGATTCGTCACATGCTAACCGCGGATTACACTACGGGACGTATAACTTTGGCTATGAAGGGGGTAGAGACACGCGGTTTTCATATTTCTGTTCCTTAGGTCTACGCGGTCATTTTAAGCCTAACCCCAGGCCTCTACGACCCCGGGACGTGATGTTATTAAGCTTCCTGCACGTTTTGGCCATGCTAGCCCTCACCGGGGGCTTACCCCTTTTTGGATACAGCGTGATCTCACGATCATAAAAGCCAATGGGGCAGGGAACAAAAAATAAAAAATGTGATAAAAAAAAAAAAAAAAAAAAAAAAAAAACGTTAGGGTGAAGATAGTGGATGCACGCATTTAACATCTCTCTCTATGACCTGAGGTCACAAGGGTGTGGAATAACCAACAGTGACATCTGACTTCCTGGGCATATGTGAATGTGAATGGTCATGTTAATGAGCTGTATGTTAATGAGCTGTGTGTGTATGTTAATGAGCTTAATGCTAATGAGATTCATGCTAATGAGCTGTATGTTAATGAGCTGTGTGTGTATGTTAATGAGCTGTATGTTAATGAGCTTCATGTTAATGAGCTTCATGCTAATGAGCTTCATGCTAATGAGCTGTATGTTAATGAGCTGTATGTTAATGAGCTTCATGCTAATGAGATTCATGCTAATGTTAATGAGATGTATGTTAATTAGCTGTGTGTGTATGTTAATGAGCTGTATGTTAATGAGCTTCATGCTAATGAGATTCATGCTAATGAGCTGTATGTTAATGAGCTGTGTAAAAGTGGGCGGAGCTTAAGTCAAAGTGGGCGGAGCTTGTGTCTAAGTGGGAGTGGCTTAGACAGTTAGTGGGCGGAGCTTGTGTGAAAGTGGGAGTGGCTTAGACAGTTAGTGGGCGGAGCTTGTGTCAAAAGTGGGCGGGACTTGTGTCAAAGTGGGCGGAGCTTAAGTGGGAGTGGGAGTGGCTTAGACAGTTAGTGGGCGGAGCTTGTGTGAAAGTGGGAGTGGCTTAATTGATTATTTCAAATTATCTCTCATTTGAGCAATAATGTCTAGTAGACCTGCGTACAGTCTAGGTAGGTCGTTTGTTGGCAAATGAGAGACAATTTGAATTAATCAATTAAGCCACTCCCACTTAGACACAAGCTCCGCCCACTAATTGTCTAAGCCACTCCCACTCCCACTTAAGCTCCGCCCACTTTGACACAAGCTCCGCCCACTTTGACTTAAGCTCCGCCCACTAACTCAATTAAGCCACTCCCACTTAGACACAAGCTCCGCCCACTAACTGTCTAAGCCACTCCCACTCCCACTTAAGCTCCGCCCACTTTGACACAAGCTCCGCCCACTTTTAACACAAGTGGGCGGAGCTTGTGCCGTAGTGGGCGGAGCTTAAGTCAAAGTGGGAGGAGCTTAAGTCAAAGTGGGCGGAGCTTAAGTCAAAGTGGGAGGAGCTTAAATCAAAGTGGGAGGAGCTTAAGTCAAAGTGGGCGGAGCTTAAATCAAAGTGGGCGGAGCTTAAATCAAAGTGGGAGGAGCTTAAGTCAAAGTGGGAGGAGCTTAAGTCAAAGTGGGAGGAGCTTAAGTCAAAGTGGGCGGAGCTTAATTCAAAGTGGGAGGAGCTTAAATCAAAGTGGGAGGAGCTTAAGTCAAAGTGGGAGGAGCTTAAGTCAAAGTGGGAGGAGCTTAAGTCAAAGTGGGAGGAGCTTAAGTCAAAGTGGGCGGAGCTTAAATCAAAGTGGGAGGAGCTTAAATCAAAGTGGGAGGAGCTTAAGTCAAAGTGGGAGGAGCTTAAGTCAAAGTGGGAGGAGCTTAAGTCAAAGTGGGCGGAGCTTAAATCAAAGTGGGCGTAGCTTAAGACAAAGTGGGCGGAGCTTAAATCAAAGTGGGAGGAGCTTAAGTCAAAGTGGGAGGAGCTTAAGTCAAAGTGGGAGGAGCTTAAATCAAAGTGGGCGGAGCTTAAGTCAAAGTGGGAGGAGCTTAAGTCAAAGTGGGCGGAGCTTAAGTCAAAGTGGGAGGAGCTTAAGTCAAAGTGGGCGGAGCTTAAATCAAAGTGGGAGGAGCTTAAGTTAAAGTGGGCGGAGCTTAAGTCAAAGTGGGAGGAGCTTAAGTCAAAGTGGGAGGAGTTTAAGTCAAAGTGGGCGGAGCTTAAATCAAAGTGGGAGGAGCTTAAGTCAAAGTGGGCGGAGCTTAAGTCAAAGTGGGCGGAGCTTAAGTCAAAGTGGGAGGAGCTTAAGTCAAAGTGGGAGGAGCTTAAGTCAAAGTGGGAGGAGCTTAAATCAAAGTGGGCGGAGCTTAAGTCAAAGTGGGAGGAGCTTAAGTCAAAGTGGGCGGAGCTTAAATCAAAGTGGGAGGAGCTTAAGTTAAAGTGGGCGGAGCTTAAGTCAAAGTGGGAGGAGCTTAAGTCAAAGTGGGAGGAGTTTAAGTCAAAGTGGGCGGAGCTTAAATCAAAGTGGGAGGAGCTTAAGTCAAAGTGGGCGGAGCTTAAGTCAAAGTGGGCGGAGCTTAAGTCAAAGTGGGAGGAGCTTAAGTCAAAGTGGGAGGAGCTTAAGTCAAAGTGGGAGGAGCTTAAATCAAAGTGGGAGGAGCTTAAGTCAAAGTGGGCGGAGCTTAAGTCAAAGTGGGAGGAGCTTAAGTCAAAGTGGGAGGAGCTTAAGTCAAAGTGGGAGGAGCTTAAGTCAAAGTGGGAGGAGCTTAAATCAAAGTGGGAGGAGCTTAAATCAAAGTGGGAGGAGCTTAAGTCAAAGTGGGCGGAGCTTAAGTCAAAGTGGGAGGAGCTTAAGTCAAAGTGGGCGGAGCTTAAGTCAAAGTGGGCGGAGCTTAAGTCAAAGTGGGCGGAGCTTAAGTCAAAGTGGGCGGAGCTTAAGTCAAAGTGGGCGGAGCTTAAGTCAAAGTGGGAGGAGCTTAAGTCAAAGTGGGAGGAGCTTAAGTCAAAGTGGGCGGAGCTTAAGTCTAAGTGGGCGGAGCTTAAATCAAAGTGGGAGGAGCTTAAGTCAAAGTGGGCGGAGCTTAAGTTAAAGTGGGAGGAGCTTAAGTCAAAGTGGGAGGAGCTTAAGTTAAAGTGGGCGGAGCTTAAGTTAAAGTGGGCGGAGCTTAAGTCAAAGTGGGAGGAGCTTAAGTCAAAGTGGGAGGAGCTTAAGTCAAAGTGGGAGGAGCTTAAGTCAAAGTGGGAGGAGCTTAAATCAAAGTGGGAGGAGCTTAAATCAAAGTGGGCGGAGCTTAAATCAAAGTGGGAGGAGCTTAAGTCAAAGTGGGCGGAGCTTAAAGCAAAGTGGGAGGAGCTTAAGTCAAAGTGGGCGGAGCTTAAGTCAAAGTGGGCGGAGCTTAAGTCAAAGTGGGAGGAGCTTAAGTCAAAGTGGGAGGAGCTTAAGTCAAAGTGGGAGGAGCTTAAGTCAAAGTGGGAGGAGCTTAAGTCAAAGTGGGAGGAGCTTAAGTCAAAGTGGGAGGAGCTTAAGTCAAAGTGGGAGGAGCTTAAGTCAAAGTGGGAGGAGCTTAAGTCAAAGTGGGAGGAGCTTAAGTCAAAGTGGGCGGAGCTTAAGTCAAAGTGGGCGGAGCTTAAGTCAAAGTGGGAGGAGCTTAAGTCAAAGTGGGAGGAGCTTAAGTCAAAGTGGGAGGAGCTTAAGTCAAAGTGGGCGGAGCTTAAGTCAAAGTGGGAGGAGCTTAAGTCAAAGTGGGAGGAGCTTAAGTCAAAGTGGGAGGAGCTTAAGTCAAAGTGGGAGGAGCTTAAGTCAAAGTGGGCGGAGCTTAAGTCAAAGTGGGAGGAGCTTAAATCAAAGTGGGAGGAGCTTAAGTCAAAGTGGGCGGAGCTTAAATCAAAGTGGGCGGAGCTTAAATCAAAGTGGGAGGAGCTTAAGTCAAAGTGGGAGGAGCTTAAGTCAAAGTGGGAGGAGCTTAAGTCAAAGTGGGCGGAGCTTAATTCAAAGTGGGAGGAGCTTAAATCAAAGTGGGAGGAGCTTAAGTCAAAGTGGGAGGAGCTTAAGTCAAAGTGGGAGGAGCTTAAGTCAAAGTGGGCGGAGCTTAAATCAAAGTGGGAGGAGCTTAAATCAAAGTGGGAGGAGCTTAAGTCAAAGTGGGAGGAGCTTAAGTCAAAGTGGGAGGAGCTTAAGTCAAAGTGGGCGGAGCTTAAATCAAAGTGGGCGTAGCTTAAGACAAAGTGGGCGGAGCTTAAATCAAAGTGGGCGGAGCTTAAGTCAAAGTGGGAGGAGCTTAAGTCAAAGTGGGCGGAGCTTAAGTCAAAGTGGGAGGAGCTTAAGTCAAAGTGGGCGGAGCTTAAATCAAAGTGGGAGGAGCTTAAGTTAAAGTGGGCGGAGCTTAAGTCAAAGTGGGAGGAGCTTAAGTCAAAGTGGGAGGAGTTTAAGTCAAAGTGGGCGGAGCTTAAATCAAAGTGGGAGGAGCTTAAGTCAAAGTGGGCGGAGCTTAAGTCAAAGTGGGCGGAGCTTAAGTCAAAGTGGGAGGAGCTTAAGTCAAAGTGGGAGGAGCTTAAGTCAAAGTGGGAGGAGCTTAAATCAAAGTGGGAGGAGCTTAAGTCAAAGTGGGAGGAGCTTAAGTCAAAGTGGGAGGAGCTTAAGTCAAAGTGGGAGGAGCTTAAGTCAAAGTGGGAGGAGCTTAAGTCAAAGTGGGCGGAGCTTAAGTCAAAGTGGGAGGAGCTTAAATCAAAGTGGGAGGAGCTTAAGTCAAAGTGGGAGGAGCTTAAGTCAAAGTGGGAGGAGCTTAAGTCAAAGTGGGAGGAGCTTAAGTCAAAGTGGGAGGAGCTTAAGTCAAAGTGGGCGGAGCTTAAGTCAAAGTGGGAGGAGCTTAAGTCAAAGTGGGAGGAGCTTAGGTTAAAGTGGGCGGAGCTTACGTCAAAGTGGGAGGAGCTTAAGTCAAAGTGGGAGGAGCTTAAGTCAAAGTGGGCGGAGCTTAAGTCAAAGTGGGAGGAGCTTAAGTCAAAGTGGGCGGAGCTTAAGTCAAAGTGGGAGGAGCTTAAGTCAAAGTGGGAGGAGCTTAAGTCAAAGTGGGTGGAGCTTAAGTCAAAGTGGGCGGAGCTTAAGACAAAGTGGGCGGAGCTTAAGTCAAAGTGGGAGGAGCTTAAATCAAAGTGGGAGGAGCTTAAGTCAAAGTGGGAGGAGCTTAAGTCAAAGTGGGCAGAGCTTAAGTCAAAGTGGGAGGAGCTTAAGTCAAAGTGGGAGGAGCTTAAGTCAAAGTGGGAGGAGCTTAAATCAAAGTGGGAGGAGCTTAAGTCAAAGTGGGCGGAGCTTAAGTCAAAGTGGGAGGAGCTTAAGTCAAAGTGGGCGGAGCTTAAATCAAAGTGGGCGGAGCTTAAGTCAAAGTGGGAGGAGCTTAAGTCAAAGTGGGAGGAGCTTAAGTCAAAGTGGGAGGAGCTTAAGTCAAAGTGGGCGGAGCTTAAATCAAAGTGGGAGGAGCTTAAATCAAAGTGGGAGGAGCTTAAGTCAAAGTGGGAGGAGCTTAAGTCTAAGTGGGCGGAGCTTAAATCAAAGTGGGAGGAGCTTAAGTCAAAGTGGGCGGAGCTTAAGTTAAAGTGGGAGGAGCTTAAGTCAAAGTGGGAGGAGCTTAAGTTAAAGTGGGCGGAGCTTAAGTTAAAGTGGGCGGAGCTTAAACCTGTGACTAACTACGTCTGCCTTTATGACGGTGTTGCAGAGGAATGGAACCGTGTCTGTCTCATCTCAATCTCTGTTCATCTCAGCTTTCACCGCAACCGATACCGACTGCAGCCTGAGAGGAATGCTTAATCATAGAGATGAATCAATAAAAATGTAAGAGCATGTTCTGTCAGGTTAGCTTTCATTGGCCCCCACTTCAGAGTAAGTGGCCCTTGTGTATGGACCACTCGGTATGTAATTACAGTACATGTTCGCCCTGCTTCAAATGAGCAAATCACAGCCTAAGAAGAGATAAGAGCTATAATTTCACAGTATATCAAGTTTCAGTTTATTGTTACGTCACATTACACAAGTGTAAGAGAGTCAAATGCTTAGGCTTGGGTTCCTGACATTCAGCACAAGGCAATAATAACAATCATTCAAGATATGAAAAAAAAAGTGACAGTAGTACAGGACATAAGTGACAAAAAATGATCTAATAATCTACTTTAGAGAGTAAAATAACACAAAATAACAATAAAATAAGTAAAAAGCTGCAATGTTTGTCAGGAGCCCGAAACACAGCGGCCACGGGGGGTGCCGTCTTGGTTGTATATGTCTTATATCAAAGAAATATGTCATCGCAGTTCTATTTATGAATAATGAGAGAGGAATGACTAAGAGGTTGTACCCAAACTAACTCACTCCAGAGAGCAAGTTGCAGTAGTCAGGGTAAATGTACACTGATTAGATTGGATTCAACTGTTTTGTCAGTGCACAGAGAGCAGCGAAAATTTAAGACATTAGCATCTAGTGTAGTGTAGTGTGTGTGTGTGTGTGTGTGTGTGTGTGTGTGTGTGTGTGTATGTGACGTGACGTGCCCCTCCTTCCCTCCCCTTTACGATTCCCTCAGGCATCAGTGAGCTCTCAATCTAATCCCTTCCCCCCCCCCCCCCCTCCCCTCCTCTCTTTCTCCTTCACATGTCATATCTCCAGGCAAACCAGCCATCGCCCACAGGGATCTGAAGTCTAAGAACATTCTGGTAAAGAAGAACGGTACGTGCTGTATCGCTGACCTGGGCCTGGCCGTCCGCCACGACTCTGCTACAGACACCATCGACATCGCCCCCAACCACAGAGTGGGGACCAAAAGGTAACCGGAGCTCCCCCTCAGGGGGGTAACCCTTCTGGCTTCACTCACTGGCTGTCAGATCTCCCTCTACTACTGGCTAGAGGAGCTGTCAGATCTCCCTCTACTACTGAGGACCTCTAAGACCTTAAGACAAAGTGGGCGGAGCTTAAATCAAAGTGGGAGGAGCTTGTGTAAAAGTGGGCGGAGCTTGTGTAAAAGTGGCGCCTGTGGCCTGTGTATGATGATGATGATGATGGGGGGTGATAGGAAGGTCGTAGAGACACCATTCAAATGGTTTTAGATTCCCTGGGTTCTCCCCTATCCGGGGGCGTTGGAATTATTCTCCTAACCCGCGGGGAACCATACGTTATTAACCCCGGGAGGGGTCACACTACGGGACGTATAACGCTGGCTATGAATGTGGTAGAAACACAAGGTTTTCATATTTAAGTTCATTAGGTCTACACGGTCATTTGAAGCCTAACGCCAGCCCTCTGCGACCCCGGGAAGTCATGTTAAACTGAAGTTACAGACGACAGATCTGTCAAAAAAAAAAAGTTACAAAAATGCTTTCACCTAAGCTTTCATCTAAAAAGAAAGTAAAAAAAAAAAAAAATGAAAAAAAAACGTCTAAGTCCCCGTGCCACCTAGCTAGGTTAGCTTAGGTCTCCCTGGCTCGGTTAAAGGACTTTAGCTCAGCAAGCGTAGGTGTCACAGAAACACCATATTTCATATTTAAGTTCATTAGGTCTACACGGTCATTTTAAGCCTAACCCCAGCCCTCTACGACCCCGGGACGTGACGCTATTGACCCCCCCGCAGATTCGTCACATGCTAACCGCGGATTACACTACGGGACGTATAACTTTGGCTATGAAGGGGGTAGAGACACGCGGTTTTCATATTTCTGTTCCTTAGGTCTACGCGGTCATTTTAAGCCTAACCCCAGGCCTCTACGACCCCGGGACGTGATGTTATTAAGCTTCCTGCACGTTTTGGCCATGCTAGCCCTCACCGGGGGCTTACCCCTTTTTGGATACAGCGTGATCTCACGATCATAAAAGCCAATGGGGCAGGGAACAAAAAATAAAAAATGTGATAAAAAAAAAAAAAAAAAAAAAAAAAAAACGTTAGGGTGAAGATAGTGGATGCACGCATTTAACATCTCTCTCTATGACCTGAGGTCACAAGGGTGTGGAATAACCAACAGTGACATCTGACTTCCTGGGCATATGTGAATGTGAATGGTCATGTTAATGAGCTGTATGTTAATGAGCTGTGTGTGTATGTTAATGAGCTTAATGCTAATGAGATTCATGCTAATGAGCTGTATGTTAATGAGCTGTGTGTGTATGTTAATGAGCTGTATGTTAATGAGCTTCATGTTAATGAGCTTCATGCTAATGAGCTTCATGCTAATGAGCTGTATGTTAATGAGCTGTATGTTAATGAGCTTCATGCTAATGAGATTCATGCTAATGTTAATGAGATGTATGTTAATTAGCTGTGTGTGTATGTTAATGAGCTGTATGTTAATGAGCTTCATGCTAATGAGATTCATGCTAATGAGCTGTATGTTAATGAGCTGTGTAAAAGTGGGCGGAGCTTAAGTCAAAGTGGGCGGAGCTTGTGTCTAAGTGGGAGTGGCTTAGACAGTTAGTGGGCGGAGCTTGTGTGAAAGTGGGAGTGGCTTAGACAGTTAGTGGGCGGAGCTTGTGTCAAAAGTGGGCGGGACTTGTGTCAAAGTGGGCGGAGCTTAAGTGGGAGTGGGAGTGGCTTAGACAGTTAGTGGGCGGAGCTTGTGTGAAAGTGGGAGTGGCTTAATTGATTATTTCAAATTATCTCTCATTTGAGCAATAATGTCTAGTAGACCTGCGTACAGTCTAGGTAGGTCGTTTGTTGGCAAATGAGAGACAATTTGAATTAATCAATTAAGCCACTCCCACTTAGACACAAGCTCCGCCCACTAATTGTCTAAGCCACTCCCACTCCCACTTAAGCTCCGCCCACTTTGACACAAGCTCCGCCCACTTTGACTTAAGCTCCGCCCACTAACTCAATTAAGCCACTCCCACTTAGACACAAGCTCCGCCCACTAACTGTCTAAGCCACTCCCACTCCCACTTAAGCTCCGCCCACTTTGACACAAGCTCCGCCCACTTTTAACACAAGTGGGCGGAGCTTGTGCCGTAGTGGGCGGAGCTTAAGTCAAAGTGGGAGGAGCTTAAGTCAAAGTGGGCGGAGCTTAAGTCAAAGTGGGAGGAGCTTAAATCAAAGTGGGAGGAGCTTAAGTCAAAGTGGGCGGAGCTTAAATCAAAGTGGGCGGAGCTTAAATCAAAGTGGGAGGAGCTTAAGTCAAAGTGGGAGGAGCTTAAGTCAAAGTGGGAGGAGCTTAAGTCAAAGTGGGCGGAGCTTAATTCAAAGTGGGAGGAGCTTAAATCAAAGTGGGAGGAGCTTAAGTCAAAGTGGGAGGAGCTTAAGTCAAAGTGGGAGGAGCTTAAGTCAAAGTGGGAGGAGCTTAAGTCAAAGTGGGCGGAGCTTAAATCAAAGTGGGAGGAGCTTAAATCAAAGTGGGAGGAGCTTAAGTCAAAGTGGGAGGAGCTTAAGTCAAAGTGGGAGGAGCTTAAGTCAAAGTGGGCGGAGCTTAAATCAAAGTGGGCGTAGCTTAAGACAAAGTGGGCGGAGCTTAAATCAAAGTGGGAGGAGCTTAAGTCAAAGTGGGAGGAGCTTAAGTCAAAGTGGGAGGAGCTTAAATCAAAGTGGGCGGAGCTTAAGTCAAAGTGGGAGGAGCTTAAGTCAAAGTGGGCGGAGCTTAAGTCAAAGTGGGAGGAGCTTAAGTCAAAGTGGGCGGAGCTTAAATCAAAGTGGGAGGAGCTTAAGTTAAAGTGGGCGGAGCTTAAGTCAAAGTGGGAGGAGCTTAAGTCAAAGTGGGAGGAGTTTAAGTCAAAGTGGGCGGAGCTTAAATCAAAGTGGGAGGAGCTTAAGTCAAAGTGGGCGGAGCTTAAGTCAAAGTGGGCGGAGCTTAAGTCAAAGTGGGAGGAGCTTAAGTCAAAGTGGGAGGAGCTTAAGTCAAAGTGGGAGGAGCTTAAATCAAAGTGGGCGGAGCTTAAGTCAAAGTGGGAGGAGCTTAAGTCAAAGTGGGCGGAGCTTAAATCAAAGTGGGAGGAGCTTAAGTTAAAGTGGGCGGAGCTTAAGTCAAAGTGGGAGGAGCTTAAGTCAAAGTGGGAGGAGTTTAAGTCAAAGTGGGCGGAGCTTAAATCAAAGTGGGAGGAGCTTAAGTCAAAGTGGGCGGAGCTTAAGTCAAAGTGGGCGGAGCTTAAGTCAAAGTGGGAGGAGCTTAAGTCAAAGTGGGAGGAGCTTAAGTCAAAGTGGGAGGAGCTTAAATCAAAGTGGGAGGAGCTTAAGTCAAAGTGGGCGGAGCTTAAGTCAAAGTGGGAGGAGCTTAAGTCAAAGTGGGAGGAGCTTAAGTCAAAGTGGGAGGAGCTTAAGTCAAAGTGGGAGGAGCTTAAATCAAAGTGGGAGGAGCTTAAATCAAAGTGGGAGGAGCTTAAGTCAAAGTGGGCGGAGCTTAAGTCAAAGTGGGAGGAGCTTAAGTCAAAGTGGGCGGAGCTTAAGTCAAAGTGGGCGGAGCTTAAGTCAAAGTGGGCGGAGCTTAAGTCAAAGTGGGCGGAGCTTAAGTCAAAGTGGGCGGAGCTTAAGTCAAAGTGGGAGGAGCTTAAGTCAAAGTGGGAGGAGCTTAAGTCAAAGTGGGCGGAGCTTAAGTCTAAGTGGGCGGAGCTTAAATCAAAGTGGGAGGAGCTTAAGTCAAAGTGGGCGGAGCTTAAGTTAAAGTGGGAGGAGCTTAAGTCAAAGTGGGAGGAGCTTAAGTTAAAGTGGGCGGAGCTTAAGTTAAAGTGGGCGGAGCTTAAGTCAAAGTGGGAGGAGCTTAAGTCAAAGTGGGAGGAGCTTAAGTCAAAGTGGGAGGAGCTTAAGTCAAAGTGGGAGGAGCTTAAATCAAAGTGGGAGGAGCTTAAATCAAAGTGGGCGGAGCTTAAATCAAAGTGGGAGGAGCTTAAGTCAAAGTGGGCGGAGCTTAAAGCAAAGTGGGAGGAGCTTAAGTCAAAGTGGGCGGAGCTTAAGTCAAAGTGGGCGGAGCTTAAGTCAAAGTGGGAGGAGCTTAAGTCAAAGTGGGAGGAGCTTAAGTCAAAGTGGGAGGAGCTTAAGTCAAAGTGGGAGGAGCTTAAGTCAAAGTGGGAGGAGCTTAAGTCAAAGTGGGAGGAGCTTAAGTCAAAGTGGGAGGAGCTTAAGTCAAAGTGGGAGGAGCTTAAGTCAAAGTGGGAGGAGCTTAAGTCAAAGTGGGCGGAGCTTAAGTCAAAGTGGGCGGAGCTTAAGTCAAAGTGGGAGGAGCTTAAGTCAAAGTGGGAGGAGCTTAAGTCAAAGTGGGAGGAGCTTAAGTCAAAGTGGGCGGAGCTTAAGTCAAAGTGGGAGGAGCTTAAGTCAAAGTGGGAGGAGCTTAAGTCAAAGTGGGAGGAGCTTAAGTCAAAGTGGGAGGAGCTTAAGTCAAAGTGGGCGGAGCTTAAGTCAAAGTGGGAGGAGCTTAAATCAAAGTGGGAGGAGCTTAAGTCAAAGTGGGCGGAGCTTAAATCAAAGTGGGCGGAGCTTAAATCAAAGTGGGAGGAGCTTAAGTCAAAGTGGGAGGAGCTTAAGTCAAAGTGGGAGGAGCTTAAGTCAAAGTGGGCGGAGCTTAATTCAAAGTGGGAGGAGCTTAAATCAAAGTGGGAGGAGCTTAAGTCAAAGTGGGAGGAGCTTAAGTCAAAGTGGGAGGAGCTTAAGTCAAAGTGGGCGGAGCTTAAATCAAAGTGGGAGGAGCTTAAATCAAAGTGGGAGGAGCTTAAGTCAAAGTGGGAGGAGCTTAAGTCAAAGTGGGAGGAGCTTAAGTCAAAGTGGGCGGAGCTTAAATCAAAGTGGGCGTAGCTTAAGACAAAGTGGGCGGAGCTTAAATCAAAGTGGGCGGAGCTTAAGTCAAAGTGGGAGGAGCTTAAGTCAAAGTGGGCGGAGCTTAAGTCAAAGTGGGAGGAGCTTAAGTCAAAGTGGGCGGAGCTTAAATCAAAGTGGGAGGAGCTTAAGTTAAAGTGGGCGGAGCTTAAGTCAAAGTGGGAGGAGCTTAAGTCAAAGTGGGAGGAGTTTAAGTCAAAGTGGGCGGAGCTTAAATCAAAGTGGGAGGAGCTTAAGTCAAAGTGGGCGGAGCTTAAGTCAAAGTGGGCGGAGCTTAAGTCAAAGTGGGAGGAGCTTAAGTCAAAGTGGGAGGAGCTTAAGTCAAAGTGGGAGGAGCTTAAATCAAAGTGGGAGG
The DNA here is from genome assembly GCF_963989245.1 of Nansenia antarctica. NCBI lineage: Eukaryota > Metazoa > Chordata > Actinopteri > Argentiniformes > Microstomatidae > Nansenia > Nansenia antarctica. The sequence continues at coordinate 3,084,045 of NC_137683.1, read as the reverse complement.
AGCTTAAGTCAAAGTGGGAGGAGCTTAAGTCAAAGTGGGAGGAGCTTAAGTCAAAGTGGGAGGAGCTTAAGTCAAAGTGGGAGGAGCTTAAGTCAAAGTGGGCGGAGCTTAAGTCAAAGTGGGAGGAGCTTAAATCAAAGTGGGAGGAGCTTAAGTCAAAGTGGGAGGAGCTTAAGTCAAAGTGGGAGGAGCTTAAGTCAAAGTGGGAGGAGCTTAAGTCAAAGTGGGAGGAGCTTAAGTCAAAGTGGGCGGAGCTTAAGTCAAAGTGGGAGGAGCTTAAGTCAAAGTGGGAGGAGCTTAGGTTAAAGTGGGCGGAGCTTACGTCAAAGTGGGAGGAGCTTAAGTCAAAGTGGGAGGAGCTTAAGTCAAAGTGGGCGGAGCTTAAGTCAAAGTGGGAGGAGCTTAAGTCAAAGTGGGCGGAGCTTAAGTCAAAGTGGGAGGAGCTTAAGTCAAAGTGGGAGGAGCTTAAGTCAAAGTGGGTGGAGCTTAAGTCAAAGTGGGCGGAGCTTAAGACAAAGTGGGCGGAGCTTAAGTCAAAGTGGGAGGAGCTTAAATCAAAGTGGGAGGAGCTTAAGTCAAAGTGGGAGGAGCTTAAGTCAAAGTGGGCAGAGCTTAAGTCAAAGTGGGAGGAGCTTAAGTCAAAGTGGGAGGAGCTTAAGTCAAAGTGGGAGGAGCTTAAATCAAAGTGGGAGGAGCTTAAGTCAAAGTGGGCGGAGCTTAAGTCAAAGTGGGAGGAGCTTAAGTCAAAGTGGGCGGAGCTTAAATCAAAGTGGGCGGAGCTTAAGTCAAAGTGGGAGGAGCTTAAGTCAAAGTGGGAGGAGCTTAAGTCAAAGTGGGAGGAGCTTAAGTCAAAGTGGGCGGAGCTTAAATCAAAGTGGGAGGAGCTTAAATCAAAGTGGGAGGAGCTTAAGTCAAAGTGGGAGGAGCTTAAGTCTAAGTGGGCGGAGCTTAAATCAAAGTGGGAGGAGCTTAAGTCAAAGTGGGCGGAGCTTAAGTTAAAGTGGGAGGAGCTTAAGTCAAAGTGGGAGGAGCTTAAGTTAAAGTGGGCGGAGCTTAAGTTAAAGTGGGCGGAGCTTAAACCTGTGACTAACTACGTCTGCCTTTATGACGGTGTTGCAGAGGAATGGAACCGTGTCTGTCTCATCTCAATCTCTGTTCATCTCAGCTTTCACCGCAACCGATACCGACTGCAGCCTGAGAGGAATGCTTAATCATAGAGATGAATCAATAAAAATGTAAGAGCATGTTCTGTCAGGTTAGCTTTCATTGGCCCCCACTTCAGAGTAAGTGGCCCTTGTGTATGGACCACTCGGTATGTAATTACAGTACATGTTCGCCCTGCTTCAAATGAGCAAATCACAGCCTAAGAAGAGATAAGAGCTATAATTTCACAGTATATCAAGTTTCAGTTTATTGTTACGTCACATTACACAAGTGTAAGAGAGTCAAATGCTTAGGCTTGGGTTCCTGACATTCAGCACAAGGCAATAATAACAATCATTCAAGATATGAAAAAAAAAGTGACAGTAGTACAGGACATAAGTGACAAAAAATGATCTAATAATCTACTTTAGAGAGTAAAATAACACAAAATAACAATAAAATAAGTAAAAAGCTGCAATGTTTGTCAGGAGCCCGAAACACAGCGGCCACGGGGGGTGCCGTCTTGGTTGTATATGTCTTATATCAAAGAAATATGTCATCGCAGTTCTATTTATGAATAATGAGAGAGGAATGACTAAGAGGTTGTACCCAAACTAACTCACTCCAGAGAGCAAGTTGCAGTAGTCAGGGTAAATGTACACTGATTAGATTGGATTCAACTGTTTTGTCAGTGCACAGAGAGCAGCGAAAATTTAAGACATTAGCATCTAGTGTAGTGTAGTGTGTGTGTGTGTGTGTGTGTGTGTGTGTGTGTGTGTGTGTATGTGACGTGACGTGCCCCTCCTTCCCTCCCCTTTACGATTCCCTCAGGCATCAGTGAGCTCTCAATCTAATCCCTTCCCCCCCCCCCCCCCTCCCCTCCTCTCTTTCTCCTTCACATGTCATATCTCCAGGCAAACCAGCCATCGCCCACAGGGATCTGAAGTCTAAGAACATTCTGGTAAAGAAGAACGGTACGTGCTGTATCGCTGACCTGGGCCTGGCCGTCCGCCACGACTCTGCTACAGACACCATCGACATCGCCCCCAACCACAGAGTGGGGACCAAAAGGTAACCGGAGCTCCCCCTCAGGGGGGTAACCCTTCTGGCTTCACTCACTGGCTGTCAGATCTCCCTCTACTACTGGCTAGAGGAGCTGTCAGATCTCCCTCTACTACTGAGGACCTCTAAGACCTTAAGACAAAGTGGGCGGAGCTTAAATCAAAGTGGGAGGAGCTTGTGTAAAAGTGGGCGGAGCTTGTGTAAAAGTGGCGCCTGTGGCCTGTGTATGATGATGATGATGATGGGGGGTGATAGGAAGGTCGTAGAGACACCATTCAAATGGTTTTAGATTCCCTGGGTTCTCCCCTATCCGGGGGCGTTGGAATTATTCTCCTAACCCGCGGGGAACCATACGTTATTAACCCCGGGAGGGGTCACACTACGGGACGTATAACGCTGGCTATGAATGTGGTAGAAACACAAGGTTTTCATATTTAAGTTCATTAGGTCTACACGGTCATTTGAAGCCTAACGCCAGCCCTCTGCGACCCCGGGAAGTCATGTTAAACTGAAGTTACAGACGACAGATCTGTCAAAAAAAAAAAGTTACAAAAATGCTTTCACCTAAGCTTTCATCTAAAAAGAAAGTAAAAAAAAAAAAAAATGAAAAAAAAACGTCTAAGTCCCCGTGCCACCTAGCTAGGTTAGCTTAGGTCTCCCTGGCTCGGTTAAAGGACTTTAGCTCAGCAAGCGTAGGTGTCACAGAAACACCATATTTCATATTTAAGTTCATTAGGTCTACACGGTCATTTTAAGCCTAACCCCAGCCCTCTACGACCCCGGGACGTGACGCTATTGACCCCCCCGCAGATTCGTCACATGCTAACCGCGGATTACACTACGGGACGTATAACTTTGGCTATGAAGGGGGTAGAGACACGCGGTTTTCATATTTCTGTTCCTTAGGTCTACGCGGTCATTTTAAGCCTAACCCCAGGCCTCTACGACCCCGGGACGTGATGTTATTAAGCTTCCTGCACGTTTTGGCCATGCTAGCCCTCACCGGGGGCTTACCCCTTTTTGGATACAGCGTGATCTCACGATCATAAAAGCCAATGGGGCAGGGAACAAAAAATAAAAAATGTGATAAAAAAAAAAAAAAAAAAAAAAAAAAAACGTTAGGGTGAAGATAGTGGATGCACGCATTTAACATCTCTCTCTATGACCTGAGGTCACAAGGGTGTGGAATAACCAACAGTGACATCTGACTTCCTGGGCATATGTGAATGTGAATGGTCATGTTAATGAGCTGTATGTTAATGAGCTGTGTGTGTATGTTAATGAGCTTAATGCTAATGAGATTCATGCTAATGAGCTGTATGTTAATGAGCTGTGTGTGTATGTTAATGAGCTGTATGTTAATGAGCTTCATGTTAATGAGCTTCATGCTAATGAGCTTCATGCTAATGAGCTGTATGTTAATGAGCTGTATGTTAATGAGCTTCATGCTAATGAGATTCATGCTAATGTTAATGAGATGTATGTTAATTAGCTGTGTGTGTATGTTAATGAGCTGTATGTTAATGAGCTTCATGCTAATGAGATTCATGCTAATGAGCTGTATGTTAATGAGCTGTGTAAAAGTGGGCGGAGCTTAAGTCAAAGTGGGCGGAGCTTGTGTCTAAGTGGGAGTGGCTTAGACAGTTAGTGGGCGGAGCTTGTGTGAAAGTGGGAGTGGCTTAGACAGTTAGTGGGCGGAGCTTGTGTCAAAAGTGGGCGGGACTTGTGTCAAAGTGGGCGGAGCTTAAGTGGGAGTGGGAGTGGCTTAGACAGTTAGTGGGCGGAGCTTGTGTGAAAGTGGGAGTGGCTTAATTGATTATTTCAAATTATCTCTCATTTGAGCAATAATGTCTAGTAGACCTGCGTACAGTCTAGGTAGGTCGTTTGTTGGCAAATGAGAGACAATTTGAATTAATCAATTAAGCCACTCCCACTTAGACACAAGCTCCGCCCACTAATTGTCTAAGCCACTCCCACTCCCACTTAAGCTCCGCCCACTTTGACACAAGCTCCGCCCACTTTGACTTAAGCTCCGCCCACTAACTCAATTAAGCCACTCCCACTTAGACACAAGCTCCGCCCACTAACTGTCTAAGCCACTCCCACTCCCACTTAAGCTCCGCCCACTTTGACACAAGCTCCGCCCACTTTTAACACAAGTGGGCGGAGCTTGTGCCGTAGTGGGCGGAGCTTAAGTCAAAGTGGGAGGAGCTTAAGTCAAAGTGGGCGGAGCTTAAGTCAAAGTGGGAGGAGCTTAAATCAAAGTGGGAGGAGCTTAAGTCAAAGTGGGCGGAGCTTAAATCAAAGTGGGCGGAGCTTAAATCAAAGTGGGAGGAGCTTAAGTCAAAGTGGGAGGAGCTTAAGTCAAAGTGGGAGGAGCTTAAGTCAAAGTGGGCGGAGCTTAATTCAAAGTGGGAGGAGCTTAAATCAAAGTGGGAGGAGCTTAAGTCAAAGTGGGAGGAGCTTAAGTCAAAGTGGGAGGAGCTTAAGTCAAAGTGGGAGGAGCTTAAGTCAAAGTGGGCGGAGCTTAAATCAAAGTGGGAGGAGCTTAAATCAAAGTGGGAGGAGCTTAAGTCAAAGTGGGAGGAGCTTAAGTCAAAGTGGGAGGAGCTTAAGTCAAAGTGGGCGGAGCTTAAATCAAAGTGGGCGTAGCTTAAGACAAAGTGGGCGGAGCTTAAATCAAAGTGGGAGGAGCTTAAGTCAAAGTGGGAGGAGCTTAAGTCAAAGTGGGAGGAGCTTAAATCAAAGTGGGCGGAGCTTAAGTCAAAGTGGGAGGAGCTTAAGTCAAAGTGGGCGGAGCTTAAGTCAAAGTGGGAGGAGCTTAAGTCAAAGTGGGCGGAGCTTAAATCAAAGTGGGAGGAGCTTAAGTTAAAGTGGGCGGAGCTTAAGTCAAAGTGGGAGGAGCTTAAGTCAAAGTGGGAGGAGTTTAAGTCAAAGTGGGCGGAGCTTAAATCAAAGTGGGAGGAGCTTAAGTCAAAGTGGGCGGAGCTTAAGTCAAAGTGGGCGGAGCTTAAGTCAAAGTGGGAGGAGCTTAAGTCAAAGTGGGAGGAGCTTAAGTCAAAGTGGGAGGAGCTTAAATCAAAGTGGGCGGAGCTTAAGTCAAAGTGGGAGGAGCTTAAGTCAAAGTGGGCGGAGCTTAAATCAAAGTGGGAGGAGCTTAAGTTAAAGTGGGCGGAGCTTAAGTCAAAGTGGGAGGAGCTTAAGTCAAAGTGGGAGGAGTTTAAGTCAAAGTGGGCGGAGCTTAAATCAAAGTGGGAGGAGCTTAAGTCAAAGTGGGCGGAGCTTAAGTCAAAGTGGGCGGAGCTTAAGTCAAAGTGGGAGGAGCTTAAGTCAAAGTGGGAGGAGCTTAAGTCAAAGTGGGAGGAGCTTAAATCAAAGTGGGAGGAGCTTAAGTCAAAGTGGGCGGAGCTTAAGTCAAAGTGGGAGGAGCTTAAGTCAAAGTGGGAGGAGCTTAAGTCAAAGTGGGAGGAGCTTAAGTCAAAGTGGGAGGAGCTTAAATCAAAGTGGGAGGAGCTTAAATCAAAGTGGGAGGAGCTTAAGTCAAAGTGGGCGGAGCTTAAGTCAAAGTGGGAGGAGCTTAAGTCAAAGTGGGCGGAGCTTAAGTCAAAGTGGGCGGAGCTTAAGTCAAAGTGGGCGGAGCTTAAGTCAAAGTGGGCGGAGCTTAAGTCAAAGTGGGCGGAGCTTAAGTCAAAGTGGGAGGAGCTTAAGTCAAAGTGGGAGGAGCTTAAGTCAAAGTGGGCGGAGCTTAAGTCTAAGTGGGCGGAGCTTAAATCAAAGTGGGAGGAGCTTAAGTCAAAGTGGGCGGAGCTTAAGTTAAAGTGGGAGGAGCTTAAGTCAAAGTGGGAGGAGCTTAAGTTAAAGTGGGCGGAGCTTAAGTTAAAGTGGGCGGAGCTTAAGTCAAAGTGGGAGGAGCTTAAGTCAAAGTGGGAGGAGCTTAAGTCAAAGTGGGAGGAGCTTAAGTCAAAGTGGGAGGAGCTTAAATCAAAGTGGGAGGAGCTTAAATCAAAGTGGGCGGAGCTTAAATCAAAGTGGGAGGAGCTTAAGTCAAAGTGGGCGGAGCTTAAAGCAAAGTGGGAGGAGCTTAAGTCAAAGTGGGCGGAGCTTAAGTCAAAGTGGGCGGAGCTTAAGTCAAAGTGGGAGGAGCTTAAGTCAAAGTGGGAGGAGCTTAAGTCAAAGTGGGAGGAGCTTAAGTCAAAGTGGGAGGAGCTTAAGTCAAAGTGGGAGGAGCTTAAGTCAAAGTGGGAGGAGCTTAAGTCAAAGTGGGAGGAGCTTAAGTCAAAGTGGGAGGAGCTTAAGTCAAAGTGGGAGGAGCTTAAGTCAAAGTGGGCGGAGCTTAAGTCAAAGTGGGCGGAGCTTAAGTCAAAGTGGGAGGAGCTTAAGTCAAAGTGGGAGGAGCTTAAGTCAAAGTGGGAGGAGCTTAAGTCAAAGTGGGCGGAGCTTAAGTCAAAGTGGGAGGAGCTTAAGTCAAAGTGGGAGGAGCTTAAGTCAAAGTGGGAGGAGCTTAAGTCAAAGTGGGAGGAGCTTAAGTCAAAGTGGGCGGAGCTTAAGTCAAAGTGGGAGGAGCTTAAATCAAAGTGGGAGGAGCTTAAGTCAAAGTGGGCGGAGCTTAAATCAAAGTGGGCGGAGCTTAAATCAAAGTGGGAGGAGCTTAAGTCAAAGTGGGAGGAGCTTAAGTCAAAGTGGGAGGAGCTTAAGTCAAAGTGGGCGGAGCTTAATTCAAAGTGGGAGGAGCTTAAATCAAAGTGGGAGGAGCTTAAGTCAAAGTGGGAGGAGCTTAAGTCAAAGTGGGAGGAGCTTAAGTCAAAGTGGGCGGAGCTTAAATCAAAGTGGGAGGAGCTTAAATCAAAGTGGGAGGAGCTTAAGTCAAAGTGGGAGGAGCTTAAGTCAAAGTGGGAGGAGCTTAAGTCAAAGTGGGCGGAGCTTAAATCAAAGTGGGCGTAGCTTAAGACAAAGTGGGCGGAGCTTAAATCAAAGTGGGCGGAGCTTAAGTCAAAGTGGGAGGAGCTTAAGTCAAAGTGGGCGGAGCTTAAGTCAAAGTGGGAGGAGCTTAAGTCAAAGTGGGCGGAGCTTAAATCAAAGTGGGAGGAGCTTAAGTTAAAGTGGGCGGAGCTTAAGTCAAAGTGGGAGGAGCTTAAGTCAAAGTGGGAGGAGTTTAAGTCAAAGTGGGCGGAGCTTAAATCAAAGTGGGAGGAGCTTAAGTCAAAGTGGGCGGAGCTTAAGTCAAAGTGGGCGGAGCTTAAGTCAAAGTGGGAGGAGCTTAAGTCAAAGTGGGAGGAGCTTAAGTCAAAGTGGGAGGAGCTTAAATCAAAGTGGGAGGAGCTTAAGTCAAAGTGGGAGGAGCTTAAGTCAAAGTGGGAGGAGCTTAAGTCAAAGTGGGAGGAGCTTAAGTCAAAGTGGGAGGAGCTTAAGTCAAAGTGGGCGGAGCTTAAGTCAAAGTGGGAGGAGCTTAAATCAAAGTGGGAGGAGCTTAAGTCAAAGTGGGAGGAGCTTAAGTCAAAGTGGGAGGAGCTTAAGTCAAAGTGGGAGGAGCTTAAGTCAAAGTGGGAGGAGCTTAAGTCAAAGTGGGCGGAGCTTAAGTCAAAGTGGGAGGAGCTTAAGTCAAAGTGGGAGGAGCTTAGGTTAAAGTGGGCGGAGCTTACGTCAAAGTGGGAGGAGCTTAAGTCAAAGTGGGAGGAGCTTAAGTCAAAGTGGGCGGAGCTTAAGTCAAAGTGGGAGGAGCTTAAGTCAAAGTGGGCGGAGCTTAAGTCAAAGTGGGAGGAGCTTAAGTCAAAGTGGGAGGAGCTTAAGTCAAAGTGGGTGGAGCTTAAGTCAAAGTGGGCGGAGCTTAAGACAAAGTGGGCGGAGCTTAAGTCAAAGTGGGAGGAGCTTAAATCAAAGTGGGAGGAGCTTAAGTCAAAGTGGGAGGAGCTTAAGTCAAAGTGGGCAGAGCTTAAGTCAAAGTGGGAGGAGCTTAAGTCAAAGTGGGAGGAGCTTAAGTCAAAGTGGGAGGAGCTTAAATCAAAGTGGGAGGAGCTTAAGTCAAAGTGGGCGGAGCTTAAGTCAAAGTGGGAGGAGCTTAAGTCAAAGTGGGCGGAGCTTAAATCAAAGTGGGCGGAGCTTAAGTCAAAGTGGGAGGAGCTTAAGTCAAAGTGGGAGGAGCTTAAGTCAAAGTGGGAGGAGCTTAAGTCAAAGTGGGCGGAGCTTAAATCAAAGTGGGAGGAGCTTAAATCAAAGTGGGAGGAGCTTAAGTCAAAGTGGGAGGAGCTTAAGTCTAAGTGGGCGGAGCTTAAATCAAAGTGGGAGGAGCTTAAGTCAAAGTGGGCGGAGCTTAAGTTAAAGTGGGAGGAGCTTAAGTCAAAGTGGGAGGAGCTTAAGTTAAAGTGGGCGGAGCTTAAGTTAAAGTGGGCGGAGCTTAAACCTGTGACTAACTACGTCTGCCTTTATGACGGTGTTGCAGAGGAATGGAACCGTGTCTGTCTCATCTCAATCTCTGTTCATCTCAGCTTTCACCGCAACCGATACCGACTGCAGCCTGAGAGGAATGCTTAATCATAGAGATGAATCAATAAAAATGTAAGAGCATGTTCTGTCAGGTTAGCTTTCATTGGCCCCCACTTCAGAGTAAGTGGCCCTTGTGTATGGACCACTCGGTATGTAATTACAGTACATGTTCGCCCTGCTTCAAATGAGCAAATCACAGCCTAAGAAGAGATAAGAGCTATAATTTCACAGTATATCAAGTTTCAGTTTATTGTTACGTCACATTACACAAGTGTAAGAGAGTCAAATGCTTAGGCTTGGGTTCCTGACATTCAGCACAAGGCAATAATAACAATCATTCAAGATATGAAAAAAAAAGTGACAGTAGTACAGGACATAAGTGACAAAAAATGATCTAATAATCTACTTTAGAGAGTAAAATAACACAAAATAACAATAAAATAAGTAAAAAGCTGCAATGTTTGTCAGGAGCCCGAAACACAGCGGCCACGGGGGGTGCCGTCTTGGTTGTATATGTCTTATATCAAAGAAATATGTCATCGCAGTTCTATTTATGAATAATGAGAGAGGAATGACTAAGAGGTTGTACCCAAACTAACTCACTCCAGAGAGCAAGTTGCAGTAGTCAGGGTAAATGTACACTGATTAGATTGGATTCAACTGTTTTGTCAGTGCACAGAGAGCAGCGAAAATTTAAGACATTAGCATCTAGTGTAGTGTAGTGTGTGTGTGTGTGTGTGTGTGTGTGTGTGTGTGTGTGTGTATGTGACGTGACGTGCCCCTCCTTCCCTCCCCTTTACGATTCCCTCAGGCATCAGTGAGCTCTCAATCTAATCCCTTCCCCCCCCCCCCCCCTCCCCTCCTCTCTTTCTCCTTCACATGTCATATCTCCAGGCAAACCAGCCATCGCCCACAGGGATCTGAAGTCTAAGAACATTCTGGTAAAGAAGAACGGTACGTGCTGTATCGCTGACCTGGGCCTGGCCGTCCGCCACGACTCTGCTACAGACACCATCGACATCGCCCCCAACCACAGAGTGGGGACCAAAAGGTAACCGGAGCTCCCCCTCAGGGGGGTAACCCTTCTGGCTTCACTCACTGGCTGTCAGATCTCCCTCTACTACTGGCTAGAGGAGCTGTCAGATCTCCCTCTACTACTGAGGACCTCTAAGACCTTAAGACAAAGTGGGCGGAGCTTAAATCAAAGTGGGAGGAGCTTGTGTAAAAGTGGGCGGAGCTTGTGTAAAAGTGGCGCCTGTGGCCTGTGTATGATGATGATGATGATGGGGGGTGATAGGAAGGTCGTAGAGACACCATTCAAATGGTTTTAGATTCCCTGGGTTCTCCCCTATCCGGGGGCGTTGGAATTATTCTCCTAACCCGCGGGGAACCATACGTTATTAACCCCGGGAGGGGTCACACTACGGGACGTATAACGCTGGCTATGAATGTGGTAGAAACACAAGGTTTTCATATTTAAGTTCATTAGGTCTACACGGTCATTTGAAGCCTAACGCCAGCCCTCTGCGACCCCGGGAAGTCATGTTAAACTGAAGTTACAGACGACAGATCTGTCAAAAAAAAAAAGTTACAAAAATGCTTTCACCTAAGCTTTCATCTAAAAAGAAAGTAAAAAAAAAAAAAAATGAAAAAAAAACGTCTAAGTCCCCGTGCCACCTAGCTAGGTTAGCTTAGGTCTCCCTGGCTCGGTTAAAGGACTTTAGCTCAGCAAGCGTAGGTGTCACAGAAACACCATATTTCATATTTAAGTTCATTAGGTCTACACGGTCATTTTAAGCCTAACCCCAGCCCTCTACGACCCCGGGACGTGACGCTATTGACCCCCCCGCAGATTCGTCACATGCTAACCGCGGATTACACTACGGGACGTATAACTTTGGCTATGAAGGGGGTAGAGACACGCGGTTTTCATATTTCTGTTCCTTAGGTCTACGCGGTCATTTTAAGCCTAACCCCAGGCCTCTACGACCCCGGGACGTGATGTTATTAAGCTTCCTGCACGTTTTGGCCATGCTAGCCCTCACCGGGGGCTTACCCCTTTTTGGATACAGCGTGATCTCACGATCATAAAAGCCAATGGGGCAGGGAACAAAAAATAAAAAATGTGATAAAAAAAAAAAAAAAAAAAAAAAAAAAACGTTAGGGTGAAGATAGTGGATGCACGCATTTAACATCTCTCTCTATGACCTGAGGTCACAAGGGTGTGGAATAACCAACAGTGACATCTGACTTCCTGGGCATATGTGAATGTGAATGGTCATGTTAATGAGCTGTATGTTAATGAGCTGTGTGTGTATGTTAATGAGCTTAATGCTAATGAGATTCATGCTAATGAGCTGTATGTTAATGAGCTGTGTGTGTATGTTAATGAGCTGTATGTTAATGAGCTTCATGTTAATGAGCTTCATGCTAATGAGCTTCATGCTAATGAGCTGTATGTTAATGAGCTGTATGTTAATGAGCTTCATGCTAATGAGATTCATGCTAATGTTAATGAGATGTATGTTAATTAGCTGTGTGTGTATGTTAATGAGCTGTATGTTAATGAGCTTCATGCTAATGAGATTCATGCTAATGAGCTGTATGTTAATGAGCTGTGTAAAAGTGGGCGGAGCTTAAGTCAAAGTGGGCGGAGCTTGTGTCTAAGTGGGAGTGGCTTAGACAGTTAGTGGGCGGAGCTTGTGTGAAAGTGGGAGTGGCTTAGACAGTTAGTGGGCGGAGCTTGTGTCAAAAGTGGGCGGGACTTGTGTCAAAGTGGGCGGAGCTTAAGTGGGAGTGGGAGTGGCTTAGACAGTTAGTGGGCGGAGCTTGTGTGAAAGTGGGAGTGGCTTAATTGATTATTTCAAATTATCTCTCATTTGAGCAATAATGTCTAGTAGACCTGCGTACAGTCTAGGTAGGTCGTTTGTTGGCAAATGAGAGACAATTTGAATTAATCAATTAAGCCACTCCCACTTAGACACAAGCTCCGCCCACTAATTGTCTAAGCCACTCCCACTCCCACTTAAGCTCCGCCCACTTTGACACAAGCTCCGCCCACTTTGACTTAAGCTCCGCCCACTAACTCAATTAAGCCACTCCCACTTAGACACAAGCTCCGCCCACTAACTGTCTAAGCCACTCCCACTCCCACTTAAGCTCCGCCCACTTTGACACAAGCTCCGCCCACTTTTAACACAAGTGGGCGGAGCTTGTGCCGTAGTGGGCGGAGCTTAAGTCAAAGTGGGAGGAGCTTAAGTCAAAGTGGGCGGAGCTTAAGTCAAAGTGGGAGGAGCTTAAATCAAAGTGGGAGGAGCTTAAGTCAAAGTGGGCGGAGCTTAAATCAAAGTGGGCGGAGCTTAAATCAAAGTGGGAGGAGCTTAAGTCAAAGTGGGAGGAGCTTAAGTCAAAGTGGGAGGAGCTTAAGTCAAAGTGGGCGGAGCTTAATTCAAAGTGGGAGGAGCTTAAATCAAAGTGGGAGGAGCTTAAGTCAAAGTGGGAGGAGCTTAAGTCAAAGTGGGAGGAGCTTAAGTCAAAGTGGGAGGAGCTTAAGTCAAAGTGGGCGGAGCTTAAATCAAAGTGGGAGGAGCTTAAATCAAAGTGGGAGGAGCTTAAGTCAAAGTGGGAGGAGCTTAAGTCAAAGTGGGAGGAGCTTAAGTCAAAGTGGGCGGAGCTTAAATCAAAGTGGGCGTAGCTTAAGACAAAGTGGGCGGAGCTTAAATCAAAGTGGGAGGAGCTTAAGTCAAAGTGGGAGGAGCTTAAGTCAAAGTGGGAGGAGCTTAAATCAAAGTGGGCGGAGCTTAAGTCAAAGTGGGAGGAGCTTAAGTCAAAGTGGGCGGAGCTTAAGTCAAAGTGGGAGGAGCTTAAGTCAAAGTGGGCGGAGCTTAAATCAAAGTGGGAGGAGCTTAAGTTAAAGTGGGCGGAGCTTAAGTCAAAGTGGGAGGAGCTTAAGTCAAAGTGGGAGGAGTTTAAGTCAAAGTGGGCGGAGCTTAAATCAAAGTGGGAGGAGCTTAAGTCAAAGTGGGCGGAGCTTAAGTCAAAGTGGGCGGAGCTTAAGTCAAAGTGGGAGGAGCTTAAGTCAAAGTGGGAGGAGCTTAAGTCAAAGTGGGAGGAGCTTAAATCAAAGTGGGCGGAGCTTAAGTCAAAGTGGGAGGAGCTTAAGTCAAAGTGGGCGGAGCTTAAATCAAAGTGGGAGGAGCTTAAGTTAAAGTGGGCGGAGCTTAAGTCAAAGTGGGAGGAGCTTAAGTCAAAGTGGGAGGAGTTTAAGTCAAAGTGGGCGGAGCTTAAATCAAAGTGGGAGGAGCTTAAGTCAAAGTGGGCGGAGCTTAAGTCAAAGTGGGCGGAGCTTAAGTCAAAGTGGGAGGAGCTTAAGTCAAAGTGGGAGGAGCTTAAGTCAAAGTGGGAGGAGCTTAAATCAAAGTGGGAGGAGCTTAAGTCAAAGTGGGCGGAGCTTAAGTCAAAGTGGGAGGAGCTTAAGTCAAAGTGGGAGGAGCTTAAGTCAAAGTGGGAGGAGCTTAAGTCAAAGTGGGAGGAGCTTAAATCAAAGTGGGAGGAGCTTAAATCAAAGTGGGAGGAGCTTAAGTCAAAGTGGGCGGAGCTTAAGTCAAAGTGGGAGGAGCTTAAGTCAAAGTGGGCGGAGCTTAAGTCAAAGTGGGCGGAGCTTAAGTCAAAGTGGGCGGAGCTTAAGTCAAAGTGGGCGGAGCTTAAGTCAAAGTGGGCGGAGCTTAAGTCAAAGTGGGAGGAGCTTAAGTCAAAGTGGGAGGAGCTTAAGTCAAAGTGGGCGGAGCTTAAGTCTAAGTGGGCGGAGCTTAAATCAAAGTGGGAGGAGCTTAAGTCAAAGTGGGCGGAGCTTAAGTTAAAGTGGGAGGAGCTTAAGTCAAAGTGGGAGGAGCTTAAGTTAAAGTGGGCGGAGCTTAAGTTAAAGTGGGCGGAGCTTAAGTCAAAGTGGGAGGAGCTTAAGTCAAAGTGGGAGGAGCTTAAGTCAAAGTGGGAGGAGCTTAAGTCAAAGTGGGAGGAGCTTAAATCAAAGTGGGAGGAGCTTAAATCAAAGTGGGCGGAGCTTAAATCAAAGTGGGAGGAGCTTAAGTCAAAGTGGGCGGAGCTTAAAGCAAAGTGGGAGGAGCTTAAGTCAAAGTGGGCGGAGCTTAAGTCAAAGTGGGCGGAGCTTAAGTCAAAGTGGGAGGAGCTTAAGTCAAAGTGGGAGGAGCTTAAGTCAAAGTGGGAGGAGCTTAAGTCAAAGTGGGAGGAGCTTAAGTCAAAGTGGGAGGAGCTTAAGTCAAAGTGGGAGGAGCTTAAGTCAAAGTGGGAGGAGCTTAAGTCAAAGTGGGAGGAGCTTAAGTCAAAGTGGGAGGAGCTTAAGTCAAAGTGGGCGGAGCTTAAGTCAAAGTGGGCGGAGCTTAAGTCAAAGTGGGAGGAGCTTAAGTCAAAGTGGGAGGAGCTTAAGTCAAAGTGGGAGGAGCTTAAGTCAAAGTGGGCGGAGCTTAAGTCAAAGTGGGAGGAGCTTAAGTCAAAGTGGGAGGAGCTTAAGTCAAAGTGGGAGGAGCTTAAGTCAAAGTGGGAGGAGCTTAAGTCAAAGTGGGCGGAGCTTAAGTCAAAGTGGGAGGAGCTTAAATCAAAGTGGGAGGAGCTTAAGTCAAAGTGGGCGGAGCTTAAATCAAAGTGGGCGGAGCTTAAATCAAAGTGGGAGGAGCTTAAGTCAAAGTGGGAGGAGCTTAAGTCAAAGTGGGAGGAGCTTAAGTCAAAGTGGGCGGAGCTTAATTCAAAGTGGGAGGAGCTTAAATCAAAGTGGGAGGAGCTTAAGTCAAAGTGGGAGGAGCTTAAGTCAAAGTGGGAGGAGCTTAAGTCAAAGTGGGCGGAGCTTAAATCAAAGTGGGAGGAGCTTAAATCAAAGTGGGAGGAGCTTAAGTCAAAGTGGGAGGAGCTTAAGTCAAAGTGGGAGGAGCTTAAGTCAAAGTGGGCGGAGCTTAAATCAAAGTGGGCGTAGCTTAAGACAAAGTGGGCGGAGCTTAAATCAAAGTGGGCGGAGCTTAAGTCAAAGTGGGAGGAGCTTAAGTCAAAGTGGGCGGAGCTTAAGTCAAAGTGGGAGGAGCTTAAGTCAAAGTGGGCGGAGCTTAAATCAAAGTGGGAGGAGCTTAAGTTAAAGTGGGCGGAGCTTAAGTCAAAGTGGGAGGAGCTTAAGTCAAAGTGGGAGGAGTTTAAGTCAAAGTGGGCGGAGCTTAAATCAAAGTGGGAGGAGCTTAAGTCAAAGTGGGCGGAGCTTAAGTCAAAGTGGGCGGAGCTTAAGTCAAAGTGGGAGGAGCTTAAGTCAAAGTGGGAGGAGCTTAAGTCAAAGTGGGAGGAGCTTAAATCAAAGTGGGAGGAGCTTAAGTCAAAGTGGGAGGAGCTTAAGTCAAAGTGGGAGGAGCTTAAGTCAAAGTGGGAGGAGCTTAAGTCAAAGTGGGAGGAGCTTAAGTCAAAGTGGGCGGAGCTTAAGTCAAAGTGGGAGGAGCTTAAATCAAAGTGGGAGGAGCTTAAGTCAAAGTGGGAGGAGCTTAAGTCAAAGTGGGAGGAGCTTAAGTCAAAGTGGGAGGAGCTTAAGTCAAAGTGGGAGGAGCTTAAGTCAAAGTGGGCGGAGCTTAAGTCAAAGTGGGAGGAGCTTAAGTCAAAGTGGGAGGAGCTTAGGTTAAAGTGGGCGGAGCTTACGTCAAAGTGGGAGGAGCTTAAGTCAAAGTGGGAGGAGCTTAAGTCAAAGTGGGCGGAGCTTAAGTCAAAGTGGGAGGAGCTTAAGTCAAAGTGGGCGGAGCTTAAGTCAAAGTGGGAGGAGCTTAAGTCAAAGTGGGAGGAGCTTAAGTCAAAGTGGGTGGAGCTTAAGTCAAAGTGGGCGGAGCTTAAGACAAAGTGGGCGGAGCTTAAGTCAAAGTGGGAGGAGCTTAAATCAAAGTGGGAGGAGCTTAAGTCAAAGTGGGAGGAGCTTAAGTCAAAGTGGGCAGAGCTTAAGTCAAAGTGGGAGGAGCTTAAGTCAAAGTGGGAGGAGCTTAAGTCAAAGTGGGAGGAGCTTAAATCAAAGTGGGAGGAGCTTAAGTCAAAGTGGGCGGAGCTTAAGTCAAAGTGGGAGGAGCTTAAGTCAAAGTGGGCGGAGCTTAAATCAAAGTGGGCGGAGCTTAAGTCAAAGTGGGAGGAGCTTAAGTCAAAGTGGGAGGAGCTTAAGTCAAAGTGGGAGGAGCTTAAGTCAAAGTGGGCGGAGCTTAAATCAAAGTGGGAGGAGCTTAAATCAAAGTGGGAGGAGCTTAAGTCAAAGTGGGAGGAGCTTAAGTCTAAGTGGGCGGAGCTTAAATCAAAGTGGGAGGAGCTTAAGTCAAAGTGGGCGGAGCTTAAGTTAAAGTGGGAGGAGCTTAAGTCAAAGTGGGAGGAGCTTAAGTTAAAGTGGGCGGAGCTTAAGTTAAAGTGGGCGGAGCTTAAACCTGTGACTAACTACGTCTGCCTTTATGACGGTGTTGCAGAGGAATGGAACCGTGTCTGTCTCATCTCAATCTCTGTTCATCTCAGCTTTCACCGCAACCGATACCGACTGCAGCCTGAGAGGAATGCTTAATCATAGAGATGAATCAATAAAAATGTAAGAGCATGTTCTGTCAGGTTAGCTTTCATTGGCCCCCACTTCAGAGTAAGTGGCCCTTGTGTATGGACCACTCGGTATGTAATTACAGTACATGTTCGCCCTGCTTCAAATGAGCAAATCACAGCCTAAGAAGAGATAAGAGCTATAATTTCACAGTATATCAAGTTTCAGTTTATTGTTACGTCACATTACACAAGTGTAAGAGAGTCAAATGCTTAGGCTTGGGTTCCTGACATTCAGCACAAGGCAATAATAACAATCATTCAAGATATGAAAAAAAAAGTGACAGTAGTACAGGACATAAGTGACAAAAAATGATCTAATAATCTACTTTAGAGAGTAAAATAACACAAAATAACAATAAAATAAGTAAAAAGCTGCAATGTTTGTCAGGAGCCCGAAACACAGCGGCCACGGGGGGTGCCGTCTTGGTTGTATATGTCTTATATCAAAGAAATATGTCATCGCAGTTCTATTTATGAATAATGAGAGAGGAATGACTAAGAGGTTGTACCCAAACTAACTCACTCCAGAGAGCAAGTTGCAGTAGTCAGGGTAAATGTACACTGATTAGATTGGATTCAACTGTTTTGTCAGTGCACAGAGAGCAGCGAAAATTTAAGACATTAGCATCTAGTGTAGTGTAGTGTGTGTGTGTGTGTGTGTGTGTGTGTGTGTGTGTGTGTGTATGTGACGTGACGTGCCCCTCCTTCCCTCCCCTTTACGATTCCCTCAGGCATCAGTGAGCTCTCAATCTAATCCCTTCCCCCCCCCCCCCCCTCCCCTCCTCTCTTTCTCCTTCACATGTCATATCTCCAGGCAAACCAGCCATCGCCCACAGGGATCTGAAGTCTAAGAACATTCTGGTAAAGAAGAACGGTACGTGCTGTATCGCTGACCTGGGCCTGGCCGTCCGCCACGACTCTGCTACAGACACCATCGACATCGCCCCCAACCACAGAGTGGGGACCAAAAGGTAACCGGAGCTCCCCCTCAGGGGGGTAACCCTTCTGGCTTCACTCACTGGCTGTCAGATCTCCCTCTACTACTGGCTAGAGGAGCTGTCAGATCTCCCTCTACTACTGAGGACCTCTAAGACCTTAAGACAAAGTGGGCGGAGCTTAAATCAAAGTGGGAGGAGCTTGTGTAAAAGTGGGCGGAGCTTGTGTAAAAGTGGCGCCTGTGGCCTGTGTATGATGATGATGATGATGGGGGGTGATAGGAAGGTCGTAGAGACACCATTCAAATGGTTTTAGATTCCCTGGGTTCTCCCCTATCCGGGGGCGTTGGAATTATTCTCCTAACCCGCGGGGAACCATACGTTATTAACCCCGGGAGGGGTCACACTACGGGACGTATAACGCTGGCTATGAATGTGGTAGAAACACAAGGTTTTCATATTTAAGTTCATTAGGTCTACACGGTCATTTGAAGCCTAACGCCAGCCCTCTGCGACCCCGGGAAGTCATGTTAAACTGAAGTTACAGACGACAGATCTGTCAAAAAAAAAAAGTTACAAAAATGCTTTCACCTAAGCTTTCATCTAAAAAGAAAGTAAAAAAAAAAAAAAATGAAAAAAAAACGTCTAAGTCCCCGTGCCACCTAGCTAGGTTAGCTTAGGTCTCCCTGGCTCGGTTAAAGGACTTTAGCTCAGCAAGCGTAGGTGTCACAGAAACACCATATTTCATATTTAAGTTCATTAGGTCTACACGGTCATTTTAAGCCTAACCCCAGCCCTCTACGACCCCGGGACGTGACGCTATTGACCCCCCCGCAGATTCGTCACATGCTAACCGCGGATTACACTACGGGACGTATAACTTTGGCTATGAAGGGGGTAGAGACACGCGGTTTTCATATTTCTGTTCCTTAGGTCTACGCGGTCATTTTAAGCCTAACCCCAGGCCTCTACGACCCCGGGACGTGATGTTATTAAGCTTCCTGCACGTTTTGGCCATGCTAGCCCTCACCGGGGGCTTACCCCTTTTTGGATACAGCGTGATCTCACGATCATAAAAGCCAATGGGGCAGGGAACAAAAAATAAAAAATGTGATAAAAAAAAAAAAAAAAAAAAAAAAAAAACGTTAGGGTGAAGATAGTGGATGCACGCATTTAACATCTCTCTCTATGACCTGAGGTCACAAGGGTGTGGAATAACCAACAGTGACATCTGACTTCCTGGGCATATGTGAATGTGAATGGTCATGTTAATGAGCTGTATGTTAATGAGCTGTGTGTGTATGTTAATGAGCTTAATGCTAATGAGATTCATGCTAATGAGCTGTATGTTAATGAGCTGTGTGTGTATGTTAATGAGCTGTATGTTAATGAGCTTCATGTTAATGAGCTTCATGCTAATGAGCTTCATGCTAATGAGCTGTATGTTAATGAGCTGTATGTTAATGAGCTTCATGCTAATGAGATTCATGCTAATGTTAATGAGATGTATGTTAATTAGCTGTGTGTGTATGTTAATGAGCTGTATGTTAATGAGCTTCATGCTAATGAGATTCATGCTAATGAGCTGTATGTTAATGAGCTGTGTAAAAGTGGGCGGAGCTTAAGTCAAAGTGGGCGGAGCTTGTGTCTAAGTGGGAGTGGCTTAGACAGTTAGTGGGCGGAGCTTGTGTGAAAGTGGGAGTGGCTTAGACAGTTAGTGGGCGGAGCTTGTGTCAAAAGTGGGCGGGACTTGTGTCAAAGTGGGCGGAGCTTAAGTGGGAGTGGGAGTGGCTTAGACAGTTAGTGGGCGGAGCTTGTGTGAAAGTGGGAGTGGCTTAATTGATTATTTCAAATTATCTCTCATTTGAGCAATAATGTCTAGTAGACCTGCGTACAGTCTAGGTAGGTCGTTTGTTGGCAAATGAGAGACAATTTGAATTAATCAATTAAGCCACTCCCACTTAGACACAAGCTCCGCCCACTAATTGTCTAAGCCACTCCCACTCCCACTTAAGCTCCGCCCACTTTGACACAAGCTCCGCCCACTTTGACTTAAGCTCCGCCCACTAACTCAATTAAGCCACTCCCACTTAGACACAAGCTCCGCCCACTAACTGTCTAAGCCACTCCCACTCCCACTTAAGCTCCGCCCACTTTGACACAAGCTCCGCCCACTTTTAACACAAGTGGGCGGAGCTTGTGCCGTAGTGGGCGGAGCTTAAGTCAAAGTGGGAGGAGCTTAAGTCAAAGTGGGCGGAGCTTAAGTCAAAGTGGGAGGAGCTTAAATCAAAGTGGGAGGAGCTTAAGTCAAAGTGGGCGGAGCTTAAATCAAAGTGGGCGGAGCTTAAATCAAAGTGGGAGGAGCTTAAGTCAAAGTGGGAGGAGCTTAAGTCAAAGTGGGAGGAGCTTAAGTCAAAGTGGGCGGAGCTTAATTCAAAGTGGGAGGAGCTTAAATCAAAGTGGGAGGAGCTTAAGTCAAAGTGGGAGGAGCTTAAGTCAAAGTGGGAGGAGCTTAAGTCAAAGTGGGAGGAGCTTAAGTCAAAGTGGGCGGAGCTTAAATCAAAGTGGGAGGAGCTTAAATCAAAGTGGGAGGAGCTTAAGTCAAAGTGGGAGGAGCTTAAGTCAAAGTGGGAGGAGCTTAAGTCAAAGTGGGCGGAGCTTAAATCAAAGTGGGCGTAGCTTAAGACAAAGTGGGCGGAGCTTAAATCAAAGTGGGAGGAGCTTAAGTCAAAGTGGGAGGAGCTTAAGTCAAAGTGGGAGGAGCTTAAATCAAAGTGGGCGGAGCTTAAGTCAAAGTGGGAGGAGCTTAAGTCAAAGTGGGCGGAGCTTAAGTCAAAGTGGGAGGAGCTTAAGTCAAAGTGGGCGGAGCTTAAATCAAAGTGGGAGGAGCTTAAGTTAAAGTGGGCGGAGCTTAAGTCAAAGTGGGAGGAGCTTAAGTCAAAGTGGGAGGAGTTTAAGTCAAAGTGGGCGGAGCTTAAATCAAAGTGGGAGGAGCTTAAGTCAAAGTGGGCGGAGCTTAAGTCAAAGTGGGCGGAGCTTAAGTCAAAGTGGGAGGAGCTTAAGTCAAAGTGGGAGGAGCTTAAGTCAAAGTGGGAGGAGCTTAAATCAAAGTGGGCGGAGCTTAAGTCAAAGTGGGAGGAGCTTAAGTCAAAGTGGGCGGAGCTTAAATCAAAGTGGGAGGAGCTTAAGTTAAAGTGGGCGGAGCTTAAGTCAAAGTGGGAGGAGCTTAAGTCAAAGTGGGAGGAGTTTAAGTCAAAGTGGGCGGAGCTTAAATCAAAGTGGGAGGAGCTTAAGTCAAAGTGGGCGGAGCTTAAGTCAAAGTGGGCGGAGCTTAAGTCAAAGTGGGAGGAGCTTAAGTCAAAGTGGGAGGAGCTTAAGTCAAAGTGGGAGGAGCTTAAATCAAAGTGGGAGGAGCTTAAGTCAAAGTGGGCGGAGCTTAAGTCAAAGTGGGAGGAGCTTAAGTCAAAGTGGGAGGAGCTTAAGTCAAAGTGGGAGGAGCTTAAGTCAAAGTGGGAGGAGCTTAAATCAAAGTGGGAGGAGCTTAAATCAAAGTGGGAGGAGCTTAAGTCAAAGTGGGCGGAGCTTAAGTCAAAGTGGGAGGAGCTTAAGTCAAAGTGGGCGGAGCTTAAGTCAAAGTGGGCGGAGCTTAAGTCAAAGTGGGCGGAGCTTAAGTCAAAGTGGGCGGAGCTTAAGTCAAAGTGGGCGGAGCTTAAGTCAAAGTGGGAGGAGCTTAAGTCAAAGTGGGAGGAGCTTAAGTCAAAGTGGGCGGAGCTTAAGTCTAAGTGGGCGGAGCTTAAATCAAAGTGGGAGGAGCTTAAGTCAAAGTGGGTGGAGCTTAAGTTAAAGTGGGAGGAGCTTAAGTCAAAGTGGGAGGAGCTTAAGTTAAAGTGGGCGGAGCTTAAGTTAAAGTGGGCGGAGCTTAAGTCAAAGTGGGAGGAGCTTAAGTCAAAGTGGGAGGAGCTTAAGTCAAAGTGGGAGGAGCTTAAGTCAAAGTGGGAGGAGCTTAAATCAAAGTGGGAGGAGCTTAAATCAAAGTGGGCGGAGCTTAAATCAAAGTGGGAGGAGCTTAAGTCAAAGTGGGCGGAGCTTAAAGCAAAGTGGGAGGAGCTTAAGTCAAAGTGGGCGGAGCTTAAGTCAAAGTGGGCGGAGCTTAAGTCAAAGTGGGAGGAGCTTAAGTCAAAGTGGGAGGAGCTTAAGTCAAAGTGGGAGGAGCTTAAGTCAAAGTGGGAGGAGCTTAAGTCAAAGTGGGAGGAGCTTAAGTCAAAGTGGGAGGAGCTTAAGTCAAAGTGGGAGGAGCTTAAGTCAAAGTGGGAGGAGCTTAAGTCAAAGTGGGAGGAGCTTAAGTCAAAGTGGGCGGAGCTTAAGTCAAAGTGGGCGGAGCTTAAGTCAAAGTGGGAGGAGCTTAAGTCAAAGTGGGAGGAGCTTAAGTCAAAGTGGGAGGAGCTTAAGTCAAAGTGGGCGGAGCTTAAGTCAAAGTGGGAGGAGCTTAAGTCAAAGTGGGAGGAGCTTAAGTCAAAGTGGGAGGAGCTTAAGTCAAAGTGGGAGGAGCTTAAGTCAAAGTGGGCGGAGCTTAAGTCAAAGTGGGAGGAGCTTAAATCAAAGTGGGAGGAGCTTAAGTCAAAGTGGGCGGAGCTTAAATCAAAGTGGGCGGAGCTTAAATCAAAGTGGGAGGAGCTTAAGTCAAAGTGGGAGGAGCTTAAGTCAAAGTGGGAGGAGCTTAAGTCAAAGTGGGCGGAGCTTAATTCAAAGTGGGAGGAGCTTAAATCAAAGTGGGAGGAGCTTAAGTCAAAGTGGGAGGAGCTTAAGTCAAAGTGGGAGGAGCTTAAGTCAAAGTGGGCGGAGCTTAAATCAAAGTGGGAGGAGCTTAAATCAAAGTGGGAGGAGCTTAAGTCAAAGTGGGAGGAGCTTAAGTCAAAGTGGGAGGAGCTTAAGTCAAAGTGGGCGGAGCTTAAATCAAAGTGGGCGTAGCTTAAGACAAAGTGGGCGGAGCTTAAATCAAAGTGGGCGGAGCTTAAGTCAAAGTGGGAGGAGCTTAAGTCAAAGTGGGCGGAGCTTAAGTCAAAGTGGGAGGAGCTTAAGTCAAAGTGGGCGGAGCTTAAATCAAAGTGGGAGGAGCTTAAGTTAAAGTGGGCGGAGCTTAAGTCAAAGTGGGAGGAGCTTAAGTCAAAGTGGGAGGAGTTTAAGTCAAAGTGGGCGGAGCTTAAATCAAAGTGGGAGGAGCTTAAGTCAAAGTGGGCGGAGCTTAAGTCAAAGTGGGCGGAGCTTAAGTCAAAGTGGGAGGAGCTTAAGTCAAAGTGGGAGGAGCTTAAGTCAAAGTGGGAGGAGCTTAAATCAAAGTGGGAGGAGCTTAAGTCAAAGTGGGAGGAGCTTAAGTCAAAGTGGGAGGAGCTTAAGTCAAAGTGGGAGGAGCTTAAGTCAAAGTGGGAGGAGCTTAAGTCAAAGTGGGCGGAGCTTAAGTCAAAGTGGGAGGAGCTTAAATCAAAGTGGGAGGAGCTTAAGTCAAAGTGGGAGGAGCTTAAGTCAAAGTGGGAGGAGCTTAAGTCAAAGTGGGAGGAGCTTAAGTCAAAGTGGGAGGAGCTTAAGTCAAAGTGGGCGGAGCTTAAGTCAAAGTGGGAGGAGCTTAAGTCAAAGTGGGAGGAGCTTAGGTTAAAGTGGGCGGAGCTTACGTCAAAGTGGGAGGAGCTTAAGTCAAAGTGGGAGGAGCTTAAGTCAAAGTGGGCGGAGCTTAAGTCAAAGTGGGAGGAGCTTAAGTCAAAGTGGGCGGAGCTTAAGTCAAAGTGGGAGGAGCTTAAGTCAAAGTGGGAGGAGCTTAAGTCAAAGTGGGTGGAGCTTAAGTCAAAGTGGGCGGAGCTTAAGACAAAGTGGGCGGAGCTTAAGTCAAAGTGGGAGGAGCTTAAATCAAAGTGGGAGGAGCTTAAGTCAAAGTGGGAGGAGCTTAAGTCAAAGTGGGCAGAGCTTAAGTCAAAGTGGGAGGAGCTTAAGTCAAAGTGGGAGGAGCTTAAGTCAAAGTGGGAGGAGCTTAAATCAAAGTGGGAGGAGCTTAAGTCAAAGTGGGCGGAGCTTAAGTCAAAGTGGGAGGAGCTTAAGTCAAAGTGGGCGGAGCTTAAATCAAAGTGGGCGGAGCTTAAGTCAAAGTGGGAGGAGCTTAAGTCAAAGTGGGAGGAGCTTAAGTCAAAGTGGGAGGAGCTTAAGTCAAAGTGGGCGGAGCTTAAATCAAAGTGGGAGGAGCTTAAATCAAAGTGGGAGGAGCTTAAGTCAAAGTGGGAGGAGCTTAAGTCTAAGTGGGCGGAGCTTAAATCAAAGTGGGAGGAGCTTAAGTCAAAGTGGGCGGAGCTTAAGTTAAAGTGGGAGGAGCTTAAGTCAAAGTGGGAGGAGCTTAAGTTAAAGTGGGCGGAGCTTAAGTTAAAGTGGGCGGAGCTTAAACCTGTGACTAACTACGTCTGCCTTTATGACGGTGTTGCAGAGGAATGGAACCGTGTCTGTCTCATCTCAATCTCTGTTCATCTCAGCTTTCACCGCAACCGATACCGACTGCAGCCTGAGAGGAATGCTTAATCATAGAGATGAATCAATAAAAATGTAAGAGCATGTTCTGTCAGGTTAGCTTTCATTGGCCCCCACTTCAGAGTAAGTGGCCCTTGTGTATGGACCACTCGGTATGTAATTACAGTACATGTTCGCCCTGCTTCAAATGAGCAAATCACAGCCTAAGAAGAGATAAGAGCTATAATTTCACAGTATATCAAGTTTCAGTTTATTGTTACGTCACATTACACAAGTGTAAGAGAGTCAAATGCTTAGGCTTGGGTTCCTGACATTCAGCACAAGGCAATAATAACAATCATTCAAGATATGAAAAAAAAAGTGACAGTAGTACAGGACATAAGTGACAAAAAATGATCTAATAATCTACTTTAGAGAGTAAAATAACACAAAATAACAATAAAATAAGTAAAAAGCTGCAATGTTTGTCAGGAGCCCGAAACACAGCGGCCACGGGGGGTGCCGTCTTGGTTGTATATGTCTTATATCAAAGAAATATGTCATCGCAGTTCTATTTATGAATAATGAGAGAGGAATGACTAAGAGGTTGTACCCAAACTAACTCACTCCAGAGAGCAAGTTGCAGTAGTCAGGGTAAATGTACACTGATTAGATTGGATTCAACTGTTTTGTCAGTGCACAGAGAGCAGCGAAAATTTAAGACATTAGCATCTAGTGTAGTGTAGTGTGTGTGTGTGTGTGTGTGTGTGTGTGTGTGTGTATGTGACGTGACGTGCCCCTCCTTCCCTCCCCTTTACGATTCCCTCAGGCATCAGTGAGCTCTCAATCTAATCCCTTCCCCCCCCCCCCCCCTCCCCTCCTCTCTTTCTCCTTCACATGTCATATCTCCAGGCAAACCAGCCATCGCCCACAGGGATCTGAAGTCTAAGAACATTCTGGTAAAGAAGAACGGTACGTGCTGTATCGCTGACCTGGGCCTGGCCGTCCGCCACGACTCTGCTACAGACACCATCGACATCGCCCCCAACCACAGAGTGGGGACCAAAAGGTAACCGGAGCTCCCCCTCAGGGGGGTAACCCTTCTGGCTTCACTCACTGGCTGTCAGATCTCCCTCTACTACTGGCTAGAGGAGCTGTCAGATCTCCCTCTACTACTGAGGACCTCTAAGACCTTAAGACAAAGTGGGCGGAGCTTAAATCAAAGTGGGAGGAGCTTGTGTAAAAGTGGGCGGAGCTTGTGTAAAAGTGGCGCCTGTGGCCTGTGTATGATGATGATGATGATGGGGGGTGATAGGAAGGTCGTAGAGACACCATTCAAATGGTTTTAGATTCCCTGGGTTCTCCCCTATCCGGGGGCGTTGGAATTATTCTCCTAACCCGCGGGGAACCATACGTTATTAACCCCGGGAGGGGTCACACTACGGGACGTATAACGCTGGCTATGAATGTGGTAGAAACACAAGGTTTTCATATTTAAGTTCATTAGGTCTACACGGTCATTTGAAGCCTAACGCCAGCCCTCTGCGACCCCGGGAAGTCATGTTAAACTGAAGTTACAGACGACAGATCTGTCAAAAAAAAAAAGTTACAAAAATGCTTTCACCTAAGCTTTCATCTAAAAAGAAAGTAAAAAAAAAAAAAAATGAAAAAAAAACGTCTAAGTCCCCGTGCCACCTAGCTAGGTTAGCTTAGGTCTCCCTGGCTCGGTTAAAGGACTTTAGCTCAGCAAGCGTAGGTGTCACAGAAACACCATATTTCATATTTAAGTTCATTAGGTCCACACGGTCATTTTAAGCCTAACCCCAGCCCTCTACGACCCCGGGACGTGACGCTATTGAGCCCCCCGCAGATTCGTCACATGCTAACCGCGGATTACACTACGGGACGTATAACTTTGGCTATGAAGGGGGTAGAGACACGCGGTTTTCACATTTCTGTTCCTTAGGTCTACGCGGTCATTTTAAGCCTAACCCCAGCTCTCTACGACCCCGGGACGTGATGTTATTAAGCTTCCTGCACGTTTTGGCCATGCTAGCCCTCACCGGAGGCTTACCCCTTTTTGGATACAGCGTGATCTCACGATCATAAAAGCCAATGGGGCAGAAAAAAAAAAAAAAAAATGTGATAAAAAAAAAAAAAAAAAAAAAAAAAACGATAGGGTGAAGATAATGGATGCACGCGTTTAACATCTCTCTCTATGACCTAAGCCCAAGGGTGTGGAATAACCAGTGACATCTGACCTCCTGGGCATACTCAGGTATATGTGCCTCCAGTGGTGGTAAGTTGAAGGCACATTATATTCACGACATTATCTATATAGTAGTTAGTATAGTATAGTTATGTATGTGTGTGTGTATAACCTGTGTGTGTGTGTGTGTATATAACCTGTGTGTGTATAACCTGTCTGTGTGTGTGTATGTTAATGAGCTGTATGTTAATGAGCTTCATGCTAATGAGCTTCATGCTAATGAGCTGTATGTTAATGAGCTGTGTAAAAGTGGGCGGAGCTTGTGTAAAAGTGGGCGGAGCTTAGGTCAAAGTGGGCGGAGCTTGTGTCTAAGTGGGAGTGGCTTAGACAGTTAGTGGGCGGAGCTTGTGTGGAAGTGGGAGTGGCTTAGACAGTTAGTGGGCGGAGCTTGTGTCAAAAGTGGGCGGAGCTTGTGTCAAAGTGGGCGGAGCTTAAGTGGAAGTGGGAGTGGCTTATACCGTTAGTGGGCGGAGCTTGTGTCAAAGTGGGAGTGGCTTAGACAGTTAGTGGGCGGAGCTTGTGTCAAAAGTGGGCGGAGCTTGTGTCAAAGTGGGCGGAGCTTAAGTGGGAGTGGGAGTGGCTTAGACAGTTAGTGGGCGGAGCTTGTGTGAAAGTGGGAGTGGCTTAATTGATTATTTCAAATTGTCTCTCATTTGAGCAATAATGTCTAGTAGACCTGCGTACAGTCTAGGTAGGTCGTTTGTTGGCAAATGAGAGACAATTTGAATTAATCAATTAAGCCACTCCCACTTAGACACAAGCTCCGCCCACTAATTGTCCAAGCCACTCCCACTCCCACTTAAGCTCCGCCCACTTTGACACAAGCTCCGCCCACTTTGACTTAAGCTCCGCCCACTAACTCAATTAAGCCACTCCCACTTAGACACAAGCTCCGCCCACTAACTGTCTAAGCCACTCCCACTCCCACTTAAGCTCCGCCCACTTTGACACAAGCTCCGCCCACTAACTGTCTAAGCCACTCCCACTCCCACTTAAGCTCCGCCCACTACGACACAAGCTCCGCCCACTTTTGACACAAGTGGGCGGAGCTTGTGTCGTAGTGGGCGGAGCTTAAGTCAAAGTGGGAGGAGCTTAAGTCAAAGTGGGCGGAGCTTAAATCAAAGTGGGCGGAGCTTAAGTCAAAGTGGGAGGAGCTTAAGTCAAAGTGGGAGGAGCTTAAGTCAAAGTGGGAGGAGCTTAAGTCAAAGTGGGCGGAGCTTAAATCAAAGTGGGAGGAGCTTAAATCAAAGTGGGAGGAGCTTAAGTCAAAGTGGGAGGAGCTTAAGTCAAAGTGGGAGGAGCTTAAGTCAAAGTGGGCGGAGCTTAAATCAAAGTGGGCGTAGCTTAAGACAAAGTGGGCGGAGCTTAAATCAAAGTGGGAGGAGCTTAAGTCAAAGTGGGAGGAGCTTAAGTCAAAGTGGGAGGAGCTTAAATCAAAGTGGGCGGAGCTTAAGTCAAAGTGGGAGGAGCTTAAGTCAAAGTGGGCGGAGCTTAAGTCAAAGTGGGAGGAGCTTAAGTCAAAGTGGGCGGAGCTTAAATCAAAGTGGGAGGAGCTTAAGTTAAAGTGGGCGGAGCTTAAGTCAAAGTGGGAGGAGCTTAAGTCAAAGTGGGAGGAGTTTAAGTCAAAGTGGGCGGAGCTTAAATCAAAGTGGGAGGAGCTTAAGTCAAAGTGGGCGGAGCTTAAGTCAAAGTGGGCGGAGCTTAAGTCAAAGTGGGAGGAGCTTAAGTCAAAGTGGGAGGAGCTTAAGTCAAAGTGGGAGGAGCTTAAATCAAAGTGGGAGGAGCTTAAATCAAAGTGGGAGGAGCTTAAGTCAAAGTGGGAGGAGCTTAAGTCAAAGTGGGAGGAGCTTAAATCAAAGTGGGAGGAGCTTAAGTCAAAGTGGGCGGAGCTTAAGTCAAAGTGGGAGGAGCTTAAGTCAAAGTGGGAGGAGCTTAAGTCAAAGTGGGAGGAGCTTAAATCAAAGTGGGAGGAGCTTAAATCAAAGTGGGAGGAGCTTAAATCAAAGTGGGAGGAGCTTAAGTCAAAGTGGGCGGAGCTTAAGTCAAAGTGGGAGGGGCTTAAATCAAAGTGGGAGGAGCTTAAGTCAAAGTGGGAGGAGCTTAAGTCAAAGTGGGAGGAGCTTAAGTCAAAGTGGGCGGAGCTTAAGTCAAAGTGGGAGGAGCTTAAGTCAAAGTGGGAGGAGCTTAAGTCAAAGTGGGAGGAGCTTACGTCAAAGTGGGAGGAGCTTAAGTCAAAGTGGGAGGAGCTTAAGTCAAAGTGGGCGGAGCTTAAGTCAAAGTGGGCGGAGCTTAAGTCAAAGTGGGAGGAGCTTAAGTCAAAGTGGGAGGAGCTTAAGTCAAAGTGGGAGGAGCTTAAGTCAAAGTGGGCGGAGCTTAAATCAAAGTGGGAGGAGCTTAAATCAAAGTGGGAGGAGCTTAAGTCAAAGTGGGAGGAGCTTAAGTCAAAGTGGGAGGAGCTTAAATCAAAGTGGGAGGAGCTTAAGTCAAAGTGGGCGGAGCTTAAGTCAAAGTGGGAGGAGCTTAAGTCAAAGTGGGAGGAGCTTAAGTCAAAGTGGGAGGAGCTTAAATCAAAGTGGGAGGAGCTTAAATCAAAGTGGGAGGAGCTTAAATCAAAGTGGGAGGAGCTTAAGTCAAAGTGGGCGGAGCTTAAGTCAAAGTGGGAGGGGCTTAAATCAAAGTGGGAGGAGCTTAAGTCAAAGTGGGAGGAGCTTAAGTCAAAGTGGGAGGAGCTTAAGTCAAAGTGGGCGGAGCTTAAGTCAAAGTGGGAGGAGCTTAAGTCAAAGTGGGAGGAGCTTAAGTCAAAGTGGGAGGAGCTTAAGTCAAAGTGGGCGGAGCTTAAGTCAAAGTGGGAGGAGCTTAAGTCAAAGTGGGAGGAGCTTAAGTCAAAGTGGGAGGAGCTTAAGTCAAAGTGGGAGGAGCTTAAGTCAAAGTGGGCGGAGCTTAAGTCAAAGTGGGAGGAGCTTAAATCAAAGTGGGAGGAGCTTAAGTCAAAGTGGGAGGAGCTTAAGTCAAAGTGGGCGGAGCTTAAGTCAAAGTGGGAGGAGCTTAAGTCAAAGTGGGAGGAGCTTAAGTCAAAGTGGGAGGAGCTTAAGTCAAAGTGGGAGGAGCTTAAGTCAAAGTGGGCGGAGCTTAAGTCAAAGTGGGAGGAGCTTAAGTCAAAGTGGGAGGAGCTTAAGTCAAAGTGGGCGGAGCTTAAGTCAAAGTGGGAGGAGCTTAAGTCAAAGTGGGAGGAGCTTAAGTCAAAGTGGGCGGAGCTTAAGTCAAAGTGGGAGGAGCTTAAGTCAAAGTGGGAGGAGCTTAAGTCAAAGTGGGCGGAGCTTAAATCAAAGTGGGAGGAGCTTAAGTTAAAGTGGGCGGAGCTTAAGTCAAAGTGGGAGGAGCTTAAGTCAAAGTGGGAGGAGTTTAAGTCAAAGTGGGCGGAGCTTAAATCAAAGTGGGAGGAGCTTAAGTCAAAGTGGGCGGAGCTTAAGTCAAAGTGGGCGGAGCTTAAGTCAAAGTGGGAGGAGCTTAAGTCAAAGTGGGAGGAGCTTAAGTCAAAGTGGGAGGAGCTTAAATCAAAGTGGGAGGAGCTTAAATCAAAGTGGGAGGAGCTTAAGTCAAAGTGGGAGGAGCTTAAGTCAAAGTGGGAGGAGCTTAAATCAAAGTGGGAGGAGCTTAAGTCAAAGTGGGCGGAGCTTAAGTCAAAGTGGGAGGAGCTTAAGTCAAAGTGGGAGGAGCTTAAGTCAAAGTGGGAGGAGCTTAAATCAAAGTGGGAGGAGCTTAAATCAAAGTGGGAGGAGCTTAAATCAAAGTGGGAGGAGCTTAAGTCAAAGTGGGCGGAGCTTAAGTCAAAGTGGGAGGAGCTTAAGTCAAAGTGGGAGGAGCTTAAGTCAAAGTGGGAGGAGCTTAAATCAAAGTGGGAGGAGCTTAAATCAAAGTGGGAGGAGCTTAAATCAAAGTGGGAGGAGCTTAAGTCAAAGTGGGCGGAGCTTAAGTCAAAGTGGGAGGGGCTTAAATCAAAGTGGGAGGAGCTTAAGTCAAAGTGGGAGGAGCTTAAGTCAAAGTGGGAGGAGCTTAAGTCAAAGTGGGCGGAGCTTAAGTCAAAGTGGGAGGAGCTTAAGTCAAAGTGGGAGGAGCTTAAGTCAAAGTGGGAGGAGCTTACGTCAAAGTGGGAGGAGCTTAAGTCAAAGTGGGAGGAGCTTAAGTCAAAGTGGGCGGAGCTTAAGTCAAAGTGGGCGGAGCTTAAGTCAAAGTGGGAGGAGCTTAAGTCAAAGTGGGAGGAGCTTAAGTCAAAGTGGGAGGAGCTTAAGTCAAAGTGGGCGGAGCTTAAGTCAAAGTGGGAGGAGCTTAAGTCAAAGTGGGAGGAGCTTAAGTCAAAGTGGGAGGAGCTTAAGTCAAAGTGGGAGGAGCTTAAGTCAAAGTGGGCGGAGCTTAAGTCAAAGTGGGAGGAGCTTAAATCAAAGTGGGAGGAGCTTAAGTCAAAGTGGGAGGAGCTTAAGTCAAAGTGGGCGGAGCTTAAGTCAAAGTGGGAGGAGCTTAAGTCAAAGTGGGAGGAGCTTAAGTCAAAGTGGGAGGAGCTTAAGTCAAAGTGGGAGGAGCTTAAGTCAAAGTGGGCGGAGCTTAAGTCAAAGTGGGAGGAGCTTAAGTCAAAGTGGGAGGAGCTTAAGTCAAAGTGGGCGGAGCTTAAGTCAAAGTGGGAGGAGCTTAAGTCAAAGTGGGAGGAGCTTAAGTCAAAGTGGGCGGAGCTTAAGTCAAAGTGGGAGGAGCTTAAGTCAAAGTGGGAGGAGCTTAAGTCAAAGTGGGCGGAGCTTAAATCAAAGTGGGAGGAGCTTAAGTTAAAGTGGGCGGAGCTTAAGTCAAAGTGGGAGGAGCTTAAGTCAAAGTGGGAGGAGTTTAAGTCAAAGTGGGCGGAGCTTAAATCAAAGTGGGAGGAGCTTAAGTCAAAGTGGGCGGAGCTTAAGTCAAAGTGGGCGGAGCTTAAGTCAAAGTGGGAGGAGCTTAAGTCAAAGTGGGAGGAGCTTAAGTCAAAGTGGGAGGAGCTTAAATCAAAGTGGGAGGAGCTTAAATCAAAGTGGGAGGAGCTTAAGTCAAAGTGGGAGGAGCTTAAGTCAAAGTGGGAGGAGCTTAAATCAAAGTGGGAGGAGCTTAAGTCAAAGTGGGCGGAGCTTAAGTCAAAGTGGGAGGAGCTTAAGTCAAAGTGGGAGGAGCTTAAGTCAAAGTGGGAGGAGCTTAAATCAAAGTGGGAGGAGCTTAAATCAAAGTGGGAGGAGCTTAAATCAAAGTGGGAGGAGCTTAAGTCAAAGTGGGCGGAGCTTAAGTCAAAGTGGGAGGGGCTTAAATCAAAGTGGGAGGAGCTTAAGTCAAAGTGGGAGGAGCTTAAGTCAAAGTGGGAGGAGCTTAAGTCAAAGTGGGCGGAGCTTAAGTCAAAGTGGGAGGAGCTTAAGTCAAAGTGGGAGGAGCTTAAGTCAAAGTGGGAGGAGCTTACGTCAAAGTGGGAGGAGCTTAAGTCAAAGTGGGAGGAGCTTAAGTCAAAGTGGGCGGAGCTTAAGTCAAAGTGGGCGGAGCTTAAGTCAAAGTGGGAGGAGCTTAAGTCAAAGTGGGAGGAGCTTAAGTCAAAGTGGGAGGAGCTTAAGTCAAAGTGGGCGGAGCTTAAGTCAAAGTGGGAGGAGCTTAAGTCAAAGTGGGAGGAGCTTAAGTCAAAGTGGGAGGAGCTTAAGTCAAAGTGGGAGGAGCTTAAGTCAAAGTGGGCGGAGCTTAAGTCAAAGTGGGAGGAGCTTAAATCAAAGTGGGAGGAGCTTAAGTCAAAGTGGGCGGAGCTTAAATCAAAGTGGGCGGAGCTTAAATCAAAGTGGGAGGAGCTTAAGTCAAAGTGGGCGGAGCTTAAGTCAAAGTGGGAGGAGCTTAAGTCAAAGTGGGCGGAGCTTAATTCAAAGTGGGAGGAGCTTAAATCAAAGTGGGAGGAGCTTAAGTCAAAGTGGGAGGAGCTTAAGTCAAAGTGGGAGGAGCTTAAGTCAAAGTGGGAGGAGCTTAAGTCAAAGTGGGAGGAGCTTACGTCAAAGTGGGAGGAGCTTAAGTCAAAGTGGGAGGAGCTTAAGTCAAAGTGGGCGGAGCTTAAGTCAAAGTGGGCGGAGCTTAAGTCAAAGTGGGAGGAGCTTAAGTCAAAGTGGGCGGAGCTTAAGTCAAAGTGGGAGGAGCTTAAGTCAAAGTGGGAGGAGCTTAAGTCAAAGTGGGAGGAGCTTAAGTCAAAGTGGGAGGAGCTTAAGTCAAAGTGGGCGGAGCTTAAGTCAAAGTGGAAGGAGCTTAAATCAAAGTGGGAGGAGCTTAAGTCAAAGTGGGCGGAGCTTAAATCAAAGTGGGCGGAGCTTAAATCAAAGTGGGAGGAGCTTAAGTCAAAGTGGGCGGAGCTTAAGTCAAAGTGGGAGGAGCTTAAGTCAAAGTGGGCGGAGCTTAATTCAAAGTGGGAGGAGCTTAAATCAAAGTGGGAGGAGCTTAAGTCAAAGTGGGAGGAGCTTAAGTCAAAGTGGGAGGAGCTTAAGTCAAAGTGGGAGGAGCTTAAGTCAAAGTGGGCGGAGCTTAAATCAAAGTGGGAGGAGCTTAAATCAAAGTGGGAGGAGCTTAAGTCAAAGTGGGAGGAGCTTAAGTCAAAGTGGGCGGAGCTTAAGTCAAAGTGGGCGGAGCTTAAGTCAAAGTGGGAGGAGCTTAAGTCAAAGTGGGAGGAGCTTAAGTCAAAGTGGGAGGAGCTTAAGTCAAAGTGGGAGGAGCTTAAGTCAAAGTGGGTGGAGCTTAAGTCAAAGTGGGCGGAGCTTAAGACAAAGTGGGCGGAGCTTAAGTCAAAGTGGGAGGAGCTTAAATCAAAGTGGGAGGAGCTTAAGTCAAAGTGGGAGGAGCTTAAGTCAAAGTGGGCGGAGCTTAAGTCAAAGTGGGAGGAGCTTAAGTCAAAGTGGGAGGAGCTTAAGTCAAAGTGGGAGGAGCTTAAATCAAAGTGGGAGGAGCTTAAGTCAAAGTGGGCGGAGCTTAAGTCAAAGTGGGCGGAGCTTAAGTCAAAGTGGGCGGAGCTTAAGTCAAAGTGGGAGGAGCTTAAGTCAAAGTGGGAGGAGCTTAAATCAAAGTGGGAGGGGCTTAAATCAAAGTGGGAGGAGCTTAAGTCAAAGTGGGAGGAGCTTAAATCAAAGTGGGAGGGGCTTAAATCAAAGTGGGAGGAGCTTAAGTCAAAGTGGGAGGAGCTTAAGTCAAAGTGGGAGGAGCTTAAGTCAAAGTGGGCGGAGCTTAAGTCAAAGTGGGAGGAGCTTAAGTCAAAGTGGGAGGAGCTTAAGTCAAAGTGGGAGGAGCTTACGTCAAAGTGGGAGGAGCTTAAGTCAAAGTGGGAGGAGCTTAAGTCAAAGTGGGCGGAGCTTAAGTCAAAGTGGGCGGAGCTTAAGTCAAAGTGGGAGGAGCTTAAGTCAAAGTGGGAGGAGCTTAAGTCAAAGTGGGAGGAGCTTAAGTCAAAGTGGGCGGAGCTTAAGTCAAAGTGGGAGGAGCTTAAGTCAAAGTGGGAGGAGCTTAAGTCAAAGTGGGCGGAGCTTAAAGCAAAGTGGGAGGAGCTTAAGTCAAAGTGGGCGGAGCTTAAGTCAAAGTGGGAGGAGCTTAAATCAAAGTGGGAGGAGCTTAAGTCAAAGTGGGCGGAGCTTAAATCAAAGTGGGCGGAGCTTAAATCAAAGTGGGAGGAGCTTAAGTCAAAGTGGGAGGAGCTTAAGTCAAAGTGGGAGGAGCTTACGTCAAAGTGGGAGGAGCTTAAGTCAAAGTGGGAGGAGCTTAAGTCAAAGTGGGCGGAGCTTAAGTCAAAGTGGGCGGAGCTTAAGTCAAAGTGGGAGGAGCTTAAGTCAAAGTGGGAGGAGCTTAAGTCAAAGTGGGAGGAGCTTAAGTCAAAGTGGGCGGAGCTTAAGTCAAAGTGGGAGGAGCTTAAGTCAAAGTGGGAGGAGCTTAAGTCAAAGTGGGAGGAGCTTAAGTCAAAGTGGGAGGAGCTTAAGTCAAAGTGGGCGGAGCTTAAGTCAAAGTGGGAGGAGCTTAAATCAAAGTGGGAGGAGCTTAAGTCAAAGTGGGCGGAGCTTAAATCAAAGTGGGCGGAGCTTAAATATCTCATCTCAATCTCTGTTCATCTCAGCTTTCACCGCAACCGATACCGACTGCAGCCTGAGAGGAATGCTTAATCATAGAGATGAATCAATAAAAATGTAAGAGCATGTTCTGTCAGGTTAGCTTTCATTGGCCCCCACTTCAGAGTAAGTGGCCCTTGTGTATGGACCACTCGGTATGTAATTACAGTACATGTTCGCCCTGCTTCAAATGAGCAAATCACAGCCTAAGAAGAGATAAGAGCTATAATTTCACAGTATATCAAGTTTCAGTTTATTGTTACGTCACATTACACAAGTGTAAGAGAGTCAAATGCTTAGGCTTGGGTTCCTGACATTCAGCACAAGGCAATAATAACAATAATTCAAGATATGAAAAAAAAAGAGTGACAGTAGTACAGGACATAAGTGACAAAAAATGATAATAATCTACTTTAGAGAGTAAAATAACACAAAATAACAATAAAATAAGTAAAAAGCTGCAATGTTTGTCAGGAGCCCGAAACACAGCGGCCACGGGGGGTGCCGTCTTGGTTGTATATGTCTTATATCAAAGAAATATGTCATCGCAGTTCTATTTATGAATAATGAGAGAGGAATGACTAAGAGGTTGTACCCAAACTAACTCACTCCAGAGAGCAAGTTGCAGTAGTCAGGGTAAATGTACACTGATTAGATTGGATTCAACTGTTTTGTCAGTGCACAGAGAGCAGCGAAAATTTAAGACATTAGCATCTAGTGTAGTGTAGTGTGTGTGTGTGTGTGTGTGTGTGTGTGTGTGTATGTGACGTGACGTGCCCCTCCTTCCCTCCCCTTTACGATTCCCTCAGGCATCAGTGAGCTCTCAATCTAATCCCTTCCCCCCCCCCCCCCCCTCCCCTCCTCTCTTTCTCCTTCACATGTCATATCTCCAGGCAAACCAGCCATCGCCCACAGGGATCTGAAGTCTAAGAACATTCTGGTAAAGAAGAACGGTACGTGCTGTATCGCTGACCTGGGCCTGGCCGTCCGCCACGACTCTGCTACAGACACCATCGACATCGCCCCCAACCACAGAGTGGGGACCAAAAGGTAACCGGAGCTCCCCCTCAGGGGGGTAACCCTTCTGGCTTCACTCACTGGCTGTCAGATCTCCCTCTACTACTGGCTAGAGGAGCTGTCAGATCTCCCTCTACTACTGAGGACCTCTAAGACCTTAAGACAAAGTGGGCGGAGCTTAAATCAAAGTGGGAGGAGCTTGTGTAAAAGTGGGCGGAGCTTGTGTAAAAGTGGCGCCTGTGGCCTGTGTATGATGATGATGATGATGGGGGGTGATAGGAAGGTCGTAGAGACACCATTCAAATGGTTTTAGATTCCCTGGGTTCTCCCCTATCCGGGGGCGTTGGAATTATTCTCCTAACCCGCGGGGAACCATACGTTATTAACCCCGGGAGGGGTCACACTACGGGACGTATAACGCTGGCTATGAATGTGGTAGAAACACAAGGTTTTCATATTTAAGTTCATTAGGTCTACACGGTCATTTGAAGCCTAACGCCAGCCCTCTGCGACCCCGGGAAGTCATGTTAAACTGAAGTTACAGACGACAGATCTGTCAAAAAAAAAAAGTTACAAAAATGCTTTCACCTAAGCTTTCATCTAAAAAGAAAGTAAAAAAAAAAAAAAATGAAAAAAAAACGTCTAAGTCCCCGTGCCACCTAGCTAGGTTAGCTTAGGTCTCCCTGGCTCGGTTAAAGGACTTTAGCTCAGCAAGCGTAGGTGTCACAGAAACACCATATTTCATATTTAAGTTCATTAGGTCTACACGGTCATTTTAAGCCTAACCCCAGCCCTCTACGACCCCGGGACGTGACGCTATTGACCCCCCCGCAGATTCGTCACATGCTAACCGCGGATTACACTACGGGACGTATAACTTTGGCTATGAAGGGGGTAGAGACACGCGGTTTTCATATTTCTGTTCCTTAGGTCTACGCGGTCATTTTAAGCCTAACCCCAGGCCTCTACGACCCCGGGACGTGATGTTATTAAGCTTCCTGCACGTTTTGGCCATGCTAGCCCTCACCGGGGGCTTACCCCTTTTTGGATACAGCGTGATCTCACGATCATAAAAGCCTATGGGGCAGGGAACAAAAAAAAAAAAATGTGATAAAAAAAAAAAAAAAAAACGATAGGGTGAAGATAGTGGATGCACGCATTTAACATCTCTCTCTATGACCTAAGCCCAAGGCAGTGTAAAAAAAAAAAAAACGATAGGGTGAAGATAGTGGATGCACGCGTTTAACATCTCTCTCTGTGACCTGGGGTCACAAGGGTGTGGAATAACCAACAGTGACATCTGACCTCCTGGGCATATGTGAATGTGAATGGTCATGTTAATGAGCTGTATGTTAATGAGCTGTGTGTGTATGTTAATGAGCTTAATGCTAATGAGATTCATGCTAATGAGCTGTATGTTAATGAGCTGTGTGTGTATGTTAATGAGCTGTATGTTAATGAGCTTCATGTTAATGAGCTTCATGCTAATGAGCTTCATGCTAATGAGCTGTATGTTAATGAGCTGTATGTTAATGAGCTTCATGCTAATGAGATTCATGCTAATGTTAATGAGATGTATGTTAATTAGCTGTGTGTGTATGTTAATGAGCTGTATGTTAATGAGCTTCATGCTAATGAGATTCATGCTAATGAGCTGTATGTTAATGAGCTGTGTAAAAGTGGGCGGAGCTTAAGTCAAAGTGGGCGGAGCTTGTGTCTAAGTGGGAGTGGCTTAGACAGTTAGTGGGCGGAGCTTGTGTGAAAGTGGGAGTGGCTTAGACAGTTAGTGGGCGGAGCTTGTGTCAAAAGTGGGCGGGACTTGTGTCAAAGTGGGCGGAGCTTAAGTGGGAGTGGGAGTGGCTTAGACAGTTAGTGGGCGGAGCTTGTGTGAAAGTGGGAGTGGCTTAATTGATTATTTCAAATTATCTCTCATTTGAGCAATAATGTCTAGTAGACCTGCGTACAGTCTAGGTAGGTCGTTTGTTGGCAAATGAGAGACAATTTGAATTAATCAATTAAGCCACTCCCACTTAGACACAAGCTCCGCCCACTAATTGTCTAAGCCACTCCCACTCCCACTTAAGCTCCGCCCACTTTGACACAAGCTCCGCCCACTTTGACTTAAGCTCCGCCCACTAACTCAATTAAGCCACTCCCACTTAGACACAAGCTCCGCCCACTAACTGTCTAAGCCACTCCCACTCCCACTTAAGCTCCGCCCACTTTGACACAAGCTCCGCCCACTTTTAACACAAGTGGGCGGAGCTTGTGCCGTAGTGGGCGGAGCTTAAGTCAAAGTGGGAGGAGCTTAAGTCAAAGTGGGCGGAGCTTAAGTCAAAGTGGGAGGAGCTTAAATCAAAGTGGGAGGAGCTTAAGTCAAAGTGGGCGGAGCTTAAATCAAAGTGGGCGGAGCTTAAATCAAAGTGGGAGGAGCTTAAGTCAAAGTGGGAGGAGCTTAAGTCAAAGTGGGAGGAGCTTAAGTCAAAGTGGGCGGAGCTTAATTCAAAGTGGGAGGAGCTTAAATCAAAGTGGGAGGAGCTTAAGTCAAAGTGGGAGGAGCTTAAGTCAAAGTGGGAGGAGCGTAAGTCAAAGTGGGAGGAGCTTAAGTCAAAGTGGGCGGAGCTTAAATCAAAGTGGGAGGAGCTTAAGTCAAAGTGGGAGGAGCTTAAGTCAAAGTGGGAGGAGCTTAAGTCAAAGTGGGCGGAGCTTAAATCAAAGTGGGCGTAGCTTAAGACAAAGTGGGCGGAGCTTAAATCAAAGTGGGAGGAGCTTAAGTCAAAGTGGGAGGAGCTTAAGTCAAAGTGGGAGGAGCTTAAATCAAAGTGGGCGGAGCTTAAGTCAAAGTGGGAGGAGCTTAAGTCAAAGTGGGCGGAGCTTAAGTCAAAGTGGGAGGAGCTTAAGTCAAAGTGGGAGGAGCTTAAGTCAAAGTGGGAGGAGCTTAAATCAAAGTGGGAGGAGCTTAAGTCAAAGTGGGCGGAGCTTAAGTCAAAGTGGGAGGAGCTTAAGTCAAAGTGGGAGGAGCTTAAGTCAAAGTGGGCGGAGCTTAAGTCAAAGTGGGAGGAGCTTAAGTCAAAGTGGGAGGAGCTTAAGTCAAAGTGGGAGGAGCTTAAGTCAAAGTGGGCGGAGCTTAAGTCAAAGTGGGCGGAGCTTAAGTCAAAGTGGGAGGAGCTTAAGTCAAAGTGGGAGGAGCTTAAGTCAAAGTGGGAGGAGCTTAAATCAAAGTGGGAGGAGCTTAAATCAAAGTGGGCGGAGCTTAAGTCAAAGTGGGAGGAGCTTAAGTCAAAGTGGGAGGAGCTTAAGTCAAAGTGGGAGGAGCTTAAGTCAAAGTGGGCGGAGCTTAAGTCAAAGTGGGAGGAGCTTAAGTCAAAGTGGGAGGAGCTTAGGTTAAAGTGGGCGGAGCTTACATCAAAGTGGGAGGAGCTTAAGTCAAAGTGGGAGGAGCTTAAGTCAAAGTGGGCGGAGCTTAAGTCAAAGTGGGAGGAGCTTAAGTCAAAGTGGGCGGAGCTTAAGTCAAAGTGGGAGGAGCTTAAGTCAAAGTGGGAGGAGCTTAAGTCAAAGTGGGTGGAGCTTAAGTCAAAGTGGGCGGAGCTTAAGACAAAGTGGGCGGAGCTTAAGTCAAAGTGGGAGGAGCTTAAATCAAAGTGGGAGGAGCTTAAGTCAAAGTGGGAGGAGCTTAAATCAAAGTGGGAGGAGCTTAAATCAAAGTGGGCGGAGCTTAAATCAAAGTGGGAGGAGCTTAAGTCAAAGTGGGCGGAGCTTAAAGCAAAGTGGGAGGAGCTTAAGTCAAAGTGGGCGGAGCTTAAATCAAAGTGGGAGGAGCTTAAGTCAAAGTGGGAGGAGCTTAAATCAAAGTGGGAGGAGCTTAAGTCAAAGTGGGAGGAGCTTAAGTCAAAGTGGGAGGAGCTTAAGTCAAAGTGGGAGGAGCTTAAATCAAAGTGGGAGGGGCTTAAATCAAAGTGGGAGGAGCTTAAGTCAAAGTGGGAGGAGCTTAAATCAAAGTGGGAGGGGCTTAAATCAAAGTGGGAGGAGCTTAAGTCAAAGTGGGAGGAGCTTAAGTCAAAGTGGGAGGAGCTTAAGTCAAAGTGGGAGGAGCTTAAGTCAAAGTGGGAGGAGCTTAAGTCAAAGTGGGAGGAGCTTAAGTCAAAGTGGGAGGAGCTTAAGTCAAAGTGGGCGGAGCTTAAGTCAAAGTGGGAGGAGCTTAAGTCAAAGTGGGCGGAGCTTAAATCAAAGTGGGCGGAGCTTAAGTCAAAGTGGGAGGAGCTTAAGTCAAAGTGGGCGGAGCTTAAGTCAAAGTGGGAGGAGCTTAAGTCAAAGTGGGCGGAGCTTAAATCAAAGTGGGCGGAGCTTAAGTCAAAGTGGGAGGAGCTTAAGTCAAAGTGGGAGGAGCTTAAGTCAAAGTGGGAGGAGCTTAAGTCAAAGTGGGCGGAGCTTAAGTCAAAGTGGGAGGAGCTTAAGTCAAAGTGGGAGGAGCTTAAGTCAAAGTGGGAGGAGCTTAAATCAAAGTGGGAGGAGCTTAAGTCAAAGTGGGCGGAGCTTAAGTCAAAGTGGGAGGAGCTTAAGTCAAAGTGGGAGGAGCTTAAGTCAAAGTGGGCGGAGCTTAAGTCAAAGTGGGAGGAGCTTAAGTCAAAGTGGGAGGAGCTTAAGTCAAAGTGGGAGGAGCTTAAGTCAAAGTGGGCGGAGCTTAAGTCAAAGTGGGCGGAGCTTAAGTCAAAGTGGGAGGAGCTTAAGTCAAAGTGGGAGGAGCTTAAGTCAAAGTGGGAGGAGCTTAAATCAAAGTGGGAGGAGCTTAAATCAAAGTGGGAGGAGCTTAAGTCAAAGTGGGCGGAGCTTAAGTCAAAGTGGGAGGAGCTTAAGTCAAAGTGGGCGGAGCTTAAGTCAAAGTGGGCGGAGCTTAAGTCAAAGTGGGCGGAGCTTAAGTCAAAGTGGGCGGAGCTTAAGTCAAAGTGGGAGGAGCTTAAGTCAAAGTGGGAGGAGCTTAAGTCAAAGTGGGCGGAGCTTAAGTCTAAGTGGGCGGAGCTTAAATCAAAGTGGGAGGAGCTTAAGTCAAAGTGGGCGGAGCTTAAGTTAAAGTGGGAGGAGCTTAAGTCAAAGTGGGAGGAGCTTAAGTTAAAGTGGGCGGAGCTTAAGTTAAAGTGGGCGGAGCTTAAGTCAAAGTGGGAGGAGCTTAAGTCAAAGTGGGAGGAGCTTAAGTCAAAGTGGGAGGAGCTTAAGTCAAAGTGGGAGGAGCTTAAATCAAAGTGGGAGGAGCTTAAGTCAAAGTGGGAGGAGCTTAAATCAAAGTGGGAGGAGCTTAAATCAAAGTGGGCGGAGCTTAAAGCAAAGTGGGAGGAGCTTAAGTCAAAGTGGGCGGAGCTTAAAGCAAAGTGGGAGGAGCTTAAGTCAAAGTGGGCGGAGCTTAAATCAAAGTGGGAGGAGCTTAAGTCAAAGTGGGAGGAGCTTAAATCAAAGTGGGAGGAGCTTAAG
Source organism: Nansenia antarctica (assembly GCF_963989245.1). Taxonomy (NCBI): domain Eukaryota; kingdom Metazoa; phylum Chordata; class Actinopteri; order Argentiniformes; family Microstomatidae; genus Nansenia; species Nansenia antarctica. The sequence goes on along the minus strand of NC_137683.1, from coordinate 3,043,480 downwards.
TCAAAGTGGGAGGAGCTTAAGTCAAAGTGGGAGGAGCTTAAGTCAAAGTGGGAGGAGCTTAAATCAAAGTGGGAGGGGCTTAAATCAAAGTGGGAGGAGCTTAAGTCAAAGTGGGAGGAGCTTAAATCAAAGTGGGAGGGGCTTAAATCAAAGTGGGAGGAGCTTAAGTCAAAGTGGGAGGAGCTTAAGTCAAAGTGGGAGGAGCTTAAGTCAAAGTGGGCGGAGCTTAAGTCAAAGTGGGAGGAGCTTAAGTCAAAGTGGGAGGAGCTTAAGTCAAAGTGGGAGGAGCTTAAGTCAAAGTGGGCGGAGCTTAAGTCAAAGTGGGCGGAGCTTAAGTCAAAGTGGGAGGAGCTTAAGTCAAAGTGGGAGGAGCTTAAGTCAAAGTGGGAGGAGCTTAAGTCAAAGTGGGCGGAGCTTAAGTCAAAGTGGGAGGAGCTTAAGTCAAAGTGGGAGGAGCTTAAGTCAAAGTGGGAGGAGCTTAAGTCAAAGTGGGAGGAGCTTAAGTCAAAGTGGGAGGAGCTTAAGTCAAAGTGGGAGGAGCTTAAGTCAAAGTGGGAGGAGCTTAAGTCAAAGTGGGAGGAGCTTAAATCAAAGTGGGAGGAGCTTAAATCAAAGTGGGAGGAGCTTAAGGCAAAGTGGGAGGAGCTTAAGTCAAAGTGGGAGGAGCTTAAATCAAAGTGGGAGGGGCTTAAATCAAAGTGGGAGGAGCTTAAGTCAAAGTGGGAGGAGCTTAAGTCAAAGTGGGAGGAGCTTAAGTCAAAGTGGGCGGAGCTTAAGTCAAAGTGGGAGGAGCTTAAGTCAAAGTGGGAGGAGCTTAAGTCAAAGTGGGAGGAGCTTACGTCAAAGTGGGAGGAGCTTAAGTCAAAGTGGGAGGAGCTTAAGTCAAAGTGGGCGGAGCTTAAGTCAAAGTGGGCGGAGCTTAAGTCAAAGTGGGAGGAGCTTAAGTCAAAGTGGGCGGAGCTTAAGTCAAAGTGGGAGGAGCTTAAGTCAAAGTGGGAGGAGCTTAAGTCAAAGTGGGAGGAGCTTAAGTCAAAGTGGGAGGAGCTTAAGTCAAAGTGGGCGGAGCTTAAGTCAAAGTGGGAGGAGCTTAAATCAAAGTGGGAGGAGCTTAAGTCAAAGTGGGCGGAGCTTAAATCAAAGTGGGCGGAGCTTAAATCAAAGTGGGAGGAGCTTAAGTCAAAGTGGGAGGAGCTTAAGTCAAAGTGGGAGGAGCTTAAGTCAAAGTGGGAGGAGCTTAAGTCAAAGTGGGCGGAGCTTAAGTCAAAGTGGGAGGAGCTTAAGTCAAAGTGGGAGGAGCTTAAGTCAAAGTGGGCGGAGCTTAAGTCAAAGTGGGAGGAGCTTAAGTCAAAGTGGGCGGAGCTTAAGTCAAAGTGGGAGGAGCTTAAGTCAAAGTGGGAGGAGCTTAAGTCAAAGTGGGAGGAGCTTAAGTCAAAGTGGGCGGAGCTTAAATATCTCATCTCAATCTCTGTTCATCTCAGCTTTCACCGCAACCGATACCGACTGCAGCCTGAGAGGAATGCTTAATCATAGAGATGAATCAATAAAAATGTAAGAGCATGTTCTGTCAGGTTAGCTTTCATTGGCCCCCACTTCAGAGTAAGTGGCCCTTGTGTATGGACCACTCGGTATGTAATTACAGTACATGTTCGCCCTGCTTCAAATGAGCAAATCACAGCCTAAGAAGAGATAAGAGCTATAATTTCACAGTATATCAAGTTTCAGTTTATTGTTACGTCACATTACACAAGTGTAAGAGAGTCAAATGCTTAGGCTTGGGTTCCTGACATTCAGCACAAGGCAATAATAACAATAATTCAAGATATGAAAAAAAAAGTGACAGTAGTACAGGACATAAGTGACAAACAATGATAATCTACTTTAGAGAGTAAAATAACACAAAATAACAATAAAATAAGTAAAAAGCTGCAATGTTTGTCAGGAGCCCGAAACACAGCGGCCACGGGGGGTGCCGTCTTGGTTGTATATGTCTTATATCAAAGAAATATGTCATCGCAGTTCTATTTATGAATAATGAGAGAGGAATGACTAAGAGGTTGTACCCAAACTAACTCACTCCAGAGAGCAAGTTGCAGTAGTCAGGGTAAATGTACACTGATTAGATTGGATTCAACTGTTTTGTCAGTGCACAGAGAGCAGCGAAAATTTAAGACATTAGCATCTAGTGTAGTGTAGTGTGTGTGTGTGTGTGTGTGTGTGTGTGTGTGTGTGTGTATGTGACGTGACGTGCCCCTCCTTCCCTCCCCTTTACGATTCCCTCAGGCATCAGTGAGCTCTCAATCTAATCCCTTCCCCCCCCCCCCCCTCCCCTCCTCTCTTTCTCCTTCACATGTCATATCTCCAGGCAAACCAGCCATCGCCCACAGGGATCTGAAGTCTAAGAACATTCTGGTAAAGAAGAACGGTACGTGCTGTATCGCTGACCTGGGCCTGGCCGTCCGCCACGACTCTGCTACAGACACCATCGACATCGCCCCCAACCACAGAGTGGGGACCAAAAGGTAACCGGAGCTCCCCCTCAGGGGGGTAACCCTTCTGGCTTCACTCACTGGCTGTCAGATCTCCCTCTACTACTGGCTAGAGGAGCTGTCAGATCTCCCTCTACTACTGAGGACCTCTAAGACCTTAAGACAAAGTGGGCGGAGCTTAAATCAAAGTGGGAGGAGCTTGTGTAAAAGTGGGCGGAGCTTGTGTAAAAGTGGCGCCTGTGGCCTGTGTATGATGATGATGATGATGGGGGGTGATAGGAAGGTCGTAGAGACACCATTCAAATGGTTTTAGATTCCCTGGGTTCTCCCCTATCCGGGGGCGTTGGAATTATTCTCCTAACCCGCGGGGAACCATACGTTATTAACCCCGGGAGGGGTCACACTACGGGACGTATAACGCTGGCTATGAATGTGGTAGAAACACAAGGTTTTCATATTTAAGTTCATTAGGTCTACACGGTCATTTGAAGCCTAACGCCAGCCCTCTGCGACCCCGGGAAGTCATGTTAAACTGAAGTTACAGACGACAGATCTGTCAAAAAAAAAAAGTTACAAAAATGCTTTCACCTAATGTTTCATCTAAAAAGAAAGTAAAAAAAAAAAAAAATGAAAAAAAAACGTCTAAGTCCCCGTGCCACCTAGCTAGGTTAGCTTAGGTCTCCCTGGCTCGGTTAAAGGACTTTAGCTCAGCAAGCGTAGGTGTCACAGAAACACCATATTTCATATTTAAGTTCCTTAGGTCTACACGGTCATTTTAAGCCTAACCCCAGCCCTCTACGACCCCGGGACGTGACGCTATTGGGCCCCCCGCAGATTCGTCACATGCTAACCGCGGATTACACTACGGGACGTATAACTTTGGCTATGAAGGGGGTAGAGACACGCGGGTTTCATATTTCTGTTCCTTAGGTCCACGCGGTCATTTTAAGCCTAACCCCAGCTCTCTACGACCCCGGGACGTGATGTTATTAAGCTTCCTGCACGTTTTGGCCATGCTAGCCCTCACCGGAGGCTTACCCCTTTTTGGATACAGCGTGATCTCACGATCATAAAAGCCTATGGGGCAGAAAAAAAAAAAAAAAAATGTGATAAAAAAAAAAAAAAAAAAAAAAAAAAAACGATAGGGTGAAGATAGTGGATGCACGCGCGAGTCGATATTAGTCTGTGGAGACCAGATAGAATGGATTTAACATCTCTCTATGACCTGGGGTCACAAGGGTGGGGAATTCCTGGGCATATGTGAATGTGAATGTGAATGGTCATGTTAATAAGCTGTATGTTAATGAGCTGTGTGTGTATGTTAATGAGCTTAATGCTAATGAGATTCATGCTAATGAGCTGTATGTTAATGAGCTGTGTGTGTATGTTAATGAGCTGTATGTTAATGAGCTTCATGTTAATGAGCTTCATGCTAATGAGCTGTATGTTAATGAGCTGTATGTTAATGAGCTTCATGCTAATGAGATTCATGCTAATGTTAATGAGATGTATGTTAATTAGCTGTGTGTGTATGTTAATGAGCTGTATGTTAATGAGCTTCATGCTAATGAGATTCATGCTAATGAGCTGTATGTTAATGAGCTGTGTAAAAGTGGGCGGAGCTTAAGTCAAAGTGGGCGGAGCTTGTGTCTAAGTGGGAGTGGCTTAGACAGTTAGTGGGCGGAGCTTGTGTGAAAGTGGGAGTGGCTTAGACAGTTAGTGGGCGGAGCTTGTGTCAAAAGTGGGCGGGACTTGTGTCAAAGTGGGCGGAGCTTAAGTGGGAGTGGGAGTGGCTTAGACAGTTAGTGGGCGGAGCTTGTGTGAAAGTGGGAGTGGCTTAATTGATTATTTCAAATTATCTCTCATTTGAGCAATAATGTCTAGTAGACCTGCGTACAGTCTAGGTAGGTCGTTTGTTGGCAAATGAGAGACAATTTGAATTAATCAATTAAGCCACTCCCACTTAGACACAAGCTCCGCCCACTAATTGTCTAAGCCACTCCCACTCCCACTTAAGCTCCGCCCACTTTGACACAAGCTCCGCCCACTTTGACTTAAGCTCCGCCCACTAACTCAATTAAGCCACTCCCACTTAGACACAAGCTCCGCCCACTAACTGTCTAAGCCACTCCCACTCCCACTTAAGCTCCGCCCACTTTGACACAAGCTCCGCCCACTTTTAACACAAGTGGGCGGAGCTTGTGCCGTAGTGGGCGGAGCTTAAGTCAAAGTGGGAGGAGCTTAAGTCAAAGTGGGCGGAGCTTAAGTCAAAGTGGGAGGAGCTTAAATCAAAGTGGGAGGAGCTTAAGTCAAAGTGGGCGGAGCTTAAATCAAAGTGGGCGGAGCTTAAATCAAAGTGGGAGGAGCTTAAGTCAAAGTGGGAGGAGCTTAAGTCAAAGTGGGAGGAGCTTAAGTCAAAGTGGGCGGAGCTTAATTCAAAGTGGGAGGAGCTTAAATCAAAGTGGGAGGAGCTTAAGTCAAAGTGGGAGGAGCTTAAGTCAAAGTGGGAGGAGCTTAAGTCAAAGTGGGAGGAGCTTAAGTCAAAGTGGGCGGAGCTTAAATCAAAGTGGGAGGAGCTTAAATCAAAGTGGGAGGAGCTTAAGTCAAAGTGGGAGGAGCTTAAGTCAAAGTGGGAGGAGCTTAAGTCAAAGTGGGCGGAGCTTAAATCAAAGTGGGCGTAGCTTAAGACAAAGTGGGCGGAGCTTAAATCAAAGTGGGAGGAGCTTAAGTCAAAGTGGGAGGAGCTTAAGTCAAAGTGGGAGGAGCTTAAATCAAAGTGGGCGGAGCTTAAGTCAAAGTGGGAGGAGCTTAAGTCAAAGTGGGCGGAGCTTAAGTCAAAGTGGGAGGAGCTTAAGTCAAAGTGGGCGGAGCTTAAATCAAAGTGGGAGGAGCTTAAGTTAAAGTGGGCGGAGCTTAAGTCAAAGTGGGAGGAGCTTAAGTCAAAGTGGGAGGAGTTTAAGTCAAAGTGGGCGGAGCTTAAATCAAAGTGGGAGGAGCTTAAGTCAAAGTGGGCGGAGCTTAAGTCAAAGTGGGCGGAGCTTAAGTCAAAGTGGGAGGAGCTTAAGTCAAAGTGGGAGGAGCTTAAGTCAAAGTGGGAGGAGCTTAAATCAAAGTGGGAGGAGCTTAAGTCAAAGTGGGCGGAGCTTAAGTCAAAGTGGGAGGAGCTTAAGTCAAAGTGGGAGGAGCTTAAGTCAAAGTGGGAGGAGCTTAAGTCAAAGTGGGCGGAGCTTAAGTCAAAGTGGGAGGAGCTTAAGTCAAAGTGGGAGGAGCTTAGGTTAAAGTGGGCGGAGCTTACGTCAAAGTGGGAGGAGCTTAAGTCAAAGTGGGAGGAGCTTAAGTCAAAGTGGGCGGAGCTTAAGTCAAAGTGGGAGGAGCTTAAGTCAAAGTGGGCGGAGCTTAAGTCAAAGTGGGAGGAGCTTAAGTCAAAGTGGGAGGAGCTTAAGTCAAAGTGGGTGGAGCTTAAGTCAAAGTGGGCGGAGCTAAAGACAAAGTGGGCGGAGCTTAAGTCAAAGTGGGAGGAGCTTAAATCAAAGTGGGAGGAGCTTAAGTCAAAGTGGGAGGAGCTTAAGTCAAAGTGGGCGGAGCTTAAGTCAAAGTGGGAGGAGCTTAAGTCAAAGTGGGAGGAGCTTAAGTCAAAGTGGGAGGAGCTTAAATCAAAGTGGGAGGAGCTTAAGTCAAAGTGGGCGGAGCTTAAGTCAAAGTGGGAGGAGCTTAAGTCAAAGTGGGCGGAGCTTAAATCAAAGTGGGCGGAGCTTAAGTCAAAGTGGGAGGAGCTTAAGTCAAAGTGGGCGGAGCTTAAGTCAAAGTGGGAGGAGCTTAAGTCAAAGTGGGAGGAGCTTAAGTCAAAGTGGGTGGAGCTTAAGTCAAAGTGGGCGGAGCTTAAGACAAAGTGGGCGGAGCTTAAGTCAAAGTGGGAGGAGCTTAAATCAAAGTGGGAGGAGCTTAAGTCAAAGTGGGAGGAGCTTAAGTCAAAGTGGGCGGAGCTTAAGTCAAAGTGGGAGGAGCTTAAGTCAAAGTGGGAGGAGCTTAAGTCAAAGTGGGAGGAGCTTAAATCAAAGTGGGAGGAGCTTAAGTCAAAGTGGGCGGAGCTTAAGTCAAAGTGGGAGGAGCTTAAGTCAAAGTGGGCGGAGCTTAAATCAAAGTGGGCGGAGCTTAAGTCAAAGTGGGAGGAGCTTAAGTCAAAGTGGGAGGAGCTTAAGTCAAAGTGGGAGGAGCTTAAGTCAAAGTGGGCGGAGCTTAAATCAAAGTGGGAGGAGCTTAAATCAAAGTGGGAGGAGCTTAAGTCAAAGTGGGAGGAGCTTAAGTCAAAGTGGGAGGAGCTTAAGTCAAAGTGGGCGGAGCTTAAATCAAAGTGGGCGTAGCTTAAGACAAAGTGGGCGGAGCTTAAATCAAAGTGGGAGGAGCTTAAGTCAAAGTGGGAGGAGCTTAAGTCAAAGTGGGAGGAGCTTAAATCAAAGTGGGCGGAGCTTAAGTCAAAGTGGGAGGAGCTTAAGTCAAAGTGGGCGGAGCTTAAGTCAAAGTGGGAGGAGCTTAAGTCAAAGTGGGCGGAGCTTAAATCAAAGTGGGAGGAGCTTAAGTTAAAGTGGGCGGAGCTTAAGTCAAAGTGGGAGGAGCTTAAGTCAAAGTGGGAGGAGTTTAAGTCAAAGTGGGCGGAGCTTAAATCAAAGTGGGAGGAGCTTAAGTCAAAGTGGGCGGAGCTTAAGTCAAAGTGGGCGGAGCTTAAGTCAAAGTGGGAGGAGCTTAAGTCAAAGTGGGAGGAGCTTAAGTCAAAGTGGGAGGAGCTTAAATCAAAGTGGGAGGAGCTTAAATCAAAGTGGGAGGAGCTTAAGTCAAAGTGGGCGGAGCTTAAGTCAAAGTGGGAGGAGCTTAAGTCAAAGTGGGCGGAGCTTAAGTCAAAGTGGGCGGAGCTTAAGTCAAAGTGGGCGGAGCTTAAGTCAAAGTGGGCGGAGCTTAAGTCAAAGTGGGAGGAGCTTAAGTCAAAGTGGGAGGAGCTTAAGTCAAAGTGGGCGGAGCTTAAGTCTAAGTGGGCGGAGCCTAAATCAAAGTGGGAGGAGCTTAAGTCAAAGTGGGCGGAGCTTAAGTTAAAGTGGGAGGAGCTTAAGTCAAAGTGGGAGGAGCTTAAGTTAAAGTGGGCGGAGCTTAAGTTAAAGTGGGCGGAGTTTAAGTCAAAGTGGGAGGAGCTTAAGTCAAAGTGGGAGGAGCTTAAGTCAAAGTGGGAGGAGCTTAAGTCAAAGTGGGAGGAGCTTAAATCAAAGTGGGAGGAGCTTAAATCAAAGTGGGCGGAGCTTAAATCAAAGTGGGAGGAGCTTAAGTCAAAGTGGGCGGAGCTTAAAGCAAAGTGGGAGGAGCTTAAGTCAAAGTGGGCGGAGCTTAAATCAAAGTGGGAGGAGCTTAAGTCAAAGTGGGCGGAGCTTAAATCAAAGTGGGAGGAGCTTAAGTCAAAGTGGGAGGAGCTTAAATCAAAGTGGGAGGAGCTTAAGTCAAAGTGGGAGGAGCTTAAGTCAAAGTGGGAGGAGCTTAAGTCAAAGTGGGCGGAGCTTAAAGCAAAGTGGGAGGAGCTTAAGTCAAAGTGGGCGGAGCTTAAATCAAAGTGGGAGGAGCTTAAGTCAAAGTGGGCGGAGCTTAAATCAAAGTGGGAGGAGCTTAAGTCAAAGTGGGAGGAGCTTAAGTCAAAGTGGGCTGAGCTTAAATCAAAGTGGGCGGAGCTTAAGTCAAAGTGGGAGGAGCTTAAGTCAAAGTGGGAGGAGCTTAAGTCAAAGTGGGCGGAGCTTAAGTCAAAGTGGGAGGAGCTTAAATCAAAGTGGGAGGAGCTTAAGTCAAAGTGGGCGGAGCTTAAATCAAAGTGGGCGTAGCTTAAGACAAAGTGGGCGGAGCTTAAATCAAAGTGGGAGGAGCTTAAATCAAAGTGGGAGGAGCTTAAATCAAAGTGGGCGGAGCTTAAGTCAAAGTGGGAGGAGCTTAAGTCAAAGTGGGCGGAGCTTAAGTCAAAGTGGGAGGAGCTTAAGTCAAAGTGGGAGGAGCTTAAGTCAAAGTGGGAGGAGCTTAAGTCAAAGTGGGCGGAGCTTAAGTCTAAGTGGGCGGAGCTTAAATCAAAGTGGGAGGAGCTTAAGTCAAAGTGGGCGGAGCTTAAGTTAAAGTGGGAGGAGCTTAAGTCAAAGTGGGAGGAGCTTAAGTTAAAGTGGGCGGAGCTTAAGTCAAAGTGGGCGGAGCTTAAATCAAAGTGTTTTAATCATATGCTTAATCATAGAGATGAATCAATAAAAATGTAAGAGCATGTTCTGTCAGGTTAGCTTTCATTGGCCCCCACTTCAGAGTAAGTGGCCCTTGTGTATGGACCACTCGGTATGTAATTACAGTACATGTTCGCCCTGCTTCAAATGAGCAAATCACAGCCTAAGAAGAGATAAGAGCTATAATTTCACAGTATATCAAGTTTCAGTTTATTGTTACGTCACATTACACAAGTGTAAGAGAGTCAAATGCTCAGGCTTGGGTTCCTGACATTCAGCACAAGGCAATAATAACAATAATTCAAGATATGAAAAAAAAAGTGACAGTAGTACAGGACATTAGTGACAAAAAATGATCATAATCTACTTTAGAGAGTAAAATAACACAAAATAACAATAAAATAAGTAAAAAGCTGCAATGTTTGTCAGGAGCCCGAAACACAGCGGCCACGGGGGGTGCCGTCTTGGTTGTATATGTCTTATATCAAAGAAATATGTCATCGCAGTTCTATTTATGAATAATGAGAGAGGAATGACTAAGAGGTTGTACCCAAACTAACTCACTCCAGAGAGCAAGTTGCAGTAGTCAGGGTAAATGTACACTGATTAGATTGGATTCAACTGTTTTGTCAGTGCACAGAGAGCAGCGAAAATTTAAGACATTAGCATCTAGTGTAGTGTAGTGTGTGTGTGTGTGTGTGTGTGTGTGTGTGTGTGTGTGTGACGTGACGTGCCCCTCCTTCCCTCCCCTTTACGATTCCCTCAGGCATCAGTGAGCTCTCAATCTAATCCCTTCCCCCCCCCCCCCCTCCCCTCCTCTCTTTCTCCTTCACATGTCATATCTCCAGGCAAACCAGCCATCGCCCACAGGGATCTGAAGTCTAAGAACATTCTGGTAAAGAAGAACGGTACGTGCTGTATCGCTGACCTGGGCCTGGCCGTCCGCCACGACTCTGCTACAGACACCATCGACATCGCCCCCAACCACAGAGTGGGGACCAAAAGGTAACCGGAGCTCCCCCTCAGGGGGGTAACCCTTCTGGCTTCACTCACTGGCTGTCAGATCTCCCTCTACTACTGGCTAGAGGAGCTGTCAGATCTCCTCTACGACTGGCTAGAGGAGCTGTCAGATCTCCCTCTACTACTGAGGACCTCTAAGACCTTAAGACAAAGTGGGCGGAGCTTAAATCAAAGTGGGAGGAGCTTGTGTAAAAGTGGGCGGAGCTTGTGTAAAAGTGGCGCCTGTGGCCTGTGTATGATGATGATGATGATGGGGGGTGATAGGAAGGTCGTAGAGACACCATTCAAATGGTTTTAGATTCCCTGGGTTCTCCCCTATCCGGGGGCGTTGGAATTATTCTCCTAACCCGCGGGGAACCATACGTTATTAACCCCGGGAGGGGTCACACTACGGGACGTATAACGCTGGCTATGAATGTGGTAGAAACACAAGGTTTTCATATTTAAGTTCATTAGGTCTACACGGTCATTTGAAGCCTAACGCCAGCCCTCTGCGACCCCGGGAAGTCATGTTAAACTGAAGTTACAGACGACAGATCTGTCAAAAAAAAAAAGTTACAAAAATGCTTTCACCTAAGCTTTCATCTAAAAAGAAAGTAAAAAAAAAAAAAAATGAAAAAAAAACGTCTAAGTCCCCGTGCCACCTAGCTAGGTTAGCTTAGGTCTCCCTGGCTCGGTTAAAGGACTTTAGCTCAGCAAGCGTAGGTGTCACAGAAACACCATATTTCATATTTAAGTTCATTAGGTCTACACGGTCATTTTAAGCCTAACCCCAGCCCTCTACGACCCCGGGACGTGACGCTATTGACCCCCCCGCAGATTCGTCACATGCTAACCGCGGATTACACTACGGGACGTATAACTTTGGCTATGAAGGGGGTAGAGACACGCGGTTTTCATATTTCTGTTCCTTAGGTCTACGCGGTCATTTTAAGCCTAACCCCAGGCCTCTACGACCCCGGGACGTGATGTTATTAAGCTTCCTGCACGTTTTGGCCATGCTAGCCCTCACCGGGGGCTTACCCCTTTTTGGATACAGCGTGATCTCACGATCATAAAAGCCTATGGGGCGGGGAACAAAAAATAAAAAATGTGATAAAAAAAAAAAAAAAAAAAAAAAAAAAACGTTAGGGTGAAGATAGTGGATGCACGCGAGTCGATATTAGTCTGTGGAGACCAGATAGAATGGATTTAACATCTCTCTATGACCTGGGGTCACAAGGGTGGGGAATTCCTGGGCATATGTGAATGTGAATGGTCATGCTAATGAGCTGTATGTTAATGAGCTGTGTGTGTATGTTAATGAGCTTAATGCTAATGAGATTCATGCTAATGAGCTGTATGTTAATGAGCTGTGTGTGTATGTTAATGAGCTGTATGTTAATGAGCTTCATGTTAATGAGCTTCATGCTAATGAGCTTCATGCTAATGAGCTGTATGTTAATGAGCTGTATGTTAATGAGCTTCATGCTAATGAGATTCATGCTAATGTTAATGAGATGTATGTTAATTAGCTGTGTGTGTATGTTAATGAGCTGTATGTTAATGAGCTTCATGCTAATGAGATTCATGCTAATGAGCTGTATGTTAATGAGCTGTGTAAAAGTGGGCGGAGCTTAAGTCAAAGTGGGCGGAGCTTGTGTCTAAGTGGGAGTGGCTTAGACAGTTAGTGGGCGGAGCTTGTGTGAAAGTGGGAGTGGCTTAGACAGTTAGTGGGCGGAGCTTGTGTCAAAAGTGGGCGGGACTTGTGTCAAAGTGGGCGGAGCTTAAGTGGGAGTGGGAGTGGCTTAGACAGTTAGTGGGCGGAGCTTGTGTGAAAGTGGGAGTGGCTTAATTTATTATTTCAAATTATCTCTCATTTGAGCAATAATGTCTAGTAGACCTGCGTACAGTCTAGGTAGGTCGTTTGTTGGCAAATGAGAGACAATTTGAATTAATCAATTAAGCCACTCCCACTTAGACACAAGCTCCGCCCACTAATTGTCTAAGCCACTCCCACTCCCACTTAAGCTCCGCCCACTTTGACACAAGCTCCGCCCACTTTGACTTAAGCTCCGCCCACTAACTCAATTAAGCCACTCCCACTTAGACACAAGCTCCGCCCACTAACTGTCTAAGCCACTCCCACTCCCACTTAAGCTCCGCCCACTTTGACACAAGCTCCGCCCACTTTTAACACAAGTGGGCGGAGCTTGTGCCGTAGTGAGCGGAGCTTAAGTCAAAGTGGGAGGAGCTTAAGTCAAAGTGGGCGGAGCTTAAGTCAAAGTGGGAGGAGCTTAAATCAAAGTGGGAGGAGCTTAAGTCAAAGTGGGCGGAGCTTAAGTCAAAGTGGGCGGAGCTTAAATCAAAGTGGGCGGAGCTTAAATCAAAGTGGGAGGAGCTTAAGTCAAAGTGGGCGGAGCTTAAGTCAAAGTGGGAGGAGCTTAAGTCAAAGTGGGCGGAGCTTAAATCAAAGTGGGAGGAGCTTAAGTTAAAGTGGGCGGAGCTTAAGTCAAAGTGGGAGGAGCTTAAGTCAAAGTGGGAGGAGTTTAAGTCAAAGTGGGCGGAGCTTAAATCAAAGTGGGAGGAGCTTAAGTCAAAGTGGGCGGAGCTTAAGTCAAAGTGGGCGGAGCTTAAGTCAAAGTGGGAGGAGCTTAAGTCAAAGTGGGAGGAGCTTAAGTCAAAGTGGGAGGAGCTTAAATCAAAGTGGGAGGAGCTTAAGTCAAAGTGGGCGGAGCTTAAGTCAAAGTGGGAGGAGCTTAAGTCAAAGTGGGAGGAGCTTAAGTCAAAGTGGGAGGAGCTTAAGTCAAAGTGGGCGGAGCTTAAGTCAAAGTGGGAGGAGCTTAAGTCAAAGTGGGAGGAGCTTAGGTTAAAGTGGGCGGAGCTTACGTCAAAGTGGGAGGAGCTTAAGTCAAAGTGGGAGGAGCTTAAGTCAAAGTGGGCGGAGCTTAAGTCAAAGTGGGAGGAGCTTAAGTCAAAGTGGGCGGAGCTTAAGTCAAAGTGGGAGGAGCTTAAGTCAAAGTGGGAGGAGCTTAAGTCAAAGTGGGTGGAGCTTAAGTCAAAGTGGGCGGAGCTTAAGACAAAGTGGGCGGAGCTTAAGTCAAAGTGGGAGGAGCTTAAGTCAAAGTGGGCGGAGCTTAAGTCAAAGTGGGAGGAGCTTAAGTCAAAGTGGGAGGAGCTTAAGTCAAAGTGGGAGGAGCTTAAGTCAAAGTGGGCGGAGCTTAAATCAAAGTGGGCGTAGCTTAAGACAAAGTGGGCGGAGCTTAAATCAAAGTGGGAGGAGCTTAAGTCAAAGTGGGAGGAGCTTAAGTCAAAGTGGGAGGAGCTTAAATCAAAGTGGGCGGAGCTTAAGTCAAAGTGGGAGGAGCTTAAGTCAAAGTGGGCGGAGCTTAAGTCAAAGTGGGAGGAGCTTAAGTCAAAGTGGGCGGAGCTTAAATCAAAGTGGGAGGAGCTTAAGTTAAAGTGGGCGGAGCTTAAGTCAAAGTGGGAGGAGCTTAAGTCAAAGTGGGAGGAGTTTAAGTCAAAGTGGGCGGAGCTTAAATCAAAGTGGGAGGAGCTTAAGTCAAAGTGGGCGGAGCTTAAGTCAAAGTGGGCGGAGCTTAAGTCAAAGTGGGAGGAGCTTAAGTCAAAGTGGGAGGAGCTTAAGTCAAAGTGGGAGGAGCTTAAATCAAAGTGGGAGGAGCTTAAATCAAAGTGGGAGGAGCTTAAATCAAAGTGGGCGGAGCTTAAGTCAAAGTGGGAGGAGCTTAAGTCAAAGTGGGCGGAGCTTAAGTCAAAGTGGGCGGAGCTTAAGTCAAAGTGGGCGGAGCTTAAGTCAAAGTGGGCGGAGCTTAAGTCAAAGTGGGAGGAGCTTAAGTCAAAGTGGGAGGAGCTTAAGTCAAAGTGGGCGGAGCTTAAGTCTAAGTGGGCGGAGCTTAAATCAAAGTGGGAGGAGCTTAAGTCAAAGTGGGAGGAGTTTAAGTCAAAGTGGGCGGAGCTTAAATCAAAGTGGGCGGAGCTTAAGTCAAAGTGGGAGGAGCTTAAGTCAAAGTGGGCGGAGCTTAAGTCAAAGTGGGAGGAGCTTAAGTCAAAGTGGGCGGAGCTTAAATCAAAGTGGGAGGAGCTTAAGTTAAAGTGGGCGGAGCTTAAGTCAAAGTGGGAGGAGCTTAAGTCAAAGTGGGAGGAGTTTAAGTCAAAGTGGGCGGAGCTTAAATCAAAGTGGGAGGAGCTTAAGTCAAAGTGGGCGGAGCTTAAGTCAAAGTGGGCGGAGCTTAAGTCAAAGTGGGAGGAGCTTAAGTCAAAGTGGGCGGAGCTTAAATCAAAGTGGGCGTAGCTTAAGACAAAGTGGGCGGAGCTTAAATCAAAGTGGGAGGAGCTTAAGTCAAAGTGGGAGGAGCTTAAGTCAAAGTGGGAGGAGCTTAAATCAAAGTGGGCGGAGCTTAAGTCAAAGTGGGAGGAGCTTAAGTCAAAGTGGGCGGAGCTTAAGTCAAAGTGGGAGGAGCTTAAGTCAAAGTGGGCGGAGCTTAAATCAAAGTGGGAGGAGCTTAAGTTAAAGTGGGCGGAGCTTAAGTCAAAGTGGGAGGAGCTTAAGTCAAAGTGGGAGGAGTTTAAGTCAAAGTGGGCGGAGCTTAAATCAAAGTGGGAGGAGCTTAAGTCAAAGTGGGCGGAGCTTAAGTCAAAGTGGGCGGAGCTTAAGTCAAAGTGGGAGGAGCTTAAGTCAAAGTGGGAGGAGCTTAAGTCAAAGTGGGAGGAGCTTAAATCAAAGTGGGAGGAGCTTAAGTCAAAGTGGGCGGAGCTTAAGTCAAAGTGGGAGGAGCTTAAGTCAAAGTGGGAGGAGCTTAAGTCAAAGTGGGAGGAGCTTAAGTCAAAGTGGGCGGAGCTTAAGTCAAAGTGGGAGGAGCTTAAGTCAAAGTGGGAGGAGCTTAGGTTAAAGTGGGCGGAGCTTACGTCAAAGTGGGAGGAGCTTAAGTCAAAGTGGGAGGCGCTTAAGTCAAAGTGGGCGGAGCTTAAGTCAAAGTGGGAGGTACTTAAGTCAAAGTGGGCGGAGCTTAAGTCAAAGTGGGAGGAGCTTAAGTCAAAGTGGGAGGAGCTTAAGTCAAAGTGGGTGGAGCTTAAGTCAAAGTGGGCGGAGCTTAAGTCAAAGTGGGAGGAGCTTAAGTCAAAGTGGGAGGAGCTTAAGTCAAAGTGGGAGGAGCTTAAGTCAAAGTGGGCGGAGCTTAAGTCAAAGTGGGAGGAGCTTAAGTCAAAGTGGGAGGAGCTTAGGTTAAAGTGGGCGGAGCTTACGTCAAAGTGGGAGGAGCTTAAGTCAAAGTGGGAGGCGCTTAAGTCAAAGTGGGCGGAGCTTAAGTCAAAGTGGGAGGTACTTAAGTCAAAGTGGGCGGAGCTTAAGTCAAAGTGGGAGGAGCTTAAGTCAAAGTGGGAGGAGCTTAAGTCAAAGTGGGTGGAGCTTAAGTCAAAGTGGGCGGAGCTTAAGACAAAGTGGGCGGAGCTTAAGTCAAAGTGGGAGGAGCTTAAATCAAAGTGGGAGGAGCTTAAGTCAAAGTGGGAGGAGCTTAAGTCAAAGTGGGCGGAGCTTAAGTCAAAGTGGGAGGAGCTTAAGTCAAAGTGGGAGGAGCTTAAGTCAAAGTGGGAGGAGCTTAAATCAAAGTGGGAGGAGCTTAAGTCAAAGTGGGCGGAGCTTAAGTCAAAGTGGGAGGAGCTTAAGTCAAAGTGGGCGGAGCTTAAATCAAAGTGGGCGGAGCTTAAGACAAAGTGGGCGGAGCTTAAGTCAAAGTGGGAGGAGCTTAAATCAAAGTGGGAGGAGCTTAAGTCAAAGTGGGAGGAGCTTAAGTCAAAGTGGGCGGAGCTTAAGTCAAAGTGGGAGGAGCTTAAGTCAAAGTGGGAGGAGCTTAAGTCAAAGTGGGAGGAGCTTAAATCAAAGTGGGAGGAGCTTAAGTCAAAGTGGGCGGAGCTTAAGTCAAAGTGGGAGGAGCTTAAGTCAAAGTGGGCGGAGCTTAAATCAAAGTGGGCGGAGCTTAAGTCAAAGTGGGAGGAGCTTAAGTCAAAGTGGGAGGAGCTTAAGTCAAAGTGGGCGGAGCTTAAGTCAAAGTGGGAGGAGCTTAAGTCAAAGTGGGCGGAGCTTAAGTCAAAGTGGGAGGAGCTTAAGTCAAAGTGGGCGGAGCTTAAGACAAAGTGGGCGGAGCTTAAGTCAAAGTGGGAGGAGCTTAAATCAAAGTGGGAGGAGCTTAAGTCAAAGTGGGAGGAGCTTAAGTCAAAGTGGGCGGAGCTTAAGTCAAAGTGGGAGGAGCTTAAGTCAAAGTGGGAGGAGCTTAAGTCAAAGTGGGAGGAGCTTAAATCAAAGTGGGAGGAGCTTAAGTCAAAGTGGGAGGAGCTTAAATCAAAGTGGGAGGAGCTTAAGTCAAAGTGGGAGGAGCTTAAGTCAAAGTGGGCGGAGCTTAAGTCAAAGTGGGAGGAGCTTAAGTCAAAGTGGGCGGAGCTTAAATCAAAGTGGGAGGAGCTTAAGTTAAAGTGGGCGGAGCTTAAGTCAAAGTGGGAGGAGCTTAAGTCAAAGTGGGAGGAGTTTAAGTCAAAGTGGGCGGAGCTTAAATCAAAGTGGGAGGAGCTTAAGTCAAAGTGGGCGGAGCTTAAGTCAAAGTGGGCGGAGCTTAAGTCAAAGTGGGAGGAGCTTAAGTCAAAGTGGGAGGAGCTTAAGTCAAAGTGGGAGGAGCTTAAATCAAAGTGGGAGGAGCTTAAATAAAAGTGGGAGGAGCTTAAGTCAAAGTGGGCGGAGCTTAAGTCAAAGTGGGCGGAGCTTAAGTCAAAGTGGGCGGAGCTTAAGTCAAAGTGGGAGGAGCTTAAGTCAAAGTGGGAGGAGCTTAAGTCAAAGTGGGCGGAGCTTAAGTCTAAGTGGGCGGAGCTTAAATCAAAGTGGGAGGAGCTTAAGTCAAAGTGGGCGGAGCTTAAGTTAAAGTGGGAGGAGCTTAAGTCAAAGTGGGAGGAGCTTAAGTTAAAGTGGGCGGAGCTTAAGTTAAAGTGGGCGGAGCTTAAGTCAAAGTGGGAGGAGCTTAAGTCAAAGTGGGAGGAGTTTAAGTCAAAGTGGGCGGAGCTTAAATCAAAGTGGGAGGAGCTTAAGTCAAAGTGGGCGGAGCTTAAGTCAAAGTGGGCGGAGCTTAAGTCAAAGTGGGAGGAGCTTAAGTCAAAGTGGGAGGAGCTTAAGTCAAAGTGGGCGGAGCTTAAGTCAAAGTGGGAGGAGCTTAAGTCAAAGTGGGCGGAGCTTAAGTCAAAGTGGGCGGAGCTTAAGTCAAAGTGGGCGGAGCTTAAGTCAAAGTGGGAGGAGCTTAAGTCAAAGTGGGAGGAGCTTAAGTCAAAGTGGGCGGAGCTTAAGTCTAAGTGGGCGGAGCTTAAATCAAAGTGGGAGGAGCTTAAGTCAAAGTGGGCGGAGCTTAAGTTAAAGTGGGAGGAGCTTAAGTCAAAGTGGGAGGAGCTTAAGTTAAAGTGGGCGGAGCTTAAGTTAAAGTGGGCGGAGCTTAAGTCAAAGTGGGAGGAGCTTAAGTCAAAGTGGGAGGAGCTTAAGTCAGCCTGAGAGGAATGCTTAATCATAGAGATGAATCAATAAAAATGTAAGAGCATGTTCTGTCAGGTTAGCTTTCATTGGCCCCCACTTCAGAGTAAGTGGCCCTTGTGTATGGACCACTCGGTATGTAATTACAGTACATGTTCGCCCTGCTTCAAATGAGCAAATCACAGCCTAAGAAGAGATAAGAGCTATAATTTCACAGTATATCAAGTTTCAGTTTATTGTTACGTCACATTACACAAGTGTAAGAGAGTCAAATGCTTAGGCTTGGGTTCCTGACGTTCAGCACAAGGCAATAATAACAATAATTCAAGATATGAAAAAAAAAGTGACAGTAGCACAGGACATAAGTGACAAAAAATGATCTAATAATCTACTTTAGAGAGTAAAATAACACAAAATAACAATAAAATAAGTAAAAAGCTGCAATGTTTGTCAGGAGCCCGAAACACAGCGGCCACGGGGGGTGCCGTCTTGGTTGTATATGTCTTATATCAAAGAAATATGTCATCGCAGTTCTATTTATGAATAATGAGAGAGGAATGACTAAGAGGTTGTACCCAAACTAACTCACTCCAGAGAGCAAGTTGCAGTAGTCAGGGTAAATGTACACTGATTAGATTGGATTCAACTGTTTTGTCAGTGCACAGAGAGCAGCGAAAATTTAAGACATTAGCATCTAGTGTAGTGTAGTGTGTGTGTGTGTGTGTGTGTGTATGTGACGTGACGTGCCCCTCCTTCCCTCCCCTTTACGATTCCCTCAGGCATCAGTGAGCTCTCAATCTAATCCCTTCCCCCCCCCCCCCCTCCCCTCCTCTCTTTCTCCTTCACATGTCATATCTCCAGGCAAACCAGCCATCGCCCACAGGGATCTGAAGTCTAAGAACATTCTGGTAAAGAAGAACGGTACGTGCTGTATCGCTGACCTGGGCCTGGCCGTCCGCCACGACTCTGCTACAGACACCATCGACATCGCCCCCAACCACAGAGTGGGGACCAAAAGGTAACCGGAGCTCCCCCTCAGGGGGGTAACCCTTCTGGCTTCACTCACTGGCTGTCAGATCTCCCTCTACTACTGGCTAGAGGAGCTGTCAGATCTCCCTCTACTACTGAGGACCTCTAAGACCTTAAGACAAAGTGGGCGGAGCTTAAATCAAAGTGGGAGGAGCTTGTGTAAAAGTGGGCGGAGCTTGTGTAAAAGTGGCGCCTGTGGCCTGTGTATGATGATGATGATGATGGGGGGTGATAGGAAGGTCGTAGAGACACCATTCAAATGGTTTTAGATTCCCTGGGTTCTCCCCTATCCGGGGGCGTTGGAATTATTCTCCTAACCCGCGGGGAACCATACGTTATTAACCCCGGGAGGGGTCACACTACGGGACGTATAACGCTGGCTATGAATGTGGTAGAAACACAAGGTTTTCATATTTAAGTTCATTAGGTCTACACGGTCATTTGAAGCCTAACGCCAGCCCTCTGCGACCCCGGGAAGTCATGTTAAACTGAAGTTACAGACGACAGATCTGTCAAAAAAAAAAAGTTACAAAAATGCTTTCACCTAAGCTTTCATCTAAAAAGAAAGTAAAAAAAAAAAAAAATGAAAAAAAAACGTCTAAGTCCCCGTGCCACCTAGCTAGGTTAGCTTAGGTCTCCCTGGCTCGGTTAAAGGACTTTAGCTCAGCAAGCGTAGGTGTCACAGAAACACCATATTTCATATTTAAGTTAATTAGGTCTACACGGTCATTTTAAGCCTAACCCCAGCCCTCTACGACCCCGGGACGTGACGCTATTGACCCCCCCGCAGATTCGTCACATGCTAACCGCGGATTACACTACGGGACGTATAACTTTGGCTATGAAGGGGGTAGAGACACGCGGTTTTCATATTTCTGTTCCTTAGGTCTACGCGGTCATTTTAAGCATAACCCCAGGCCTCTACGACCCCGGGACGTGATGTTATTAAGCTTCCTGCACGTTTTGGCCATGCTAGCCCTCACCGGGGGCTTACCCCTTTTTGGATACAGCGTGATCTCACGATCATAAAAGCCTATGGGGCGGGGAACAAAAAATAAAAAATGTGATAAAAAAAAAAAAAAAAAAAAAAAAAAAACGTTAGGGTGAAGATAGTGGATGCACGCGCGAGTCGATATTAGTCTGTGGAGACCAGATAGAATGGATTTAACATCTCTCTCTATGACCTGGGGTCACAAGGGTGGGGAATTCCTGGGCATATGTGAATGTGAATGTGAATGGTCATGTTAATAAGCTGTATGTTAATGAGCTGTGTGTGTATGTTAATGAGCTGTATGTTAATGAGCTTCATGCTAATGAGATTCATGCTAATGAGCTGTATGTTAATGAGCTGTATGTTAATTAGCTGTGTATGTTAATGAGATTCATGCTAATGAGCTGTATATTAATGAGCTGTATGTTAATGAGCTGTGTAAAAGTGGGCGGAGCTTAAGTCAAAGTGGGCGGAGCTTGTGTCTAAGTGGGAGTGGCTTAGACAGTTAGTGGGCGGAGCTTGTGTGAAAGTGGGAGTGGCTTAGACAGTTAGTGGGCGGAGCTTGTGTCAAAAGTGGGCGGAGCTTGTGTCAAAGTGGGCGGAGCTTAAGTGGAAGTGGGAGTGGCTTATACCGTTAGTGGGCGGAGCTTGTGTCAAAGTGGGAGTGGCTTAGACAGTTAGTGGGCGGAGCTTGTGTCAAAAGTGGGCGGAGCTTGTGTCAAAGTGGGCGGAGCTTAAGTGGGAGTGGGAGTGGCTTAGACAGTTAGTGGGCGGAGCTTGTGTCTAAGTGGGAGTGGCTTAATTGATTAATTCAAATTATCTCTCATTTGAGCAATAATGTCTAGTAGACCTGCGTACAGTCTAGGTAGGTCGTTTGTTGGCAAATGAGAGACAATTTGAATTAATCAATTAAGCCACTCCCACTTAGACACAAGCTCCGCCCACTAAGTGTCCAAGCCACTCCCACTCCCACTTAAGCTCCGCCCACTTTGACACAAGCTCCGCCCACTTTGACTTAAGCTCCGCCCACTAACTCAATTAAGCCACTCCCACTTAGACACAAGCTCCGCCCACTAATTGTCTAAGCCACTCCCACTCCCACTTAAGCTCCGCCCACTTTGACACAAGCTCCGCCCACTTTTAACACAAGTGGGCGGAGCTTGTGCCGTAGTGGGCGGAGCTTAAGTCAAAGTGGGAGGAGCTTAAGTCAAAGTGGGCGGAGCTTAAGTCAAAGTGGGAGGAGCTTAAATCAAAGTGGGAGGAGCTTAAGTCAAAGTGGGCGGAGCTTAAATCAAAGTGGGCGGAGCTTAAATCAAAGTGGGAGGAGCTTAAGTCAAAGTGGGAGGAGCTTAAGTCAAAGTGGGAGGAGCTTAAGTCAAAGTGGGCGGAGCTTAATTCAAAGTGGGAGGAGCTTAAATCAAAGTGGGCGGAGCTTAAGTCAAAGTGGGAGGAGCTTAAGTCAAAGTGGGAGGAGCTTAAGTCAAAGTGGGAGGAGCTTAAATCAAAGTGGGAGGAGCTTAAATCAAAGTGGGAGGAGCTTAAGTCAAAGTGGGCGGAGCTTAAGTCAAAGTGGGAGGAGCTTAAGTTAAAGTGGGCGGAGCTTAAGTCAAAGTGGGAGGAGCTTAAGTCAAAGTGGGAGGAGTTTAAGACAAAGTGGGCGGAGCTTAAATCAAAGTGGGAGGAGCTTAAGTCAAAGTGGGAGGAGCTTAAGTCAAAGTGGGAGGAGCTTAAATCAAAGTGGGCGGAGCTTAAGTCAAAGTGGGAGGAGCTTAAGTCAAAGTGGGCTGAGCTTAAGTCAAAGTGGGAGGAGCTTAAGTCAAAGTGGGCGGAGCTTAAATCAAAGTGGGAGGAGCTTAAGTTAAAGTGGGCGGAGCTTAAGTCAAAGTGGGAGGAGCTTAAGTCAAAGTGGGAGGAGTTTAAGTCAAAGTGGGCGGAGCTTAAATCAAAGTGGGAGGAGCTTAAGTCAAAGTGGGCGGAGCTTAAGTCAAAGTGGGCGGAGCTTAAGTCAAAGTGGGAGGAGCTTAAGTCAAAGTGGGAGGAGCTTAAGTCAAAGTGGGAGGAGCTTAAATCAAAGTGGGAGGAGCTTAAATCAAAGTGGGAGGAGCTTAAATCAAAGTGGGAGGAGCTTAAGTCAAAGTGGGCGGAGCTTAAGTCAAAGTGGGAGGAGCTTAAGTCAAAGTGGGAGGAGCTTAAGTCAAAGTGGGAGGAGCTTAAATCAAAGTGGGAGGAGCTTAAGTCAAAGTGGGCGGAGCTTAAGTCAAAGTGGGAGGGGCTTAAATCAAAGTGGGAGGAGCTTAAGTCAAAGTGGGAGGAGCTTAAGTCAAAGTGGGAGGAGCTTAAGTCAAAGTGGGCGGAGCTTAAGTCAAAGTGGGAGGAGCTTAAGTCAAAGTGGGAGGAGCTTAAGTCAAAGTGGGAGGAGCTTACGTCAAAGTGGGAGGAGCTTAAGTCAAAGTGGGAGGAGCTTAAGTCAAAGTGGGCGGAGCTTAAGTCAAAGTGGGCGGAGCTTAAGTCAAAGTGGGAGGAGCTTAAGTCAAAGTGGGAGGAGCTTAAGTCAAAGTGGGAGGAGCTTAAGTCAAAGTGGGCGGAGCTTAAGTCAAAGTGGGAGGAGCTTAAGTCAAAGTGGGAGGAGCTTAAGTCAAAGTGGGAGGAGCTTAAGTCAAAGTGGGAGGAGCTTAAGTCAAAGTGGGCGGAGCTTAAGTCAAAGTGGGAGGAGCTTAAATCAAAGTGGGAGGAGCTTAAGTCAAAGTGGGCGGAGCTTAAATCAAAGTGGGCGGAGCTTAAATCAAAGTGGGAGGAGCATAAGTCAAAGTGGGCGGAGCTTAAGTCAAAGTGGGAGGAGCTTAAGTCAAAGTGGGCGGAGCTTAATTCAAAGTGGGAGGAGCTTAAATCAAAGTGGGAGGAGCTTAAGTCAAAGTGGGAGGAGCTTAAGTCAAAGTGGGAGGAGCTTAAGTCAAAGTGGGAGGAGCTTAAGTCAAAGTGGGAGGAGCTTACGTCAAAGTGGGAGGAGCTTAAGTCAAAGTGGGAGGAGCTTAAGTCAAAGTGGGCGGAGCTTAAGTCAAAGTGGGCGGAGCTTAAGTCAAAGTGGGAGGAGCTTAAGTCAAAGTGGGCGGAGCTTAAGTCAAAGTGGGAGGAGCTTAAGTCAAAGTGGGAGGAGCTTAAGTCAAAGTGGGAGGAGCTTAAGTCAAAGTGGGAGGAGCTTAAGTCAAAGTGGGCGGAGCTTAAGTCAAAGTGGGAGGAGCTTAAATCAAAGTGGGAGGAGCTTAAGTCAAAGTGGGCGGAGCTTAAATCAAAGTGGGCGGAGCTTAAATCAAAGTGGGAGGAGCTTAAGTCAAAGTGGGCGGAGCTTAAGTCAAAGTGGGAGGAGCTTAAGTCAAAGTGGGCGGAGCTTAATTCAAAGTGGGAGGAGCTTAAATCAAAGTGGGAGGAGCTTAAGTCAAAGTGGGAGGAGCTTAAGTCAAAGTGGGAGGAGCTTAAGTCAAAGTGGGAGGAGCTTAAGTCAAAGTGGGCGGAGCTTAAATCAAAGTGGGAGGAGCTTAAGTCAAAGTGGGAGGAGCTTAAGTCAAAGTGGGAGGAGCTTAAGTCAAAGTGGGAGGAGCTTAAGTCAAAGTGGGCGGAGCTTAAATCAAAGTGGGCGTAGCTTAAGACAAAGTGGGCGGAGCTTAAATCAAAGTGGGAGGAGCTTAAGTCAAAGTGGGAGGAGCTTAAGTCAAAGTGGGAGGAGCTTAAATCAAAGTGGGCGGAGCTTAAGTCAAAGTGGGAGGAGCTTAAGTCAAAGTGGGCGGAGCTTAAGTCAAAGTGGGAGGAGCTTAAGTCAAAGTGGGAGGAGCTTAAATCAAAGTGGGAGGAGCTTAAGTCAAAGTGGGCGGAGCTTAAGTCAAAGTGGGAGGAGCTTAAGTCAAAGTGGGCGGAGCTTAAATCAAAGTGGGCGGAGCTTAAGTCAAAGTGGGAGGAGCTTAAGTCAAAGTGGGAGGAGCTTAAGTCAAAGTGGGAGGAGCTTAAGTCAAAGTGGGCGGAGCTTAAATCAAAGTGGGAGGAGCTTAAATCAAAGTGGGAGGAGCTTAAGTCAAAGTGGGAGGAGCTTAAGTCAAAGTGGGAGGAGCTTAAGTCAAAGTGGGCGGAGCTTAAATCAAAGTGGGCGTAGCTTAAGACAAAGTGGGCGGAGCTTAAATCAAAGTGGGAGGAGCTTAAGTCAAAGTGGGAGGAGCTTAAGTCAAAGTGGGAGGAGCTTAAATCAAAGTGGGCGGAGCTTAAGTCAAAGTGGGAGGAGCTTAAGTCAAAGTGGGCGGAGCTTAAGTCAAAGTGGGAGGAGCTTAAGTCAAAGTGGGCGGAGCTTAAATCAAAGTGGGAGGAGCTTAAGTTAAAGTGGGCGGAGCTTAAGTCAAAGTGGGAGGAGCTTAAGTCAAAGTGGGAGGAGTTTAAGTCAAAGTGGGCGGAGCTTAAATCAAAGTGGGAGGAGCTTAAGTCAAAGTGGGCGGAGCTTAAGTCAAAGTGGGCGGAGCTTAAGTCAAAGTGGGAGGAGCTTAAGTCAAAGTGGGAGGAGCTTAAGTCAAAGTGGGAGGAGCTTAAATCAAAGTGGGAGGAGCTTAAGTCAAAGTGGGCGGAGCTTAAGTCAAAGTGGGAGGAGCTTAAGTCAAAGTGGGAGGAGCTTAAGTCAAAGTGGGCGGAGCTTAAATCAAAGTGGGAGGAGCTTAAATCAAAGTGGGAGGAGCTTAAGTCAAAGTGGGAGGAGCTTAAGTCAAAGTGGGAGGAGCTTAAGTCAAAGTGGGCGGAGCTTAAATCAAAGTGGGCGTAGCTTAAGACAAAGTGGGCGGAGCTTAAATCAAAGTGGGAGGAGCTTAAGTCAAAGTGGGAGGAGCTTAAGTCAAAGTGGGAGGAGCTTAAATCAAAGTGGGCGGAGCTTAAGTCAAAGTGGGAGGAGCTTAAGTCAAAGTGGGCGGAGCTTAAGTCAAAGTGGGAGGAGCTTAAGTCAAAGTGGGCGGAGCTTAAATCAAAGTGGGAGGAGCTTAAGTTAAAGTGGGCGGAGCTTAAGTCAAAGTGGGAGGAGCTTAAGTCAAAGTGGGAGGAGTTTAAGTCAAAGTGGGCGGAGCTTAAATCAAAGTGGGAGGAGCTTAAGTCAAAGTGGGCGGAGCTTAAGTCAAAGTGGGCGGAGCTTAAGTCAAAGTGGGAGGAGCTTAAGTCAAAGTGGGAGGAGCTTAAGTCAAAGTGGGAGGAGCTTAAATCAAAGTGGGAGGAGCTTAAATCAAAGTGGGAGGAGCTTAAGTCAAAGTGGGCGGAGCTTAAGTCAAAGTGGGAGGGGCTTAAATCAAAGTGGGAGGAGCTTAAGTCAAAGTGGGAGGAGCTTAAGTCAAAGTGGGAGGAGCTTAAGTCAAAGTGGGCGGAGCTTAAGTCAAAGTGGGAGGAGCTTAAGTCAAAGTGGGAGGAGCTTAAGTCAAAGTGGGAGGAGCTTACGTCAAAGTGGGAGGAGCTTAAGTCAAAGTGGGAGGAGCTTAAGTCAAAGTGGGCGGAGCTTAAGTCAAAGTGGGCGGAGCTTAAGTCAAAGTGGGAGGAGCTTAAGTCAAAGTGGGAGGAGCTTAAGTCAAAGTGGGAGGAGCTTAAGTCAAAGTGGGCGGAGCTTAAGTCAAAGTGGGAGGAGCTTAAGTCAAAGTGGGAGGAGCTTAAGTCAAAGTGGGAGGAGCTTAAGTCAAAGTGGGAGGAGCTTAAGTCAAAGTGGGCGGAGCTTAAGTCAAAGTGGGAGGAGCTTAAATCAAAGTGGGAGGAGCTTAAGTCAAAGTGGGCGGAGCTTAAATCAAAGTGGGCGGAGCTTAAATCAAAGTGGGAGGAGCTTAAGTCAAAGTGGGCGGAGCTTAAGTCAAAGTGGGAGGAGCTTAAGTCAAAGTGGGCGGAGCTTAATTCAAAGTGGGAGGAGCTTAAATCAAAGTGGGAGGAGCTTAAGTCAAAGTGGGAGGAGCTTAAGTCAAAGTGGGAGGAGCTTAAGTCAAAGTGGGAGGAGCTTAAGTCAAAGTGGGCGGAGCTTAAATCAAAGTGGGAGGAGCTTAAGTCAAAGTGGGAGGAGCTTAAGTCAAAGTGGGAGGAGCTTAAGTCAAAGTGGGCGGAGCTTAAATCAAAGTGGGCGTAGCTTAAGACAAAGTGGGCGGAGCTTAAATCAAAGTGGGAGGAGCTTAAGTCAAAGTGGGAGGAGCTTACGTCAAAGTGGGAGGAGCTTAAATCAAAGTGGGCGGAGCTTAAGTCAAAGTGGGAGGAGCTTAAGTCAAAGTGGGCGGAGCTTAAGTCAAAGTGGGAGGAGCTTAAGTCAAAGTGGGCGGAGCTTAAATCAAAGTGGGAGGAGCTTAAGTTAAAGTGGGCGGAGCTTAAGTCAAAGTGGGAGGAGCTTAAGTCAAAGTGGGAGGAGTTTAAGTCAAAGTGGGCGGAGCTTAAATCAAAGTGGGAGGAGCTTAAGTCAAAGTGGGCGGAGCTTAAGTCAAAGTGGGCGGAGCTTAAGTCAAAGTGGGAGGAGCTTAAGTCAAAGTGGGAGGAGCTTAAGTCAAAGTGGGAGGAGCTTAAATCAAAGTGGGAGGAGCTTAAGTCAAAGTGGGCGGAGCTTAAGTCAAAGTGGGAGGAGCTTAAGTCAAAGTGGGAGGAGCTTAAGTCAAAGTGGGCGGAGCTTAAATCAAAGTGGGAGGAGCTTAAATCAAAGTGGGAGGAGCTTAAGTCAAAGTGGGAGGAGCTTAAGTCAAAGTGGGAGGAGCTTAAGTCAAAGTGGGCGGAGCTTAAATCAAAGTGGGCGTAGCTTAAGACAAAGTGGGCGGAGCTTAAATCAAAGTGGGAGGAGCTTAAGTCAAAGTGGGAGGAGCTTAAGTCAAAGTGGGAGGAGCTTAAATCAAAGTGGGCGGAGCTTAAGTCAAAGTGGGAGGAGCTTAAGTCAAAGTGGGCGGAGCTTAAGTCAAAGTGGGAGGAGCTTAAGTCAAAGTGGGCGGAGCTTAAATCAAAGTGGGAGGAGCTTAAGTTAAAGTGGGCGGAGCTTAAGTCAAAGTGGGAGGAGCTTAAGTCAAAGTGGGAGGAGTTTAAGTCAAAGTGGGCGGAGCTTAAATCAAAGTGGGAGGAGCTTAAGTCAAAGTGGGCGGAGCTTAAGTCAAAGTGGGCGGAGCTTAAGTCAAAGTGGGAGGAGCTTAAGTCAAAGTGGGAGGAGCTTAAGTCAAAGTGGGAGGAGCTTAAATCAAAGTGGGAGGAGCTTAAATCAAAGTGGGAGGAGCTTAAGTCAAAGTGGGCGGAGCTTAAGTCAAAGTGGGAGGGGCTTAAATCAAAGTGGGAGGAGCTTAAGTCAAAGTGGGAGGAGCTTAAGTCAAAGTGGGAGGAGCTTAAGTCAAAGTGGGCGGAGCTTAAGTCAAAGTGGGAGGAGCTTAAGTCAAAGTGGGAGGAGCTTAAGTCAAAGTGGGAGGAGCTTACGTCAAAGTGGGAGGAGCTTAAGTCAAAGTGGGAGGAGCTTAAGTCAAAGTGGGCGGAGCTTAAGTCAAAGTGGGCGGAGCTTAAGTCAAAGTGGGAGGAGCTTAAGTCAAAGTGGGAGGAGCTTAAGTCAAAGTGGGAGGAGCTTAAGTCAAAGTGGGCGGAGCTTAAGTCAAAGTGGGAGGAGCTTAAGTCAAAGTGGGAGGAGCTTAAGTCAAAGTGGGAGGAGCTTAAGTCAAAGTGGGAGGAGCTTAAGTCAAAGTGGGCGGAGCTTAAGTCAAAGTGGGAGGAGCTTAAATCAAAGTGGGAGGAGCTTAAGTCAAAGTGGGCGGAGCTTAAATCAAAGTGGGCGGAGCTTAAATCAAAGTGGGAGGAGCTTAAGTCAAAGTGGGCGGAGCTTAAGTCAAAGTGGGAGGAGCTTAAGTCAAAGTGGGCGGAGCTTAATTCAAAGTGGGAGGAGCTTAAATCAAAGTGGGAGGAGCTTAAGTCAAAGTGGGAGGAGCTTAAGTCAAAGTGGGAGGAGCTTAAGTCAAAGTGGGAGGAGCTTAAGTCAAAGTGGGCGGAGCTTAAATCAAAGTGGGAGGAGCTTAAGTCAAAGTGGGAGGAGCTTAAGTCAAAGTGGGAGGAGCTTAAGTCAAAGTGGGCGGAGCTTAAATCAAAGTGGGCGTAGCTTAAGACAAAGTGGGCGGAGCTTAAATCAAAGTGGGAGGAGCTTAAGTCAAAGTGGGAGGAGCTTACGTCAAAGTGGGAGGAGCTTAAATCAAAGTGGGCGGAGCTTAAGTCAAAGTGGGAGGAGCTTAAGTCAAAGTGGGCGGAGCTTAAGTCAAAGTGGGAGGAGCTTAAGTCAAAGTGGGCGGAGCTTAAATCAAAGTGGGAGGAGCTTAAGTTAAAGTGGGCGGAGCTTAAGTCAAAGTGGGAGGAGCTTAAGTCAAAGTGGGAGGAGTTTAAGTCAAAGTGGGCGGAGCTTAAATCAAAGTGGGAGGAGCTTAAGTCAAAGTGGGCGGAGCTTAAGTCAAAGTGGGCGGAGCTTAAGTCAAAGTGGGAGGAGCTTAAGTCAAAGTGGGAGGAGCTTAAGTCAAAGTGGGAGGAGCTTAAATCAAAGTGGGAGGAGCTTAAGTCAAAGTGGGCGGAGCTTAAGTCAAAGTGGGAGGAGCTTAAGTCAAAGTGGGAGGAGCTTAAGTCAAAGTGGGCGGAGCTTAAATCAAAGTGGGAGGAGCTTAAATCAAAGTGGGAGGAGCTTAAGTCAAAGTGGGAGGAGCTTAAGTCAAAGTGGGAGGAGCTTAAGTCAAAGTGGGCGGAGCTTAAATCAAAGTGGGCGTAGCTTAAGACAAAGTGGGCGGAGCTTAAATCAAAGTGGGAGGAGCTTAAGTCAAAGTGGGAGGAGCTTAAGTCAAAGTGGGAGGAGCTTAAATCAAAGTGGGCGGAGCTTAAGTCAAAGTGGGAGGAGCTTAAGTCAAAGTGGGCGGAGCTTAAGTCAAAGTGGGAGGAGCTTAAGTCAAAGTGGGCGGAGCTTAAATCAAAGTGGGAGGAGCTTAAGTTAAAGTGGGCGGAGCTTAAGTCAAAGTGGGAGGAGCTTAAGTCAAAGTGGGAGGAGTTTAAGTCAAAGTGGGCGGAGCTTAAATCAAAGTGGGAGGAGCTTAAGTCAAAGTGGGCGGAGCTTAAGTCAAAGTGGGCGGAGCTTAAGTCAAAGTGGGAGGAGCTTAAGTCAAAGTGGGAGGAGCTTAAGTCAAAGTGGGAGGAGCTTAAATCAAAGTGGGAGGAGCTTAAATCAAAGTGGGAGGAGCTTAAGTCAAAGTGGGCGGAGCTTAAGTCAAAGTGGGAGGGGCTTAAATCAAAGTGGGAGGAGCTTAAGTCAAAGTGGGAGGAGCTTAAGTCAAAGTGGGAGGAGCTTAAGTCAAAGTGGGCGGAGCTTAAGTCAAAGTGGGAGGAGCTTAAGTCAAAGTGGGAGGAGCTTAAGTCAAAGTGGGAGGAGCTTACGTCAAAGTGGGAGGAGCTTAAGTCAAAGTGGGAGGAGCTTAAGTCAAAGTGGGCGGAGCTTAAGTCAAAGTGGGCGGAGCTTAAGTCAAAGTGGGAGGAGCTTAAGTCAAAGTGGGAGGAGCTTAAGTCAAAGTGGGAGGAGCTTAAGTCAAAGTGGGCGGAGCTTAAGTCAAAGTGGGAGGAGCTTAAGTCAAAGTGGGAGGAGCTTAAGTCAAAGTGGGAGGAGCTTAAGTCAAAGTGGGAGGAGCTTAAGTCAAAGTGGGCGGAGCTTAAGTCAAAGTGGGAGGAGCTTAAATCAAAGTGGGAGGAGCTTAAGTCAAAGTGGGCGGAGCTTAAATCAAAGTGGGCGGAGCTTAAATCAAAGTGGGAGGAGCTTAAGTCAAAGTGGGCGGAGCTTAAGTCAAAGTGGGAGGAGCTTAAGTCAAAGTGGGCGGAGCTTAATTCAAAGTGGGAGGAGCTTAAATCAAAGTGGGAGGAGCTTAAGTCAAAGTGGGAGGAGCTTAAGTCAAAGTGGGAGGAGCTTAAGTCAAAGTGGGAGGAGCTTAAGTCAAAGTGGGCGGAGCTTAAATCAAAGTGGGAGGAGCTTAAGTCAAAGTGGGAGGAGCTTAAGTCAAAGTGGGAGGAGCTTAAGTCAAAGTGGGCGGAGCTTAAATCAAAGTGGGCGTAGCTTAAGACAAAGTGGGCGGAGCTTAAATCAAAGTGGGAGGAGCTTAAGTCAAAGTGGGAGGAGCTTACGTCAAAGTGGGAGGAGCTTAAATCAAAGTGGGCGGAGCTTAAGTCAAAGTGGGAGGAGCTTAAGTCAAAGTGGGCGGAGCTTAAGTCAAAGTGGGAGGAGCTTAAGTCAAAGTGGGCGGAGCTTAAATCAAAGTGGGAGGAGCTTAAGTTAAAGTGGGCGGAGCTTAAGTCAAAGTGGGAGGAGCTTAAGTCAAAGTGGGAGGAGTTTAAGTCAAAGTGGGCGGAGCTTAAATCAAAGTGGGAGGAGCTTAAGTCAAAGTGGGCGGAGCTTAAGTCAAAGTGGGCGGAGCTTAAGTCAAAGTGGGAGGAGCTTAAGTCAAAGTGGGAGGAGCTTAAGTCAAAGTGGGAGGAGCTTAAATCAAAGTGGGAGGAGCTTAAGTCAAAGTGGGCGGAGCTTAAGTCAAAGTGGGAGGAGCTTAAGTCAAAGTGGGAGGAGCTTAAGTCAAAGTGGGAGGAGCTTAAGTCAAAGTGGGCGGAGCTTAAGTCAAAGTGGGAGGAGCTTAAGTCAAAGTGGGAGGAGCTTAGGTTAAAGTGGGCGGAGCTTACGTCAAAGTGGGAGGAGCTTAAGTCAAAGTGGGAGGAGCTTAAGTCAAAGTGGGCGGAGCTTAAGTCAAAGTGGGAGGAGCTTAAGTCAAAGTGGGCGGAGCTTAAGTCAAAGTGGGAGGAGCTTAAGTCAAAGTGGGAGGAGCTTAAGTCAAAGTGGGTGGAGCTTAAGTCAAAGTGGGCGGAGCTTAAGACAAAGTGGGCGGAGCTTAAGTCAAAGTGGGAGGAGCTTAAATCAAAGTGGGAGGAGCTTAAGTCAAAGTGGGAGGAGCTTAAGTCAAAGTGGGCGGAGCTTAAGTCAAAGTGGGCGGAGCTTAAGTCAAAGTGGGAGGAGCTTAAGTCAAAGTGGGCGGAGCTTAAATCAAAGTGTTTTAATCATATGCTTAATCATAGAGATGAATCAATAAAAATGTAAGAGCATGTTCTGTCAGGTTAGCTTTCATTGGCCCCCACTTCAGAGTAAGTGGCCCTTGTGTATGGACCACTCGGTATGTAATTACAGTACATGTTCGCCCTGCTTCAAATGAGCAAATCACAGCCTAAGAAGAGATAAGAGCTATAATTTCACAGTATATCAAGTTTCAGTTTATTGTTACGTCACATTACACAAGTGTAAGAGAGTCAGATGCTTAGGCTTGGGTTCCTGACGTTCAGCACAAGGCAATAATAACAATAATTCAAGATATGAAAAAAAAAGAGTGACAGTAGTACAGGACATAAGTGACAAAAAATGATAGGCATCATAATCTACTTTAGAGAGTAAAATAACACAAAATAACAATAAAATAAGTAAAAAGCTGCAATGTTTGTCAGGAGCCCGAAACACAGCGGCCACGGGGGGTGCCGTCTTGGTTGTATATGTCTTATATCAAAGAAATATGTCATCGCAGTTCTATTTATGAATAATGAGAGAGGAATGACTAAGAGGTTGTACCCAAACTAACTCACTCCAGAGAGCAAGTTGCAGTAGTCAGGGTAAATGTACACTGATTAGATTGGATTCAACTGTTTTGTCAGTGCACAGAGAGCAGCGAAAATTTAAGACATTAGCATCTAGTGTAGTGTAGTGTGTGTGTGTGTGTGTGTGTGTGTGTGTGTGTGTGTGTGTGTGTGTGTATGTGACGTGACGTGCCCCTCCTTCCCTCCCCTTTACGATTCCCTCAGGCATCAGTGAGCTCTCAATCTAATCCCTTCCCCCCCCCCCCCCTCCCCTCCTCTCTTTCTCCTTCACATGTCATATCTCCAGGCAAACCAGCCATCGCCCACAGGGATCTGAAGTCTAAGAACATTCTGGTAAAGAAGAACGGTACGTGCTGTATCGCTGACCTGGGCCTGGCCGTCCGCCACGACTCTGCTACAGACACCATCGACATCGCCCCCAACCACAGAGTGGGGACCAAAAGGTAACCGGAGCTCCCCCTCAGGGGGGTAACCCTTCTGGCTTCACTCACTGGCTGTCAGATCTCCCTCTACTACTGGCTAGAGGAGCTGTCAGATCTCCCTCTACTACTGGCTAGAGGAGCTGTCAGATCTCTTCTACTACTGGCTAGAGGAGCTGTCAGATCTCCCTCTACTACTGAGGACCTCTAAGACCTTAAGACAAAGTGGGCGGAGCTTAAATCAAAGTGGGAGGAGCTTGTGTAAAAGTGGGCGGAGCTTGTGTAAAAGTGGCGCCTGTGGCCTGTGTATGATGATGATGATGATGGGGGGTGATAGGAAGGTCGTAGAGACACCATTCAAATGGTTTTAGATTCCCTGGGTTCTCCCCTATCCGGGGGCGTTGGAATTATTCTCCTAACCCGCGGGGAACCATACGTTATTAACCCCGGGAGGGGTCACACTACGGGACGTATAACGCTGGCTATGAATGTGGTAGAAACACAAGGTTTTCATATTTAAGTTCATTAGGTCTACACGGTCATTTGAAGCCTAACGCCAGCCCTCTGCGACCCCGGGAAGTCATGTTAAACTGAAGTTACAGACGACAGATCTGTCAAAAAAAAAAAGTTACAAAAATGCTTTCACCTAAGCTTTCATCTAAAAAGAAAGTAAAAAAAAAAAAAAATGAAAAAAAAACGTCTAAGTCCCCGTGCCACCTAGCTAGGTTAGCTTAGGTCTCCCTGGCTCGGTTAAAGGACTTTAGCTCAGCAAGCGTAGGTGTCACAGAAACACCATATTTCATATTTAAGTTAATTAGGTCTACACGGTCATTTTAAGCCTAACCCCAGCCCTCTACGACCCCGGGACGTGACGCTATTGACCCCCCCGCAGATTCGTCACATGCTAACCGCGGATTACACTACGGGACGTATAACTTTGGCTATGAAGGGGGTAGAGACACGCGGTTTTCATATTTCTGTTCCTTAGGTCTACGCGGTCATTTTAAGCATAACCCCAGGCCTCTACGACCCCGGGACGTGATGTTATTAAGCTTCCTGCACGTTTTGGCCATGCTAGCCCTCACCGGGGGCTTACCCCTTTTTGGATACAGCGTGATCTCACGATCATAAAAGCCTATGGGGCGGGGAACAAAAAATAAAAAATGTGATAAAAAAAAAAAAAAAAAAAAAAAAAAAACGTTAGGGTGAAGATAGTGGATGCACGCGCGAGTCGATATTAGTCTGTGGAGACCAGATAGAATGGATTTAACATCTCTCTCTATGACCTGGGGTCACAAGGGTGGGGAATTCCTGGGCATATGTGAATGTGAATGTGAATGGTCATGTTAATAAGCTGTATGTTAATGAGCTGTGTGTGTATGTTAATGAGCTGTATGTTAATGAGCTTCATGCTAATGAGATTCATGCTAATGAGCTGTATGTTAATGAGCTGTATGTTAATTAGCTGTGTATGTTAATGAGATTCATGCTAATGAGCTGTATATTAATGAGCTGTATGTTAATGAGCTGTGTAAAAGTGGGCGGAGCTTAAGTCAAAGTGGGCGGAGCTTGTGTCTAAGTGGGAGTGGCTTAGACAGTTAGTGGGCGGAGCTTGTGTGAAAGTGGGAGTGGCTTAGACAGTTAGTGGGCGGAGCTTGTGTCAAAAGTGGGCGGAGCTTGTGTCAAAGTGGGCGGAGCTTAAGTGGAAGTGGGAGTGGCTTATACCGTTAGTGGGCGGAGCTTGTGTCAAAGTGGGAGTGGCTTAGACAGTTAGTGGGCGGAGCTTGTGTCAAAAGTGGGCGGAGCTTGTGTCAAAGTGGGCGGAGCTTAAGTGGGAGTGGGAGTGGCTTAGACAGTTAGTGGGCGGAGCTTGTGTCTAAGTGGGAGTGGCTTAATTGATTAATTCAAATTATCTCTCATTTGAGCAATAATGTCTAGTAGACCTGCGTACAGTCTAGGTAGGTCGTTTGTTGGCAAATGAGAGACAATTTGAATTAATCAATTAAGCCACTCCCACTTAGACACAAGCTCCGCCCACTAAGTGTCCAAGCCACTCCCACTCCCACTTAAGCTCCGCCCACTTTGACACAAGCTCCGCCCACTTTGACTTAAGCTCCGCCCACTAACTCAATTAAGCCACTCCCACTTAGACACAAGCTCCGCCCACTAATTGTCTAAGCCACTCCCACTCCCACTTAAGCTCCGCCCACTTTGACACAAGCTCCGCCCACTTTTAACACAAGTGGGCGGAGCTTGTGCCGTAGTGGGCGGAGCTTAAGTCAAAGTGGGAGGAGCTTAAGTCAAAGTGGGCGGAGCTTAAGTCAAAGTGGGAGGAGCTTAAATCAAAGTGGGAGGAGCTTAAGTCAAAGTGGGCGGAGCTTAAATCAAAGTGGGCGGAGCTTAAATCAAAGTGGGAGGAGCTTAAGTCAAAGTGGGAGGAGCTTAAGTCAAAGTGGGAGGAGCTTAAGTCAAAGTGGGCGGAGCTTAATTCAAAGTGGGAGGAGCTTAAATCAAAGTGGGCGGAGCTTAAGTCAAAGTGGGAGGAGCTTAAGTCAAAGTGGGAGGAGCTTAAGTCAAAGTGGGAGGAGCTTAAATCAAAGTGGGAGGAGCTTAAATCAAAGTGGGAGGAGCTTAAGTCAAAGTGGGCGGAGCTTAAGTCAAAGTGGGAGGAGCTTAAGTTAAAGTGGGCGGAGCTTAAGTCAAAGTGGGAGGAGCTTAAGTCAAAGTGGGAGGAGTTTAAGACAAAGTGGGCGGAGCTTAAATCAAAGTGGGAGGAGCTTAAGTCAAAGTGGGAGGAGCTTAAGTCAAAGTGGGAGGAGCTTAAATCAAAGTGGGCGGAGCTTAAGTCAAAGTGGGAGGAGCTTAAGTCAAAGTGGGCTGAGCTTAAGTCAAAGTGGGAGGAGCTTAAGTCAAAGTGGGCGGAGCTTAAATCAAAGTGGGAGGAGCTTAAGTTAAAGTGGGCGGAGCTTAAGTCAAAGTGGGAGGAGCTTAAGTCAAAGTGGGAGGAGTTTAAGTCAAAGTGGGCGGAGCTTAAATCAAAGTGGGAGGAGCTTAAGTCAAAGTGGGCGGAGCTTAAGTCAAAGTGGGCGGAGCTTAAGTCAAAGTGGGAGGAGCTTAAGTCAAAGTGGGAGGAGCTTAAGTCAAAGTGGGAGGAGCTTAAATCAAAGTGGGAGGAGCTTAAATCAAAGTGGGAGGAGCTTAAATCAAAGTGGGAGGAGCTTAAGTCAAAGTGGGCGGAGCTTAAGTCAAAGTGGGAGGAGCTTAAGTCAAAGTGGGAGGAGCTTAAGTCAAAGTGGGAGGAGCTTAAATCAAAGTGGGAGGAGCTTAAGTCAAAGTGGGCGGAGCTTAAGTCAAAGTGGGAGGGGCTTAAATCAAAGTGGGAGGAGCTTAAGTCAAAGTGGGAGGAGCTTAAGTCAAAGTGGGAGGAGCTTAAGTCAAAGTGGGCGGAGCTTAAGTCAAAGTGGGAGGAGCTTAAGTCAAAGTGGGAGGAGCTTAAGTCAAAGTGGGAGGAGCTTACGTCAAAGTGGGAGGAGCTTAAGTCAAAGTGGGAGGAGCTTAAGTCAAAGTGGGCGGAGCTTAAGTCAAAGTGGGCGGAGCTTAAGTCAAAGTGGGAGGAGCTTAAGTCAAAGTGGGAGGAGCTTAAGTCAAAGTGGGAGGAGCTTAAGTCAAAGTGGGCGGAGCTTAAGTCAAAGTGGGAGGAGCTTAAGTCAAAGTGGGAGGAGCTTAAGTCAAAGTGGGAGGAGCTTAAGTCAAAGTGGGAGGAGCTTAAGTCAAAGTGGGCGGAGCTTAAGTCAAAGTGGGAGGAGCTTAAATCAAAGTGGGAGGAGCTTAAGTCAAAGTGGGCGGAGCTTAAATCAAAGTGGGCGGAGCTTAAATCAAAGTGGGAGGAGCATAAGTCAAAGTGGGCGGAGCTTAAGTCAAAGTGGGAGGAGCTTAAGTCAAAGTGGGCGGAGCTTAATTCAAAGTGGGAGGAGCTTAAATCAAAGTGGGAGGAGCTTAAGTCAAAGTGGGAGGAGCTTAAGTCAAAGTGGGAGGAGCTTAAGTCAAAGTGGGAGGAGCTTAAGTCAAAGTGGGAGGAGCTTACGTCAAAGTGGGAGGAGCTTAAGTCAAAGTGGGAGGAGCTTAAGTCAAAGTGGGCGGAGCTTAAGTCAAAGTGGGCGGAGCTTAAGTCAAAGTGGGAGGAGCTTAAGTCAAAGTGGGCGGAGCTTAAGTCAAAGTGGGAGGAGCTTAAGTCAAAGTGGGAGGAGCTTAAGTCAAAGTGGGAGGAGCTTAAGTCAAAGTGGGAGGAGCTTAAGTCAAAGTGGGCGGAGCTTAAGTCAAAGTGGGAGGAGCTTAAATCAAAGTGGGAGGAGCTTAAGTCAAAGTGGGCGGAGCTTAAATCAAAGTGGGCGGAGCTTAAATCAAAGTGGGAGGAGCTTAAGTCAAAGTGGGCGGAGCTTAAGTCAAAGTGGGAGGAGCTTAAGTCAAAGTGGGCGGAGCTTAATTCAAAGTGGGAGGAGCTTAAATCAAAGTGGGAGGAGCTTAAGTCAAAGTGGGAGGAGCTTAAGTCAAAGTGGGAGGAGCTTAAGTCAAAGTGGGAGGAGCTTAAGTCAAAGTGGGCGGAGCTTAAATCAAAGTGGGAGGAGCTTAAGTCAAAGTGGGAGGAGCTTAAGTCAAAGTGGGAGGAGCTTAAGTCAAAGTGGGAGGAGCTTAAGTCAAAGTGGGCGGAGCTTAAATCAAAGTGGGCGTAGCTTAAGACAAAGTGGGCGGAGCTTAAATCAAAGTGGGAGGAGCTTAAGTCAAAGTGGGAGGAGCTTAAGTCAAAGTGGGAGGAGCTTAAATCAAAGTGGGCGGAGCTTAAGTCAAAGTGGGAGGAGCTTAAGTCAAAGTGGGCGGAGCTTAAGTCAAAGTGGGAGGAGCTTAAGTCAAAGTGGGAGGAGCTTAAATCAAAGTGGGAGGAGCTTAAGTCAAAGTGGGCGGAGCTTAAGTCAAAGTGGGAGGAGCTTAAGTCAAAGTGGGCGGAGCTTAAATCAAAGTGGGCGGAGCTTAAGTCAAAGTGGGAGGAGCTTAAGTCAAAGTGGGAGGAGCTTAAGTCAAAGTGGGAGGAGCTTAAGTCAAAGTGGGCGGAGCTTAAATCAAAGTGGGAGGAGCTTAAATCAAAGTGGGAGGAGCTTAAGTCAAAGTGGGAGGAGCTTAAGTCAAAGTGGGAGGAGCTTAAGTCAAAGTGGGCGGAGCTTAAATCAAAGTGGGCGTAGCTTAAGACAAAGTGGGCGGAGCTTAAATCAAAGTGGGAGGAGCTTAAGTCAAAGTGGGAGGAGCTTAAGTCAAAGTGGGAGGAGCTTAAATCAAAGTGGGCGGAGCTTAAGTCAAAGTGGGAGGAGCTTAAGTCAAAGTGGGCGGAGCTTAAGTCAAAGTGGGAGGAGCTTAAGTCAAAGTGGGCGGAGCTTAAATCAAAGTGGGAGGAGCTTAAGTTAAAGTGGGCGGAGCTTAAGTCAAAGTGGGAGGAGCTTAAGTCAAAGTGGGAGGAGTTTAAGTCAAAGTGGGCGGAGCTTAAATCAAAGTGGGAGGAGCTTAAGTCAAAGTGGGCGGAGCTTAAGTCAAAGTGGGCGGAGCTTAAGTCAAAGTGGGAGGAGCTTAAGTCAAAGTGGGAGGAGCTTAAGTCAAAGTGGGA
Source organism: Nansenia antarctica (assembly GCF_963989245.1). Taxonomy (NCBI): domain Eukaryota; kingdom Metazoa; phylum Chordata; class Actinopteri; order Argentiniformes; family Microstomatidae; genus Nansenia; species Nansenia antarctica. The sequence continues at coordinate 3,006,523 of NC_137683.1, read as the reverse complement.
GGAGCTTAAATCAAAGTGGGAGGAGCTTAAGTCAAAGTGGGCGGAGCTTAAGTCAAAGTGGGAGGAGCTTAAGTCAAAGTGGGAGGAGCTTAAGTCAAAGTGGGCGGAGCTTAAATCAAAGTGGGAGGAGCTTAAATCAAAGTGGGAGGAGCTTAAGTCAAAGTGGGAGGAGCTTAAGTCAAAGTGGGAGGAGCTTAAGTCAAAGTGGGCGGAGCTTAAATCAAAGTGGGCGTAGCTTAAGACAAAGTGGGCGGAGCTTAAATCAAAGTGGGAGGAGCTTAAGTCAAAGTGGGAGGAGCTTAAGTCAAAGTGGGAGGAGCTTAAATCAAAGTGGGCGGAGCTTAAGTCAAAGTGGGAGGAGCTTAAGTCAAAGTGGGCGGAGCTTAAGTCAAAGTGGGAGGAGCTTAAGTCAAAGTGGGCGGAGCTTAAATCAAAGTGGGAGGAGCTTAAGTTAAAGTGGGCGGAGCTTAAGTCAAAGTGGGAGGAGCTTAAGTCAAAGTGGGAGGAGTTTAAGTCAAAGTGGGCGGAGCTTAAATCAAAGTGGGAGGAGCTTAAGTCAAAGTGGGCGGAGCTTAAGTCAAAGTGGGCGGAGCTTAAGTCAAAGTGGGAGGAGCTTAAGTCAAAGTGGGAGGAGCTTAAGTCAAAGTGGGAGGAGCTTAAATCAAAGTGGGAGGAGCTTAAATCAAAGTGGGAGGAGCTTAAGTCAAAGTGGGCGGAGCTTAAGTCAAAGTGGGAGGGGCTTAAATCAAAGTGGGAGGAGCTTAAGTCAAAGTGGGAGGAGCTTAAGTCAAAGTGGGAGGAGCTTAAGTCAAAGTGGGCGGAGCTTAAGTCAAAGTGGGAGGAGCTTAAGTCAAAGTGGGAGGAGCTTAAGTCAAAGTGGGAGGAGCTTACGTCAAAGTGGGAGGAGCTTAAGTCAAAGTGGGAGGAGCTTAAGTCAAAGTGGGCGGAGCTTAAGTCAAAGTGGGCGGAGCTTAAGTCAAAGTGGGAGGAGCTTAAGTCAAAGTGGGAGGAGCTTAAGTCAAAGTGGGAGGAGCTTAAGTCAAAGTGGGCGGAGCTTAAGTCAAAGTGGGAGGAGCTTAAGTCAAAGTGGGAGGAGCTTAAGTCAAAGTGGGAGGAGCTTAAGTCAAAGTGGGAGGAGCTTAAGTCAAAGTGGGCGGAGCTTAAGTCAAAGTGGGAGGAGCTTAAATCAAAGTGGGAGGAGCTTAAGTCAAAGTGGGCGGAGCTTAAATCAAAGTGGGCGGAGCTTAAATCAAAGTGGGAGGAGCTTAAGTCAAAGTGGGCGGAGCTTAAGTCAAAGTGGGAGGAGCTTAAGTCAAAGTGGGCGGAGCTTAATTCAAAGTGGGAGGAGCTTAAATCAAAGTGGGAGGAGCTTAAGTCAAAGTGGGAGGAGCTTAAGTCAAAGTGGGAGGAGCTTAAGTCAAAGTGGGAGGAGCTTAAGTCAAAGTGGGCGGAGCTTAAATCAAAGTGGGAGGAGCTTAAGTCAAAGTGGGAGGAGCTTAAGTCAAAGTGGGAGGAGCTTAAGTCAAAGTGGGCGGAGCTTAAATCAAAGTGGGCGTAGCTTAAGACAAAGTGGGCGGAGCTTAAATCAAAGTGGGAGGAGCTTAAGTCAAAGTGGGAGGAGCTTACGTCAAAGTGGGAGGAGCTTAAATCAAAGTGGGCGGAGCTTAAGTCAAAGTGGGAGGAGCTTAAGTCAAAGTGGGCGGAGCTTAAGTCAAAGTGGGAGGAGCTTAAGTCAAAGTGGGCGGAGCTTAAATCAAAGTGGGAGGAGCTTAAGTTAAAGTGGGCGGAGCTTAAGTCAAAGTGGGAGGAGCTTAAGTCAAAGTGGGAGGAGTTTAAGTCAAAGTGGGCGGAGCTTAAATCAAAGTGGGAGGAGCTTAAGTCAAAGTGGGCGGAGCTTAAGTCAAAGTGGGCGGAGCTTAAGTCAAAGTGGGAGGAGCTTAAGTCAAAGTGGGAGGAGCTTAAGTCAAAGTGGGAGGAGCTTAAATCAAAGTGGGAGGAGCTTAAGTCAAAGTGGGCGGAGCTTAAGTCAAAGTGGGAGGAGCTTAAGTCAAAGTGGGAGGAGCTTAAGTCAAAGTGGGCGGAGCTTAAATCAAAGTGGGAGGAGCTTAAATCAAAGTGGGAGGAGCTTAAGTCAAAGTGGGAGGAGCTTAAGTCAAAGTGGGAGGAGCTTAAGTCAAAGTGGGCGGAGCTTAAATCAAAGTGGGCGTAGCTTAAGACAAAGTGGGCGGAGCTTAAATCAAAGTGGGAGGAGCTTAAGTCAAAGTGGGAGGAGCTTAAGTCAAAGTGGGAGGAGCTTAAATCAAAGTGGGCGGAGCTTAAGTCAAAGTGGGAGGAGCTTAAGTCAAAGTGGGCGGAGCTTAAGTCAAAGTGGGAGGAGCTTAAGTCAAAGTGGGCGGAGCTTAAATCAAAGTGGGAGGAGCTTAAGTTAAAGTGGGCGGAGCTTAAGTCAAAGTGGGAGGAGCTTAAGTCAAAGTGGGAGGAGTTTAAGTCAAAGTGGGCGGAGCTTAAATCAAAGTGGGAGGAGCTTAAGTCAAAGTGGGCGGAGCTTAAGTCAAAGTGGGCGGAGCTTAAGTCAAAGTGGGAGGAGCTTAAGTCAAAGTGGGAGGAGCTTAAGTCAAAGTGGGAGGAGCTTAAATCAAAGTGGGAGGAGCTTAAATCAAAGTGGGAGGAGCTTAAGTCAAAGTGGGCGGAGCTTAAGTCAAAGTGGGAGGGGCTTAAATCAAAGTGGGAGGAGCTTAAGTCAAAGTGGGAGGAGCTTAAGTCAAAGTGGGAGGAGCTTAAGTCAAAGTGGGCGGAGCTTAAGTCAAAGTGGGAGGAGCTTAAGTCAAAGTGGGAGGAGCTTAAGTCAAAGTGGGAGGAGCTTACGTCAAAGTGGGAGGAGCTTAAGTCAAAGTGGGAGGAGCTTAAGTCAAAGTGGGCGGAGCTTAAGTCAAAGTGGGCGGAGCTTAAGTCAAAGTGGGAGGAGCTTAAGTCAAAGTGGGAGGAGCTTAAGTCAAAGTGGGAGGAGCTTAAGTCAAAGTGGGCGGAGCTTAAGTCAAAGTGGGAGGAGCTTAAGTCAAAGTGGGAGGAGCTTAAGTCAAAGTGGGAGGAGCTTAAGTCAAAGTGGGAGGAGCTTAAGTCAAAGTGGGCGGAGCTTAAGTCAAAGTGGGAGGAGCTTAAATCAAAGTGGGAGGAGCTTAAGTCAAAGTGGGCGGAGCTTAAATCAAAGTGGGCGGAGCTTAAATCAAAGTGGGAGGAGCTTAAGTCAAAGTGGGCGGAGCTTAAGTCAAAGTGGGAGGAGCTTAAGTCAAAGTGGGCGGAGCTTAATTCAAAGTGGGAGGAGCTTAAATCAAAGTGGGAGGAGCTTAAGTCAAAGTGGGAGGAGCTTAAGTCAAAGTGGGAGGAGCTTAAGTCAAAGTGGGAGGAGCTTAAGTCAAAGTGGGCGGAGCTTAAATCAAAGTGGGAGGAGCTTAAGTCAAAGTGGGAGGAGCTTAAGTCAAAGTGGGAGGAGCTTAAGTCAAAGTGGGCGGAGCTTAAATCAAAGTGGGCGTAGCTTAAGACAAAGTGGGCGGAGCTTAAATCAAAGTGGGAGGAGCTTAAGTCAAAGTGGGAGGAGCTTACGTCAAAGTGGGAGGAGCTTAAATCAAAGTGGGCGGAGCTTAAGTCAAAGTGGGAGGAGCTTAAGTCAAAGTGGGCGGAGCTTAAGTCAAAGTGGGAGGAGCTTAAGTCAAAGTGGGCGGAGCTTAAATCAAAGTGGGAGGAGCTTAAGTTAAAGTGGGCGGAGCTTAAGTCAAAGTGGGAGGAGCTTAAGTCAAAGTGGGAGGAGTTTAAGTCAAAGTGGGCGGAGCTTAAATCAAAGTGGGAGGAGCTTAAGTCAAAGTGGGCGGAGCTTAAGTCAAAGTGGGCGGAGCTTAAGTCAAAGTGGGAGGAGCTTAAGTCAAAGTGGGAGGAGCTTAAGTCAAAGTGGGAGGAGCTTAAATCAAAGTGGGAGGAGCTTAAGTCAAAGTGGGCGGAGCTTAAGTCAAAGTGGGAGGAGCTTAAGTCAAAGTGGGAGGAGCTTAAGTCAAAGTGGGCGGAGCTTAAATCAAAGTGGGAGGAGCTTAAATCAAAGTGGGAGGAGCTTAAGTCAAAGTGGGAGGAGCTTAAGTCAAAGTGGGAGGAGCTTAAGTCAAAGTGGGCGGAGCTTAAATCAAAGTGGGCGTAGCTTAAGACAAAGTGGGCGGAGCTTAAATCAAAGTGGGAGGAGCTTAAGTCAAAGTGGGAGGAGCTTAAGTCAAAGTGGGAGGAGCTTAAATCAAAGTGGGCGGAGCTTAAGTCAAAGTGGGAGGAGCTTAAGTCAAAGTGGGCGGAGCTTAAGTCAAAGTGGGAGGAGCTTAAGTCAAAGTGGGCGGAGCTTAAATCAAAGTGGGAGGAGCTTAAGTTAAAGTGGGCGGAGCTTAAGTCAAAGTGGGAGGAGCTTAAGTCAAAGTGGGAGGAGTTTAAGTCAAAGTGGGCGGAGCTTAAATCAAAGTGGGAGGAGCTTAAGTCAAAGTGGGCGGAGCTTAAGTCAAAGTGGGCGGAGCTTAAGTCAAAGTGGGAGGAGCTTAAGTCAAAGTGGGAGGAGCTTAAGTCAAAGTGGGAGGAGCTTAAATCAAAGTGGGAGGAGCTTAAATCAAAGTGGGAGGAGCTTAAGTCAAAGTGGGCGGAGCTTAAGTCAAAGTGGGAGGGGCTTAAATCAAAGTGGGAGGAGCTTAAGTCAAAGTGGGAGGAGCTTAAGTCAAAGTGGGAGGAGCTTAAGTCAAAGTGGGCGGAGCTTAAGTCAAAGTGGGAGGAGCTTAAGTCAAAGTGGGAGGAGCTTAAGTCAAAGTGGGAGGAGCTTACGTCAAAGTGGGAGGAGCTTAAGTCAAAGTGGGAGGAGCTTAAGTCAAAGTGGGCGGAGCTTAAGTCAAAGTGGGCGGAGCTTAAGTCAAAGTGGGAGGAGCTTAAGTCAAAGTGGGAGGAGCTTAAGTCAAAGTGGGAGGAGCTTAAGTCAAAGTGGGCGGAGCTTAAGTCAAAGTGGGAGGAGCTTAAGTCAAAGTGGGAGGAGCTTAAGTCAAAGTGGGAGGAGCTTAAGTCAAAGTGGGAGGAGCTTAAGTCAAAGTGGGCGGAGCTTAAGTCAAAGTGGGAGGAGCTTAAATCAAAGTGGGAGGAGCTTAAGTCAAAGTGGGCGGAGCTTAAATCAAAGTGGGCGGAGCTTAAATCAAAGTGGGAGGAGCTTAAGTCAAAGTGGGCGGAGCTTAAGTCAAAGTGGGAGGAGCTTAAGTCAAAGTGGGCGGAGCTTAATTCAAAGTGGGAGGAGCTTAAATCAAAGTGGGAGGAGCTTAAGTCAAAGTGGGAGGAGCTTAAGTCAAAGTGGGAGGAGCTTAAGTCAAAGTGGGAGGAGCTTAAGTCAAAGTGGGCGGAGCTTAAATCAAAGTGGGAGGAGCTTAAGTCAAAGTGGGAGGAGCTTAAGTCAAAGTGGGAGGAGCTTAAGTCAAAGTGGGCGGAGCTTAAATCAAAGTGGGCGTAGCTTAAGACAAAGTGGGCGGAGCTTAAATCAAAGTGGGAGGAGCTTAAGTCAAAGTGGGAGGAGCTTACGTCAAAGTGGGAGGAGCTTAAATCAAAGTGGGCGGAGCTTAAGTCAAAGTGGGAGGAGCTTAAGTCAAAGTGGGCGGAGCTTAAGTCAAAGTGGGAGGAGCTTAAGTCAAAGTGGGCGGAGCTTAAATCAAAGTGGGAGGAGCTTAAGTTAAAGTGGGCGGAGCTTAAGTCAAAGTGGGAGGAGCTTAAGTCAAAGTGGGAGGAGTTTAAGTCAAAGTGGGCGGAGCTTAAATCAAAGTGGGAGGAGCTTAAGTCAAAGTGGGCGGAGCTTAAGTCAAAGTGGGCGGAGCTTAAGTCAAAGTGGGAGGAGCTTAAGTCAAAGTGGGAGGAGCTTAAGTCAAAGTGGGAGGAGCTTAAATCAAAGTGGGAGGAGCTTAAGTCAAAGTGGGCGGAGCTTAAGTCAAAGTGGGAGGAGCTTAAGTCAAAGTGGGAGGAGCTTAAGTCAAAGTGGGAGGAGCTTAAGTCAAAGTGGGCGGAGCTTAAGTCAAAGTGGGAGGAGCTTAAGTCAAAGTGGGAGGAGCTTAGGTTAAAGTGGGCGGAGCTTACGTCAAAGTGGGAGGAGCTTAAGTCAAAGTGGGAGGAGCTTAAGTCAAAGTGGGCGGAGCTTAAGTCAAAGTGGGAGGAGCTTAAGTCAAAGTGGGCGGAGCTTAAGTCAAAGTGGGAGGAGCTTAAGTCAAAGTGGGAGGAGCTTAAGTCAAAGTGGGTGGAGCTTAAGTCAAAGTGGGCGGAGCTTAAGACAAAGTGGGCGGAGCTTAAGTCAAAGTGGGAGGAGCTTAAATCAAAGTGGGAGGAGCTTAAGTCAAAGTGGGAGGAGCTTAAGTCAAAGTGGGCGGAGCTTAAGTCAAAGTGGGCGGAGCTTAAGTCAAAGTGGGAGGAGCTTAAGTCAAAGTGGGCGGAGCTTAAATCAAAGTGTTTTAATCATATGCTTAATCATAGAGATGAATCAATAAAAATGTAAGAGCATGTTCTGTCAGGTTAGCTTTCATTGGCCCCCACTTCAGAGTAAGTGGCCCTTGTGTATGGACCACTCGGTATGTAATTACAGTACATGTTCGCCCTGCTTCAAATGAGCAAATCACAGCCTAAGAAGAGATAAGAGCTATAATTTCACAGTATATCAAGTTTCAGTTTATTGTTACGTCACATTACACAAGTGTAAGAGAGTCAGATGCTTAGGCTTGGGTTCCTGACGTTCAGCACAAGGCAATAATAACAATAATTCAAGATATGAAAAAAAAAGAGTGACAGTAGTACAGGACATAAGTGACAAAAAATGATAGGCATCATAATCTACTTTAGAGAGTAAAATAACACAAAATAACAATAAAATAAGTAAAAAGCTGCAATGTTTGTCAGGAGCCCGAAACACAGCGGCCACGGGGGGTGCCGTCTTGGTTGTATATGTCTTATATCAAAGAAATATGTCATCGCAGTTCTATTTATGAATAATGAGAGAGGAATGACTAAGAGGTTGTACCCAAACTAACTCACTCCAGAGAGCAAGTTGCAGTAGTCAGGGTAAATGTACACTGATTAGATTGGATTCAACTGTTTTGTCAGTGCACAGAGAGCAGCGAAAATTTAAGACATTAGCATCTAGTGTAGTGTAGTGTGTGTGTGTGTGTGTGTGTGTGTGTGTGTGTGTGTGTGTGTGTGTGTATGTGACGTGACGTGCCCCTCCTTCCCTCCCCTTTACGATTCCCTCAGGCATCAGTGAGCTCTCAATCTAATCCCTTCCCCCCCCCCCCCCTCCCCTCCTCTCTTTCTCCTTCACATGTCATATCTCCAGGCAAACCAGCCATCGCCCACAGGGATCTGAAGTCTAAGAACATTCTGGTAAAGAAGAACGGTACGTGCTGTATCGCTGACCTGGGCCTGGCCGTCCGCCACGACTCTGCTACAGACACCATCGACATCGCCCCCAACCACAGAGTGGGGACCAAAAGGTAACCGGAGCTCCCCCTCAGGGGGGTAACCCTTCTGGCTTCACTCACTGGCTGTCAGATCTCCCTCTACTACTGGCTAGAGGAGCTGTCAGATCTCCCTCTACTACTGGCTAGAGGAGCTGTCAGATCTCTTCTACTACTGGCTAGAGGAGCTGTCAGATCTCCCTCTACTACTGAGGACCTCTAAGACCTTAAGACAAAGTGGGCGGAGCTTAAATCAAAGTGGGAGGAGCTTGTGTAAAAGTGGGCGGAGCTTGTGTAAAAGTGGCGCCTGTGGCCTGTGTATGATGATGATGATGATGGGGGGTGATAGGAAGGTCGTAGAGACACCATTCAAATGGTTTTAGATTCCCTGGGTTCTCCCCTATCCGGGGGCGTTGGAATTATTCTCCTAACCCGCGGGGAACCATACGTTATTAACCCCGGGAGGGGTCACACTACGGGACGTATAACGCTGGCTATGAATGTGGTAGAAACACAAGGTTTTCATATTTAAGTTCATTAGGTCTACACGGTCATTTGAAGCCTAACGCCAGCCCTCTGCGACCCCGGGAAGTCATGTTAAACTGAAGTTACAGACGACAGATCTGTCAAAAAAAAAAAGTTACAAAAATGCTTTCACCTAAGCTTTCATCTAAAAAGAAAGTAAAAAAAAAAAAAAATGAAAAAAAAACGTCTAAGTCCCCGTGCCACCTAGCTAGGTTAGCTTAGGTCTCCCTGGCTCGGTTAAAGGACTTTAGCTCAGCAAGCGTAGGTGTCACAGAAACACCATATTTCATATTTAAGTTAATTAGGTCTACACGGTCATTTTAAGCCTAACCCCAGCCCTCTACGACCCCGGGACGTGACGCTATTGACCCCCCCGCAGATTCGTCACATGCTAACCGCGGATTACACTACGGGACGTATAACTTTGGCTATGAAGGGGGTAGAGACACGCGGTTTTCATATTTCTGTTCCTTAGGTCTACGCGGTCATTTTAAGCATAACCCCAGGCCTCTACGACCCCGGGACGTGATGTTATTAAGCTTCCTGCACGTTTTGGCCATGCTAGCCCTCACCGGGGGCTTACCCCTTTTTGGATACAGCGTGATCTCACGATCATAAAAGCCTATGGGGCGGGGAACAAAAAATAAAAAATGTGATAAAAAAAAAAAAAAAAAAAAAAAAAAAACGTTAGGGTGAAGATAGTGGATGCACGCGCGAGTCGATATTAGTCTGTGGAGACCAGATAGAATGGATTTAACATCTCTCTCTATGACCTGGGGTCACAAGGGTGGGGAATTCCTGGGCATATGTGAATGTGAATGTGAATGGTCATGTTAATAAGCTGTATGTTAATGAGCTGTGTGTGTATGTTAATGAGCTGTATGTTAATGAGCTTCATGCTAATGAGATTCATGCTAATGAGCTGTATGTTAATGAGCTGTATGTTAATTAGCTGTGTATGTTAATGAGATTCATGCTAATGAGCTGTATATTAATGAGCTGTATGTTAATGAGCTGTGTAAAAGTGGGCGGAGCTTAAGTCAAAGTGGGCGGAGCTTGTGTCTAAGTGGGAGTGGCTTAGACAGTTAGTGGGCGGAGCTTGTGTGAAAGTGGGAGTGGCTTAGACAGTTAGTGGGCGGAGCTTGTGTCAAAAGTGGGCGGAGCTTGTGTCAAAGTGGGCGGAGCTTAAGTGGAAGTGGGAGTGGCTTATACCGTTAGTGGGCGGAGCTTGTGTCAAAGTGGGAGTGGCTTAGACAGTTAGTGGGCGGAGCTTGTGTCAAAAGTGGGCGGAGCTTGTGTCAAAGTGGGCGGAGCTTAAGTGGGAGTGGGAGTGGCTTAGACAGTTAGTGGGCGGAGCTTGTGTCTAAGTGGGAGTGGCTTAATTGATTAATTCAAATTATCTCTCATTTGAGCAATAATGTCTAGTAGACCTGCGTACAGTCTAGGTAGGTCGTTTGTTGGCAAATGAGAGACAATTTGAATTAATCAATTAAGCCACTCCCACTTAGACACAAGCTCCGCCCACTAAGTGTCCAAGCCACTCCCACTCCCACTTAAGCTCCGCCCACTTTGACACAAGCTCCGCCCACTTTGACTTAAGCTCCGCCCACTAACTCAATTAAGCCACTCCCACTTAGACACAAGCTCCGCCCACTAATTGTCTAAGCCACTCCCACTCCCACTTAAGCTCCGCCCACTTTGACACAAGCTCCGCCCACTTTTAACACAAGTGGGCGGAGCTTGTGCCGTAGTGGGCGGAGCTTAAGTCAAAGTGGGAGGAGCTTAAGTCAAAGTGGGCGGAGCTTAAGTCAAAGTGGGAGGAGCTTAAATCAAAGTGGGAGGAGCTTAAGTCAAAGTGGGCGGAGCTTAAATCAAAGTGGGCGGAGCTTAAATCAAAGTGGGAGGAGCTTAAGTCAAAGTGGGAGGAGCTTAAGTCAAAGTGGGAGGAGCTTAAGTCAAAGTGGGCGGAGCTTAATTCAAAGTGGGAGGAGCTTAAATCAAAGTGGGCGGAGCTTAAGTCAAAGTGGGAGGAGCTTAAGTCAAAGTGGGAGGAGCTTAAGTCAAAGTGGGAGGAGCTTAAATCAAAGTGGGAGGAGCTTAAATCAAAGTGGGAGGAGCTTAAGTCAAAGTGGGCGGAGCTTAAGTCAAAGTGGGAGGAGCTTAAGTTAAAGTGGGCGGAGCTTAAGTCAAAGTGGGAGGAGCTTAAGTCAAAGTGGGAGGAGTTTAAGACAAAGTGGGCGGAGCTTAAATCAAAGTGGGAGGAGCTTAAGTCAAAGTGGGAGGAGCTTAAGTCAAAGTGGGAGGAGCTTAAATCAAAGTGGGCGGAGCTTAAGTCAAAGTGGGAGGAGCTTAAGTCAAAGTGGGCTGAGCTTAAGTCAAAGTGGGAGGAGCTTAAGTCAAAGTGGGCGGAGCTTAAATCAAAGTGGGAGGAGCTTAAGTTAAAGTGGGCGGAGCTTAAGTCAAAGTGGGAGGAGCTTAAGTCAAAGTGGGAGGAGTTTAAGTCAAAGTGGGCGGAGCTTAAATCAAAGTGGGAGGAGCTTAAGTCAAAGTGGGCGGAGCTTAAGTCAAAGTGGGCGGAGCTTAAGTCAAAGTGGGAGGAGCTTAAGTCAAAGTGGGAGGAGCTTAAGTCAAAGTGGGAGGAGCTTAAATCAAAGTGGGAGGAGCTTAAATCAAAGTGGGAGGAGCTTAAATCAAAGTGGGAGGAGCTTAAGTCAAAGTGGGCGGAGCTTAAGTCAAAGTGGGAGGAGCTTAAGTCAAAGTGGGAGGAGCTTAAGTCAAAGTGGGAGGAGCTTAAATCAAAGTGGGAGGAGCTTAAGTCAAAGTGGGCGGAGCTTAAGTCAAAGTGGGAGGGGCTTAAATCAAAGTGGGAGGAGCTTAAGTCAAAGTGGGAGGAGCTTAAGTCAAAGTGGGAGGAGCTTAAGTCAAAGTGGGCGGAGCTTAAGTCAAAGTGGGAGGAGCTTAAGTCAAAGTGGGAGGAGCTTAAGTCAAAGTGGGAGGAGCTTACGTCAAAGTGGGAGGAGCTTAAGTCAAAGTGGGAGGAGCTTAAGTCAAAGTGGGCGGAGCTTAAGTCAAAGTGGGCGGAGCTTAAGTCAAAGTGGGAGGAGCTTAAGTCAAAGTGGGAGGAGCTTAAGTCAAAGTGGGAGGAGCTTAAGTCAAAGTGGGCGGAGCTTAAGTCAAAGTGGGAGGAGCTTAAGTCAAAGTGGGAGGAGCTTAAGTCAAAGTGGGAGGAGCTTAAGTCAAAGTGGGAGGAGCTTAAGTCAAAGTGGGCGGAGCTTAAGTCAAAGTGGGAGGAGCTTAAATCAAAGTGGGAGGAGCTTAAGTCAAAGTGGGCGGAGCTTAAATCAAAGTGGGCGGAGCTTAAATCAAAGTGGGAGGAGCATAAGTCAAAGTGGGCGGAGCTTAAGTCAAAGTGGGAGGAGCTTAAGTCAAAGTGGGCGGAGCTTAATTCAAAGTGGGAGGAGCTTAAATCAAAGTGGGAGGAGCTTAAGTCAAAGTGGGAGGAGCTTAAGTCAAAGTGGGAGGAGCTTAAGTCAAAGTGGGAGGAGCTTAAGTCAAAGTGGGAGGAGCTTACGTCAAAGTGGGAGGAGCTTAAGTCAAAGTGGGAGGAGCTTAAGTCAAAGTGGGCGGAGCTTAAGTCAAAGTGGGCGGAGCTTAAGTCAAAGTGGGAGGAGCTTAAGTCAAAGTGGGCGGAGCTTAAGTCAAAGTGGGAGGAGCTTAAGTCAAAGTGGGAGGAGCTTAAGTCAAAGTGGGAGGAGCTTAAGTCAAAGTGGGAGGAGCTTAAGTCAAAGTGGGCGGAGCTTAAGTCAAAGTGGGAGGAGCTTAAATCAAAGTGGGAGGAGCTTAAGTCAAAGTGGGCGGAGCTTAAATCAAAGTGGGCGGAGCTTAAATCAAAGTGGGAGGAGCTTAAGTCAAAGTGGGCGGAGCTTAAGTCAAAGTGGGAGGAGCTTAAGTCAAAGTGGGCGGAGCTTAATTCAAAGTGGGAGGAGCTTAAATCAAAGTGGGAGGAGCTTAAGTCAAAGTGGGAGGAGCTTAAGTCAAAGTGGGAGGAGCTTAAGTCAAAGTGGGAGGAGCTTAAGTCAAAGTGGGCGGAGCTTAAATCAAAGTGGGAGGAGCTTAAGTCAAAGTGGGAGGAGCTTAAGTCAAAGTGGGAGGAGCTTAAGTCAAAGTGGGAGGAGCTTAAGTCAAAGTGGGCGGAGCTTAAATCAAAGTGGGCGTAGCTTAAGACAAAGTGGGCGGAGCTTAAATCAAAGTGGGAGGAGCTTAAGTCAAAGTGGGAGGAGCTTAAGTCAAAGTGGGAGGAGCTTAAATCAAAGTGGGCGGAGCTTAAGTCAAAGTGGGAGGAGCTTAAGTCAAAGTGGGCGGAGCTTAAGTCAAAGTGGGAGGAGCTTAAGTCAAAGTGGGAGGAGCTTAAATCAAAGTGGGAGGAGCTTAAGTCAAAGTGGGCGGAGCTTAAGTCAAAGTGGGAGGAGCTTAAGTCAAAGTGGGCGGAGCTTAAATCAAAGTGGGCGGAGCTTAAGTCAAAGTGGGAGGAGCTTAAGTCAAAGTGGGAGGAGCTTAAGTCAAAGTGGGAGGAGCTTAAGTCAAAGTGGGCGGAGCTTAAATCAAAGTGGGAGGAGCTTAAATCAAAGTGGGAGGAGCTTAAGTCAAAGTGGGAGGAGCTTAAGTCAAAGTGGGAGGAGCTTAAGTCAAAGTGGGCGGAGCTTAAATCAAAGTGGGCGTAGCTTAAGACAAAGTGGGCGGAGCTTAAATCAAAGTGGGAGGAGCTTAAGTCAAAGTGGGAGGAGCTTAAGTCAAAGTGGGAGGAGCTTAAATCAAAGTGGGCGGAGCTTAAGTCAAAGTGGGAGGAGCTTAAGTCAAAGTGGGCGGAGCTTAAGTCAAAGTGGGAGGAGCTTAAGTCAAAGTGGGCGGAGCTTAAATCAAAGTGGGAGGAGCTTAAGTTAAAGTGGGCGGAGCTTAAGTCAAAGTGGGAGGAGCTTAAGTCAAAGTGGGAGGAGTTTAAGTCAAAGTGGGCGGAGCTTAAATCAAAGTGGGAGGAGCTTAAGTCAAAGTGGGCGGAGCTTAAGTCAAAGTGGGCGGAGCTTAAGTCAAAGTGGGAGGAGCTTAAGTCAAAGTGGGAGGAGCTTAAGTCAAAGTGGGAGGAGCTTAAATCAAAGTGGGAGGAGCTTAAGTCAAAGTGGGCGGAGCTTAAGTCAAAGTGGGAGGAGCTTAAGTCAAAGTGGGAGGAGCTTAAGTCAAAGTGGGCGGAGCTTAAATCAAAGTGGGAGGAGCTTAAATCAAAGTGGGAGGAGCTTAAGTCAAAGTGGGAGGAGCTTAAGTCAAAGTGGGAGGAGCTTAAGTCAAAGTGGGCGGAGCTTAAATCAAAGTGGGCGTAGCTTAAGACAAAGTGGGCGGAGCTTAAATCAAAGTGGGAGGAGCTTAAGTCAAAGTGGGAGGAGCTTAAGTCAAAGTGGGAGGAGCTTAAATCAAAGTGGGCGGAGCTTAAGTCAAAGTGGGAGGAGCTTAAGTCAAAGTGGGCGGAGCTTAAGTCAAAGTGGGAGGAGCTTAAGTCAAAGTGGGCGGAGCTTAAATCAAAGTGGGAGGAGCTTAAGTTAAAGTGGGCGGAGCTTAAGTCAAAGTGGGAGGAGCTTAAGTCAAAGTGGGAGGAGTTTAAGTCAAAGTGGGCGGAGCTTAAATCAAAGTGGGAGGAGCTTAAGTCAAAGTGGGCGGAGCTTAAGTCAAAGTGGGCGGAGCTTAAGTCAAAGTGGGAGGAGCTTAAGTCAAAGTGGGAGGAGCTTAAGTCAAAGTGGGAGGAGCTTAAATCAAAGTGGGAGGAGCTTAAATCAAAGTGGGAGGAGCTTAAGTCAAAGTGGGCGGAGCTTAAGTCAAAGTGGGAGGGGCTTAAATCAAAGTGGGAGGAGCTTAAGTCAAAGTGGGAGGAGCTTAAGTCAAAGTGGGAGGAGCTTAAGTCAAAGTGGGCGGAGCTTAAGTCAAAGTGGGAGGAGCTTAAGTCAAAGTGGGAGGAGCTTAAGTCAAAGTGGGAGGAGCTTACGTCAAAGTGGGAGGAGCTTAAGTCAAAGTGGGAGGAGCTTAAGTCAAAGTGGGCGGAGCTTAAGTCAAAGTGGGCGGAGCTTAAGTCAAAGTGGGAGGAGCTTAAGTCAAAGTGGGAGGAGCTTAAGTCAAAGTGGGAGGAGCTTAAGTCAAAGTGGGCGGAGCTTAAGTCAAAGTGGGAGGAGCTTAAGTCAAAGTGGGAGGAGCTTAAGTCAAAGTGGGAGGAGCTTAAGTCAAAGTGGGAGGAGCTTAAGTCAAAGTGGGCGGAGCTTAAGTCAAAGTGGGAGGAGCTTAAATCAAAGTGGGAGGAGCTTAAGTCAAAGTGGGCGGAGCTTAAATCAAAGTGGGCGGAGCTTAAATCAAAGTGGGAGGAGCTTAAGTCAAAGTGGGCGGAGCTTAAGTCAAAGTGGGAGGAGCTTAAGTCAAAGTGGGCGGAGCTTAATTCAAAGTGGGAGGAGCTTAAGTCAAAGTGGGAGGAGCTTAAGTCAAAGTGGGAGGAGCTTAAGTCAAAGTGGGAGGAGCTTAAGTCAAAGTGGGCGGAGCTTAAGTCAAAGTGGGAGGAGCTTAAATCAAAGTGGGAGGAGCTTAAGTCAAAGTGGGCGGAGCTTAAATCAAAGTGGGCGGAGCTTAAATCAAAGTGGGAGGAGCTTAAGTCAAAGTGGGCGGAGCTTAAGTCAAAGTGGGAGGAGCTTAAGTCAAAGTGGGCGGAGCTTAATTCAAAGTGGGAGGAGCTTAAATCAAAGTGGGAGGAGCTTAAGTCAAAGTGGGAGGAGCTTAAGTCAAAGTGGGAGGAGCTTAAGTCAAAGTGGGAGGAGCTTAAGTCAAAGTGGGCGGAGCTTAAATCAAAGTGGGAGGAGCTTAAGTCAAAGTGGGAGGAGCTTAAGTCAAAGTGGGAGGAGCTTAAGTCAAAGTGGGAGGAGCTTAAGTCAAAGTGGGCGGAGCTTAAATCAAAGTGGGCGTAGCTTAAGACAAAGTGGGCGGAGCTTAAATCAAAGTGGGAGGAGCTTAAGTCAAAGTGGGAGGAGCTTAAGTCAAAGTGGGAGGAGCTTAAATCAAAGTGGGCGGAGCTTAAGTCAAAGTGGGAGGAGCTTAAGTCAAAGTGGGCGGAGCTTAAGTCAAAGTGGGAGGAGCTTAAGTCAAAGTGGGAGGAGCTTAAATCAAAGTGGGAGGAGCTTAAGTCAAAGTGGGCGGAGCTTAAGTCAAAGTGGGAGGAGCTTAAGTCAAAGTGGGCGGAGCTTAAATCAAAGTGGGCGGAGCTTAAGTCAAAGTGGGAGGAGCTTAAGTCAAAGTGGGAGGAGCTTAAGTCAAAGTGGGAGGAGCTTAAGTCAAAGTGGGCGGAGCTTAAATCAAAGTGGGAGGAGCTTAAATCAAAGTGGGAGGAGCTTAAGTCAAAGTGGGAGGAGCTTAAGTCAAAGTGGGAGGAGCTTAAGTCAAAGTGGGCGGAGCTTAAATCAAAGTGGGCGTAGCTTAAGACAAAGTGGGCGGAGCTTAAATCAAAGTGGGAGGAGCTTAAGTCAAAGTGGGAGGAGCTTAAGTCAAAGTGGGAGGAGCTTAAATCAAAGTGGGCGGAGCTTAAGTCAAAGTGGGAGGAGCTTAAGTCAAAGTGGGCGGAGCTTAAGTCAAAGTGGGAGGAGCTTAAGTCAAAGTGGGCGGAGCTTAAATCAAAGTGGGAGGAGCTTAAGTTAAAGTGGGCGGAGCTTAAGTCAAAGTGGGAGGAGCTTAAGTCAAAGTGGGAGGAGTTTAAGTCAAAGTGGGCGGAGCTTAAATCAAAGTGGGAGGAGCTTAAGTCAAAGTGGGCGGAGCTTAAGTCAAAGTGGGCGGAGCTTAAGTCAAAGTGGGAGGAGCTTAAGTCAAAGTGGGAGGAGCTTAAGTCAAAGTGGGAGGAGCTTAAATCAAAGTGGGAGGAGCTTAAGTCAAAGTGGGCGGAGCTTAAGTCAAAGTGGGAGGAGCTTAAGTCAAAGTGGGAGGAGCTTAAGTCAAAGTGGGCGGAGCTTAAATCAAAGTGGGAGGAGCTTAAATCAAAGTGGGAGGAGCTTAAGTCAAAGTGGGAGGAGCTTAAGTCAAAGTGGGAGGAGCTTAAGTCAAAGTGGGCGGAGCTTAAATCAAAGTGGGCGTAGCTTAAGACAAAGTGGGCGGAGCTTAAATCAAAGTGGGAGGAGCTTAAGTCAAAGTGGGAGGAGCTTAAGTCAAAGTGGGAGGAGCTTAAATCAAAGTGGGCGGAGCTTAAGTCAAAGTGGGAGGAGCTTAAGTCAAAGTGGGCGGAGCTTAAGTCAAAGTGGGAGGAGCTTAAGTCAAAGTGGGCGGAGCTTAAATCAAAGTGGGAGGAGCTTAAGTTAAAGTGGGCGGAGCTTAAGTCAAAGTGGGAGGAGCTTAAGTCAAAGTGGGAGGAGTTTAAGTCAAAGTGGGCGGAGCTTAAATCAAAGTGGGAGGAGCTTAAGTCAAAGTGGGCGGAGCTTAAGTCAAAGTGGGCGGAGCTTAAGTCAAAGTGGGAGGAGCTTAAGTCAAAGTGGGAGGAGCTTAAGTCAAAGTGGGAGGAGCTTAAATCAAAGTGGGAGGAGCTTAAATCAAAGTGGGAGGAGCTTAAGTCAAAGTGGGCGGAGCTTAAGTCAAAGTGGGAGGGGCTTAAATCAAAGTGGGAGGAGCTTAAGTCAAAGTGGGAGGAGCTTAAGTCAAAGTGGGAGGAGCTTAAGTCAAAGTGGGCGGAGCTTAAGTCAAAGTGGGAGGAGCTTAAGTCAAAGTGGGAGGAGCTTAAGTCAAAGTGGGAGGAGCTTACGTCAAAGTGGGAGGAGCTTAAGTCAAAGTGGGAGGAGCTTAAGTCAAAGTGGGCGGAGCTTAAGTCAAAGTGGGCGGAGCTTAAGTCAAAGTGGGAGGAGCTTAAGTCAAAGTGGGAGGAGCTTAAGTCAAAGTGGGAGGAGCTTAAGTCAAAGTGGGCGGAGCTTAAGTCAAAGTGGGAGGAGCTTAAGTCAAAGTGGGAGGAGCTTAAGTCAAAGTGGGAGGAGCTTAAGTCAAAGTGGGAGGAGCTTAAGTCAAAGTGGGCGGAGCTTAAGTCAAAGTGGGAGGAGCTTAAATCAAAGTGGGAGGAGCTTAAGTCAAAGTGGGCGGAGCTTAAATCAAAGTGGGCGGAGCTTAAATCAAAGTGGGAGGAGCTTAAGTCAAAGTGGGCGGAGCTTAAGTCAAAGTGGGAGGAGCTTAAGTCAAAGTGGGCGGAGCTTAATTCAAAGTGGGAGGAGCTTAAATCAAAGTGGGAGGAGCTTAAGTCAAAGTGGGAGGAGCTTAAGTCAAAGTGGGAGGAGCTTAAGTCAAAGTGGGAGGAGCTTAAGTCAAAGTGGGCGGAGCTTAAATCAAAGTGGGAGGAGCTTAAGTCAAAGTGGGAGGAGCTTAAGTCAAAGTGGGAGGAGCTTAAGTCAAAGTGGGCGGAGCTTAAATCAAAGTGGGCGTAGCTTAAGACAAAGTGGGCGGAGCTTAAATCAAAGTGGGAGGAGCTTAAGTCAAAGTGGGAGGAGCTTACGTCAAAGTGGGAGGAGCTTAAATCAAAGTGGGCGGAGCTTAAGTCAAAGTGGGAGGAGCTTAAGTCAAAGTGGGCGGAGCTTAAGTCAAAGTGGGAGGAGCTTAAGTCAAAGTGGGCGGAGCTTAAATCAAAGTGGGAGGAGCTTAAGTTAAAGTGGGCGGAGCTTAAGTCAAAGTGGGAGGAGCTTAAGTCAAAGTGGGAGGAGTTTAAGTCAAAGTGGGCGGAGCTTAAATCAAAGTGGGAGGAGCTTAAGTCAAAGTGGGCGGAGCTTAAGTCAAAGTGGGCGGAGCTTAAGTCAAAGTGGGAGGAGCTTAAGTCAAAGTGGGAGGAGCTTAAGTCAAAGTGGGAGGAGCTTAAATCAAAGTGGGAGGAGCTTAAGTCAAAGTGGGCGGAGCTTAAGTCAAAGTGGGAGGAGCTTAAGTCAAAGTGGGAGGAGCTTAAGTCAAAGTGGGCGGAGCTTAAATCAAAGTGGGAGGAGCTTAAATCAAAGTGGGAGGAGCTTAAGTCAAAGTGGGAGGAGCTTAAGTCAAAGTGGGAGGAGCTTAAGTCAAAGTGGGCGGAGCTTAAATCAAAGTGGGCGTAGCTTAAGACAAAGTGGGCGGAGCTTAAATCAAAGTGGGAGGAGCTTAAGTCAAAGTGGGAGGAGCTTAAGTCAAAGTGGGAGGAGCTTAAATCAAAGTGGGCGGAGCTTAAGTCAAAGTGGGAGGAGCTTAAGTCAAAGTGGGCGGAGCTTAAGTCAAAGTGGGAGGAGCTTAAGTCAAAGTGGGCGGAGCTTAAATCAAAGTGGGAGGAGCTTAAGTTAAAGTGGGCGGAGCTTAAGTCAAAGTGGGAGGAGCTTAAGTCAAAGTGGGAGGAGTTTAAGTCAAAGTGGGCGGAGCTTAAATCAAAGTGGGAGGAGCTTAAGTCAAAGTGGGCGGAGCTTAAGTCAAAGTGGGCGGAGCTTAAGTCAAAGTGGGAGGAGCTTAAGTCAAAGTGGGAGGAGCTTAAGTCAAAGTGGGAGGAGCTTAAATCAAAGTGGGAGGAGCTTAAATCAAAGTGGGAGGAGCTTAAGTCAAAGTGGGCGGAGCTTAAGTCAAAGTGGGAGGGGCTTAAATCAAAGTGGGAGGAGCTTAAGTCAAAGTGGGAGGAGCTTAAGTCAAAGTGGGAGGAGCTTAAGTCAAAGTGGGCGGAGCTTAAGTCAAAGTGGGAGGAGCTTAAGTCAAAGTGGGAGGAGCTTAAGTCAAAGTGGGAGGAGCTTACGTCAAAGTGGGAGGAGCTTAAGTCAAAGTGGGAGGAGCTTAAGTCAAAGTGGGCGGAGCTTAAGTCAAAGTGGGCGGAGCTTAAGTCAAAGTGGGAGGAGCTTAAGTCAAAGTGGGAGGAGCTTAAGTCAAAGTGGGAGGAGCTTAAGTCAAAGTGGGCGGAGCTTAAGTCAAAGTGGGAGGAGCTTAAGTCAAAGTGGGAGGAGCTTAAGTCAAAGTGGGAGGAGCTTAAGTCAAAGTGGGAGGAGCTTAAGTCAAAGTGGGCGGAGCTTAAGTCAAAGTGGGAGGAGCTTAAATCAAAGTGGGAGGAGCTTAAGTCAAAGTGGGCGGAGCTTAAATCAAAGTGGGCGGAGCTTAAATCAAAGTGGGAGGAGCTTAAGTCAAAGTGGGCGGAGCTTAAGTCAAAGTGGGAGGAGCTTAAGTCAAAGTGGGCGGAGCTTAATTCAAAGTGGGAGGAGCTTAAATCAAAGTGGGAGGAGCTTAAGTCAAAGTGGGAGGAGCTTAAGTCAAAGTGGGAGGAGCTTAAGTCAAAGTGGGAGGAGCTTAAGTCAAAGTGGGCGGAGCTTAAATCAAAGTGGGAGGAGCTTAAGTCAAAGTGGGAGGAGCTTAAGTCAAAGTGGGAGGAGCTTAAGTCAAAGTGGGCGGAGCTTAAATCAAAGTGGGCGTAGCTTAAGACAAAGTGGGCGGAGCTTAAATCAAAGTGGGAGGAGCTTAAGTCAAAGTGGGAGGAGCTTACGTCAAAGTGGGAGGAGCTTAAATCAAAGTGGGCGGAGCTTAAGTCAAAGTGGGAGGAGCTTAAGTCAAAGTGGGCGGAGCTTAAGTCAAAGTGGGAGGAGCTTAAGTCAAAGTGGGCGGAGCTTAAATCAAAGTGGGAGGAGCTTAAGTTAAAGTGGGCGGAGCTTAAGTCAAAGTGGGAGGAGCTTAAGTCAAAGTGGGAGGAGTTTAAGTCAAAGTGGGCGGAGCTTAAATCAAAGTGGGAGGAGCTTAAGTCAAAGTGGGCGGAGCTTAAGTCAAAGTGGGCGGAGCTTAAGTCAAAGTGGGAGGAGCTTAAGTCAAAGTGGGAGGAGCTTAAGTCAAAGTGGGAGGAGCTTAAATCAAAGTGGGAGGAGCTTAAGTCAAAGTGGGCGGAGCTTAAGTCAAAGTGGGAGGAGCTTAAGTCAAAGTGGGAGGAGCTTAAGTCAAAGTGGGCGGAGCTTAAATCAAAGTGGGAGGAGCTTAAATCAAAGTGGGAGGAGCTTAAGTCAAAGTGGGAGGAGCTTAAGTCAAAGTGGGAGGAGCTTAAGTCAAAGTGGGCGGAGCTTAAATCAAAGTGGGCGTAGCTTAAGACAAAGTGGGCGGAGCTTAAATCAAAGTGGGAGGAGCTTAAGTCAAAGTGGGAGGAGCTTACGTCAAAGTGGGAGGAGCTTAAATCAAAGTGGGCGGAGCTTAAGTCAAAGTGGGAGGAGCTTAAGTCAAAGTGGGCGGAGCTTAAGTCAAAGTGGGAGGAGCTTAAGTCAAAGTGGGCGGAGCTTAAATCAAAGTGGGAGGAGCTTAAGTTAAAGTGGGCGGAGCTTAAGTCAAAGTGGGAGGAGCTTAAGTCAAAGTGGGAGGAGTTTAAGTCAAAGTGGGCGGAGCTTAAATCAAAGTGGGAGGAGCTTAAGTCAAAGTGGGCGGAGCTTAAGTCAAAGTGGGCGGAGCTTAAGTCAAAGTGGGAGGAGCTTAAGTCAAAGTGGGAGGAGCTTAAGTCAAAGTGGGAGGAGCTTAAATCAAAGTGGGAGGAGCTTAAGTCAAAGTGGGCGGAGCTTAAGTCAAAGTGGGAGGAGCTTAAGTCAAAGTGGGAGGAGCTTAAGTCAAAGTGGGAGGAGCTTAAGTCAAAGTGGGCGGAGCTTAAGTCAAAGTGGGAGGAGCTTAAGTCAAAGTGGGAGGAGCTTAGGTTAAAGTGGGCGGAGCTTACGTCAAAGTGGGAGGAGCTTAAGTCAAAGTGGGAGGAGCTTAAGTCAAAGTGGGCGGAGCTTAAGTCAAAGTGGGAGGAGCTTAAGTCAAAGTGGGCGGAGCTTAAGTCAAAGTGGGAGGAGCTTAAGTCAAAGTGGGAGGAGCTTAAGTCAAAGTGGGTGGAGCTTAAGTCAAAGTGGGCGGAGCTTAAGACAAAGTGGGCGGAGCTTAAGTCAAAGTGGGAGGAGCTTAAATCAAAGTGGGAGGAGCTTAAGTCAAAGTGGGAGGAGCTTAAGTCAAAGTGGGCGGAGCTTAAGTCAAAGTGGGCGGAGCTTAAGTCAAAGTGGGAGGAGCTTAAGTCAAAGTGGGCGGAGCTTAAATCAAAGTGTTTTAATCATATGCTTAATCATAGAGATGAATCAATAAAAATGTAAGAGCATGTTCTGTCAGGTTAGCTTTCATTGGCCCCCACTTCAGAGTAAGTGGCCCTTGTGTATGGACCACTCGGTATGTAATTACAGTACATGTTCGCCCTGCTTCAAATGAGCAAATC
Organism: Nansenia antarctica; assembly: GCF_963989245.1. Classification (NCBI taxonomy): domain Eukaryota; kingdom Metazoa; phylum Chordata; class Actinopteri; order Argentiniformes; family Microstomatidae; genus Nansenia; species Nansenia antarctica. The sequence goes on along the minus strand of NC_137683.1, from coordinate 2,985,277 downwards.
ACAGCCTAAGAAGAGATAAGAGCTATAATTTCACAGTATATCAAGTTTCAGTTTATTGTTACGTCACATTACACAAGTGTAAGAGAGTCAGATGCTTAGGCTTGGGTTCCTGACGTTCAGCACAAGGCAATAATAACAATAATTCAAGATATGAAAAAAAAAGTGACAGTAGTACAGGACATAAGTGACAAAAAATGATATAATCTACTTTAGAGAGTAAAATAACACAAAATAACAATAAAATAAGTAAAAAGCTGCAATGTTTGTCAGGAGCCCGAAACACAGCGGCCACGGGGGGGTGCCGTCTTGGTTGTATATGTCTTATATCAAAGAAATATGTCATCGCAGTTCTATTTATGAATAATGAGAGAGGAATGACTAAGAGGTTGTACCCAAACTAACTCACTCCAGAGAGCAAGTTGCAGTAGTCAGGGTAAATGTACACTGATTAGATTGGATTCAACTGTTTTGTCAGTGCACAGAGAGCAGCGAAAATTTAAGACATTAGCATCTAGTGTAGTGTAGTGTGTGTGTGTGTGTGTGTGTGTGTGTGTGTGTGTATGTGACGTGACGTGCCCCTCCTTCCCTCCCCTTTACGATTCCCTCAGGCATCAGTGAGCTCTCAATCTAATCCCTTCCCCTCCCCTCCTCTCTTTCTCCTTCACATGTCATATCTCCAGGCAAACCAGCCATCGCCCACAGGGATCTGAAGTCTAAGAACATTCTGGTAAAGAAGAACGGTACGTGCTGTATCGCTGACCTGGGCCTGGCCGTCCGCCACGACTCTGCTACAGACACCATCGACATCGCCCCCAACCACAGAGTGGGGACCAAAAGGTAACCGGAGCTCCCCCTCAGGGGGGTAACCCTTCTGGCTTCACTCACTGGCTGTCAGATCTCCCTCTACTACTGGCTAGAGGAGCTGTCAGATCTCCCTCTACTACTGAGGACCTCTAAGACCTTAAGACAAAGTGGGCGGAGCTTAAATCAAAGTGGGAGGAGCTTGTGTAAAAGTGGGCGGAGCTTGTGTAAAAGTGGCGCCTGTGGCCTGTGTATGATGATGATGATGATGGGGGGTGATAGGAAGGTCGTAGAGACACCATTCAAATGGTTTTAGATTCCCTGGGTTCTCCCCTATCCGGGGGCGTTGGAATTATTCTCCTAACCCGCGGGGAACCATACGTTATTAACCCCGGGAGGGGTCACACTACGGGACGTATAACGCTGGCTATGAATGTGGTAGAAACACAAGGTTTTCATATTTAAGTTCATTAGGTCTACACGGTCATTTGAAGCCTAACGCCAGCCCTCTGCGACCCCGGGACGTGATGTTATTAAGCTTCCTGCACGTTTTGGCCATGCTAGCCCTCACCGGGGGCTTACCCCTTTTTGGATACAGCGTGATCTCACGATCATAAAAGCCAATGGGGCGGGGAACAAAAAATAAAAAATGTGATAAAAAAAAAAAAAAAAAAAAAAAAAAAACGTTAGGGTGAAGATAGTGGATGCACGCGCGAGTCGATATTAGTCTGTGGAGACCAGATAGAATGGATTTAACATCTCTCTATGACCTGGGGTCACAAGGGTGGGGAATTCCTGGGCATATGTGAATGTGAATGGTCATGCTAATGAGCTGTATGTTAATGAGCTGTGTGTGTATGTTAATGAGCTTAATGCTAATGAGCTGTATGTTAATGAGCTGTATGTTAATGAGCTGTATGTTAATTAGCTGTGTATGTTAATGAGATTCATGCTAATGAGCTGTATATTAATGAGCTGTATGTTAATGAGCTGTGTAAAAGTGGGCGGAGCTTAAGTCAAAGTGGGCGGAGCTTGTGTCTAAGTGGGAGTGGCTTAGACAGTTAGTGGGCGGAGCTTGTGTGAAAGTGGGAGTGGCTTAGACAGTTAGTGGGCGGAGCTTGTGTCAAAAGTGGGCGGAGCTTGTGTCAAAGTGGGCGGAGCTTAAGTGGAAGTGGGAGTGGCTTATACCGTTAGTGGGCGGAGCTTGTGTGAAAGTGGGAGTGGCTTAATTGAGTTAGTGGGCGGAGCTTAAGTCAAAGTGGGCGGAGCTTGTGTCAAAGTGGGCGGAGCTTAAGTGGGAGTGGGAGTGGCTTAGACAGTTAGTGGGCGGAGCTTGTGTGAAAGTGGGAGTGGCTTAATTGATTAATTCAAATTATCTCTCATTTGAGCAATAATGTCTAGTAGACCTGCGTACAGTCTAGGTAGGTCGTTTGTTGGCAAATGAGAGACAATTTGAATTAATCAATTAAGCCACTCCCACTTAGACACAAGCTCCGCCCACTAATTGTCTAAGCCACTCCCACTCCCACTTAAGCTCCGCCCACTTTGACACAAGCTCCGCCCACTTTGACTTAAGCTCCGCCCACTAACTCAATTAAGCCACTCCCACTTAGACACAAGCTCCGCCCACTAACTGTCTAAGCCACTCCCACTCCCACTTAAGCTCCGCCCACTTTGACACAAGCTCCGCCCACTTTGACTTAAGCTCCGCCCACTAACTCAATTAAGCCACTCCCACTTAGACACAAGCTCCGCCCACTAACTGTCTAAGCCACTCCCACTCCCACTTAAGCTCCGCCCACTTTGACACAAGCTCCGCCCACTTTTAACACAAGTGGGCGGAGCTTGTGCCGTAGTGGGCGGAGCTTAAGTCAAAGTGGGCGGAGCTTAAGTCAAAGTGGGCGGAGCTTAAATTAAAGTGGGAGGAGCTTAAGTCAAAGTGGGCGGAGCTTAAATCAAAGTAGGAGGAGCTTAAATCAAAGTGGGAGGAGCTTAAGTCAAAGTGGGAGGAGCTTAAGTCAAAGTGGGAGGAGCTTAAGTCAAAGTGGGCGGAGCTTAAATCAAAGTGGGAGGAGCTTAAGTCAAAGTGGGAGGAGCTTAAATCAAAGTGGGAGGAGCTTAAGTCAAAGTGGGAGGAGCTTAAATCAAAGTGGGGGGAGCTTAAGTCAAAGTGGGAGGAGCTTAAATCAAAGTGGGAGGAGCTTAAGTCAAAGTGGGAGGAGCTTAAATCAAAGTGGGAGGAGCTTAAGTCAAAGTGGGAGGAGCTTAAATCAAAGTGGGAGGAGCTTAAGTCAAAGTGGGAGGAGCTTAAGTCAAAGTGGGAGGAGCTTAAGTCAAAGTGGGCGGAGCTTAAGTCAAAGTGGGAGGAGCTTAAGTCAAAGTGGGCGGAGCTTAAATCAAAGTGGGAGGAGCTTAAATCAAAGTGGGAGGAGCTTAAGTCAAAGTGGGAGGAGCTTATGTCAAAGTGGGAGGAGCTTAAATCAAAGTGGGAGGAGCTTAAATCAAAGTGGGCGGAGCTTAAGTCAAAGTGGGCGGAGCTTAAGTCAAAGTGGGCGGAGCTTAAGTCAAAGTGGGCGGAGCTTAAGTCAAAGTGGGCGGAGCTTAAGACAAAGTGGGCGGAGCTTAAATCAAAGTGGGCGGAGCTTAAATTAAAGTGGGAGGAGCTTAAGTCAAAGTGGGCGGAGCTTAAGTCAAAGTGGGAGGAGCTTAAGTCAAAGTGGGCGGAGCTTAAATCAAAGTGGGAGGAGCTTAAGTCAAAGTGGGAGGAGCTTAAATCAAAGTGGGAGGAGCTTAAGTCAAAGTGGGAGGAGCTTAAATCAAAGTGGGAGGAGCTTAAATCAAAGTGGGAGGAGCTTAAGTCAAAGTGGGAGGAGCTTAAGTCAAAGTGGGAGGAGCTTAAGTCAAAGTGGGAGGAGCCTAAGTCAAAGTGGGCGGAGCTTAAGTCAAAGTGGGAGGAGCTTAAGTCAAAGTGGGCGGAGCTTAAATCAAAGTGGGAGGAGCTTAAATCAAAGTGGGAGGAGCTTAAGTCAAAGTGGGAGGAGCTTATGTCAAAGTGGGAGGAGCTTAAATCAAAGTGGGAGGAGCTTAAATCAAAGTGGGCGGAGCTTAAGTCAAAGTGGGCGGAGCTTAAGTCAAAGTGGGCGGAGCTTAAGTCAAAGTGGGCGGAGCTTAAGTCAAAGTGGGCGGAGCTTAAGACAAAGTGGGCGGAGCTTAAATCAAAGTGGGCGGAGCTTAAATTAAAGTGGGAGGAGCTTAAGTCAAAGTGGGCGGAGCTTAAGTCAAAGTGGGAGGAGCTTAAGTCAAAGTGGGAGGAGCTTAAATCAAAGTGGGAGGAGCTTAAGTCAAAGTGGGAGGAGCTTAAATCAAAGTGGGAGGAGCTTAAGTCAAAGTGGGAGGAGCTTAAATCAAAGTGGGAGGAGCTTAAGTCAAAGTGGGAGGAGCTTAAGTCAAAGTGGGAGGAGCTTAAATCAAAGTGGGCGGAGCTTAAGTCAAAGTGGGAGGAGCTTAAGTCAAAGTGGGAGGAGCTTAAGTCAAAGTGGGAGGAGCTTAAATCAAAGTGGGAGGAGCTTAAGTCAAAGTGGGAGGAGCTTAAGTCAAAGTGGGCGGAGCTTTAATCAAAGTGGGAGGAGCTTAAGTCAAAGTGGGCGGAGCTTAAGTCAAAGTGGGAGGAGCTTAAGTCAAAGTGGGAGGAGCTTAAGTCAAAGTGGGCGGAGCTTAAATCAAAGTGGGCGGAGCTTAAGTCAAAGTGGGCGGAGCTTAAGTCAAAGTGGGCGGAGCTTAAGTCAAAGTGGGCGGAGCTTAAGTCAAAGTGGGAGGAGCCTAAGTCAAAGTGGGCGGAGCTTAAATCAAAGTGGGCGGAGCTTAAGTCAAAGTGGGCGGAGCTTAAATCAAAGTGGGCGGAGCTTAAGTCAAAGTGGGAGGAGCTTAAGTCAAAGTGGGAGGAGCTTAAATCAAAGTGGGCGGAGCTTAAGTCAAAGTGGGAGGAGCTTAAGTCAAAGTGGGCGGAGCTTAAGTCAAAGTGGGAGGAGCTTAGGTTAAAGTGGGAGGAGCTTAGGTTAAAGTGGGAGGAGCTTAAGGCAAAGTGGGAGGAGCTTAAGTCAAAGTGGGCGGAGCTTAAGTCAAAGTGGGAGGAGCTTAAGTCAAAGTGGGAGGAGCTTAAATCAAAGTGGGAGGAGCTTAAATCAAAGTGGGAGGAGCTTAAGTCAAAGTGGGAGGAGCTTAAGTCAAAGTGGGAGGAGCTTAAATCAAAGTGGGCGGAGCTTAAGTCAAAGTGGGAGGAGCTTAAATCAAAGTGGGAGGAGCTTAAGTCAAAGTGGGAGGAGCTTAAATCAAAGTGGGCGGAGCTTAAGTCAAAGTGGGAGGAGCTTAAATCAAAGTGGGAGGAGCTTAAGTCAAAGTGGGAGGAGCTTAAGTCAAAGTGGGAGGAGCTTAAGTCAAAGTGGGAGGAGCTTAAATCAAAGTGGGAGGAGCTTAAGTCAAAGTGGGAGGAGCTTAAATCAAAGTGGGCGGAGCTTAATTCAAAGTGGGCGGAGCTTAAATCAAAGTGGGAGGAGCTTAAGTTAAAGTGGGAGGAGCTTAAGTCAAAGTGGGAGGAGCTTAAGTCAAAGTGGGCGGAGCTTAATTCAAAGTGGGCGGAGCTTAAATCAAAGTGGGAGGAGCTTAAGTTAAAGTGGGAGGAGCTTAAGTTAAAGTGGGCGGAGCTTAAGTCAAAGTGGGCGGAGCTTAAATCAAAGTGGGAGGAGCCTAAGTCAAAGTGGGCGGAGCTTAAGTCAAAGTGGGAGGAGCTTAAGTCAAAGTGGGCGGAGCTTAAATCAAAGTGGGCGGAGCTTAAGTCAAAGTGGGAGGAGCTTAAGTCAAAGTGGGCGGAGCTTAAATCAAAGTGGGAGGAGCTTAAGTCAAAGTGGGCGGAGCTTAAGTCAAAGTGGGCGGAGCTTAAGTCAAAGTGGGAGGAGCTTAAGTCAAAGTGGGAGGAGCTTAAATCAAAGTGGGAGGAGCTTAAGTCAAAGTGGGAGGAGCTTAAATCAAAGTGGGAGGAGCTTAAGGCAAAGTGGGAGGAGCTTAAGTCAAAGTGGGAGGAGCTTAAATCAAAGTGGGAGGAGCTTAAGTCAAAGTGGGCGGAGCTTAAGTCAAAGTGGGAGGAGCTTAAGTCAAAGTGGGAGGAGCTTAAGTCAAAGTGGGAGGAGCTTAAGTCAAAGTGGGCGGAGCTTAAGTCAAAGTGGGAGGAGCTTAAGTCAAAGTGGGAGGAGCTTAGGTTAAAGTGGGCGGAGCTTACGTCAAAGTGGGAGGAGCTTAAGTCAAAGTGGGAGGAGCTTAAGTCAAAGTGGGCGGAGCTTAAGTCAAAGTGGGAGGAGCTTAAGTCAAAGTGGGCGGAGCTTAAGTCAAAGTGGGAGGAGCTTAAGTCAAAGTGGGAGGAGCTTAAGTCAAAGTGGGTGGAGCTTAAGTCAAAGTGGGCGGAGCTTAAGACAAAGTGGGCGGAGCTTAAGTCAAAGTGGGAGGAGCTTAAATCAAAGTGGGAGGAGCTTAAGTCAAAGTGGGAGGAGCTTAAGTCAAAGTGGGCGGAGCTTAAGTCAAAGTGGGAGGAGCTTAAGTCAAAGTGGGAGGAGCTTAAGTCAAAGTGGGAGGAGCTTAAATCAAAGTGGGAGGAGCTTAAGTCAAAGTGGGCGGAGCTTAAGTCAAAGTGGGAGGAGCTTAAGTCAAAGTGGGCGGAGCTTAAATCAAAGTGGGCGGAGCTTAAGTCAAAGTGGGAGGAGCTTAAGTCAAAGTGGGAGGAGCTTAAGTCAAAGTGGGCGGAGCTTAAGTCAAAGTGGGAGGAGCTTAAGTCAAAGTGGGCGGAGCTTAAGTCAAAGTGGGAGGAGCTTAAGTCAAAGTGGGAGGAGCTTAAGTCAAAGTGGGTGGAGCTTAAGTCAAAGTGGGCGGAGCTTAAGACAAAGTGGGCGGAGCTTAAGTCAAAGTGGGAGGAGCTTAAGTCAAAGTGGGAGGAGCTTAAGTCAAAGTGGGCGGAGCTTAATTCAAAGTGGGAGGAGCTTAAATCAAAGTGGGAGGAGCTTAAGTCAAAGTGGGAGGAGCTTAAGTCAAAGTGGGAGGAGCTTAAGTCAAAGTGGGAGGAGCTTAAGTCAAAGTGGGCGGAGCTTAAGTCAAAGTGGGAGGAGCTTAAGTCAAAGTGGGAGGAGCTTAAGTCAAAGTGGGTGGAGCTTAAGTCAAAGTGGGCGGAGCTTAAGACAAAGTGGGCGGAGCTTAAGTCAAAGTGGGAGGAGCTTAAGTCAAAGTGGGAGGAGCTTAAGTCAAAGTGGGCGGAGCTTAATTCAAAGTGGGAGGAGCTTAAATCAAAGTGGGAGGAGCTTAAGTCAAAGTGGGAGGAGCTTAAGTCAAAGTGGGAGGAGCTTAAGTCAAAGTGGGAGGAGCTTAAGTCAAAGTGGGCGGAGCTTAAATCAAAGTGGGAGGAGCTTAAATCAAAGTGGGAGGAGCTTAAGTCAAAGTGGGAGGAGCTTAAGTCAAAGTGGGAGGAGCTTAAGTCAAAGTGGGCGGAGCTTAAATCAAAGTGGGCGTAGCTTAAGACAAAGTGGGCGGAGCTTAAATCAAAGTGGGAGGAGCTTAAGTCAAAGTGGGAGGAGCTTAAGTCAAAGTGGGAGGAGCTTAAATCAAAGTGGGCGGAGCTTAAGTCAAAGTGGGAGGAGCTTAAGTCAAAGTGGGCGGAGCTTAAGTCAAAGTGGGAGGAGCTTAAGTCAAAGTGGGCGGAGCTTAAATCAAAGTGGGAGGAGCTTAAGTTAAAGTGGGCGGAGCTTAAGTCAAAGTGGGAGGAGCTTAAGTCAAAGTGGGAGGAGTTTAAGTCAAAGTGGGCGGAGCTTAAATCAAAGTGGGAGGAGCTTAAGTCAAAGTGGGCGGAGCTTAAGTCAAAGTGGGCGGAGCTTAAGTCAAAGTGGGAGGAGCTTAAGTCAAAGTGGGCGGAGCTTAAATCAAAGTGGGCGTAGCTTAAGACAAAGTGGGCGGAGCTTAAATCAAAGTGGGAGGAGCTTAAGTCAAAGTGGGAGGAGCTTAAGTCAAAGTGGGAGGAGCTTAAATCAAAGTGGGCGGAGCTTAAGTCAAAGTGGGAGGAGCTTAAGTCAAAGTGGGCGGAGCTTAAGTCAAAGTGGGAGGAGCTTAAGTCAAAGTGGGCGGAGCTTAAATCAAAGTGGGAGGAGCTTAAGTTAAAGTGGGCGGAGCTTAAGTCAAAGTGGGAGGAGCTTAAGTCAAAGTGGGAGGAGTTTAAGTCAAAGTGGGCGGAGCTTAAATCAAAGTGGGAGGAGCTTAAGTCAAAGTGGGCTGAGCTTAAGTCAAAGTGGGCGGAGCTTAAGTCAAAGTGGGAGGAGCTTAAGTCAAAGTGGGAGGAGCTTAAGTCAAAGTGGGAGGAGCTTAAATCAAAGTGGGAGGAGCTTAAGTCAAAGTGGGCGGAGCTTAAGTCAAAGTGGGAGGAGCTTAAGTCAAAGTGGGAGGAGCTTAAGTCAAAGTGGGAGGAGCTTAAGTCAAAGTGGGCGGAGCTTAAGTCAAAGTGGGAGGAGCTTAAGTCAAAGTGGGAGGAGCTTAGGTTAAAGTGGGCGGAGCTTACGTCAAAGTGGGAGGAGCTTAAGTCAAAGTGGGAGGAGCTTAAGTCAAAGTGGGCGGAGCTTAAGTCAAAGTGGGAGGAGCTTAAGTCAAAGTGGGCGGAGCTTAAGTCAAAGTGGGAGGAGCTTAAGTCAAAGTGGGAGGAGCTTAAGTCAAAGTGGGTGGAGCTTAAGTCAAAGTGGGCGGAGCTTAAGACAAAGTGGGCGGAGCTTAAGTCAAAGTGGGAGGAGCTTAAATCAAAGTGGGAGGAGCTTAAGTCAAAGTGGGAGGAGCTTAAGTCAAAGTGGGCGGAGCTTAAGTCAAAGTGGGAGGAGCTTAAGTCAAAGTGGGAGGAGCTTAAGTCAAAGTGGGAGGAGCTTAAATCAAAGTGGGAGGAGCTTAAGTCAAAGTGGGCGGAGCTTAAGCCAAAGTGGGAGGAGCTTAAGTCAAAGTGGGCGGAGCTTAAATTAAAGTGGGCGGAGCTTAAGTCAAAGTGGGAGGAGCTTAAGTCAAAGTGGGAGGAGCCTAAGTCAAAGTGGGCGGAGCTTAAGTCAAAGTGGGAGGAGCTTAAGTCAAAGTGGGCGGAGCTTAAGTCAAAGTGGGAGGAGCTTAAGTCAAAGTGGGAGGAGCTTAAGTCAAAGTGGGTGGAGCTTAAGTCAAAGTGGGCGGAGCTTAAGACAAAGTGGGCGGAGCTTAAGTCAAAGTGGGAGGAGCTTAAATCAAAGTGGGAGGAGCTTAAGTCAAAGTGGGAGGAGCTTAAGTCAAAGTGGGCGGAGCTTAAGTCAAAGTGGGAGGAGCTTAAGTCAAAGTGGGAGGAGCTTAAGTCAAAGTGGGAGGAGCTTAAATCAAAGTGGGAGGAGCTTAAGTCAAAGTGGGAGGAGCTTAAATCAAAGTGGGCGGAGCTTAAGTCAAAGTGGGAGGAGCTTAAGTCAAAGTGGGCGGAGCTTAAGTCAAAGTGGGAGGAGCTTAAGTCAAAGTGGGCGGAGCTTAAATCAAAGTGGGAGGAGCTTAAGTTAAAGTGGGCGGAGCTTAAGTCAAAGTGGGAGGAGCTTAAGTCAAAGTGGGAGGAGTTTAAGTCAAAGTGGGCGGAGCTTAAGTTAAAGTGGGCGGAGCTTAAGTTAAAGTGGGCGGAGCTTAAGTCAAAGTGGGAGGAGCTTAAGTCAAAGTGGGAGGAGCTTAAGTCAGCCTGAGAGGAATGCTTAATCATAGAGATGAATCAATAAAAATGTAAGAGCATGTTCTGTCAGGTTAGCTTTCATTGGCCCCCACTTCAGAGTAAGTGGCCCTTGTGTATGGACCACTCGGTATGTAATTACAGTACATGTTCGCCCTGCTTCAAATGAGCAAATCACAGCCTAAGAAGAGATAAGAGCTATAATTTCACAGTATATCAAGTTTCAGTTTATTGTTACGTCACATTACACAAGTGTAAGAGAGTCAAATGCTTAGGCTTGGGTTCCTGACGTTCAGCACAAGGCAATAATAACAATAATTCAAGATATGAAAAAAAAAGTGACAGTAGTACAGGACATAAGTGACAAAAAATGATATAATCTACTTTAGAGAGTAAAATAACACAAAATAACAATAAAATAAGTAAAAAGCTGCAATGTTTGTCAGGAGCCCGAAACACAGCGGCCACGGGGGGGTGCCGTCTTGGTTGTATATGTCTTATATCAAAGAAATATGTCATCGCAGTTCTATTTATGAATAATGAGAGAGGAATGACTAAGAGGTTGTACCCAAACTAACTCACTCCAGAGAGCAAGTTGCAGTAGTCAGGGTAAATGTACACTGATTAGATTGGATTCAACTGTTTTGTCAGTGCACAGAGAGCAGCGAAAATTTAAGACATTAGCATCTAGTGTAGTGTAGTGTGTGTGTGTGTGTGTGTGTGTGTGTGTGTGTGTATGTGACGTGACGTGCCCCTCCTTCCCTCCCCTTTACGATTCCCTCAGGCATCAGTGAGCTCTCAATCTAATCCCTTCCCCTCCCCTCCTCTCTTTCTCCTTCACATGTCATATCTCCAGGCAAACCAGCCATCGCCCACAGGGATCTGAAGTCTAAGAACATTCTGGTAAAGAAGAACGGTACGTGCTGTATCGCTGACCTGGGCCTGGCCGTCCGCCACGACTCTGCTACAGACACCATCGACATCGCCCCCAACCACAGAGTGGGGACCAAAAGGTAACCGGAGCTCCCCCTCAGGGGGGTAACCCTTCTGGCTTCACTCACTGGCTGTCAGATCTCCCTCTACTACTGGCTAGAGGAGCTGTCAGATCTCCCTCTACTACTGAGGACCTCTAAGACCTTAAGACAAAGTGGGCGGAGCTTAAATCAAAGTGGGAGGAGCTTGTGTAAAAGTGGGCGGAGCTTGTGTAAAAGTGGCGCCTGTGGCCTGTGTATGATGATGATGATGATGGGGGGTGATAGGAAGGTCGTAGAGACACCATTCAAATGGTTTTAGATTCCCTGGGTTCTCCCCTATCCGGGGGCGTTGGAATTATTCTCCTAACCCGCGGGGAACCATACGTTATTAACCCCGGGAGGGGTCACACTACGGGACGTATAACGCTGGCTATGAATGTGGTAGAAACACAAGGTTTTCATATTTAAGTTCATTAGGTCTACACGGTCATTTGAAGCCTAACGCCAGCCCTCTGCGACCCCGGGACGTGATGTTATTAAGCTTCCTGCACGTTTTGGCCATGCTAGCCCTCACCGGGGGCTTACCCCTTTTTGGATACAGCGTGATCTCACGATCATAAAAGCCAATGGGGCGGGGAACAAAAAATAAAAAATGTGATAAAAAAAAAAAAAAAAAAAAAAAAAAAACGTTAGGGTGAAGATAGTGGATGCACGCGCGAGTCGATATTAGTCTGTGGAGACCAGATAGAATGGATTTAACATCTCTCTATGACCTGGGGTCACAAGGGTGGGGAATTCCTGGGCATATGTGAATGTGAATGGTCATGCTAATGAGCTGTATGTTAATGAGCTGTGTGTGTATGTTAATGAGCTTAATGCTAATGAGCTGTATGTTAATGAGCTGTATGTTAATGAGCTGTATGTTAATTAGCTGTGTATGTTAATGAGATTCATGCTAATGAGCTGTATATTAATGAGCTGTATGTTAATGAGCTGTGTAAAAGTGGGCGGAGCTTAAGTCAAAGTGGGCGGAGCTTGTGTCTAAGTGGGAGTGGCTTAGACAGTTAGTGGGCGGAGCTTGTGTGAAAGTGGGAGTGGCTTAGACAGTTAGTGGGCGGAGCTTGTGTCAAAAGTGGGCGGAGCTTGTGTCAAAGTGGGCGGAGCTTAAGTGGAAGTGGGAGTGGCTTATACCGTTAGTGGGCGGAGCTTGTGTGAAAGTGGGAGTGGCTTAATTGAGTTAGTGGGCGGAGCTTAAGTCAAAGTGGGCGGAGCTTGTGTCAAAGTGGGCGGAGCTTAAGTGGGAGTGGGAGTGGCTTAGACAGTTAGTGGGCGGAGCTTGTGTGAAAGTGGGAGTGGCTTAATTGATTAATTCAAATTATCTCTCATTTGAGCAATAATGTCTAGTAGACCTGCGTACAGTCTAGGTAGGTCGTTTGTTGGCAAATGAGAGACAATTTGAATTAATCAATTAAGCCACTCCCACTTAGACACAAGCTCCGCCCACTAATTGTCTAAGCCACTCCCACTCCCACTTAAGCTCCGCCCACTTTGACACAAGCTCCGCCCACTTTGACTTAAGCTCCGCCCACTAACTCAATTAAGCCACTCCCACTTAGACACAAGCTCCGCCCACTAACTGTCTAAGCCACTCCCACTCCCACTTAAGCTCCGCCCACTTTGACACAAGCTCCGCCCACTTTGACTTAAGCTCCGCCCACTAACTCAATTAAGCCACTCCCACTTAGACACAAGCTCCGCCCACTAACTGTCTAAGCCACTCCCACTCCCACTTAAGCTCCGCCCACTTTGACACAAGCTCCGCCCACTTTTAACACAAGTGGGCGGAGCTTGTGCCGTAGTGGGCGGAGCTTAAGTCAAAGTGGGCGGAGCTTAAGTCAAAGTGGGCGGAGCTTAAATTAAAGTGGGAGGAGCTTAAGTCAAAGTGGGCGGAGCTTAAATCAAAGTAGGAGGAGCTTAAATCAAAGTGGGAGGAGCTTAAGTCAAAGTGGGAGGAGCTTAAGTCAAAGTGGGAGGAGCTTAAGTCAAAGTGGGCGGAGCTTAAATCAAAGTGGGAGGAGCTTAAGTCAAAGTGGGAGGAGCTTAAATCAAAGTGGGAGGAGCTTAAGTCAAAGTGGGAGGAGCTTAAATCAAAGTGGGGGGAGCTTAAGTCAAAGTGGGAGGAGCTTAAATCAAAGTGGGAGGAGCTTAAGTCAAAGTGGGAGGAGCTTAAATCAAAGTGGGAGGAGCTTAAGTCAAAGTGGGAGGAGCTTAAATCAAAGTGGGAGGAGCTTAAGTCAAAGTGGGAGGAGCTTAAGTCAAAGTGGGAGGAGCTTAAGTCAAAGTGGGCGGAGCTTAAGTCAAAGTGGGAGGAGCTTAAGTCAAAGTGGGCGGAGCTTAAATCAAAGTGGGAGGAGCTTAAATCAAAGTGGGAGGAGCTTAAGTCAAAGTGGGAGGAGCTTATGTCAAAGTGGGAGGAGCTTAAATCAAAGTGGGAGGAGCTTAAATCAAAGTGGGCGGAGCTTAAGTCAAAGTGGGCGGAGCTTAAGTCAAAGTGGGCGGAGCTTAAGTCAAAGTGGGCGGAGCTTAAGTCAAAGTGGGCGGAGCTTAAGACAAAGTGGGCGGAGCTTAAATCAAAGTGGGCGGAGCTTAAATTAAAGTGGGAGGAGCTTAAGTCAAAGTGGGCGGAGCTTAAGTCAAAGTGGGAGGAGCTTAAGTCAAAGTGGGCGGAGCTTAAATCAAAGTGGGAGGAGCTTAAGTCAAAGTGGGAGGAGCTTAAATCAAAGTGGGAGGAGCTTAAGTCAAAGTGGGAGGAGCTTAAATCAAAGTGGGAGGAGCTTAAATCAAAGTGGGAGGAGCTTAAGTCAAAGTGGGAGGAGCTTAAGTCAAAGTGGGAGGAGCTTAAGTCAAAGTGGGAGGAGCCTAAGTCAAAGTGGGCGGAGCTTAAGTCAAAGTGGGAGGAGCTTAAGTCAAAGTGGGCGGAGCTTAAATCAAAGTGGGAGGAGCTTAAATCAAAGTGGGAGGAGCTTAAGTCAAAGTGGGAGGAGCTTATGTCAAAGTGGGAGGAGCTTAAATCAAAGTGGGAGGAGCTTAAATCAAAGTGGGCGGAGCTTAAGTCAAAGTGGGCGGAGCTTAAGTCAAAGTGGGCGGAGCTTAAGTCAAAGTGGGCGGAGCTTAAGTCAAAGTGGGCGGAGCTTAAGACAAAGTGGGCGGAGCTTAAATCAAAGTGGGCGGAGCTTAAATTAAAGTGGGAGGAGCTTAAGTCAAAGTGGGCGGAGCTTAAGTCAAAGTGGGAGGAGCTTAAGTCAAAGTGGGAGGAGCTTAAATCAAAGTGGGAGGAGCTTAAGTCAAAGTGGGAGGAGCTTAAATCAAAGTGGGAGGAGCTTAAGTCAAAGTGGGAGGAGCTTAAATCAAAGTGGGAGGAGCTTAAGTCAAAGTGGGAGGAGCTTAAGTCAAAGTGGGAGGAGCTTAAATCAAAGTGGGCGGAGCTTAAGTCAAAGTGGGAGGAGCTTAAGTCAAAGTGGGAGGAGCTTAAGTCAAAGTGGGAGGAGCTTAAATCAAAGTGGGAGGAGCTTAAGTCAAAGTGGGAGGAGCTTAAGTCAAAGTGGGCGGAGCTTTAATCAAAGTGGGAGGAGCTTAAGTCAAAGTGGGCGGAGCTTAAGTCAAAGTGGGAGGAGCTTAAGTCAAAGTGGGAGGAGCTTAAGTCAAAGTGGGCGGAGCTTAAATCAAAGTGGGCGGAGCTTAAGTCAAAGTGGGCGGAGCTTAAGTCAAAGTGGGCGGAGCTTAAGTCAAAGTGGGCGGAGCTTAAGTCAAAGTGGGAGGAGCCTAAGTCAAAGTGGGCGGAGCTTAAATCAAAGTGGGCGGAGCTTAAGTCAAAGTGGGCGGAGCTTAAATCAAAGTGGGCGGAGCTTAAGTCAAAGTGGGAGGAGCTTAAGTCAAAGTGGGAGGAGCTTAAATCAAAGTGGGCGGAGCTTAAGTCAAAGTGGGAGGAGCTTAAGTCAAAGTGGGCGGAGCTTAAGTCAAAGTGGGAGGAGCTTAGGTTAAAGTGGGAGGAGCTTAGGTTAAAGTGGGAGGAGCTTAAGGCAAAGTGGGAGGAGCTTAAGTCAAAGTGGGCGGAGCTTAAGTCAAAGTGGGAGGAGCTTAAGTCAAAGTGGGAGGAGCTTAAATCAAAGTGGGAGGAGCTTAAATCAAAGTGGGAGGAGCTTAAGTCAAAGTGGGAGGAGCTTAAGTCAAAGTGGGAGGAGCTTAAATCAAAGTGGGCGGAGCTTAAGTCAAAGTGGGAGGAGCTTAAATCAAAGTGGGAGGAGCTTAAGTCAAAGTGGGAGGAGCTTAAATCAAAGTGGGCGGAGCTTAAGTCAAAGTGGGAGGAGCTTAAATCAAAGTGGGAGGAGCTTAAGTCAAAGTGGGAGGAGCTTAAGTCAAAGTGGGAGGAGCTTAAGTCAAAGTGGGAGGAGCTTAAATCAAAGTGGGAGGAGCTTAAGTCAAAGTGGGAGGAGCTTAAATCAAAGTGGGCGGAGCTTAATTCAAAGTGGGCGGAGCTTAAATCAAAGTGGGAGGAGCTTAAGTTAAAGTGGGAGGAGCTTAAGTCAAAGTGGGAGGAGCTTAAGTCAAAGTGGGCGGAGCTTAATTCAAAGTGGGCGGAGCTTAAATCAAAGTGGGAGGAGCTTAAGTTAAAGTGGGAGGAGCTTAAGTTAAAGTGGGCGGAGCTTAAGTCAAAGTGGGCGGAGCTTAAATCAAAGTGGGAGGAGCCTAAGTCAAAGTGGGCGGAGCTTAAGTCAAAGTGGGAGGAGCTTAAGTCAAAGTGGGCGGAGCTTAAATCAAAGTGGGCGGAGCTTAAGTCAAAGTGGGAGGAGCTTAAGTCAAAGTGGGCGGAGCTTAAATCAAAGTGGGAGGAGCTTAAGTCAAAGTGGGCGGAGCTTAAGTCAAAGTGGGCGGAGCTTAAGTCAAAGTGGGAGGAGCTTAAGTCAAAGTGGGAGGAGCTTAAATCAAAGTGGGAGGAGCTTAAGTCAAAGTGGGAGGAGCTTAAATCAAAGTGGGAGGAGCTTAAGGCAAAGTGGGAGGAGCTTAAGTCAAAGTGGGAGGAGCTTAAATCAAAGTGGGAGGAGCTTAAGTCAAAGTGGGCGGAGCTTAAGTCAAAGTGGGAGGAGCTTAAGTCAAAGTGGGAGGAGCTTAAGTCAAAGTGGGAGGAGCTTAAGTCAAAGTGGGCGGAGCTTAAGTCAAAGTGGGAGGAGCTTAAGTCAAAGTGGGAGGAGCTTAGGTTAAAGTGGGCGGAGCTTACGTCAAAGTGGGAGGAGCTTAAGTCAAAGTGGGAGGAGCTTAAGTCAAAGTGGGCGGAGCTTAAGTCAAAGTGGGAGGAGCTTAAGTCAAAGTGGGCGGAGCTTAAGTCAAAGTGGGAGGAGCTTAAGTCAAAGTGGGAGGAGCTTAAGTCAAAGTGGGTGGAGCTTAAGTCAAAGTGGGCGGAGCTTAAGACAAAGTGGGCGGAGCTTAAGTCAAAGTGGGAGGAGCTTAAATCAAAGTGGGAGGAGCTTAAGTCAAAGTGGGAGGAGCTTAAGTCAAAGTGGGCGGAGCTTAAGTCAAAGTGGGAGGAGCTTAAGTCAAAGTGGGAGGAGCTTAAGTCAAAGTGGGAGGAGCTTAAATCAAAGTGGGAGGAGCTTAAGTCAAAGTGGGCGGAGCTTAAGTCAAAGTGGGAGGAGCTTAAGTCAAAGTGGGCGGAGCTTAAATCAAAGTGGGCGGAGCTTAAGTCAAAGTGGGAGGAGCTTAAGTCAAAGTGGGAGGAGCTTAAGTCAAAGTGGGCGGAGCTTAAGTCAAAGTGGGAGGAGCTTAAGTCAAAGTGGGCGGAGCTTAAGTCAAAGTGGGAGGAGCTTAAGTCAAAGTGGGAGGAGCTTAAGTCAAAGTGGGTGGAGCTTAAGTCAAAGTGGGCGGAGCTTAAGACAAAGTGGGCGGAGCTTAAGTCAAAGTGGGAGGAGCTTAAGTCAAAGTGGGAGGAGCTTAAGTCAAAGTGGGCGGAGCTTAATTCAAAGTGGGAGGAGCTTAAATCAAAGTGGGAGGAGCTTAAGTCAAAGTGGGAGGAGCTTAAGTCAAAGTGGGAGGAGCTTAAGTCAAAGTGGGAGGAGCTTAAGTCAAAGTGGGCGGAGCTTAAGTCAAAGTGGGAGGAGCTTAAGTCAAAGTGGGAGGAGCTTAAGTCAAAGTGGGTGGAGCTTAAGTCAAAGTGGGCGGAGCTTAAGACAAAGTGGGCGGAGCTTAAGTCAAAGTGGGAGGAGCTTAAGTCAAAGTGGGAGGAGCTTAAGTCAAAGTGGGCGGAGCTTAATTCAAAGTGGGAGGAGCTTAAATCAAAGTGGGAGGAGCTTAAGTCAAAGTGGGAGGAGCTTAAGTCAAAGTGGGAGGAGCTTAAGTCAAAGTGGGAGGAGCTTAAGTCAAAGTGGGCGGAGCTTAAATCAAAGTGGGAGGAGCTTAAATCAAAGTGGGAGGAGCTTAAGTCAAAGTGGGAGGAGCTTAAGTCAAAGTGGGAGGAGCTTAAGTCAAAGTGGGCGGAGCTTAAATCAAAGTGGGCGTAGCTTAAGACAAAGTGGGCGGAGCTTAAATCAAAGTGGGAGGAGCTTAAGTCAAAGTGGGAGGAGCTTAAGTCAAAGTGGGAGGAGCTTAAATCAAAGTGGGCGGAGCTTAAGTCAAAGTGGGAGGAGCTTAAGTCAAAGTGGGCGGAGCTTAAGTCAAAGTGGGAGGAGCTTAAGTCAAAGTGGGCGGAGCTTAAATCAAAGTGGGAGGAGCTTAAGTTAAAGTGGGCGGAGCTTAAGTCAAAGTGGGAGGAGCTTAAGTCAAAGTGGGAGGAGTTTAAGTCAAAGTGGGCGGAGCTTAAATCAAAGTGGGAGGAGCTTAAGTCAAAGTGGGCGGAGCTTAAGTCAAAGTGGGCGGAGCTTAAGTCAAAGTGGGAGGAGCTTAAGTCAAAGTGGGCGGAGCTTAAATCAAAGTGGGCGTAGCTTAAGACAAAGTGGGCGGAGCTTAAATCAAAGTGGGAGGAGCTTAAGTCAAAGTGGGAGGAGCTTAAGTCAAAGTGGGAGGAGCTTAAATCAAAGTGGGCGGAGCTTAAGTCAAAGTGGGAGGAGCTTAAGTCAAAGTGGGCGGAGCTTAAGTCAAAGTGGGAGGAGCTTAAGTCAAAGTGGGCGGAGCTTAAATCAAAGTGGGAGGAGCTTAAGTTAAAGTGGGCGGAGCTTAAGTCAAAGTGGGAGGAGCTTAAGTCAAAGTGGGAGGAGTTTAAGTCAAAGTGGGCGGAGCTTAAATCAAAGTGGGAGGAGCTTAAGTCAAAGTGGGCTGAGCTTAAGTCAAAGTGGGCGGAGCTTAAGTCAAAGTGGGAGGAGCTTAAGTCAAAGTGGGAGGAGCTTAAGTCAAAGTGGGAGGAGCTTAAATCAAAGTGGGAGGAGCTTAAGTCAAAGTGGGCGGAGCTTAAGTCAAAGTGGGAGGAGCTTAAGTCAAAGTGGGAGGAGCTTAAGTCAAAGTGGGAGGAGCTTAAGTCAAAGTGGGCGGAGCTTAAGTCAAAGTGGGAGGAGCTTAAGTCAAAGTGGGAGGAGCTTAGGTTAAAGTGGGCGGAGCTTACGTCAAAGTGGGAGGAGCTTAAGTCAAAGTGGGAGGAGCTTAAGTCAAAGTGGGCGGAGCTTAAGTCAAAGTGGGAGGAGCTTAAGTCAAAGTGGGCGGAGCTTAAGTCAAAGTGGGAGGAGCTTAAGTCAAAGTGGGAGGAGCTTAAGTCAAAGTGGGTGGAGCTTAAGTCAAAGTGGGCGGAGCTTAAGACAAAGTGGGCGGAGCTTAAGTCAAAGTGGGAGGAGCTTAAATCAAAGTGGGAGGAGCTTAAGTCAAAGTGGGAGGAGCTTAAGTCAAAGTGGGCGGAGCTTAAGTCAAAGTGGGAGGAGCTTAAGTCAAAGTGGGAGGAGCTTAAGTCAAAGTGGGAGGAGCTTAAATCAAAGTGGGAGGAGCTTAAGTCAAAGTGGGCGGAGCTTAAGCCAAAGTGGGAGGAGCTTAAGTCAAAGTGGGCGGAGCTTAAATTAAAGTGGGCGGAGCTTAAGTCAAAGTGGGAGGAGCTTAAGTCAAAGTGGGAGGAGCCTAAGTCAAAGTGGGCGGAGCTTAAGTCAAAGTGGGAGGAGCTTAAGTCAAAGTGGGCGGAGCTTAAGTCAAAGTGGGAGGAGCTTAAGTCAAAGTGGGAGGAGCTTAAGTCAAAGTGGGTGGAGCTTAAGTCAAAGTGGGCGGAGCTTAAGACAAAGTGGGCGGAGCTTAAGTCAAAGTGGGAGGAGCTTAAATCAAAGTGGGAGGAGCTTAAGTCAAAGTGGGAGGAGCTTAAGTCAAAGTGGGCGGAGCTTAAGTCAAAGTGGGAGGAGCTTAAGTCAAAGTGGGAGGAGCTTAAGTCAAAGTGGGAGGAGCTTAAATCAAAGTGGGAGGAGCTTAAGTCAAAGTGGGAGGAGCTTAAATCAAAGTGGGCGGAGCTTAAGTCAAAGTGGGAGGAGCTTAAGTCAAAGTGGGCGGAGCTTAAGTCAAAGTGGGAGGAGCTTAAGTCAAAGTGGGCGGAGCTTAAATCAAAGTGGGAGGAGCTTAAGTTAAAGTGGGCGGAGCTTAAGTCAAAGTGGGAGGAGCTTAAGTCAAAGTGGGAGGAGTTTAAGTCAAAGTGGGCGGAGCTTAAGTTAAAGTGGGCGGAGCTTAAGTTAAAGTGGGCGGAGCTTAAGTCAAAGTGGGAGGAGCTTAAGTCAAAGTGGGAGGAGCTTAAGTCAGCCTGAGAGGAATGCTTAATCATAGAGATGAATCAATAAAAATGTAAGAGCATGTTCTGTCAGGTTAGCTTTCATTGGCCCCCACTTCAGAGTAAGTGGCCCTTGTGTATGGACCACTCGGTATGTAATTACAGTACATGTTCGCCCTGCTTCAAATGAGCAAATCACAGCCTAAGAAGAGATAAGAGCTATAATTTCACAGTATATCAAGTTTCAGTTTATTGTTACGTCACATTACACAAGTGTAAGAGAGTCAGATGCTTAGGCTTGGGTTCCTGACATTCAGCACGAGGCAATAATAACAATAATTCAAGATATGAAGAAAAAAGAGTGACAGTAGTACAGGACATAAGTGACAAAAAATGATCTATAATCTACTTTAGAGAGTAAAATAACACAAAATAACAATAAAATAAGTAAAAAGCTGCAATGTTTGTCAGGAGCCCGAAACACAGCGGCCACGGGGGGGTGCCGTCTTGGTTGTATATGTCTTATATCAAAGAAATATGTCATCGCAGTTCTATTTATGAATAATGAGAGAGGAATGACTAAGAGGTTGTACCCAAACTAACTCACTCCAGAGAGCAAGTTGCAGTAGTCAGGGTAAATGTACACTGATTAGATTGGATTCAACTGTTTTGTCAGTGCACAGAGAGCAGCGAAAATTTAAGACATTAGCATCTAGTGTAGTGTAGTGTGTGTGTGTGTGTGTGTGTGTGTGTGTGTGTGTATGTGACGTGACGTGCCCCTCCTTCCCTCCCCTTTACGATTCCCTCAGGCATCAGTGAGCTCTCAATCTAATCCCTTCCCCTCCCCTCCTCTCTTTCTCCTTCACATGTCATATCTCCAGGCAAACCAGCCATCGCCCACAGGGATCTGAAGTCTAAGAACATTCTGGTAAAGAAGAACGGTACGTGCTGTATCGCTGACCTGGGCCTGGCCGTCCGCCACGACTCTGCTACAGACACCATCGACATCGCCCCCAACCACAGAGTGGGGACCAAAAGGTAACCGGAGCTCCCCCTCAGGGGGGTAACCCTTCTGGCTTCACTCACTGGCTGTCAGATCTCCCTCTACTACTGGCTAGAGGAGCTGTCAGATCTCCCTCTACTACTGAGGACCTCTAAGACCTTAAGACAAAGTGGGCGGAGCTTAAATCAAAGTGGGAGGAGCTTGTGTAAAAGTGGGCGGAGCTTGTGTAAAAGTGGCGCCTGTGGCCTGTGTATGATGATGATGATGATGGGGGGTGATAGGAAGGTCGTAGAGACACCATTCAAATGGTTTTAGATTCCCTGGGTTCTCCCCTATCCGGGGGCGTTGGAATTATTCTCCTAACCCGCGGGGAACCATACGTTATTAACCCCGGGAGGGGTCACACTACGGGACGTATAACGCTGGCTATGAATGTGGTAGAAACACAAGGTTTTCATATTTAAGTTCATTAGGTCTACACGGTCATTTGAAGCCTAACGCCAGCCCTCTGCGACCCCGGGACGTGATGTTATTAAGCTTCCTGCACGTTTTGGCCATGCTAGCCCTCACCGGGGGCTTACCCCTTTTTGGATACAGCGTGATCTCACGATCATAAAAGCCAATGGGGCGGGGAACAAAAAATAAAAAATGTGATAAAAAAAAAAAAAAAAAAAAAAAAAAAACGTTAGGGTGAAGATAGTGGATGCACGCGCGAGTCGATATTAGTCTGTGGAGACCAGATAGAATGGATTTAACATCTCTCTATGACCTGGGGTCACAAGGGTGGGGAATTCCTGGGCATATGTGAATGTGAATGGTCATGCTAATGAGCTGTATGTTAATGAGCTGTGTGTGTATGTTAATGAGCTTAATGCTAATGAGCTGTATGTTAATGAGCTGTATGTTAATGAGCTGTATGTTAATTAGCTGTGTATGTTAATGAGATTCATGCTAATGAGCTGTATATTAATGAGCTGTATGTTAATGAGCTGTGTAAAAGTGGGCGGAGCTTAAGTCAAAGTGGGCGGAGCTTGTGTCTAAGTGGGAGTGGCTTAGACAGTTAGTGGGCGGAGCTTGTGTGAAAGTGGGAGTGGCTTAGACAGTTAGTGGGCGGAGCTTGTGTCAAAAGTGGGCGGAGCTTGTGTCAAAGTGGGCGGAGCTTAAGTGGAAGTGGGAGTGGCTTATACCGTTAGTGGGCGGAGCTTGTGTGAAAGTGGGAGTGGCTTAATTGAGTTAGTGGGCGGAGCTTAAGTCAAAGTGGGCGGAGCTTGTGTCAAAGTGGGCGGAGCTTAAGTGGGAGTGGGAGTGGCTTAGACAGTTAGTGGGCGGAGCTTGTGTGAAAGTGGGAGTGGCTTAATTGATTAATTCAAATTATCTCTCATTTGAGCAATAATGTCTAGTAGACCTGCGTACAGTCTAGGTAGGTCGTTTGTTGGCAAATGAGAGACAATTTGAATTAATCAATTAAGCCACTCCCACTTAGACACAAGCTCCGCCCACTAATTGTCTAAGCCACTCCCACTCCCACTTAAGCTCCGCCCACTTTGACACAAGCTCCGCCCACTTTGACTTAAGCTCCGCCCACTAACTCAATTAAGCCACTCCCACTTAGACACAAGCTCCGCCCACTAACTGTCTAAGCCACTCCCACTCCCACTTAAGCTCCGCCCACTTTGACACAAGCTCCGCCCACTTTGACTTAAGCTCCGCCCACTAACTCAATTAAGCCACTCCCACTTAGACACAAGCTCCGCCCACTAACTGTCTAAGCCACTCCCACTCCCACTTAAGCTCCGCCCACTTTGACACAAGCTCCGCCCACTTTTAACACAAGTGGGCGGAGCTTGTGCCGTAGTGGGCGGAGCTTAAGTCAAAGTGGGCGGAGCTTAAGTCAAAGTGGGCGGAGCTTAAATTAAAGTGGGAGGAGCTTAAGTCAAAGTGGGCGGAGCTTAAATCAAAGTAGGAGGAGCTTAAATCAAAGTGGGAGGAGCTTAAGTCAAAGTGGGAGGAGCTTAAGTCAAAGTGGGAGGAGCTTAAGTCAAAGTGGGCGGAGCTTAAATCAAAGTGGGAGGAGCTTAAGTCAAAGTGGGAGGAGCTTAAATCAAAGTGGGAGGAGCTTAAGTCAAAGTGGGAGGAGCTTAAATCAAAGTGGGGGGAGCTTAAGTCAAAGTGGGAGGAGCTTAAATCAAAGTGGGAGGAGCTTAAGTCAAAGTGGGAGGAGCTTAAATCAAAGTGGGAGGAGCTTAAGTCAAAGTGGGAGGAGCTTAAATCAAAGTGGGAGGAGCTTAAGTCAAAGTGGGAGGAGCTTAAGTCAAAGTGGGAGGAGCTTAAGTCAAAGTGGGCGGAGCTTAAGTCAAAGTGGGAGGAGCTTAAGTCAAAGTGGGCGGAGCTTAAATCAAAGTGGGAGGAGCTTAAATCAAAGTGGGAGGAGCTTAAGTCAAAGTGGGAGGAGCTTATGTCAAAGTGGGAGGAGCTTAAATCAAAGTGGGAGGAGCTTAAATCAAAGTGGGCGGAGCTTAAGTCAAAGTGGGCGGAGCTTAAGTCAAAGTGGGCGGAGCTTAAGTCAAAGTGGGCGGAGCTTAAGTCAAAGTGGGCGGAGCTTAAGACAAAGTGGGCGGAGCTTAAATCAAAGTGGGCGGAGCTTAAATTAAAGTGGGAGGAGCTTAAGTCAAAGTGGGCGGAGCTTAAGTCAAAGTGGGAGGAGCTTAAGTCAAAGTGGGCGGAGCTTAAATCAAAGTGGGAGGAGCTTAAGTCAAAGTGGGAGGAGCTTAAATCAAAGTGGGAGGAGCTTAAGTCAAAGTGGGAGGAGCTTAAATCAAAGTGGGAGGAGCTTAAATCAAAGTGGGAGGAGCTTAAGTCAAAGTGGGAGGAGCTTAAGTCAAAGTGGGAGGAGCTTAAGTCAAAGTGGGAGGAGCCTAAGTCAAAGTGGGCGGAGCTTAAGTCAAAGTGGGAGGAGCTTAAGTCAAAGTGGGCGGAGCTTAAATCAAAGTGGGAGGAGCTTAAATCAAAGTGGGAGGAGCTTAAGTCAAAGTGGGAGGAGCTTATGTCAAAGTGGGAGGAGCTTAAATCAAAGTGGGAGGAGCTTAAATCAAAGTGGGCGGAGCTTAAGTCAAAGTGGGCGGAGCTTAAGTCAAAGTGGGCGGAGCTTAAGTCAAAGTGGGCGGAGCTTAAGTCAAAGTGGGCGGAGCTTAAGACAAAGTGGGCGGAGCTTAAATCAAAGTGGGCGGAGCTTAAATTAAAGTGGGAGGAGCTTAAGTCAAAGTGGGCGGAGCTTAAGTCAAAGTGGGAGGAGCTTAAGTCAAAGTGGGAGGAGCTTAAATCAAAGTGGGAGGAGCTTAAGTCAAAGTGGGAGGAGCTTAAATCAAAGTGGGAGGAGCTTAAGTCAAAGTGGGAGGAGCTTAAATCAAAGTGGGAGGAGCTTAAGTCAAAGTGGGAGGAGCTTAAGTCAAAGTGGGAGGAGCTTAAATCAAAGTGGGCGGAGCTTAAGTCAAAGTGGGAGGAGCTTAAGTCAAAGTGGGAGGAGCTTAAGTCAAAGTGGGAGGAGCTTAAATCAAAGTGGGAGGAGCTTAAGTCAAAGTGGGAGGAGCTTAAGTCAAAGTGGGCGGAGCTTTAATCAAAGTGGGAGGAGCTTAAGTCAAAGTGGGCGGAGCTTAAGTCAAAGTGGGAGGAGCTTAAGTCAAAGTGGGAGGAGCTTAAGTCAAAGTGGGCGGAGCTTAAATCAAAGTGGGCGGAGCTTAAGTCAAAGTGGGCGGAGCTTAAGTCAAAGTGGGCGGAGCTTAAGTCAAAGTGGGCGGAGCTTAAGTCAAAGTGGGAGGAGCCTAAGTCAAAGTGGGCGGAGCTTAAATCAAAGTGGGCGGAGCTTAAGTCAAAGTGGGCGGAGCTTAAATCAAAGTGGGCGGAGCTTAAGTCAAAGTGGGAGGAGCTTAAGTCAAAGTGGGAGGAGCTTAAATCAAAGTGGGCGGAGCTTAAGTCAAAGTGGGAGGAGCTTAAGTCAAAGTGGGCGGAGCTTAAGTCAAAGTGGGAGGAGCTTAGGTTAAAGTGGGAGGAGCTTAGGTTAAAGTGGGAGGAGCTTAAGGCAAAGTGGGAGGAGCTTAAGTCAAAGTGGGCGGAGCTTAAGTCAAAGTGGGAGGAGCTTAAGTCAAAGTGGGAGGAGCTTAAATCAAAGTGGGAGGAGCTTAAATCAAAGTGGGAGGAGCTTAAGTCAAAGTGGGAGGAGCTTAAGTCAAAGTGGGAGGAGCTTAAATCAAAGTGGGCGGAGCTTAAGTCAAAGTGGGAGGAGCTTAAATCAAAGTGGGAGGAGCTTAAGTCAAAGTGGGAGGAGCTTAAATCAAAGTGGGCGGAGCTTAAGTCAAAGTGGGAGGAGCTTAAATCAAAGTGGGAGGAGCTTAAGTCAAAGTGGGAGGAGCTTAAGTCAAAGTGGGAGGAGCTTAAGTCAAAGTGGGAGGAGCTTAAATCAAAGTGGGAGGAGCTTAAGTCAAAGTGGGAGGAGCTTAAATCAAAGTGGGCGGAGCTTAATTCAAAGTGGGCGGAGCTTAAATCAAAGTGGGAGGAGCTTAAGTTAAAGTGGGAGGAGCTTAAGTCAAAGTGGGAGGAGCTTAAGTCAAAGTGGGCGGAGCTTAATTCAAAGTGGGCGGAGCTTAAATCAAAGTGGGAGGAGCTTAAGTTAAAGTGGGAGGAGCTTAAGTTAAAGTGGGCGGAGCTTAAGTCAAAGTGGGCGGAGCTTAAATCAAAGTGGGAGGAGCCTAAGTCAAAGTGGGCGGAGCTTAAGTCAAAGTGGGAGGAGCTTAAGTCAAAGTGGGCGGAGCTTAAATCAAAGTGGGCGGAGCTTAAGTCAAAGTGGGAGGAGCTTAAGTCAAAGTGGGCGGAGCTTAAATCAAAGTGGGAGGAGCTTAAGTCAAAGTGGGCGGAGCTTAAGTCAAAGTGGGCGGAGCTTAAGTCAAAGTGGGAGGAGCTTAAGTCAAAGTGGGAGGAGCTTAAATCAAAGTGGGAGGAGCTTAAGTCAAAGTGGGAGGAGCTTAAATCAAAGTGGGAGGAGCTTAAGGCAAAGTGGGAGGAGCTTAAGTCAAAGTGGGAGGAGCTTAAATCAAAGTGGGAGGAGCTTAAGTCAAAGTGGGCGGAGCTTAAGTCAAAGTGGGAGGAGCTTAAGTCAAAGTGGGAGGAGCTTAAGTCAAAGTGGGAGGAGCTTAAGTCAAAGTGGGCGGAGCTTAAGTCAAAGTGGGAGGAGCTTAAGTCAAAGTGGGAGGAGCTTAGGTTAAAGTGGGCGGAGCTTACGTCAAAGTGGGAGGAGCTTAAGTCAAAGTGGGAGGAGCTTAAGTCAAAGTGGGCGGAGCTTAAGTCAAAGTGGGAGGAGCTTAAGTCAAAGTGGGCGGAGCTTAAGTCAAAGTGGGAGGAGCTTAAGTCAAAGTGGGAGGAGCTTAAGTCAAAGTGGGTGGAGCTTAAGTCAAAGTGGGCGGAGCTTAAGACAAAGTGGGCGGAGCTTAAGTCAAAGTGGGAGGAGCTTAAATCAAAGTGGGAGGAGCTTAAGTCAAAGTGGGAGGAGCTTAAGTCAAAGTGGGCGGAGCTTAAGTCAAAGTGGGAGGAGCTTAAGTCAAAGTGGGAGGAGCTTAAGTCAAAGTGGGAGGAGCTTAAATCAAAGTGGGAGGAGCTTAAGTCAAAGTGGGCGGAGCTTAAGTCAAAGTGGGAGGAGCTTAAGTCAAAGTGGGCGGAGCTTAAATCAAAGTGGGCGGAGCTTAAGTCAAAGTGGGAGGAGCTTAAGTCAAAGTGGGAGGAGCTTAAGTCAAAGTGGGCGGAGCTTAAGTCAAAGTGGGAGGAGCTTAAGTCAAAGTGGGCGGAGCTTAAGTCAAAGTGGGAGGAGCTTAAGTCAAAGTGGGAGGAGCTTAAGTCAAAGTGGGTGGAGCTTAAGTCAAAGTGGGCGGAGCTTAAGACAAAGTGGGCGGAGCTTAAGTCAAAGTGGGAGGAGCTTAAGTCAAAGTGGGAGGAGCTTAAGTCAAAGTGGGCGGAGCTTAATTCAAAGTGGGAGGAGCTTAAATCAAAGTGGGAGGAGCTTAAGTCAAAGTGGGAGGAGCTTAAGTCAAAGTGGGAGGAGCTTAAGTCAAAGTGGGAGGAGCTTAAGTCAAAGTGGGCGGAGCTTAAGTCAAAGTGGGAGGAGCTTAAGTCAAAGTGGGAGGAGCTTAAGTCAAAGTGGGTGGAGCTTAAGTCAAAGTGGGCGGAGCTTAAGACAAAGTGGGCGGAGCTTAAGTCAAAGTGGGAGGAGCTTAAGTCAAAGTGGGAGGAGCTTAAGTCAAAGTGGGCGGAGCTTAATTCAAAGTGGGAGGAGCTTAAATCAAAGTGGGAGGAGCTTAAGTCAAAGTGGGAGGAGCTTAAGTCAAAGTGGGAGGAGCTTAAGTCAAAGTGGGAGGAGCTTAAGTCAAAGTGGGCGGAGCTTAAATCAAAGTGGGAGGAGCTTAAATCAAAGTGGGAGGAGCTTAAGTCAAAGTGGGAGGAGCTTAAGTCAAAGTGGGAGGAGCTTAAGTCAAAGTGGGCGGAGCTTAAATCAAAGTGGGCGTAGCTTAAGACAAAGTGGGCGGAGCTTAAATCAAAGTGGGAGGAGCTTAAGTCAAAGTGGGAGGAGCTTAAGTCAAAGTGGGAGGAGCTTAAATCAAAGTGGGCGGAGCTTAAGTCAAAGTGGGAGGAGCTTAAGTCAAAGTGGGCGGAGCTTAAGTCAAAGTGGGAGGAGCTTAAGTCAAAGTGGGCGGAGCTTAAATCAAAGTGGGAGGAGCTTAAGTTAAAGTGGGCGGAGCTTAAGTCAAAGTGGGAGGAGCTTAAGTCAAAGTGGGAGGAGTTTAAGTCAAAGTGGGCGGAGCTTAAATCAAAGTGGGAGGAGCTTAAGTCAAAGTGGGCGGAGCTTAAGTCAAAGTGGGCGGAGCTTAAGTCAAAGTGGGAGGAGCTTAAGTCAAAGTGGGCGGAGCTTAAATCAAAGTGGGCGTAGCTTAAGACAAAGTGGGCGGAGCTTAAATCAAAGTGGGAGGAGCTTAAGTCAAAGTGGGAGGAGCTTAAGTCAAAGTGGGAGGAGCTTAAATCAAAGTGGGCGGAGCTTAAGTCAAAGTGGGAGGAGCTTAAGTCAAAGTGGGCGGAGCTTAAGTCAAAGTGGGAGGAGCTTAAGTCAAAGTGGGCGGAGCTTAAATCAAAGTGGGAGGAGCTTAAGTTAAAGTGGGCGGAGCTTAAGTCAAAGTGGGAGGAGCTTAAGTCAAAGTGGGAGGAGTTTAAGTCAAAGTGGGCGGAGCTTAAATCAAAGTGGGAGGAGCTTAAGTCAAAGTGGGCTGAGCTTAAGTCAAAGTGGGCGGAGCTTAAGTCAAAGTGGGAGGAGCTTAAGTCAAAGTGGGAGGAGCTTAAGTCAAAGTGGGAGGAGCTTAAATCAAAGTGGGAGGAGCTTAAGTCAAAGTGGGCGGAGCTTAAGTCAAAGTGGGAGGAGCTTAAGTCAAAGTGGGAGGAGCTTAAGTCAAAGTGGGAGGAGCTTAAGTCAAAGTGGGCGGAGCTTAAGTCAAAGTGGGAGGAGCTTAAGTCAAAGTGGGAGGAGCTTAGGTTAAAGTGGGCGGAGCTTACGTCAAAGTGGGAGGAGCTTAAGTCAAAGTGGGAGGAGCTTAAGTCAAAGTGGGCGGAGCTTAAGTCAAAGTGGGAGGAGCTTAAGTCAAAGTGGGCGGAGCTTAAGTCAAAGTGGGAGGAGCTTAAGTCAAAGTGGGAGGAGCTTAAGTCAAAGTGGGTGGAGCTTAAGTCAAAGTGGGCGGAGCTTAAGACAAAGTGGGCGGAGCTTAAGTCAAAGTGGGAGGAGCTTAAATCAAAGTGGGAGGAGCTTAAGTCAAAGTGGGAGGAGCTTAAGTCAAAGTGGGCGGAGCTTAAGTCAAAGTGGGAGGAGCTTAAGTCAAAGTGGGAGGAGCTTAAGTCAAAGTGGGAGGAGCTTAAATCAAAGTGGGAGGAGCTTAAGTCAAAGTGGGCGGAGCTTAAGCCAAAGTGGGAGGAGCTTAAGTCAAAGTGGGCGGAGCTTAAATTAAAGTGGGCGGAGCTTAAGTCAAAGTGGGAGGAGCTTAAGTCAAAGTGGGAGGAGCCTAAGTCAAAGTGGGCGGAGCTTAAGTCAAAGTGGGAGGAGCTTAAGTCAAAGTGGGCGGAGCTTAAGTCAAAGTGGGAGGAGCTTAAGTCAAAGTGGGAGGAGCTTAAGTCAAAGTGGGTGGAGCTTAAGTCAAAGTGGGCGGAGCTTAAGACAAAGTGGGCGGAGCTTAAGTCAAAGTGGGAGGAGCTTAAATCAAAGTGGGAGGAGCTTAAGTCAAAGTGGGAGGAGCTTAAGTCAAAGTGGGCGGAGCTTAAGTCAAAGTGGGAGGAGCTTAAGTCAAAGTGGGAGGAGCTTAAGTCAAAGTGGGAGGAGCTTAAATCAAAGTGGGAGGAGCTTAAGTCAAAGTGGGAGGAGCTTAAATCAAAGTGGGCGGAGCTTAAGTCAAAGTGGGAGGAGCTTAAGTCAAAGTGGGCGGAGCTTAAGTCAAAGTGGGAGGAGCTTAAGTCAAAGTGGGCGGAGCTTAAATCAAAGTGGGAGGAGCTTAAGTTAAAGTGGGCGGAGCTTAAGTCAAAGTGGGAGGAGCTTAAGTCAAAGTGGGAGGAGTTTAAGTCAAAGTGGGCGGAGCTTAAGTTAAAGTGGGCGGAGCTTAAGTTAAAGTGGGCGGAGCTTAAGTCAAAGTGGGAGGAGCTTAAGTCAAAGTGGGAGGAGCTTAAGTCAGCCTGAGAGGAATGCTTAATCATAGAGATGAATCAATAAAAATGTAAGAGCATGTTCTGTCAGGTTAGCTTTCATTGGCCCCCACTTCAGAGTAAGTGGCCCTTGTGTATGGACCACTCGGTATGTAATTACAGTACATGTTCGCCCTGCTTCAAATGAGCAAATCACAGCCTAAGAAGAGATAAGAGCTATAATTTCACAGTATATCAAGTTTCAGTTTATTGTTACGTCACATTACACAAGTGTAAGAGAGTCAAATGCTTAGGCTTGGGTTCCTGACGTTCAGCACAAGGCAATAATAACAATAATTCAAGATATGAAAAAAAAAGTGACAGTAGTACAGGACATAAGTGACAAAAAATGATATAATCTACTTTAGAGAGTAAAATAACACAAAATAACAATAAAATAAGTAAAAAGCTGCAATGTTTGTCAGGAGCCCGAAACACAGCGGCCACGGGGGGGTGCCGTCTTGGTTGTATATGTCTTATATCAAAGAAATATGTCATCGCAGTTCTATTTATGAATAATGAGAGAGGAATGACTAAGAGGTTGTACCCAAACTAACTCACTCCAGAGAGCAAGTTGCAGTAGTCAGGGTAAATGTACACTGATTAGATTGGATTCAACTGTTTTGTCAGTGCACAGAGAGCAGCGAAAATTTAAGACATTAGCATCTAGTGTAGTGTAGTGTGTGTGTGTGTGTGTGTGTGTGTGTGTGTGTGTATGTGACGTGACGTGCCCCTCCTTCCCTCCCCTTTACGATTCCCTCAGGCATCAGTGAGCTCTCAATCTAATCCCTTCCCCTCCCCTCCTCTCTTTCTCCTTCACATGTCATATCTCCAGGCAAACCAGCCATCGCCCACAGGGATCTGAAGTCTAAGAACATTCTGGTAAAGAAGAACGGTACGTGCTGTATCGCTGACCTGGGCCTGGCCGTCCGCCACGACTCTGCTACAGACACCATCGACATCGCCCCCAACCACAGAGTGGGGACCAAAAGGTAACCGGAGCTCCCCCTCAGGGGGGTAACCCTTCTGGCTTCACTCACTGGCTGTCAGATCTCCCTCTACTACTGGCTAGAGGAGCTGTCAGATCTCCCTCTACTACTGAGGACCTCTAAGACCTTAAGACAAAGTGGGCGGAGCTTAAATCAAAGTGGGAGGAGCTTGTGTAAAAGTGGGCGGAGCTTGTGTAAAAGTGGCGCCTGTGGCCTGTGTATGATGATGATGATGATGGGGGGTGATAGGAAGGTCGTAGAGACACCATTCAAATGGTTTTAGATTCCCTGGGTTCTCCCCTATCCGGGGGCGTTGGAATTATTCTCCTAACCCGCGGGGAACCATACGTTATTAACCCCGGGAGGGGTCACACTACGGGACGTATAACGCTGGCTATGAATGTGGTAGAAACACAAGGTTTTCATATTTAAGTTCATTAGGTCTACACGGTCATTTGAAGCCTAACGCCAGCCCTCTGCGACCCCGGGACGTGATGTTATTAAGCTTCCTGCACGTTTTGGCCATGCTAGCCCTCACCGGGGGCTTACCCCTTTTTGGATACAGCGTGATCTCACGATCATAAAAGCCAATGGGGCGGGGAACAAAAAATAAAAAATGTGATAAAAAAAAAAAAAAAAAAAAAAAAAAAACGTTAGGGTGAAGATAGTGGATGCACGCGCGAGTCGATATTAGTCTGTGGAGACCAGATAGAATGGATTTAACATCTCTCTATGACCTGGGGTCACAAGGGTGGGGAATTCCTGGGCATATGTGAATGTGAATGGTCATGCTAATGAGCTGTATGTTAATGAGCTGTGTGTGTATGTTAATGAGCTTAATGCTAATGAGCTGTATGTTAATGAGCTGTATGTTAATGAGCTGTATGTTAATTAGCTGTGTATGTTAATGAGATTCATGCTAATGAGCTGTATATTAATGAGCTGTATGTTAATGAGCTGTGTAAAAGTGGGCGGAGCTTAAGTCAAAGTGGGCGGAGCTTGTGTCTAAGTGGGAGTGGCTTAGACAGTTAGTGGGCGGAGCTTGTGTGAAAGTGGGAGTGGCTTAGACAGTTAGTGGGCGGAGCTTGTGTCAAAAGTGGGCGGAGCTTGTGTCAAAGTGGGCGGAGCTTAAGTGGAAGTGGGAGTGGCTTATACCGTTAGTGGGCGGAGCTTGTGTGAAAGTGGGAGTGGCTTAATTGAGTTAGTGGGCGGAGCTTAAGTCAAAGTGGGCGGAGCTTGTGTCAAAGTGGGCGGAGCTTAAGTGGGAGTGGGAGTGGCTTAGACAGTTAGTGGGCGGAGCTTGTGTGAAAGTGGGAGTGGCTTAATTGATTAATTCAAATTATCTCTCATTTGAGCAATAATGTCTAGTAGACCTGCGTACAGTCTAGGTAGGTCGTTTGTTGGCAAATGAGAGACAATTTGAATTAATCAATTAAGCCACTCCCACTTAGACACAAGCTCCGCCCACTAATTGTCTAAGCCACTCCCACTCCCACTTAAGCTCCGCCCACTTTGACACAAGCTCCGCCCACTTTGACTTAAGCTCCGCCCACTAACTCAATTAAGCCACTCCCACTTAGACACAAGCTCCGCCCACTAACTGTCTAAGCCACTCCCACTCCCACTTAAGCTCCGCCCACTTTGACACAAGCTCCGCCCACTTTGACTTAAGCTCCGCCCACTAACTCAATTAAGCCACTCCCACTTAGACACAAGCTCCGCCCACTAACTGTCTAAGCCACTCCCACTCCCACTTAAGCTCCGCCCACTTTGACACAAGCTCCGCCCACTTTTAACACAAGTGGGCGGAGCTTGTGCCGTAGTGGGCGGAGCTTAAGTCAAAGTGGGCGGAGCTTAAGTCAAAGTGGGCGGAGCTTAAATTAAAGTGGGAGGAGCTTAAGTCAAAGTGGGCGGAGCTTAAATCAAAGTAGGAGGAGCTTAAATCAAAGTGGGAGGAGCTTAAGTCAAAGTGGGAGGAGCTTAAGTCAAAGTGGGAGGAGCTTAAGTCAAAGTGGGCGGAGCTTAAATCAAAGTGGGAGGAGCTTAAGTCAAAGTGGGAGGAGCTTAAATCAAAGTGGGAGGAGCTTAAGTCAAAGTGGGAGGAGCTTAAATCAAAGTGGGGGGAGCTTAAGTCAAAGTGGGAGGAGCTTAAATCAAAGTGGGAGGAGCTTAAGTCAAAGTGGGAGGAGCTTAAATCAAAGTGGGAGGAGCTTAAGTCAAAGTGGGAGGAGCTTAAATCAAAGTGGGAGGAGCTTAAGTCAAAGTGGGAGGAGCTTAAGTCAAAGTGGGAGGAGCTTAAGTCAAAGTGGGCGGAGCTTAAGTCAAAGTGGGAGGAGCTTAAGTCAAAGTGGGCGGAGCTTAAATCAAAGTGGGAGGAGCTTAAATCAAAGTGGGAGGAGCTTAAGTCAAAGTGGGAGGAGCTTATGTCAAAGTGGGAGGAGCTTAAATCAAAGTGGGAGGAGCTTAAATCAAAGTGGGCGGAGCTTAAGTCAAAGTGGGCGGAGCTTAAGTCAAAGTGGGCGGAGCTTAAGTCAAAGTGGGCGGAGCTTAAGTCAAAGTGGGCGGAGCTTAAGACAAAGTGGGCGGAGCTTAAATCAAAGTGGGCGGAGCTTAAATTAAAGTGGGAGGAGCTTAAGTCAAAGTGGGCGGAGCTTAAGTCAAAGTGGGAGGAGCTTAAGTCAAAGTGGGCGGAGCTTAAATCAAAGTGGGAGGAGCTTAAGTCAAAGTGGGAGGAGCTTAAATCAAAGTGGGAGGAGCTTAAGTCAAAGTGGGAGGAGCTTAAATCAAAGTGGGAGGAGCTTAAATCAAAGTGGGAGGAGCTTAAGTCAAAGTGGGAGGAGCTTAAGTCAAAGTGGGAGGAGCTTAAGTCAAAGTGGGAGGAGCCTAAGTCAAAGTGGGCGGAGCTTAAGTCAAAGTGGGAGGAGCTTAAGTCAAAGTGGGCGGAGCTTAAATCAAAGTGGGAGGAGCTTAAATCAAAGTGGGAGGAGCTTAAGTCAAAGTGGGAGGAGCTTATGTCAAAGTGGGAGGAGCTTAAATCAAAGTGGGAGGAGCTTAAATCAAAGTGGGCGGAGCTTAAGTCAAAGTGGGCGGAGCTTAAGTCAAAGTGGGCGGAGCTTAAGTCAAAGTGGGCGGAGCTTAAGTCAAAGTGGGCGGAGCTTAAGACAAAGTGGGCGGAGCTTAAATCAAAGTGGGCGGAGCTTAAATTAAAGTGGGAGGAGCTTAAGTCAAAGTGGGCGGAGCTTAAGTCAAAGTGGGAGGAGCTTAAGTCAAAGTGGGAGGAGCTTAAATCAAAGTGGGAGGAGCTTAAGTCAAAGTGGGAGGAGCTTAAATCAAAGTGGGAGGAGCTTAAGTCAAAGTGGGAGGAGCTTAAATCAAAGTGGGAGGAGCTTAAGTCAAAGTGGGAGGAGCTTAAGTCAAAGTGGGAGGAGCTTAAATCAAAGTGGGCGGAGCTTAAGTCAAAGTGGGAGGAGCTTAAGTCAAAGTGGGAGGAGCTTAAGTCAAAGTGGGAGGAGCTTAAATCAAAGTGGGAGGAGCTTAAGTCAAAGTGGGAGGAGCTTAAGTCAAAGTGGGCGGAGCTTTAATCAAAGTGGGAGGAGCTTAAGTCAAAGTGGGCGGAGCTTAAGTCAAAGTGGGAGGAGCTTAAGTCAAAGTGGGAGGAGCTTAAGTCAAAGTGGGCGGAGCTTAAATCAAAGTGGGCGGAGCTTAAGTCAAAGTGGGCGGAGCTTAAGTCAAAGTGGGCGGAGCTTAAGTCAAAGTGGGCGGAGCTTAAGTCAAAGTGGGAGGAGCCTAAGTCAAAGTGGGCGGAGCTTAAATCAAAGTGGGCGGAGCTTAAGTCAAAGTGGGCGGAGCTTAAATCAAAGTGGGCGGAGCTTAAGTCAAAGTGGGAGGAGCTTAAGTCAAAGTGGGAGGAGCTTAAATCAAAGTGGGCGGAGCTTAAGTCAAAGTGGGAGGAGCTTAAGTCAAAGTGGGCGGAGCTTAAGTCAAAGTGGGAGGAGCTTAGGTTAAAGTGGGAGGAGCTTAGGTTAAAGTGGGAGGAGCTTAAGGCAAAGTGGGAGGAGCTTAAGTCAAAGTGGGCGGAGCTTAAGTCAAAGTGGGAGGAGCTTAAGTCAAAGTGGGAGGAGCTTAAATCAAAGTGGGAGGAGCTTAAATCAAAGTGGGAGGAGCTTAAGTCAAAGTGGGAGGAGCTTAAGTCAAAGTGGGAGGAGCTTAAATCAAAGTGGGCGGAGCTTAAGTCAAAGTGGGAGGAGCTTAAATCAAAGTGGGAGGAGCTTAAGTCAAAGTGGGAGGAGCTTAAATCAAAGTGGGCGGAGCTTAAGTCAAAGTGGGAGGAGCTTAAATCAAAGTGGGAGGAGCTTAAGTCAAAGTGGGAGGAGCTTAAGTCAAAGTGGGAGGAGCTTAAGTCAAAGTGGGAGGAGCTTAAATCAAAGTGGGAGGAGCTTAAGTCAAAGTGGGAGGAGCTTAAATCAAAGTGGGCGGAGCTTAATTCAAAGTGGGCGGAGCTTAAATCAAAGTGGGAGGAGCTTAAGTTAAAGTGGGAGGAGCTTAAGTCAAAGTGGGAGGAGCTTAAGTCAAAGTGGGCGGAGCTTAATTCAAAGTGGGCGGAGCTTAAATCAAAGTGGGAGGAGCTTAAGTTAAAGTGGGAGGAGCTTAAGTTAAAGTGGGCGGAGCTTAAGTCAAAGTGGGCGGAGCTTAAATCAAAGTGGGAGGAGCCTAAGTCAAAGTGGGCGGAGCTTAAGTCAAAGTGGGAGGAGCTTAAGTCAAAGTGGGCGGAGCTTAAATCAAAGTGGGCGGAGCTTAAGTCAAAGTGGGAGGAGCTTAAGTCAAAGTGGGCGGAGCTTAAATCAAAGTGGGAGGAGCTTAAGTCAAAGTGGGCGGAGCTTAAGTCAAAGTGGGCGGAGCTTAAGTCAAAGTGGGAGGAGCTTAAGTCAAAGTGGGAGGAGCTTAAATCAAAGTGGGAGGAGCTTAAGTCAAAGTGGGAGGAGCTTAAATCAAAGTGGGAGGAGCTTAAGGCAAAGTGGGAGGAGCTTAAGTCAAAGTGGGAGGAGCTTAAATCAAAGTGGGAGGAGCTTAAGTCAAAGTGGGCGGAGCTTAAGTCAAAGTGGGAGGAGCTTAAGTCAAAGTGGGAGGAGCTTAAGTCAAAGTGGGAGGAGCTTAAGTCAAAGTGGGCGGAGCTTAAGTCAAAGTGGGAGGAGCTTAAGTCAAAGTGGGAGGAGCTTAGGTTAAAGTGGGCGGAGCTTACGTCAAAGTGGGAGGAGCTTAAGTCAAAGTGGGAGGAGCTTAAGTCAAAGTGGGCGGAGCTTAAGTCAAAGTGGGAGGAGCTTAAGTCAAAGTGGGCGGAGCTTAAGTCAAAGTGGGAGGAGCTTAAGTCAAAGTGGGAGGAGCTTAAGTCAAAGTGGGTGGAGCTTAAGTCAAAGTGGGCGGAGCTTAAGACAAAGTGGGCGGAGCTTAAGTCAAAGTGGGAGGAGCTTAAATCAAAGTGGGAGGAGCTTAAGTCAAAGTGGGAGGAGCTTAAGTCAAAGTGGGCGGAGCTTAAGTCAAAGTGGGAGGAGCTTAAGTCAAAGTGGGAGGAGCTTAAGTCAAAGTGGGAGGAGCTTAAATCAAAGTGGGAGGAGCTTAAGTCAAAGTGGGCGGAGCTTAAGTCAAAGTGGGAGGAGCTTAAGTCAAAGTGGGCGGAGCTTAAATCAAAGTGGGCGGAGCTTAAGTCAAAGTGGGAGGAGCTTAAGTCAAAGTGGGAGGAGCTTAAGTCAAAGTGGGCGGAGCTTAAGTCAAAGTGGGAGGAGCTTAAGTCAAAGTGGGCGGAGCTTAAGTCAAAGTGGGAGGAGCTTAAGTCAAAGTGGGAGGAGCTTAAGTCAAAGTGGGTGGAGCTTAAGTCAAAGTGGGCGGAGCTTAAGACAAAGTGGGCGGAGCTTAAGTCAAAGTGGGAGGAGCTTAAGTCAAAGTGGGAGGAGCTTAAGTCAAAGTGGGCGGAGCTTAATTCAAAGTGGGAGGAGCTTAAATCAAAGTGGGAGGAGCTTAAGTCAAAGTGGGAGGAGCTTAAGTCAAAGTGGGAGGAGCTTAAGTCAAAGTGGGAGGAGCTTAAGTCAAAGTGGGCGGAGCTTAAGTCAAAGTGGGAGGAGCTTAAGTCAAAGTGGGAGGAGCTTAAGTCAAAGTGGGTGGAGCTTAAGTCAAAGTGGGCGGAGCTTAAGACAAAGTGGGCGGAGCTTAAGTCAAAGTGGGAGGAGCTTAAGTCAAAGTGGGAGGAGCTTAAGTCAAAGTGGGCGGAGCTTAATTCAAAGTGGGAGGAGCTTAAATCAAAGTGGGAGGAGCTTAAGTCAAAGTGGGAGGAGCTTAAGTCAAAGTGGGAGGAGCTTAAGTCAAAGTGGGAGGAGCTTAAGTCAAAGTGGGCGGAGCTTAAATCAAAGTGGGAGGAGCTTAAATCAAAGTGGGAGGAGCTTAAGTCAAAGTGGGAGGAGCTTAAGTCAAAGTGGGAGGAGCTTAAGTCAAAGTGGGCGGAGCTTAAATCAAAGTGGGCGTAGCTTAAGACAAAGTGGGCGGAGCTTAAATCAAAGTGGGAGGAGCTTAAGTCAAAGTGGGAGGAGCTTAAGTCAAAGTGGGAGGAGCTTAAATCAAAGTGGGCGGAGCTTAAGTCAAAGTGGGAGGAGCTTAAGTCAAAGTGGGCGGAGCTTAAGTCAAAGTGGGAGGAGCTTAAGTCAAAGTGGGCGGAGCTTAAATCAAAGTGGGAGGAGCTTAAGTTAAAGTGGGCGGAGCTTAAGTCAAAGTGGGAGGAGCTTAAGTCAAAGTGGGAGGAGTTTAAGTCAAAGTGGGCGGAGCTTAAATCAAAGTGGGAGGAGCTTAAGTCAAAGTGGGCGGAGCTTAAGTCAAAGTGGGCGGAGCTTAAGTCAAAGTGGGAGGAGCTTAAGTCAAAGTGGGCGGAGCTTAAATCAAAGTGGGCGTAGCTTAAGACAAAGTGGGCGGAGCTTAAATCAAAGTGGGAGGAGCTTAAGTCAAAGTGGGAGGAGCTTAAGTCAAAGTGGGAGGAGCTTAAATCAAAGTGGGCGGAGCTTAAGTCAAAGTGGGAGGAGCTTAAGTCAAAGTGGGCGGAGCTTAAGTCAAAGTGGGAGGAGCTTAAGTCAAAGTGGGCGGAGCTTAAATCAAAGTGGGAGGAGCTTAAGTTAAAGTGGGCGGAGCTTAAGTCAAAGTGGGAGGAGCTTAAGTCAAAGTGGGAGGAGTTTAAGTCAAAGTGGGCGGAGCTTAAATCAAAGTGGGAGGAGCTTAAGTCAAAGTGGGCTGAGCTTAAGTCAAAGTGGGCGGAGCTTAAGTCAAAGTGGGAGGAGCTTAAGTCAAAGTGGGAGGAGCTTAAGTCAAAGTGGGAGGAGCTTAAATCAAAGTGGGAGGAGCTTAAGTCAAAGTGGGCGGAGCTTAAGTCAAAGTGGGAGGAGCTTAAGTCAAAGTGGGAGGAGCTTAAGTCAAAGTGGGAGGAGCTTAAGTCAAAGTGGGCGGAGCTTAAGTCAAAGTGGGAGGAGCTTAAGTCAAAGTGGGAGGAGCTTAGGTTAAAGTGGGCGGAGCTTACGTCAAAGTGGGAGGAGCTTAAGTCAAAGTGGGAGGAGCTTAAGTCAAAGTGGGCGGAGCTTAAGTCAAAGTGGGAGGAGCTTAAGTCAAAGTGGGCGGAGCTTAAGTCAAAGTGGGAGGAGCTTAAGTCAAAGTGGGAGGAGCTTAAGTCAAAGTGGGTGGAGCTTAAGTCAAAGTGGGCGGAGCTTAAGACAAAGTGGGCGGAGCTTAAGTCAAAGTGGGAGGAGCTTAAATCAAAGTGGGAGGAGCTTAAGTCAAAGTGGGAGGAGCTTAAGTCAAAGTGGGCGGAGCTTAAGTCAAAGTGGGAGGAGCTTAAGTCAAAGTGGGAGGAGCTTAAGTCAAAGTGGGAGGAGCTTAAATCAAAGTGGGAGGAGCTTAAGTCAAAGTGGGCGGAGCTTAAGCCAAAGTGGGAGGAGCTTAAGTCAAAGTGGGCGGAGCTTAAATTAAAGTGGGCGGAGCTTAAGTCAAAGTGGGAGGAGCTTAAGTCAAAGTGGGAGGAGCCTAAGTCAAAGTGGGCGGAGCTTAAGTCAAAGTGGGAGGAGCTTAAGTCAAAGTGGGCGGAGCTTAAGTCAAAGTGGGAGGAGCTTAAGTCAAAGTGGGAGGAGCTTAAGTCAAAGTGGGTGGAGCTTAAGTCAAAGTGGGCGGAGCTTAAGACAAAGTGGGCGGAGCTTAAGTCAAAGTGGGAGGAGCTTAAATCAAAGTGGGAGGAGCTTAAGTCAAAGTGGGAGGAGCTTAAGTCAAAGTGGGCGGAGCTTAAGTCAAAGTGGGAGGAGCTTAAGTCAAAGTGGGAGGAGCTTAAGTCAAAGTGGGAGGAGCTTAAATCAAAGTGGGAGGAGCTTAAGTCAAAGTGGGAGGAGCTTAAATCAAAGTGGGCGGAGCTTAAGTCAAAGTGGGAGGAGCTTAAGTCAAAGTGGGCGGAGCTTAAGTCAAAGTGGGAGGAGCTTAAGTCAAAGTGGGCGGAGCTTAAATCAAAGTGGGAGGAGCTTAAGTTAAAGTGGGCGGAGCTTAAGTCAAAGTGGGAGGAGCTTAAGTCAAAGTGGGAGGAGTTTAAGTCAAAGTGGGCGGAGCTTAAGTTAAAGTGGGCGGAGCTTAAGTTAAAGTGGGCGGAGCTTAAGTCAAAGTGGGAGGAGCTTAAGTCAAAGTGGGAGGAGCTTAAGTCAGCCTGAGAGGAATGCTTAATCATAGAGATGAATCAATAAAAATGTAAGAGCATGTTCTGTCAGGTTAGCTTTCATTGGCCCCCACTTCAGAGTAAGTGGCCCTTGTGTATGGACCACTCGGTATGTAATTACAGTACATGTTCGCCCTGCTTCAAATGAGCAAATCACAGCCTAAGAAGAGATAAGAGCTATAATTTCACAGTATATCAAGTTTCAGTTTATTGTTACGTCACATTACACAAGTGTAAGAGAGTCAAATGCTTAGGCTTGGGTTCCTGACGTTCAGCACAAGGCAATAATAACAATAATTCAAGATATGAAAAAAAAAGTGACAGTAGTACAGGACATAAGTGACAAAAAATGATATAATCTACTTTAGAGAGTAAAATAACACAAAATAACAATAAAATAAGTAAAAAGCTGCAATGTTTGTCAGGAGCCCGAAACACAGCGGCCACGGGGGGGTGCCGTCTTGGTTGTATATGTCTTATATCAAAGAAATATGTCATCGCAGTTCTATTTATGAATAATGAGAGAGGAATGACTAAGAGGTTGTACCCAAACTAACTCACTCCAGAGAGCAAGTTGCAGTAGTCAGGGTAAATGTACACTGATTAGATTGGATTCAACTGTTTTGTCAGTGCACAGAGAGCAGCGAAAATTTAAGACATTAGCATCTAGTGTAGTGTAGTGTGTGTGTGTGTGTGTGTGTGTGTGTGTGTGTGTATGTGACGTGACGTGCCCCTCCTTCCCTCCCCTTTACGATTCCCTCAGGCATCAGTGAGCTCTCAATCTAATCCCTTCCCCTCCCCTCCTCTCTTTCTCCTTCACATGTCATATCTCCAGGCAAACCAGCCATCGCCCACAGGGATCTGAAGTCTAAGAACATTCTGGTAAAGAAGAACGGTACGTGCTGTATCGCTGACCTGGGCCTGGCCGTCCGCCACGACTCTGCTACAGACACCATCGACATCGCCCCCAACCACAGAGTGGGGACCAAAAGGTAACCGGAGCTCCCCCTCAGGGGGGTAACCCTTCTGGCTTCACTCACTGGCTGTCAGATCTCCCTCTACTACTGGCTAGAGGAGCTGTCAGATCTCCCTCTACTACTGAGGACCTCTAAGACCTTAAGACAAAGTGGGCGGAGCTTAAATCAAAGTGGGAGGAGCTTGTGTAAAAGTGGGCGGAGCTTGTGTAAAAGTGGCGCCTGTGGCCTGTGTATGATGATGATGATGATGGGGGGTGATAGGAAGGTCGTAGAGACACCATTCAAATGGTTTTAGATTCCCTGGGTTCTCCCCTATCCGGGGGCGTTGGAATTATTCTCCTAACCCGCGGGGAACCATACGTTATTAACCCCGGGAGGGGTCACACTACGGGACGTATAACGCTGGCTATGAATGTGGTAGAAACACAAGGTTTTCATATTTAAGTTCATTAGGTCTACACGGTCATTTGAAGCCTAACGCCAGCCCTCTGCGACCCCGGGAAGTCATGTTAAACTGAAGTTACAGACGACAGATCTGTCAAAAAAAAAAAGTTACAAAAATGCTTTCACCTAAGCTTTCATCTAAAAAGAAAGTAAAAAAAAAAAAAAATGAAAAAAAAACGTCTAAGTCCCCGTGCCACCTAGCTAGGTTAGCTTAGGTCTCCCTGGCTCGGTTAAAGGACTTTAGCTCAGCAAGCGTAGGTGTCACAGAAACACCATATTTCATATTTAAGTTCATTAGGTCTACACGGTCATTTTAAGCCTAACCCCAGCCCTCTACGACCCCGGGACGTGACGCTATTGACCCCCCCGCAGATTCGTCACATGCTAACCGCGGATTACACTACGGGACGTATAACTTTGGCTATGAAGGGGGTAGAGACACGCGGTTTTCATATTTCTGTTCCTTAGGTCTACGCGGTCATTTTAAGCCTAACCCCAGGCCTCTACGACCCCGGGACGTGATGTTATTAAGCTTCCTGCACGTTTTGGCCATGCTAGCCCTCACCGGGGGCTTACCCCTTTTTGGATACAGCGTGATCTCACGATCATAAAAGCCAATGGGGCGGGGAACAAAAAATAAAAAATGTGATAAAAAAAAAAAAAAAAAAAAAAAAAAACGTTAGGGTGAAGATAGTGGATGCACGCGCGAGTCGATATTAGTCTGTGGAGACCAGATAGAATGGATTTAACATCTCTCTATGACCTGGGGTCACAAGGGTGGGGAATTCCTGGGCATATGTGAATGTGAATGGTCATGCTAATGAGCTGTATGTTAATGAGCTGTGTGTGTATGTTAATGAGCTTAATGCTAATGAGCTGTATGTTAATGAGCTGTATGTTAATGAGC
Source organism: Nansenia antarctica (assembly GCF_963989245.1). Lineage (NCBI taxonomy): Eukaryota > Metazoa > Chordata > Actinopteri > Argentiniformes > Microstomatidae > Nansenia > Nansenia antarctica. Next base: position 2,944,268 of record NC_137683.1, on the reverse strand, counting down.
TGTATGTTAATTAGCTGTGTATGTTAATGAGATTCATGCTAATGAGCTGTATATTAATGAGCTGTATGTTAATGAGCTGTGTAAAAGTGGGCGGAGCTTAAGTCAAAGTGGGCGGAGCTTGTGTCTAAGTGGGAGTGGCTTAGACAGTTAGTGGGCGGAGCTTGTGTGAAAGTGGGAGTGGCTTAGACAGTTAGTGGGCGGAGCTTGTGTCAAAAGTGGGCGGAGCTTGTGTCAAAGTGGGCGGAGCTTAAGTGGAAGTGGGAGTGGCTTATACCGTTAGTGGGCGGAGCTTGTGTGAAAGTGGGAGTGGCTTAATTGAGTTAGTGGGCGGAGCTTAAGTCAAAGTGGGCGGAGCTTGTGTCAAAGTGGGCGGAGCTTAAGTGGGAGTGGGAGTGGCTTAGACAGTTAGTGGGCGGAGCTTGTGTGAAAGTGGGAGTGGCTTAATTGATTAATTCAAATTATCTCTCATTTGAGCAATAATGTCTAGTAGACCTGCGTACAGTCTAGGTAGGTCGTTTGTTGGCAAATGAGAGACAATTTGAATTAATCAATTAAGCCACTCCCACTTAGACACAAGCTCCGCCCACTAATTGTCTAAGCCACTCCCACTCCCACTTAAGCTCCGCCCACTTTGACACAAGCTCCGCCCACTTTGACTTAAGCTCCGCCCACTAACTCAATTAAGCCACTCCCACTTAGACACAAGCTCCGCCCACTAACTGTCTAAGCCACTCCCACTCCCACTTAAGCTCCGCCCACTTTGACACAAGCTCCGCCCACTTTGACTTAAGCTCCGCCCACTAACTCAATTAAGCCACTCCCACTTAGACACAAGCTCCGCCCACTAACTGTCTAAGCCACTCCCACTCCCACTTAAGCTCCGCCCACTTTGACACAAGCTCCGCCCACTTTTAACACAAGTGGGCGGAGCTTGTGCCGTAGTGGGCGGAGCTTAAGTCAAAGTGGGCGGAGCTTAAGTCAAAGTGGGCGGAGCTTAAATTAAAGTGGGAGGAGCTTAAGTCAAAGTGGGCGGAGCTTAAATCAAAGTAGGAGGAGCTTAAATCAAAGTGGGAGGAGCTTAAGTCAAAGTGGGAGGAGCTTAAGTCAAAGTGGGAGGAGCTTAAGTCAAAGTGGGCGGAGCTTAAATCAAAGTGGGAGGAGCTTAAGTCAAAGTGGGAGGAGCTTAAATCAAAGTGGGAGGAGCTTAAGTCAAAGTGGGAGGAGCTTAAATCAAAGTGGGGGGAGCTTAAGTCAAAGTGGGAGGAGCTTAAATCAAAGTGGGAGGAGCTTAAGTCAAAGTGGGAGGAGCTTAAATCAAAGTGGGAGGAGCTTAAGTCAAAGTGGGAGGAGCTTAAATCAAAGTGGGAGGAGCTTAAGTCAAAGTGGGAGGAGCTTAAGTCAAAGTGGGAGGAGCTTAAGTCAAAGTGGGCGGAGCTTAAGTCAAAGTGGGAGGAGCTTAAGTCAAAGTGGGCGGAGCTTAAATCAAAGTGGGAGGAGCTTAAATCAAAGTGGGAGGAGCTTAAGTCAAAGTGGGAGGAGCTTATGTCAAAGTGGGAGGAGCTTAAATCAAAGTGGGAGGAGCTTAAATCAAAGTGGGCGGAGCTTAAGTCAAAGTGGGCGGAGCTTAAGTCAAAGTGGGCGGAGCTTAAGTCAAAGTGGGCGGAGCTTAAGTCAAAGTGGGCGGAGCTTAAGACAAAGTGGGCGGAGCTTAAATCAAAGTGGGCGGAGCTTAAATTAAAGTGGGAGGAGCTTAAGTCAAAGTGGGCGGAGCTTAAGTCAAAGTGGGAGGAGCTTAAGTCAAAGTGGGCGGAGCTTAAATCAAAGTGGGAGGAGCTTAAGTCAAAGTGGGAGGAGCTTAAATCAAAGTGGGAGGAGCTTAAGTCAAAGTGGGAGGAGCTTAAATCAAAGTGGGAGGAGCTTAAATCAAAGTGGGAGGAGCTTAAGTCAAAGTGGGAGGAGCTTAAGTCAAAGTGGGAGGAGCTTAAGTCAAAGTGGGAGGAGCCTAAGTCAAAGTGGGCGGAGCTTAAGTCAAAGTGGGAGGAGCTTAAGTCAAAGTGGGCGGAGCTTAAATCAAAGTGGGAGGAGCTTAAATCAAAGTGGGAGGAGCTTAAGTCAAAGTGGGAGGAGCTTATGTCAAAGTGGGAGGAGCTTAAATCAAAGTGGGAGGAGCTTAAATCAAAGTGGGCGGAGCTTAAGTCAAAGTGGGCGGAGCTTAAGTCAAAGTGGGCGGAGCTTAAGTCAAAGTGGGCGGAGCTTAAGTCAAAGTGGGCGGAGCTTAAGACAAAGTGGGCGGAGCTTAAATCAAAGTGGGCGGAGCTTAAATTAAAGTGGGAGGAGCTTAAGTCAAAGTGGGCGGAGCTTAAGTCAAAGTGGGAGGAGCTTAAGTCAAAGTGGGAGGAGCTTAAATCAAAGTGGGAGGAGCTTAAGTCAAAGTGGGAGGAGCTTAAATCAAAGTGGGAGGAGCTTAAGTCAAAGTGGGAGGAGCTTAAATCAAAGTGGGAGGAGCTTAAGTCAAAGTGGGAGGAGCTTAAGTCAAAGTGGGAGGAGCTTAAATCAAAGTGGGCGGAGCTTAAGTCAAAGTGGGAGGAGCTTAAGTCAAAGTGGGAGGAGCTTAAGTCAAAGTGGGAGGAGCTTAAATCAAAGTGGGAGGAGCTTAAGTCAAAGTGGGAGGAGCTTAAGTCAAAGTGGGCGGAGCTTTAATCAAAGTGGGAGGAGCTTAAGTCAAAGTGGGCGGAGCTTAAGTCAAAGTGGGAGGAGCTTAAGTCAAAGTGGGAGGAGCTTAAGTCAAAGTGGGCGGAGCTTAAATCAAAGTGGGCGGAGCTTAAGTCAAAGTGGGCGGAGCTTAAGTCAAAGTGGGCGGAGCTTAAGTCAAAGTGGGCGGAGCTTAAGTCAAAGTGGGAGGAGCCTAAGTCAAAGTGGGCGGAGCTTAAATCAAAGTGGGCGGAGCTTAAGTCAAAGTGGGCGGAGCTTAAATCAAAGTGGGCGGAGCTTAAGTCAAAGTGGGAGGAGCTTAAGTCAAAGTGGGAGGAGCTTAAATCAAAGTGGGCGGAGCTTAAGTCAAAGTGGGAGGAGCTTAAGTCAAAGTGGGCGGAGCTTAAGTCAAAGTGGGAGGAGCTTAGGTTAAAGTGGGAGGAGCTTAGGTTAAAGTGGGAGGAGCTTAAGGCAAAGTGGGAGGAGCTTAAGTCAAAGTGGGCGGAGCTTAAGTCAAAGTGGGAGGAGCTTAAGTCAAAGTGGGAGGAGCTTAAATCAAAGTGGGAGGAGCTTAAATCAAAGTGGGAGGAGCTTAAGTCAAAGTGGGAGGAGCTTAAGTCAAAGTGGGAGGAGCTTAAATCAAAGTGGGCGGAGCTTAAGTCAAAGTGGGAGGAGCTTAAATCAAAGTGGGAGGAGCTTAAGTCAAAGTGGGAGGAGCTTAAATCAAAGTGGGCGGAGCTTAAGTCAAAGTGGGAGGAGCTTAAATCAAAGTGGGAGGAGCTTAAGTCAAAGTGGGAGGAGCTTAAGTCAAAGTGGGAGGAGCTTAAGTCAAAGTGGGAGGAGCTTAAATCAAAGTGGGAGGAGCTTAAGTCAAAGTGGGAGGAGCTTAAATCAAAGTGGGCGGAGCTTAATTCAAAGTGGGCGGAGCTTAAATCAAAGTGGGAGGAGCTTAAGTTAAAGTGGGAGGAGCTTAAGTCAAAGTGGGAGGAGCTTAAGTCAAAGTGGGCGGAGCTTAATTCAAAGTGGGCGGAGCTTAAATCAAAGTGGGAGGAGCTTAAGTTAAAGTGGGAGGAGCTTAAGTTAAAGTGGGCGGAGCTTAAGTCAAAGTGGGCGGAGCTTAAATCAAAGTGGGAGGAGCCTAAGTCAAAGTGGGCGGAGCTTAAGTCAAAGTGGGAGGAGCTTAAGTCAAAGTGGGCGGAGCTTAAATCAAAGTGGGCGGAGCTTAAGTCAAAGTGGGAGGAGCTTAAGTCAAAGTGGGCGGAGCTTAAATCAAAGTGGGAGGAGCTTAAGTCAAAGTGGGCGGAGCTTAAGTCAAAGTGGGCGGAGCTTAAGTCAAAGTGGGAGGAGCTTAAGTCAAAGTGGGAGGAGCTTAAATCAAAGTGGGAGGAGCTTAAGTCAAAGTGGGAGGAGCTTAAATCAAAGTGGGAGGAGCTTAAGGCAAAGTGGGAGGAGCTTAAGTCAAAGTGGGAGGAGCTTAAATCAAAGTGGGAGGAGCTTAAGTCAAAGTGGGCGGAGCTTAAGTCAAAGTGGGAGGAGCTTAAGTCAAAGTGGGAGGAGCTTAAGTCAAAGTGGGAGGAGCTTAAGTCAAAGTGGGCGGAGCTTAAGTCAAAGTGGGAGGAGCTTAAGTCAAAGTGGGAGGAGCTTAGGTTAAAGTGGGCGGAGCTTACGTCAAAGTGGGAGGAGCTTAAGTCAAAGTGGGAGGAGCTTAAGTCAAAGTGGGCGGAGCTTAAGTCAAAGTGGGAGGAGCTTAAGTCAAAGTGGGCGGAGCTTAAGTCAAAGTGGGAGGAGCTTAAGTCAAAGTGGGAGGAGCTTAAGTCAAAGTGGGTGGAGCTTAAGTCAAAGTGGGCGGAGCTTAAGACAAAGTGGGCGGAGCTTAAGTCAAAGTGGGAGGAGCTTAAATCAAAGTGGGAGGAGCTTAAGTCAAAGTGGGAGGAGCTTAAGTCAAAGTGGGCGGAGCTTAAGTCAAAGTGGGAGGAGCTTAAGTCAAAGTGGGAGGAGCTTAAGTCAAAGTGGGAGGAGCTTAAATCAAAGTGGGAGGAGCTTAAGTCAAAGTGGGCGGAGCTTAAGTCAAAGTGGGAGGAGCTTAAGTCAAAGTGGGCGGAGCTTAAATCAAAGTGGGCGGAGCTTAAGTCAAAGTGGGAGGAGCTTAAGTCAAAGTGGGAGGAGCTTAAGTCAAAGTGGGCGGAGCTTAAGTCAAAGTGGGAGGAGCTTAAGTCAAAGTGGGCGGAGCTTAAGTCAAAGTGGGAGGAGCTTAAGTCAAAGTGGGAGGAGCTTAAGTCAAAGTGGGTGGAGCTTAAGTCAAAGTGGGCGGAGCTTAAGACAAAGTGGGCGGAGCTTAAGTCAAAGTGGGAGGAGCTTAAGTCAAAGTGGGAGGAGCTTAAGTCAAAGTGGGCGGAGCTTAATTCAAAGTGGGAGGAGCTTAAATCAAAGTGGGAGGAGCTTAAGTCAAAGTGGGAGGAGCTTAAGTCAAAGTGGGAGGAGCTTAAGTCAAAGTGGGAGGAGCTTAAGTCAAAGTGGGCGGAGCTTAAGTCAAAGTGGGAGGAGCTTAAGTCAAAGTGGGAGGAGCTTAAGTCAAAGTGGGTGGAGCTTAAGTCAAAGTGGGCGGAGCTTAAGACAAAGTGGGCGGAGCTTAAGTCAAAGTGGGAGGAGCTTAAGTCAAAGTGGGAGGAGCTTAAGTCAAAGTGGGCGGAGCTTAATTCAAAGTGGGAGGAGCTTAAATCAAAGTGGGAGGAGCTTAAGTCAAAGTGGGAGGAGCTTAAGTCAAAGTGGGAGGAGCTTAAGTCAAAGTGGGAGGAGCTTAAGTCAAAGTGGGCGGAGCTTAAATCAAAGTGGGAGGAGCTTAAATCAAAGTGGGAGGAGCTTAAGTCAAAGTGGGAGGAGCTTAAGTCAAAGTGGGAGGAGCTTAAGTCAAAGTGGGCGGAGCTTAAATCAAAGTGGGCGTAGCTTAAGACAAAGTGGGCGGAGCTTAAATCAAAGTGGGAGGAGCTTAAGTCAAAGTGGGAGGAGCTTAAGTCAAAGTGGGAGGAGCTTAAATCAAAGTGGGCGGAGCTTAAGTCAAAGTGGGAGGAGCTTAAGTCAAAGTGGGCGGAGCTTAAGTCAAAGTGGGAGGAGCTTAAGTCAAAGTGGGCGGAGCTTAAATCAAAGTGGGAGGAGCTTAAGTTAAAGTGGGCGGAGCTTAAGTCAAAGTGGGAGGAGCTTAAGTCAAAGTGGGAGGAGTTTAAGTCAAAGTGGGCGGAGCTTAAATCAAAGTGGGAGGAGCTTAAGTCAAAGTGGGCGGAGCTTAAGTCAAAGTGGGCGGAGCTTAAGTCAAAGTGGGAGGAGCTTAAGTCAAAGTGGGCGGAGCTTAAATCAAAGTGGGCGTAGCTTAAGACAAAGTGGGCGGAGCTTAAATCAAAGTGGGAGGAGCTTAAGTCAAAGTGGGAGGAGCTTAAGTCAAAGTGGGAGGAGCTTAAATCAAAGTGGGCGGAGCTTAAGTCAAAGTGGGAGGAGCTTAAGTCAAAGTGGGCGGAGCTTAAGTCAAAGTGGGAGGAGCTTAAGTCAAAGTGGGCGGAGCTTAAATCAAAGTGGGAGGAGCTTAAGTTAAAGTGGGCGGAGCTTAAGTCAAAGTGGGAGGAGCTTAAGTCAAAGTGGGAGGAGTTTAAGTCAAAGTGGGCGGAGCTTAAATCAAAGTGGGAGGAGCTTAAGTCAAAGTGGGCTGAGCTTAAGTCAAAGTGGGCGGAGCTTAAGTCAAAGTGGGAGGAGCTTAAGTCAAAGTGGGAGGAGCTTAAGTCAAAGTGGGAGGAGCTTAAATCAAAGTGGGAGGAGCTTAAGTCAAAGTGGGCGGAGCTTAAGTCAAAGTGGGAGGAGCTTAAGTCAAAGTGGGAGGAGCTTAAGTCAAAGTGGGAGGAGCTTAAGTCAAAGTGGGCGGAGCTTAAGTCAAAGTGGGAGGAGCTTAAGTCAAAGTGGGAGGAGCTTAGGTTAAAGTGGGCGGAGCTTACGTCAAAGTGGGAGGAGCTTAAGTCAAAGTGGGAGGAGCTTAAGTCAAAGTGGGCGGAGCTTAAGTCAAAGTGGGAGGAGCTTAAGTCAAAGTGGGCGGAGCTTAAGTCAAAGTGGGAGGAGCTTAAGTCAAAGTGGGAGGAGCTTAAGTCAAAGTGGGTGGAGCTTAAGTCAAAGTGGGCGGAGCTTAAGACAAAGTGGGCGGAGCTTAAGTCAAAGTGGGAGGAGCTTAAATCAAAGTGGGAGGAGCTTAAGTCAAAGTGGGAGGAGCTTAAGTCAAAGTGGGCGGAGCTTAAGTCAAAGTGGGAGGAGCTTAAGTCAAAGTGGGAGGAGCTTAAGTCAAAGTGGGAGGAGCTTAAATCAAAGTGGGAGGAGCTTAAGTCAAAGTGGGCGGAGCTTAAGCCAAAGTGGGAGGAGCTTAAGTCAAAGTGGGCGGAGCTTAAATTAAAGTGGGCGGAGCTTAAGTCAAAGTGGGAGGAGCTTAAGTCAAAGTGGGAGGAGCCTAAGTCAAAGTGGGCGGAGCTTAAGTCAAAGTGGGAGGAGCTTAAGTCAAAGTGGGCGGAGCTTAAGTCAAAGTGGGAGGAGCTTAAGTCAAAGTGGGAGGAGCTTAAGTCAAAGTGGGTGGAGCTTAAGTCAAAGTGGGCGGAGCTTAAGACAAAGTGGGCGGAGCTTAAGTCAAAGTGGGAGGAGCTTAAATCAAAGTGGGAGGAGCTTAAGTCAAAGTGGGAGGAGCTTAAGTCAAAGTGGGCGGAGCTTAAGTCAAAGTGGGAGGAGCTTAAGTCAAAGTGGGAGGAGCTTAAGTCAAAGTGGGAGGAGCTTAAATCAAAGTGGGAGGAGCTTAAGTCAAAGTGGGAGGAGCTTAAATCAAAGTGGGCGGAGCTTAAGTCAAAGTGGGAGGAGCTTAAGTCAAAGTGGGCGGAGCTTAAGTCAAAGTGGGAGGAGCTTAAGTCAAAGTGGGCGGAGCTTAAATCAAAGTGGGAGGAGCTTAAGTTAAAGTGGGCGGAGCTTAAGTCAAAGTGGGAGGAGCTTAAGTCAAAGTGGGAGGAGTTTAAGTCAAAGTGGGCGGAGCTTAAGTTAAAGTGGGCGGAGCTTAAGTTAAAGTGGGCGGAGCTTAAGTCAAAGTGGGAGGAGCTTAAGTCAAAGTGGGAGGAGCTTAAGTCAGCCTGAGAGGAATGCTTAATCATAGAGATGAATCAATAAAAATGTAAGAGCATGTTCTGTCAGGTTAGCTTTCATTGGCCCCCACTTCAGAGTAAGTGGCCCTTGTGTATGGACCACTCGGTATGTAATTACAGTACATGTTCGCCCTGCTTCAAATGAGCAAATCACAGCCTAAGAAGAGATAAGAGCTATAATTTCACAGTATATCAAGTTTCAGTTTATTGTTACGTCACATTACACAAGTGTAAGAGAGTCAAATGCTTAGGCTTGGGTTCCTGACGTTCAGCACAAGGCAATAATAACAATAATTCAAGATATGAAAAAAAAAGTGACAGTAGTACAGGACATAAGTGACAAAAAATGATATAATCTACTTTAGAGAGTAAAATAACACAAAATAACAATAAAATAAGTAAAAAGCTGCAATGTTTGTCAGGAGCCCGAAACACAGCGGCCACGGGGGGGTGCCGTCTTGGTTGTATATGTCTTATATCAAAGAAATATGTCATCGCAGTTCTATTTATGAATAATGAGAGAGGAATGACTAAGAGGTTGTACCCAAACTAACTCACTCCAGAGAGCAAGTTGCAGTAGTCAGGGTAAATGTACACTGATTAGATTGGATTCAACTGTTTTGTCAGTGCACAGAGAGCAGCGAAAATTTAAGACATTAGCATCTAGTGTAGTGTAGTGTGTGTGTGTGTGTGTGTGTGTGTGTGTGTGTGTATGTGACGTGACGTGCCCCTCCTTCCCTCCCCTTTACGATTCCCTCAGGCATCAGTGAGCTCTCAATCTAATCCCTTCCCCTCCCCTCCTCTCTTTCTCCTTCACATGTCATATCTCCAGGCAAACCAGCCATCGCCCACAGGGATCTGAAGTCTAAGAACATTCTGGTAAAGAAGAACGGTACGTGCTGTATCGCTGACCTGGGCCTGGCCGTCCGCCACGACTCTGCTACAGACACCATCGACATCGCCCCCAACCACAGAGTGGGGACCAAAAGGTAACCGGAGCTCCCCCTCAGGGGGGTAACCCTTCTGGCTTCACTCACTGGCTGTCAGATCTCCCTCTACTACTGGCTAGAGGAGCTGTCAGATCTCCCTCTACTACTGAGGACCTCTAAGACCTTAAGACAAAGTGGGCGGAGCTTAAATCAAAGTGGGAGGAGCTTGTGTAAAAGTGGGCGGAGCTTGTGTAAAAGTGGCGCCTGTGGCCTGTGTATGATGATGATGATGATGGGGGGTGATAGGAAGGTCGTAGAGACACCATTCAAATGGTTTTAGATTCCCTGGGTTCTCCCCTATCCGGGGGCGTTGGAATTATTCTCCTAACCCGCGGGGAACCATACGTTATTAACCCCGGGAGGGGTCACACTACGGGACGTATAACGCTGGCTATGAATGTGGTAGAAACACAAGGTTTTCATATTTAAGTTCATTAGGTCTACACGGTCATTTGAAGCCTAACGCCAGCCCTCTGCGACCCCGGGACGTGATGTTATTAAGCTTCCTGCACGTTTTGGCCATGCTAGCCCTCACCGGGGGCTTACCCCTTTTTGGATACAGCGTGATCTCACGATCATAAAAGCCAATGGGGCAGGGAACAAAAAATAAAAAATGTGATAAAAAAAAAAAAAAAAAAAAAAAAAAAACGATAGGGTGAAGATAGTGGATGCACGCGTTTAACATCTCTCTCTGTGACCTGTGGTCACAAGGGTGAGGAATAACCAGTGACATCTGACCTCCTGGGCATATGTGAATGTGAATGTGAATGGTCATGTTAATGAGCTGTATGTTAATGAGCTGTGTGTGTATGTTAATGAGCTTAATGCTAATGAGATTCATGCTAATGAGCTGTATGTTAATGAGCTGTGTGTGTATGTTAATGAGCTGTATGTTAATGAGCTTCATGTTAATGAGCTTCATGCTAATGAGCTTCATGCTAATGAGCTGTATGTTAATGAGCTGTATGTTAATGAGCTTCATGCTAATGAGATTCATGCTAATGTTAATGAGATGTATGTTAATTAGCTGTGTGTGTATGTTAATGAGCTGTATGTTAATGAGCTTCATGCTAATGAGATTCATGCTAATGAGCTGTATGTTAATGAGCTGTGTAAAAGTGGGCGGAGCTTAAGTCAAAGTGGGCGGAGCTTGTGTCTAAGTGGGAGTGGCTTAGACAGTTAGTGGGCGGAGCTTGTGTGAAAGTGGGAGTGGCTTAGACAGTTAGTGGGCGGAGCTTGTGTCAAAAGTGGGCGGGACTTGTGTCAAAGTGGGCGGAGCTTAAGTGGGAGTGGGAGTGGCTTAGACAGTTAGTGGGCGGAGCTTGTGTGAAAGTGGGAGTGGCTTAATTGATTATTTCAAATTATCTCTCATTTGAGCAATAATGTCTAGTAGACCTGCGTACAGTCTAGGTAGGTCGTTTGTTGGCAAATGAGAGACAATTTGAATTAATCAATTAAGCCACTCCCACTTAGACACAAGCTCCGCCCACTAATTGTCTAAGCCACTCCCACTCCCACTTAAGCTCCGCCCACTTTGACACAAGCTCCGCCCACTTTGACTTAAGCTCCGCCCACTAACTCAATTAAGCCACTCCCACTTAGACACAAGCTCCGCCCACTAACTGTCTAAGCCACTCCCACTCCCACTTAAGCTCCGCCCACTTTGACACAAGCTCCGCCCACTTTTAACACAAGTGGGCGGAGCTTGTGCCGTAGTGGGCGGAGCTTAAGTCAAAGTGGGAGGAGCTTAAGTCAAAGTGGGCGGAGCTTAAGTCAAAGTGGGAGGAGCTTAAATCAAAGTGGGAGGAGCTTAAGTCAAAGTGGGTGGAGCTTAAATCAAAGTGGGCGGAGCTTAAATCAAAGTGGGAGGAGCTTAAGTCAAAGTGGGAGGAGCTTAAGTCAAAGTGGGAGGAGCTTAAGTCAAAGTGGGCGGAGCTTAATTCAAAGTGGGAGGAGCTTAAATCAAAGTGGGAGGAGCTTAAGTCAAAGTGGGAGGAGCTTAAGTCAAAGTGGGAGGAGCTTAAGTCAAAGTGGGAGGAGCTTAAGTCAAAGTGGGCGGAGCTTAAATCAAAGTGGGAGGAGCTTAAATCAAAGTGGGAGGAGCTTAAGTCAAAGTGGGAGGAGCTTAAATCAAAGTGGGAGGAGCTTAAGTCAAAGTGGGAGGAGCTTAAGTCAAAGTGGGTGGAGCTTAAGTCAAAGTGGGCGGAGCTTAAGACAAAGTGGGCGGAGCTTAAGTCAAAGTGGGAGGAGCTTAAATCAAAGTGGGAGGAGCTTAAGTCAAAGTGGGAGGAGCTTAAGTCAAAGTGGGCGGAGCTTAAGTCAAAGTGGGAGGAGCTTAAGTCAAAGTGGGAGGAGCTTAAATCAAAGTGGGCGGAGCTTAAGTCAAAGTGGGAGGAGCTTAAGTCAAAGTGGGCGGAGCTTAAGTCAAAGTGGGAGGAGCTTAAGTCAAAGTGGGCGGAGCTTAAATCAAAGTGGGAGGAGCTTAAGTCAAAGTGGGCGGAGCTTAAATCAAAGTGGGAGGAGCTTAAGTCAAAGTGGGCGGAGCTTAAATCAAAGTGGGAGGAGCTTAAATCAAAGTGGGAGGAGCTTAAGTCAAAGTGGGCGGAGCTTAAATCAAAGTGGGAGGAGCTTAAGTCAAAGAGGGCGGAGCTTAAGTCAAAGTGGGAGGAGCTTAAGTCAAAGTGGGAGGAGCTTAAGTCAAAGTGGGAGGAGCTTAAGTCAAAGTGGGCGGAGCTTAAATCAAAGTGGGAGGAGCTTAAATCAAAGTGGGAGGAGCTTAAGTCAAAGTGGGAGGAGCTTAAGTCAAAGTGGGAGGAGCTTAAGTCAAAGTGGGCGGAGCTTAAATCAAAGTGGGCGTAGCTTAAGACAAAGTGGGCGGAGCTTAAATCAAAGTGGGAGGAGCTTAAGTCAAAGTGGGAGGAGCTTAAGTCAAAGTGGGCGGAGCTTAAGTCAAAGTGGGAGGAGCTTAAGTCAAAGTGGGCGGAGCTTAAGTCAAAGTGGGAGGAGCTTAAGTCAAAGTGGGAGGAGCTTAAGTCAAAGTGGGTGGAGCTTAAGTCAAAGTGGGCGGAGCTTAAGACAAAGTGGGCGGAGCTTAAGTCAAAGTGGGAGGAGCTTAAATCAAAGTGGGAGGAGCTTAAGTCAAAGTGGGAGGAGCTTAAGTCAAAGTGGGCGGAGCTTAAGTCAAAGTGGGAGGAGCTTAAGTCAAAGTGGGAGGAGCTTAAGTCAAAGTGGGAGGAGCTTAAATCAAAGTGGGAGGAGCTTAAGTCAAAGTGGGCGGAGCTTAAGTCAAAGTGGGAGGAGCTTAAGTCAAAGTGGGCGGAGCTTAAATCAAAGTGGGCGGAGCTTAAGTCAAAGTGGGAGGAGCTTAAGTCAAAGTGGGAGGAGCTTAAGTCAAAGTGGGCGGAGCTTAAATCAAAGTGGGAGGAGCTTAAATCAAAGTGGGAGGAGCTTAAGTCAAAGTGGGAGGAGCTTAAGTCAAAGTGGGTGGAGCTTAAGTCAAAGTGGGCGGAGCTTAAGACAAAGTGGGCGGAGCTTAAGTCAAAGTGGGAGGAGCTTAAATCAAAGTGGGAGGAGCTTAAGGCAAAGTGGGAGGAGCTTAAGTCAAAGTGGGCGGAGCTTAAGTCAAAGTGGGAGGAGCTTAAGTCAAAGTGGGAGGAGCTTAAATCAAAGTGGGCGGAGCTTAAGTCAAAGTGGGAGGAGCTTAAGTCAAAGTGGGCGGAGCTTAAGTCAAAGTGGGAGGAGCTTAAGTCAAAGTGGGCGGAGCTTAAATCAAAGTGGGAGGAGCTTAAGTTAAAGTGGGCGGAGCTTAAGTCAAAGTGGGAGGAGCTTAAGTCAAAGTGGGAGGAGTTTAAGTCAAAGTGGGCGGAGCTTAAATCAAAGTGGGAGGAGCTTAAGTCAAAGTGGGCGGAGCTTAAGTCAAAGTGGGAGGAGCTTAAGTCAAAGTGGGAGGAGCTTAAGTCAAAGTGGGAGGAGCTTAAATCAAAGTGGGCGGAGCTTAAGTCAAAGTGGGAGGAGCTTAAGTCAAAGTGGGCGGAGCTTAAGTCAAAGTGGGAGGAGCTTAAGTCAAAGTGGGCGGAGCTTAAATCAAAGTGTTTTAATCATATGCTTAATCATAGAGATGAATCAATAAAAATGTAAGAGCATGTTCTGTCAGGTTAGCTTTCATTGGCCCCCACTTCAGAGTAAGTGGCCCTTGTGTATGGACCACTCGGTATGTAATTACAGTACATGTTCGCCCTGCTTCAAATGAGCAAATCACAGCCTAAGAAGAGATAAGAGCTATAATTTCACAGTATATCAAGTTTCAGTTTATTGTTACGTCACATTACACAAGTGTAAGAGAGTCAAATGCTTAGGCTTGGGTTCCTGACGTTCAGCACAAGGCAATAATAACAATAATTCAAGATATGAAAAAAAGAGTGACAGTAGTACAGGACATAAGTGACAAAAATGATAATCTACTTTAGAGAGTAAAATAACACAAAATAACAATAAAATAAGTAAAAAGCTGCAATGTTTGTCAGGAGCCCGAAACACAGCGGCCACGGGGGGGTGCCGTCTTGGTTGTATATGTCTTATATCAAAGAAATATGTCATCGCAGTTCTATTTATGAATAATGAGAGAGGAATGACTAAGAGGTTGTACCCAAACTAACTCACTCCAGAGAGCAAGTTGCAGTAGTCAGGGTAAATGTACACTGATTAGATTGGATTCAACTGTTTTGTCAGTGCACAGAGAGCAGCGAAAATTTAAGACATTAGCATCTAGTGTAGTGTAGTGTGTGTGTGTGTGTGTGTGTGTGTGTGTGTGTGTATGTGACGTGACGTGCCCCTCCTTCCCTCCCCTTTACGATTCCCTCAGGCATCAGTGAGCTCTCAATCTAATCCCTTCCCCCCCCCCCCCCTCCCCTCCTCTCTTTCTCCTTCACATGTCATATCTCCAGGCAAACCAGCCATCGCCCACAGGGATCTGAAGTCTAAGAACATTCTGGTAAAGAAGAACGGTACGTGCTGTATCGCTGACCTGGGCCTGGCCGTCCGCCACGACTCTGCTACAGACACCATCGACATCGCCCCCAACCACAGAGTGGGGACCAAAAGGTAACCGGAGCTCCCCCTCAGGGGGGTAACCCTTCTGGCTTCACTCACTGGCTGTCAGATCTCCCTCTACTACTGGCTAGAGGAGCTGTCAGATCTCCCTCTACTACTGAGGACCTCTAAGACCTTAAGACAAAGTGGGCGGAGCTTAAATCAAAGTGGGAGGAGCTTGTGTAAAAGTGGGCGGAGCTTGTGTAAAAGTGGCGCCTGTGGCCTGTGTATGATGATGATGATGATGGGGGGTGATAGGAAGGTCGTAGAGACACCATTCAAATGGTTTTAGATTCCCTGGGTTCTCCCCTATCCGGGGGCGTTGGAATTATTCTCCTAACCCGCGGGGAACCATACGTTATTAACCCCGGGAGGGGTCACACTACGGGACGTATAACGCTGGCTATGAATGTGGTAGAAACACAAGGTTTTCATATTTAAGTTCATTAGGTCTACACGGTCATTTGAAGCCTAACGCCAGCCCTCTGCGACCCCGGGACGTGATGTTATTAAGCTTCCTGCACGTTTTGGCCATGCTAGCCCTCACCGGGGGCTTACCCCTTTTTGGATACAGCGTGATCTCACGATCATAAAAGCCAATGGGGCGGGGAACAAAAAATAAAAAATGTGATAAAAAAAAAAAAAAAAAAAAAAAAAAAACGTTAGGGTGAAGATAGTGGATGCACGCGCGAGTCGATATTAGTCTGTGGAGACCAGATAGAATGGATTTAACATCTCTCTATGACCTGGGGTCACAAGGGTGGGGAATTCCTGGGCATATGTGAATGTGAATGGTCATGCTAATGAGCTGTATGTTAATGAGCTGTGTGTGTATGTTAATGAGCTTAATGCTAATGAGCTGTATGTTAATGAGCTGTATGTTAATGAGCTGTATGTTAATTAGCTGTGTATGTTAATGAGATTCATGCTAATGAGCTGTATATTAATGAGCTGTATGTTAATGAGCTGTGTAAAAGTGGGCGGAGCTTAAGTCAAAGTGGGCGGAGCTTGTGTCTAAGTGGGAGTGGCTTAGACAGTTAGTGGGCGGAGCTTGTGTGAAAGTGGGAGTGGCTTAGACAGTTAGTGGGCGGAGCTTGTGTCAAAAGTGGGCGGAGCTTGTGTCAAAGTGGGCGGAGCTTAAGTGGAAGTGGGAGTGGCTTATACCGTTAGTGGGCGGAGCTTGTGTGAAAGTGGGAGTGGCTTAATTGAGTTAGTGGGCGGAGCTTAAGTCAAAGTGGGCGGAGCTTGTGTCAAAGTGGGCGGAGCTTAAGTGGGAGTGGGAGTGGCTTAGACAGTTAGTGGGCGGAGCTTGTGTGAAAGTGGGAGTGGCTTAATTGATTAATTCAAATTATCTCTCATTTGAGCAATAATGTCTAGTAGACCTGCGTACAGTCTAGGTAGGTCGTTTGTTGGCAAATGAGAGACAATTTGAATTAATCAATTAAGCCACTCCCACTTAGACACAAGCTCCGCCCACTAATTGTCTAAGCCACTCCCACTCCCACTTAAGCTCCGCCCACTTTGACACAAGCTCCGCCCACTTTGACTTAAGCTCCGCCCACTAACTCAATTAAGCCACTCCCACTTAGACACAAGCTCCGCCCACTAACTGTCTAAGCCACTCCCACTCCCACTTAAGCTCCGCCCACTTTGACACAAGCTCCGCCCACTTTGACTTAAGCTCCGCCCACTAACTCAATTAAGCCACTCCCACTTAGACACAAGCTCCGCCCACTAACTGTCTAAGCCACTCCCACTCCCACTTAAGCTCCGCCCACTTTGACACAAGCTCCGCCCACTTTTAACACAAGTGGGCGGAGCTTGTGCCGTAGTGGGCGGAGCTTAAGTCAAAGTGGGCGGAGCTTAAGTCAAAGTGGGCGGAGCTTAAATTAAAGTGGGAGGAGCTTAAGTCAAAGTGGGCGGAGCTTAAATCAAAGTAGGAGGAGCTTAAATCAAAGTGGGAGGAGCTTAAGTCAAAGTGGGAGGAGCTTAAGTCAAAGTGGGAGGAGCTTAAGTCAAAGTGGGCGGAGCTTAAATCAAAGTGGGAGGAGCTTAAGTCAAAGTGGGAGGAGCTTAAATCAAAGTGGGAGGAGCTTAAGTCAAAGTGGGAGGAGCTTAAATCAAAGTGGGGGGAGCTTAAGTCAAAGTGGGAGGAGCTTAAATCAAAGTGGGAGGAGCTTAAGTCAAAGTGGGAGGAGCTTAAATCAAAATGGGAGGAGCTTAAGTCAAAGTGGGAGGAGCTTAAATCAAAGTGGGAGGAGCTTAAGTCAAAGTGGGAGGAGCTTAAGTCAAAGTGGGAGGAGCTTAAGTCAAAGTGGGCGGAGCTTAAGTCAAAGTGGGAGGAGCTTAAGTCAAAGTGGGCGGAGCTTAAATCAAAGTGGGAGGAGCTTAAATCAAAGTGGGAGGAGCTTAAGTCAAAGTGGGAGGAGCTTATGTCAAAGTGGGAGGAGCTTAAATCAAAGTGGGAGGAGCTTAAATCAAAGTGGGCGGAGCTTAAGTCAAAGTGGGCGGAGCTTAAGTCAAAGTGGGCGGAGCTTAAGTCAAAGTGGGCGGAGCTTAAGTCAAAGTGGGCGGAGCTTAAGACAAAGTGGGCGGAGCTTAAATCAAAGTGGGCGGAGCTTAAATTAAAGTGGGAGGAGCTTAAGTCAAAGTGGGCGGAGCTTAAGTCAAAGTGGGAGGAGCTTAAGTCAAAGTGGGCGGAGCTTAAATCAAAGTGGGAGGAGCTTAAGTCAAAGTGGGAGGAGCTTAAATCAAAGTGGGAGGAGCTTAAGTCAAAGTGGGAGGAGCTTAAATCAAAGTGGGAGGAGCTTAAATCAAAGTGGGAGGAGCTTAAGTCAAAGTGGGAGGAGCTTAAGTCAAAGTGGGAGGAGCTTAAGTCAAAGTGGGAGGAGCCTAAGTCAAAGTGGGCGGAGCTTAAGTCAAAGTGGGAGGAGCTTAAGTCAAAGTGGGCGGAGCTTAAATCAAAGTGGGAGGAGCTTAAATCAAAGTGGGAGGAGCTTAAGTCAAAGTGGGAGGAGCTTATGTCAAAGTGGGAGGAGCTTAAATCAAAGTGGGAGGAGCTTAAATCAAAGTGGGCGGAGCTTAAGTCAAAGTGGGCGGAGCTTAAGTCAAAGTGGGCGGAGCTTAAGTCAAAGTGGGCGGAGCTTAAGTCAAAGTGGGCGGAGCTTAAGACAAAGTGGGCGGAGCTTAAATCAAAGTGGGCGGAGCTTAAATTAAAGTGGGAGGAGCTTAAGTCAAAGTGGGCGGAGCTTAAGTCAAAGTGGGAGGAGCTTAAGTCAAAGTGGGAGGAGCTTAAATCAAAGTGGGAGGAGCTTAAGTCAAAGTGGGAGGAGCTTAAATCAAAGTGGGAGGAGCTTAAGTCAAAGTGGGAGGAGCTTAAATCAAAGTGGGAGGAGCTTAAGTCAAAGTGGGAGGAGCTTAAGTCAAAGTGGGAGGAGCTTAAATCAAAGTGGGCGGAGCTTAAGTCAAAGTGGGAGGAGCTTAAGTCAAAGTGGGAGGAGCTTAAGTCAAAGTGGGAGGAGCTTAAATCAAAGTGGGAGGAGCTTAAGTCAAAGTGGGAGGAGCTTAAGTCAAAGTGGGCGGAGCTTTAATCAAAGTGGGAGGAGCTTAAGTCAAAGTGGGCGGAGCTTAAGTCAAAGTGGGAGGAGCTTAAGTCAAAGTGGGAGGAGCTTAAGTCAAAGTGGGCGGAGCTTAAATCAAAGTGGGCGGAGCTTAAGTCAAAGTGGGCGGAGCTTAAGTCAAAGTGGGCGGAGCTTAAGTCAAAGTGGGCGGAGCTTAAGTCAAAGTGGGAGGAGCCTAAGTCAAAGTGGGCGGAGCTTAAATCAAAGTGGGCGGAGCTTAAGTCAAAGTGGGCGGAGCTTAAATCAAAGTGGGCGGAGCTTAAGTCAAAGTGGGAGGAGCTTAAGTCAAAGTGGGAGGAGCTTAAATCAAAGTGGGCGGAGCTTAAGTCAAAGTGGGAGGAGCTTAAGTCAAAGTGGGCGGAGCTTAAGTCAAAGTGGGAGGAGCTTAGGTTAAAGTGGGAGGAGCTTAGGTTAAAGTGGGAGGAGCTTAAGGCAAAGTGGGAGGAGCTTAAGTCAAAGTGGGCGGAGCTTAAGTCAAAGTGGGAGGAGCTTAAGTCAAAGTGGGAGGAGCTTAAATCAAAGTGGGAGGAGCTTAAATCAAAGTGGGAGGAGCTTAAGTCAAAGTGGGAGGAGCTTAAGTCAAAGTGGGAGGAGCTTAAATCAAAGTGGGCGGAGCTTAAGTCAAAGTGGGAGGAGCTTAAATCAAAGTGGGAGGAGCTTAAGTCAAAGTGGGAGGAGCTTAAATCAAAGTGGGCGGAGCTTAAGTCAAAGTGGGAGGAGCTTAAATCAAAGTGGGAGGAGCTTAAGTCAAAGTGGGAGGAGCTTAAGTCAAAGTGGGAGGAGCTTAAGTCAAAGTGGGAGGAGCTTAAATCAAAGTGGGAGGAGCTTAAGTCAAAGTGGGAGGAGCTTAAATCAAAGTGGGCGGAGCTTAATTCAAAGTGGGCGGAGCTTAAATCAAAGTGGGAGGAGCTTAAGTTAAAGTGGGAGGAGCTTAAGTCAAAGTGGGAGGAGCTTAAGTCAAAGTGGGCGGAGCTTAATTCAAAGTGGGCGGAGCTTAAATCAAAGTGGGAGGAGCTTAAGTTAAAGTGGGAGGAGCTTAAGTTAAAGTGGGCGGAGCTTAAGTCAAAGTGGGCGGAGCTTAAATCAAAGTGGGAGGAGCCTAAGTCAAAGTGGGCGGAGCTTAAGTCAAAGTGGGAGGAGCTTAAGTCAAAGTGGGCGGAGCTTAAATCAAAGTGGGCGGAGCTTAAGTCAAAGTGGGAGGAGCTTAAGTCAAAGTGGGCGGAGCTTAAATCAAAGTGGGAGGAGCTTAAGTCAAAGTGGGCGGAGCTTAAGTCAAAGTGGGCGGAGCTTAAGTCAAAGTGGGAGGAGCTTAAGTCAAAGTGGGAGGAGCTTAAATCAAAGTGGGAGGAGCTTAAGTCAAAGTGGGAGGAGCTTAAATCAAAGTGGGAGGAGCTTAAGGCAAAGTGGGAGGAGCTTAAGTCAAAGTGGGAGGAGCTTAAATCAAAGTGGGAGGAGCTTAAGTCAAAGTGGGCGGAGCTTAAGTCAAAGTGGGAGGAGCTTAAGTCAAAGTGGGAGGAGCTTAAGTCAAAGTGGGAGGAGCTTAAGTCAAAGTGGGCGGAGCTTAAGTCAAAGTGGGAGGAGCTTAAGTCAAAGTGGGAGGAGCTTAGGTTAAAGTGGGCGGAGCTTACGTCAAAGTGGGAGGAGCTTAAGTCAAAGTGGGAGGAGCTTAAGTCAAAGTGGGCGGAGCTTAAGTCAAAGTGGGAGGAGCTTAAGTCAAAGTGGGCGGAGCTTAAGTCAAAGTGGGAGGAGCTTAAGTCAAAGTGGGAGGAGCTTAAGTCAAAGTGGGTGGAGCTTAAGTCAAAGTGGGCGGAGCTTAAGACAAAGTGGGCGGAGCTTAAGTCAAAGTGGGAGGAGCTTAAATCAAAGTGGGAGGAGCTTAAGTCAAAGTGGGAGGAGCTTAAGTCAAAGTGGGCGGAGCTTAAGTCAAAGTGGGAGGAGCTTAAGTCAAAGTGGGAGGAGCTTAAGTCAAAGTGGGAGGAGCTTAAATCAAAGTGGGAGGAGCTTAAGTCAAAGTGGGCGGAGCTTAAGTCAAAGTGGGAGGAGCTTAAGTCAAAGTGGGCGGAGCTTAAATCAAAGTGGGCGGAGCTTAAGTCAAAGTGGGAGGAGCTTAAGTCAAAGTGGGAGGAGCTTAAGTCAAAGTGGGCGGAGCTTAAGTCAAAGTGGGAGGAGCTTAAGTCAAAGTGGGCGGAGCTTAAGTCAAAGTGGGAGGAGCTTAAGTCAAAGTGGGAGGAGCTTAAGTCAAAGTGGGTGGAGCTTAAGTCAAAGTGGGCGGAGCTTAAGACAAAGTGGGCGGAGCTTAAGTCAAAGTGGGAGGAGCTTAAGTCAAAGTGGGAGGAGCTTAAGTCAAAGTGGGCGGAGCTTAATTCAAAGTGGGAGGAGCTTAAATCAAAGTGGGAGGAGCTTAAGTCAAAGTGGGAGGAGCTTAAGTCAAAGTGGGAGGAGCTTAAGTCAAAGTGGGAGGAGCTTAAGTCAAAGTGGGCGGAGCTTAAGTCAAAGTGGGAGGAGCTTAAGTCAAAGTGGGAGGAGCTTAAGTCAAAGTGGGTGGAGCTTAAGTCAAAGTGGGCGGAGCTTAAGACAAAGTGGGCGGAGCTTAAGTCAAAGTGGGAGGAGCTTAAGTCAAAGTGGGAGGAGCTTAAGTCAAAGTGGGCGGAGCTTAATTCAAAGTGGGAGGAGCTTAAATCAAAGTGGGAGGAGCTTAAGTCAAAGTGGGAGGAGCTTAAGTCAAAGTGGGAGGAGCTTAAGTCAAAGTGGGAGGAGCTTAAGTCAAAGTGGGCGGAGCTTAAATCAAAGTGGGAGGAGCTTAAATCAAAGTGGGAGGAGCTTAAGTCAAAGTGGGAGGAGCTTAAGTCAAAGTGGGAGGAGCTTAAGTCAAAGTGGGCGGAGCTTAAATCAAAGTGGGCGTAGCTTAAGACAAAGTGGGCGGAGCTTAAATCAAAGTGGGAGGAGCTTAAGTCAAAGTGGGAGGAGCTTAAGTCAAAGTGGGAGGAGCTTAAATCAAAGTGGGCGGAGCTTAAGTCAAAGTGGGAGGAGCTTAAGTCAAAGTGGGCGGAGCTTAAGTCAAAGTGGGAGGAGCTTAAGTCAAAGTGGGCGGAGCTTAAATCAAAGTGGGAGGAGCTTAAGTTAAAGTGGGCGGAGCTTAAGTCAAAGTGGGAGGAGCTTAAGTCAAAGTGGGAGGAGTTTAAGTCAAAGTGGGCGGAGCTTAAATCAAAGTGGGAGGAGCTTAAGTCAAAGTGGGCGGAGCTTAAGTCAAAGTGGGCGGAGCTTAAGTCAAAGTGGGAGGAGCTTAAGTCAAAGTGGGCGGAGCTTAAATCAAAGTGGGCGTAGCTTAAGACAAAGTGGGCGGAGCTTAAATCAAAGTGGGAGGAGCTTAAGTCAAAGTGGGAGGAGCTTAAGTCAAAGTGGGAGGAGCTTAAATCAAAGTGGGCGGAGCTTAAGTCAAAGTGGGAGGAGCTTAAGTCAAAGTGGGCGGAGCTTAAGTCAAAGTGGGAGGAGCTTAAGTCAAAGTGGGCGGAGCTTAAATCAAAGTGGGAGGAGCTTAAGTTAAAGTGGGCGGAGCTTAAGTCAAAGTGGGAGGAGCTTAAGTCAAAGTGGGAGGAGTTTAAGTCAAAGTGGGCGGAGCTTAAATCAAAGTGGGAGGAGCTTAAGTCAAAGTGGGCTGAGCTTAAGTCAAAGTGGGCGGAGCTTAAGTCAAAGTGGGAGGAGCTTAAGTCAAAGTGGGAGGAGCTTAAGTCAAAGTGGGAGGAGCTTAAATCAAAGTGGGAGGAGCTTAAGTCAAAGTGGGCGGAGCTTAAGTCAAAGTGGGAGGAGCTTAAGTCAAAGTGGGAGGAGCTTAAGTCAAAGTGGGAGGAGCTTAAGTCAAAGTGGGCGGAGCTTAAGTCAAAGTGGGAGGAGCTTAAGTCAAAGTGGGAGGAGCTTAGGTTAAAGTGGGCGGAGCTTACGTCAAAGTGGGAGGAGCTTAAGTCAAAGTGGGAGGAGCTTAAGTCAAAGTGGGCGGAGCTTAAGTCAAAGTGGGAGGAGCTTAAGTCAAAGTGGGCGGAGCTTAAGTCAAAGTGGGAGGAGCTTAAGTCAAAGTGGGAGGAGCTTAAGTCAAAGTGGGTGGAGCTTAAGTCAAAGTGGGCGGAGCTTAAGACAAAGTGGGCGGAGCTTAAGTCAAAGTGGGAGGAGCTTAAATCAAAGTGGGAGGAGCTTAAGTCAAAGTGGGAGGAGCTTAAGTCAAAGTGGGCGGAGCTTAAGTCAAAGTGGGAGGAGCTTAAGTCAAAGTGGGAGGAGCTTAAGTCAAAGTGGGAGGAGCTTAAATCAAAGTGGGAGGAGCTTAAGTCAAAGTGGGCGGAGCTTAAGCCAAAGTGGGAGGAGCTTAAGTCAAAGTGGGCGGAGCTTAAATTAAAGTGGGCGGAGCTTAAGTCAAAGTGGGAGGAGCTTAAGTCAAAGTGGGAGGAGCCTAAGTCAAAGTGGGCGGAGCTTAAGTCAAAGTGGGAGGAGCTTAAGTCAAAGTGGGCGGAGCTTAAGTCAAAGTGGGAGGAGCTTAAGTCAAAGTGGGAGGAGCTTAAGTCAAAGTGGGTGGAGCTTAAGTCAAAGTGGGCGGAGCTTAAGACAAAGTGGGCGGAGCTTAAGTCAAAGTGGGAGGAGCTTAAATCAAAGTGGGAGGAGCTTAAGTCAAAGTGGGAGGAGCTTAAGTCAAAGTGGGCGGAGCTTAAGTCAAAGTGGGAGGAGCTTAAGTCAAAGTGGGAGGAGCTTAAGTCAAAGTGGGAGGAGCTTAAATCAAAGTGGGAGGAGCTTAAGTCAAAGTGGGAGGAGCTTAAATCAAAGTGGGCGGAGCTTAAGTCAAAGTGGGAGGAGCTTAAGTCAAAGTGGGCGGAGCTTAAGTCAAAGTGGGAGGAGCTTAAGTCAAAGTGGGCGGAGCTTAAATCAAAGTGGGAGGAGCTTAAGTTAAAGTGGGCGGAGCTTAAGTCAAAGTGGGAGGAGCTTAAGTCAAAGTGGGAGGAGTTTAAGTCAAAGTGGGCGGAGCTTAAGTTAAAGTGGGCGGAGCTTAAGTTAAAGTGGGCGGAGCTTAAGTCAAAGTGGGAGGAGCTTAAGTCAAAGTGGGAGGAGCTTAAGTCAGCCTGAGAGGAATGCTTAATCATAGAGATGAATCAATAAAAATGTAAGAGCATGTTCTGTCAGGTTAGCTTTCATTGGCCCCCACTTCAGAGTAAGTGGCCCTTGTGTATGGACCACTCGGTATGTAATTACAGTACATGTTCGCCCTGCTTCAAATGAGCAAATCACAGCCTAAGAAGAGATAAGAGCTATAATTTCACAGTATATCAAGTTTCAGTTTATTGTTACGTCACATTACACAAGTGTAAGAGAGTCAAATGCTTAGGCTTGGGTTCCTGACATTCAGCACAAGGCAATAATAACAATAATTCAAGATATGAAAAAAAAGTGACAGTAGTACAGGACATAAGTGACAAAAAATGATCTACTTTAGAGAGTAAAATAACACAAAATAACAATAAAATAAGTAAAAAGCTGCAATGTTTGTCAGGAGCCCGAAACACAGCGGCCACGGGGGGTGCCGTCTTGGTTGTATATGTCTTATATCAAAGAAATATGTCATCGCAGTTCTATTTATGAATAATGAGAGAGGAATGACTAAGAGGTTGTACCCAAACTAACTCACTCCAGAGAGCAAGTTGCAGTAGTCAGGGTAAATGTACACTGATTAGATTGGATTCAACTGTTTTGTCAGTGCACAGAGAGCAGCGAAAATTTAAGACATAGAGGAGCTGTCAGATCTCCCTCTACTACTGAGGACCTCTAAGACCTTAAGACAAAGTGGGCGGAGCTTAAATCAAAGTGGGAGGAGCTTGTGTAAAAGTGGGCGGAGCTTGTGTAAAAGTGGCGCCTGTGGCCTGTGTATGATGATGATGATGATGGGGGGTGATAGGAAGGTCGTAGAGACACCATTCAAATGGTTTTAGATTCCCTGGGTTCTCCCCTATCCGGGGGCGTTGGAATTATTCTCCTAACCCGCGGGGAACCATACGTTATTAACCCCGGGAGGGGTCACACTACGGGACGTATAACGCTGGCTATGAATGTGGTAGAAACACAAGGTTTTCATATTTAAGTTCATTAGGTCTACACGGTCATTTGAAGCCTAACGCCAGCCCTCTGCGACCCCGGGAAGTCATGTTAAACTGAAGTTACAGACGACAGATCTGTCAAAAAAAAAAAGTTACAAAAATGCTTTCACCTAAGCTTTCATCTAAAAAGAAAGTAAAAAAAAAAAAAAATGAAAAAAAAACGTCTAAGTCCCCGTGCCACCTAGCTAGGTTAGCTTAGGTCTCCCTGGCTCGGTTAAAGGACTTTAGCTCAGCAAGCGTAGGTGTCACAGAAACACCATATTTCATATTTAAGTTCATTAGGTCTACACGGTCATTTTAAGCCTAACCCCAGCCCTCTACGACCCCGGGACGTGACGCTATTGACCCCCCCGCAGATTCGTCACATGCTAACCGCGGATTACACTACGGGACGTATAACTTTGGCTATGAAGGGGGTAGAGACACGCGGTTTTCATATTTCTGTTCCTTAGGTCCACGCGGTCATTTTAAGCCTAACCCCAGCTCTCTACGACCCCGGGACGTGATGTTATTAAGCTTCCTGCACGTTTTGGCCATGCTAGCCCTCACCGGAGGCTTAACCCTTTTTGGATACAGCGTGATCTCACGATCATAAAAGCCTATGGGGCAGAAAAAAAAAAAAAAAAACGATAGGGTGAAGATAATGGATGCACGCGTTTAACATCTCTCTCTGTGACCTGTGGTCACAAGGGTGTGGAATAACCAACAGTGACATCTGACTTCCTGGGCATATGTGAATGTGAATGTGAATGGTCATGTTAATGAGCTGTATGTTAATGAGCTGTGTGTGTATGTTAATGAGCTGTATGTTAATGAGCTTCATGCTAATGAGATTCATGCTAATGAGCTGTATGTTAATGAGATGTATGTTAATTAGCTGTGTGTGTATGTTAATGAGCTGTATGTTAATGAGCTTCATGCTAATGAGATTCATGCTAATGAGCTGTATGTTAATGAGCTGTGTAAAAGTGGGCGGAGCTTGTGTCAAAGTGGGCGGAGCTTAAGTGGGAGTGGGAGTGGCTTAGACATTTAGTGGGCGGAGCTTGTGTCAAAGTGGGAGTGGCTTAGACAGTTAGTGGGCGGAGCTTGTGTCAAAAGTGGGCGGAGCTTGTGTCAAAGTGGGCGGAGCTTAAGTGGAAGTGGGAGTGGCTTATACCGTTAGTGGGCGGAGCTTGTGTGAAAGTGGGAGTGGCTTAGACAGTTAGTGGGCGGAGCTTAAGTCAAAGTGGGCGGAGCTTGTGTCAAAGTGGGCGGAGCTTAAGTGGGAGTGGGAGTGGCTTAGACAGTTAGTGGGCGGAGCTTGTGTGAAAGTGGGAGTGGCTTAATTGATTAATTCAAATTATCTCTCATTTGAGCAATAATGTCTAGTAGACCTGCGTACAGTCTAGGTAGGTCGTTTGTTGGCAAATGAGAGACAATTTGAATTAATCAATTAAGCCACTCCCACTTAGACACAAGCTCCGCCCACTAATTGTCTAAGCCACTCCCACTCCCACTTAAGCTCCGCCCACTTTGACACAAGCTCCGCCCACTTTGACTTAAGCTCCGCCCACTAACTCAATTAAGCCACTCCCACTTAGACACAAGCTCCGCCCACTAATTGTCTAAGCCACTCCCACTCCCACTTAAGCTCCGCCCACTTTGACACAAGCTCCGCCCACTTTGACTTAAGCTCCGCCCACTAACTCAATTAAGCCACTCCCACTTAGACACAAGCTCCGCCCACTAACTGTCTAAGCCACTCCCACTCCCACTTAAGCTCCGCCCACTTTGACACAAGCTCCGCCCACTTTTAACACAAGTGGGCGGAGCTTGTGTCGTAGTGGGCGGAGCTTAAGTCAAAGTGGGCGGAGCTTAAGTCAAAGTGGGAGGAGCTTAAGTCAAAGTGGGAGGAGCTTAAGTCAAAGTGGGCGGAGCTTTAATCAAAGTGGGAGGAGCTTAAGTCAAAGTGGGCGGAGCTTAAATCAAAGTGGGAGGAGCTTAAGTCAAAGTGGGCGGAGCTTAAGTCAAAGTGGGAGGAGCTTAAGTCAAAGTGGGAGGAGCTTAAGTCAAAGTGGGCGGAGCTTTAATCAAAGTGGGAGGAGCTTAAGTCAAAGTGGGCGGAGCTTAAGTCAAAGTGGGCGGAGCTTAAGTCAAAGTGGGCGGAGCTTAAATCAAAGTGGGAGGAGCTTAAGTCAAAGTGGGAGGAGCTTAAGTCAAAGTGGGAGGAGCTTAAATCAAAGTGGGAGGAGCTTAAGTCAAAGTGGGAGGAGCTTAAGTCAAAGTGGGCGGAGCTTAAGTCAAAGTGGGCGGAGCTTGTGTCTAAGTGGGAGTGGCTTAGACAGTTAGTGGGCGGAGCTTGTGTGAAAGTGGGAGTGGCTTAGACAGTTAGTGGGCGGAGCTTGTGTCAAAAGTGGGCGGAGCTTGTGTCAAAGTGGGCGGAGCTTAAGTGGAAGTGGGAGTGGCTTATACCGTTAGTGGGCGGAGCTTGTGTCAAAGTGGGAGTGGCTTAGACAGTTAGTGGGCGGAGCTTGTGTCAAAAGTGGGCGGAGCTTGTGTCAAAGTGGGCGGAGCTTAAGTGGGAGTGGGAGTGGCTTAGACAGTTAGTGGGCGGAGCTTGTGTCTAAGTGGGAGTGGCTTAATTGATTAATTCAAATTATCTCTCATTTGAGCAATAATGTCTAGTAGACCTGCGTACAGTCTAGGTAGGTCGTTTGTTGGCAAATGAGAGACAATTTGAATTAATCAATTAAGCCACTCCCACTTAGACACAAGCTCCGCCCACTAAGTGTCCAAGCCACTCCCACTCCCACTTAAGCTCCGCCCACTTTGACACAAGCTCCGCCCACTTTGACTTAAGCTCCGCCCACTAACTCAATTAAGCCACTCCCACTTAGACACAAGCTCCGCCCACTAATTGTCTAAGCCACTCCCACTCCCACTTAAGCTCCGCCCACTTTGACACAAGCTCCGCCCACTTTTAACACAAGTGGGCGGAGCTTGTGCCGTAGTGGGCGGAGCTTAAGTCAAAGTGGGAGGAGCTTAAGTCAAAGTGGGCGGAGCTTAAGTCAAAGTGGGAGGAGCTTAAATCAAAGTGGGAGGAGCTTAAGTCAAAGTGGGCGGAGCTTAAATCAAAGTGGGCGGAGCTTAAATCAAAGTGGGAGGAGCTTAAGTCAAAGTGGGAGGAGCTTAAGTCAAAGTGGGAGGAGCTTAAGTCAAAGTGGGCGGAGCTTAATTCAAAGTGGGAGGAGCTTAAATCAAAGTGGGCGGAGCTTAAGTCAAAGTGGGAGGAGCTTAAGTCAAAGTGGGAGGAGCTTAAGTCAAAGTGGGAGGAGCTTAAATCAAAGTGGGAGGAGCTTAAATCAAAGTGGGAGGAGCTTAAGTCAAAGTGGGCGGAGCTTAAGTCAAAGTGGGAGGAGCTTAAGTTAAAGTGGGCGGAGCTTAAGTCAAAGTGGGAGGAGCTTAAGTCAAAGTGGGAGGAGTTTAAGACAAAGTGGGCGGAGCTTAAATCAAAGTGGGAGGAGCTTAAGTCAAAGTGGGAGGAGCTTAAGTCAAAGTGGGAGGAGCTTAAATCAAAGTGGGCGGAGCTTAAGTCAAAGTGGGAGGAGCTTAAGTCAAAGTGGGCTGAGCTTAAGTCAAAGTGGGAGGAGCTTAAGTCAAAGTGGGCGGAGCTTAAATCAAAGTGGGAGGAGCTTAAGTTAAAGTGGGCGGAGCTTAAGTCAAAGTGGGAGGAGCTTAAGTCAAAGTGGGAGGAGTTTAAGTCAAAGTGGGCGGAGCTTAAATCAAAGTGGGAGGAGCTTAAGTCAAAGTGGGCGGAGCTTAAGTCAAAGTGGGCGGAGCTTAAGTCAAAGTGGGAGGAGCTTAAGTCAAAGTGGGAGGAGCTTAAGTCAAAGTGGGAGGAGCTTAAATCAAAGTGGGAGGAGCTTAAATCAAAGTGGGAGGAGCTTAAATCAAAGTGGGAGGAGCTTAAGTCAAAGTGGGCGGAGCTTAAGTCAAAGTGGGAGGAGCTTAAGTCAAAGTGGGAGGAGCTTAAGTCAAAGTGGGAGGAGCTTAAATCAAAGTGGGAGGAGCTTAAGTCAAAGTGGGCGGAGCTTAAGTCAAAGTGGGAGGGGCTTAAATCAAAGTGGGAGGAGCTTAAGTCAAAGTGGGAGGAGCTTAAGTCAAAGTGGGAGGAGCTTAAGTCAAAGTGGGCGGAGCTTAAGTCAAAGTGGGAGGAGCTTAAGTCAAAGTGGGAGGAGCTTAAGTCAAAGTGGGAGGAGCTTACGTCAAAGTGGGAGGAGCTTAAGTCAAAGTGGGAGGAGCTTAAGTCAAAGTGGGCGGAGCTTAAGTCAAAGTGGGCGGAGCTTAAGTCAAAGTGGGAGGAGCTTAAGTCAAAGTGGGAGGAGCTTAAGTCAAAGTGGGAGGAGCTTAAGTCAAAGTGGGCGGAGCTTAAGTCAAAGTGGGAGGAGCTTAAGTCAAAGTGGGAGGAGCTTAAGTCAAAGTGGGAGGAGCTTAAGTCAAAGTGGGAGGAGCTTAAGTCAAAGTGGGCGGAGCTTAAGTCAAAGTGGGAGGAGCTTAAATCAAAGTGGGAGGAGCTTAAGTCAAAGTGGGCGGAGCTTAAATCAAAGTGGGCGGAGCTTAAATCAAAGTGGGAGGAGCATAAGTCAAAGTGGGCGGAGCTTAAGTCAAAGTGGGAGGAGCTTAAGTCAAAGTGGGCGGAGCTTAATTCAAAGTGGGAGGAGCTTAAATCAAAGTGGGAGGAGCTTAAGTCAAAGTGGGAGGAGCTTAAGTCAAAGTGGGAGGAGCTTAAGTCAAAGTGGGAGGAGCTTAAGTCAAAGTGGGAGGAGCTTACGTCAAAGTGGGAGGAGCTTAAGTCAAAGTGGGAGGAGCTTAAGTCAAAGTGGGCGGAGCTTAAGTCAAAGTGGGCGGAGCTTAAGTCAAAGTGGGAGGAGCTTAAGTCAAAGTGGGCGGAGCTTAAGTCAAAGTGGGAGGAGCTTAAGTCAAAGTGGGAGGAGCTTAAGTCAAAGTGGGAGGAGCTTAAGTCAAAGTGGGAGGAGCTTAAGTCAAAGTGGGCGGAGCTTAAGTCAAAGTGGGAGGAGCTTAAATCAAAGTGGGAGGAGCTTAAGTCAAAGTGGGCGGAGCTTAAATCAAAGTGGGCGGAGCTTAAATCAAAGTGGGAGGAGCTTAAGTCAAAGTGGGCGGAGCTTAAGTCAAAGTGGGAGGAGCTTAAGTCAAAGTGGGCGGAGCTTAATTCAAAGTGGGAGGAGCTTAAATCAAAGTGGGAGGAGCTTAAGTCAAAGTGGGAGGAGCTTAAGTCAAAGTGGGAGGAGCTTAAGTCAAAGTGGGAGGAGCTTAAGTCAAAGTGGGCGGAGCTTAAATCAAAGTGGGAGGAGCTTAAGTCAAAGTGGGAGGAGCTTAAGTCAAAGTGGGAGGAGCTTAAGTCAAAGTGGGAGGAGCTTAAGTCAAAGTGGGCGGAGCTTAAATCAAAGTGGGCGTAGCTTAAGACAAAGTGGGCGGAGCTTAAATCAAAGTGGGAGGAGCTTAAGTCAAAGTGGGAGGAGCTTAAGTCAAAGTGGGAGGAGCTTAAATCAAAGTGGGCGGAGCTTAAGTCAAAGTGGGAGGAGCTTAAGTCAAAGTGGGCGGAGCTTAAGTCAAAGTGGGAGGAGCTTAAGTCAAAGTGGGAGGAGCTTAAATCAAAGTGGGAGGAGCTTAAGTCAAAGTGGGCGGAGCTTAAGTCAAAGTGGGAGGAGCTTAAGTCAAAGTGGGCGGAGCTTAAATCAAAGTGGGCGGAGCTTAAGTCAAAGTGGGAGGAGCTTAAGTCAAAGTGGGAGGAGCTTAAGTCAAAGTGGGAGGAGCTTAAGTCAAAGTGGGCGGAGCTTAAATCAAAGTGGGAGGAGCTTAAATCAAAGTGGGAGGAGCTTAAGTCAAAGTGGGAGGAGCTTAAGTCAAAGTGGGAGGAGCTTAAGTCAAAGTGGGCGGAGCTTAAATCAAAGTGGGCGTAGCTTAAGACAAAGTGGGCGGAGCTTAAATCAAAGTGGGAGGAGCTTAAGTCAAAGTGGGAGGAGCTTAAGTCAAAGTGGGAGGAGCTTAAATCAAAGTGGGCGGAGCTTAAGTCAAAGTGGGAGGAGCTTAAGTCAAAGTGGGCGGAGCTTAAGTCAAAGTGGGAGGAGCTTAAGTCAAAGTGGGCGGAGCTTAAATCAAAGTGGGAGGAGCTTAAGTTAAAGTGGGCGGAGCTTAAGTCAAAGTGGGAGGAGCTTAAGTCAAAGTGGGAGGAGTTTAAGTCAAAGTGGGCGGAGCTTAAATCAAAGTGGGAGGAGCTTAAGTCAAAGTGGGCGGAGCTTAAGTCAAAGTGGGCGGAGCTTAAGTCAAAGTGGGAGGAGCTTAAGTCAAAGTGGGAGGAGCTTAAGTCAAAGTGGGAGGAGCTTAAATCAAAGTGGGAGGAGCTTAAGTCAAAGTGGGCGGAGCTTAAGTCAAAGTGGGAGGAGCTTAAGTCAAAGTGGGAGGAGCTTAAGTCAAAGTGGGCGGAGCTTAAATCAAAGTGGGAGGAGCTTAAATCAAAGTGGGAGGAGCTTAAGTCAAAGTGGGAGGAGCTTAAGTCAAAGTGGGAGGAGCTTAAGTCAAAGTGGGCGGAGCTTAAATCAAAGTGGGCGTAGCTTAAGACAAAGTGGGCGGAGCTTAAATCAAAGTGGGAGGAGCTTAAGTCAAAGTGGGAGGAGCTTAAGTCAAAGTGGGAGGAGCTTAAATCAAAGTGGGCGGAGCTTAAGTCAAAGTGGGAGGAGCTTAAGTCAAAGTGGGCGGAGCTTAAGTCAAAGTGGGAGGAGCTTAAGTCAAAGTGGGCGGAGCTTAAATCAAAGTGGGAGGAGCTTAAGTTAAAGTGGGCGGAGCTTAAGTCAAAGTGGGAGGAGCTTAAGTCAAAGTGGGAGGAGTTTAAGTCAAAGTGGGCGGAGCTTAAATCAAAGTGGGAGGAGCTTAAGTCAAAGTGGGCGGAGCTTAAGTCAAAGTGGGCGGAGCTTAAGTCAAAGTGGGAGGAGCTTAAGTCAAAGTGGGAGGAGCTTAAGTCAAAGTGGGAGGAGCTTAAATCAAAGTGGGAGGAGCTTAAATCAAAGTGGGAGGAGCTTAAGTCAAAGTGGGCGGAGCTTAAGTCAAAGTGGGAGGGGCTTAAATCAAAGTGGGAGGAGCTTAAGTCAAAGTGGGAGGAGCTTAAGTCAAAGTGGGAGGAGCTTAAGTCAAAGTGGGCGGAGCTTAAGTCAAAGTGGGAGGAGCTTAAGTCAAAGTGGGAGGAGCTTAAGTCAAAGTGGGAGGAGCTTACGTCAAAGTGGGAGGAGCTTAAGTCAAAGTGGGAGGAGCTTAAGTCAAAGTGGGCGGAGCTTAAGTCAAAGTGGGCGGAGCTTAAGTCAAAGTGGGAGGAGCTTAAGTCAAAGTGGGAGGAGCTTAAGTCAAAGTGGGAGGAGCTTAAGTCAAAGTGGGCGGAGCTTAAGTCAAAGTGGGAGGAGCTTAAGTCAAAGTGGGAGGAGCTTAAGTCAAAGTGGGAGGAGCTTAAGTCAAAGTGGGAGGAGCTTAAGTCAAAGTGGGCGGAGCTTAAGTCAAAGTGGGAGGAGCTTAAATCAAAGTGGGAGGAGCTTAAGTCAAAGTGGGCGGAGCTTAAATCAAAGTGGGCGGAGCTTAAATCAAAGTGGGAGGAGCTTAAGTCAAAGTGGGCGGAGCTTAAGTCAAAGTGGGAGGAGCTTAAGTCAAAGTGGGCGGAGCTTAATTCAAAGTGGGAGGAGCTTAAATCAAAGTGGGAGGAGCTTAAGTCAAAGTGGGAGGAGCTTAAGTCAAAGTGGGAGGAGCTTAAGTCAAAGTGGGAGGAGCTTAAGTCAAAGTGGGCGGAGCTTAAATCAAAGTGGGAGGAGCTTAAGTCAAAGTGGGAGGAGCTTAAGTCAAAGTGGGAGGAGCTTAAGTCAAAGTGGGCGGAGCTTAAATCAAAGTGGGCGTAGCTTAAGACAAAGTGGGCGGAGCTTAAATCAAAGTGGGAGGAGCTTAAGTCAAAGTGGGAGGAGCTTACGTCAAAGTGGGAGGAGCTTAAATCAAAGTGGGCGGAGCTTAAGTCAAAGTGGGAGGAGCTTAAGTCAAAGTGGGCGGAGCTTAAGTCAAAGTGGGAGGAGCTTAAGTCAAAGTGGGCGGAGCTTAAATCAAAGTGGGAGGAGCTTAAGTTAAAGTGGGCGGAGCTTAAGTCAAAGTGGGAGGAGCTTAAGTCAAAGTGGGAGGAGTTTAAGTCAAAGTGGGCGGAGCTTAAATCAAAGTGGGAGGAGCTTAAGTCAAAGTGGGCGGAGCTTAAGTCAAAGTGGGCGGAGCTTAAGTCAAAGTGGGAGGAGCTTAAGTCAAAGTGGGAGGAGCTTAAGTCAAAGTGGGAGGAGCTTAAATCAAAGTGGGAGGAGCTTAAGTCAAAGTGGGCGGAGCTTAAGTCAAAGTGGGAGGAGCTTAAGTCAAAGTGGGAGGAGCTTAAGTCAAAGTGGGCGGAGCTTAAATCAAAGTGGGAGGAGCTTAAATCAAAGTGGGAGGAGCTTAAGTCAAAGTGGGAGGAGCTTAAGTCAAAGTGGGAGGAGCTTAAGTCAAAGTGGGCGGAGCTTAAATCAAAGTGGGCGTAGCTTAAGACAAAGTGGGCGGAGCTTAAATCAAAGTGGGAGGAGCTTAAGTCAAAGTGGGAGGAGCTTAAGTCAAAGTGGGAGGAGCTTAAATCAAAGTGGGCGGAGCTTAAGTCAAAGTGGGAGGAGCTTAAGTCAAAGTGGGCGGAGCTTAAGTCAAAGTGGGAGGAGCTTAAGTCAAAGTGGGCGGAGCTTAAATCAAAGTGGGAGGAGCTTAAGTTAAAGTGGGCGGAGCTTAAGTCAAAGTGGGAGGAGCTTAAGTCAAAGTGGGAGGAGTTTAAGTCAAAGTGGGCGGAGCTTAAATCAAAGTGGGAGGAGCTTAAGTCAAAGTGGGCGGAGCTTAAGTCAAAGTGGGCGGAGCTTAAGTCAAAGTGGGAGGAGCTTAAGTCAAAGTGGGAGGAGCTTAAGTCAAAGTGGGAGGAGCTTAAATCAAAGTGGGAGGAGCTTAAATCAAAGTGGGAGGAGCTTAAGTCAAAGTGGGCGGAGCTTAAGTCAAAGTGGGAGGGGCTTAAATCAAAGTGGGAGGAGCTTAAGTCAAAGTGGGAGGAGCTTAAGTCAAAGTGGGAGGAGCTTAAGTCAAAGTGGGCGGAGCTTAAGTCAAAGTGGGAGGAGCTTAAGTCAAAGTGGGAGGAGCTTAAGTCAAAGTGGGAGGAGCTTACGTCAAAGTGGGAGGAGCTTAAGTCAAAGTGGGAGGAGCTTAAGTCAAAGTGGGCGGAGCTTAAGTCAAAGTGGGCGGAGCTTAAGTCAAAGTGGGAGGAGCTTAAGTCAAAGTGGGAGGAGCTTAAGTCAAAGTGGGAGGAGCTTAAGTCAAAGTGGGCGGAGCTTAAGTCAAAGTGGGAGGAGCTTAAGTCAAAGTGGGAGGAGCTTAAGTCAAAGTGGGAGGAGCTTAAGTCAAAGTGGGAGGAGCTTAAGTCAAAGTGGGCGGAGCTTAAGTCAAAGTGGGAGGAGCTTAAATCAAAGTGGGAGGAGCTTAAGTCAAAGTGGGCGGAGCTTAAATCAAAGTGGGCGGAGCTTAAATCAAAGTGGGAGGAGCTTAAGTCAAAGTGGGCGGAGCTTAAGTCAAAGTGGGAGGAGCTTAAGTCAAAGTGGGCGGAGCTTAATTCAAAGTGGGAGGAGCTTAAATCAAAGTGGGAGGAGCTTAAGTCAAAGTGGGAGGAGCTTAAGTCAAAGTGGGAGGAGCTTAAGTCAAAGTGGGAGGAGCTTAAGTCAAAGTGGGCGGAGCTTAAATCAAAGTGGGAGGAGCTTAAGTCAAAGTGGGAGGAGCTTAAGTCAAAGTGGGAGGAGCTTAAGTCAAAGTGGGCGGAGCTTAAATCAAAGTGGGCGTAGCTTAAGACAAAGTGGGCGGAGCTTAAATCAAAGTGGGAGGAGCTTAAGTCAAAGTGGGAGGAGCTTACGTCAAAGTGGGAGGAGCTTAAATCAAAGTGGGCGGAGCTTAAGTCAAAGTGGGAGGAGCTTAAGTCAAAGTGGGCGGAGCTTAAGTCAAAGTGGGAGGAGCTTAAGTCAAAGTGGGCGGAGCTTAAATCAAAGTGGGAGGAGCTTAAGTTAAAGTGGGCGGAGCTTAAGTCAAAGTGGGAGGAGCTTAAGTCAAAGTGGGAGGAGTTTAAGTCAAAGTGGGCGGAGCTTAAATCAAAGTGGGAGGAGCTTAAGTCAAAGTGGGCGGAGCTTAAGTCAAAGTGGGCGGAGCTTAAGTCAAAGTGGGAGGAGCTTAAGTCAAAGTGGGAGGAGCTTAAGTCAAAGTGGGAGGAGCTTAAATCAAAGTGGGAGGAGCTTAAGTCAAAGTGGGCGGAGCTTAAGTCAAAGTGGGAGGAGCTTAAGTCAAAGTGGGAGGAGCTTAAGTCAAAGTGGGCGGAGCTTAAATCAAAGTGGGAGGAGCTTAAATCAAAGTGGGAGGAGCTTAAGTCAAAGTGGGAGGAGCTTAAGTCAAAGTGGGAGGAGCTTAAGTCAAAGTGGGCGGAGCTTAAATCAAAGTGGGCGTAGCTTAAGACAAAGTGGGCGGAGCTTAAATCAAAGTGGGAGGAGCTTAAGTCAAAGTGGGAGGAGCTTAAGTCAAAGTGGGAGGAGCTTAAATCAAAGTGGGCGGAGCTTAAGTCAAAGTGGGAGGAGCTTAAGTCAAAGTGGGCGGAGCTTAAGTCAAAGTGGGAGGAGCTTAAGTCAAAGTGGGCGGAGCTTAAATCAAAGTGGGAGGAGCTTAAGTTAAAGTGGGCGGAGCTTAAGTCAAAGTGGGAGGAGCTTAAGTCAAAGTGGGAGGAGTTTAAGTCAAAGTGGGCGGAGCTTAAATCAAAGTGGGAGGAGCTTAAGTCAAAGTGGGCGGAGCTTAAGTCAAAGTGGGCGGAGCTTAAGTCAAAGTGGGAGGAGCTTAAGTCAAAGTGGGAGGAGCTTAAGTCAAAGTGGGAGGAGCTTAAATCAAAGTGGGAGGAGCTTAAATCAAAGTGGGAGGAGCTTAAGTCAAAGTGGGCGGAGCTTAAGTCAAAGTGGGAGGGGCTTAAATCAAAGTGGGAGGAGCTTAAGTCAAAGTGGGAGGAGCTTAAGTCAAAGTGGGAGGAGCTTAAGTCAAAGTGGGCGGAGCTTAAGTCAAAGTGGGAGGAGCTTAAGTCAAAGTGGGAGGAGCTTAAGTCAAAGTGGGAGGAGCTTACGTCAAAGTGGGAGGAGCTTAAGTCAAAGTGGGAGGAGCTTAAGTCAAAGTGGGCGGAGCTTAAGTCAAAGTGGGCGGAGCTTAAGTCAAAGTGGGAGGAGCTTAAGTCAAAGTGGGAGGAGCTTAAGTCAAAGTGGGAGGAGCTTAAGTCAAAGTGGGCGGAGCTTAAGTCAAAGTGGGAGGAGCTTAAGTCAAAGTGGGAGGAGCTTAAGTCAAAGTGGGAGGAGCTTAAGTCAAAGTGGGAGGAGCTTAAGTCAAAGTGGGCGGAGCTTAAGTCAAAGTGGGAGGAGCTTAAATCAAAGTGGGAGGAGCTTAAGTCAAAGTGGGCGGAGCTTAAATCAAAGTGGGCGGAGCTTAAATCAAAGTGGGAGGAGCTTAAGTCAAAGTGGGCGGAGCTTAAGTCAAAGTGGGAGGAGCTTAAGTCAAAGTGGGCGGAGCTTAATTCAAAGTGGGAGGAGCTTAAATCAAAGTGGGAGGAGCTTAAGTCAAAGTGGGAGGAGCTTAAGTCAAAGTGGGAGGAGCTTAAGTCAAAGTGGGAGGAGCTTAAGTCAAAGTGGGCGGAGCTTAAATCAAAGTGGGAGGAGCTTAAGTCAAAGTGGGAGGAGCTTAAGTCAAAGTGGGAGGAGCTTAAGTCAAAGTGGGCGGAGCTTAAATCAAAGTGGGCGTAGCTTAAGACAAAGTGGGCGGAGCTTAAATCAAAGTGGGAGGAGCTTAAGTCAAAGTGGGAGGAGCTTACGTCAAAGTGGGAGGAGCTTAAATCAAAGTGGGCGGAGCTTAAGTCAAAGTGGGAGGAGCTTAAGTCAAAGTGGGCGGAGCTTAAGTCAAAGTGGGAGGAGCTTAAGTCAAAGTGGGCGGAGCTTAAATCAAAGTGGGAGGAGCTTAAGTTAAAGTGGGCGGAGCTTAAGTCAAAGTGGGAGGAGCTTAAGTCAAAGTGGGAGGAGTTTAAGTCAAAGTGGGCGGAGCTTAAATCAAAGTGGGAGGAGCTTAAGTCAAAGTGGGCGGAGCTTAAGTCAAAGTGGGCGGAGCTTAAGTCAAAGTGGGAGGAGCTTAAGTCAAAGTGGGAGGAGCTTAAGTCAAAGTGGGAGGAGCTTAAATCAAAGTGGGAGGAGCTTAAGTCAAAGTGGGCGGAGCTTAAGTCAAAGTGGGAGGAGCTTAAGTCAAAGTGGGAGGAGCTTAAGTCAAAGTGGGAGGAGCTTAAGTCAAAGTGGGCGGAGCTTAAGTCAAAGTGGGAGGAGCTTAAGTCAAAGTGGGAGGAGCTTAGGTTAAAGTGGGCGGAGCTTACGTCAAAGTGGGAGGAGCTTAAGTCAAAGTGGGAGGAGCTTAAGTCAAAGTGGGCGGAGCTTAAGTCAAAGTGGGAGGAGCTTAAGTCAAAGTGGGCGGAGCTTAAGTCAAAGTGGGAGGAGCTTAAGTCAAAGTGGGAGGAGCTTAAGTCAAAGTGGGTGGAGCTTAAGTCAAAGTGGGCGGAGCTTAAGACAAAGTGGGCGGAGCTTAAGTCAAAGTGGGAGGAGCTTAAATCAAAGTGGGAGGAGCTTAAGTCAAAGTGGGAGGAGCTTAAGTCAAAGTGGGCGGAGCTTAAGTCAAAGTGGGCGGAGCTTAAGTCAAAGTGGGAGGAGCTTAAGTCAAAGTGGGCGGAGCTTAAATCAAAGTGTTTTAATCATATGCTTAATCATAGAGATGAATCAATAAAAATGTAAGAGCATGTTCTGTCAGGTTAGCTTTCATTGGCCCCCACTTCAGAGTAAGTGGCCCTTGTGTATGGACCACTCGGTATGTAATTACAGTACATGTTCGCCCTGCTTCAAATGAGCAAATCACAGCCTAAGAAGAGATAAGAGCTATAATTTCACAGTATATCAAGTTTCAGTTTATTGTTACGTCACATTACACAAGTGTAAGAGAGTCAAATGCTTAGGCTTGGGTTCCTGACGTTCAGCACAAGGCAATAATAACAATAATTCAAGATATGAAAAAAAAAGAGTGACAGTAGTACAGGACATAAGTGACAAAAAATGATAGGCATCATAATCTACTTTAGAGAGTAAAATAACACAAAATAACAATAAAATAAGTAAAAAGCTGCAATGTTTGTCAGGAGCCCGAAACACAGCGGCCACGGGGGGTGCCGTCTTGGTTGTATATGTCTTATATCAAAGAAATATGTCATCGCAGTTCTATTTATGAATAATGAGAGAGGAATGACTAAGAGGTTGTACCCAAACTAACTCACTCCAGAGAGCAAGTTGCAGTAGTCAGGGTAAATGTACACTGATTAGATTGGATTCAACTGTTTTGTCAGTGCACAGAGAGCAGCGAAAATTTAAGACATTAGCATCTAGTGTAGTGTAGTGTGTGTGTGTGTGTGTGTGTGTGTGTGTGTGTGTGTGTGTGTGTGTGTATGTGACGTGACGTGCCCCTCCTTCCCTCCCCTTTACGATTCCCTCAGGCATCAGTGAGCTCTCAATCTAATCCCTTCCCCCCCCCCCCCCCTCCCCTCCTCTCTTTCTCCTTCACATGTCATATCTCCAGGCAAACCAGCCATCGCCCACAGGGATCTGAAGTCTAAGAACATTCTGGTAAAGAAGAACGGTACGTGCTGTATCGCTGACCTGGGCCTGGCCGTCCGCCACGACTCTGCTACAGACACCATCGACATCGCCCCCAACCACAGAGTGGGGACCAAAAGGTAACCGGAGCTCCCCCTCAGGGGGGTAACCCTTCTGGCTTCACTCACTGGCTGTCAGATCTCCCTCTACTACTGGCTAGAGGAGCTGTCAGATCTCCCTCTACTACTGGCTAGAGGAGCTGTCAGATCTCTTCTACTACTGGCTAGAGGAGCTGTCAGATCTCCCTCTACTACTGAGGACCTCTAAGACCTTAAGACAAAGTGGGCGGAGCTTAAATCAAAGTGGGAGGAGCTTGTGTAAAAGTGGGCGGAGCTTGTGTAAAAGTGGCGCCTGTGGCCTGTGTATGATGATGATGATGATGGGGGGTGATAGGAAGGTCGTAGAGACACCATTCAAATGGTTTTAGATTCCCTGGGTTCTCCCCTATCCGGGGGCGTTGGAATTATTCTCCTAACCCGC
Organism: Nansenia antarctica; assembly: GCF_963989245.1. Classification (NCBI taxonomy): domain Eukaryota; kingdom Metazoa; phylum Chordata; class Actinopteri; order Argentiniformes; family Microstomatidae; genus Nansenia; species Nansenia antarctica. The sequence goes on along the minus strand of NC_137683.1, from coordinate 2,906,305 downwards.
GGGGAACCATACGTTATTAACCCCGGGAGGGGTCACACTACGGGACGTATAACGCTGGCTATGAATGTGGTAGAAACACAAGGTTTTCATATTTAAGTTCATTAGGTCTACACGGTCATTTGAAGCCTAACGCCAGCCCTCTGCGACCCCGGGAAGTCATGTTAAACTGAAGTTACAGACGACAGATCTGTCAAAAAAAAAAAGTTACAAAAATGCTTTCACCTAAGCTTTCATCTAAAAAGAAAGTAAAAAAAAAAAAAAATGAAAAAAAAACGTCTAAGTCCCCGTGCCACCTAGCTAGGTTAGCTTAGGTCTCCCTGGCTCGGTTAAAGGACTTTAGCTCAGCAAGCGTAGGTGTCACAGAAACACCATATTTCATATTTAAGTTAATTAGGTCTACACGGTCATTTTAAGCCTAACCCCAGCCCTCTACGACCCCGGGACGTGACGCTATTGACCCCCCCGCAGATTCGTCACATGCTAACCGCGGATTACACTACGGGACGTATAACTTTGGCTATGAAGGGGGTAGAGACACGCGGTTTTCATATTTCTGTTCCTTAGGTCTACGCGGTCATTTTAAGCATAACCCCAGGCCTCTACGACCCCGGGACGTGATGTTATTAAGCTTCCTGCACGTTTTGGCCATGCTAGCCCTCACCGGGGGCTTACCCCTTTTTGGATACAGCGTGATCTCACGATCATAAAAGCCTATGGGGCGGGGAACAAAAAATAAAAAATGTGATAAAAAAAAAAAAAAAAAAAAAAAAAAAACGTTAGGGTGAAGATAGTGGATGCACGCGCGAGTCGATATTAGTCTGTGGAGACCAGATAGAATGGATTTAACATCTCTCTCTATGACCTGGGGTCACAAGGGTGGGGAATTCCTGGGCATATGTGAATGTGAATGTGAATGGTCATGTTAATAAGCTGTATGTTAATGAGCTGTGTGTGTATGTTAATGAGCTGTATGTTAATGAGCTTCATGCTAATGAGATTCATGCTAATGAGCTGTATGTTAATGAGCTGTATGTTAATTAGCTGTGTATGTTAATGAGATTCATGCTAATGAGCTGTATATTAATGAGCTGTATGTTAATGAGCTGTGTAAAAGTGGGCGGAGCTTAAGTCAAAGTGGGCGGAGCTTGTGTCTAAGTGGGAGTGGCTTAGACAGTTAGTGGGCGGAGCTTGTGTGAAAGTGGGAGTGGCTTAGACAGTTAGTGGGCGGAGCTTGTGTCAAAAGTGGGCGGAGCTTGTGTCAAAGTGGGCGGAGCTTAAGTGGAAGTGGGAGTGGCTTATACCGTTAGTGGGCGGAGCTTGTGTCAAAGTGGGAGTGGCTTAGACAGTTAGTGGGCGGAGCTTGTGTCAAAAGTGGGCGGAGCTTGTGTCAAAGTGGGCGGAGCTTAAGTGGGAGTGGGAGTGGCTTAGACAGTTAGTGGGCGGAGCTTGTGTCTAAGTGGGAGTGGCTTAATTGATTAATTCAAATTATCTCTCATTTGAGCAATAATGTCTAGTAGACCTGCGTACAGTCTAGGTAGGTCGTTTGTTGGCAAATGAGAGACAATTTGAATTAATCAATTAAGCCACTCCCACTTAGACACAAGCTCCGCCCACTAAGTGTCCAAGCCACTCCCACTCCCACTTAAGCTCCGCCCACTTTGACACAAGCTCCGCCCACTTTGACTTAAGCTCCGCCCACTAACTCAATTAAGCCACTCCCACTTAGACACAAGCTCCGCCCACTAATTGTCTAAGCCACTCCCACTCCCACTTAAGCTCCGCCCACTTTGACACAAGCTCCGCCCACTTTTAACACAAGTGGGCGGAGCTTGTGCCGTAGTGGGCGGAGCTTAAGTCAAAGTGGGAGGAGCTTAAGTCAAAGTGGGCGGAGCTTAAGTCAAAGTGGGAGGAGCTTAAATCAAAGTGGGAGGAGCTTAAGTCAAAGTGGGCGGAGCTTAAATCAAAGTGGGCGGAGCTTAAATCAAAGTGGGAGGAGCTTAAGTCAAAGTGGGAGGAGCTTAAGTCAAAGTGGGAGGAGCTTAAGTCAAAGTGGGCGGAGCTTAATTCAAAGTGGGAGGAGCTTAAATCAAAGTGGGCGGAGCTTAAGTCAAAGTGGGAGGAGCTTAAGTCAAAGTGGGAGGAGCTTAAGTCAAAGTGGGAGGAGCTTAAATCAAAGTGGGAGGAGCTTAAATCAAAGTGGGAGGAGCTTAAGTCAAAGTGGGCGGAGCTTAAGTCAAAGTGGGAGGAGCTTAAGTTAAAGTGGGCGGAGCTTAAGTCAAAGTGGGAGGAGCTTAAGTCAAAGTGGGAGGAGTTTAAGACAAAGTGGGCGGAGCTTAAATCAAAGTGGGAGGAGCTTAAGTCAAAGTGGGAGGAGCTTAAGTCAAAGTGGGAGGAGCTTAAATCAAAGTGGGCGGAGCTTAAGTCAAAGTGGGAGGAGCTTAAGTCAAAGTGGGCTGAGCTTAAGTCAAAGTGGGAGGAGCTTAAGTCAAAGTGGGCGGAGCTTAAATCAAAGTGGGAGGAGCTTAAGTTAAAGTGGGCGGAGCTTAAGTCAAAGTGGGAGGAGCTTAAGTCAAAGTGGGAGGAGTTTAAGTCAAAGTGGGCGGAGCTTAAATCAAAGTGGGAGGAGCTTAAGTCAAAGTGGGCGGAGCTTAAGTCAAAGTGGGCGGAGCTTAAGTCAAAGTGGGAGGAGCTTAAGTCAAAGTGGGAGGAGCTTAAGTCAAAGTGGGAGGAGCTTAAATCAAAGTGGGAGGAGCTTAAATCAAAGTGGGAGGAGCTTAAATCAAAGTGGGAGGAGCTTAAGTCAAAGTGGGCGGAGCTTAAGTCAAAGTGGGAGGAGCTTAAGTCAAAGTGGGAGGAGCTTAAGTCAAAGTGGGAGGAGCTTAAATCAAAGTGGGAGGAGCTTAAGTCAAAGTGGGCGGAGCTTAAGTCAAAGTGGGAGGGGCTTAAATCAAAGTGGGAGGAGCTTAAGTCAAAGTGGGAGGAGCTTAAGTCAAAGTGGGAGGAGCTTAAGTCAAAGTGGGCGGAGCTTAAGTCAAAGTGGGAGGAGCTTAAGTCAAAGTGGGAGGAGCTTAAGTCAAAGTGGGAGGAGCTTACGTCAAAGTGGGAGGAGCTTAAGTCAAAGTGGGAGGAGCTTAAGTCAAAGTGGGCGGAGCTTAAGTCAAAGTGGGCGGAGCTTAAGTCAAAGTGGGAGGAGCTTAAGTCAAAGTGGGAGGAGCTTAAGTCAAAGTGGGAGGAGCTTAAGTCAAAGTGGGCGGAGCTTAAGTCAAAGTGGGAGGAGCTTAAGTCAAAGTGGGAGGAGCTTAAGTCAAAGTGGGAGGAGCTTAAGTCAAAGTGGGAGGAGCTTAAGTCAAAGTGGGCGGAGCTTAAGTCAAAGTGGGAGGAGCTTAAATCAAAGTGGGAGGAGCTTAAGTCAAAGTGGGCGGAGCTTAAATCAAAGTGGGCGGAGCTTAAATCAAAGTGGGAGGAGCATAAGTCAAAGTGGGCGGAGCTTAAGTCAAAGTGGGAGGAGCTTAAGTCAAAGTGGGCGGAGCTTAATTCAAAGTGGGAGGAGCTTAAATCAAAGTGGGAGGAGCTTAAGTCAAAGTGGGAGGAGCTTAAGTCAAAGTGGGAGGAGCTTAAGTCAAAGTGGGAGGAGCTTAAGTCAAAGTGGGAGGAGCTTACGTCAAAGTGGGAGGAGCTTAAGTCAAAGTGGGAGGAGCTTAAGTCAAAGTGGGCGGAGCTTAAGTCAAAGTGGGCGGAGCTTAAGTCAAAGTGGGAGGAGCTTAAGTCAAAGTGGGCGGAGCTTAAGTCAAAGTGGGAGGAGCTTAAGTCAAAGTGGGAGGAGCTTAAGTCAAAGTGGGAGGAGCTTAAGTCAAAGTGGGAGGAGCTTAAGTCAAAGTGGGCGGAGCTTAAGTCAAAGTGGGAGGAGCTTAAATCAAAGTGGGAGGAGCTTAAGTCAAAGTGGGCGGAGCTTAAATCAAAGTGGGCGGAGCTTAAATCAAAGTGGGAGGAGCTTAAGTCAAAGTGGGCGGAGCTTAAGTCAAAGTGGGAGGAGCTTAAGTCAAAGTGGGCGGAGCTTAATTCAAAGTGGGAGGAGCTTAAATCAAAGTGGGAGGAGCTTAAGTCAAAGTGGGAGGAGCTTAAGTCAAAGTGGGAGGAGCTTAAGTCAAAGTGGGAGGAGCTTAAGTCAAAGTGGGCGGAGCTTAAATCAAAGTGGGAGGAGCTTAAGTCAAAGTGGGAGGAGCTTAAGTCAAAGTGGGAGGAGCTTAAGTCAAAGTGGGAGGAGCTTAAGTCAAAGTGGGCGGAGCTTAAATCAAAGTGGGCGTAGCTTAAGACAAAGTGGGCGGAGCTTAAATCAAAGTGGGAGGAGCTTAAGTCAAAGTGGGAGGAGCTTAAGTCAAAGTGGGAGGAGCTTAAATCAAAGTGGGCGGAGCTTAAGTCAAAGTGGGAGGAGCTTAAGTCAAAGTGGGCGGAGCTTAAGTCAAAGTGGGAGGAGCTTAAGTCAAAGTGGGAGGAGCTTAAATCAAAGTGGGAGGAGCTTAAGTCAAAGTGGGCGGAGCTTAAGTCAAAGTGGGAGGAGCTTAAGTCAAAGTGGGCGGAGCTTAAATCAAAGTGGGCGGAGCTTAAGTCAAAGTGGGAGGAGCTTAAGTCAAAGTGGGAGGAGCTTAAGTCAAAGTGGGAGGAGCTTAAGTCAAAGTGGGCGGAGCTTAAATCAAAGTGGGAGGAGCTTAAATCAAAGTGGGAGGAGCTTAAGTCAAAGTGGGAGGAGCTTAAGTCAAAGTGGGAGGAGCTTAAGTCAAAGTGGGCGGAGCTTAAATCAAAGTGGGCGTAGCTTAAGACAAAGTGGGCGGAGCTTAAATCAAAGTGGGAGGAGCTTAAGTCAAAGTGGGAGGAGCTTAAGTCAAAGTGGGAGGAGCTTAAATCAAAGTGGGCGGAGCTTAAGTCAAAGTGGGAGGAGCTTAAGTCAAAGTGGGCGGAGCTTAAGTCAAAGTGGGAGGAGCTTAAGTCAAAGTGGGCGGAGCTTAAATCAAAGTGGGAGGAGCTTAAGTTAAAGTGGGCGGAGCTTAAGTCAAAGTGGGAGGAGCTTAAGTCAAAGTGGGAGGAGTTTAAGTCAAAGTGGGCGGAGCTTAAATCAAAGTGGGAGGAGCTTAAGTCAAAGTGGGCGGAGCTTAAGTCAAAGTGGGCGGAGCTTAAGTCAAAGTGGGAGGAGCTTAAGTCAAAGTGGGAGGAGCTTAAGTCAAAGTGGGAGGAGCTTAAATCAAAGTGGGAGGAGCTTAAGTCAAAGTGGGCGGAGCTTAAGTCAAAGTGGGAGGAGCTTAAGTCAAAGTGGGAGGAGCTTAAGTCAAAGTGGGCGGAGCTTAAATCAAAGTGGGAGGAGCTTAAATCAAAGTGGGAGGAGCTTAAGTCAAAGTGGGAGGAGCTTAAGTCAAAGTGGGAGGAGCTTAAGTCAAAGTGGGCGGAGCTTAAATCAAAGTGGGCGTAGCTTAAGACAAAGTGGGCGGAGCTTAAATCAAAGTGGGAGGAGCTTAAGTCAAAGTGGGAGGAGCTTAAGTCAAAGTGGGAGGAGCTTAAATCAAAGTGGGCGGAGCTTAAGTCAAAGTGGGAGGAGCTTAAGTCAAAGTGGGCGGAGCTTAAGTCAAAGTGGGAGGAGCTTAAGTCAAAGTGGGCGGAGCTTAAATCAAAGTGGGAGGAGCTTAAGTTAAAGTGGGCGGAGCTTAAGTCAAAGTGGGAGGAGCTTAAGTCAAAGTGGGAGGAGTTTAAGTCAAAGTGGGCGGAGCTTAAATCAAAGTGGGAGGAGCTTAAGTCAAAGTGGGCGGAGCTTAAGTCAAAGTGGGCGGAGCTTAAGTCAAAGTGGGAGGAGCTTAAGTCAAAGTGGGAGGAGCTTAAGTCAAAGTGGGAGGAGCTTAAATCAAAGTGGGAGGAGCTTAAATCAAAGTGGGAGGAGCTTAAGTCAAAGTGGGCGGAGCTTAAGTCAAAGTGGGAGGGGCTTAAATCAAAGTGGGAGGAGCTTAAGTCAAAGTGGGAGGAGCTTAAGTCAAAGTGGGAGGAGCTTAAGTCAAAGTGGGCGGAGCTTAAGTCAAAGTGGGAGGAGCTTAAGTCAAAGTGGGAGGAGCTTAAGTCAAAGTGGGAGGAGCTTACGTCAAAGTGGGAGGAGCTTAAGTCAAAGTGGGAGGAGCTTAAGTCAAAGTGGGCGGAGCTTAAGTCAAAGTGGGCGGAGCTTAAGTCAAAGTGGGAGGAGCTTAAGTCAAAGTGGGAGGAGCTTAAGTCAAAGTGGGAGGAGCTTAAGTCAAAGTGGGCGGAGCTTAAGTCAAAGTGGGAGGAGCTTAAGTCAAAGTGGGAGGAGCTTAAGTCAAAGTGGGAGGAGCTTAAGTCAAAGTGGGAGGAGCTTAAGTCAAAGTGGGCGGAGCTTAAGTCAAAGTGGGAGGAGCTTAAATCAAAGTGGGAGGAGCTTAAGTCAAAGTGGGCGGAGCTTAAATCAAAGTGGGCGGAGCTTAAATCAAAGTGGGAGGAGCTTAAGTCAAAGTGGGCGGAGCTTAAGTCAAAGTGGGAGGAGCTTAAGTCAAAGTGGGCGGAGCTTAATTCAAAGTGGGAGGAGCTTAAATCAAAGTGGGAGGAGCTTAAGTCAAAGTGGGAGGAGCTTAAGTCAAAGTGGGAGGAGCTTAAGTCAAAGTGGGAGGAGCTTAAGTCAAAGTGGGCGGAGCTTAAATCAAAGTGGGAGGAGCTTAAGTCAAAGTGGGAGGAGCTTAAGTCAAAGTGGGAGGAGCTTAAGTCAAAGTGGGCGGAGCTTAAATCAAAGTGGGCGTAGCTTAAGACAAAGTGGGCGGAGCTTAAATCAAAGTGGGAGGAGCTTAAGTCAAAGTGGGAGGAGCTTACGTCAAAGTGGGAGGAGCTTAAATCAAAGTGGGCGGAGCTTAAGTCAAAGTGGGAGGAGCTTAAGTCAAAGTGGGCGGAGCTTAAGTCAAAGTGGGAGGAGCTTAAGTCAAAGTGGGCGGAGCTTAAATCAAAGTGGGAGGAGCTTAAGTTAAAGTGGGCGGAGCTTAAGTCAAAGTGGGAGGAGCTTAAGTCAAAGTGGGAGGAGTTTAAGTCAAAGTGGGCGGAGCTTAAATCAAAGTGGGAGGAGCTTAAGTCAAAGTGGGCGGAGCTTAAGTCAAAGTGGGCGGAGCTTAAGTCAAAGTGGGAGGAGCTTAAGTCAAAGTGGGAGGAGCTTAAGTCAAAGTGGGAGGAGCTTAAATCAAAGTGGGAGGAGCTTAAGTCAAAGTGGGCGGAGCTTAAGTCAAAGTGGGAGGAGCTTAAGTCAAAGTGGGAGGAGCTTAAGTCAAAGTGGGCGGAGCTTAAATCAAAGTGGGAGGAGCTTAAATCAAAGTGGGAGGAGCTTAAGTCAAAGTGGGAGGAGCTTAAGTCAAAGTGGGAGGAGCTTAAGTCAAAGTGGGCGGAGCTTAAATCAAAGTGGGCGTAGCTTAAGACAAAGTGGGCGGAGCTTAAATCAAAGTGGGAGGAGCTTAAGTCAAAGTGGGAGGAGCTTAAGTCAAAGTGGGAGGAGCTTAAATCAAAGTGGGCGGAGCTTAAGTCAAAGTGGGAGGAGCTTAAGTCAAAGTGGGCGGAGCTTAAGTCAAAGTGGGAGGAGCTTAAGTCAAAGTGGGCGGAGCTTAAATCAAAGTGGGAGGAGCTTAAGTTAAAGTGGGCGGAGCTTAAGTCAAAGTGGGAGGAGCTTAAGTCAAAGTGGGAGGAGTTTAAGTCAAAGTGGGCGGAGCTTAAATCAAAGTGGGAGGAGCTTAAGTCAAAGTGGGCGGAGCTTAAGTCAAAGTGGGCGGAGCTTAAGTCAAAGTGGGAGGAGCTTAAGTCAAAGTGGGAGGAGCTTAAGTCAAAGTGGGAGGAGCTTAAATCAAAGTGGGAGGAGCTTAAATCAAAGTGGGAGGAGCTTAAGTCAAAGTGGGCGGAGCTTAAGTCAAAGTGGGAGGGGCTTAAATCAAAGTGGGAGGAGCTTAAGTCAAAGTGGGAGGAGCTTAAGTCAAAGTGGGAGGAGCTTAAGTCAAAGTGGGCGGAGCTTAAGTCAAAGTGGGAGGAGCTTAAGTCAAAGTGGGAGGAGCTTAAGTCAAAGTGGGAGGAGCTTACGTCAAAGTGGGAGGAGCTTAAGTCAAAGTGGGAGGAGCTTAAGTCAAAGTGGGCGGAGCTTAAGTCAAAGTGGGCGGAGCTTAAGTCAAAGTGGGAGGAGCTTAAGTCAAAGTGGGAGGAGCTTAAGTCAAAGTGGGAGGAGCTTAAGTCAAAGTGGGCGGAGCTTAAGTCAAAGTGGGAGGAGCTTAAGTCAAAGTGGGAGGAGCTTAAGTCAAAGTGGGAGGAGCTTAAGTCAAAGTGGGAGGAGCTTAAGTCAAAGTGGGCGGAGCTTAAGTCAAAGTGGGAGGAGCTTAAATCAAAGTGGGAGGAGCTTAAGTCAAAGTGGGCGGAGCTTAAATCAAAGTGGGCGGAGCTTAAATCAAAGTGGGAGGAGCTTAAGTCAAAGTGGGCGGAGCTTAAGTCAAAGTGGGAGGAGCTTAAGTCAAAGTGGGCGGAGCTTAATTCAAAGTGGGAGGAGCTTAAATCAAAGTGGGAGGAGCTTAAGTCAAAGTGGGAGGAGCTTAAGTCAAAGTGGGAGGAGCTTAAGTCAAAGTGGGAGGAGCTTAAGTCAAAGTGGGCGGAGCTTAAATCAAAGTGGGAGGAGCTTAAGTCAAAGTGGGAGGAGCTTAAGTCAAAGTGGGAGGAGCTTAAGTCAAAGTGGGCGGAGCTTAAATCAAAGTGGGCGTAGCTTAAGACAAAGTGGGCGGAGCTTAAATCAAAGTGGGAGGAGCTTAAGTCAAAGTGGGAGGAGCTTACGTCAAAGTGGGAGGAGCTTAAATCAAAGTGGGCGGAGCTTAAGTCAAAGTGGGAGGAGCTTAAGTCAAAGTGGGCGGAGCTTAAGTCAAAGTGGGAGGAGCTTAAGTCAAAGTGGGCGGAGCTTAAATCAAAGTGGGAGGAGCTTAAGTTAAAGTGGGCGGAGCTTAAGTCAAAGTGGGAGGAGCTTAAGTCAAAGTGGGAGGAGTTTAAGTCAAAGTGGGCGGAGCTTAAATCAAAGTGGGAGGAGCTTAAGTCAAAGTGGGCGGAGCTTAAGTCAAAGTGGGCGGAGCTTAAGTCAAAGTGGGAGGAGCTTAAGTCAAAGTGGGAGGAGCTTAAGTCAAAGTGGGAGGAGCTTAAATCAAAGTGGGAGGAGCTTAAGTCAAAGTGGGCGGAGCTTAAGTCAAAGTGGGAGGAGCTTAAGTCAAAGTGGGAGGAGCTTAAGTCAAAGTGGGCGGAGCTTAAATCAAAGTGGGAGGAGCTTAAATCAAAGTGGGAGGAGCTTAAGTCAAAGTGGGAGGAGCTTAAGTCAAAGTGGGAGGAGCTTAAGTCAAAGTGGGCGGAGCTTAAATCAAAGTGGGCGTAGCTTAAGACAAAGTGGGCGGAGCTTAAATCAAAGTGGGAGGAGCTTAAGTCAAAGTGGGAGGAGCTTAAGTCAAAGTGGGAGGAGCTTAAATCAAAGTGGGCGGAGCTTAAGTCAAAGTGGGAGGAGCTTAAGTCAAAGTGGGCGGAGCTTAAGTCAAAGTGGGAGGAGCTTAAGTCAAAGTGGGCGGAGCTTAAATCAAAGTGGGAGGAGCTTAAGTTAAAGTGGGCGGAGCTTAAGTCAAAGTGGGAGGAGCTTAAGTCAAAGTGGGAGGAGTTTAAGTCAAAGTGGGCGGAGCTTAAATCAAAGTGGGAGGAGCTTAAGTCAAAGTGGGCGGAGCTTAAGTCAAAGTGGGCGGAGCTTAAGTCAAAGTGGGAGGAGCTTAAGTCAAAGTGGGAGGAGCTTAAGTCAAAGTGGGAGGAGCTTAAATCAAAGTGGGAGGAGCTTAAATCAAAGTGGGAGGAGCTTAAGTCAAAGTGGGCGGAGCTTAAGTCAAAGTGGGAGGGGCTTAAATCAAAGTGGGAGGAGCTTAAGTCAAAGTGGGAGGAGCTTAAGTCAAAGTGGGAGGAGCTTAAGTCAAAGTGGGCGGAGCTTAAGTCAAAGTGGGAGGAGCTTAAGTCAAAGTGGGAGGAGCTTAAGTCAAAGTGGGAGGAGCTTACGTCAAAGTGGGAGGAGCTTAAGTCAAAGTGGGAGGAGCTTAAGTCAAAGTGGGCGGAGCTTAAGTCAAAGTGGGCGGAGCTTAAGTCAAAGTGGGAGGAGCTTAAGTCAAAGTGGGAGGAGCTTAAGTCAAAGTGGGAGGAGCTTAAGTCAAAGTGGGCGGAGCTTAAGTCAAAGTGGGAGGAGCTTAAGTCAAAGTGGGAGGAGCTTAAGTCAAAGTGGGAGGAGCTTAAGTCAAAGTGGGAGGAGCTTAAGTCAAAGTGGGCGGAGCTTAAGTCAAAGTGGGAGGAGCTTAAATCAAAGTGGGAGGAGCTTAAGTCAAAGTGGGCGGAGCTTAAATCAAAGTGGGCGGAGCTTAAATCAAAGTGGGAGGAGCTTAAGTCAAAGTGGGCGGAGCTTAAGTCAAAGTGGGAGGAGCTTAAGTCAAAGTGGGCGGAGCTTAATTCAAAGTGGGAGGAGCTTAAATCAAAGTGGGAGGAGCTTAAGTCAAAGTGGGAGGAGCTTAAGTCAAAGTGGGAGGAGCTTAAGTCAAAGTGGGAGGAGCTTAAGTCAAAGTGGGCGGAGCTTAAATCAAAGTGGGAGGAGCTTAAGTCAAAGTGGGAGGAGCTTAAGTCAAAGTGGGAGGAGCTTAAGTCAAAGTGGGCGGAGCTTAAATCAAAGTGGGCGTAGCTTAAGACAAAGTGGGCGGAGCTTAAATCAAAGTGGGAGGAGCTTAAGTCAAAGTGGGAGGAGCTTACGTCAAAGTGGGAGGAGCTTAAATCAAAGTGGGCGGAGCTTAAGTCAAAGTGGGAGGAGCTTAAGTCAAAGTGGGCGGAGCTTAAGTCAAAGTGGGAGGAGCTTAAGTCAAAGTGGGCGGAGCTTAAATCAAAGTGGGAGGAGCTTAAGTTAAAGTGGGCGGAGCTTAAGTCAAAGTGGGAGGAGCTTAAGTCAAAGTGGGAGGAGTTTAAGTCAAAGTGGGCGGAGCTTAAATCAAAGTGGGAGGAGCTTAAGTCAAAGTGGGCGGAGCTTAAGTCAAAGTGGGCGGAGCTTAAGTCAAAGTGGGAGGAGCTTAAGTCAAAGTGGGAGGAGCTTAAGTCAAAGTGGGAGGAGCTTAAATCAAAGTGGGAGGAGCTTAAGTCAAAGTGGGCGGAGCTTAAGTCAAAGTGGGAGGAGCTTAAGTCAAAGTGGGAGGAGCTTAAGTCAAAGTGGGAGGAGCTTAAGTCAAAGTGGGCGGAGCTTAAGTCAAAGTGGGAGGAGCTTAAGTCAAAGTGGGAGGAGCTTAGGTTAAAGTGGGCGGAGCTTACGTCAAAGTGGGAGGAGCTTAAGTCAAAGTGGGAGGAGCTTAAGTCAAAGTGGGCGGAGCTTAAGTCAAAGTGGGAGGAGCTTAAGTCAAAGTGGGCGGAGCTTAAGTCAAAGTGGGAGGAGCTTAAGTCAAAGTGGGAGGAGCTTAAGTCAAAGTGGGTGGAGCTTAAGTCAAAGTGGGCGGAGCTTAAGACAAAGTGGGCGGAGCTTAAGTCAAAGTGGGAGGAGCTTAAATCAAAGTGGGAGGAGCTTAAGTCAAAGTGGGAGGAGCTTAAGTCAAAGTGGGCGGAGCTTAAGTCAAAGTGGGCGGAGCTTAAGTCAAAGTGGGAGGAGCTTAAGTCAAAGTGGGCGGAGCTTAAATCAAAGTGTTTTAATCATATGCTTAATCATAGAGATGAATCAATAAAAATGTAAGAGCATGTTCTGTCAGGTTAGCTTTCATTGGCCCCCACTTCAGAGTAAGTGGCCCTTGTGTATGGACCACTCGGTATGTAATTACAGTACATGTTCGCCCTGCTTCAAATGAGCAAATCACAGCCTAAGAAGAGATAAGAGCTATAATTTCACAGTATATCAAGTTTCAGTTTATTGTTACGTCACATTACACAAGTGTAAGAGAGTCAGATGCTTAGGCTTGGGTTCCTGACATTCAGCACAAGGCAATAATAACAATAATTCAAGATATGAAAAAAAAAGAGTGACAGTAGTACAGGACATAAGTGACAAAAAATGATAGGCATCATAATCTACTTTAGAGAGTAAAATAACACAAAATAACAATAAAATAAGTAAAAAGCTGCAATGTTTGTCAGGAGCCCGAAACACAGCGGCCACGGGGGGTGCCGTCTTGGTTGTATATGTCTTATATCAAAGAAATATGTCATCGCAGTTCTATTTATGAATAATGAGAGAGGAATGACTAAGAGGTTGTACCCAAACTAACTCACTCCAGAGAGCAAGTTGCAGTAGTCAGGGTAAATGTACACTGATTAGATTGGATTCAACTGTTTTGTCAGTGCACAGAGAGCAGCGAAAATTTAAGACATTAGCATCTAGTGTAGTGTAGTGTGTGTGTGTGTGTGTGTGTGTGTGTGTGTGTGTGTGTGTGTGTGTGTATGTGACGTGACGTGCCCCTCCTTCCCTCCCCTTTACGATTCCCTCAGGCATCAGTGAGCTCTCAATCTAATCCCTTCCCCCCCCCCCCCCCTCCCCTCCTCTCTTTCTCCTTCACATGTCATATCTCCAGGCAAACCAGCCATCGCCCACAGGGATCTGAAGTCTAAGAACATTCTGGTAAAGAAGAACGGTACGTGCTGTATCGCTGACCTGGGCCTGGCCGTCCGCCACGACTCTGCTACAGACACCATCGACATCGCCCCCAACCACAGAGTGGGGACCAAAAGGTAACCGGAGCTCCCCCTCAGGGGGGTAACCCTTCTGGCTTCACTCACTGGCTGTCAGATCTCCCTCTACTACTGGCTAGAGGAGCTGTCAGATCTCCCTCTACTACTGGCTAGAGGAGCTGTCAGATCTCTTCTACTACTGGCTAGAGGAGCTGTCAGATCTCCCTCTACTACTGAGGACCTCTAAGACCTTAAGACAAAGTGGGCGGAGCTTAAATCAAAGTGGGAGGAGCTTGTGTAAAAGTGGGCGGAGCTTGTGTAAAAGTGGCGCCTGTGGCCTGTGTATGATGATGATGATGATGGGGGGTGATAGGAAGGTCGTAGAGACACCATTCAAATGGTTTTAGATTCCCTGGGTTCTCCCCTATCCGGGGGCGTTGGAATTATTCTCCTAACCCGCGGGGAACCATACGTTATTAACCCCGGGAGGGGTCACACTACGGGACGTATAACGCTGGCTATGAATGTGGTAGAAACACAAGGTTTTCATATTTAAGTTCATTAGGTCTACACGGTCATTTGAAGCCTAACGCCAGCCCTCTGCGACCCCGGGAAGTCATGTTAAACTGAAGTTACAGACGACAGATCTGTCAAAAAAAAAAAGTTACAAAAATGCTTTCACCTAAGCTTTCATCTAAAAAGAAAGTAAAAAAAAAAAAAAATGAAAAAAAAACGTCTAAGTCCCCGTGCCACCTAGCTAGGTTAGCTTAGGTCTCCCTGGCTCGGTTAAAGGACTTTAGCTCAGCAAGCGTAGGTGTCACAGAAACACCATATTTCATATTTAAGTTAATTAGGTCTACACGGTCATTTTAAGCCTAACCCCAGCCCTCTACGACCCCGGGACGTGACGCTATTGACCCCCCCGCAGATTCGTCACATGCTAACCGCGGATTACACTACGGGACGTATAACTTTGGCTATGAAGGGGGTAGAGACACGCGGTTTTCATATTTCTGTTCCTTAGGTCTACGCGGTCATTTTAAGCATAACCCCAGGCCTCTACGACCCCGGGACGTGATGTTATTAAGCTTCCTGCACGTTTTGGCCATGCTAGCCCTCACCGGGGGCTTACCCCTTTTTGGATACAGCGTGATCTCACGATCATAAAAGCCTATGGGGCGGGGAACAAAAAATAAAAAATGTGATAAAAAAAAAAAAAAAAAAAAAAAAAAAACGTTAGGGTGAAGATAGTGGATGCACGCGCGAGTCGATATTAGTCTGTGGAGACCAGATAGAATGGATTTAACATCTCTCTCTATGACCTGGGGTCACAAGGGTGGGGAATTCCTGGGCATATGTGAATGTGAATGTGAATGGTCATGTTAATAAGCTGTATGTTAATGAGCTGTGTGTGTATGTTAATGAGCTGTATGTTAATGAGCTTCATGCTAATGAGATTCATGCTAATGAGCTGTATGTTAATGAGCTGTATGTTAATTAGCTGTGTATGTTAATGAGATTCATGCTAATGAGCTGTATATTAATGAGCTGTATGTTAATGAGCTGTGTAAAAGTGGGCGGAGCTTAAGTCAAAGTGGGCGGAGCTTGTGTCTAAGTGGGAGTGGCTTAGACAGTTAGTGGGCGGAGCTTGTGTGAAAGTGGGAGTGGCTTAGACAGTTAGTGGGCGGAGCTTGTGTCAAAAGTGGGCGGAGCTTGTGTCAAAGTGGGCGGAGCTTAAGTGGAAGTGGGAGTGGCTTATACCGTTAGTGGGCGGAGCTTGTGTCAAAGTGGGAGTGGCTTAGACAGTTAGTGGGCGGAGCTTGTGTCAAAAGTGGGCGGAGCTTGTGTCAAAGTGGGCGGAGCTTAAGTGGGAGTGGGAGTGGCTTAGACAGTTAGTGGGCGGAGCTTGTGTCTAAGTGGGAGTGGCTTAATTGATTAATTCAAATTATCTCTCATTTGAGCAATAATGTCTAGTAGACCTGCGTACAGTCTAGGTAGGTCGTTTGTTGGCAAATGAGAGACAATTTGAATTAATCAATTAAGCCACTCCCACTTAGACACAAGCTCCGCCCACTAAGTGTCCAAGCCACTCCCACTCCCACTTAAGCTCCGCCCACTTTGACACAAGCTCCGCCCACTTTGACTTAAGCTCCGCCCACTAACTCAATTAAGCCACTCCCACTTAGACACAAGCTCCGCCCACTAATTGTCTAAGCCACTCCCACTCCCACTTAAGCTCCGCCCACTTTGACACAAGCTCCGCCCACTTTTAACACAAGTGGGCGGAGCTTGTGCCGTAGTGGGCGGAGCTTAAGTCAAAGTGGGAGGAGCTTAAGTCAAAGTGGGCGGAGCTTAAGTCAAAGTGGGAGGAGCTTAAATCAAAGTGGGAGGAGCTTAAGTCAAAGTGGGCGGAGCTTAAATCAAAGTGGGCGGAGCTTAAATCAAAGTGGGAGGAGCTTAAGTCAAAGTGGGAGGAGCTTAAGTCAAAGTGGGAGGAGCTTAAGTCAAAGTGGGCGGAGCTTAATTCAAAGTGGGAGGAGCTTAAATCAAAGTGGGCGGAGCTTAAGTCAAAGTGGGAGGAGCTTAAGTCAAAGTGGGAGGAGCTTAAGTCAAAGTGGGAGGAGCTTAAATCAAAGTGGGAGGAGCTTAAATCAAAGTGGGAGGAGCTTAAGTCAAAGTGGGCGGAGCTTAAGTCAAAGTGGGAGGAGCTTAAGTTAAAGTGGGCGGAGCTTAAGTCAAAGTGGGAGGAGCTTAAGTCAAAGTGGGAGGAGTTTAAGACAAAGTGGGCGGAGCTTAAATCAAAGTGGGAGGAGCTTAAGTCAAAGTGGGAGGAGCTTAAGTCAAAGTGGGAGGAGCTTAAATCAAAGTGGGCGGAGCTTAAGTCAAAGTGGGAGGAGCTTAAGTCAAAGTGGGCTGAGCTTAAGTCAAAGTGGGAGGAGCTTAAGTCAAAGTGGGCGGAGCTTAAATCAAAGTGGGAGGAGCTTAAGTTAAAGTGGGCGGAGCTTAAGTCAAAGTGGGAGGAGCTTAAGTCAAAGTGGGAGGAGTTTAAGTCAAAGTGGGCGGAGCTTAAATCAAAGTGGGAGGAGCTTAAGTCAAAGTGGGCGGAGCTTAAGTCAAAGTGGGCGGAGCTTAAGTCAAAGTGGGAGGAGCTTAAGTCAAAGTGGGAGGAGCTTAAGTCAAAGTGGGAGGAGCTTAAATCAAAGTGGGAGGAGCTTAAATCAAAGTGGGAGGAGCTTAAATCAAAGTGGGAGGAGCTTAAGTCAAAGTGGGCGGAGCTTAAGTCAAAGTGGGAGGAGCTTAAGTCAAAGTGGGAGGAGCTTAAGTCAAAGTGGGAGGAGCTTAAATCAAAGTGGGAGGAGCTTAAGTCAAAGTGGGCGGAGCTTAAGTCAAAGTGGGAGGGGCTTAAATCAAAGTGGGAGGAGCTTAAGTCAAAGTGGGAGGAGCTTAAGTCAAAGTGGGAGGAGCTTAAGTCAAAGTGGGCGGAGCTTAAGTCAAAGTGGGAGGAGCTTAAGTCAAAGTGGGAGGAGCTTAAGTCAAAGTGGGAGGAGCTTACGTCAAAGTGGGAGGAGCTTAAGTCAAAGTGGGAGGAGCTTAAGTCAAAGTGGGCGGAGCTTAAGTCAAAGTGGGCGGAGCTTAAGTCAAAGTGGGAGGAGCTTAAGTCAAAGTGGGAGGAGCTTAAGTCAAAGTGGGAGGAGCTTAAGTCAAAGTGGGCGGAGCTTAAGTCAAAGTGGGAGGAGCTTAAGTCAAAGTGGGAGGAGCTTAAGTCAAAGTGGGAGGAGCTTAAGTCAAAGTGGGAGGAGCTTAAGTCAAAGTGGGCGGAGCTTAAGTCAAAGTGGGAGGAGCTTAAATCAAAGTGGGAGGAGCTTAAGTCAAAGTGGGCGGAGCTTAAATCAAAGTGGGCGGAGCTTAAATCAAAGTGGGAGGAGCATAAGTCAAAGTGGGCGGAGCTTAAGTCAAAGTGGGAGGAGCTTAAGTCAAAGTGGGCGGAGCTTAATTCAAAGTGGGAGGAGCTTAAATCAAAGTGGGAGGAGCTTAAGTCAAAGTGGGAGGAGCTTAAGTCAAAGTGGGAGGAGCTTAAGTCAAAGTGGGAGGAGCTTAAGTCAAAGTGGGAGGAGCTTACGTCAAAGTGGGAGGAGCTTAAGTCAAAGTGGGAGGAGCTTAAGTCAAAGTGGGCGGAGCTTAAGTCAAAGTGGGCGGAGCTTAAGTCAAAGTGGGAGGAGCTTAAGTCAAAGTGGGCGGAGCTTAAGTCAAAGTGGGAGGAGCTTAAGTCAAAGTGGGAGGAGCTTAAGTCAAAGTGGGAGGAGCTTAAGTCAAAGTGGGAGGAGCTTAAGTCAAAGTGGGCGGAGCTTAAGTCAAAGTGGGAGGAGCTTAAATCAAAGTGGGAGGAGCTTAAGTCAAAGTGGGCGGAGCTTAAATCAAAGTGGGCGGAGCTTAAATCAAAGTGGGAGGAGCTTAAGTCAAAGTGGGCGGAGCTTAAGTCAAAGTGGGAGGAGCTTAAGTCAAAGTGGGCGGAGCTTAATTCAAAGTGGGAGGAGCTTAAATCAAAGTGGGAGGAGCTTAAGTCAAAGTGGGAGGAGCTTAAGTCAAAGTGGGAGGAGCTTAAGTCAAAGTGGGAGGAGCTTAAGTCAAAGTGGGCGGAGCTTAAATCAAAGTGGGAGGAGCTTAAGTCAAAGTGGGAGGAGCTTAAGTCAAAGTGGGAGGAGCTTAAGTCAAAGTGGGAGGAGCTTAAGTCAAAGTGGGCGGAGCTTAAATCAAAGTGGGCGTAGCTTAAGACAA
This sequence comes from Nansenia antarctica, assembly GCF_963989245.1. Taxonomy (NCBI): domain Eukaryota; kingdom Metazoa; phylum Chordata; class Actinopteri; order Argentiniformes; family Microstomatidae; genus Nansenia; species Nansenia antarctica. Next base: position 2,888,842 of record NC_137683.1, on the reverse strand, counting down.
AGTGGGCGGAGCTTAAATCAAAGTGGGAGGAGCTTAAGTCAAAGTGGGAGGAGCTTAAGTCAAAGTGGGAGGAGCTTAAATCAAAGTGGGCGGAGCTTAAGTCAAAGTGGGAGGAGCTTAAGTCAAAGTGGGCGGAGCTTAAGTCAAAGTGGGAGGAGCTTAAGTCAAAGTGGGAGGAGCTTAAATCAAAGTGGGAGGAGCTTAAGTCAAAGTGGGCGGAGCTTAAGTCAAAGTGGGAGGAGCTTAAGTCAAAGTGGGCGGAGCTTAAATCAAAGTGGGCGGAGCTTAAGTCAAAGTGGGAGGAGCTTAAGTCAAAGTGGGAGGAGCTTAAGTCAAAGTGGGAGGAGCTTAAGTCAAAGTGGGCGGAGCTTAAATCAAAGTGGGAGGAGCTTAAATCAAAGTGGGAGGAGCTTAAGTCAAAGTGGGAGGAGCTTAAGTCAAAGTGGGAGGAGCTTAAGTCAAAGTGGGCGGAGCTTAAATCAAAGTGGGCGTAGCTTAAGACAAAGTGGGCGGAGCTTAAATCAAAGTGGGAGGAGCTTAAGTCAAAGTGGGAGGAGCTTAAGTCAAAGTGGGAGGAGCTTAAATCAAAGTGGGCGGAGCTTAAGTCAAAGTGGGAGGAGCTTAAGTCAAAGTGGGCGGAGCTTAAGTCAAAGTGGGAGGAGCTTAAGTCAAAGTGGGCGGAGCTTAAATCAAAGTGGGAGGAGCTTAAGTTAAAGTGGGCGGAGCTTAAGTCAAAGTGGGAGGAGCTTAAGTCAAAGTGGGAGGAGTTTAAGTCAAAGTGGGCGGAGCTTAAATCAAAGTGGGAGGAGCTTAAGTCAAAGTGGGCGGAGCTTAAGTCAAAGTGGGCGGAGCTTAAGTCAAAGTGGGAGGAGCTTAAGTCAAAGTGGGAGGAGCTTAAGTCAAAGTGGGAGGAGCTTAAATCAAAGTGGGAGGAGCTTAAGTCAAAGTGGGCGGAGCTTAAGTCAAAGTGGGAGGAGCTTAAGTCAAAGTGGGAGGAGCTTAAGTCAAAGTGGGCGGAGCTTAAATCAAAGTGGGAGGAGCTTAAATCAAAGTGGGAGGAGCTTAAGTCAAAGTGGGAGGAGCTTAAGTCAAAGTGGGAGGAGCTTAAGTCAAAGTGGGCGGAGCTTAAATCAAAGTGGGCGTAGCTTAAGACAAAGTGGGCGGAGCTTAAATCAAAGTGGGAGGAGCTTAAGTCAAAGTGGGAGGAGCTTAAGTCAAAGTGGGAGGAGCTTAAATCAAAGTGGGCGGAGCTTAAGTCAAAGTGGGAGGAGCTTAAGTCAAAGTGGGCGGAGCTTAAGTCAAAGTGGGAGGAGCTTAAGTCAAAGTGGGCGGAGCTTAAATCAAAGTGGGAGGAGCTTAAGTTAAAGTGGGCGGAGCTTAAGTCAAAGTGGGAGGAGCTTAAGTCAAAGTGGGAGGAGTTTAAGTCAAAGTGGGCGGAGCTTAAATCAAAGTGGGAGGAGCTTAAGTCAAAGTGGGCGGAGCTTAAGTCAAAGTGGGCGGAGCTTAAGTCAAAGTGGGAGGAGCTTAAGTCAAAGTGGGAGGAGCTTAAGTCAAAGTGGGAGGAGCTTAAATCAAAGTGGGAGGAGCTTAAATCAAAGTGGGAGGAGCTTAAGTCAAAGTGGGCGGAGCTTAAGTCAAAGTGGGAGGGGCTTAAATCAAAGTGGGAGGAGCTTAAGTCAAAGTGGGAGGAGCTTAAGTCAAAGTGGGAGGAGCTTAAGTCAAAGTGGGCGGAGCTTAAGTCAAAGTGGGAGGAGCTTAAGTCAAAGTGGGAGGAGCTTAAGTCAAAGTGGGAGGAGCTTACGTCAAAGTGGGAGGAGCTTAAGTCAAAGTGGGAGGAGCTTAAGTCAAAGTGGGCGGAGCTTAAGTCAAAGTGGGCGGAGCTTAAGTCAAAGTGGGAGGAGCTTAAGTCAAAGTGGGAGGAGCTTAAGTCAAAGTGGGAGGAGCTTAAGTCAAAGTGGGCGGAGCTTAAGTCAAAGTGGGAGGAGCTTAAGTCAAAGTGGGAGGAGCTTAAGTCAAAGTGGGAGGAGCTTAAGTCAAAGTGGGAGGAGCTTAAGTCAAAGTGGGCGGAGCTTAAGTCAAAGTGGGAGGAGCTTAAATCAAAGTGGGAGGAGCTTAAGTCAAAGTGGGCGGAGCTTAAATCAAAGTGGGCGGAGCTTAAATCAAAGTGGGAGGAGCTTAAGTCAAAGTGGGCGGAGCTTAAGTCAAAGTGGGAGGAGCTTAAGTCAAAGTGGGCGGAGCTTAATTCAAAGTGGGAGGAGCTTAAATCAAAGTGGGAGGAGCTTAAGTCAAAGTGGGAGGAGCTTAAGTCAAAGTGGGAGGAGCTTAAGTCAAAGTGGGAGGAGCTTAAGTCAAAGTGGGCGGAGCTTAAATCAAAGTGGGAGGAGCTTAAGTCAAAGTGGGAGGAGCTTAAGTCAAAGTGGGAGGAGCTTAAGTCAAAGTGGGCGGAGCTTAAATCAAAGTGGGCGTAGCTTAAGACAAAGTGGGCGGAGCTTAAATCAAAGTGGGAGGAGCTTAAGTCAAAGTGGGAGGAGCTTACGTCAAAGTGGGAGGAGCTTAAATCAAAGTGGGCGGAGCTTAAGTCAAAGTGGGAGGAGCTTAAGTCAAAGTGGGCGGAGCTTAAGTCAAAGTGGGAGGAGCTTAAGTCAAAGTGGGCGGAGCTTAAATCAAAGTGGGAGGAGCTTAAGTTAAAGTGGGCGGAGCTTAAGTCAAAGTGGGAGGAGCTTAAGTCAAAGTGGGAGGAGTTTAAGTCAAAGTGGGCGGAGCTTAAATCAAAGTGGGAGGAGCTTAAGTCAAAGTGGGCGGAGCTTAAGTCAAAGTGGGCGGAGCTTAAGTCAAAGTGGGAGGAGCTTAAGTCAAAGTGGGAGGAGCTTAAGTCAAAGTGGGAGGAGCTTAAATCAAAGTGGGAGGAGCTTAAGTCAAAGTGGGCGGAGCTTAAGTCAAAGTGGGAGGAGCTTAAGTCAAAGTGGGAGGAGCTTAAGTCAAAGTGGGCGGAGCTTAAATCAAAGTGGGAGGAGCTTAAATCAAAGTGGGAGGAGCTTAAGTCAAAGTGGGAGGAGCTTAAGTCAAAGTGGGAGGAGCTTAAGTCAAAGTGGGCGGAGCTTAAATCAAAGTGGGCGTAGCTTAAGACAAAGTGGGCGGAGCTTAAATCAAAGTGGGAGGAGCTTAAGTCAAAGTGGGAGGAGCTTAAGTCAAAGTGGGAGGAGCTTAAATCAAAGTGGGCGGAGCTTAAGTCAAAGTGGGAGGAGCTTAAGTCAAAGTGGGCGGAGCTTAAGTCAAAGTGGGAGGAGCTTAAGTCAAAGTGGGCGGAGCTTAAATCAAAGTGGGAGGAGCTTAAGTTAAAGTGGGCGGAGCTTAAGTCAAAGTGGGAGGAGCTTAAGTCAAAGTGGGAGGAGTTTAAGTCAAAGTGGGCGGAGCTTAAATCAAAGTGGGAGGAGCTTAAGTCAAAGTGGGCGGAGCTTAAGTCAAAGTGGGCGGAGCTTAAGTCAAAGTGGGAGGAGCTTAAGTCAAAGTGGGAGGAGCTTAAGTCAAAGTGGGAGGAGCTTAAATCAAAGTGGGAGGAGCTTAAATCAAAGTGGGAGGAGCTTAAGTCAAAGTGGGCGGAGCTTAAGTCAAAGTGGGAGGGGCTTAAATCAAAGTGGGAGGAGCTTAAGTCAAAGTGGGAGGAGCTTAAGTCAAAGTGGGAGGAGCTTAAGTCAAAGTGGGCGGAGCTTAAGTCAAAGTGGGAGGAGCTTAAGTCAAAGTGGGAGGAGCTTAAGTCAAAGTGGGAGGAGCTTACGTCAAAGTGGGAGGAGCTTAAGTCAAAGTGGGAGGAGCTTAAGTCAAAGTGGGCGGAGCTTAAGTCAAAGTGGGCGGAGCTTAAGTCAAAGTGGGAGGAGCTTAAGTCAAAGTGGGAGGAGCTTAAGTCAAAGTGGGAGGAGCTTAAGTCAAAGTGGGCGGAGCTTAAGTCAAAGTGGGAGGAGCTTAAGTCAAAGTGGGAGGAGCTTAAGTCAAAGTGGGAGGAGCTTAAGTCAAAGTGGGAGGAGCTTAAGTCAAAGTGGGCGGAGCTTAAGTCAAAGTGGGAGGAGCTTAAATCAAAGTGGGAGGAGCTTAAGTCAAAGTGGGCGGAGCTTAAATCAAAGTGGGCGGAGCTTAAATCAAAGTGGGAGGAGCTTAAGTCAAAGTGGGCGGAGCTTAAGTCAAAGTGGGAGGAGCTTAAGTCAAAGTGGGCGGAGCTTAATTCAAAGTGGGAGGAGCTTAAATCAAAGTGGGAGGAGCTTAAGTCAAAGTGGGAGGAGCTTAAGTCAAAGTGGGAGGAGCTTAAGTCAAAGTGGGAGGAGCTTAAGTCAAAGTGGGCGGAGCTTAAATCAAAGTGGGAGGAGCTTAAGTCAAAGTGGGAGGAGCTTAAGTCAAAGTGGGAGGAGCTTAAGTCAAAGTGGGCGGAGCTTAAATCAAAGTGGGCGTAGCTTAAGACAAAGTGGGCGGAGCTTAAATCAAAGTGGGAGGAGCTTAAGTCAAAGTGGGAGGAGCTTACGTCAAAGTGGGAGGAGCTTAAATCAAAGTGGGCGGAGCTTAAGTCAAAGTGGGAGGAGCTTAAGTCAAAGTGGGCGGAGCTTAAGTCAAAGTGGGAGGAGCTTAAGTCAAAGTGGGCGGAGCTTAAATCAAAGTGGGAGGAGCTTAAGTTAAAGTGGGCGGAGCTTAAGTCAAAGTGGGAGGAGCTTAAGTCAAAGTGGGAGGAGTTTAAGTCAAAGTGGGCGGAGCTTAAATCAAAGTGGGAGGAGCTTAAGTCAAAGTGGGCGGAGCTTAAGTCAAAGTGGGCGGAGCTTAAGTCAAAGTGGGAGGAGCTTAAGTCAAAGTGGGAGGAGCTTAAGTCAAAGTGGGAGGAGCTTAAATCAAAGTGGGAGGAGCTTAAGTCAAAGTGGGCGGAGCTTAAGTCAAAGTGGGAGGAGCTTAAGTCAAAGTGGGAGGAGCTTAAGTCAAAGTGGGCGGAGCTTAAATCAAAGTGGGAGGAGCTTAAATCAAAGTGGGAGGAGCTTAAGTCAAAGTGGGAGGAGCTTAAGTCAAAGTGGGAGGAGCTTAAGTCAAAGTGGGCGGAGCTTAAATCAAAGTGGGCGTAGCTTAAGACAAAGTGGGCGGAGCTTAAATCAAAGTGGGAGGAGCTTAAGTCAAAGTGGGAGGAGCTTACGTCAAAGTGGGAGGAGCTTAAATCAAAGTGGGCGGAGCTTAAGTCAAAGTGGGAGGAGCTTAAGTCAAAGTGGGCGGAGCTTAAGTCAAAGTGGGAGGAGCTTAAGTCAAAGTGGGCGGAGCTTAAATCAAAGTGGGAGGAGCTTAAGTTAAAGTGGGCGGAGCTTAAGTCAAAGTGGGAGGAGCTTAAGTCAAAGTGGGAGGAGTTTAAGTCAAAGTGGGCGGAGCTTAAATCAAAGTGGGAGGAGCTTAAGTCAAAGTGGGCGGAGCTTAAGTCAAAGTGGGCGGAGCTTAAGTCAAAGTGGGAGGAGCTTAAGTCAAAGTGGGAGGAGCTTAAGTCAAAGTGGGAGGAGCTTAAATCAAAGTGGGAGGAGCTTAAGTCAAAGTGGGCGGAGCTTAAGTCAAAGTGGGAGGAGCTTAAGTCAAAGTGGGAGGAGCTTAAGTCAAAGTGGGAGGAGCTTAAGTCAAAGTGGGCGGAGCTTAAGTCAAAGTGGGAGGAGCTTAAGTCAAAGTGGGAGGAGCTTAGGTTAAAGTGGGCGGAGCTTACGTCAAAGTGGGAGGAGCTTAAGTCAAAGTGGGAGGAGCTTAAGTCAAAGTGGGCGGAGCTTAAGTCAAAGTGGGAGGAGCTTAAGTCAAAGTGGGCGGAGCTTAAGTCAAAGTGGGAGGAGCTTAAGTCAAAGTGGGAGGAGCTTAAGTCAAAGTGGGTGGAGCTTAAGTCAAAGTGGGCGGAGCTTAAGACAAAGTGGGCGGAGCTTAAGTCAAAGTGGGAGGAGCTTAAATCAAAGTGGGAGGAGCTTAAGTCAAAGTGGGAGGAGCTTAAGTCAAAGTGGGCGGAGCTTAAGTCAAAGTGGGCGGAGCTTAAGTCAAAGTGGGAGGAGCTTAAGTCAAAGTGGGCGGAGCTTAAATCAAAGTGTTTTAATCATATGCTTAATCATAGAGATGAATCAATAAAAATGTAAGAGCATGTTCTGTCAGGTTAGCTTTCATTGGCCCCCACTTCAGAGTAAGTGGCCCTTGTGTATGGACCACTCGGTATGTAATTACAGTACATGTTCGCCCTGCTTCAAATGAGCAAATCACAGCCTAAGAAGAGATAAGAGCTATAATTTCACAGTATATCAAGTTTCAGTTTATTGTTACGTCACATTACACAAGTGTAAGAGAGTCAGATGCTTAGGCTTGGGTTCCTGACGTTCAGCACAAGGCAATAATAACAATAATTCAAGATATGAAAAAAAAAGAGTGACAGTAGTACAGGACATAAGTGACAAAAAATGATAGGCATCATAATCTACTTTAGAGAGTAAAATAACACAAAATAACAATAAAATAAGTAAAAAGCTGCAATGTTTGTCAGGAGCCCGAAACACAGCGGCCACGGGGGGTGCCGTCTTGGTTGTATATGTCTTATATCAAAGAAATATGTCATCGCAGTTCTATTTATGAATAATGAGAGAGGAATGACTAAGAGGTTGTACCCAAACTAACTCACTCCAGAGAGCAAGTTGCAGTAGTCAGGGTAAATGTACACTGATTAGATTGGATTCAACTGTTTTGTCAGTGCACAGAGAGCAGCGAAAATTTAAGACATTAGCATCTAGTGTAGTGTAGTGTGTGTGTGTGTGTGTGTGTGTGTGTGTGTATGTGACGTGACGTGCCCCTCCTTCCCTCCCCTTTACGATTCCCTCAGGCATCAGTGAGCTCTCAATCTAATCCCTTCCCCCCCCCCCCCCCTCCCCTCCTCTCTTTCTCCTTCACATGTCATATCTCCAGGCAAACCAGCCATCGCCCACAGGGATCTGAAGTCTAAGAACATTCTGGTAAAGAAGAACGGTACGTGCTGTATCGCTGACCTGGGCCTGGCCGTCCGCCACGACTCTGCTACAGACACCATCGACATCGCCCCCAACCACAGAGTGGGGACCAAAAGGTAACCGGAGCTCCCCCTCAGGGGGGTAACCCTTCTGGCTTCACTCACTGGCTGTCAGATCTCCCTCTACTACTGGCTAGAGGAGCTGTCAGATCTCCCTCTACTACTGAGGACCTCTAAGACCTTAAGACAAAGTGGGCGGAGCTTAAATCAAAGTGGGAGGAGCTTGTGTAAAAGTGGGCGGAGCTTGTGTAAAAGTGGCGCCTGTGGCCTGTGTATGATGATGATGATGATGGGGGGTGATAGGAAGGTCGTAGAGACACCATTCAAATGGTTTTAGATTCCCTGGGTTCTCCCCTATCCGGGGGCGTTGGAATTATTCTCCTAACCCGCGGGGAACCATACGTTATTAACCCCGGGAGGGGTCACACTACGGGACGTATAACGCTGGCTATGAATGTGGTAGAAACACAAGGTTTTCATATTTAAGTTCATTAGGTCTACACGGTCATTTGAAGCCTAACGCCAGCCCTCTGCGACCCCGGGAAGTCATGTTAAACTGAAGTTACAGACGACAGATCTGTCAAAAAAAAAAAGTTACAAAAATGCTTTCACCTAAGCTTTCATCTAAAAAGAAAGTAAAAAAAAAAAAAAATGAAAAAAAAACGTCTAAGTCCCCGTGCCACCTAGCTAGGTTAGCTTAGGTCTCCCTGGCTCGGTTAAAGGACTTTAGCTCAGCAAGCGTAGGTGTCACAGAAACACCATATTTCATATTTAAGTTCATTAGGTCCACACGGTCATTTTAAGCCTAACCCCAGCCCTCTACGACCCCGGGACGTGACGCTATTGGGCCCCCCGCAGATTCGTCACATGCTAACCGCGGATTACACTACGGGACGTATAACTTTGGCTATGAAGGGGGTAGAGACACGCGGTTTTCACATTTCTGTTCCTTAGGTCTACGCGGTCATTTTAAGCCTAACCCCAGCTCTCTACGACCCCGGGACGTGATGTTATTAAGCTTCCTGCACGTTTTGGCCATGCTAGCCCTCACCGGAGGCTTACCCCTTTTTGGATACAGCGTGATCTCACGATCATAAAAGCCTATGGGGCAGAAAAAAAAAAAAAAAAATGTGATAAAAAAAAAAAAAAAAAAAAAAAAAAACGATAGGGTGAAGATAATGGATGCACGCGCGAGTCGATATTAGTCTGTGGAGACCAGATAGAATGGATTTAACATCTCTCTCTATGACCTGGGGTCACAAGGGTGGGGAATTCCTGGGCATATGTGAATGTGAATGGTCATGCTAATGAGCTGTATGTTAATGAGCTGTGTGTGTATGTTAATGAGCTGTATGTTAATGAGCTTCATGCTAATGAGATTCATGCTAATGAGCTGTATGTTAATGAGATGTATGTTAATTAGCTGTGTGTGTATGTTAATGAGCTGTATGTTAATGAGCTTCATGCTAATGAGATTCATGCTAATGAGCTGTATGTTAATGAGATGTATGTTAATGAGATGTATGTTAATTAGCTGTGTGTGTATGTTAATGAGCTGTATGTTAATGAGCTTCATGCTAATGAGATTTATGCTAATGAGCTGTATGTTAATGAGCTGTGTAAAAGTGGGCGGAGCTTGTGTCAAAGTGGGCGGAGCTTAAGTGGAAGTGGGAGTGGCTTATACCGTTAGTGGGCGGAGCTTGTGTCAAAGTGGGAGTGGCTTAGACAGTTAGTGGGCGGAGCTTGTGTCAAAAGTGGGCGGAGCTTGTGTCAAAGTGGGCGGAGCTTAAGTGGAAGTGGGAGTGGCTTATACCGTTAGTGGGCGGAGCTTGTGTGAAAGTGGGAGTGGCTTAATTGATTAATTCAAATTATCTCTCATTTGAGCAATAATGTCTAGTAGACCTGCGTACAGTCTAGGTAGGTCGTTTGTTGGCAAATGAGAGACAATTTGAATTAATCAATTAAGCCACTCCCACTTAGACACAAGCTCCGCCCACTAACTGTCTAAGCCACTCCCACTCCCACTTAAGCTCCGCCCACTTTGACACAAGCTCCGCCCACTTTGACTTAAGCTCCGCCCACTAACTCAATTAAGCCACTCCCACTTAGACACAAGCTCCGCCCACTAACTGTCTAAGCCACTCCCACTCCCACTTAAGCTCCGCCCACTTTGACACAAGCTCCGCCCACTTTTAACACAAGTGGGCGGAGCTTGTGCCGTAGTGGGCGGAGCTTAAGTCAAAGTGGGCGGAGCTTAAGTCAAAGTGGGCGGAGCTTAAATCAAAGTGGGAGGAGCCTAAGTCAAAGTGGGCGGAGCTTAAATCAAAGTGGGAGGAGCTTAAATCAAAGTGGGCGGAGCTTAAATCAAAGTGGGAGGAGCTTAAGTCAAAGTGGGCGGAGCTTAAAGCAAAGTGGGAGGAGCTTAAGTCAAAGTGGGCGGAGCTTAAATCAAAGTGGGAGGAGCTTAAGTCAAAGTGGGCGGAGCTTAAATCAAAGTGGGAGGAGCTTAAGTCAAAGTGGGAGGAGCTTAAATCAAAGTGGGAGGAGCTTAAGTCAAAGTGGGAGGAGCTTAAGTCAAAGTGGGAGGAGCTTAAGTCAAAGTGGGAGGAGCTTAAATCAAAGTGGGAGGGGCTTAAATCAAAGTGGGAGGAGCTTAAGTCAAAGTGGGAGGAGCTTAAGTCAAAGTGGGAGGAGCTTAAGTTAAAGTGGGCGGAGCTTAAGTTAAAGTGGGCGGAGCTTAAGTCAAAGTGGGAGGAGCTTAAGTCAAAGTGGGAGGAGCTTAAGTCAAAGTGGGAGGAGCTTAAGTCAAAGTGGGCGGAGCTTAAGTCTAAGTGGGCGGAGCTTAAATCAAAGTGGGAGGAGCTTAAGTCAAAGTGGGCGGAGCTTAAGTTAAAGTGGGAGGAGCTTAAGTCAAAGTGGGAGGAGCTTAAGTTAAAGTGGGCGGAGCTTAAGTTAAAGTGGGCGGAGCTTAAGTCAAAGTGGGAGGAGCTTAAGTCAAAGTGGGAGGAGCTTAAGTCAAAGTGGGAGGAGCTTAAGTCAAAGTGGGAGGAGCTTAAATCAAAGTGGGAGGAGCTTAAATCAAAGTGGGCGGAGCTTAAATCAAAGTGGGAGGAGCTTAAGTCAAAGTGGGCGGAGCTTAAAGCAAAGTGGGAGGAGCTTAAGTCAAAGTGGGCGGAGCTTAAATCAAAGTGGGAGGAGCTTAAGTCAAAGTGGGCGGAGCTTAAATCAAAGTGGGAGGAGCTTAAGTCAAAGTGGGAGGAGCTTAAATCAAAGTGGGAGGAGCTTAAGTCAAAGTGGGAGGAGCTTAAGTCAAAGTGGGAGGAGCTTAAGTCAAAGTGGGAGGAGCTTAAATCAAAGTGGGAGGGGCTTAAATCAAAGTGGGAGGAGCTTAAGTCAAAGTGGGAGGAGCTTAAATCAAAGTGGGAGGGGCTTAAATCAAAGTGGGAGGAGCTTAAGTCAAAGTGGGAGGAGCTTAAGTCAAAGTGGGAGGAGCTTAAGTCAAAGTGGGCGGAGCTTAAGTTAAAGTGGGAGGAGCTTAAGTCAAAGTGGGAGGAGCTTAAGTCAAAGTGGGAGGAGCTTAAGTCAAAGTGGGAGGAGCTTAAGTCAAAGTGGGCGGAGCTTAAGTCAAAGTGGGAGGAGCTTAAGTCAAAGTGGGAGGAGCTTAAGTCAAAGTGGGCGGAGCTTAAGTCAAAGTGGGAGGAGCTTAAGTCAAAGTGGGAGGAGCTTAAGTCAAAGTGGGAGGAGCTTAAGTCAAAGTGGGAGGAGCTTAAGTCAAAGTGGGAGGAGCTTAAATCAAAGTGGGAGGAGCTTAAATCAAAGTGGGAGGAGCTTACGTCAAAGTGGGAGGAGCTTAAGTCAAAGTGGGAGGAGCTTAAGTCAAAGTGGGAGGAGCTTAAGTCAAAGTGGGAGGAGCTTAAGTCAAAGTGGGAGGAGCTTAAGTCAAAGTGGGAGGAGCTTAAATCAAAGTGGGAGGAGCTTAAATCAAAGTGGGAGGAGCTTACGTCAAAGTGGGAGGAGCTTAAGTCAAAGTGGGAGGAGCTTAAGTCAAAGTGGGAGGAGCTTAAGGCAAAGTAGGCGGAGCTTAAGTTAAAGTGGGCGGAGCTTAAATCAAAGTGGGAGGAGCTTAAGTCAAAGTAGGCGGAGCTTAAGTTAAAGTGGGCGGAGCTTAAATCAAAGTGGGCGGAGCTTAAGTCAAAGTGGGAGGAGCTTAAGTCAAAGTGGGCGGAGCTTAAGTCAAAGTGGGAGGAGCTTAAGTCAAAGTGGGCGGAGCTTAAATCAAAGTGGGAGGAGCTTAAGTTAAAGTGGGCGGAGCTTAAGTCAAAGTGGGAGGAGCTTAAGTCAAAGTGGGAGGAGTTTAAGTCAAAGTGGGCGGAGCTTAAATCAAAGTGGGAGGAGCTTAAGTCAAAGTGGGCGGAGCTTAAGTCAAAGTGGGAGGAGCTTAAGCCAAAGTGGGAGGAGCTTAAGTCAAAGTGGGAGGAGCTTAAATCAAAGTGGGAGGAGCTTAAATCAAAGTGGGAGGAGCTTAAGTCAAAGTGGGCGGAGCTTAAGTCAAAGTGGGAGGAGCTTAAGTCAAAGTGGGCGGAGCTTAAGTCAAAGTGGGCGGAGCTTAAGTCAAAGTGGGAGGAGCTTAAGTCAAAGTGGGAGGAGCTTAAGTCAAAGTGGGCGGAGCTTAAGTCTAAGTGGGCGGAGCTTAAATCAAAGTGGGAGGAGCTTAAGTCAAAGTGGGCGGAGCTTAAGTTAAAGTGGGAGGAGCTTAAGTCAGAGTGGGAGGAGCTTAAGTTAAAGTGGGCGGAGCTTAAGTTAAAGTGGGCGGAGCTTAAGTCAAAGTGGGAGGAGCTTAAGTCAAAGTGGGAGGAGCTTAAGTCAAAGTGGGAGGAGCTTAAGTCAAAGTGGGCGGAGCTTAAGTCTAAGTGGGCGGAGCTTAAATCAAAGTGGGAGGGGCTTAAGTCAAAGTGGGCGGAGCTTAAGTTAAAGTGGGAGGAGCTTAAGTCAAAGTGGGAGGAGCTTAAGTTAAAGTGGGCGGAGCTTAAGTTAAAGTGGGCGGAGCTTAAGTCAAAGTGGGAGGAGCTTAAGTCAAAGTGGGAGGAGCTTAAGTCAAAGTGGGAGGAGCTTAAGTCAAAGTGGGAGGAGCTTAAATCAAAGTGGGAGGAGCTTAAATCAAAGTGGGCGGAGCTTAAATCAAAGTGGGAGGAGCTTAAGTCAAAGTGGGCGGAGCTTAAAGCAAAGTGGGAGGAGCTTAAGTCAAAGTGGGCGGAGCTTAAATCAAAGTGGGAGGAGCTTAAGTCAAAGTGGGCGGAGCTTAAATCAAAGTGGGAGGAGCTTAAGTCAAAGTGGGAGGAGCTTAAATCAAAGTGGGAGGAGCTTAAGTCAAAGTGGGAGGAGCTTAAGTCAAAGTGGGAGGAGCTTAAGTCAAAGTGGGAGGAGCTTAAATCAAAGTGGGAGGGGCTTAAATCAAAGTGGGAGGAGCTTAAGTCAAAGTGGGAGGAGCTTAAATCAAAGTGGGAGGGGCTTAAATCAAAGTGGGAGGAGCTTAAGTCAAAGTGGGAGGAGCTTAAGTCAAAGTGGGAGGAGCTTAAGTCAAAGTGGGCGGAGCTTAAGTCAAAGTGGGAGGAGCTTAAGTCAAAGTGGGAGGAGCTTAAGTCAAAGTGGGAGGAGCTTAAGTCAAAGTGGGAGGAGCTTAAGTCAAAGTGGGAGGAGCTTAAGTCAAAGTGGGCGGAGCTTAAGTCAAAGTGGGCGGAGCTTAAGTCAAAGTGGGAGGAGCTTAAGTCAAAGTGGGAGGAGCTTAAGTCAAAGTGGGAGGAGCTTAAGTCAAAGTGGGCGGAGCTTAAGTCAAAGTGGGAGGAGCTTAAGTCAAAGTGGGAGGAGCTTAAATCAAAGTGGGAGGAGCTTAAGTCAAAGTGGGCGGAGCTTAAATCAAAGTGGGCGGAGCTTAAATCAAAGTGGGAGGAGCTTAAGTCAAAGTGGGAGGAGCTTAAGTCAAAGTGGGAGGAGCTTAAGTCAAAGTGGGCGGAGCTTAATTCAAAGTGGGAGGAGCTTAAATCAAAGTGGGAGGAGCTTAAGTCAAAGTGGGAGGAGCTTAAGTCAAAGTGGGAGGAGCTTAAGTCAAAGTGGGAGGAGCTTAAGTCAAAGTGGGCGGAGCTTAAATCAAAGTGGGAGGAGCTTAAATCAAAGTGGGAGGAGCTTAAGTCAAAGTGGGAGGAGCTTAAGTCAAAGTGGGAGGAGCTTAAGTCAAAGTGGGCGGAGCTTAAATCAAAGTGGGCGTAGCTTAAGACAAAGTGGGCGGAGCTTAAATCAAAGTGGGAGGAGCTTAAGTCAAAGTGGGAGGAGCTTAAGTCAAAGTGGGAGGAGCTTAAATCAAAGTGGGCGGAGCTTAAGTCAAAGTGGGAGGAGCTTAAGTCAAAGTGGGCGGAGCTTAAGTCAAAGTGGGAGGAGCTTAAGTCAAAGTGGGCGGAGCTTAAATCAAAGTGGGAGGAGCTTAAGTTAAAGTGGGCGGAGCTTAAGTCAAAGTGGGAGGAGCTTAAGTCAAAGTGGGAGGAGTTTAAGTCAAAGTGGGCGGAGCTTAAATCAAAGTGGGAGGAGCTTAAGTCAAAGTGGGCGGAGCTTAAGTCAAAGTGGGCGGAGCTTAAGTCAAAGTGGGAGGAGCTTAAGTCAAAGTGGGAGGAGCTTAAGTCAAAGTGGGAGGAGCTTAAATCAAAGTGGGAGGAGCTTAAGTCAAAGTGGGCGGAGCTTAAGTCAAAGTGGGAGGAGCTTAAGTCAAAGTGGGAGGAGCTTAAGTCAAAGTGGGCGGAGCTTAAGTCAAAGTGGGAGGAGCTTAAGTCAAAGTGGGAGGAGCTTAGGTTAAAGTGGGCGGAGCTTACGTCAAAGTGGGAGGAGCTTAAGTCAAAGTGGGAGGAGCTTAAGTCAAAGTGGGCGGAGCTTAAGTCAAAGTGGGAGGAGCTTAAGTCAAAGTGGGCGGAGCTTAAGTCAAAGTGGGAGGAGCTTAAGTCAAAGTGGGAGGAGCTTAAGTCAAAGTGGGTGGAGCTTAAGTCAAAGTGGGCGGAGCTTAAGACAAAGTGGGCGGAGCTTAAGTCAAAGTGGGAGGAGCTTAAATCAAAGTGGGAGGAGCTTAAGTCAAAGTGGGAGGAGCTTAAGTCAAAGTGGGCGGAGCTTAAGTCAAAGTGGGAGGAGCTTAAGTCAAAGTGGGAGGAGCTTAAGTCAAAGTGGGAGGAGCTTAAATCAAAGTGGGAGGAGCTTAAGTCAAAGTGGGCGGAGCTTAAGTCAAAGTGGGAGGAGCTTAAGTCAAAGTGGGCGGAGCTTAAATCAAAGTGGGCGGAGCTTAAGTCAAAGTGGGAGGAGCTTAAGTCAAAGTGGGAGGAGCTTAAGTCAAAGTGGGCGGAGCTTAAGTCAAAGTGGGAGGAGCTTAAGTCAAAGTGGGCGGAGCTTAAGTCAAAGTGGGAGGAGCTTAAGTCAAAGTGGGAGGAGCTTAAGTCAAAGTGGGTGGAGCTTAAGTCAAAGTGGGCGGAGCTTAAGACAAAGTGGGCGGAGCTTAAGTCAAAGTGGGAGGAGCTTAAATCAAAGTGGGAGGAGCTTAAGTCAAAGTGGGAGGAGCTTAAGTCAAAGTGGGCGGAGCTTAAGTCAAAGTGGGAGGAGCTTAAGTCAAAGTGGGAGGAGCTTAAGTCAAAGTGGGAGGAGATTAAATCAAAGTGGGAGGAGCTTAAGTCAAAGTGGGAGGAGCTTAAATCAAAGTGGGCGGAGCTTAAGTCAAAGTGGGAGGAGCTTAAGTCAAAGTGGGCGGAGCTTAAGTCAAAGTGGGAGGAGCTTAAGTCAAAGTGGGCGGAGCTTAAATCAAAGTGGGAGGAGCTTAAGTTAAAGTGGGCGGAGCTTAAGTCAAAGTGGGAGGAGCTTAAGTCAAAGTGGGAGGAGTTTAAGTCAAAGTGGGCGGAGCTTAAATCAAAGTGGGAGGAGCTTAAGTCAAAGTGGGCGGAGCTTAAGTCAAAGTGGGCGGAGCTTAAGTCAAAGTGGGAGGAGCTTAAGTCAAAGTGGGAGGAGCTTAAGTCAAAGTGGGAGGAGCTTAAATCAAAGTGGGAGGAGCTTAAATCAAAGTGGGAGGAGCTTAAGTCAAAGTGGGCGGAGCTTAAGTCAAAGTGGGAGGAGCTTAAGTCAAAGTGGGCGGAGCTTAAGTCAAAGTGGGCGGAGCTTAAGTCAAAGTGGTTGGAGCTTAAGTCAAAGTGGGCGGAGCTTAAGTCAAAGTGGGAGGAGTTTAAGTCAAAGTGGGAGGAGCTTAAGTCAAAGTGGGCGGAGCTTAAGTCTAAGTGGGCGGAGCTTAAATCAAAGTGGGAGGAGCTTAAGTCAAAGTGGGCGGAGCTTAAGTTAAAGTGGGAGGAGCTTAAGTCAAAGTGGGAGGAGCTTAAGTTAAAGTGGGCGGAGCTTAAGTTAAAGTGGGCGGAGCTTAAGTCAAAGTGGGAGGAGCTTAAGTCAAAGTGGGAGGAGCTTAAGTCAGCCTGAGAGGAATGCTTAATCATAGAGATGAATCAATAAAAATGTAAGAGCATGTTCTGTCAGGTTAGCTTTCATTGGCCCCCACTTCAGAGTAAGTGGCCCTTGTGTATGGACCACTCGGTATGTAATTACAGTACATGTTCGCCCTGCTTCAAATGAGCAAATCACAGCCTAAGAAGAGATAAGAGCTATAATTTCACAGTATATCAAGTTTCAGTTTATTGTTACGTCACATTACACAAGTGTAAGAGAGTCAAATGCTGAGGCTTGGGTTCCTGACATTCAGCACAAGGCAATAATAACAATAATTCAAGATATGAAAAAAAGAGTGACAGTAGTACAGGACATAAGTGACAAAAAATGATAGGCATAATCTACTTTAGAGAGTAAAATAACACAAAATAACAATAAAATAAGTAAAAAGCTGCAATGTTTGTCAGGAGCCCGAAACACAGCGGCCACGGGGGGTGCCGTCTTGGTTGTATATGTCTTATATCAAAGAAATATGTCATCGCAGTTCTATTTATGAATAATGAGAGAGGAATGACTAAGAGGTTGTACCCAAACTAACTCACTCCAGAGAGCAAGTTGCAGTAGTCAGGGTAAATGTACACTGATTAGATTGGATTCAACTGTTTTGTCAGTGCACAGAGAGCAGCGAAAATTTAAGACATTAGCATCTAGTGTAGTGTAGTGTGTGTGTGTGTGTGTGTGTGTGTGTGTGTGTGTATGTGACGTGACGTGCCCCTCCTTCCCTCCCCTTTACGATTCCCTCAGGCATCAGTGAGCTCTCAATCTAATCCCTTCCCCTCCCCTCCTCTCTTTCTCCTTCACATGTCATATCTCCAGGCAAACCAGCCATCGCCCACAGGGATCTGAAGTCTAAGAACATTCTGGTAAAGAAGAACGGTACGTGCTGTATCGCTGACCTGGGCCTGGCCGTCCGCCACGACTCTGCTACAGACACCATCGACATCGCCCCCAACCACAGAGTGGGGACCAAAAGGTAACCGGAGCTCCCCCTCAGGGGGGTAACCCTTCTGGCTTCACTCACTGGCTGTCAGATCTCCTCTACTACTGGCTAGAGGAGCTGTCAGATCTCCCTCTACTACTGAGGACCTCTAAGACCTTAAGACAAAGTGGGCGGAGCTTAAATCAAAGTGGGAGGAGCTTGTGTAAAAGTGGGCGGAGCTTGTGTAAAAGTGGCGCCTGTGGCCTGTGTATGATGATGATGATGATGGGGGGTGATAGGAAGGTCGTAGAGACACCATTCAAATGGTTTTAGATTCCCTGGGTTCTCCCCTATCCGGGGGCGTTGGAATTATTCTCCTAACCCGCGGGGAACCATACGTTATTAACCCCGGGAGGGGTCACACTACGGGACGTATAACGCTGGCTATGAATGTGGTAGAAACACAAGGTTTTCATATTTAAGTTCATTAGGTCTACACGGTCATTTGAAGCCTAACGCCAGCCCTCTGCGACCCCGGGAAGTCATGTTAAACTGAAGTTACAGACGACAGATCTGTCAAAAAAAAAAAGTTACAAAAATGCTTTCACCTAAGCTTTCATCTAAAAAGAAAGTAAAAAAAAAAAAAAATGAAAAAAAAACGTCTAAGTCCCCGTGCCACCTAGCTAGGTTAGCTTAGGTCTCCCTGGCTCGGTTAAAGGACTTTAGCTCAGCAAGCGTAGGTGTCACAGAAACACCATATTTCATATTTAAGTTCATTAGGTCTACACGGTCATTTTAAGCCTAACCCCAGCCCTCTACGACCCCGGGACGTGACGCTATTGACCCCCCCGCAGATTCGTCACATGCTAACCGCGGATTACACTACGGGACGTATAACTTTGGCTATGAAGGGGGTAGAGACACGCGGTTTTCATATTTCTGTTCCTTAGGTCTACGCGGTCATTTTAAGCCTAACCCCAGGCCTCTACGACCCCGGGACGTGATGTTATTAAGCTTCCTGCACGTTTTGGCCATGCTAGCCCTCACCGGGGGCTTACCCCTTTTTGGATACAGCGTGATCTCACGATCATAAAAGCCTATGGGGCAGAAAAAAAAAAAAAAAAATGTGATAAAAAAAAAAAAAAAAAAAAAAAAAACGATAGGGTGAAGATAGTGGATGCACGCGCGACTCGATATTAGTCTGTGGAGACAAGATAGAATGGATTTAACATCTCTCTATGACCTGGGGTCACAAGGGTGGGGAATTCCTGGGCATATGTGAATGGTCATGCTAATGAGCTGTATGTTAATGAGCTGTGTGTGTATGTTAATGAGCTGTATGTTAATGAGCTTCATGCTAATGAGATTCATGCTAATGAGCTGTATGTTAATGAGATGTATGTTAATTAGCTGTGTATGTTAATGAGCTGTATGTTAATGAGCTTCATGCTAATGAGATTCATGCTAATGTTAATGAGATGTATGTTAATGAGCTGTGTGTGTATGTTAATGAGCTGTATGTTAATGAGCTTCATGCTAATGAGCTGTATGTTAATGAGCTGTGTAAAAGTGGGCGGAGCTTGTGTCAAAGTGGGCGGAGCTTAAGTGGGAGTGGGAGTGGCTTAGACAGTTAGTGGGCGGAGCTTGTGTCAAAGTGGGAGTGGCTTAAGTCAAAGTGGGAGGAGCTTAAGTCAAAGTGGGAGGAGCTTAAATCAAAGTGGGCGGAGCTTAAGTCAAAGTGGGCGGAGCTTAAGTCAAAGTGGGCGGAGCTTAAGTCAAAGTGGGAGGAGCTTAAGTCAAAGTGGGAGGAGCTTAAGTCAAAGTGGGAGGAGCTTAAATCAAAGTGGGAGGAGCTTAAGTCAAAGTGGGCGGAGCTTAAGTCAAAGTGGGAGGAGCTTAAGTCAAAGTGGGAGGAGCTTAAATCAAAGTGGGCGGAGCTTAAGTCAAAGTGGGAGGAGCTTAAGTCAAAGTGGGCGGAGCTTAAATCAAAGTGGGAGGAGCTTAAGTCAAAGTGGGAGGAGCTTAAATCAAAGTGGGAGGAGCTTAAGTCAAAGTGGGAGGAGCTTAAGTCAACGTGGGAGGAGCTTAAGTCAAAGTGGGAGGAGCTTAAATCAAAGTGGGAGGGGCTTAAATCAAAGTGGGAGGAGCTTAAGTCAAAGTGGGAGGAGCTTAAATCAAAGTGGGAGGGGCTTAAATCAAAGTGGGAGGAGCTTAAGTCAAAGTGGGAGGAGCTTAAGTCAAAGTGGGAGGAGCTTAAGTCAAAGTGGGCGGAGCTTAAGTCAAAGTGGGAGGAGCTTAAGTCAAAGTGGGAGGAGCTTAAGTCAAAGTGGGAGGAGCTTAAGTCAAAGTGGGCGGAGCTTAAATCAAAGTGGGAGGAGCTTAAGTCAAAGTGGGAGGAGCTTAAGTCAAAGTGGGAGGAGCTTAAATCAAAGTGGGCGGAGCTTAAGTCAAAGTGGGAGGAGCTTAAGTCAAAGTGGGCGGAGCTTAAGTCAAAGTGGGAGGAGCTTAAGTCAAAGTGGGCGGAGCTTAAATCAAAGTGGGAGGAGCTTAAGTTAAAGTGGGCGGAGCTTAAGTCAAAGTGGGAGGAGCTTAAGTCAAAGTGGGAGGAGTTTAAGTCAAAGTGGGCGGAGCTTAAGTCAAAGTGGGAGGAGCTTAAGTCAAAGTGGGCGGAGCTTAAGTCAAAGTGGGAGGAGCTTAAGTCAAAGTGGGAGGAGCTTAAGTCAAAGTGGGTGGAGCTTAAGTCAAAGTGGGCGGAGCTTAAGACAAAGTGGGCGGAGCTTAAGTCAAAGTGGGAGGAGCTTAAATCAAAGTGGGAGGAGCTTAAGTCAAAGTGGGAGGAGCTTAAGTCAAAGTGGGCGGAGCTTAAGTCAAAGTGGGAGGAGCTTAAGTCAAAGTGGGAGGAGCTTAAGTCAAAGTGGGAGGAGCTTAAATCAAAGTGGGAGGAGCTTAAGTCAAAGTGGGCGGAGCTTAAATCAAAGTGGGCGGAGCTTAAGTCAAAGTGGGAGGAGCTTAAATCAAAGTGGGAGGAGCTTAAGTCAAAGTGGGCGGAGCTTAAGTCAAAGTGGGAGGAGCTTAAGTCAAAGTGGGCGGAGCTTAAGTCAAAGTGGGAGGAGCTTAAGTCAAAGTGGGAGGAGCTTAAGTCAAAGTGGGTGGAGCTTAAGTCAAAGTGGGCGGAGCTTAAGACAAAGTGGGCGGAGCTTAAGTCAAAGTGGGAGGAGCTTAAATCAAAGTGGGAGGAGCTTAAGTCAAAGTGGGAGGAGCTTAAGTCAAAGTGGGCGGAGCTTAAGTCAAAGTGGGAGGAGCTTAAGTCAAAGTGGGAGGAGCTTAAGTCAAAGTGGGAGGAGCTTAAATCAAAGTGGGAGGAGCTTAAGTCAAAGTGGGCGGAGCTTAAGTCAAAGTGGGAGGAGCTTAAGTCAAAGTGGGCGGAGCTTAAATCAAAGTGGGCGGAGCTTAAGTCAAAGTGGGAGGAGCTTAAGTCAAAGTGGGAGGAGCTTAAGTCAAAGTGGGAGGAGCTTAAGTCAAAGTGGGCGGAGCTTAAATCAAAGTGGGAGGAGCTTAAATCAAAGTGGGAGGAGCTTAAGTCAAAGTGGGAGGAGCTTAAGTCAAAGTGGGAGGAGCTTAAGTCAAAGTGGGCGGAGCTTAAATCAAAGTGGGCGTAGCTTAAGACAAAGTGGGCGGAGCTTAAATCAAAGTGGGAGGAGCTTAAGTCAAAGTGGGAGGAGCTTAAGTCAAAGTGGGAGGAGCTTAAATCAAAGTGGGCGGAGCTTAAGTCAAAGTGGGAGGAGCTTAAGTCAAAGTGGGCGGAGCTTAAGTCAAAGTGGGAGGAGCTTAAGTCAAAGTGGGCGGAGCTTAAATCAAAGTGGGAGGAGCTTAAGTTAAAGTGGGCGGAGCTTAAGTCAAAGTGGGAGGAGCTTAAGTCAAAGTGGGAGGAGTTTAAGTCAAAGTGGGCGGAGCTTAAATCAAAGTGGGAGGAGCTTAAGTCAAAGTGGGCGGAGCTTAAGTCAAAGTGGGCGGAGCTTAAGTCAAAGTGGGAGGAGCTTAAGTCAAAGTGGGAGGAGCTTAAGTCAAAGTGGGAGGAGCTTAAATCAAAGTGGGAGGAGCTTAAATCAAAGTGGGAGGAGCTTAAGTCAAAGTGGGCGGAGCTTAAGTCAAAGTGGGAGGAGCTTAAGTCAAAGTGGGCGGAGCTTAAGTCAAAGTGGGCGGAGCTTAAGTCAAAGTGGGCGGATCTTAAGTCAAAGTGGGCGGAGCTTAAGTCAAAGTGGGAGGAGCTTAAGTCAAAGTGGGAGGAGCTTAAGTCAAAGTGGGCGGAGCTTAAGTCTAAGTGGGCGGAGCTTAAATCAAAGTGGGAGGAGCTTAAGTCAAAGTGGGCGGAGCTTAAGTTAAAGTGGGAGGAGCTTAAGTCAAAGTGGGAGGAGCTTAAGTTAAAGTGGGCGGAGCTTAAGTTAAAGTGGGCGGAGCTTAAGTCAAAGTGGGAGGAGCTTAAGTCAAAGTGGGAGGAGCTTAAGTCAAAGTGGGAGGAGCTTAAGTCAAAGTGGGAGGAGCTTAAATCAAAGTGGGAGGAGCTTAAATCAAAGTGGGCGGAGCTTAAATCAAAGTGGGAGGAGCTTAAGTCAAAGTGGGCGGAGCTTAAAGCAAAGTGGGAGGAGCTTAAGTCAAAGTGGGCGGAGCTTAAATCAAAGTGGGAGGAGCTTAAGTCAAAGTGGGCGGAGCTTAAATCAAAGTGGGAGGAGCTTAAGTCAAAGTGGGAGGAGCTTAAATCAAAGTGGGAGGAGCTTAAGTCAAAGTGGGAGGAGCTTAAGTCAAAGTGGGAGGAGCTTAAGTCAAAGTGGGCGGAGCTTAAAGCAAAGTGGGAGGAGCTTAAGTCAAAGTGGGCGGAGCTTAAATCAAAGTGGGAGGAGCTTAAGTCAAAGTGGGCGGAGCTTAAATCAAAGTGGGAGGAGCTTAAGTCAAAGTGGGAGGAGCTTAAGTCAAAGTGGGCGGAGCTTAAATCAAAGTGGGCGGAGCTTAAGTCAAAGTGGGAGGAGCTTAAGTCAAAGTGGGAGGAGCTTAAGTCAAAGTGGGCGGAGCTTAAGTCAAAGTGGGAGGAGCTTAAATCAAAGTGGGAGGAGCTTAAGTCAAAGTGGGCGGAGCTTAAATCAAAGTGGGCGTAGCTTAAGACAAAGTGGGCGGAGCTTAAATCAAAGTGGGAGGAGCTTAAATCAAAGTGGGAGGAGCTTAAATCAAAGTGGGCGGAGCTTAAGTCAAAGTGGGAGGAGCTTAAGTCAAAGTGGGCGGAGCTTAAGTCAAAGTGGGAGGAGCTTAAGTCAAAGTGGGAGGAGCTTAAGTCAAAGTGGGAGGAGCTTAAGTCAAAGTGGGCGGAGCTTAAGTCTAAGTGGGCGGAGCTTAAATCAAAGTGGGAGGAGCTTAAGTCAAAGTGGGCGGAGCTTAAGTTAAAGTGGGAGGAGCTTAAGTCAAAGTGGGAGGAGCTTAAGTTAAAGTGGGCGGAGCTTAAGTCTAAGTGGGCGGAGCTTAAATCAAAGTGGGAGGAGCTTAAGTCAAAGTGGGCGGAGCTTAAGTTAAAGTGGGAGGAGCTTAAGTCAAAGTGGGAGGAGCTTAAGTTAAAGTGGGCGGAGCTTAAGTTAAAGTGGGCGGAGCTTAAACCTGTGACTAACTACGTCTGCCTTTATGACGGTGTTGCAGAGGAATGGAACCGTGTCTGTCTCATCTCAATCTCTGTTCATCTCAGCTTTCACCGCAACCGATACCGACTGCAGCCTGAGAGGAATGCTTAATCATAGAGATGAATCAATAAAAATGTAAGAGCATGTTCTGTCAGGTTAGCTTTCATTGGCCCCCACTTCAGAGTAAGTGGCCCTTGTGTATGGACCACTCGGTATGTAATTACAGTACATGTTCGCCCTGCTTCAAATGAGCAAATCACAGCCTAAGAAGAGATAAGAGCTATAATTTCACAGTATATCAAGTTTCAGTTTATTGTTACGTCACATTACACAAGTGTAAGAGAGTCAAATGCTGAGGCTTGGGTTCCTGACATTCAGCACAAGGCAATAATAACAATAATTCAAGATATGAAAAAAAGAGTGACAGTAGTACAGGACATAAGTGACAAAAAATGATCTACTTTAGAGAGTAAAATAACACAAAATAACAATAAAATAAGTAAAAAGCTGCAATGTTTGTCAGGAGCCCGAAACACAGCGGCCACGGGGGGTGCCGTCTTGGTTGTATATGTCTTATATCAAAGAAATATGTCATCGCAGTTCTATTTATGAATAATGAGAGAGGAATGACTAAGAGGTTGTACCCAAACTAACTCACTCCAGAGAGCAAGTTGCAGTAGTCAGGGTAAATGTACACTGATTAGATTGGATTCAACTGTTTTGTCAGTGCACAGAGAGCAGCGAAAATTTAAGACATTAGCATCTAGTGTAGTGTAGTGTGTGTGTGTGTGTGTGTGTGTGTGTGTGTGTGTATGTGACGTGACGTGCCCCTCCTTCCCTCCCCTTTACGATTCCCTC
Organism: Nansenia antarctica; assembly: GCF_963989245.1. NCBI lineage: Eukaryota > Metazoa > Chordata > Actinopteri > Argentiniformes > Microstomatidae > Nansenia > Nansenia antarctica. Next base: position 2,865,861 of record NC_137683.1, on the reverse strand, counting down.
AGGCATCAGTGAGCTCTCAATCTAATCCCTTCCCCCCCCCCCCCTCCCCTCCTCTCTTTCTCCTTCACATGTCATATCTCCAGGCAAACCAGCCATCGCCCACAGGGATCTGAAGTCTAAGAACATTCTGGTAAAGAAGAACGGTACGTGCTGTATCGCTGACCTGGGCCTGGCCGTCCGCCACGACTCTGCTACAGACACCATCGACATCGCCCCCAACCACAGAGTGGGGACCAAAAGGTAACCGGAGCTCCCCCTCAGGGGGGTAACCCTTCTGGCTTCACTCACTGGCTGTCAGATCTCCCTCTACTACTGGCTAGAGGAGCTGTCAGATCTCCCTCTACTACTGAGGACCTCTAAGACCTTAAGACAAAGTGGGCGGAGCTTAAATCAAAGTGGGAGGAGCTTGTGTAAAAGTGGGCGGAGCTTGTGTAAAAGTGGCGCCTGTGGCCTGTGTATGATGATGATGATGATGGGGGGTGATAGGAAGGTCGTAGAGACACCATTCAAATGGTTTTAGATTCCCTGGGTTCTCCCCTATCCGGGGGCGTTGGAATTATTCTCCTAACCCGCGGGGAACCATACGTTATTAACCCCGGGAGGGGTCACACTACGGGACGTATAACGCTGGCTATGAATGTGGTAGAAACACAAGGTTTTCATATTTAAGTTCATTAGGTCTACACGGTCATTTGAAGCCTAACGCCAGCCCTCTGCGACCCCGGGAAGTCATGTTAAACTGAAGTTACAGACGACAGATCTGTCAAAAAAAAAAAGTTACAAAAATGCTTTCACCTAAGCTTTCATCTAAAAAGAAAGTAAAAAAAAAAAAAATGAAAAAAAAACGTCTAAGTCCCCGTGCCACCTAGCTAGGTTAGCTTAGGTCTCCCTGGCTCGGTTAAAGGACTTTAGCTCAGCAAGCGTAGGTGTCACAGAAACACCATATTTCATATTTAAGTTCATTAGGTCTACACGGTCATTTGAAGCCTAACGCCAGCCCTCTGCGACCCCGGGAAGTCATGTTAAACTGAAGTTACAGACGACAGATCTGTCAAAAAAAAAAAGTTACAAAAATGCTTTCACCTAAGCTTTCATCTAAAAAGAAAGTAAAAAAAAAAAAAATGAAAAAAAAACGTCTAAGTCCCCGTGCCACCTAGCTAGGTTAGCTTAGGTCTCCCTGGCTCGGTTAAAGGACTTTAGCTCAGCAAGCGTAGGTGTCACAGAAACACCATATTTCATATTTAAGTTCATTAGGTCTACACGGTCATTTTAAGCCTAACCCCAGCCCTCTACGACCCCGGGACGTGACGCTATTGACCCCCCCGCAGATTCGTCACATGCTAACCGCGGATTACACTACGGGACGTATAACTTTGGCTATGAAGGGGGTAGAGACACGCGGTTTTCATATTTCTGTTCCTTAGGTCTACGCGGTCATTTTAAGCCTAACCCCAGCTCTCTACGACCCCGGGACGTGATGTTATTAAGCTTCCTGCACGTTTTGGCCATGCTAGCCCTCACCGGGGGCTTACCCCTTTTTGGATACAGCGTGATCTCACGATCATAAAAGCCTATGGGGCGGGGAACAAAAAATAAAAAATGTGATAAAAAAAAAAAAAAAAAAAAAAAAAAAACGTTAGGGTGAAGATAGTGGATGCACGCGCGAGTCGATATTAGTCTGTGGAGACCAGATAGAATGGATTTAACATCTCTCTATGACCTGGGGTCACAAGGGTGGGGAATTCCTGGGCATATGTGAATGGTCATGCTAATGAGCTGTATGTTAATGAGCTGTGTGTGTATGTTAATGAGCTGTATGTTAATGAGCTTCATGCTAATGAGATTCATGCTAATGAGCTGTATGTTAATGAGATGTATGTTAATTAGCTGTGTGTGTATGTTAATGAGCTGTATGTTAATGAGCTTCATGCTAATGAGATTCATGCTAATGAGCTGTATGTTAATGAGATGTATGTTAATGAGATGTATGTTAATTAGCTGTGTGTGTATGTTAATGAGCTGTATGTTAATGAGCTTCATGCTAATGAGATTTATGCTAATGAGCTGTATGTTAATGAGCTGTGTAAAAGTGGGCGGAGCTTGTGTCAAAGTGGGCGGAGCTTAAGTGGAAGTGGGAGTGGCTTATACCGTTAGTGGGCGGAGCTTGTGTCAAAGTGGGAGTGGCTTAGACAGTTAGTGGGCGGAGCTTGTGTCAAAAGTGGGCGGAGCTTGTGTCAAAGTGGGCGGAGCTTAAGTGGAAGTGGGAGTGGCTTATACCGTTAGTGGGCGGAGCTTGTGTGAAAGTGGGAGTGGCTTAATTGATTAATTCAAATTATCTCTCATTTGAGCAATAATGTCTAGTAGACCTGCGTACAGTCTAGGTAGGTCGTTTGTTGGCAAATGAGAGACAATTTGAATTAATCAATTAAGCCACTCCCACTTAGACACAAGCTCCGCCCACTAACTGTCTAAGCCACTCCCACTCCCACTTAAGCTCCGCCCACTTTGACACAAGCTCCGCCCACTTTGACTTAAGCTCCGCCCACTAACTCAATTAAGCCACTCCCACTTAGACACAAGCTCCGCCCACTAACTGTCTAAGCCACTCCCACTCCCACTTAAGCTCCGCCCACTTTGACACAAGCTCCGCCCACTTTTAACACAAGTGGGCGGAGCTTGTGCCGTAGTGGGCGGAGCTTAAGTCAAAGTGGGCGGAGCTTAAGTCAAAGTGGGCGGAGCTTAAATCAAAGTGGGAGGAGCCTAAGTCAAAGTGGGCGGAGCTTAAATCAAAGTGGGAGGAGCTTAAATCAAAGTGGGCGGAGCTTAAATCAAAGTGGGAGGAGCTTAAGTCAAAGTGGGCGGAGCTTAAAGCAAAGTGGGAGGAGCTTAAGTCAAAGTGGGCGGAGCTTAAATCAAAGTGGGAGGAGCTTAAGTCAAAGTGGGCGGAGCTTAAATCAAAGTGGGAGGAGCTTAAGTCAAAGTGGGAGGAGCTTAAATCAAAGTGGGAGGAGCTTAAGTCAAAGTGGGAGGAGCTTAAGTCAAAGTGGGAGGAGCTTAAGTCAAAGTGGGAGGAGCTTAAATCAAAGTGGGAGGGGCTTAAATCAAAGTGGGAGGAGCTTAAGTCAAAGTGGGAGGAGCTTAAGTCAAAGTGGGAGGAGCTTAAGTTAAAGTGGGCGGAGCTTAAGTTAAAGTGGGCGGAGCTTAAGTCAAAGTGGGAGGAGCTTAAGTCAAAGTGGGAGGAGCTTAAGTCAAAGTGGGAGGAGCTTAAGTCAAAGTGGGCGGAGCTTAAGTCTAAGTGGGCGGAGCTTAAATCAAAGTGGGAGGAGCTTAAGTCAAAGTGGGCGGAGCTTAAGTTAAAGTGGGAGGAGCTTAAGTCAAAGTGGGAGGAGCTTAAGTTAAAGTGGGCGGAGCTTAAGTTAAAGTGGGCGGAGCTTAAGTCAAAGTGGGAGGAGCTTAAGTCAAAGTGGGAGGAGCTTAAGTCAAAGTGGGAGGAGCTTAAGTCAAAGTGGGAGGAGCTTAAATCAAAGTGGGAGGAGCTTAAATCAAAGTGGGCGGAGCTTAAATCAAAGTGGGAGGAGCTTAAGTCAAAGTGGGCGGAGCTTAAAGCAAAGTGGGAGGAGCTTAAGTCAAAGTGGGCGGAGCTTAAATCAAAGTGGGAGGAGCTTAAGTCAAAGTGGGCGGAGCTTAAATCAAAGTGGGAGGAGCTTAAGTCAAAGTGGGAGGAGCTTAAATCAAAGTGGGAGGAGCTTAAGTCAAAGTGGGAGGAGCTTAAGTCAAAGTGGGAGGAGCTTAAGTCAAAGTGGGAGGAGCTTAAATCAAAGTGGGAGGGGCTTAAATCAAAGTGGGAGGAGCTTAAGTCAAAGTGGGAGGAGCTTAAATCAAAGTGGGAGGGGCTTAAATCAAAGTGGGAGGAGCTTAAGTCAAAGTGGGAGGAGCTTAAGTCAAAGTGGGAGGAGCTTAAGTCAAAGTGGGCGGAGCTTAAGTTAAAGTGGGAGGAGCTTAAGTCAAAGTGGGAGGAGCTTAAGTCAAAGTGGGAGGAGCTTAAGTCAAAGTGGGAGGAGCTTAAGTCAAAGTGGGCGGAGCTTAAGTCAAAGTGGGAGGAGCTTAAGTCAAAGTGGGAGGAGCTTAAGTCAAAGTGGGCGGAGCTTAAGTCAAAGTGGGAGGAGCTTAAGTCAAAGTGGGAGGAGCTTAAGTCAAAGTGGGAGGAGCTTAAGTCAAAGTGGGAGGAGCTTAAGTCAAAGTGGGAGGAGCTTAAATCAAAGTGGGAGGAGCTTAAATCAAAGTGGGAGGAGCTTACGTCAAAGTGGGAGGAGCTTAAGTCAAAGTGGGAGGAGCTTAAGTCAAAGTGGGAGGAGCTTAAGTCAAAGTGGGAGGAGCTTAAGTCAAAGTGGGAGGAGCTTAAGTCAAAGTGGGAGGAGCTTAAATCAAAGTGGGAGGAGCTTAAATCAAAGTGGGAGGAGCTTACGTCAAAGTGGGAGGAGCTTAAGTCAAAGTGGGAGGAGCTTAAGTCAAAGTGGGAGGAGCTTAAGGCAAAGTAGGCGGAGCTTAAGTTAAAGTGGGCGGAGCTTAAATCAAAGTGGGAGGAGCTTAAGTCAAAGTAGGCGGAGCTTAAGTTAAAGTGGGCGGAGCTTAAATCAAAGTGGGCGGAGCTTAAGTCAAAGTGGGAGGAGCTTAAGTCAAAGTGGGCGGAGCTTAAGTCAAAGTGGGAGGAGCTTAAGTCAAAGTGGGCGGAGCTTAAATCAAAGTGGGAGGAGCTTAAGTTAAAGTGGGCGGAGCTTAAGTCAAAGTGGGAGGAGCTTAAGTCAAAGTGGGAGGAGTTTAAGTCAAAGTGGGCGGAGCTTAAATCAAAGTGGGAGGAGCTTAAGTCAAAGTGGGCGGAGCTTAAGTCAAAGTGGGAGGAGCTTAAGCCAAAGTGGGAGGAGCTTAAGTCAAAGTGGGAGGAGCTTAAATCAAAGTGGGAGGAGCTTAAATCAAAGTGGGAGGAGCTTAAGTCAAAGTGGGCGGAGCTTAAGTCAAAGTGGGAGGAGCTTAAGTCAAAGTGGGCGGAGCTTAAGTCAAAGTGGGCGGAGCTTAAGTCAAAGTGGGAGGAGCTTAAGTCAAAGTGGGAGGAGCTTAAGTCAAAGTGGGCGGAGCTTAAGTCTAAGTGGGCGGAGCTTAAATCAAAGTGGGAGGAGCTTAAGTCAAAGTGGGCGGAGCTTAAGTTAAAGTGGGAGGAGCTTAAGTCAGAGTGGGAGGAGCTTAAGTTAAAGTGGGCGGAGCTTAAGTTAAAGTGGGCGGAGCTTAAGTCAAAGTGGGAGGAGCTTAAGTCAAAGTGGGAGGAGCTTAAGTCAAAGTGGGAGGAGCTTAAGTCAAAGTGGGCGGAGCTTAAGTCTAAGTGGGCGGAGCTTAAATCAAAGTGGGAGGGGCTTAAGTCAAAGTGGGCGGAGCTTAAGTTAAAGTGGGAGGAGCTTAAGTCAAAGTGGGAGGAGCTTAAGTTAAAGTGGGCGGAGCTTAAGTTAAAGTGGGCGGAGCTTAAGTCAAAGTGGGAGGAGCTTAAGTCAAAGTGGGAGGAGCTTAAGTCAAAGTGGGAGGAGCTTAAGTCAAAGTGGGAGGAGCTTAAATCAAAGTGGGAGGAGCTTAAATCAAAGTGGGCGGAGCTTAAATCAAAGTGGGAGGAGCTTAAGTCAAAGTGGGCGGAGCTTAAAGCAAAGTGGGAGGAGCTTAAGTCAAAGTGGGCGGAGCTTAAATCAAAGTGGGAGGAGCTTAAGTCAAAGTGGGCGGAGCTTAAATCAAAGTGGGAGGAGCTTAAGTCAAAGTGGGAGGAGCTTAAATCAAAGTGGGAGGAGCTTAAGTCAAAGTGGGAGGAGCTTAAGTCAAAGTGGGAGGAGCTTAAGTCAAAGTGGGAGGAGCTTAAATCAAAGTGGGAGGGGCTTAAATCAAAGTGGGAGGAGCTTAAGTCAAAGTGGGAGGAGCTTAAATCAAAGTGGGAGGGGCTTAAATCAAAGTGGGAGGAGCTTAAGTCAAAGTGGGAGGAGCTTAAGTCAAAGTGGGAGGAGCTTAAGTCAAAGTGGGCGGAGCTTAAGTCAAAGTGGGAGGAGCTTAAGTCAAAGTGGGAGGAGCTTAAGTCAAAGTGGGAGGAGCTTAAGTCAAAGTGGGAGGAGCTTAAGTCAAAGTGGGAGGAGCTTAAGTCAAAGTGGGCGGAGCTTAAGTCAAAGTGGGCGGAGCTTAAGTCAAAGTGGGAGGAGCTTAAGTCAAAGTGGGAGGAGCTTAAGTCAAAGTGGGAGGAGCTTAAGTCAAAGTGGGCGGAGCTTAAGTCAAAGTGGGAGGAGCTTAAGTCAAAGTGGGAGGAGCTTAAATCAAAGTGGGAGGAGCTTAAGTCAAAGTGGGCGGAGCTTAAATCAAAGTGGGCGGAGCTTAAATCAAAGTGGGAGGAGCTTAAGTCAAAGTGGGAGGAGCTTAAGTCAAAGTGGGAGGAGCTTAAGTCAAAGTGGGCGGAGCTTAATTCAAAGTGGGAGGAGCTTAAATCAAAGTGGGAGGAGCTTAAGTCAAAGTGGGAGGAGCTTAAGTCAAAGTGGGAGGAGCTTAAGTCAAAGTGGGAGGAGCTTAAGTCAAAGTGGGCGGAGCTTAAATCAAAGTGGGAGGAGCTTAAATCAAAGTGGGAGGAGCTTAAGTCAAAGTGGGAGGAGCTTAAGTCAAAGTGGGAGGAGCTTAAGTCAAAGTGGGCGGAGCTTAAATCAAAGTGGGCGTAGCTTAAGACAAAGTGGGCGGAGCTTAAATCAAAGTGGGAGGAGCTTAAGTCAAAGTGGGAGGAGCTTAAGTCAAAGTGGGAGGAGCTTAAATCAAAGTGGGCGGAGCTTAAGTCAAAGTGGGAGGAGCTTAAGTCAAAGTGGGCGGAGCTTAAGTCAAAGTGGGAGGAGCTTAAGTCAAAGTGGGCGGAGCTTAAATCAAAGTGGGAGGAGCTTAAGTTAAAGTGGGCGGAGCTTAAGTCAAAGTGGGCGGAGCTTAAGTCAAAGTGGGAGGAGTTTAAGTCAAAGTGGGCGGAGCTTAAATCAAAGTGGGAGGAGCTTAAGTCAAAGTGGGCGGAGCTTAAGTCAAAGTGGGCGGAGCTTAAGTCAAAGTGGGAGGAGCTTAAGTCAAAGTGGGAGGAGCTTAAGTCAAAGTGGGAGGAGCTTAAATCAAAGTGGGAGGAGCTTAAGTCAAAGTGGGCGGAGCTTAAGTCAAAGTGGGAGGAGCTTAAGTCAAAGTGGGAGGAGCTTAAGTTAAAGTGGGCGGAGCTTAAGTCAAAGTGGGAGGAGCTTAAGTCAAAGTGGGAGGAGCTTAAGTCAAAGTGGGCGGAGCTTAAGTCAAAGTGGGAGGAGCTTAAGTCAAAGTGGGAGGAGCTTAAGTCAAAGTGGGAGGAGCTTAAGTCAAAGTGGGCGGAGCTTAAGTCAAAGTGGGAGGAGCTTAAGTCAAAGTGGGAGGAGCTTAAGTCAAAGTGGGAGGAGCTTAAGTCAAAGTGGGAGGAGCTTAAGTCAAAGTGGGAGGAGCTTAATTTAAAGTGGGCGGAGCTTAAGTCAAAGTGGGCGGAGCTTAAGTCAAAGTGGGAGGAGCTTAAGTCAAAGTGGGAGGAGCTTAAGTCAAAGTGGGAGGAGCTTAAGTCAAAGTGGGCGGAGCTTAAGTCAAAGTGGGAGGAACTTAAGTCAAAGTGGGAGGAGCTTAAGTCAAAGTGGGAGGAGCTTAAGTCAAAGTGGGAGGAGCTTAAGTCAAAGTGGGAGGAGCTTAAGTCAAAGTGGGAGGAGCTTAAGTCAAAGTGGGAGGAGCTTAAGTCAAAGTGGGAGGAGCTTAAATCAAAGTGGGAGGAGCTTAAGTCAAAGTGGGCGGAGCTTAAGTCAAAGTGGGAGGAGCTTAAGTCAAAGTGGGAGGAGCTTAAGTCAAAGTGGGAGGAGCTTAAGTCAAAGTGGGCGGAGCTTAAGTCAAAGTGGGAGGAGCTTAAGTCAAAGTGGGAGGAGCTTAGGTTAAAGTGGGCGGAGCTTACGTCAAAGTGGGAGGAGCTTAAGTCAAAGTGGGAGGAGCTTAAATCAAAGTGGGAGGAGCTTAAGTCAAAGTGGGAGGAGCTTAAGTCAAAGTGGGAGGAGCTTAAGTCAAAGTGGGAGGAGCTTAAGTCAAAGTGGGAGGAGCTTAAGTCAAAGTGGGAGGAGCTTAAGTCAAAGTGGGAGGAGCTTAAATCAAAGTGGGCGGAGCTTAAGTCAAAGTGGGAGGAGCTTAAGTCAAAGTGGGCGGAGCTTAAGTCAAAGTGGGAGGAGCTTAAGTCAAAGTGGGCGGAGCTTAAATCAAAGTGGGAGGAGCTTAAGTTAAAGTGGGCGGAGCTTAAGTCAAAGTGGGAGGAGCTTAAGTCAAAGTGGGAGGAGTTTAAGTCAAAGTGGGCGGAGCTTAAATCAAAGTGGGAGGAGCTTAAGTCAAAGTGGGCGGAGCTTAAGTCAAAGTGGGCGGAGCTTAAGTCAAAGTGGGAGGAGCTTAAGTCAAAGTGGGAGGAGCTTAAGTCAAAGTGGGAGGAGCTTAAATCAAAGTGGGAGGAGCTTAAGTCAAAGTGGGCGGAGCTTAAGTCAAAGTGGGAGGAGCTTAAGTCAAAGTGGGAGGAGCTTAAGTCAAAGTGGGAGGAGCTTAAGTCAAAGTGGGCGGAGCTTAAGTCAAAGTGGGAGGAGCTTAAGTCAAAGTGGGAGGAGCTTAGGTTAAAGTGGGCGGAGCTTACGTCAAAGTGGGAGGAGCTTAAGTCAAAGTGGGAGGAGCTTAAGTCAAAGTGGGCGGAGCTTAAGTCAAAGTGGGAGGAGCTTAAGTCAAAGTGGGCGGAGCTTAAGTCAAAGTGGGAGGAGCTTAAGTCAAAGTGGGTGGAGCTTAAGTCAAAGTGGGCGGAGCTTAAGACAAAGTGGGCGGAGCTTAAGTCAAAGTGGGAGGAGCTTAAATCAAAGTGGGAGGAGCTTAAGTCAAAGTGGGAGGAGCTTAAGTCAAAGTGGGCGGAGCTTAAGTCAAAGTGGGAGGAGCTTAAGTCAAAGTGGGAGGAGCTTAAGTCAAAGTGGGAGGAGCTTAAATCAAAGTGGGAGGAGCTTAAGTCAAAGTGGGCGGAGCTTAAGTCAAAGTGGGATGAGCTTAAGTCAAAGTGGGCGGAGCTTAAATCAAAGTGGGCGGAGCTTAAGTCAAAGTGGGAGGAGCTTAAGTCAAAGTGGGAGGAGCTTAAGTCAAAGTGGGAGGAGCTTAAGTCAAAGTGGGCGGAGCTTAAATCAAAGTGGGAGGAGCTTAAATCAAAGTGGGAGGAGCTTAAGTCAAAGTGGGAGGAGCTTAAGTCAAAGTGGGAGGAGCTTAAGTCAAAGTGGGAGGAGCTTAAGTCAAAGTGGGCGGAGCTTAAATCAAAGTGGGCGGAGCTTAAGTCAAAGTGGGAGGAGCTTAAGTCAAAGTGGGCGGAGCTTAAATCAAAGTGGGAGGAGCTTAAAGCAAAGTGGGAGGAGCTTAAGTCAAAGTGGGCGGAGCTTAAATCAAAGTGGGAGGAGCTTAAGTCAAAGTGGGCGGAGCTTAAATCAAAGTGGGAGGAGCTTAAGTCAAAGTGGGAGGAGCTTAAATCAAAGTGGGCGGAGCTTAAGTCAAAGTGGGAGGAGCTTAAGTCAAAGTGGGCGGAGCTTAAATCAAAGTGGGAGGAGCTTAAAGCAAAGTGGGAGGAGCTTAAGTCAAAGTGGGCGGAGCTTAAATCAAAGTGGGAGGAGCTTAAGTCAAAGTGGGCGGAGCTTAAATCAAAGTGGGAGGAGCTTAAGTCAAAGTGGGAGGAGCTTAAGTCAAAGTGGGAGGAGCTTAAATCAAAGTGGGAGGAGCTTAAGTCAAAGTGGGCGGAGCTTAAAGCAAAGTGGGAGGAGCTTAAGTCAAAGTGGGAGGAGCTTAAGTCAAAGTGGGAGGAGCTTAAGTCAAAGTGGGAGGAGCTTAAGTCAAAGTGGGCGGAGCTTAAGTCAAAGTGGGAGGAGCTTAAGTCAAAGTGGGAGGAGCTTAAGTCAAAGTGGGAGGAGCTTAAGTCAAAGTGGGAGGAGCTTAAGTCAAAGTGGGCGGAGCTTAAGTCAAAGTGGGAGGAGCTTAAATCAAAGTGGGAGGAGCTTAAATCAAAGTGGGCGGAGCTTAAATCAAAGTGGGCGGAGCTTAAATCAAAGTGGGAGGAGCTTAAGTCAAAGTGGGAGGAGCTTACGTCAAAGTGGGAGGAGCTTACGTCAAAGTGGGAGGAGCTTAAGTCAAAGTGGGAGGAGCTTAAGTCAAAGTGGGCGGAGCTTAAGTCAAAGTGGGCGGAGCTTAAGTCAAAGTGGGAGGAGCTTAAGTCAAAGTGGGAGGAGCTTAAGTCAAAGTGGGAGGAGCTTAAGTCAAAGTGGGCGGAGCTTAAGTCAAAGTGGGAGGAGCTTAAGTCAAAGTGGGAGGAGCTTAAGTCAAAGTGGGAGGAGCTTAAGTCAAAGTGGGCGGAGCTTAAATCAAAGTGGGAGGAGCTTAAGTTAAAGTGGGCGGAGCTTAAGTCAAAGTGGGAGGAGCTTAAGTCAAAGTGGGAGGAGTTTAAGTCAAAGTGGGCGGAGCTTAAATCAAAGTGGGAGGAGCTTAAGTCAAAGTGGGCGGAGCTTAAGTCAAAGTGGGCGGAGCTTAAGTCAAAGTGGGAGGAGCTTAAATCAAAGTGGGAGGAGCTTAAATCAAAGTGGGAGGAGCTTAAGTCAAAGTGGGCGGAGCTTAAGTCAAAGTGGGAGGAGCTTAAGTCAAAGTGGGCGGAGCTTAAGTCAAAGTGGGCGGAGCTCAAGTCAAAGTGGGCGGAGCTTAAGTCAAAGTGGGCGGAGCTTAAGTCAAAGTGGGAGGAGCTTAAGTCAAAGTGGGAGGAGCTTAAGTCAAAGTGGGCGGAGCTTAAGTCTAAGTGGGCGGAGCTTAAATCAAAGTGGGAGGAGCTTAAGTCAAAGTGGGCGGAGCTTAAGTTAAAGTGGGAGGAGCTTAAGTCAAAGTGGGAGGAGCTTAAGTCAAAGTGGGAGGAGCTTAAATCAAAGTGGGAGGAGCTTAAATCAAAGTGGGCGGAGCTTAAATCAAAGTGGGAGGAGCTTAAAGCAAAGTGGGAGGAGCTTAAGTCAAAGTGGGCGGAGCTTAAATCAAAGTGGGAGGAGCTTAAGTCAAAGTGGGCGGAGCTTAAATCAAAGTGGGAGGAGCTTAAGTCAAAGTGGGAGGAGCTTAAATCAAAGTGGGAGGAGCTTAAGTCAAAGTGGGAGGAGCTTAAGTCAAAGTGGGAGGAGCTTAAGTCAAAGTGGGAGGAGCTTAAATCAAAGTGGGCGGAGCTTAAATCAAAGTGGGAGGAGCTTAAAGCAAAGTGGGAGGAGCTTAAGTCAAAGTGGGCGGAGCTTAAATCAAAGTGGGAGGAGCTTAAGTCAAAGTGGGCGGAGCTTAAATCAAAGTGGGAGGAGCTTAAGTCAAAGTGGGAGGAGCTTAAATCAAAGTGGGAGGAGCTTAAGTCAAAGTGGGAGGAGCTTAAGTCAAAGTGGGAGGAGCTTAAGTCAAAGTGGGAGGAGCTTAAATCAAAGTGGGAGGGGCTTAAATCAAAGTGGGAGGAGCTTAAGTCAAAGTGGGAGGAGCTTAAATCAAAGTGGGAGGGGCTTAAATCAAAGTGGGAGGAGCTTAAGTCAAAGTGGGAGGAGCTTAAGTCAAAGTGGGAGGAGCTTAAGTCAAAGTGGGCGGAGCTTAAGTCAAAGTGGGAGGAGCTTAAGTCAAAGTGGGAGGAGCTTAAGTCAAAGTGGGAGGAGCTTACGTCAAAGTGGGAGGAGCTTAAGTCAAAGTGGGAGGAGCTTAAGTCAAAGTGGGCGGAGCTTAAGTCAAAGTGGGCGGAGCTTAAGTCAAAGTGGGAGGAGCTTAAGTCAAAGTGGGAGGAGCTTAAGTCAAAGTGGGCGGAGCTTAAGTCAAAGTGGGAGGAGCTTAAGTCAAAGTGGGAGGAGCTTAAGTCAAAGTGGGAGGAGCTTAAGTCAAAGTGGGAGGAGCTTAAGTCAAAGTGGGCGGAGCTTAAGTCAAAGTGGGAGGAGCTTAAATCAAAGTGGGAGGAGCTTAAGTCAAAGTGGGCGGAGCTTAAATCAAAGTGGGCGGAGCTTAAATCAAAGTGGGAGGAGCTTAAGTCAAAGTGGGAGGAGCTTAAGTCAAAGTGGGAGGAGCTTACGTCAAAGTGGGAGGAGCTTAAGTCAAAGTGGGAGGAGCTTAAGTCAAAGTGGGCGGAGCTTAAGTCAAAGTGGGCGGAGCTTAAGTCAAAGTGGGAGGAGCTTAAGTCAAAGTGGGAGGAGCTTAAGTCAAAGTGGGAGGAGATTAAGTCAAAGTGGGCGGAGCTTAAGTCAAAGTGGGAGGAGCTTAAGTCAAAGTGGGAGGAGCTTAAGTCAAAGTGGGAGGAGCTTAAGTCAAAGTGGGAGGAGCTTAAGTCAAAGTGGGCGGAGCTTAAGTCAAAGTGGGAGGAGCTTAAATCAAAGTGGGAGGAGCTTAAGTCAAAGTGGGCGGAGCTTAAATCAAAGTGGGCGGAGCTTAAATCAAAGTGGGAGGAGCTTAAGTCAAAGTGGGAGGAGCTTACGTCAAAGTGGGAGGAGCTTACGTCAAAGTGGGAGGAGCTTAAGTCAAAGTGGGAGGAGCTTAAGTCAAAGTGGGCGGAGCTTAAGTCAAAGTGGGCGGAGCTTAAGTCAAAGTGGGAGGAGCTTAAGTCAAAGTGGGAGGAGCTTAAGTCAAAGTGGGAGGAGCTTAAGTCAAAGTGGGCGGAGCTTAAGTCAAAGTGGGAGGAGCTTAAGTCAAAGTGGGAGGAGCTTAAGTCAAAGTGGGAGGAGCTTAAGTCAAAGTGGGCGGAGCTTAAATCAAAGTGGGAGGAGCTTAAGTTAAAGTGGGCGGAGCTTAAGTCAAAGTGGGAGGAGCTTAAGTCAAAGTGGGAGGAGTTTAAGTCAAAGTGGGCGGAGCTTAAATCAAAGTGGGAGGAGCTTAAGTCAAAGTGGGCGGAGCTTAAGTCAAAGTGGGCGGAGCTTAAGTCAAAGTGGGAGGAGCTTAAATCAAAGTGGGAGGAGCTTAAATCAAAGTGGGAGGAGCTTAAGTCAAAGTGGGCGGAGCTTAAGTCAAAGTGGGAGGAGCTTAAGTCAAAGTGGGCGGAGCTTAAATCAAAGTGGGAGGAGCTTAAGTCAAAGTGGGCGGAGCTTAAGTCAAAGTGGGCGGAGCTTAAGTCAAAGTGGGAGGAGCTTAAATCAAAGTGGGAGGAGCTTAAATCAAAGTGGGCGGAGCTTAAATCAAAGTGGGAGGAGCTTAAAGCAAAGTGGGAGGAGCTTAAGTCAAAGTGGGCGGAGCTTAAATCAAAGTGGGAGGAGCTTAAGTCAAAGTGGGCGGAGCTTAAATCAAAGTGGGAGGAGCTTAAGTCAAAGTGGGAGGAGCTTAAATCAAAGTGGGAGGAGCTTAAGTCAAAGTGGGAGGAGCTTAAGTCAAAGTGGGAGGAGCTTAAGTCAAAGTGGGAGGAGCTTAAATCAAAGTGGGCGGAGCTTAAATCAAAGTGGGCGGAGCTTAAATCAAAGTGGGAGGAGCTTAAGTCAAAGTGGGAGGAGCTTACGTCAAAGTGGGAGGAGCTTACGTCAAAGTGGGAGGAGCTTAAGTCAAAGTGGGAGGAGCTTAAGTCAAAGTGGGCGGAGCTTAAGTCAAAGTGGGCGGAGCTTAAGTCAAAGTGGGAGGAGCTTAAGTCAAAGTGGGAGGAGCTTAAGTCAAAGTGGGAGGAGCTTAAGTCAAAGTGGGCGGAGCTTAAGTCAAAGTGGGAGGAGCTTAAGTCAAAGTGGGAGGAGCTTAAGTCAAAGTGGGAGGAGCTTAAGTCAAAGTGGGCGGAGCTTAAATCAAAGTGGGAGGAGCTTAAGTTAAAGTGGGCGGAGCTTAAGTCAAAGTGGGAGGAGCTTAAGTCAAAGTGGGAGGAGTTTAAGTCAAAGTGGGCGGAGCTTAAATCAAAGTGGGAGGAGCTTAAGTCAAAGTGGGCGGAGCTTAAGTCAAAGTGGGCGGAGCTTAAGTCAAAGTGGGAGGAGCTTAAATCAAAGTGGGAGGAGCTTAAATCAAAGTGGGAGGAGCTTAAGTCAAAGTGGGCGGAGCTTAAGTCAAAGTGGGAGGAGCTTAAGTCAAAGTGGGCGGAGCTTAAGTCAAAGTGGGCGGAGCTCAAGTCAAAGTGGGCGGAGCTTAAGTCAAAGTGGGCGGAGCTTAAGTCAAAGTGGGAGGAGCTTAAGTCAAAGTGGGAGGAGCTTAAGTCAAAGTGGGCGGAGCTTAAGTCTAAGTGGGCGGAGCTTAAATCAAAGTGGGAGGAGCTTAAGTCAAAGTGGGCGGAGCTTAAGTTAAAGTGGGAGGAGCTTAAGTCAAAGTGGGAGGAGCTTAAATCAAAGTGGGAGGAGCTTAAATCAAAGTGGGCGGAGCTTAAATCAAAGTGGGAGGAGCTTAAAGCAAAGTGGGAGGAGCTTAAGTCAAAGTGGGCGGAGCTTAAATCAAAGTGGGAGGAGCTTAAGTCAAAGTGGGCGGAGCTTAAATCAAAGTGGGAGGAGCTTAAGTCAAAGTGGGAGGAGCTTAAATCAAAGTGGGAGGAGCTTAAGTCAAAGTGGGAGGAGCTTAAGTCAAAGTGGGAGGAGCTTAAGTCAAAGTGGGAGGAGCTTAAATCAAAGTGGGCGGAGCTTAAATCAAAGTGGGAGGAGCTTAAAGCAAAGTGGGAGGAGCTTAAGTCAAAGTGGGCGGAGCTTAAATCAAAGTGGGAGGAGCTTAAGTCAAAGTGGGCGGAGCTTAAATCAAAGTGGGCGGAGCTTAAGTCAAAGTGGGAGGAGCTTAAATCAAAGTGGGAGGAGCTTAAGTCAAAGTGGGCGGAGCTTAAATCAAAGTGGGCGGAGCTTAAATCAAAGTGGGAGGAGCTTAAGTCAAAGTGGGAGGAGCTTAAGTCAAAGTGGGAGGAGCTTACGTCAAAGTGGGAGGAGCTTAAGTCAAAGTGGGAGGAGCTTAAGTCAAAGTGGGCGGAGCTTAAGTCAAAGTGGGCGGAGCTTAAGTCAAAGTGGGAGGAGCTTAAGTCAAAGTGGGAGGAGCTTAAGTCAAAGTGGGAGGAGCTTAAGTCAAAGTGGGCGGAGCTTAAGTCAAAGTGGGAGGAGCTTAAGTCAAAGTGGGAGGAGCTTAAGTCAAAGTGGGAGGAGCTTAAGTCAAAGTGGGCGGAGCTTAAATCAAAGTGGGAGGAGCTTAAGTTAAAGTGGGCGGAGCTTAAGTCAAAGTGGGAGGAGCTTAAGTCAAAGTGGGAGGAGTTTAAGTCAAAGTGGGCGGAGCTTAAATCAAAGTGGGAGGAGCTTAAGTCAAAGTGGGCGGAGCTTAAGTCAAAGTGGGCGGAGCTTAAGTCAAAGTGGGAGGAGCTTAAATCAAAGTGGGAGGAGCTTAAATCAAAGTGGGAGGAGCTTAAGTCAAAGTGGGCGGAGCTTAAGTCAAAGTGGGAGGAGCTTAAGTCAAAGTGGGCGGAGCTTAAGTCAAAGTGGGCGGAGCTCAAGTCAAAGTGGGCGGAGCTTAAGTCAAAGTGGGCGGAGCTTAAGTCAAAGTGGGAGGAGCTTAAGTCAAAGTGGGAGGAGCTTAAGTCAAAGTGGGCGGAGCTTAAGTCTAAGTGGGCGGA
Source organism: Nansenia antarctica (assembly GCF_963989245.1). Lineage (NCBI taxonomy): Eukaryota > Metazoa > Chordata > Actinopteri > Argentiniformes > Microstomatidae > Nansenia > Nansenia antarctica. The sequence continues at coordinate 2,850,251 of NC_137683.1, read as the reverse complement.
GCTTAAATCAAAGTGGGAGGAGCTTAAGTCAAAGTGGGCGGAGCTTAAGTTAAAGTGGGAGGAGCTTAAGTCAAAGTGGGAGGAGCTTAAATCAAAGTGGGAGGAGCTTAAATCAAAGTGGGCGGAGCTTAAATCAAAGTGGGAGGAGCTTAAAGCAAAGTGGGAGGAGCTTAAGTCAAAGTGGGCGGAGCTTAAATCAAAGTGGGAGGAGCTTAAGTCAAAGTGGGCGGAGCTTAAATCAAAGTGGGAGGAGCTTAAGTCAAAGTGGGAGGAGCTTAAATCAAAGTGGGAGGAGCTTAAGTCAAAGTGGGAGGAGCTTAAGTCAAAGTGGGAGGAGCTTAAGTCAAAGTGGGAGGAGCTTAAATCAAAGTGGGCGGAGCTTAAATCAAAGTGGGAGGAGCTTAAAGCAAAGTGGGAGGAGCTTAAGTCAAAGTGGGCGGAGCTTAAATCAAAGTGGGAGGAGCTTAAGTCAAAGTGGGCGGAGCTTAAATCAAAGTGGGAGGAGCTTAAGTCAAAGTGGGAGGAGCTTAAATCAAAGTGGGAGGAGCTTAAGTCAAAGTGGGAGGAGCTTAAGTCAAAGTGGGAGGAGCTTAAGTCAAAGTGGGAGGAGCTTAAATCAAAGTGGGAGGGGCTTAAATCAAAGTGGGAGGAGCTTAAGTCAAAGTGGGAGGAGCTTAAATCAAAGTGGGAGGGGCTTAAATCAAAGTGGGAGGAGCTTAAGTCAAAGTGGGAGGAGCTTAAGTCAAAGTGGGAGGAGCTTAAGTCAAAGTGGGCGGAGCTTAAGTCAAAGTGGGAGGAGCTTAAGTCAAAGTGGGAGGAGCTTAAGTCAAAGTGGGAGGAGCTTAAGTCAAAGTGGGAGGAGCTTAAGTCAAAGTGGGCGGAGCTTAAGTCAAAGTGGGAGGAGCTTAAATCAAAGTGGGAGGAGCTTAAGTCAAAGTGGGCGGAGCTTAAATCAAAGTGGGCGGAGCTTAAATCAAAGTGGGAGGAGCTTAAGTCAAAGTGGGAGGAGCTTAAGTCAAAGTGGGAGGAGCTTACGTCAAAGTGGGAGGAGCTTAAGTCAAAGTGGGAGGAGCTTAAGTCAAAGTGGGCGGAGCTTAAGTCAAAGTGGGAGGAGCTTAAGTCAAAGTGGGAGGAGCTTAAGTCAAAGTGGGAGGAGCTTAAGTCAAAGTGGGAGGAGCTTAAGTCAAAGTGGGCGGAGCTTAAGTCAAAGTGGGAGGAGCTTAAATCAAAGTGGGAGGAGCTTAAGTCAAAGTGGGCGGAGCTTAAATCAAAGTGGGCGGAGCTTAAATCAAAGTGGGAGGAGCTTAAGTCAAAGTGGGAGGAGCTTAAGTCAAAGTGGGAGGAGCTTACGTCAAAGTGGGAGGAGCTTAAGTCAAAGTGGGAGGAGCTTAAGTCAAAGTGGGCGGAGCTTAAGTCAAAGTGGGCGGAGCTTAAGTCAAAGTGGGAGGAGCTTAAGTCAAAGTGGGAGGAGCTTAAGTCAAAGTGGGAGGAGCTTAAGTCAAAGTGGGCGGAGCTTAAGTCAAAGTGGGAGGAGCTTAAGTCAAAGTGGGAGGAGCTTAAGTCAAAGTGGGAGGAGCTTAAGTCAAAGTGGGAGGAGCTTAAGTCAAAGTGGGCGGAGCTTAAGTCAAAGTGGGAGGAGCTTAAATCAAAGTGGGAGGAGCTTAAGTCAAAGTGGGCGGAGCTTAAATCAAAGTGGGCGGAGCTTAAATATCTCATCTCAATCTCTGTTCATCTCAGCTTTCACCGCAACCGATACCGACTGCAGCCTGAGAGGAATGCTTAATCATAGAGATGAATCAATAAAAATGTAAGAGCATGTTCTGTCAGGTTAGCTTTCATTGGCCCCCACTTCAGAGTAAGTGGCCCTTGTGTATGGACCACTCGGTATGTAATTACAGTACATGTTCGCCCTGCTTCAAATGAGCAAATCACAGCCTAAGAAGAGATAAGAGCTATAATTTCACAGTATATCAAGTTTCAGTTTATTGTTACGTCACATTACACAAGTGTAAGAGGGTCAAATGCTTAGGCTTGGGTTCCTGACATTCAGCACAAGGCAATAATAACAATAATTCAAGATATGAAAAAAAAAGAGTGACAGTAGTACAGGACATAAGTGACAAAAAATGATAGGCATGATAATCTACTTTAGAGAGTAAAATAACACAAAATAACAATAAAATAAGTAAAAAGCTGCAATGTTTGTCAGGAGCCCGAAACACAGCGGCCACGGGGGGTGCCGTCTTGGTTGTATATGTCTTATATCAAAGAAATATGTCATCGCAGTTCTATTTATGAATAATGAGAGAGGAATGACTAAGAGGTTGTACCCAAACTAACTCACTCCAGAGAGCAAGTTGCAGTAGTCAGGGTAAATGTACACTGATTAGATTGGATTCAACTGTTTTGTCAGTGCACAGAGAGCAGCGAAAATTTAAGACATTAGCATCTAGTGTAGTGTAGTGTGTGTGTGTGTGTGTGTGTGTGTGTGTGTGTGTGTGTGTGTATGTGACGTGACGTGCCCCTCCTTCCCTCCCCTTTACGATTCCCTCAGGCATCAGTGAGCTCTCAATCTAATCCCTTCCCCCCCCCCCCCCCTCCCCTCCTCTCTTTCTCCTTCACATGTCATATCTCCAGGCAAACCAGCCATCGCCCACAGGGATCTGAAGTCTAAGAACATTCTGGTAAAGAAGAACGGTACGTGCTGTATCGCTGACCTGGGCCTGGCCGTCCGCCACGACTCTGCTACAGACACCATCGACATCGCCCCCAACCACAGAGTGGGGACCAAAAGGTAACCGGAGCTCCCCCTCAGGGGGGTAACCCTTCTGGCTTCACTCACTGGCTGTCAGATCTCCCTCTACTACTGGCTAGAGGAGCTGTCAGATCTCCCTCTACTACTGAGGACCTCTAAGACCTTAAGACAAAGTGGGCGGAGCTTAAATCAAAGTGGGAGGAGCTTGTGTAAAAGTGGGCGGAGCTTGTGTAAAAGTGGCGCCTGTGGCCTGTGTATGATGATGATGATGATGGGGGGTGATAGGAAGGTCGTAGAGACACCATTCAAATGGTTTTAGATTCCCTGGGTTCTCCCCTATCCGGGGGCGTTGGAATTATTCTCCTAACCCGCGGGGAACCATACGTTATTAACCCCGGGAGGGGTCACACTACGGGACGTATAACGCTGGCTATGAATGTGGTAGAAACACAAGGTTTTCATATTTAAGTTCATTAGGTCTACACGGTCATTTGAAGCCTAACGCCAGCCCTCTGCGACCCCGGGAAGTCATGTTAAACTGAAGTTACAGACGACAGATCTGTCAAAAAAAAAAAGTTACAAAAATGCTTTCACCTAAGCTTTCATCTAAAAAGAAAGTAAAAAAAAAAAAAAATGAAAAAAAAACGTCTAAGTCCCCGTGCCACCTAGCTAGGTTAGCTTAGGTCTCCCTGGCTCGGTTAAAGGACTTTAGCTCAGCAAGCGTAGGTGTCACAGAAACACCATATTTCATATTTAAGTTCATTAGGTCTACACGGTCATTTTAAGCCTAACCCCAGCCCTCTACGACCCCGGGACGTGACGCTATTGACCCCCCCGCAGATTCGTCACATGCTAACCGCGGATTACACTACGGGACGTATAACTTTGGCTATGAAGGGGGTAGAGACACGCGGTTTTCATATTTCTGTTCCTTAGGTCTACGCGGTCATTTTAAGCCTAACCCCAGGCCTCTACGACCCCGGGACGTGATGTTATTAAGCTTCCTGCACGTTTTGGCCATGCTAGCCCTCACCGGGGGCTTACCCCTTTTTGGATACAGCGTGATCTCACGATCATAAAAGCCTATGGGGCAGGGAACAAAAAAAAAAAAATGTGATAAAAAAAAAAAAAAAAAAAAAAAAAAAACGATAGGGTGAAGATAGTGGATGCACGCGTTTAACATCTCTCTCTATGACCTGAGGTCACAAGGGTGGGGAATAACCAGTGACATCTGACCTCCTGGGCATATGTGAATGTGAATGTGAATGGTCATGTTAATGAGCTGTATGTTAATGAGCTGTGTGTGTATGTTAATGAGCTGTATGTTAATGAGCTTCATGCTAATGAGATTCATGCTAATGAGCTGTATGTTAATGAGATGTATGTTAATTAGCTGTGTGTATGTTAATGAGCTGTATGTTAATGAGCTTCATGCTAATGAGATTCATGCTAATGAGCTGTATGTTAATGAGCTGTGTAAAAGTGGGCGGAGCTTGTGTCAAAGTGGGCGGAGCTTAAGTGGGAGTGGGAGTGGCTTAGACATTTAGTGGGCGGAGCTTGTGTCAAAGTGGGAGTGGCTTAGACAGTTAGTGGGCGGAGCTTGTGTCAAAAGTGGGCGGAGCTTGTGTCAAAGTGGGCGGAGCTTAAGTGGAAGTGGGAGTGGCTTATACCGTTAGTGGGCGGAGCTTGTGTGAAAGTGGGAGTGGCTTAGACAGTTAGTGGGCGGAGCTTAAGTCAAAGTGGGCGGAGCTTGTGTCAAAGTGGGCGGAGCTTAAGTGGGAGTGGGAGTGGCTTAGACATTTAGTGGGCGGAGCTTGTGTCAAAGTGGGAGTGGCTTAATTGATTAATTCCAATTTTCTTTCATTTGCCAACAAACGACCTACCTAGACTGTACGCAGTTGTACCCTAGGTTGAAGCCCTAGGATGAAAACCAGAAATCGGTGCCAGAAAGTCCCAGTCACCCAAAAATCGGCACCGTGAAGCGTCACAGGGGTCCGGTCGCGTGCCCCGAGTTTCGAGGCGCTAGCTCAAACGGTCGCTCCGTGGCGACCCCTTTAATTACGGATTTCGCACTCACGTCAAAGCTCCCCGTTTGGGCCACGAATGGCCGATCGAGCCGAAACTCTGGGTAAACACTTGTCTCACCGAGATGTTCGACATATGTGAAAACCAGACCTCTAGCTCACAGCTAGGAGGGGAGTTATGAATTCTCTGCACTTACGAATGGCCGATCAAGCCGAAACTCTGGGTAAACACTTGTCTCACCGAGATGTTCCACATATGTGAAAACCAGACCTCTAGCTCACTCAGGAGGGGAGTTATAAGTAATGAGCTTAAGTCAAAGTGGGCGGAGCTTAAATCAAAGTGGGCGGAGCTTAAATCAAAGCGGGAGGAGCTTAAATGAAAGTGGGAGGAGCTTAAGTCAAAGTGGGCGGAGCTTAATTCAAAGTGGGAGGAGCTTAAATCAAAGTGGGAGGAGCTTAAGTTAAAGTGGGCGGAGCTTAAGTCAAAGTGGGAGGAGCTTAAGTCAAAGTGGGAGGAGTTTAAGTCAAAGTGGGCGGAGCTTAAATCAAAGTGGGAGGAGCTTAAGTCAAAGTGGGCGGAGCTTAAGTCAAAGTGGGCGGAGCTTAAGTCAAAGTGGGAGGAGCTTAAGTCAAAGTGGGAGGAGCTTAAGTCAAAGTGGGAGGAGCTTAAATCAAAGTGGGAGGAGCTTAAGTCAAAGTGGGCGGAGCTTAAGTCAAAGTGGGAGGAGCTTAAGTCAAAGTGGGAGGAGCTTAAGTCAAAGTGGGAGGAGCTTAAATCAAAGTGGGCGGAGCTTAAGTCAAAGTGGGAGGAGCTTAAGTCAAAGTGGGCGGAGCTTAAGTCAAAGTGGGAGGAGCTTAAGTCAAAGTGGGCGGAGCTTAAATCAAAGTGGGAGGAGCTTAAGTTAAAGTGGGCGGAGCTTAAGTCAAAGTGGGAGGAGCTTAAGTCAAAGTGGGAGGAGTTTAAGTCAAAGTGGGCGGAGCTTAAATCAAAGTGGGAGGAGCTTAAGTCAAAGTGGGCGGAGCTTAAGTCAAAGTGGGAGGAGCTTAAATCAAAGTGGGAGGAGCTTAAATCAAAGTGGGAGGAGCTTAAGTCAAAGTGGGCGGAGCTTAAGTCAAAGTGGGAGGAGCTTAAGTCAAAGTGGGCGGAGCTTAAGTCAAAGTGGGCGGAGCTCAAGTCAAAGTGGGCGGAGCTTAAGTCAAAGTGGGCGGAGCTTAAGTCAAAGTGGGAGGAGCTTAAGTCAAAGTGGGAGGAGCTTAAGTCAAAGTGGGAGGAGCTTAAATCAAAGTGGGAGGAGCTTAAGTCAAAGTGGGCGGAGCTTAAGTCAAAGTGGGAGGAGCTTAAGTCAAAGTGGGAGGAGCTTAAGTCAAAGTGGGAGGAGCTTAAATCAAAGTGGGCGGAGCTTAAGTCAAAGTGGGAGGAGCTTAAGTCAAAGTGGGCGGAGCTTAAGTCAAAGTGGGAGGAGCTTAAGTCAAAGTGGGCGGAGCTTAAATCAAAGTGGGAGGAGCTTAAGTTAAAGTGGGCGGAGCTTAAGTCAAAGTGGGAGGAGCTTAAGTCAAAGTGGGAGGAGTTTAAGTCAAAGTGGGCGGAGCTTAAATCAAAGTGGGAGGAGCTTAAGTCAAAGTGGGCGGAGCTTAAGTCAAAGTGGGAGGAGCTTAAATCAAAGTGGGAGGAGCTTAAATCAAAGTGGGAGGAGCTTAAGTCAAAGTGGGCGGAGCTTAAGTCAAAGTGGGAGGAGCTTAAGTCAAAGTGGGCGGAGCTTAAGTCAAAGTGGGCGGAGCTCAAGTCAAAGTGGGCGGAGCTTAAGTCAAAGTGGGCGGAGCTTAAGTCAAAGTGGGAGGAGCTTAAGTCAAAGTGGGAGGAGCTTAAGTCAAAGTGGGCGGAGCTTAAGTCTAAGTGGGCGGAGCTTAAATCAAAGTGGGAGGAGCTTAAGTCAAAGTGGGCGGAGCTTAAGTTAAAGTGGGAGGAGCTTAAGTCAAAGTGGGAGGAGCTTAAGTTAAAGTGGGCGGAGCTTAAGTTAAAGTGGGCGGAGCTTAAGTCAAAGTGGGAGGAGCTTAAGTCAAAGTGGGAGGAGCTTAAGTCAAAGTGGGAGGAGCTTAAGTCAAAGTGGGAGGAGCTTAAATCAAAGTGGGAGGAGCTTAAATCAAAGTGGGCGGAGCTTAAATCAAAGTGGGAGGAGCTTAAGTCAAAGTGGGCGGAGCTTAAAGCAAAGTGGGAGGAGCTTAAGTCAAAGTGGGCGGAGCTTAAATCAAAGTGGGAGGAGCTTAAGTCAAAGTGGGCGGAGCTTAAATCAAAGTGGGAGGAGCTTAAGTCAAAGTGGGAGGAGCTTAAATCAAAGTGGGAGGAGCTTAAGTCAAAGTGGGAGGAGCTTAAGTCAAAGTGGGAGGAGCTTAAGTCAAAGTGGGAGGAGCTTAAGTCAAAGTGGGAGGAGCTTAAATCAAAGTGGGAGGGGCTTAAATCAAAGTGGGAGGAGCTTAAGTCAAAGTGGGAGGAGCTTAAATCAAAGTGGGAGGGGCTTAAATCAAAGTGGGAGGAGCTTAAGTCAAAGTGGGAGGAGCTTAAGTCAAAGTGGGAGGAGCTTAAGTCAAAGTGGGAGGAGCTTAAGTCAAAGTGGGAGGAGCTTAAATCAAAGTGGGAGGAGCTTAAATCAAAGTGGGCGGAGCTTAAATCAAAGTGGGAGGAGCTTAAATCAAAGTGGGCGGAGCTTAAATCAAAGTGGGCGGAGCTTAAATCAAAGTGGGAGGAGCTTAAGTCAAAGTGGGAGGAGCTTAAGTCAAAGTGGGAGGAGCTTAAGTCAAAGTGGGAGGAGCTTAAGTCAAAGTGGGAGGAGCTTAAGTCAAAGTGGGAGGAGCTTAAGTCAAAGTGGGCGGAGCTTAAATCAAAGTGGGAGGAGCTTAAATCAAAGTGGGAGGAGCTTAAGTCAAAGTGGGAGGAGCTTAAGTCAAAGTGGGAGGAGCTTAAGTCAAAGTGGGAGGAGCTTAAGTCAAAGTGGGCGGAGTTTAAATCAAAGTGGGCGTAGCTTAAGACAAAGTGGGCGGAGCTTAAATCAAAGTGGGAGGAGCTTAAGTCAAAGTGGGAGGAGCTTAAGTCAAAGTGGGAGGAGCTTAAATCAAAGTGGGCGGAGCTTAAGTCAAAGTGGGAGGAGCTTAAGTCAAAGTGGGCGGAGCTTAAGTCAAAGTGGGAGGAGCTTAAGTCAAAGTGGGCGGAGCTTAAATCAAAGTGGGAGGAGCTTAAGTCAAAGTGGGAGGAGCTTAAGTCAAAGTGGGAGGAGCTTAAATCAAAGTGGGCGGAGCTTAAGTCAAAGTGGGAGGAGCTTAAGTCAAAGTGGGCGGAGCTTAAGTCAAAGTGGGAGGAGCTTAAGTCAAAGTGGGCGGAGCTTAAATCAAAGTGGGAGGAGCTTAAGTTAAAGTGGGCGGAGCTTAAGTCAAAGTGGGAGGAGCTTAAGTCAAAGTGGGAGGAGTTTAAGTCAAAGTGGGCGGAGCTTAAATCAAAGTGGGAGGAGCTTAAATCAAAGTGGGAGGAGCTTAAGTCAAAGTGGGAGGAGCTTAAGTCAAAGTGGGCGGAGTTTAAATCAAAGTGGGCGTAGCTTAAGACAAAGTGGGCGGAGCTTAAATCAAAGTGGGAGGAGCTTAAGTCAAAGTGGGAGGAGCTTAAGTCAAAGTGGGAGGAGCTTAAATCAAAGTGGGCGGAGCTTAAGTCAAAGTGGGAGGAGCTTAAGTCAAAGTGGGCGGAGCTTAAGTCAAAGTGGGAGGAGCTTAAGTCAAAGTGGGCGGAGCTTAAATCAAAGTGGGAGGAGCTTAAGTTAAAGTGGGCGGAGCTTAAGTCAAAGTGGGAGGAGCTTAAGTCAAAGTGGGAGGAGTTTAAGTCAAAGTGGGCGGAGCTTAAATCAAAGTGGGAGGAGCTTAAGTCAAAGTGGGCGGAGCTTAAGTCAAAGTGGGCGGAGCTTAAGTCAAAGTGGGAGGAGCTTAAATCAAAGTGGGAGGAGCTTAAATCAAAGTGGGAGGAGCTTAAGTCAAAGTGGGCGGAGCTTAAGTCAAAGTGGGAGGAGCTTAAGTCAAAGTGGGCGGAGCTTAAGTCAAAGTGGGCGGAGCTCAAGTCAAAGTGGGCGGAGCTTAAGTCAAAGTGGGCGGAGCTTAAGTCAAAGTGGGAGGAGCTTAAGTCAAAGTGGGAGGAGCTTAAGTCAAAGTGGGCGGAGCTTAAGTCTAAGTGGGCGGAGCTTAAATCAAAGTGGGAGGAGCTTAAGTCAAAGTGGGCGGAGCTTAAGTTAAAGTGGGAGGAGCTTAAGTCAAAGTGGGAGGAGCTTAAGTTAAAGTGGGCGGAGCTTAAGTTAAAGTGGGCGGAGCTTAAGTCAAAGTGGGAGGAGCTTAAGTCAAAGTGGGAGGAGCTTAAGTCAAAGTGGGAGGAGCTTAAGTCAAAGTGGGAGGAGCTTAAATCAAAGTGGGAGGAGCTTAAATCAAAGTGGGCGGAGCTTAAATCAAAGTGGGAGGAGCTTAAGTCAAAGTGGGCGGAGCTTAAAGCAAAGTGGGAGGAGCTTAAGTCAAAGTGGGCGGAGCTTAAATCAAAGTGGGAGGAGCTTAAGTCAAAGTGGGCGGAGCTTAAATCAAAGTGGGAGGAGCTTAAGTCAAAGTGGGAGGAGCTTAAATCAAAGTGGGAGGAGCTTAAGTCAAAGTGGGAGGAGCTTAAGTCAAAGTGGGAGGAGCTTAAGTCAAAGTGGGAGGAGCTTAAATCAAAGTGGGAGGGGCTTAAATCAAAGTGGGAGGAGCTTAAGTCAAAGTGGGAGGAGCTTAAGTCAAAGTGGGAGGAGCTTAAGTCAAAGTGGGCGGAGCTTAAGTCAAAGTGGGAGGAGCTTAAGTCAAAGTGGGAGGAGCTTAAGTCAAAGTGGGAGGAGCTTAAGTCAAAGTGGGAGGAGCTTAAGTCAAAGTGGGAGGAGCTTAATTTAAAGTGGGCGGAGCTTAAGTCAAAGTGGGCGGAGCTTAAGTCAAAGTGGGAGGAGCTTAAGTCAAAGTGGGAGGAGCTTAAGTCAAAGTGGGAGGAGCTTAAGTCAAAGTGGGCGGAGCTTAAGTCAAAGTGGGAGGAACTTAAGTCAAAGTGGGAGGAGCTTAAGTCAAAGTGGGAGGAGCTTAAGTCAAAGTGGGAGGAGCTTAAGTCAAAGTGGGAGGAGCTTAAGTCAAAGTGGGAGGAGCTTAAGTCAAAGTGGGAGGAGCTTAAGTCAAAGTGGGAGGAGCTTAAATCAAAGTGGGAGGAGCTTAAGTCAAAGTGGGCGGAGCTTAAGTCAAAGTGGGAGGAGCTTAAGTCAAAGTGGGAGGAGCTTAAGTCAAAGTGGGAGGAGCTTAAGTCAAAGTGGGCGGAGCTTAAGTCAAAGTGGGAGGAGCTTAAGTCAAAGTGGGAGGAGCTTAGGTTAAAGTGGGCGGAGCTTACGTCAAAGTGGGAGGAGCTTAAGTCAAAGTGGGAGGAGCTTAAATCAAAGTGGGAGGAGCTTAAGTCAAAGTGGGAGGAGCTTAAGTCAAAGTGGGAGGAGCTTAAGTCAAAGTGGGAGGAGCTTAAGTCAAAGTGGGAGGAGCTTAAGTCAAAGTGGGAGGAGCTTAAGTCAAAGTGGGAGGAGCTTAAATCAAAGTGGGCGGAGCTTAAGTCAAAGTGGGAGGAGCTTAAGTCAAAGTGGGCGGAGCTTAAGTCAAAGTGGGAGGAGCTTAAGTCAAAGTGGGCGGAGCTTAAATCAAAGTGGGAGGAGCTTAAGTTAAAGTGGGCGGAGCTTAAGTCAAAGTGGGAGGAGCTTAAGTCAAAGTGGGAGGAGTTTAAGTCAAAGTGGGCGGAGCTTAAATCAAAGTGGGAGGAGCTTAAGTCAAAGTGGGCGGAGCTTAAGTCAAAGTGGGCGGAGCTTAAGTCAAAGTGGGAGGAGCTTAAGTCAAAGTGGGAGGAGCTTAAGTCAAAGTGGGAGGAGCTTAAATCAAAGTGGGAGGAGCTTAAGTCAAAGTGGGCGGAGCTTAAGTCAAAGTGGGAGGAGCTTAAGTCAAAGTGGGAGGAGCTTAAGTCAAAGTGGGAGGAGCTTAAGTCAAAGTGGGCGGAGCTTAAGTCAAAGTGGGAGGAGCTTAAGTCAAAGTGGGAGGAGCTTAAGTCAAAGTGGGAGGAGCTTAAGTCAAAGTGGGCGGAGCTTAAGTCAAAGTGGGAGGAGCTTAAGTCAAAGTGGGAGGAGCTTAAGTCAAAGTGGGAGGAGCTTAAGTCAAAGTGGGAGGAGCTTAAGTCAAAGTGGGAGGAGCTTAATTTAAAGTGGGCGGAGCTTAAGTCAAAGTGGGCGGAGCTTAAGTCAAAGTGGGAGGAGCTTAAGTCAAAGTGGGAGGAGCTTAAGTCAAAGTGGGAGGAGCTTAAGTCAAAGTGGGCGGAGCTTAAGTCAAAGTGGGAGGAACTTAAGTCAAAGTGGGAGGAGCTTAAGTCAAAGTGGGAGGAGCTTAAGTCAAAGTGGGAGGAGCTTAAGTCAAAGTGGGAGGAGCTTAAGTCAAAGTGGGAGGAGCTTAAGTCAAAGTGGGAGGAGCTTAAGTCAAAGTGGGAGGAGCTTAAATCAAAGTGGGAGGAGCTTAAGTCAAAGTGGGCGGAGCTTAAGTCAAAGTGGGAGGAGCTTAAGTCAAAGTGGGAGGAGCTTAAGTCAAAGTGGGAGGAGCTTAAGTCAAAGTGGGCGGAGCTTAAGTCAAAGTGGGAGGAGCTTAAGTCAAAGTGGGAGGAGCTTAGGTTAAAGTGGGCGGAGCTTACGTCAAAGTGGGAGGAGCTTAAGTCAAAGTGGGAGGAGCTTAAATCAAAGTGGGAGGAGCTTAAGTCAAAGTGGGAGGAGCTTAAGTCAAAGTGGGAGGAGCTTAAGTCAAAGTGGGAGGAGCTTAAGTCAAAGTGGGAGGAGCTTAAGTCAAAGTGGGAGGAGCTTAAGTCAAAGTGGGAGGAGCTTAAATCAAAGTGGGCGGAGCTTAAGTCAAAGTGGGAGGAGCTTAAGTCAAAGTGGGCGGAGCTTAAGTCAAAGTGGGAGGAGCTTAAGTCAAAGTGGGCGGAGCTTAAATCAAAGTGGGAGGAGCTTAAGTTAAAGTGGGCGGAGCTTAAGTCAAAGTGGGAGGAGCTTAAGTCAAAGTGGGAGGAGTTTAAGTCAAAGTGGGCGGAGCTTAAATCAAAGTGGGAGGAGCTTAAGTCAAAGTGGGCGGAGCTTAAGTCAAAGTGGGCGGAGCTTAAGTCAAAGTGGGAGGAGCTTAAGTCAAAGTGGGAGGAGCTTAAGTCAAAGTGGGAGGAGCTTAAATCAAAGTGGGAGGAGCTTAAGTCAAAGTGGGCGGAGCTTAAGTCAAAGTGGGAGGAGCTTAAGTCAAAGTGGGAGGAGCTTAAGTCAAAGTGGGAGGAGCTTAAGTCAAAGTGGGCGGAGCTTAAGTCAAAGTGGGAGGAGCTTAAGTCAAAGTGGGAGGAGCTTAGGTTAAAGTGGGCGGAGCTTACGTCAAAGTGGGAGGAGCTTAAGTCAAAGTGGGAGGAGCTTAAGTCAAAGTGGGCGGAGCTTAAGTCAAAGTGGGAGGAGCTTAAGTCAAAGTGGGCGGAGCTTAAGTCAAAGTGGGAGGAGCTTAAGTCAAAGTGGGTGGAGCTTAAGTCAAAGTGGGCGGAGCTTAAGACAAAGTGGGCGGAGCTTAAGTCAAAGTGGGAGGAGCTTAAATCAAAGTGGGAGGAGCTTAAGTCAAAGTGGGAGGAGCTTAAGTCAAAGTGGGCGGAGCTTAAGTCAAAGTGGGAGGAGCTTAAGTCAAAGTGGGAGGAGCTTAAGTCAAAGTGGGAGGAGCTTAAATCAAAGTGGGAGGAGCTTAAGTCAAAGTGGGCGGAGCTTAAGTCAAAGTGGGATGAGCTTAAGTCAAAGTGGGCGGAGCTTAAATCAAAGTGGGCGGAGCTTAAGTCAAAGTGGGAGGAGCTTAAGTCAAAGTGGGAGGAGCTTAAGTCAAAGTGGGAGGAGCTTAAGTCAAAGTGGGCGGAGCTTAAATCAAAGTGGGAGGAGCTTAAATCAAAGTGGGAGGAGCTTAAGTCAAAGTGGGAGGAGCTTAAGTCAAAGTGGGAGGAGCTTAAGTCAAAGTGGGAGGAGCTTAAGTCAAAGTGGGCGGAGCTTAAATCAAAGTGGGCGGAGCTTAAGTCAAAGTGGGAGGAGCTTAAGTCAAAGTGGGCGGAGCTTAAATCAAAGTGGGAGGAGCTTAAGTTAAAGTGGGCGGAGCTTAAGTCAAAGTGGGAGGAGCTTAAGTCAAAGTGGGAGGAGTTTAAGTCAAAGTGGGCGGAGCTTAAATCAAAGTGGGAGGAGCTTAAGTCAAAGTGGGCGGAGCTTAAGTCAAAGTGGGCGGAGCTTAAGTCAAAGTGGGAGGAGCTTAAATCAAAGTGGGAGGAGCTTAAATCAAAGTGGGAGGAGCTTAAGTCAAAGTGGGCGGAGCTTAAGTCAAAGTGGGAGGAGCTTAAGTCAAAGTGGGCGGAGCTTAAGTCAAAGTGGGCGGAGCTCAAGTCAAAGTGGGCGGAGCTTAAGTCAAAGTGGGCGGAGCTTAAGTCAAAGTGGGAGGAGCTTAAGTCAAAGTGGGAGGAGCTTAAGTCAAAGTGGGCGGAGCTTAAGTCTAAGTGGGCGGAGCTTAAATCAAAGTGGGAGGAGCTTAAGTCAAAGTGGGCGGAGCTTAAGTTAAAGTGGGAGGAGCTTAAGTCAAAGTGGGAGGAGCTTAAGTCAAAGTGGGAGGAGCTTAAATCAAAGTGGGAGGAGCTTAAATCAAAGTGGGCGGAGCTTAAATCAAAGTGGGAGGAGCTAAAAGCAAAGTGGGAGGAGCTTAAGTCAAAGTGGGCGGAGCTTAAATCAAAGTGGGAGGAGCTTAAGTCAAAGTGGGCGGAGCTTAAATCAAAGTGGGAGGAGCTTAAGTCAAAGTGGGAGGAGCTTAAATCAAAGTGGGAGGAGCTTAAGTCAAAGTGGGAGGAGCTTAAGTCAAAGTGGGAGGAGCTTAAGTCAAAGTGGGAGGAGCTTAAATCAAAGTGGGCGGAGCTTAAATCAAAGTGGGAGGAGCTTAAAGCAAAGTGGGAGGAGCTTAAGTCAAAGTGGGCGGAGCTTAAATCAAAGTGGGAGGAGCTTAAGTCAAAGTGGGCGGAGCTTAAATCAAAGTGGGAGGAGCTTAAGTCAAAGTGGGAGGAGCTTAAATCAAAGTGGGAGGAGCTTAAGTCAAAGTGGGAGGAGCTTAAGTCAAAGTGGGAGGAGCTTAAGTCAAAGTGGGAGGAGCTTAAATCAAAGTGGGAGGGGCTTAAATCAAAGTGGGAGGAGCTTAAGTCAAAGTGGGAGGAGCTTAAATCAAAGTGGGAGGGGCTTAAATCAAAGTGGGAGGAGCTTAAGTCAAAGTGGGAGGAGCTTAAGTCAAAGTGGGAGGAGCTTAAGTCAAAGTGGGCGGAGCTTAAGTCAAAGTGGGAGGAGCTTAAGTCAAAGTGGGAGGAGCTTAAGTCAAAGTGGGAGGAGCTTACGTCAAAGTGGGAGGAGCTTAAGTCAAAGTGGGAGGAGCTTAAGTCAAAGTGGGCGGAGCTTAAGTCAAAGTGGGCGGAGCTTAAGTCAAAGTGGGAGGAGCTTAAGTCAAAGTGGGAGGAGCTTAAGTCAAAGTGGGCGGAGCTTAAGTCAAAGTGGGAGGAGCTTAAGTCAAAGTGGGAGGAGCTTAAGTCAAAGTGGGAGGAGCTTAAGTCAAAGTGGGAGGAGCTTAAGTCAAAGTGGGCGGAGCTTAAGTCAAAGTGGGAGGAGCTTAAATCAAAGTGGGAGGAGCTTAAGTCAAAGTGGGCGGAGCTTAAATCAAAGTGGGCGGAGCTTAAATCAAAGTGGGAGGAGCTTAAGTCAAAGTGGGAGGAGCTTAAGTCAAAGTGGGAGGAGCTTACGTCAAAGTGGGAGGAGCTTAAGTCAAAGTGGGAGGAGCTTAAGTCAAAGTGGGCGGAGCTTAAGTCAAAGTGGGCGGAGCTTAAGTCAAAGTGGGAGGAGCTTAAGTCAAAGTGGGAGGAGCTTAAGTCAAAGTGGGAGGAGCTTAAGTCAAAGTGGGCGGAGCTTAAGTCAAAGTGGGAGGAGCTTAAGTCAAAGTGGGAGGAGCTTAAGTCAAAGTGGGAGGAGCTTAAGTCAAAGTGGGAGGAGCTTAAGTCAAAGTGGGCGGAGCTTAAGTCAAAGTGGGAGGAGCTTAAATCAAAGTGGGAGGAGCTTAAATCAAAGTGGGCGGAGCTTAAATCAAAGTGGGCGGAGCTTAAATCAAAGTGGGAGGAGCTTAAGTCAAAGTGGGAGGAGCTTACGTCAAAGTGGGAGGAGCTTACGTCAAAGTGGGAGGAGCTTAAGTCAAAGTGGGAGGAGCTTAAGTCAAAGTGGGCGGAGCTTAAGTCAAAGTGGGCGGAGCTTAAGTCAAAGTGGGAGGAGCTTAAGTCAAAGTGGGAGGAGCTTAAGTCAAAGTGGGAGGAGCTTAAGTCAAAGTGGGCGGAGCTTAAGTCAAAGTGGGAGGAGCTTAAGTCAAAGTGGGAGGAGCTTAAGTCAAAGTGGGAGGAGCTTAAGTCAAAGTGGGCGGAGCTTAAATCAAAGTGGGAGGAGCTTAAGTTAAAGTGGGCGGAGCTTAAGTCAAAGTGGGAGGAGCTTAAGTCAAAGTGGGAGGAGTTTAAGTCAAAGTGGGCGGAGCTTAAATCAAAGTGGGAGGAGCTTAAGTCAAAGTGGGCGGAGCTTAAGTCAAAGTGGGCGGAGCTTAAGTCAAAGTGGGAGGAGCTTAAATCAAAGTGGGAGGAGCTTAAATCAAAGTGGGAGGAGCTTAAGTCAAAGTGGGCGGAGCTTAAGTCAAAGTGGGAGGAGCTTAAGTCAAAGTGGGCGGAGCTTAAGTCAAAGTGGGCGGAGCTCAAGTCAAAGTGGGCGGAGCTTAAGTCAAAGTGGGCGGAGCTTAAGTCAAAGTGGGAGGAGCTTAAGTCAAAGTGGGAGGAGCTTAAGTCAAAGTGGGCGGAGCTTAAGTCTAAGTGGGCGGAGCTTAAATCAAAGTGGGAGGAGCTTAAGTCAAAGTGGGCGGAGCTTAAGTTAAAGTGGGAGGAGCTTAAGTCAAAGTGGGAGGAGCTTAAGTCAAAGTGGGAGGAGCTTAAATCAAAGTGGGAGGAGCTTAAATCAAAGTGGGCGGAGCTTAAATCAAAGTGGGAGGAGCTTAAAGCAAAGTGGGAGGAGCTTAAGTCAAAGTGGGCGGAGCTTAAATCAAAGTGGGAGGAGCTTAAGTCAAAGTGGGCGGAGCTTAAATCAAAGTGGGAGGAGCTTAAGTCAAAGTGGGAGGAGCTTAAATCAAAGTGGGAGGAGCTTAAGTCAAAGTGGGAGGAGCTTAAGTCAAAGTGGGAGGAGCTTAAGTCAAAGTGGGAGGAGCTTAAATCAAAGTGGGCGGAGCTTAAATCAAAGTGGGAGGAGCTTAAAGCAAAGTGGGAGGAGCTTAAGTCAAAGTGGGCGGAGCTTAAATCAAAGTGGGAGGAGCTTAAGTCAAAGTGGGCGGAGCTTAAATCAAAGTGGGAGGAGCTTAAGTCAAAGTGGGAGGAGCTTAAATCAAAGTGGGAGGAGCTTAAGTCAAAGTGGGAGGAGCTTAAGTCAAAGTGGGAGGAGCTTAAGTCAAAGTGGGAGGAGCTTAAATCAAAGTGGGAGGGGCTTAAATCAAAGTGGGAGGAGCTTAAGTCAAAGTGGGAGGAGCTTAAATCAAAGTGGGAGGGGCTTAAATCAAAGTGGGAGGAGCTTAAGTCAAAGTGGGAGGAGCTTAAGTCAAAGTGGGAGGAGCTTAAGTCAAAGTGGGCGGAGCTTAAGTCAAAGTGGGAGGAGCTTAAGTCAAAGTGGGAGGAGCTTAAGTCAAAGTGGGAGGAGCTTACGTCAAAGTGGGAGGAGCTTAAGTCAAAGTGGGAGGAGCTTAAGTCAAAGTGGGCGGAGCTTAAGTCAAAGTGGGCGGAGCTTAAGTCAAAGTGGGAGGAGCTTAAGTCAAAGTGGGAGGAGCTTAAGTCAAAGTGGGCGGAGCTTAAGTCAAAGTGGGAGGAGCTTAAGTCAAAGTGGGAGGAGCTTAAGTCAAAGTGGGAGGAGCTTAAGTCAAAGTGGGAGGAGCTTAAGTCAAAGTGGGCGGAGCTTAAGTCAAAGTGGGAGGAGCTTAAATCAAAGTGGGAGGAGCTTAAGTCAAAGTGGGCGGAGCTTAAATCAAAGTGGGCGGAGCTTAAATCAAAGTGGGAGGAGCTTAAGTCAAAGTGGGAGGAGCTTAAGTCAAAGTGGGAGGAGCTTACGTCAAAGTGGGAGGAGCTTAAGTCAAAGTGGGAGGAGCTTAAGTCAAAGTGGGCGGAGCTTAAGTCAAAGTGGGCGGAGCTTAAGTCAAAGTGGGAGGAGCTTAAGTCAAAGTGGGAGGAGCTTAAGTCAAAGTGGGAGGAGATTAAGTCAAAGTGGGCGGAGCTTAAGTCAAAGTGGGAGGAGCTTAAGTCAAAGTGGGAGGAGCTTAAGTCAAAGTGGGAGGAGCTTAAGTCAAAGTGGGAGGAGCTTAAGTCAAAGTGGGCGGAGCTTAAGTCAAAGTGGGAGGAGCTTAAATCAAAGTGGGAGGAGCTTAAGTCAAAGTGGGCGGAGCTTAAATCAAAGTGGGCGGAGCTTAAATCAAAGTGGGAGGAGCTTAAGTCAAAGTGGGAGGAGCTTACGTCAAAGTGGGAGGAGCTTACGTCAAAGTGGGAGGAGCTTAAGTCAAAGTGGGAGGAGCTTAAGTCAAAGTGGGCGGAGCTTAAGTCAAAGTGGGCGGAGCTTAAGTCAAAGTGGGAGGAGCTTAAGTCAAAGTGGGAGGAGCTTAAGTCAAAGTGGGAGGAGCTTAAGTCAAAGTGGGCGGAGCTTAAGTCAAAGTGGGAGGAGCTTAAGTCAAAGTGGGAGGAGCTTAAGTCAAAGTGGGAGGAGCTTAAGTCAAAGTGGGCGGAGCTTAAATCAAAGTGGGAGGAGCTTAAGTTAAAGTGGGCGGAGCTTAAGTCAAAGTGGGAGGAGCTTAAGTCAAAGTGGGAGGAGTTTAAGTCAAAGTGGGCGGAGCTTAAATCAAAGTGGGAGGAGCTTAAGTCAAAGTGGGCGGAGCTTAAGTCAAAGTGGGCGGAGCTTAAGTCAAAGTGGGAGGAGCTTAAATCAAAGTGGGAGGAGCTTAAATCAAAGTGGGAGGAGCTTAAGTCAAAGTGGGCGGAGCTTAAGTCAAAGTGGGAGGAGCTTAAGTCAAAGTGGGCGGAGCTTAAATCAAAGTGGGAGGAGCTTAAGTCAAAGTGGGCGGAGCTTAAGTCAAAGTGGGCGGAGCTTAAGTCAAAGTGGGAGGAGCTTAAATCAAAGTGGGAGGAGCTTAAATCAAAGTGGGCGGAGCTTAAATCAAAGTGGGAGGAGCTTAAAGCAAAGTGGGAGGAGCTTAAGTCAAAGTGGGCGGAGCTTAAATCAAAGTGGGAGGAGCTTAAGTCAAAGTGGGCGGAGCTTAAATCAAAGTGGGAGGAGCTTAAGTCAAAGTGGGAGGAGCTTAAATCAAAGTGGGAGGAGCTTAAGTCAAAGTGGGAGGAGCTTAAGTCAAAGTGGGAGGAGCTTAAGTCAAAGTGGGAGGAGCTTAAATCAAAGTGGGCGGAGCTTAAATCAAAGTGGGAGGAGCTTAAAGCAAAGTGGGAGGAGCTTAAGTCAAAGTGGGCGGAGCTTAAATCAAAGTGGGAGGAGCTTAAGTCAAAGTGGGCGGAGCTTAAATCAAAGTGGGCGGAGCTTAAGTCAAAGTGGGAGGAGCTTAAATCAAAGTGGGAGGAGCTTAAGTCAAAGTGGGCGGAGCTTAAATCAAAGTGGGCGGAGCTTAAATCAAAGTGGGAGGAGCTTAAGTCAAAGTGGGAGGAGCTTAAGTCAAAGTGGGAGGAGCTTACGTCAAAGTGGGAGGAGCTTAAGTCAAAGTGGGAGGAGCTTAAGTCAAAGTGGGCGGAGCTTAAGTCAAAGTGGGCGGAGCTTAAGTCAAAGTGGGAGGAGCTTAAGTCAAAGTGGGAGGAGCTTAAGTCAAAGTGGGAGGAGCTTAAGTCAAAGTGGGCGGAGCTTAAGTCAAAGTGGGAGGAGCTTAAGTCAAAGTGGGAGGAGCTTAAGTCAAAGTGGGAGGAGCTTAAGTCAAAGTGGGCGGAGCTTAAATCAAAGTGGGAGGAGCTTAAGTTAAAGTGGGCGGAGCTTAAGTCAAAGTGGGAGGAGCTTAAGTCAAAGTGGGAGGAGTTTAAGTCAAAGTGGGCGGAGCTTAAATCAAAGTGGGAGGAGCTTAAGTCAAAGTGGGCGGAGCTTAAGTCAAAGTGGGCGGAGCTTAAGTCAAAGTGGGAGGAGCTTAAATCAAAGTGGGAGGAGCTTAAATCAAAGTGGGAGGAGCTTAAGTCAAAGTGGGCGGAGCTTAAGTCAAAGTGGGAGGAGCTTAAGTCAAAGTGGGCGGAGCTTAAGTCAAAGTGGGCGGAGCTCAAGTCAAAGTGGGCGGAGCTTAAGTCAAAGTGGGCGGAGCTTAAGTCAAAGTGGGAGGAGCTTAAGTCAAAGTGGGAGGAGCTTAAGTCAAAGTGGGCGGAGCTTAAGTCTAAGTGGGCGGAGCTTAAATCAAAGTGGGAGGAGCTTAAGTCAAAGTGGGCGGAGCTTAAGTTAAAGTGGGAGGAGCTTAAGTCAAAGTGGGAGGAGCTTAAATCAAAGTGGGAGGAGCTTAAATCAAAGTGGGCGGAGCTTAAATCAAAGTGGGAGGAGCTTAAAGCAAAGTGGGAGGAGCTTAAGTCAAAGTGGGCGGAGCTTAAATCAAAGTGGGAGGAGCTTAAGTCAAAGTGGGCGGAGCTTAAATCAAAGTGGGAGGAGCTTAAGTCAAAGTGGGAGGAGCTTAAATCAAAGTGGGAGGAGCTTAAGTCAAAGTGGGAGGAGCTTAAGTCAAAGTGGGAGGAGCTTAAGTCAAAGTGGGAGGAGCTTAAATCAAAGTGGGCGGAGCTTAAATCAAAGTGGGAGGAGCTTAAAGCAAAGTGGGAGGAGCTTAAGTCAAAGTGGGCGGAGCTTAAATCAAAGTGGGAGGAGCTTAAGTCAAAGTGGGCGGAGCTTAAATCAAAGTGGGAGGAGCTTAAGTCAAAGTGGGAGGAGCTTAAATCAAAGTGGGAGGAGCTTAAGTCAAAGTGGGAGGAGCTTAAGTCAAAGTGGGAGGAGCTTAAGTCAAAGTGGGAGGAGCTTAAATCAAAGTGGGCGGAGCTTAAATCAAAGTGGGAGGAGCTTAAAGCAAAGTGGGAGGAGCTTAAGTCAAAGTGGGCGGAGCTTAAATCAAAGTGGGAGGAGCTTAAGTCAAAGTGGGCGGAGCTTAAATCAAAGTGGGAGGAGCTTAAGTCAAAGTGGGAGGAGCTTAAATCAAAGTGGGAGGAGCTTAAGTCAAAGTGGGAGGAGCTTAAGTCAAAGTGGGAGGAGCTTAAGTCAAAGTGGGAGGAGCTTAAATCAAAGTGGGAGGGGCTTAAATCAAAGTGGGAGGAGCTTAAGTCAAAGTGGGAGGAGCTTAAATCAAAGTGGGAGGGGCTTAAATCAAAGTGGGAGGAGCTTAAGTCAAAGTGGGAGGAGCTTAAGTCAAAGTGGGAGGAGCTTAAGTCAAAGTGGGCGGAGCTTAAGTCAAAGTGGGAGGAGCTTAAGTCAAAGTGGGAGGAGCTTAAGTCAAAGTGGGAGGAGCTTACGTCAAAGTGGGAGGAGCTTAAGTCAAAGTGGGAGGAGCTTAAGTCAAAGTGGGCGGAGCTTAAGTCAAAGTGGGCGGAGCTTAAGTCAAAGTGGGAGGAGCTTAAGTCAAAGTGGGAGGAGCTTAAGTCAAAGTGGGCGGAGCTTAAGTCAAAGTGGGAGGAGCTTAAGTCAAAGTGGGAGGAGCTTAAGTCAAAGTGGGAGGAGCTTAAGTCAAAGTGGGAGGAGCTTAAGTCAAAGTGGGCGGAGCTTAAGTCAAAGTGGGAGGAGCTTAAATCAAAGTGGGAGGAGCTTAAGTCAAAGTGGGCGGAGCTTAAATCAAAGTGGGCGGAGCTTAAATCAAAGTGGGAGGAGCTTAAGTCAAAGTGGGAGGAGCTTAAGTCAAAGTGGGAGGAGCTTACGTCAAAGTGGGAGGAGCTTAAGTCAAAGTGGGAGGAGCTTAAGTCAAAGTGGGCGGAGCTTAAGTCAAAGTGGGCGGAGCTTAAGTCAAAGTGGGAGGAGCTTAAGTCAAAGTGGGAGGAGCTTAAGTCAAAGTGGGAGGAGCTTAAGTCAAAGTGGGCGGAGCTTAAGTCAAAGTGGGAGGAGCTTAAGTCAAAGTGGGAGGAGCTTAAGTCAAAGTGGGAGGAGCTTAAGTCAAAGTGGGAGGAGCTTAAGTCAAAGTGGGCGGAGCTTAAGTCAAAGTGGGAGGAGCTTAAATCAAAGTGGGAGGAGCTTAAATCAAAGTGGGCGGAGCTTAAATCAAAGTGGGCGGAGCTTAAATCAAAGTGGGAGGAGCTTAAGTCAAAGTGGGAGGAGCTTACGTCAAAGTGGGAGGAGCTTACGTCAAAGTGGGAGGAGCTTAAGTCAAAGTGGGAGGAGCTTAAGTCAAAGTGGGCGGAGCTTAAGTCAAAGTGGGCGGAGCTTAAGTCAAAGTGGGAGGAGCTTAAGTCAAAGTGGGAGGAGCTTAAGTCAAAGTGGGAGGAGCTTAAGTCAAAGTGGGCGGAGCTTAAGTCAAAGTGGGAGGAGCTTAAGTCAAAGTGGGAGGAGCTTAAGTCAAAGTGGGAGGAGCTTAAGTCAAAGTGGGCGGAGCTTAAATCAAAGTGGGAGGAGCTTAAGTTAAAGTGGGCGGAGCTTAAGTCAAAGTGGGAGGAGCTTAAGTCAAAGTGGGAGGAGTTTAAGTCAAAGTGGGCGGAGCTTAAATCAAAGTGGGAGGAGCTTAAGTCAAAGTGGGCGGAGCTTAAGTCAAAGTGGGCGGAGCTTAAGTCAAAGTGGGAGGAGCTTAAATCAAAGTGGGAGGAGCTTAAATCAAAGTGGGAGGAGCTTAAGTCAAAGTGGGCGGAGCTTAAGTCAAAGTGGGAGGAGCTTAAGTCAAAGTGGGCGGAGCTTAAGTCAAAGTGGGCGGAGCTCAAGTCAAAGTGGGCGGAGCTTAAGTCAAAGTGGGCGGAGCTTAAGTCAAAGTGGGAGGAGCTTAAGTCAAAGTGGGAGGAGCTTAAGTCAAAGTGGGCGGAGCTTAAGTCTAAGTGGGCGGAGCTTAAATCAAAGTGGGAGGAGCTTAAGTCAAAGTGGGCGGAGCTTAAGTTAAAGTGGGAGGAGCTTAAGTCAAAGTGGGAGGAGCTTAAGTCAAAGTGGGAGGAGCTTAAATCAAAGTGGGAGGAGCTTAAATCAAAGTGGGCGGAGCTTAAATCAAAGTGGGAGGAGCTTAAAGCAAAGTGGGAGGAGCTTAAGTCAAAGTGGGCGGAGCTTAAATCAAAGTGGGAGGAGCTTAAGTCAAAGTGGGCGGAGCTTAAATCAAAGTGGGAGGAGCTTAAGTCAAAGTGGGAGGAGCTTAAATCAAAGTGGGAGGAGCTTAAGTCAAAGTGGGAGGAGCTTAAGTCAAAGTGGGAGGAGCTTAAGTCAAAGTGGGAGGAGCTTAAATCAAAGTGGGCGGAGCTTAAATCAAAGTGGGAGGAGCTTAAAGCAAAGTGGGAGGAGCTTAAGTCAAAGTGGGCGGAGCTTAAATCAAAGTGGGAGGAGCTTAAGTCAAAGTGGGCGGAGCTTAAATCAAAGTGGGAGGAGCTTAAGTCAAAGTGGGAGGAGCTTAAATCAAAGTGGGAGGAGCTTAAGTCAAAGTGGGAGGAGCTTAAGTCAAAGTGGGAGGAGCTTAAGTCAAAGTGGGAGGAGCTTAAATCAAAGTGGGAGGGGCTTAAATCAAAGTGGGAGGAGCTTAAGTCAAAGTGGGAGGAGCTTAAATCAAAGTGGGAGGGGCTTAAATCAAAGTGGGAGGAGCTTAAGTCAAAGTGGGAGGAGCTTAAGTCAAAGTGGGAGGAGCTTAAGTCAAAGTGGGCGGAGCTTAAGTCAAAGTGGGAGGAGCTTAAGTCAAAGTGGGAGGAGCTTAAGTCAAAGTGGGAGGAGCTTACGTCAAAGTGGGAGGAGCTTAAGTCAAAGTGGGAGGAGCTTAAGTCAAAGTGGGCGGAGCTTAAGTCAAAGTGGGCGGAGCTTAAGTCAAAGTGGGAGGAGCTTAAGTCAAAGTGGGAGGAGCTTAAGTCAAAGTGGGCGGAGCTTAAGTCAAAGTGGGAGGAGCTTAAGTCAAAGTGGGAGGAGCTTAAGTCAAAGTGGGAGGAGCTTAAGTCAAAGTGGGAGGAGCTTAAGTCAAAGTGGGCGGAGCTTAAGTCAAAGTGGGAGGAGCTTAAATCAAAGTGGGAGGAGCTTAAGTCAAAGTGGGCGGAGCTTAAATCAAAGTGGGCGGAGCTTAAATCAAAGTGGGAGGAGCTTAAGTCAAAGTGGGAGGAGCTTAAGTCAAAGTGGGAGGAGCTTACGTCAAAGTGGGAGGAGCTTAAGTCAAAGTGGGAGGAGCTTAAGTCAAAGTGGGCGGAGCTTAAGTCAAAGTGGGCGGAGCTTAAGTCAAAGTGGGAGGAGCTTAAGTCAAAGTGGGAGGAGCTTAAGTCAAAGTGGGAGGAGCTTAAGTCAAAGTGGGCGGAGCTTAAGTCAAAGTGGGAGGAGCTTAAGTCAAAGTGGGAGGAGCTTAAGTCAAAGTGGGAGGAGCTTAAGTCAAAGTGGGAGGAGCTTAAGTCAAAGTGGGCGGAGCTTAAGTCAAAGTGGGAGGAGCTTAAATCAAAGTGGGAGGAGCTTAAGTCAAAGTGGGCGGAGCTTAAATCAAAGTGGGCGGAGCTTAAATCAAAGTGGGAGGAGCTTAAGTCAAAGTGGGAGGAGCTTACGTCAAAGTGGGAGGAGCTTACGTCAAAGTGGGAGGAGCTTAAGTCAAAGTGGGAGGAGCTTAAGTCAAAGTGGGCGGAGCTTAAGTCAAAGTGGGCGGAGCTTAAGTCAAAGTGGGAGGAGCTTAAGTCAAAGTGGGAGGAGCTTAAGTCAAAGTGGGAGGAGCTTAAGTCAAAGTGGGCGGAGCTTAAGTCAAAGTGGGAGGAGCTTAAGTCAAAGTGGGAGGAGCTTAAGTCAAAGTGGGAGGAGCTTAAGTCAAAGTGGGCGGAGCTTAAATCAAAGTGGGAGGAGCTTAAGTTAAAGTGGGCGGAGCTTAAGTCAAAGTGGGAGGAGCTTAAGTCAAAGTGGGAGGAGTTTAAGTCAAAGTGGGCGGAGCTTAAATCAAAGTGGGAGGAGCTTAAGTCAAAGTGGGCGGAGCTTAAGTCAAAGTGGGCGGAGCTTAAGTCAAAGTGGGAGGAGCTTAAATCAAAGTGGGAGGAGCTTAAATCAAAGTGGGAGGAGCTTAAGTCAAAGTGGGCGGAGCTTAAGTCAAAGTGGGAGGAGCTTAAGTCAAAGTGGGCGGAGCTTAAGTCAAAGTGGGCGGAGCTCAAGTCAAAGTGGGCGGAGCTTAAGTCAAAGTGGGCGGAGCTTAAGTCAAAGTGGGAGGAGCTTAAGTCAAAGTGGGAGGAGCTTAAGTCAAAGTGGGCGGAGCTTAAGTCTAAGTGGGCGGAGCTTAAATCAAAGTGGGAGGAGCTTAAGTCAAAGTGGGCGGAGCTTAAGTTAAAGTGGGAGGAGCTTAAGTCAAAGTGGGAGGAGCTTAAATCAAAGTGGGAGGAGCTTAAATCAAAGTGGGCGGAGCTTAAATCAAAGTGGGAGGAGCTTAAAGCAAAGTGGGAGGAGCTTAAGTCAAAGTGGGCGGAGCTTAAATCAAAGTGGGAGGAGCTTAAGTCAAAGTGGGCGGAGCTTAAATCAAAGTGGGAGGAGCTTAAGTCAAAGTGGGAGGAGCTTAAATCAAAGTGGGAGGAGCTTAAGTCAAAGTGGGAGGAGCTTAAGTCAAAGTGGGAGGAGCTTAAGTCAAAGTGGGAGGAGCTTAAATCAAAGTGGGCGGAGCTTAAATCAAAGTGGGAGGAGCTTAAAGCAAAGTGGGAGGAGCTTAAGTCAAAGTGGGCGGAGCTTAAATCAAAGTGGGAGGAGCTTAAGTCAAAGTGGGCGGAGCTTAAATCAAAGTGGGCGGAGCTTAAGTCAAAGTGGGAGGAGCTTAAATCAAAGTGGGAGGAGCTTAAGTCAAAGTGGGCGGAGCTTAAATCAAAGTGGGCGGAGCTTAAATCAAAGTGGGAGGAGCTTAAGTCAAAGTGGGAGGAGCTTAAGTCAAAGTGGGAGGAGCTTACGTCAAAGTGGGAGGAGCTTAAGTCAAAGTGGGAGGAGCTTAAGTCAAAGTGGGCGGAGCTTAAGTCAAAGTGGGCGGAGCTTAAGTCAAAGTGGGAGGAGCTTAAGTCAAAGTGGGAGGAGCTTAAGTCAAAGTGGGAGGAGCTTAAGTCAAAGTGGGCGGAGCTTAAGTCAAAGTGGGAGGAGCTTAAGTCAAAGTGGGAGGAGCTTAAGTCAAAGTGGGAGGAGCTTAAGTCAAAGTGGGCGGAGCTTAAATCAAAGTGGGAGGAGCTTAAGTTAAAGTGGGCGGAGCTTAAGTCAAAGTGGGAGGAGCTTAAGTCAAAGTGGGAGGAGTTTAAGTCAAAGTGGGCGGAGCTTAAATCAAAGTGGGAGGAGCTTAAGTCAAAGTGGGCGGAGCTTAAGTCAAAGTGGGCGGAGCTTAAGTCAAAGTGGGAGGAGCTTAAATCAAAGTGGGAGGAGCTTAAATCAAAGTGGGAGGAGCTTAAGTCAAAGTGGGCGGAGCTTAAGTCAAAGTGGGAGGAGCTTAAGTCAAAGTGGGCGGAGCTTAAGTCAAAGTGGGCGGAGCTCAAGTCAAAGTGGGCGGAGCTTAAGTCAAAGTGGGCGGAGCTTAAGTCAAAGTGGGAGGAGCTTAAGTCAAAGTGGGAGGAGCTTAAGTCAAAGTGGGCGGAGCTTAAGTCTAAGTGGGCGGAGCTTAAATCAAAGTGGGAGGAGCTTAAGTCAAAGTGGGCGGAGCTTAAGTTAAAGTGGGAGGAGCTTAAGTCAAAGTGGGAGGAGCTTAAATCAAAGTGGGAGGAGCTTAAATCAAAGTGGGCGGAGCTTAAATCAAAGTGGGAGGAGCTTAAAGCAAAGTGGGAGGAGCTTAAGTCAAAGTGGGCGGAGCTTAAATCAAAGTGGGAGGAGCTTAAGTCAAAGTGGGCGGAGCTTAAATCAAAGTGGGAGGAGCTTAAGTCAAAGTGGGAGGAGCTTAAATCAAAGTGGGAGGAGCTTAAGTCAAAGTGGGAGGAGCTTAAGTCAAAGTGGGAGGAGCTTAAGTCAAAGTGGGAGGAGCTTAAATCAAAGTGGGCGGAGCTTAAATCAAAGTGGGAGGAGCTTAAAGCAAAGTGGGAGGAGCTTAAGTCAAAGTGGGCGGAGCTTAAATCAAAGTGGGAGGAGCTTAAGTCAAAGTGGGCGGAGCTTAAATCAAAGTGGGAGGAGCTTAAGTCAAAGTGGGAGGAGCTTAAATCAAAGTGGGAGGAGCTTAAGTCAAAGTGGGAGGAGCTTAAGTCAAAGTGGGAGGAGCTTAAGTCAAAGTGGGAGGAGCTTAAATCAAAGTGGGAGGGGCTTAAATCAAAGTGGGAGGAGCTTAAGTCAAAGTGGGAGGAGCTTAAATCAAAGTGGGAGGGGCTTAAATCAAAGTGGGAGGAGCTTAAGTCAAAGTGGGAGGAGCTTAAGTCAAAGTGGGAGGAGCTTAAGTCAAAGTGGGCGGAGCTTAAGTCAAAGTGGGAGGAGCTTAAGTCAAAGTGGGAGGAGCTTAAGTCAAAGTGGGAGGAGCTTAAGTCAAAGTGGGAGGAGCTTAAGTCAAAGTGGGCGGAGCTTAAGTCAAAGTGGGAGGAGCTTAAATCAAAGTGGGAGGAGCTTAAGTCAAAGTGGGCGGAGCTTAAATCAAAGTGGGCGGAGCTTAAATCAAAGTGGGAGGAGCTTAAGTCAAAGTGGGAGGAGCTTAAGTCAAAGTGGGAGGAGCTTACGTCAAAGTGGGAGGAGCTTAAGTCAAAGTGGGAGGAGCTTAAGTCAAAGTGGGCGGAGCTTAAGTCAAAGTGGGAGGAGCTTAAGTCAAAGTGGGAGGAGCTTAAGTCAAAGTGGGAGGAGCTTAAGTCAAAGTGGGAGGAGCTTAAGTCAAAGTGGGCGGAGCTTAAGTCAAAGTGGGAGGAGCTTAAATCAAAGTGGGAGGAGCTTAAGTCAAAGTGGGCGGAGCTTAAATCAAAGTGGGCGGAGCTTAAATCAAAGTGGGAGGAGCTTAAGTCAAAGTGGGAGGAGCTTAAGTCAAAGTGGGAGGAGCTTACGTCAAAGTGGGAGGAGCTTAAGTCAAAGTGGGAGGAGCTTAAGTCAAAGTGGGCGGAGCTTAAGTCAAAGTGGGCGGAGCTTAAGTCAAAGTGGGAGGAGCTTAAGTCAAAGTGGGAGGAGCTTAAGTCAAAGTGGGAGGAGCTTAAGTCAAAGTGGGCGGAGCTTAAGTCAAAGTGGGAGGAGCTTAAGTCAAAGTGGGAGGAGCTTAAGTCAAAGTGGGAGGAGCTTAAGTCAAAGTGGGAGGAGCTTAAGTCAAAGTGGGCGGAGCTTAAATCAAAGTGGGCGGAGCTTAAATATCTCATCTCAATCTCTGTTCATCTCAGCTTTCACCGCAACCGATACCGACTGCAGCCTGAGAGGAATGCTTAATCATAGAGATGAATCAATAAAAATGTAAGAGCATGTTCTGTCAGGTTAGCTTTCATTGGCCCCCACTTCAGAGTAAGTGGCCCTTGTGTATGGACCACTCGGTATGTAATTACAGTACATGTTCGCCCTGCTTCAAATGAGCAAATCACAGCCTAAGAAGAGATAAGAGCTATAATTTCACAGTATATCAAGTTTCAGTTTATTGTTACGTCACATTACACAAGTGTAAGAGGGTCAAATGCTTAGGCTTGGGTTCCTGACATTCAGCACAAGGCAATAATAACAATAATTCAAGATATGAAAAAAGAAGTGACAGTAGTACAGGACATAAGTGACAAAAAATGATAATATATAATCTACTTTAGAGAGTAAAATAACACAAAATAACAATAAAATAAGTAAAAAGCTGCAATGTTTGTCAGGAGCCCGAAACACAGCGGCCACGGGGGGTGCCGTCTTGGTTGTATATGTCTTATATCAAAGAAATATGTCATCGCAGTTCTATTTATGAATAATGAGAGAGGAATGACTAAGAGGTTGTACCCAAACTAACTCACTCCAGAGAGCAAGTTGCAGTAGTCAGGGTAAATGTACACTGATTAGATTGGATTCAACTGTTTTGTCAGTGCACAGAGAGCAGCGAAAATTTAAGACATTAGCATCTAGTGTAGTGTAGTGTGTGTGTGTGTGTGTGTGTCGGGCGGAGCTTAAATCAAAGTGGGAGGAGCTTGTGTAAAAGTGGGCGGAGCTTGTGTAAAAGTGGCGCCTGTGGCCTGTGTATGATGATGATGATGATGGGGGGTGATAGGAAGGTCGTAGAGACACCATTCAAATGGTTTTAGATTCCCTGGGTTCTCCCCTATCCGGGGGCGTTGGAATTATTCTCCTAACCCGCGGGGAACCATACGTTATTAACCCCGGGAGGGGTCACACTACGGGACGTATAACGCTGGCTATGAATGTGGTAGAAACACAAGGTTTTCATATTTAAGTTCATTAGGTCTACACGGTCATTTGAAGCCTAACGCCAGCCCTCTGCGACCCCGGGAAGTCATGTTAAACTGAAGTTACAGACGACAGATCTGTCAAAAAAAAAAAGTTACAAAAATGCTTTCACCTAAGCTTTCATCTAAAAAGAAAGTAAAAAAAAAAAAAAATGAAAAAAAAACGTCTAAGTCCCCGTGCCACCTAGCTAGGTTAGCTTAGGTCTCCCTGGCTCGGTTAAAGGACTTTAGCTCAGCAAGCGTAGGTGTCACAGAAACACCATATTTCATATTTAAGTTCATTAGGTCTACACGGTCATTTTAAGCCTAACCCCAGCCCTCTACGACCCCGGGACGTGACGCTATTGGGCCCCCCGCAGATTCGTCACATGCTAACCGCGGATTACACTACGGGACGTATAACTTTGGCTATGAAGGGGGTAGAGACACGCGGTTTTCACATTTCTGTTCCTTAGGTCTACGCGGTCATTTTAAGCCTAACCCCAGCTCTCTACGACCCCGGGACGTGATGTTATTAAGCTTCCTGCACGTTTTGGCCATGCTAGCCCTCACCGGAGGCTTACCCCTTTTTGGATACAGCGTGATCTCACGATCATAAAAGCCTATGGGGCAGAAAAAAAAAAAAAAAAATGTGATAAAAAAAAAAAAAAAAAAAAAAAAAAAACGATAGGGTGAAGATAATGGATGCACGCATTTAACATCTCTCTCTGTGACCTGTGGTCACAAGGGTGTGGAATAACCAGCAGTGACATCTGACTTCCTGGGCTTATGTGAATGTGAATGTGAATGGTCATGTTAATGAGCTGTATGTTAATGAGCTGTGTGTGTATGTTAATGAGCTGTATGTTAATGAGCTTCATGCTAATGAGCTGTATGTTAATGAGCTGTGTGTGTATGTTAATGAGCTGTATGTTAATGAGCTTCATGTTAATGAGCTTCATGCTAATGAGCTTCATGCTAATGAGCTGTATGTTAATGAGCTGTATGTTAATGAGCTTCATGCTAATGAGATTCATGCTAATGTTAATGAGATGTATGTTAATTAGCTGTGTGTGTATGTTAATGAGCTGTATGTTAATGAGCTTCATGCTAATGAGATTCATGCTAATGAGCTGTATGTTAATGAGCTGTGTAAAAGTGGGCGGAGCTTAAGTCAAAGTGGGCGGAGCTTGTGTCTAAGTGGGAGTGGCTTAGACAGTTAGTGGGCGGAGCTTGTGTGAAAGTGGGAGTGGCTTAGACAGTTAGTGGGCGGAGCTTGTGTCAAAAGTGGGCGGGACTTGTGTCAAAGTGGGCGGAGCTTAAGTGGGAGTGGGAGTGGCTTAGACAGTTAGTGGGCGGAGCTTGTGTGAAAGTGGGAGTGGCTTAATTGATTATTTCAAATTATCTCTCATTTGAGCAATAATGTCTAGTAGACCTGCGTACAGTCTAGGTAGGTCGTTTGTTGGCAAATGAGAGACAATTTGAATTAATCAATTAAGCCACTCCCACTTAGACACAAGCTCCGCCCACTAATTGTCTAAGCCACTCCCACTCCCACTTAAGCTCCGCCCACTTTGACACAAGCTCCGCCCACTTTGACTTAAGCTCCGCCCACTAACTCAATTAAGCCACTCCCACTTAGACACAAGCTCCGCCCACTAACTGTCTAAGCCACTCCCACTCCCACTTAAGCTCCGCCCACTTTGACACAAGCTCCGCCCACTTTTAACACAAGTGGGCGGAGCTTGTGCCGTAGTGGGCGGAGCTTAAGTCAAAGTGGGAGGAGCTTAAGTCAAAGTGGGAGGAGCTTAAGTCAAAGTGGGCGGAGCTTAAATCAAAGTGGGAGGAGCTTAAATCAAAGTGGGAGGAGCTTAAGTCAAAGTGGGAGGAGCTTAAGTCAAAGTGGGAGGAGCTTAAGTCAAAGTGGGCGGAGCTTAAATCAAAGTGGGCGTAGCTTAAGACAAAGTGGGCGGAGCTTAAATCAAAGTGGGAGGAGCTTAAGTCAAAGTGGGAGGAGCTTAAGTCAAAGTGGGAGGAGCTTAAATCAAAGTGGGCGGAGCTTAAGTCAAAGTGGGAGGAGCTTAAGTCAAAGTGGGCGGAGCTTAAGTCAAAGTGGGAGGAGCTTAAGTCAAAGTGGGCGGAGCTTAAATCAAAGTGGGAGGAGCTTAAGTTAAAGTGGGCGGAGCTTAAGTCAAAGTGGGAGGAGCTTAAGTCAAAGTGGGAGGAGTTTAAGTCAAAGTGGGCGGAGCTTAAATCAAAGTGGGAGGAGCTTAAGTCAAAGTGGGCGGAGCTTAAGTCAAAGTGGGCGGAGCTTAAGTCAAAGTGGGAGGAGCTTAAGTCAAAGTGGGAGGAGCTTAAGTCAAAGTGGGAGGAGCTTAAATCAAAGTGGGAGGAGCTTAAGTCAAAGTGGGCGGAGCTTAAGTCAAAGTGGGAGGAGCTTAAGTCAAAGTGGGAGGAGCTTAAGTCAAAGTGGGAGGAGCTTAAGTCAAAGTGGGCGGAGCTTAAGTCAAAGTGGGAGGAGCTTAAGTCAAAGTGGGAGGAGCTTAGGTTAAAGTGGGCGGAGCTTACGTCAAAGTGGGAGGAGCTTAAGTCAAAGTGGGAGGAGCTTAAGTCAAAGTGGGCGGAGCTTAAGTCAAAGTGGGAGGAGCTTAAGTCAAAGTGGGCGGAGCTTAAGTCAAAGTGGGAGGAGCTTAAGTCAAAGTGGGAGGAGCTTAAGTCAAAGTGGGTGGAGCTTAAGTCAAAGTGGGCGGAGCTTAAGACAAAGTGGGCGGAGCTTAAGTCAAAGTGGGAGGAGCTTAAATCAAAGTGGGAGGAGCTTAAGTCAAAGTGGGAGGAGCTTAAGTCAAAGTGGGCGGAGCTTAAGTCAAAGTGGGAGGAGCTTAAGTCAAAGTGGGAGGAGCTTAAGTCAAAGTGGGAGGAGCTTAAATCAAAGTGGGAGGAGCTTAAGTCAAAGTGGGCGGAGCTTAAGTCAAAGTGGGAGGAGCTTAAGTCAAAGTGGGCGGAGCTTAAATCAAAGTGGGCGGAGCTTAAGTCAAAGTGGGAGGAGCTTAAGTCAAAGTGGGAGGAGCTTAAGTCAAAGTGGGCGGAGCTTAAGTCAAAGTGGGAGGAGCTTAAGTCAAAGTGGGAGGAGCTTAAGTCAAAGTGGGAGGAGCTTAAGTCAAAGTGGGAGGAGCTTAAGTCAAAGTGGGCGGAGCTTAAGTCAAAGTGGGAGGAGCTTAAATCAAAGTGGGAGGAGCTTAAGTCAAAGTGGGCGGAGCTTAAATCAAAGTGGGCGTAGCTTAAGACAAAGTGGGCGGAGCTTAAATCAAAGTGGGAGGAGCTTAAATCAAAGTGGGAGGAGCTTAAATCAAAGTGGGCGGAGCTTAAGTCAAAGTGGGAGGAGCTTAAGTCAAAGTGGGCGGAGCTTAAGTCAAAGTGGGAGGAGCTTAAGTCAAAGTGGGAGGAGCTTAAGTCAAAGTGGGAGGAGCTTAAGTCAAAGTGGGCGGAGCTTAAGTCTAAGTGGGCGGAGCTTAAATCAAAGTGGGAGGAGCTTAAGTCAAAGTGGGCGGAGCTTAAGTTAAAGTGGGAGGAGCTTAAGTCAAAGTGGCAGGAGCTTAAGTTAAAGTGGGCGGAGCTTAAGTTAAAGTGGGCGGAGCTTAAACCTGTGACTAACTACGTCTGCCTTTATGACGGTGTTGCAGAGGAATGGAACCGTGTCTGTCTCATCTCAATCTCTGTTCATCTCAGCTTTCACCGCAACCGATACCGACTGCAGCCTGAGAGGAATGCTTAATCATAGAGATGAATCAATAAAAATGTAAGAGCATGTTCTGTCAGGTTAGCTTTCATTGGCCCCCACTTCAGAGTAAGTGGCCCTTGTGTATGGACCACTCGGTATGTAATTACAGTACATGTTCGCCCTGCTTCAAATGAGCAAATCACAGCCTAAGAAGAGATAAGAGCTATAATTTCACAGTATATCAAGTTTCAGTTTATTGTTACGTCACATTACACAAGTGTAAGAGAGTCAAATGCTTAGGCTTGGGTTCCTGACGTTCAGCACAAGGCAATAATAACAATAATTCAAGATATGAAAACAAAAGTGACAGTAGTACAGGACATAAGTGACAAAAAATGATCTAATAATCTACTTTAGAGAGTAAAATAACACAAAATAACAATAAAATAAGTAAAAAGCTGCAATGTTTGTCAGGAGCCCGAAACACAGCGGCCACGGGGGGGTGCCGTCTTGGTTGTATATGTCTTATATCAAAGAAATATGTCATCGCAGTTCTATTTATGAATAATGAGAGAGGAATGACTAAGAGGTTGTACCCAAACTAACTCACTCCAGAGAGCAAGTTGCAGTAGTCAGGGTAAATGTACACTGATTAGATTGGATTCAACTGTTTTGTCAGTGCACAGAGAGCAGCGAAAATTTAAGACATTAGCATCTAGTGTAGTGTAGTGTGTGTGTGTGTGTGTGTGTCGGGCGGAGCTTAAATCAAAGTGGGAGGAGCTTGTGTAAAAGTGGGCGGAGCTTGTGTAAAAGTGGCGCCTGTGGCCTGTGTATGATGATGATGATGATGGGGGGTGATAGGAAGGTCGTAGAGACACCATTCAAATGGTTTTAGATTCCCTGGGTTCTCCCCTATCCGGGGGCGTTGGAATTATTCTCCTAACCCGCGGGGAACCATACGTTATTAACCCCGGGAGGGGTCACACTACGGGACGTATAACGCTGGCTATGAATGTGGTAGAAACACAAGGTTTTCATATTTAAGTTCATTAGGTCTACACGGTCATTTGAAGTCATGTTAAACTGAAGTTACAGACGACAGATCTGTCAAAAAAAAAAAGTTACAAAAATGCTTTCACCTAAGCTTTCATCTAAAAAGAAAGTAAAAAAAAAAAAAAATGAAAAAAAAACGTCTAAGTCCCCGTGCCACCTAGCTAGGTTAGCTTAGGTCTCCCTGGCTCGGTTAAAGGACTTTAGCTCAGCAAGCGTAGGTGTCACAGAAACACCATATTTCATATTTAAGTTCATTAGGTCTACACGGTCATTTTAAGCCTAACCCCAGCCCTCTACGACCCCGGGACGTGACGCTATTGGGCCCCCCGCAGATTCGTCACATGCTAACCGCGGATTACACTACGGGACGTATAACTTTGGCTATGAAGGGGGTAGAGACACGCGGTTTTCACATTTCTGTTCCTTAGGTCTACGCGGTCATTTTAAGCCTAACCCCAGCTCTCTACGACCCCGGGACGTGATGTTATTAAGCTTCCTGCACGTTTTGGCCATGCTAGCCCTCACCGGAGGCTTACCCCTTTTTGGATACAGCGTGATCTCACGATCATAAAAGCCTATGGGGCAGAAAAAAAAAAAAAAAAATGTGATAAAAAAAAAAAAAAAAAAAAAAAAAAAACGATAGGGTGAAGATAATGGATGCACGCATTTAACATCTCTCTCTGTGACCTGTGGTCACAAGGGTGTGGAATAACCAGCAGTGACATCTGACTTCCTGGGCTTATGTGAATGTGAATGTGAATGGTCATGTTAATGAGCTGTATGTTAATGAGCTGTGTGTGTATGTTAATGAGCTGTATGTTAATGAGCTTCATGCTAATGAGCTGTATGTTAATGAGCTGTGTGTGTATGTTAATGAGCTGTATGTTAATGAGCTTCATGTTAATGAGCTTCATGCTAATGAGCTTCATGCTAATGAGCTGTATGTTAATGAGCTGTATGTTAATGAGCTTCATGCTAATGAGATTCATGCTAATGTTAATGAGATGTATGTTAATTAGCTGTGTGTGTATGTTAATGAGCTGTATGTTAATGAGCTTCATGCTAATGAGATTCATGCTAATGAGCTGTATGTTAATGAGCTGTGTAAAAGTGGGCGGAGCTTAAGTCAAAGTGGGCGGAGCTTGTGTCTAAGTGGGAGTGGCTTAGACAGTTAGTGGGCGGAGCTTGTGTGAAAGTGGGAGTGGCTTAGACAGTTAGTGGGCGGAGCTTGTGTCAAAAGTGGGCGGGACTTGTGTCAAAGTGGGCGGAGCTTAAGTGGGAGTGGGAGTGGCTTAGACAGTTAGTGGGCGGAGCTTGTGTGAAAGTGGGAGTGGCTTAATTGATTATTTCAAATTATCTCTCATTTGAGCAATAATGTCTAGTAGACCTGCGTACAGTCTAGGTAGGTCGTTTGTTGGCAAATGAGAGACAATTTGAATTAATCAATTAAGCCACTCCCACTTAGACACAAGCTCCGCCCACTAATTGTCTAAGCCACTCCCACTCCCACTTAAGCTCCGCCCACTTTGACACAAGCTCCGCCCACTTTGACTTAAGCTCCGCCCACTAACTCAATTAAGCCACTCCCACTTAGACACAAGCTCCGCCCACTAACTGTCTAAGCCACTCCCACTCCCACTTAAGCTCCGCCCACTTTGACACAAGCTCCGCCCACTTTTAACACAAGTGGGCGGAGCTTGTGCCGTAGTGGGCGGAGCTTAAGTCAAAGTGGGAGGAGCTTAAGTCAAAGTGGGAGGAGCTTAAGTCAAAGTGGGCGGAGCTTAAATCAAAGTGGGAGGAGCTTAAATCAAAGTGGGAGGAGCTTAAGTCAAAGTGGGAGGAGCTTAAGTCAAAGTGGGAGGAGCTTAAGTCAAAGTGGGCGGAGCTTAAATCAAAGTGGGCGTAGCTTAAGACAAAGTGGGAGGAGCTTAAATCAAAGTGGGAGGAGCTTAAGTCAAAGTGGGAGGAGCTTAAGTCAAAGTGGGAGGAGCTTAAATCAAAGTGGGCGGAGCTTAAGTCAAAGTGGGAGGAGCTTAAGTCAAAGTGGGCGGAGCTTAAGTCAAAGTGGGAGGAGCTTAAGTCAAAGTGGGCGGAGCTTAAATCAAAGTGGGCGGAGCTTAAGTTAAAGTGGGCGGAGCTTAAGTCAAAGTGGGAGGAGCTTAAGTCAAAGTGGGAGGAGCTTAAGTCAAAGTGGGCGGAGCTTAAATCAAAGTGGGAGGAGCTTAAGTCAAAGTGGGCGGAGCTTAAGTCAAAGTGGGCGGAGCTTAAGTCAAAGTGGGAGGAGCTTAAGTCAAAGTGGGAGGAGCTTAAGTCAAAGTGGGAGGAGCTTAAATCAAAGTGGGAGGAGCTTAAGTCAAAGTGGGCGGAGCTTAAGTCAAAGTGGGAGGAGCTTAAGTCAAAGTGGGAGGAGCTTAAGTCAAAGTGGGAGGAGCTTAAGTCAAAGTGGGCGGAGCTTAAGTCAAAGTGGGAGGAGCTTAAGTCAAAGTGGGAGGAGCTTAGGTTAAAGTGGGCGGAGCTTACGTCAAAGTGGGAGGAGCTTAAGTCAAAGTGGGAGGAGCTTAAGTCAAAGTGGGCGGAGCTTAAGTCAAAGTGGGAGGAGCTTAAGTCAAAGTGGGCGGAGCTTAAGTCAAAGTGGGAGGAGCTTAAGTCAAAGTGGGAGGAGCTTAAGTCAAAGTGGGTGGAGCTTAAGTCAAAGTGGGCGGAGCTTAAGACAAAGTGGGCGGAGCTTAAGTCAAAGTGGGAGGAGCTTAAATCAAAGTGGGAGGAGCTTAAGTCAAAGTGGGAGGAGCTTAAGTCAAAGTGGGCGGAGCTTAAGTCAAAGTGGGAGGAGCTTAAGTCAAAGTGGGAGGAGCTTAAGTCAAAGTGGGAGGAGCTTAAATCAAAGTGGGAGGAGCTTAAGTCAAAGTGGGCGGAGCTTAAGTCAAAGTGGGAGGAGCTTAAGTCAAAGTGGGCGGAGCTTAAATCAAAGTGGGCGGAGCTTAAGTCAAAGTGGGAGGAGCTTAAGTCAAAGTGGGAGGAGCTTAAGTCAAAGTGGGCGGAGCTTAAGTCAAAGTGGGAGGAGCTTAAGTCAAAGTGGGCGGAGCTTAAGTCAAAGTGGGAGGAGCTTAAGTCAAAGTGGGAGGAGCTTAAGTCAAAGTGGGTGGAGCTTAAGTCAAAGTGGGCGGAGCTTAAGACAAAGTGGGCGGAGCTTAAGTCAAAGTGGGAGGAGCTTAAATCAAAGTGGGAGGAGCTTAAGTCAAAGTGGGAGGAGCTTAAGTCAAAGTGGGCGGAGCTTAAGTCAAAGTGGGAGGAGCTTAAGTCAAAGTGGGAGGAGCTTAAGTCAAAGTGGGAGGAGCTTAAATCAAAGTGGGAGGAGCTTAAGTCAAAGTGGGCGGAGCTTAAGTCAAAGTGGGAGGAGCTTAAGTCAAAGTGGGCGGAGCTTAAATCAAAGTGGGCGGAGCTTAAGTCAAAGTGGGAGGAGCTTAAGTCAAAGTGGGAGGAGCTTAAGTCAAAGTGGGAGGAGCTTAAGTCAAAGTGGGCGGAGCTTAAATCAAAGTGGGAGGAGCTTAAATCAAAGTGGGAGGAGCTTAAGTCAAAGTGGGAGGAGCTTAAGTCAAAGTGGGAGGAGCTTAAGTCAAAGTGGGCGGAGCTTAAATCAAAGTGGGCGTAGCTTAAGACAAAGTGGGCGGAGCTTAAATCAAAGTGGGAGGAGCTTAAGTCAAAGTGGGAGGAGCTTAAGTCAAAGTGGGAGGAGCTTAAATCAAAGTGGGCGGAGCTTAAGTCAAAGTGGGAGGAGCTTAAGTCAAAGTGGGCGGAGCTTAAGTCAAAGTGGGAGGAGCTTAAGTCAAAGTGGGCGGAGCTTAAATCAAAGTGGGAGGAGCTTAAGTTAAAGTGGGCGGAGCTTAAGTCAAAGTGGGAGGAGCTTAAGTCAAAGTGGGAGGAGTTTAAGTCAAAGTGGGCGGAGCTTAAATCAAAGTGGGAGGAGCTTAAGTCAAAGTGGGCGGAGCTTAAGTCAAAGTGGGCGGAGCTTAAGTCAAAGTGGGAGGAGCTTAAGTCAAAGTGGGAGGAGCTTAAGTCAAAGTGGGAGGAGCTTAAATCAAAGTGGGAGGAGCTTAAATCAAAGTGGGAGGAGCTTAAGTCAAAGTGGGCGGAGCTTAAGTCAAAGTGGGAGGAGCTTAAGTCAAAGTGGGCGGAGCTTAAGTCAAAGTGGGCGGAGCTTAAGTCAAAGTGGGCGGAGCTTAAGTCAAAGTGGGCGGAGCTTAAGTCAAAGTGGGAGGAGCTTAAGTCAAAGTGGGAGGAGCTTAAGTCAAAGTGGGCGGAGCTTAAGTCTAAGTGGGCGGAGCTTAAATCAAAGTGGGAGGAGCTTAAGTCAAAGTGGGCGGAGCTTAAGTTAAAGTGGGAGGAGCTTAAGTCAAAGTGGGAGGAGCTTAAGTTAAAGTGGGCGGAGCTTAAGTCAAAGTGGGAGGAGCTTAAGTCAAAGTGGGAGGAGCTTAAGTCAAAGTGGGAGGAGCTTAAGTCAAAGTGGGCTGAGCTTAAAGCAAAGTGGGAGGAGCTTAAGTCAAAGTGGGCGGAGCTTAAATCAAAGTGGGAGGAGCTTAAGTCAAAGTGGGCGGAGCTTAAATCAAAGTGGGAGGAGCTTAAGTCAAAGTGGGAGGAGCTTAAATCAAAGTGGGAGGAGCTTAAGTCAAAGTGGGAGGAGCTTAAGTCAAAGTGGGAGGAGCTTAAGTCAAAGTGGGCGGAGCTTAAAGCAAAGTGGGAGGAGCTTAAGTCAAAGTGGGCGGAGCTTAAATCAAAGTGGGAGGAGCTTAAGTCAAAGTGGGCGGAGCTTAAATCAAAGTGGGAGGAGCTTAAGTCAAAGTGGGAGGAGCTTAAGTCAAAGTGGGCGGAGCTTAAATCAAAGTGGGCGGAGCTTAAGTCAAAGTGGGAGGAGCTTAAGTCAAAGTGGGAGGAGCTTAAGTCAAAGTGGGCGGAGCTTAAGTCAAAGTGGGAGGAGCTTAAATCAAAGTGGGAGGAGCTTAAGTCAAAGTGGGCGGAGCTTAAATCAAAGTGGGCGTAGCTTAAGACAAAGTGGGCGGAGCTTAAATCAAAGTGGGAGGAGCTTAAATCAAAGTGGGAGGAGCTTAAATCAAAGTGGGCGGAGCTTAAGTCAAAGTGGGAGGAGCTTAAGTCAAAGTGGGCGGAGCTTAAGTCAAAGTGGGAGGAGCTTAAGTCAAAGTGGGAGGAGCTTAAGTCAAAGTGGGAGGAGCTTAAGTCAAAGTGGGCGGAGCTTAAGTCTAAGTGGGCGGAGCTTAAATCAAAGTGGGAGGAGCTTAAGTCAAAGTGGGCGGAGCTTAAGTTAAAGTGGGAGGAGCTTAAGTCAAAGTGGCAGGAGCTTAAGTTAAAGTGGGCGGAGCTTAAGTTAAAGTGGGCGGAGCTTAAACCTGTGACTAACTACGTCTGCCTTTATGACGGTGTTGCAGAGGAATGGAACCGTGTCTGTCTCATCTCAATCTCTGTTCATCTCAGCTTTCACCGCAACCGATACCGACTGCAGCCTGAGAGGAATGCTTAATCATAGAGATGAATCAATAAAAATGTAAGAGCATGTTCTGTCAGGTTAGCTTTCATTGGCCCCCACTTCAGAGTAAGTGGCCCTTGTGTATGGACCACTCGGTATGTAATTACAGTACATGTTCGCCCTGCTTCAAATGAGCAAATCACAGCCTAAGAAGAGATAAGAGCTATAATTTCACAGTATATCAAGTTTCAGTTTATTGTTACGTCACATTACACAAGTGTAAGAGAGTCAAATGCTTAGGCTTCGGTTCCTGACGTTCAGCACAAGGCAATAATAACAATAATTCAAGATATGAAAAAAAAAGTGACAGTAATACAGGACATAAGTGACAAAAAATGATAGGCATAATCTACTTTAGAGAGTAAAATAACACAAAATAACAATAAAATAAGTAAAAAGCTGCAATGTTTGTCAGGAGCCCGAAACACAGCGGCCACGGGGGGTGCCGTCTTGGTTGTATATGTCTTATATCAAAGAAATATGTCATCGCAGTTCTATTTATGAATAATGAGAGAGGAATGACTAAGAGGTTGTACCCAAACTAACTCACTCCAGAGAGCAAGTTGCAGTAGTCAGGGTAAATGTACACTGATTAGATTGGATTCAACTGTTTTGTCAGTGCACAGAGAGCAGCGAAAATTGTGTTTTTTGCTCTAGGCACAGGCCAGGGTCAATCATAGTCAGTGATCCTGGAGCAATTAGGGGTAAGTGCCTTGCTCAAGGGCACAGTGGTAGGCACCTCAGATATGATGCCAACAACCCTCCAGTCACCAACTCATATGATGATGTATGTCAGATATGTTTGTCATATCCCATTGTCCTCTTTAATCCAAAATGGATGGGCAGTCTGTGAGGCCTGGCATGCATGAGAAACAACTATGAACGCTACAATTCTCCCCAGGCATATCAGGCCCTGTTACTGACATAGGCCAATACAGTGTTACTGACATAGGCCAATACAGTGTTACTGACATAGGCCAATACAGTGTTACTGACATAGGCCAATACAGTGTTACTGACATAGGCCAATACAGTGTTACTGACATAGGCCAATACAGTGTTACTGACATAGGCCAATACAGTGTTACTGACATAGGCCAATACAGTGTTACTGACATAGGCCAATACAGTGTTACTGACATAGGCCAATACAGTGGGGGAAATAAGTATTTGATCCTCTGCTGATTTTGTAAGTTTGCCCACTTACAAAGAAATGAACGCTCTATCATTTTAATTGTAGGTTTATTTTAACAGTGAGAGACTTTATAAAAAATAGTTATTTCCTTCGATCAAATGAAAATCAATTTAGAACTTTTATATAATAAAAGTTTATTAGTTATAGTTTTTCTGGATTTTTTGGGGGGGATATTCAGTCTCTCACTGTTAACATTAACACACCATTAAAATTATAGAGCGTTCATTTCTTTGTAAGTGGGCAAACTTACAAAATCAGCAGAGGATCAAATGCTTATTTTCCCCACTTTATATAAATGAAGCATGTGGAGTGAACTTGTCATAATACCAAACAAGGATACAACAGTGATGACTATATCCACTAGATGGCAGTACTGACCTTGTCTATTTTCAGTGGGCTCTTTTCTGACTCAAGGCAACCACATCCATGAGAATATTGTTCAAAACACTCGTCAAAGGATGTTCCATTGTAATATCCAAGGTCCTGCCTTATTATCAAATCAGATGTGTCCAGTTGTTTCAAAGCAACATCTTTAACAACAAGTTAAGAACTGTGTAAGACAGACACTAGTTGTACCGGACTGATAAAGCAAGTGTAAAAGTAGTGCAATATTTAGCCACTATTCTCTGAGCAGAATGAATGTTATTAGTTTAGTTTGTTATTAGCAGTCAGTGTCTCTCCACCCCAACTATTCATTTGCTCATCAATTTATTTTTCCTTCATTGATAATGATGTGTGAAAAGTATTTAAAATAAAATGTTGAGGTTTCTCTCTGGTTTTAACAAACATTTGTACAGTTATGGTAAGGAATGAATAAATAACACAGCCAAACAAAGTAAGCACAGGTTAAAACAACAACAGTGTCCTTGCTGGTGCAGTGACTTTCAAGGATATGCAAAGCATGTTCTCTATTTTCTCCCATAATTCATAATTCATGAGGAATATATTGGCACAGATGTTATGGAAAATATCCCTTTTTCAAAAACAAAGCTGAACATTTTAAATTGAGGAGAGCAGCATGTTATTAACGGTAATGAGTATACCCCAAATGATGGACGTCAAAATAAAACAACCAAGCTCCAGTAACCTCAGCCTTCCTCTAGATGTGCCCCATCAGAACAGGACACGGTAGTGTTCAGTGTAGGTCTGGATGTCCTGCACGGTAGTGTTCACACTAGTAGGTGACAGTAGGTAGTGAGTATTACAGAGAAGACAGTATGTAGTAGTGAGTATTACAGAGAAGACAGTATGTAGTAGTGAGTATTACAGAGAAGACAGTATGTAGTGAGTATTACAGAGAAGACAGTAGGTAGTAAGTATTACAGAGGACATCCCCGCCCCATTAAATCCTCCCAGCTGACACGCGTTTTCGCACGGTAGTAGTGATGTGTGTCTGGGGGGGGGCAGCAGGAAAGCAGCTCTGCTAGGAGAAGGTTTTGGATTGGCTGCTGCCTCCTGGTACCCAAGGCATCTGTCGGATGGGAATACGCTCCTCATGCAGCTCGCGCAACCCGGACGTTGTTTGTGCTTTAATTTCTCAAAAAAACAAAACACGGATGTCACTGAAATCCAGCGTTTGTGTTGATAGCCACGTTTGTGATCGAATGCTCGCGACTGGAGTATGATTCACCGACAGGTTCTTTTCTCCCAGGTAGGTCGCAATGCCGTTTATTTGTTGATGCATCGCCTCTATATTGAGACGGGGGAATTAATATGCTGTGGCAGGCGACTATGGCGCTGCTCTTCACTCACAATACTATTGATATGAGGTTGTGTGTGATGTTGGTGACGCGTGACGCGTGCTCACTCTACCAGAACAACCCGTTTGAATCGTTTGGTGTCACTTTCCCGTCCGATGTCACATCATCAGTCCGATGGCTCTCCGGCTGCACGCGAGGGATGCCTTCCCTGTTCCTTTGTGTGGAGCTTCCCCCCGTACAGCCTAATCCTTTAATACCCGCCCCCCGTCATACGTGTGAGCTGGGATGCACCAGCAGTGGTGTTTTGCTGCTAATTTCTGTAATACTGAATATTAATTCATTCATCAGCTCTTTGTTTAAACTACCCAAACAGTCATGCAAAGGAGGTAGAGACACTGGAATGCTTATGTTTCTGGTGTTTTCTTCAATATATTGACGGTGTGACATTCATTGATCTTTTTGCTTGTAGGCTACTCGTTTTGCCTGTACTAATGCATTCCACACAAAAAACAATAGGCCTATCACTGAGTCAACATGACTTTCATTAATAGTGAGGGAAGAAGACTAGGCAAGCCAGTACTCTGGAAGAAGGCTTAGTGGCTGA
Organism: Nansenia antarctica; assembly: GCF_963989245.1. Taxonomy (NCBI): domain Eukaryota; kingdom Metazoa; phylum Chordata; class Actinopteri; order Argentiniformes; family Microstomatidae; genus Nansenia; species Nansenia antarctica. Next base: position 2,808,097 of record NC_137683.1, on the reverse strand, counting down.
CTGGGAATCTGACAGAACAGTATAATTGACCTGACAGTGTCTGACCCAGCAGAGACGTGCTACTCTCCTAGCGTCCATTGCCATGCCCGACCCAGGCACATGAGGCCCAATGAGGCACAACGTGCCTGCCTCCCCCTCCTCTGCTGCCTCTTCACCTTTCTCTTTTGGCTGGACTGAAGAGGTTCCCTGACGCAGATGAAGTGTGAAAACGTGAGGTATACCCACACATGCTGTTGTCAGAATGTCCTCATTGAATCAAGGCAGAGCTGACTTTAACATTTCAGCCTGCCACTGTTAGATTTCAATCTACTACATGTCCTTCCACACACCTTTGAACTGACTGATGGACACACCTTTGAACTGACTGATGGACACAAGTCAACCATAACTGTCTGCTTGAGCAGCAAGAGGCTAAGGCTGATGCGACCAGACATGTAGAAATGGACCTCATCTCTAAGGTTTATCTAAGAGGGCTCCCTTGACAGCTGAACCTTGTTGGAGATAGACATAGTTTGCCATCTCTCATTGCGCACAACATAATGATGAATAACTTGTTAGGCTCACTGTTTGACATTTAAACCTAACCTAACCAATGAAATGAACCTGAAGTCAATCTTGTAGCAAAGTGGTTCTTAAGCAAATGATGACATTAATTAATGTGTAGCCCTTATTAATAAGTAGATAATATGGCCATCCTATTCAAATAGAAAAATAAAAGATGGTTTAATGTACAGTCAGCATAGTCACTGTGGACACATTTTGGCAGCGTCAAACCTTCTTCGATACGGTGCTAACAGAACCCAAAGATACTTTAATAACAACTTTGATCATCCCCCCCCCACACACACCTTCTCCTAGACCATATTTATGAATCATGCTTACGTCCTCATGTAGTCTATAATGGGGATCAGAGGCGATTAGCTGTCTGTACATCCAAGCTACATATGAGATATAAGTGTAAACTCAGAACCCTATTAAAATAAAGCCAGTACCCAGATTAGTTTTGTTTGGTGACAATGTGGAATGCTCTTGGGAACATTTACTGTAGACTTGTGTTGTATTCAGCTGCCCATACAGTAGTGCTTCTTACTCTGAGGATAGACCAAACCACCAGTCTTACTCTGAGGATAGACCAAACCACCAGTCTTACTCTGAGGATAGACCAAACCACCAGTCCTACTTACAGTCTAGGCCACAGGTGTGATGCTGTGTAAACAATGTTGTAGATGGCTCTGAGGTTAAGGGCTTAAAGTCAACCATAATCAACCACAACCGCAGTCTAATTCTCATTGCTATTGGCTGCTCTCCTATTTAACATTAACCAGGATAACAATGATGATATCAAATGTAAGAAACAGGTCTGGGATAACATTTGTACAGTGAACATTGGTTCACTAGTAACTAATTGTATTCTCACCATACATGACCATAGCATGGACCTTATAACCTCAGCAATTTGAGTTAGAGATTACAGTAATATCGATTGCCTCCAAAGATATCGGCTACAAGTAATAAAGATATAGGCTACAAGTAATAAAGATATCGGCTACAAGTAATAAAGATATCGGCTACAAGTAATAAAGATATAGGCTACAAGTAATAAAGATATCGGCTACAAGTAATAAATATATCGGCTACAAGTAATAAAGATATAGGCTACAAGTAATAAAGATATAGGCTACGAGTAATAAAGATATAGGCTACAAGTAATAAAGATATCGGCTACAAGTAATAAAGATATCGGCTACAAGTAATAAAGATATAGGCTACAAGTAATAAAGATATCGGCTACAAGTAATAAATATATCGGCTACAAGTAATAAAGATATAGGCTACAAGTAATAAAGATATAGGCTACAAGTAATCAAGATATAGGCTACAAGTAATACAGATAAAGGCTACAAGCATTGATTCAGCCTACATTATATCAAGCTGTGGCTCAGTCCCAATCTGTAATTATCTCTCTAAATCCTACACTTGTAAATCAATAAGCTCTGTATGGGTAGTATTCACTAAGCTCTGTATGGGTAGTATTCACTGGTGCTGTTTAACAGAGTTATCGTTACGCACACAACGTAGATGCAGTGTTGTAAATTGTAAATGTGTATTTTTGATGTTGAAACAGAACAAGCCAAAGGCAAAATGTAACAACCAACCCCTCCAATACTCCCTCTGACCCATATAGGAATGAGTTTAATGCTACTCTTCATGCGCTTGTAAAGGCCTGTTCAGATGAGGAACCTTAGTTTTTTGGTCCACTGCCCACTGGGTCTACAATAATTGGAACACACAATACTACTGAGTCAGAACTAACTGGCTACAGTTAACCTAGGTCCCCCTTATACAGTAGCAGTAGTAGTAGTGTTATACTAGAATAAAAGATGTCTCCTTTCATCTTAAATGATGAAAACATTAACTTTATGTAGGATATTAATCTTAATGTATGAGTGATGACATAACAAAGTTGGGCTGGTCATTGTGCCACTATCAATACTGCATAGGCCTATTTTATAAGATAAAGCATAATCTGCAATAGCACATGGAGTCAGCTCCTGACTGGGCATATACAGTGGGGTGCAAAAATGTGGGCACCCCTAGTGAAAATTCCATTTACAATTAATATCTAAGTGAAAATAAGCAAACCTAACCTCTAAATGATCCAAAGTTAAACATGACACATTTCATCACTAAACGAATCATTAAAACAAGATGTATAACTTTTTACAGTTTCAAAATAATAAAACAAGGAAAAGGGCATTGTGCAAAAGTTTTGGAACCCTGTCTGTTAGAACTTTGTAACTCCTCCTTGGGCAACTATAACAGCTTGCAAACGCTTCCTGTAGCCAGCTAAGAGTCTTTCAATTCTTGTTTTGGGATTTATTTTGTTTCCTGGCAGAACACCTCTAGCTCAGAAATATTCGGCCTTCTTGCATGCACGGCATGTTTGAGATCTCTCCACAGATTTTCAAGTCTGGGGCCATTCCAAAACCTTCATCCTTCTTTCCTGGAGGTACTTGATGGTTGATTTTGAGCTTTTATTTTTTATTTTACCTTTATTTTACCAGGCGAGACAATTAAGAACAAAATTCTTATTTACAATGCCGGCCTGCAATAAGGGGAAAGGGGAGGGGGGCTGAAAGATAAAACATGTTAAAAACAAAGCACAATAAGCATTAAACACATTAAACACGCATGTAACACAAACAATACAACAAAAGCACTAACAGACATCAATAATGGAATACAACAGTAAGCACAAAAAGCAGACAGGCAACACAAGACAATACAATACAACAAAACGCACTGGGACACAGCCAAGAAAACACAACAATAACCACTGAGACACGACCAATCAACACAGCGATACAACATGGACACTAAGACAGCCAGTAAACAAACCAATACAACGATACACACTGAGACACAGTCAAGCAAACATAAATACGGTACAACAATAACCACTGAGACACAGCCACCAAATACGTACAACAACAGCAATAAGCACTTACGAAACAGGCCAACAAACATTAGGAAACAGTATTAACATTAACACAGAAAAGCTTAAAAGCAGAGAATGAGCAGACATGAGCGTATGGGGGCATAAAAACAAGTGCAGGTGGACAGAGGGGGTGTGTAAAGGGAATTAATACAAGTGCTGCCCTACAGAGAAGAGAAGCATGTGCAGGAATCAGTGAGGGTGTCTGAAATAGTGAGTCTGAAGGCAGAGAGGGAGAAGAGTTTATCCAGTTTGAGTTTTTTTTTGGAGAGCATTCCAGTCAGAGGGGGCAGCAAACTGGAATGATGCACGGCCAAGGGAAGTGGTGGATTTGGGAATTTTTAGTTGGATGTGGAGTGAGGATCGGGTGTTGCGAGTGACAGGCAGAGGGTGAAGCAGGAGACACAGATAGGGGGGTGATAGGTGGAGAAGGGTTTTATAGATGAGGGTGAGCCAGTGCATGTGACGGCGGGTGTGAAGGGAGGGCCAGTTGACCAGGGAGTAAAGAGTGCAGTGGTGGGTACTGTAGGGGGCGTTAGTGGCGAACCGGATGGCGGAGTGATACAGTGTGTCGAGCGTGGAGAGTGTAGCTTTGCATGCAGACCTGTAGATTGTGTCGCCGTAGTCGAGCATGGGGAGAATGGTCATTTGAATGAGGGTGCGTTTAGTGGATGAAGTGAAGGAGTGACGGTTTCTATAGAGAAAGCCAAATTTGGCCTTGATCTTGGTCTGTAGTTTTGAGATGTGGTCTGAGAAAGATAGTGAGCTGTCTAACCAAATTCCCAGGTATTTATACACCGTGACCTGCTCCAGGATAGCTCCCTCACAGGTGGTAATGATGGTGGCTGGGGGGGGTGTGGTGCCTTTACGGTTGAACCACATGAACTTGGTCTTGGAAGTGTTAAGGGACAGTTTGAGGTGGGTGAAGGCCTGTTGGATCTGGAGGAAGCTATCCTGGAGAGTTGTTAGTACAGAGTCAGGGGAGGGACCAGTGGCATAGAGAATAGTGTCGTCAGCATATAAGTGAATGAGTGAATTTCCAGCAGCCAGGGGGATATTGTTGATGTATACAGAGAACAGAGTGGGACCAAGTATGGAACCTTGAGGGACACCCTTGGTGACTGGGAGGGGGTGAGAGAGAAGGTTTTCAAACCTCACACGTTGCACCCGGTGAGAGAGGTAATGAGAAAACCAGGTTAGTGAGTGGTTAGTAACCCCGATGCTACTCAGTCTGTTCAGTAGAGTGGGATGGTCAACGGTGTCAAAAGCCTTTGCCAAATCAATAAATATTGCCGCACAGTGCTGCTTAGCATCTAACGCAGAAGTGATGTCGTAGTGAGTTGTTTGTTGACAAGTTTCTCAAATAACTTAGACAGACAGGGCAGGATGGAAATGGGCCTATAACAATTTGGGTCAGCCTTGTCACCACCTTTAAACAGTGGGAGCACAATCGCTTCTTTCCACTCGGCAGGTAAACTGGCTGAAAGAAGGGAGAGGTTCAACAGGTCTGTTAGGGGGGCTGCGATGATGGGGGCGGCAGTTTTAATAAAGAACGCCGCCAGCTCGTCTGACCCGGCAGCTTTTTTGGGGTCCAGAGAGGTCAGTTCCTTTAGGACCTCACCTACTGAGACAGGCCTGAGGGAAAAACTGTGAGCGGGGGGGAAGGGGCTAGGAGGGCAAACAGGACTGGAGGGTGAGTGTAGCAGGGGAGTGGGGCTTGGAGGCAAAGGGCTCGTTGGAATAGGAGCGGGTTAGGAGGACCTGAAACAAGACCAGAATTTGTAAAGTGACGGTTAAAAATGTCAGCCATCAGACTTTTATCCGTGACTACAAGGTTGTCTACATTAAGTGACACAGGCAGGGTTAGTGTTGTTCCGATACCGATACTAGTATCGGCATGGCCACCGATACGCACAAAAATGCTGGTATCGGTATCGGCGAGTACTAACAAAAAAAAATCGGATTTTTTTTTTTTTTTTTTTTTTTTTTAAGTACTAAAGTTATTTTGTTTGTAAATGTTCACTTGCTGTTGCACTACTACTACGACTGTTTTATATCTTAAATGGATATTGCACTGATTGGCATCTGTGAGAGCCACATTTCAGGTTTTATAAGGGGTTGATTTTCTTGTCACCATACCAGGTAGACAATAAAAAAAAGTTCTATAGTATTCACTCTCTGTTGGTATTTTTTCCTGTTTTACAAAGGTTTTGAGCAGTGCCAGACTAAGTGTTAGCAATAATTTTACATCGAGGTGAGTATGCGGCTCAAAAAACATGTTTTTTTGTTTTGTTTTTTCAAACGCCGTGGTATCGGATCGGTACTCGGTATCGGCAAGTACTGCACGGTCAGGTATCGGTATCGGTATCGGGATCAAAAAATGGTATCGGAACAACACTAGGCAGGGTTGAAGGTTTGTTCTCCAGTTCTCTCACTGTTTTCCAAAAGGCGTTGGGGTCTGAGCCACAAGCTGTGAACTTCTCCTTATAGTAGACAGTTTTGGCTTGTCTCACAGCTTGTGTAGCCTTATTGCGGAGCTGACGGAACAAGAGGCTGGCGGATGCGGAGCTGGAGCGACGAGCGTTGCGCCAGGCAGCATTTTTTTGCTGTAGCAGCAGGGCCAGATCTCCTCTGAACCAGGGGCTGTGTCGGTTTTTTATCCTAAGTTTTTTTAAAGGGGCGTGTCTGTTTATCACGGTGCTGAAGAGGTCTTTAAATAGCAACCATGCATCATCTATGGTGGGGACTAGGCCTACTCTGTACCAACTCACATCTGCGAGATCATGTAGGAATGCTTGAACATCAAAATGTTTCAGGTTTCGCTTCTCCCTGATGGTGACAGGCTGTTTGGCGGAGAGATTTTTGCGAACACAAGCGATAAAACAGTGGTCGCTGATGTCGCTGCAAAATACTCCGGATTGGTACATGTGTGGGGCATTTGTAAAAATCACATCAATCAGGGTGGCCTTGCTTCGGGTCATTGTCTATGCTTCGGGTCATTGTCTTGCTGGAATACCCAACCTCTCTTCAACTTAAATTTCTGGACTGACCTTCCAACATTAGCCTCTAGAATGTCTTGATATTTGGTGGAATCCATCCTTCCACTCGCACAATATTGCCTGTGCCCCCAGCTGCTACACAACCCCAAAGCATAATGGATCCACCTCCATGCTTAACAGTTGGCAAGGTGTTCTTCTCTACAAATGCTTCACCCTTTTTTCTCCAAACATAACTTCTTTGGTTGTGGCCAAAAAGTTACATTTTGGTTTCGTCAGTCCAACGCACATTGTTCCAATAGGCTTCACGTTTCTCAAGGTTTTATTTTGCATACTGACGCTTAATTTTATGTTGAGATCGTAGGAAAGGCTTCTTTCTGGAAACTCTGCCATGTAAGGTACGCTGTATTGTTGTTCTGTGAACAACTAGACTGGTGTTTGCTACTCTTTTTTGCAGCTCTTTTGCAGTGATGTGTGGGTTCTTCTGAGCATTTCTCACCAGATCTCGGGCCATTCTATCTGAAAAATGTTCTTGGTCTTCCAGATCTTGCCTTGACTTCAATTGTTCCATTTATTTTCCATTTTCTGATGATGTATCTGCCAGTGGAAATGTGTAGTTTGAACTGTTGCGAGAGTTTTTTGTAGCCTTCTCCTTGATGGTTTAAGTGAACTATCTTGTTTCTGACATCCTTGGACAACTGTTTAGAGGAACCTCTAAACTGGTTACTAATCTGTTTTTTAACACCAGACACAACAGCCACCACAGTCGGATACTTTAGAAGGCATGGAGTTACTTCAGAATATATAGTTCAACCCTGGAATTATATTCACCTGACTCATTGAAGCCCTAACGAGTAAATCACCCTGGTCTGGGCCTTAGTAATCATCTTCTCAAAAGGTAACAAAGAATAATCCAGGGGTTCCCAAACTAAAATAAAAAAGAAACCTTGCTTTAAAATGTGCAGAAAGGTGTCATGTTTAACTTTGTAGCATTTAGTGTTCAGGTTTGCTTTCAATCATTTGGAGATTAATTGAAACAGACATTTAAGCCAGGGGTGCCCAAATGTTTGCACCACACTGTAATGTTGTCAGCCATCAACAATAAGTAAAAGAGAGCAGTATAGACCTGCACAAGTAGCAGACTCAGAAGTCACTATCATGGGAATTAATTATTGCTATAGCAGGACGACTATCATCATCTACATGTACAGTAGTAGAGCTCCCTGTAGTCACAATAATGAGATTAAACCTAAGAAGCCAGAGAGAGTCCCAAGTCAGTAACTCAGATATAACTCTATCTAGACTATGAGCTGGCTGGGTTTTTGTTGGTTTCTTTATTTCTCTCCCCAGCAATAAAGTTAATGTATGAAATTCAGCTCCTATGAAGTGAAGAGAGGCTTAACATAAATAGTTAATATAATCAGAATTTGTCTTATGCCTTCTCTGACAAATATTGATGTCCAATAGCTGCGGTCCAATAAAGTATTTACTGCCTCAAATCTATGCAAATAGTATCCATGTATCTGTGGGGCCGCAGATATCCATACTGCTTTGTATTAATACAGTACACATGTACAGGGCCTTTTACTTAAATCAGATAGAAATCTATAAGAAGAAAAGGTCTCTGTAATGACTTAATCTATCCTGACCTACACAGTGTATGCTTTAAACCTGATTTAAACCTGAACCTTTTCTGATTTTCTCTTGTCTTTCACTAACCATAAGACGATGAGATCTATCCCATATCTACACCAATGTTCAGTGTTGCTCGGCTCTGCTCTTTAGATGCCTTGTTACAGGGGAACATGGAGTTCTAGAACATATTTTTAGCCCTAAAAGAGGACCAAACCTTCCTCTGCTCTATCTATGATCATTTGAAGAGGAGTGTGGAAAGATGATTATTGTCTCTGAAGATAACTCCAGCCAATAGCCACGGGCTAGCTAAGGTGTTGGAAAGGAAGCAGAGAGGGGAGGTGATTAGGTAGCATCAGCCCCGTTGGACAGTATTCATATTCCTTGTATGTGAATAGAATTAAGATTCCTCTGTCTTACAGTAAATGAAATTATTCTGGGTAATTATGCCAGTACTGTCACCCTGGTAAAATGAATACAGTCTGTTTCCCTGGAGACATAAGGCTAGCTACCCTGTTAAGTCATGGAGACACCATGTGCTGCTGGGTATGTTATCTACCTAATGAGAGGTCCACAGGGTTTAAACATGACACTGGTAATAACACTGTGTATTCCCCATGAGATAGCAATGGCTGGCTTGTATACTGTAATGGAGCTTAGCATTGCCACAGTGTCTTAGTTGCGTATTGCTCAGCCTTATACCTGCTCATGGCTCCAAACCAAGACTACATTTGGCTGTGTTATATAAACGCTCTCCCAGTATGTCTCTGAACGGTGTTTTGTGCCTTGCTGGGTCTCTTGTGGGGAGGCTCATTGGATTGTGTTCTATGGTGTGTGTGTGTGTGTGTGTGTGTGTGTGTGTGTGTGTGTGTGTGTGTGTGTGTGTGTTTCAGTGTGTGAGTGGGGATCCCTGGTCCCAGGTGCACTCAGGCGGTGTGTGTCTCTGGCAGACTGTAAATTCAGCTGTGAACTCTGACCCCTGCTACAGCTGGGTCTACTACGTCCCTGGGACACTGGTGCATCAGTATAGCTAACTGTGTCTACTTACCGAGGCTATGGGGCTGTAATCTACACTCATTAGCTCTATACAGTATAAGACACCATTGTACTGTAGTTTTTAATCTTCTGTGGATGTCTCTTTTGGAGAGAAAGATAACATATTCTATGCCGTATGTCAAGTGAGTGAAAAGTTTCCATCTGCCTAAATAAGTAAATAAGTAACACTCCACAGTCTGTCTGAAGCTACAGTATAGAAGGCATTATAAAGCCTTATTATAGAATCCCCTTCTCTTTCTCCCTCTCTCTCTTTCTCTCACTCTCTCTCTCTCTCTCTCTCTCTCTCTCTCTCTCTCTCTCTCTCTCTCTCTCTCTCTCAGCTATTGTCCAGCCCCATTAGTCTTGTTACTGAAAGATCAATGCTGTTGAGAGTGAGCTGGCCCAGGAAATGTGCTTAGCTTCCATTTAGCAGGAATAAAGTTTGAAATCCAATGTGCCGTGTGTCTCATATGCTGTTTAATTCAGTTATCATCACGGTAGGAAGAGACAGACAGAGAAAGGGAAAGAGAAACACTGTGGAGAAAGAGAGAGACAGAAGGAAGAAGTCTCAGTCCTCCTTGCTTCATCTAACTTTCTTTTGCAGGTTTTCTGGTTTTCAGGTTTTGCCTCTTGATGACCATGCATGTGGTCCTCAAACAATGCAAAGGATCTGTTTCTAAATGGCCATTTGCTGCAACAATAATAATTATGTATACAGTACATGTAGAGGTTGTCCCTCTTCTCCTTGCATAAGTGTGTTTCTCTGTCTGCGTGTCTCTGTCCTTGTGAAAGAACCCGTAAGGACGAAAATGTGAAATCCATCAAATTGGGTGTGAAACGGGTGTCTGTTGGAAAAATGACGTCAGATATACATTTCGAAACCATCTTACATCATAAGAATAAGGATAAGCAAAGGCTTTGACTTCTGGTCAAACATTTGGAAAAGCTTCTCAGAAAACAGAATCATGAGCTTAGAATGATAAGGTTCTATCTCCGTTTAGGGCAGTTCAGAGATATTGAACGTCAAAGTTTTTACATTCCATTATGTTTTGTGAGATGGAACCTTTGTATTTTATGAATTACTAATTCAAAATTGTCAACATTTAAAAAATAACACCACACAGGCATTAATAAACACCTAATGGATCAGATTATGTAAAAAACAAAATTTTGACAACAATGGAGATAGAACCTTATAATTCTAACGTCACGATATATTGTTACCAAAAACCCATATACAGTAAGTGTAAGCTCAAGGCATCATATGATATCTAACACCCCACTCTTTCTGCAGACATGAAGCTCAGTTTGGAGCGCAGATATTTAACACAGCTTTAGGGAAACGTGGTTCCAAAGAAAAGAAAAAACGTTCAGGGTAATTCCGTTTCTTAATTTTCTGTGGAAATTGTTAGGAGTAGTCATTGTGCATGTGGTTGTATGGTTTGTTCAACTTTGCTGTCAAGGGCCTTTTTTAGCATGTTTGAAGTGAAAAACCGAGTCCGGACCTGCCCCTCTCTGTATCTGTGTCTCATAAACATGTCTGTCTCCTCCATGGTCAATAAGTATTTCACCCCCTGCTGATTTTGTGAGTTTACCCCCTTACAAAGAAATGAACAGTCTATAATGTTAATGGTAGGTTCATTTTAACAGTGAGAGACAGAACAGTGAGAGACAGAATTCACCTGTGTTCAATTTCAAGTTTATTTGGTATTTATAGAACGACAGACGTATGCAATTTTAAACAAGCTCAGCCCGTTTTATAAATAATGCTTACGTCTAGAGATGCTCCGATCAGGGTTTTTGGTGCCGATCACCGATCACCGATCACTGGAACCAGTGATCTGCCGATCCGATATCACCGATCACCGATCACAGCGTCGAAAATGGCAATTGAAGCTTTTTTTTTTTTTTCTTCTTCTTCTTTCCTAGCACCAGGGGAGCCACCCCTCCTAAATTTCGTTGTTTGGTACCTGTACTATAGCAATGACAATAAAGACCATTCATTCATTCATTCATTCTATTTATTGTGTAGCATTAATTATGTTTTTAATTATTCTTAACACCATTGATATTGTATATTAAGTATTCAAATGAAATTAGGAGATGAGAAAGTATCATGAATTGACAACCATCTGTTTTATTGAATTCACAACCACCTGTAGCTTACTTCAGGAACATACAAATCATAATAAATAAAATGTGAAAATAAAAATCATAATAAATAAAATGTACACTGTCACATCAAATGTGCAACATTCCACTCGAATGAGAGGAACTAGGGGCTCTTAGAGAACTTGGAGCTTATACTGTAGCTTTCCTGAGGAACAATAAACAATAAACATTTCCTGAGGAACAATAAACATACCCAAACTAAAGTGCAACATAAACAGGCTATAGCCAAATATAAAATAAATACTGTTTCAAGTCAGTCAGTTTCAAGTCATATAGGAGGATAACGTGCACCTTTCCCTTTGGGATTTCCCAGGCGTTGAGCATGTCTGTGAAAGCTGCAGCAAGTGCCTCTGCGGTGTGTGACCCAGGGAATTCTTGAGAGTGAAGCACCACTTTAGTCAGCTCAAAGTTTGCGTTGATAAACTGCGCAGTCAGGCTCAGCATAGACACAGGACTGACACTCGAACTCCAAATGTCAGTCGTGAAGCTGATTGACGCGATGTTGTCCTTCACTAGGCTCCCGATGTATGTGTAGACAGTGTTATATAATTCCGGCAGGCAAACATCAGTGAAATATTTTCGCCCCGGCAGCGTATAGCGTGGATCCAGGCAGGAAACAAGGCGTTTGAACCCGGCGTCTTCCACAACAGACAGGGGCTGCTGATCAAGGCATATGAATTCTATTACTTTCGCATTTATTTCCTTTCGTTTCTTGTGGTCGTTGCCGTATGGTTGCTGTCGTTGCAATGTCTCGGTAACAGTAAGCTGAGTGAGTGGTGTCGAACGTTCTTTCGACGACTCTTTCTCTCTGGCCTTAGTGCTCGCCAATGTATTAAACTCGTTATATTCCTTCGTGTGACAAGCCTTCAAATGCCGTATTATATTCGTTGTATTGAAAGACCTTGCGTGCGTTCCTCCCCGAGGTATTTCTTTTGAACAGGCATTACAAACGGCATATTTGTTGTCTCTTTCCGACACGGTGTAATATTTCCAGACTGGCGACGCCATTTTTTTTTTTTAAACTGATCGGTCGGGTTTGATCGGCCGTTTTGAGAACTCCGATCAAAACCGATCAAGGCCATATCGGCCGATACCGATCAGCGCCGATCAGATCGGAGCATCACTACTTACGTCCGTTTAGAAAAATGTGCATACGTACAAGTCAAAGATGACGTTCAAGTACTTTTTTATAAATGGTCTACAATCTTGTCCCTGATGTCCTTAGACAACTATTTGGTCTTGCCCATGGTGGAGAGGTTGGAATCTGATTGATTGATTGATTGATTCTGTGGACAGGTGTCGCTTATACAGGTAACGAGTTGAGATTAGGAGTACTTTCTTAAAGTGAGAGGACTAATCTGTGTGCCTCATGGACATATAATCGGTCTGTGGGAGCCAGAATTCTTGCTGGTTGGTAGGGGGTGAAATACTTATATTTGCCAAAATCCCCTATATTCTTCTGTTGGTATTCACTCTCGTTTTGAGTTGCTTGGTGGATTGGATGATTGCACTCTCCCACAGTAATAAGAAAAAAACAACACATATTGGCCATTTTTACACTTTATTTATTTTACATTGTCAGGGACCTCAGTAGTGTGTGGAAGATCCATACGCCGTCACAACAGCTTGGCACCTCCTCCTCATGCTGGTCACCAGCCTGGTCACACACTGCTGTGGGACGGCATCCCATTCCTCAACCAGGATTTGCCGCAAGTCAGCCAACATGGTTGCGTTGGTCACTCTGGCACGTACAGCACGCCCAAGCTGATCCCACAGGTGTTCAATTGGGTTGAGGTCTGGACTCACGGCAGGCCATTCCACCCTCTCCACTCCCAAATACTGGAGGTGCTCTGTGATGATCCTGGCTCTGTGGGGGCGAGCGTTGTCGTCCTGGAGGATGGAGTTAGGTCCCAGATTCTGGAGATATGGAATCGCCACTGGCCCCAGAATATCATTCCTGTCAATTAGGTGCCATTCAGGTGCCAGTCACACACCTGTGACTGACATACACCTGCCAGCACTTGAAGCTCAAAACGAGAGTGAATACCAACAGAACAATATTTTGGGCCGCTGCCCACACGTTTAGCTGTGTTACTCATTCCATGAATGTATGATCCTTACAAGTTTTACCTCTTTGTAAAGGTAACCAATAAGGCTTTCCAACGATATAACATACAATACCAATTGGTATTATTAAAGGGGAGGAATAATCAACAACTGGGGGTTTATAATGTGATTTTCTGGGATTTTTAAAAATATCTTTCTCTCACTGTTAAAATGAACCTACCATTAACATTATAGACTGTTCATTTCTTTGTAAGGGGGTAAACTCACAGAATCAGCAGGGGGTGAAATACTTATTTCCCCCACTCTACCTGTCTTTCCATGACTGTCTTAATATGTTTGTTTAATGTTCAGTCTTTATCTAATCTGTGTATGATTGTTTGTCTGTGTTATTGTGGTCTGTGTCTCAATTGTGATATTTCTATCTGTTATGGATGAAGTATGACATCTGTTAAAGCTATTGCTTGCATTCTCATACCACTGGCTCTCAAACGTATCAGTGATTCATATTCCCATGATTTCTGATATCTATGATATAAATTCCTGGTTCCACACATAATGCCATATCCAACTGTACATAATCCAGTGTTATTCTTGATAAATCTATTTGGTCGTTAGTTTTCGCAAGATACAAGGCATTTTCATGTACACTAGATCACACTACTACACAACAGTGTACATTTACTGTTCACACTACACACGCTAGTTCATAGCTCATTCCCACTACACTTGTTTACAGCTTACACTGTAACTGTGAAAAAGAACACATTCATATTGCTATTGTTTTGGATGGATAAATCCAGTAACACCTAGGAAGTCAGTAAGCTGATGGTGCTGTGTTACTTCCATGTTGAGTAATCTCCACTTCTCCTCAGGGTTTGATGTGCTTTGAGTTGACGACTCATAATGCTGCTACACCTGTGTAGTGTTAAGGTCAGTGTCCCCTCTCTGTACCACAACTGTAACCCATCATCTACTCTCATCGCTACACTCACAGCATCTTTACTGAATGTCTGTGTGCTTCTTAACCTGTCTAGCCATTTCCACCATCATGCATAGGCCTACGCTTTGGTTCTTCTAACCTTTAACCCTGGGTCTGTCCATAGCTGAACTCCATGTCAGAACTAAATCAACTTAAAAAAAACAAACAAACAAACTAATGAACAAACTAACAATATAGATGGGTCTAGAACAAGCGTTACTGTATGCTGTAAGACAGAGCCTGTCACTGTGCAGTGATACAGTACCAGTCAAACGTTTGGACACCTTCCCATTCAAGGGAAAGTGTGTCCAAACATTTGACTGGTACTGTATGTTGGTATAGAATGCCATTTGGACCACCCCCTACTTTTCCTGCATTCTAAATGACACTGTGCTCCACGTAGGTACCGGAAGCTGGATTAGAGAGGGTCAGGACAGTGATTGGTTCTGGTTGGGGGGGAATCAGAGTTGGCCCAGAGTTGGAAGGGTAATCAGGAGATGGTAATCTCACTGAGATGTTACACTTCACAGGGTTGAGCTGCCTCACCCTTACCCCTGTCTCTCTGTGGTCAGAAACAGAGATGTGTCTATCTCCAGCTCACAGCTCATAGTGTGGGAGGGTGGTCTTTCCATAGCACGTTGTGTATCTTTTTGGGGAATGTACAGCATGGTTTGTTCAGTCCAAGCCTTTTACTTAGTAGCACCGGGTACTGTGCGTGGTTGGAGATGCCTGTAGGGAATCTGTGTAGGGTGTGTGAAAGACAACGCTCTCTCTTTTTATTTCTTGAAGTGGGGCAGTCCCACTCATATTTTTCATTTTATTGGATAGAGAGATAGTGAAGACAGGCAGGAAAGTAAAGAGAAGAGGAAGGCATGTTAGCAGGGCATGAGCCGGATTCAAACCCATGCCGACATGGCCATAATGTGTGCACTGTAGACCGCGGCGCTAGACCACTGGACCACCCCAGGCCGACGACAGCCTCTCTGAGGTGTGTGTTGATAGGGGGCTTATGTGATCCAAACACATGTAATAATCATGGCTATCTCAGTCTAAAGATCTGCTAGTGTATATAGACACGCTGGTACATGTTGGTCCCTCTCCTTCCAATCACACCCTGGAGCAATAACAGCAAACCAGACAGCCAATGGGAGACAGACACATTTAAACAGTGGATAAACACCAAGGTCATTATATCAGGGTCATGTGTTCCACAGTAAAGGTCATTGCATATAATATACAAATTATGACTGTATGATCTACCATATTAATCATAATCATAATCTGGTCTGAGATTTAAAATGACAGTTGTCACCTCTCTCTGGGCCATCATAATACACTATGTTCAACAGAACCTCTTACATTTACATTTACATTTTTGGTATTTAGCAGACGCCTTATTCCAAAGCGACTTACAATCTCTACATTTGACTAAGCAAATGAATCATCAATCCACCAGTCGTAGCAGGAAGAGTAATCCAGCTCAGGCCTGGGGCCATTGGCAGTCTCTGTGATAGAAGGAAACATCTTCTTCTATCACTTTCTTCTAAACCTAGACCTTTAAAAAAAATTATATATAGAGACACTGGAGAAACAGAGAAACAGTACAAGGGCGGGGGGGGGGGAATATAAGTTTTAGTGGACACTCTTCTCTTAAGGGACAATCTTCTCTGTCATGTAGAATGTAGAGAATATTAAATTTATCTTATCTATATTAGCTTTATCTTTATCTTATCAAAGACAGTTCTGTCTGCTATGCTTAGAGCATCGTAGGCTCTTGAACGTAACCCCCATCTCACCTCATCCCTCCACCAACCAATGAGCATTAACAACAGTTGTCCACATCCCAGCCTACCGTTTAGTGTCCATTATGATTGTGTGTGATTGTGAATGTTTCTGCCAGCTCCTACATGGATGACTGTGATTATCCATCTGCTAACAGCCTCATTGTCAACATGGAACTCTGTGCCAAATGGCTGCTTGCTTCTCCCCTGCAATAACCATAGAGCCTTAGAGTTTGAATCAGCTGTGTCAAACTTGTTTTGGTCGCGGGCCGCATTGGACCAAATGCAACCTCACACGGCCCCGAAAATAATACTACATTTGTTAGCATCTAAATGAATGTCCTCTGCTGTGCATACCGGTGCCTCATATTATTATGACACTTGATATGACAGTAGCCTATATTAGCCTATACTCAAATGCCTTATCTTCAAGATGGGTTCATCAGAATTAATCATTAATGAACCAATATACGTAAGTCCATAAAAAACTATATTAAGAAACAATAAAAAGCAATATTAAGAGACAATTGTCTCTTAATATTGCTTTTATGGACTTACGTATATTAGCCTACATGTACCTTACCAAGTACAATAAATAGTTGTAAATGGGAGAACCTAACCTGCCTGGAGATGATCAGTCTAGGGTGAAGGACAGACCTCAGATCAGTCTAGTGTGAAGGACAGACCTCAGATCAGTCTAGGGTGAAGGACAGACCTAACGCCCTGCAGTCATAACCAAGCATGTTTACTCTACCTACACTATATACTGTCCATTAGGAAGCTGTTGATTTGTATTGTGTATCCAATACAATGATAAACAGACAGTCATGTAAGAATGTCCGTAATACATTAAATGATCCGGAATGTATTAAACGCTTTTCTGTAGACAACATTCATGTGTCATCAAGGGGAAATCCAGATGTCAGTCGTGCAGTGGTAATGGATCCCATTAGAGGTTAGGGATATATCGGTTATGGATGTAGTATACACATACAGTGTCATTCATACATGACCCACATTAGCGAAGGATTTATGCCAAAGGAGGCAATTTGCTTTGTGTCAGAATGATCCCATTCTGACATGATCCCATTCTGATACAAAGAGGATTTTTCCCTCTCATACAATAATCTTTGTAATGTATATCAATATCCATGTTCTCCTGTGCTAATCTGGATAGATACAAGTTGAATAACAAGTCTTCTTCTACATCCAGTACATGTGCTGTCTGCTGTTCCCCTCCACTTTCAGAACTTGTACCAGAACAGGTTCCTGGGGCTGGCGGCCATGGCCTCTCCGTCACGGAGCGCCCAGAGCCGGCGGCGTTGTAAGGATGCGACGCGCTACAGATACAGCCCGGACCACTACCCCGCCAACGGACCCACCCGCGACTCCCTGGCCCTGACGCTGCCGCGCTCCACCAGCGACACAGACCTGGTCACCTCCCACAGCCGCTCCACACTCACCGTTAGCTCCTCCCACTACGCCATCGGCCAATCACAGGACCTGGTCATCTGCTGGGACATCAAGGAGGAGGTGGACGCTGGGGACTGGATCGGCATGTACCTCGTTGGTGGGTCACAGCAGATATGGACAGTAAACGTGGCAGGGGTGATAGAGTGTGCATTGCGGGGGTAACAGAATGTGCAGGAGTATTTCTTACCTTCTAATAACGAGGCCATTATCTGCAAGGTTAGATGGAAGGGCGTCTTATGAGTTCTAGGGCCTCAAGATTTAGTTGAATGTCAAAACTGTCCGATTTATGCTCAAAACTTGCTGATGACTAATGATGGCGATACGTCGGCCAGTTAGGGCATAAAGAGCATGTTGCAGATGCAAAAGATCAACATTGTTTATGTTCTCTTCTTTTAGACGAGGTTTTGTCAGAGAACTTTCTGGACTACAAGAACCGAGGAGTGAACGGGTCACACAAGGGCCAAATAGTGTGGAAGATCGAAGCCAGCTCGTACTTTTCGGAGTGTAAGTACCCCTCCTCTAGACACAGGCTGTGGTTGAGAAGGATGTTCTTCAGGTCATGGAACCAATAACCTTGCGAAGCCCATCTCATTATTGCTTGTTATCTCTGTAAGTCTAGCCGGGTAAAACTTTGTAGG